>NC_090927.1:753205967-754455967 GCF_040938575.1 Ambystoma mexicanum | reverse complement strand
TGACATGCATGCATGTGCAGAGGCATTTGTACTCACCAATGAGCCATGTGTCACCATGCCTCCCAGCTTCCAGGTCCCGGTTTAGGGGTGACATTCTGAATATAAAACTATCATGGCAGGAGCCCGGATAGTTGGCATATACAGAGGTGATAATTCCCCTGGCATCACATACAGCCTGCAAGTTGATGGAATGCCAGTGCTTGCGGTTGCGATAGATGTGCTCAGTGGCCCTAGGAGGACGTAGAGGCACATGGATGCAATCAATGGCACCAGCACTTTGGGAAAGTGTGCCACCCCGTAAAAGTCCTGGACCATGGCCTGCCTTTCTGCGGGTGTTCTGGGCATGTATATGTGCCTGCGGACTGAGGGGCGTGCAGTCATGATTGCCAACACCTTGTGTATGCAGCGTGCCTGCATGGCCTGTGAGACACCCAGTTCTAGGATGATATGGGGTGGAAACCTGTACCTGCCATAGAACTGGTTATCAGGCATCCCAAAAAGGCTGGTCCTGGGTAAACACATGTGGGGCCTGGCTATCCTCCTCCTCCTGCGGTGTCCCACAACCAGTGCTGCGAGGAACGGTATATTCTTCGTATCGTATGAGCTTGTTTGTTGTTTGCCTGCACTTTTATGTTGCGCGAGGCCGCTTACACCTGCTTACGCCTGGCATACGTGTTTACAGATTAGTGCGTCTTTTCTGGCACGCAGGTTTCCCCAGTTCGATTCCATGAATACGTGTTGTTAGTGCTCATGTGGGCGTTGTGCAGATTTAGCAGCGGTACTTCCCCCGTAACGCCCACATTTTCACATTTTCTTCCCCATTCTGCGTGTTCCACCCCCTTTTTAGGTGTGTGCGCTGCCCTGTGTGCGCCTTTACTGGCCTTCTCGCACACAGCCTTCAGGATGTCACAATGACATGTGCACCACACGCGGATTCAGTGCAGATCTCAGGTAAGTCACGCGCAGCGTCTTCCATGAAACGGCTGCGTGCACAGCTTTCGCACGCGCGCGCTGCGATTTTCACACTTGTGCACCCATTTTCAGCACACATTAATTCGTTTTGAGGGGGGAGAAGAAAAATGTTTTGCAATTATAAATGTTTCGTTGATATGATATAATTTGAGGTGGAATTGTGTGATTTATAAGAGAGTAGGGAAAAAAGGGGGCCAGGGTGAAGAGGTGCTTGATTGGTGGCCTGTAAATGTTTGGCTGACTCAGGTTGCGGTACTGTTTGTAGGAATGTTTGCTATTTTGTTGTATGTGGAGGATGTGGGGCTGGAACAAAGGAAGGGGAGGGACAGTATCAGGGAGAGACAGATTGGGAGATCACCAGCATTTTAGTAAGACTAATGTTCTAAGGCATTGTTTTAAGAAAACATATTTGTGTGATTTACAGAGTTAATTTTATTAGTGAAGGAAAGTCTTTACTTACTTTTCTGCCTAGCACACTACATTCACTGACACTTTTAGAGGGGAAATAAAGTGAATATCATGTTATTCACAGTAACATCCAAAAGGTATCATGGTCTGCCCATTAAATGGTGATATTAAAGACAGACATTCAGGACCTTCTCCATAGAGATAAAATATGGGGATGGTATGATTCCATCTTGCAGGGGCCTGTATTTATGGATGAGCTTACAACTGGCAATCTAGATTCTTCTAAGAGGAATGATACAAGAGAGATAATAGGGCGTACTGTATGGAAAGCAGATAAGCCACAATCAGGGGCCGCTTAATGAGGAAAGGAGCTAGGAGGAAAAATGAGAGGCACCTTCTGGAGGAGAGGTTAAAAACGAAAATGCAGGAATTGGAGCAAACTGTCCTACTCAGGGTGGAAAGGGAGGATCTCCAACTTTAAATAATAAATGAAAGGCAGGAGGTGAGGTAATTGTCGCTGGGAGAGATCATCTAAAAATTGTGCTTCTTCATTAAACAAAGTTTTTATGAAAATGAGAATACAGTGGATTCCCTCCTGAAAAGAAGGTTGAGGTCACAGATGCTAGACAAGAGGCTGTGTTTCTCCATGGACTCTGAGGGCCAATAAGTGACGCAACCAGGGGAATAAATGAACTGTTTTTCTTTTCAAAGAGTCTCTATGGTGGGAGGACCAGGAGGTGAGGGTACAGATGTGAGGTTATATTTGTGGACTAGGACATCCAGAATTAACAAAGGAGGAGGTAGTGCAATTAGATAGGCCAAGTGAAGACTAAGAGGTTTTGGCAGCAACAGGAAAGATGTCCACCAGGAAGGTGCGAAGAATTGATAGCTTTTCTATATGCTTTAACAATAGGGTTGTAGATCCTGTAGTCCCCAGATTGGCCACGTTGTTTAATTTTTAGAATCCCTCATAATGGCCATGCAAACAGAGGGCAAGGACCCTAAGAATTGTGTTTCCTAACATCCAATGTGTCTGTTAAATATGGATTTATAATAATCACATGGGTTGTTGAATGTAGACTATAGTACTATAAAGGCTAATGAACTCAGATCACATAGGGGGGCATCAGGAGGCAGATACAGTTAGGAGACGCATTGATCTTGATGATGACCCGGAAGGTTAGGGCATGTGATACCTTCCTGTTCACCTTACACACTGAGAAGTTGTTTGTCCGGGTTAATTGGGGCTTCATGATGCAGGTGATTGCTCAGGTGCTATTTGTAGATGAATGAATGAGAGGCATTAAGACACTACATTCTAATCCTGGAGCTTAGGTGTTCAGGGAAAGTAATTGAACGTGTTATCTTTGTCAGTGTTGTTTGTGCCAGTGATGGAGCCTCTAGATGCATCCAATAGGTTGAATCCTCTAATTAAGGGGTGAAGGCAGATGGTTGGGAATTATATCTAGGCTTCTTTGCTAACAATGTATTGCTGCTTATCGTTGATTCGCTTTCTTCCATTACAGAAGTGTACAAGGCCCTGGAGTAATATGGGGGCATGAGTATTTAAAGTGAACTATCAGAAATCAATGTTTTTCCCCCAGGGGCGGGCATATGGTGATGACCTAGGGGATCTGGCCTGCAAATTAGCAGAACAGAGAGTCAACATTTATACAGACTCCCATTATGAATTTGGAGTTGCACATGGTTGTGTTAAGTTGCAGAACCAGAGAGTCTCCCTTACATCTTCAAGTTCCACAATTAAAAGCCATAACTGCATATACGCCCTTTTAGATGCCATTAGGTTATCCAGTCATAAGCAATTATGAAGCACACTGCAAACGAGTCAGTTACTGGGGAGATTATGCTTTAGATTATGCATTAGCAGCTGCTGCTCCTAATGGGTCCCCCATTCCCAACTCTAAGGCTGAACATGTTATAAGAATAAAGATTAGGAGACAAACTCCTGTATTCACGAACTAGAAAACAATCAAGATGCATCCCCAGAATTAGTATTAGTGTACTATTTTTATGTAGGGTAGAACCCTACCTATGTGTCAGTGCAGATATAGCCATTGCTAAATTGTTAATGAAGGATGTTAAACTACGGTTTAGGGTGACTACGAGTATACTGGGGTAGGGACACACATTTCACCACTGGGCAAGCAGTGAAGGAACTGAGCACAGCACTCCAAATACAGTACCTGTAATACTGTCCTTTTCACTCTCAATATGCTAGCACAGTGGAGAGGCAGAAAAAGGGCGCAATGGCACCCTTTTTCAGGCATAATCACTGCAATCCGCTCAGGCAGTGGGCTACACCTTCAGAAAATGCTGACCACAAACCCGTACTTACTTGTCACAATACTGCGTTTGGACCAACTCACGAGTGCAGAGGCGATGACTGTATCAACCCAGTTGATCATCATGAACACCTATTGGAATCCTACAGCTCTGGATGACAAAACCTTCCTACTGATGATCAAACAGGCTATTGATGAATCATTCATGGAACATCGGGTTACAAACATCATTATATGTGGCGACTTAAACGTCACCTGTCGCCCTCAAGACAACACGTCAGCATGGTGGTCTCCTCCAACGCATAGAGAAGAGAGAGGAAAAAAGTGGTCAGACCTTATGTCTTCGAGAGATCTCTTAAATGCAGGAGATTTATTCCCGAGGGGAAACCGGGCCCTGACATGGGAAAGAGACAGTTCACACACAGACATTGACCACATCTTTCTAACAAGACCTCTAGTTTCCCAAGCAGCCTCATTTGAGGTCTTAAAGTCAAGTGCTAGCGATCACAACCTCCTTGTTTTCACGTGTTCTGCTCCCAAAATTCAAATGTCAAACCAAGTGGAGTGCAATCTGCAAAGAAATCGCCTTAAATTGATCATAAAATCAATAAAGACAATAACAAAAAGCTATTTAAAGGGGTCAGAGGCCCTACACGCAAACGACGCTCCAGCAGCACTGGACTACTAGCCACTCTTGATTCCGTACGAAGTCACAGTCAAAAAAGCTAAAACATCTTCAAACTCTCATAACCACACCTACTGTAGGACCTTGGTAGTGAAAGGACGTGATCGTTGGAAACTAAAGCGCCTGGCCTTGAAATATCCGTCACCAGCTAACCTGGAATGGCTATGTGCAGCGGAAAAGTCCTACAAATCACTGCCTAAGTCTCTATCAACAAGATGCCGAAGAAAAGCTGAGAAACGTGAGTGGCCACAACCCTTGAGAATTCTGGGCTTTAATCAGGGCCGCCGACTCGGGGGTGAAGGTTGCCCCTATAAACAACATCGGCAAGGAAACCTGGATGAAGTTCTTTCAAACACTATTTCAGCAAACTTCACCATCCACAAGGGCAGAAGAAAACACAAAAGAGGCAAAATGGGCCGACTTGAGCAACAAAGAGGATATAATTGACGTTATCTGCAGACTGAAAACATCCAGAGCCCCGGGTCCGGACGGTATTACCAACAGCGACCTCAAACAGCACCCGCAGGAATGGGCAACGTTCCTCAGCGCTATCTTTAAAAGATGTTCAGAATCAACTTCTATCCCATCTTCCTGGACCTCATCCATCGTGGGCCCGATATTTAAAAAGGGATGTAAAGAGGAGCCAAGTAACTATCGTCCTATCGCGTTATTTGACGTGATCGGTAAGGTCTTCGGAGCCCTCCTACTAAAACGTTTCCAGATATGGAAAAAGAACACCCCGTGCGCTGACCTCTTTCAAACAGGATTCACTAAGAACATTGGGACAACGGCGAACATCATGTTCATGAGCGCATTGAAGAACAAGATCATCGAAGGGGCACCCCGACTCTTTGTGGCTTTCATTGACCTGGCTCAAGCATTTGACCAGGTCAATAGAGAGACTCTTTGGAAGAAAACTAAGTGTCTGGAAATGCCCTTCGGACATCACATCAAAGCCCTTCATGAAAACACTAGATTAAGAATGAGACTAAACCAAACAGGCCTGCTTTCAGATGAAATACCGGTTGCAAGAGGATTCAAACAGGGATGTCCGCTTGTTCCAGCCCTCTTCATTGCATACATGGGCGACTTTAAAGATTCTGAGTCTGCTATACGATCTTTCCCGCCCACTACGGGGGTGATAAAAACTATGCGTTTGTTGTACGCTGATGATTTGATATTAATGGACCATACGCCAATCGGCCTCCAGCGCCAGCTTGACAACCTGACCTCTAATATACACGGAAACATTTTGCAAATCAACATCGCAAAAATAAAAATTCTGATTTTGGAAAAAGTCCAAAAGAGACAGGAAAGACTGCACTGGTTCCTCAAAGGTCTGGAACTCGAAAAGGTCCCCAACTTCAAAAATCTTGCCGTGACACTCGACTCTTCTAGAACAAACGCAGCAATGCAACAAACACTTCTGGTCAAAGCCAGAAAGCTGGCCGCTCAAGCCAGAGCGATGGATAACAAATACGGCCAATTCTCCCTAGTTCCCAAAATCAGATTCTAACGCTCCAAGGTGGTGCCTTCCTTAACTTACGCCATGGAGGCTATGCCCCAAAAACCTGGAAAGATATGGATTAGGCTGGAAGGCCTCTTTTGGTGATCAATGTTGGGTTTCCCCAAATCAACATCAACGGTGTTAATCAGATGGGAACTAAGGGCCTCATTACACGGAAGGCGGTAAGGGTTAACGGTCACCGGTAATGGTACCGGTCCCCGTTAACCCTTAGCGCCTTACTACGAGGTCCCTTTGCGGGTTGGTACATTAACGCCTGCTTTTTAGCAGGCATTAAAACCCAACCCGCAAAGGGACCAGGGTGCTAATTACGGTACCGCAATTTGCGGTACCGTAATTAGCACCTTCCCCATTCCCATTATGCCCTATGGGGCAAAAATGGGAATGGGGAAGGGCAATGGGGGAAGGGGGAATTACCGCCCAACCAACCTTGCAATAGGGCGGTAATTCCCCTTTCCTCCAAGGCGATGCCGGTATTTTACCGCCATGGACCAAGGTGTTAATAGCACCTTGGTCCACCGCCTACCGTGTAGTGAGGCCCTAAGTCGTTTATCCATTGCAGCACATATCGAAAGAAACAGCATGATGCTATATAGGAAAACTATGCTCCCTAACTGTCCAACCATCCTAAACATGATTAGAATGAAAACCACGGGAACCAAATGCAACATGCTGAAAACATGGGGAAAAGTCTGGCAAAGCGAAGCTAGACGAAATCCAAATACCTGAGCCTGAGCTAATACAAAATCCCATGAAAATAAAAAGAAAAATTAAGGAACTGACTTTAAATCAACAGGTCATCTACCATCACAGCCGAGGAAATTAAACTGTGTTCCGAACTACCTGAAAAAATTTCCCAATAAATCTGTAAGGAATACCTTCATGAGAGCTCATTTAAATCTCTGAACGAGATCCTGGCCGTAAGAGGTTTATCAAACTCCAACAAATGCCGCTTGTGCCCACATGGCAACCAGATCGAGACAATACGGCACTCACTCCCGAACCGAGAATATCAGAACAAACTAGTTGCTGCCGCACTTGACCTCCTCCTACACTCAAAAAGAATCGGTGTGGTGGGAAAGATTAATAGCTGGCGAAAGAACTACCTGGACAATTGCTACCATGAAGCTACTGAAATAAATTCTTGGGTCACTAAATCAGTAAGCTAAAAGGGACATGCCGCTTAAGTATGGAAAGTGCCTATTCTTAACTTAAACTTCTTAACAAGAACTACAACTCCAAACAGGAAACACAGTCTTAATGTTGTCACAACTATATACTGCTACATGTCTCTTTTCTTTCCTTGTAAAAATCATTCATTTTGATTCAATCAAGTAGATAAAAAAATGAAAAAGAAAAGTTCAGCAGTCAGAACACAACCAGTATAACCACAGGCATGAGACACTATCAGGTATTCATGAGCCACCTGAGGCACCTTCCTGCTGCTGAACACATTTGTCTATTGTCAGATTTTTGTATGCATATGTATGAGAGGCACTACCAAGGGACAAAAGAGTCCTGCCAATCCATTAAGTCTGGGGAACTTGTGTTTTATTAAGAAACACCAGAGAAAGAAGGTGCTGGCTCCCAGGTGAATTGTGCCTTTTGAAGTATAGTTTGTGTTGAAGTTAAAGTGATAGAATCTTACATTTATGCCACACACTGTAAATACACTGTGGCACCTGAGAACGCAGGCAGGCTGTTGATAGCCTGGTACTGGGACTCTTTTAGCTAGCAACACTTAATGACCTCGCACATTGGGGCATTCACACCCAACTGGACTCTGTTGTGAGAAACCTGAGGGCATCCTCACGTCTACTCTCCTCGCAGCCTCTTCTGAGGAAGCCATGGCAAAACCATTGCTTTTGGATCCTGAACCTGGGGGTGGCGATGCAATGGAGGATCACCTTTGGCTTTAGGCAACACATGGTATCCCCTATCCCTTGTGAGAGAAAACCGTACCCTCCCCCTACCTCTATAGGTTGCTGCCAATCACTTCCTTTTATTTATTTCCTCTCAGCCATACCACTCTATTACTGGGATGAGGAAGAGGCCGGGAAACTATTATAAAGGTCAGGCATGTCCAGAGAACACCAGTAATTGTAGTCATGCAATTACACCCCAGGGTTCACACCTGCAACCTGTTAATAGGTCAGAGGTGCATAACAGGGAGAGCTGACAACAGGGGAGTGTAAACCAGCAGGAGAGACGTGCATGAGTGGGCTGAATTCCCGTAAAGAAAGCAGCTGCCGAGGAGGGTCTTGAGTGGAGGCCAGGATGGCGGCTTTTGCCAGGAGGGAATTGTGACGGTGAGCAGTGAAAGGGTCAAGAGCAACCTAGTCCCTTGTGCATGGTGCCCACAGCTGGGACTGTGGGGAGTGGAGGACGCACAAGTTCTACAGGGCACCGGCAGCCTCTGCGAATGAGAGCTGGAGCTACCGGCAACCCACAGCAGGATTCGTAGAAAGCGAGCGCTGCTCACAGAGATGCAGAGAAGTGTACACGAAGCTGAGAAGAGAGGTAGAGACCACCCAGATGAGCAACAGGTGACCGGTGGGTTAATTTCAGATATCTGTTATCCGGGAATACTGATTGATTGAATTAAATTGATCCAAAGTTGGAAATGAACTATTGAACTCAAAAACAATCTGTTGATAGATAAGACACATATATTATGACCATGGTAATGAATTGGTCGTGTTCTACTAGGGCAAACAACACCCCCTTTCATTGGTACCGTTACACAATGTTTAATTTATATGTTGAAGTGATTTTGCTTAAATGTGCTTTATATACCCTGTGGCTATGCGGGGGGCAGCGTAGGTTTGAGTCACCTTTTGGGCTCTTAATCTCTTAATATTAACTTTTGACTTTATGCTTATGTATATATCTTTTTGAAGCTCTGTCAAATGGGAAATTATATCGTGCCTCCTATTGCAATGAATATGTGTACATTGGCCTACGCCAAGCTGCTTGTAAGCCACTTGCGAAGAAATCCGTGTTGCAAAGTCCTGACCTTAAAATCAATGTAAACCACCATTTTAGGTCAATCCGCCATTTTAGGTTTGCTGTGTAAAGTCACCCTGTGAGTTAAAATGGTGGACGATGTCGTTCCGAAATACAACATGGCCGTACTGACCTCTGGGTGTAGCTAATATGTAACTTGCCTGCAGGCCACTGGTTGAGGTCGTGAACTGAGACCTTGTCCTTTGTTGACCTGTGTGTAAAGGATTACTCGCGTCAATTAAACTAATATGCGAGCATATGTTAAGAACAATGTATTCAAATACTGAACTGAGAACACTTGTTTAACTACATTGTATTAATGTTTGAGAAGACCTGTATGGGAAATCCCAAAATACACAGTTGCCGTGTAGGCTTGTTGACGTATGTATAAAAGGCAAATTAGTTACATGTGGATATGCGAACTCGGCATGAACCCTAGATCAGTAATGTATTAGAGGAATATTAACCCGAAGTAGGGTTGGACATCATGTTCGCAATTGGTATAAAAGAGCAACAAATTCTAATGTACAGCGTCTCTCACTGAATACACCGAACCACTCTGGAGTTCGCTGTGTTGTACTGAGGGCTGATAGCTATCTGATTTTGTTTTGTTCTTTGTAACTGATTCAGTATAAATTAAAGATCTTTGTATGTTCCTTTGTAACCCGTGTTCAGTGTATTTCCTTTTGGGGTACTCAGCCTCGATATTTTGATTTTGTTTTCACAGTTGGCACCTGAATAGGGACCCTCAAGATTGATGCCGGATTATCGAAGGTTGACCCTCGCTATCGGACCGGGATCGTACGGTGTAACAGAAAGGGGCCCCACTGAACGAGACGCGACACCTCAGCAGCGCTGCACGACCCGATCCCTGGATGATTAGCTTGTGGTCCGAGAACGGCATCTTGACGAGGGTCCACTTATCGAGGCGGGCAGATTTGCCGAAATCACCAAACATGAGGTAAGATTAGTTAGGTAATATTCTTTATAATCCAATCGGACTTCCTTAGGAATCGATCAGGTGAGTCGTGACCTGACTCTTAAATAATCCTGATAATATGATTTTGGCGTATTGTATCTGCAGACACAATTATTGACCAGGTAACACCAATAATTCGATATGCCTGGGAAAATGTCTACCTGCTTCAGGGCGTTGTTCCGCAGCTATAGACAATCTATGGAATTTAGCCGTCCGGCACCTCAGGAGGGGTCGCCAGCGTGTACTATGTACTGTAAGCATGGCATTGGAAGTATAGTGTTTAATGATATTTGGCACAGACAAACCAGACATGCCTCCGAACTTCAGTGGCCAATAAATGATAGCTTTGAAATCCCTCGTATTGAGTATTTAGAGTCAATTCTATTAAAGAAAAAGGCTAGACCTGCAGCATTCGATGTTTTGCAGAATTGGAAAAAAGAAGCGTTGCAGCAACTTAAGAGCAAAGAAAGACATGCGCGCGTCATACGACAAACGCCGAAAAAGCATTATTGTATGACCAAGATAAACATTCTGAGTCGACTAGGAATATGGATAGGGCTTTCTCACTTGGAATTCAGAAAGTCTATCCTTCCAAAGATCTTCATGTTTCTGATGAATTCATCGACAAATTGTTAAATGAACGAAGGCCTTGGGCCTCTGCGTCACCTCTGTATGTTCCTCTTCCTGCTGCTTTGCCTCTTCCTGCTGCTATTCCTGCTCTACCTGCTGTTGTTCCTGTTGTTCCTGCTCCTACTAATGTTCCTCTTCCTCCAGTTACTGTTCCTCCACCTATTCCTCCACCCCTTCCTATTGCACCAGTAACAGTGCCTCCATTGAATTTGCCTGCTCCCCTCTTCCAAGTGGTCCTGTGCCGCTTGTAGTCGATCAAGGTGCGGGGTCGAAGGTTGTCACTCGCAATACTGTACCACCAGAGAAGAAACGTGAGTTGTTTGCATGGGCTAAGCATTGTATGGAGAGGGATGATCAAGCTAATGTTTTTGCCACACTTTATAATATGGATAATTTTCCTGAGAAAAATGTTTTTATTGAAGGTTTAGGGATTCATTTATGTGTAATGTGGGGCAAATTAAATAAAATAGATCTCCCGCAAGGGTTAAGGGATCTAAACACTTTAGCGTTTTCAAGAGGCACTGTGGAGAAAGTAAATGAGCATGTCGAGAGGTTATTTGAGTATAGAAAGGAGTTGGAAAGGTTACAGAATGAGGATGACGAGGGCAAAAGTATGTATGTACAGAAATGGTTCCTTCCTTGTCGAAAATCGATATCTGAGGAAGCATGAATATGTACGAAGGATGCGCTTAGATGGATTACAGATATGTCGATAACTCCAGTTGAGGCATATGACACATATAGTCTGTATACGCCAGAAATGCAGAGGAAAGTGATACAGGTAATGACAGAGTACCTACAGGATGATTGTGTAAAGAGAAAAATTAGTTGTCCCACAGAGTTATTGAGTATTTATAAGAGAGCTTTTTCACTTGACACTTCTTTGACTGCTTTAGCGCTTAACTTAGCTCTGTTGCTTAGTAAGCATTCGGAGTCACCTACTTCTCAGTTGCCTATGAGAGAGGGTCCTCCGACATTTGTCCCGAAGGTTGAGATTGCGGCCGATGCTGCACAGGGTATAGTCGCTGTGAACATTCCTGCACATTATATATCACAGTTTGTTCACGTCCCGTTCTCAAGACAAGAAGTCAATACTATTAGACAATCTATTCCTGATATTAGGAAAAATCTGACAGGATTCTATAAAGAAATAGAGTCCGTCTTGCAGTCCTCAGTGTTCACCTTATGCGATATTGATTTGTTATTTCCTGTAATCCTGCCCGTAGATTTGTGGAAACAAGTTAGGACTATAGACGACGTGCCAGGGTTGGGAGATACATGGGCGAATATAACTAGATTCGATGGAGAAAGGCCAGCTGGTGAAAGACCGCCCCAGGTGATACTAACTTTGCCTGATAGAATCATTACAAAATTAAAAACCATAATTCCTGAGAAAAGAATTATTTGGGACAAACTTATGGCCTGTGTCCAAGGGAAGTCTGAGGGTGCTACGAGTTCTTTAATCAGTTCGAACAGGTATTCTCGGATTTCAGCAGACAAGATTTAGGCACAGCGTCTGGGAAAAGATTATTTGTGGACATATTTGTCCGTAGATTGCTGCCTGACATCCAGTCACAAATTATGTCTTCTGAGAGCGCTTGGCAGGTGAAGTCCCAATCAGAAGTACTGAATATCGCTCAGTACTATGAGAATCGTGTCAATAATGAAAAAGATAGAGTTGAAAAACGAAAAGGTGATTTAAAGACTAAAGTACTATTATAGCAGATTGTTAGAGGCCCTAGATGGGGTAGTTCGCAGATTAGAGGTCAGTATGTTCCACAAGGGAATGTGCCCTTGGGTCATGTGAACATTAACCAGTGTGTTTATTGTCGACAAGAGGGTCATCAGAGTGCACAATGCCCTGTCCTTCGACAGAGGTCGAATAACACATTTGGGAATCTAGGTAGATGATCCAGAGGTCTCCTAGGTGTAGGGGGCACTGGTAGAGGTCAGTTTGCACAGGATTCTCAGAAACCTTTTTCACAGGATAATCAGACTTCGGGTGTGGATAGTAGGAACATATTTGATCATCGTTCTGCTGCATATCTATCTGAAGAGCTTCCTTTTGATGATATTCTGTTTCGTTAGGATTGCCCGAAGCAAGGTTTGGAACCTACACCTATTCCCATCAATCAGAAAGGTCCCTACGTTGAAATGGTGGTGGGAAATAGGAAACATCAGTTTTTGATAGATACTGGAGCACAGAAGTGTTCCATTGATCATTCACGGGTTCCAAACATTCCACTGTCAGGGCAAACCAATGTTTATGTAGGGTTTTCTGGCATGCCAGTTGTTTGTCCAGTTACTTCACCAGTACCCATTTCTTTGGGTCCCTTTACAGACCACTGTCCATTTCTGTTGACTTCGAATTGTGGAGAGAATTTACTGGGGTTGAATCTGTTAAAAGAATTAAATGCAGTGATTTATTGTTCTTCTGATGGAGTGCGCTTGACGATTTCACCACAGCAATTTTCTGTCTCACAATTCTTGACTAGACCTTTGCCGCCAGAATTAATTGATGTACCAGAGAGCTTATGGGTTTACAGATTGAGCCTGTTAAAATAGTTTTGAAACATGGGATTGCGCTGCCACGCATTCCCCAGTATAAGATTTCAGTTGAGGGCGAGCGAGCTTTGAAATGCATTGTTTCCTATTTTGTGCATCGCGGGGGCGATTGAGGAAATTTCAGGAAGTTTGTGCAATAGTCCGATTTTACCCGTGTACAAGAAAGGCGATAATGCAATTCCATTCTGTTTCATAATTGATTTACGTGCCATTAATAAAGTCGTCCCTCTGCAATTTCCAATTGTGCCTGATGTGACAACAATATTGACCATGATTCCAGCTACAGCTACTTACTTTAGTGTTGTGGATCTAAAGAATGCTTTCTTTAGTATTCCATACACAAGGATAGTAGATACTTGTTCACGTTCACCTTAGGGGGATGCTCGTTCACATTTACTCGTGCACCTCAATGGTACACAGAGAGTCCTAGCATCTATAGTGGGCTTTGAAAGAACAGCTCGATACCCTTGAATTGCCCTCTACTTGTACATTGCTTAAATACCTTGATGACTTGCTTTTAGCTGCTGATTCTGAGGAGGGCAGTGTGTTATTGCTTATTCATCTAGCTAAGCATGGTCACAAAGCTTTGCTTCAAAAGTTTCAATATTGTTGCCAGGAGGTCGACTATTTAGGCTATCTCCTGTCAAAGGAGGGAAGAAGATTGACACCTGAACGTATAAAACACATTTCTGACATGTCTGTCCCAAATACACAGAAGGAAGTTAGAGCCTTGATAGGTATGGCTTCTTACTGTAGGTTGTGGATCCCACATTTTTCACTAGTGATCAAACCGATGTTGACTTTGACAAAGAAGGGCATTTCTTCGCCATTGCGGTGGAACTCTGAACACCAGCAATCGTTTGATTTGCTCAATACTGCATTATGCTCTGCACCAGTTTTGGGCACACCAAAATATGAAAAGGCCTTTGTGTTGTTTGTGCATGAATGTGATGGATGTGCTTTGGCTGTTTAACGTAGGAACATGGAGGGAAGAATAGGCCGTGCAGTTACTTTTCTTCCGCCCTTGATCCTGTAGCATGCACTTTGCCAAGATGTTTGCGAGCTGTCGCTGCTGCTGCTGCGTCTGTAAAACAGAGTGAGGGAATGGTCCTAGGCCATGATCTAACCCTGATGGTGCCTCACTCTGTAGATGTTCTACTGAACCGAACCCAAACGCAACACCTCACTTCCGCACGGTTGACGAGATATGAATTGATCTTGTTTGCTCCTCACATCCAAATTAAGAGGTGTTGTGTTCTTAATCCGGCTGAACTCCTTTCCCGCAAGATACTACTTGCGGCGATGAAGAGTCACATGACTGTCTCTATACTACCGAACAAGAGACAAAGGGTAGAATTGATTTGAAAGACACTCCTTTGGATAATCCACAAGGAGAGCTGTTTTGTGATGGCTCCTGCTTCAAACTTCTGGATGGTACATCCACAGCTGCTTATGCAATCACCACATTAAGCACGGTCGTGGAAACCAAGAGAATCACGCATAACTCTGCGCAGGCCACAGAGATTATAGCATTGACCCGAGCTTGTGAACTTTCCGAAGGGCTTGCAGTAAACATATATACTGACAGTCAGTATGCCTTTGGGGTAGTTCACAACTTTGGGAGACTTTGGTCACGGAGAGGGTTCTTAACTTCACATGGCACCAAGATTCAACATGGCTCCCTAATAGTACAACTGCTCTCAGCGCTTGCGCTCCCTATTCAGTTAGCCATTATGAAATGTGCAGCACATCGAAAGATTACAGATGACATAGGAAAAGGAAATGCTTTCGCTGATCGGATAGCTAGACAAACTTCTACCGATCGCCGTAAGGAAATGTATGTTTCTAGGGAGACTGTAAATACTTATGCAATGGACGAGGGTGTTGGGTCTGTACAGGATATCCAAGCTGATGCCACGTTAGAGGAATCCAAGAGGTGGGCTGAAGGTTTGGGGAAACTGGATGATGACGGGTGTTGGGTGGACATAGTTGAAGGGAAATGGCTACTCCCTGACACGTATGTAATGATGATGGTCATCATGGCCCATGGTCCTACGCATGTATGTACCCAGAAAGTAACGAAAATGTTAGAGAAAGTGTGGGTAAATGACAACATTTCAAAAACTGCCCAACGCTATGTTCAGGATTGCATGATTTGCCTACAACACAATGTGGGAAAGGGGACAGCAACTCCAAGGGGAGGTTTTGGGCCACCCTCTGTCCCCTTTGAAGTCATCCACTTTGATTTTATTGAAGTGGAACGGTGCAACAATATGAAATACGTACTAGTGGTCATCTGTGCTTTTAGTAAATGGGTTGAGGCTTTCCCTGTCAAAGATGCTACAGCCATGACTACGGCGAAAACCATATTAATACGAGTACTTCCCGCGGTTCGGGCTACCAAGAGTCATCTGGTCGGACAATGGTCCACATTTTGTCGCTGCTGTAATTCTGCAGATATGTGTGGCATTACAGATCGACAAATGGTTCCATTCGGCCAGACACGTTCAGAGTGCCGGACTAGCAGAAAGACACAATGGTATCATCAAGAACAAGTTAGCTAAGACGTGTGCCGGCACTAAATAAAAATGGACGAACGCCTTACCGATCGTGTTATTATCCATGCGTACAACCCCTCAAACTAAGACTGGGCTCTCTCCATTTGAGGTGTTAATGGGGAGACCTGCCAAAATCTGGAACCTTCTTAAATGTAGATCTTTAAGAAATGTTGAAAATGTAGTACTTTCAGATTATTGCAGCCAGTTGACTAAAAACCTGTATTTGATTTATCACCAGGTGTGAGAGGCTTTACCTGTGTGATACGAGAGCCGGGGCCACAGCATACGGCCTGGAAGCGGGGTGCTCATCAAGGCATTTGAGCGCTCTTCCTGCCTTGCACCTCGCTGGCAGGGCCCATTCCAGGTCCTGTTGGTCACACAAACGGCAGTGCAGGTTTCTGGAAGAAAGAATTGGATCCACACGTCGCACGTCAAGAAACTTCCTCACCCAGTGCCACATGATACAGAAGAAACAGAACCCCTCGCTAACGCTGCAGCCAACAATCCCAAAGCAGTAGATAGCGCTGAGAGTGTATCAGAGAATCTTTCTGAGCCCGTGAGGCTTGGGAAACCAGCCATTTCGTCTCCACACTCTACAAAGGTTTTGCTTCCGGAAACTGCTGTTTCAAATTCAGCATCTTCACTTGTTTCTGATACGTTGCTTCCAACAGGAAGTGACAACACATTGGGCCTCATTACATAGATGGCGGAGAACCATGGCGCTATTAGCGCCATGGTTCATGCCGGTAAAATACCGGCACGCCTTGGCGGAAAGGGGAATTACCGCCCCATTCCAAGGTTGGCGGGGCAGTAATTCCCCCTTCCACCATTGCCCTTCCCCATTCCCATTTTTGCCCGATAGGGCATAATGGGAATGGGGAAGGCGCTAATTACGGTACCGCAAATTGTGGTACCGTAATTAGCTCCATGTGTCCCTTTGCGTGTTGGTTTTTAACGCCTGCAAAAAGCAGGCGTTAAATTCCCCAACCCGCAAAGGGACCTCGTAGTAAGGCAGTAAGGATTTACCGGTACCGGTAAAATACCGGTACCGGTAAACCCTTACCGCCTACCGTGTAATGAGGCCCATTGTTTCCGGATCAATCAGTACCGGGAAAAGCAAGGTACAATCTGCATCCAAGAAAATAGATTTACAGCACGGTTTTGCTGTGCATCTGATAGACTTACGGCACTCTTCGGCTGTGCATTCGGAGAAGGAAAGGATCATCGAGGGCTTGGTTTTGCCCAAATTTGAGAAAGGGGATTCTGTTGGCTAGGGTTGTGGAAGGACTAAAAAGTCGCGCGGCCGGGAAGTCGCCAGCTAAAAACACTGGGTTTTGTTGTTTGAAGACTACAATGCCTGCCACCGCTACTGCTCGTATGGGACTTGTAAATGATTGTGTGACCAACCGGGACAATGGACAATACACCTGGGCCCCGAAAACGTATTGCTGTGTTTTTAGAATAATATTTGGTTTTATAATAGCCACTGTCCTAGGTTTATGGTACCTAGAGGAAATGCATTCTTTAGAATCCTTGTTACCGACTGAAAATGTACCTACTGTTCCTACTCCCTTTGTACATTTGCATACTCTGTCCCATAGGGACTCCCAGCATAGACAAAGGTACTACAATAATACTCTGCTACTCATCATGAATGCTACGCATGCCATTTTTAATAAGTCTAACTGTTGGGTCTGCTCACATTTGCTGCAACACGGGGATAAGGGGCTAGGTTGGTTTATTCATCCTTTACCTTTGACAACTGCTTGTTATGCTTCTCTTAGAGCACTGTTCTTTGGCCGTTGGAATGATAGCATCTCGGGGAACTTTGATGGCACTAATTTAAATAGCTTTGAGAAACGTGTTCTGACTCCCCTGGGATGCTCGCTTTTTGCAAATAGGAGTAAGCCTAATGTTGCTTTTATTAGGCCTTCTGATAGACTGTCTCGTCCTTTCCAATCCTTGATTTCCTTTAAGATGGCTCCGATAGGCAATAAGGATGCCATGCCTCCTACTTACACTGTTAACCATAGCCCCGATTCAGTTTCTTTTTGCATACAGAGGAATGGTACTCAGTCAATGGGAGATTTTAAAGGTTGTGCCAACGTTGCAAATTTGACTGGGGAAGACAGGCCTTTGTCTGTAGGTGAACCTGTCTACTTTGTTTGCGGTAATGTAGCATTTCCATGGTTGCCCAGTGATTGGCAGGGAACCTGTTATTTAGGGATCCTGTTACCTGTGGTGTTTATAGCTAGTACAATAGAAGTTTCAAAGGCTCGTCCACGGTGGGACGAGAACGGTGACACTCCAGCACAAATCTTGGGAGATTTAGCAAAATCAGTTGTGCCATTTTGGGGGCAAATAGCGAATTCCGAGGATATCAGAAGACTAGCGAGAGTACTGGAGAGAACCATCAACCGGACCACGAACATACTCTATAATATGACATTAGAACAGAAAGCGATAAGACTAGTAGCGCTTCAGAATCGGATGGCATTAGATGTCATTCTGGCTGAATGTGGTGGAGTGTGTAAATTAGTGGGGTCCGCTTGCTGTGTTTTCGTGCCAGATTCCTCCCCAACTTTCTTCAAGGCAATACAGAATCTGCACATCCTTAGTTCAGAAGTGCATGTTCCTGAGGGAAACTGGGATCTTAGCGCTTGGTTCTGGGACTTCTTGCGATCTTGGGTTGGAAGGTACTTTCGGTTTTACTGATTATTTTGGGAATTCTGTTGTTCCTTTGTTGTTGTATTCAGTGTCTACCTAGTATATGTTCGATGCTATGGAGATGTTGCACACAAGCGATAGGTACAATAGGACATAAAGTGTATGCCCCGGATAAAACTTCCAAGGAATACGTGTTAAAAGAAATTTTAGCGAATTACCTGATGGCAATAGATATTTCTGACAGCGATTCAGGGTGCATGGACAATGATGCATGGAGTCATTTGATTTGCAAGGAGATCCGAAGTAGTTTAGCACTTGGCATAGGCCAAAAGGAGGGTTTGTCAAATGGGAAATGATACCTTTCAAAATCTGCAAACGCTGGCCAATCATGCTGTAATCGCTACATGTCCTGTTCCCTCCCAGGTCCTGTGCACAGCCTTGGCCTCTAATTTCACTACTAAAGCATCCTATCCACCCTCTCTCCCTTCTTCATCCTCTTCTTCCTCCTCTATCACTCCTGGTCCATCTGAGGCCATCTCTCCTTCTCATTTCCCCTCCTTTCCTCTGTTCACCCCTGACAATGTTTCTAGACAAGTCCGATCAATGAAAGTCTCGTCAAAGCAGGTTCTCCCCTGCTCATCCAGAACCATCAAGGAGCACATCGACACCCTTGCTCAGCCTTGGCTGATTTCTGCAATCACCCCTTTGTCACTGGAATGTTCCCCTCCCCCTTAAGCACTCTCTTGTGCACCACCTTCTAAAGAAGCCGTTGGCTGATTCTTTTCTGGGCAAACTCTTAGAAAAGCTGGCCATCTTCCAGCTTAATCTACATACTGAATCTGTTGGTTGCCACCACTATAACCAGTCTGGCTTCAGAGCTGCCAGAAGCATGGAAACTGCTCTCCTGAACACCCATGGAAACTTGATCGCCAATCTTGACTCTAATCTCCCTTCTGTCCTCATTCTGCTTGATCTATCCTCTGCTTTTAACACGGTCAACCAATGCCATCCGACTCAATTGTCTCTGCGACAACCTTGATATTACTGATCAGGCCACGGCCTGGTTGACCTCTATTCTTACCGACTGACCCTCTCAGGTCCAACTGGGATCTTTTCTCTTTTCTCTCTCTCTACTTGTGGTGTTCCACGGGGTCTAACCTCGCACCCTGGCTCTTCAACCACTACCTGGCACCTTTTGCCCACAGCATCGCTACTTTCTGCTCCAATTTTCAATGTTATGCAGATGACACTCAGCTCCCATTAAGGCTCCCCTAAACCACCTCTGCTTCTTCTCTCGCCACCATTTAGGAATGGTGTGCCACCAATGAGCTCTGCCTTAATGCCAGTAAGACTGAGATCCTCCTCACTGGGACACCTGCTCCCTCCTTTCCTCTCTCTCTCTAGCCGCCCACTCTGGGCCCTCTTCCTGCTTCTTCCTTTGAGGCTAAGAACCATAGTGTCATCTTTGACTCCACCCTCTCCTTCTCTCCTCACATCTCTGATGTCTCTAAGAGGTAACACTACTAAGGTAGTCTTCCTTTTCTCACTTTCCCCCCAAAGCTCATTGTCTCCAGAGAACACACAAGAAATCACAGTGTTGACTGAAGAAAAATCCATACACCATACCTAAATGTACAGCAACATTAGTTAATTAACACAACAACACATGAACAACGATTAGAAATAGCACTAAGTTTCTAGGAAACCTAAACCTCATACAAGCCTAACTAGATGTAGGGGTACCTATCTGACTAACTAATTGCTGGGTGATACAAATGGAGAAAACTGCCCAAAAGACAATGATTGGGCTCAGGGGTCTTAGTCCTAGTGCCTTTGGACAATAAGCTGGAAAGAAAAAACTGTTAAAACTGTTCACTATGAGTGTTTCATTAACATGCACAGATGCAGGAATGTCTTCTGGTGGTGTAACAAAAGGGCTTTTTCTGATTATGGCTGATAGGACCTACTCATTATCTCCAAATGACAAGTACATTCCCTTGCTATGCATTGGCCAGATGAATTCCCCGTTTTGTGCAAATAGTAGACACAAGATCAATCAGGATTTCATATTCCAGGTGCAACAGTCAAAGATGCAGATCTCTTGACCTCACAGAGGTACTGTATGCATATGAAAACATCCTCGGTGCAAATAAGAGGTCATTTCAGGTGCCTGGTATATCAAGCTTATCAGGTTGGGATTACTTATGCACCTACTACTAAGAAAGAACTCTGTCTGTCAAGAGAAAGGTAAATAACCTGTGTCCCTAATGGGCTGCAATATCCTCCTTGCAATGGTAGATATGGACATCTGCTTCATGGTCTTTGGACCTATGAGAAAATGCTGGGGTTTCATCCCATCAGAGAGTTAAGTATGCCCATAGACGCTAAAGAATGCCTCATCCTAAAATATCAATATCATAAACTGCACAGGTGGACACTGAAAAAGAAAACAGAGGTACATCATAGTTTAATGCTACAATCTCAGCATCAGAAGATAGAACATTAGTCAATTCAAGCTGACTTGGGTTTATGGGCATCACCATCAGGTGAAATGTTGCCTCCAAAATGGATCAAATGCAAGCTGGATCGTGCACAGTGAGCAGTGTCGAAAAATGTTCTCATTGAAGATTAACCAATCCACTAAACAGCAGGTGTTAGATCAATCCCAAAAGCAAGCACTGGCAGGGTCCTTCTCTTGGAAAGCAGCGGTTGCAAACATTCTTCTGTTTTACTTCTTATAGAATGCATCCGAATAGTGGAGTGTGTTGAGCGCTCACTCCATATCTGTGTGCAGCCTGAGTACCCTTATGATGTAACCTGTCATTTCAGACCTCTGAGACCCATCGGAGTGGATTTCTGTATAAGAAATAAAAGACAAAGTAGATAGCTCAGTGGGGATTGCACTCGCCACAACCTTACACTGGTAAGTTCCTAGCAGTCACCTTTAAATAGTTAATGCCTTGCTTCCATAATGAAATGGTATTCCAAAGCATTCTAAAACTTGCACAGCACCATTTTAAGGCATTCAGCTGCTGAGACACAAATGTGGTACGTTTATAGCCAAGCCATTGTAGCACTTGCAATAGTGGAAGTCCTTTTCAATCTCTCGATTTAAAAGTCATTTAAATGCTTTAAAAAAAACTGCTCTATTCAACAGGGAGGCGAAAGGGCACCTTTAATACAGAGCTTGAATGCATGGCAACTTAACAACCAATAAAAATAACATGTAACATGTACGTACACATTGCAAGCAGTGAGGTGAAATAAGCTGATATAGCTAAAATGTAATTATTCAAATAGCGTTGCCCAGGCCGTGAAATCTACAGTCAGCAAGAAGCACATTGTGAGATCTGATGAATAATGTTTACATGACTGGGCTAGATTCCAGAACTCTGTGCTACAGATAGAAGTTGAGTCTGGGAATCATTCCAGAAAGAAAAGGTAGGGGAAGCTCTGGGAGTGAGGGACGCATAGCTTGTGGGCAGACAGAGAGAGACAGGAGCACCCCTCCCATTTGCAAGTACAGAGGGAGACAGCTCTGCATTCTTCATGTTCGAGTGAAAGCCACAGAGACAGACAAATACATACTACAAGGCACTATTCACTAACATGAGTCACAAAGCACAAACATGTACATTCCAATAATCGAAATGTGAGACTGATATCCTGGACCCATAGACTAGAACCATGGTCCAACAGACCTCAAATCTAGAATCTAGCCCTGGAACTCAAGTTCTGGGTACAATCTAGAAAACTGATGTATTGATTCTAGAACCTAGAACCTTTAGATTTACAATGGGATCACTCTTTCCATTACATATGATCTCTCAATTTGCAATACAGAAAATGCTTTGGTATATGCCATTATGAGCAGCATTGCATACAACCATGCAAGACAGTGGTGTAATCCCCTGCTATTAGCAACCAGCTATAACACGGCCATGGCATAGCAAAACATGCTAAAACATAGCGTGATGTAACAATGCTAAGCAGATATTCATGTGTGCATATATTTTCTCCCAAATCCTGCATGCACAAGCCTGCATGAATATGCAGTGCAGTATATAAAGGATGTGCTGTCAATTCGAAGCAACTCTAGAATCCATATCATAGTAGATAAACATATTGGGCCTCATTACACGGTAGGCGGAGGACCAAGGTGATACTAGCACCTTGGTCCATGCCGGTAAAATACCGGCACTGCCTTGGTGGAAAGGGGAACTACCGCCCTATTCCAAGGTTGGCGGGGCGGTAATTCCCCCTTCCCCCATTGCCCTTCCCCATTTTTGCCCCATAGGGCTCTATGGGAATGTGGAAGGCGCTAATTACGGTGCCGCAAATTGCGGTACTGTAATTAGCACCCTGGTGCCTTTGCGGGTTGGTTTTTAACGCCTGCTAAACAGCAGGCGTTAAAGTACCTACGCGCAAAGGGACCTCGTAGTAAGGCGGTAATGGTTAACAGTCACTGGTACCATTACCGGTGACTGTTAACCCTTACCGCCTTCCGTGTAATGAGGCATTGAACTGATGTGAAGACAACCCAATAGAGTCCATAGTAATATGAAACTAAATAGAACCTGTTAAATAGACATTTGCCACCAGGCACACAGCATAAGGCAGACAGAATAATACATTGCCTATTAAGAGGGCTCAGGTATGTGAGTGCTAGCCACAGACATATGTATTCATCTACAACCAGGTAGCTTCAAGGCACTATATAAAGACTTTTGAACTTTATTATCCACTTTTCAGAAAGAAAATGGAAGTTCAATGATTCAACACCTTCATGAAAGAGGGTATTAACATAATATTTGTACATACTCCTTAGGGTGTGCAACCATTCAATTATATGATAAGTAGACAAAGTAATAACATGTGTAATTTGTCTTATGCTTATGCCACACAGAAACATGTTAAGTGAAAACATTGTGTGAAATGCATTGTGTAGGAAGCAGATGTAGCCCAGGTTACAAGCACCATTGATAGAATGGACCTTTTTCCCCAAATCTCTAGACCCCAGGCCGTCGGACGGCGCTCAACCAAAAGCGTTCTGGGACCATAATTACGGTGAAAGGCGCTATAACACATGACAAATGAATGAATGAATAGAATTTATTCAATAATAGTATTAAGATGCATTTTAAATGTGCATATGGTAATGATCATGTCATTGTGTATTTACTCCCTCTCTGAGCTCAAGGAGAGACAGCGAGCAGAAATCACCTGCAGTGCAGACAATAGTCAATCAGCCATACAAAAGAGACTACGTGAGTATTGGAAAGTTCAAATACAGGGGTGGTAAGAGGACACAAATGCTCAAATTATATTGTCTGGTGATTTCAACATGAAGTTGATAGAGGTGGAGTGAGCGAAAGTAGAAGTAAACTGCAAGGAGAGGATGAAAAGCGAAAGATGGCTCGAGGAAATGTCAAACAGACATTTGGCATTGATAAACGGATCTATAACAGGAGATTTTCCACCAAAACCGACTTGGGAAAGAGGCCCTCAAAAATCTATAATAGATTATATTTTTGTATTTGAAGTAATGACACAGGAAATATTGCTGCTTAAAGTCACTCAGACCAAGCAAAGCGAACATAATGTAGTCACTATCAAGTGGAAGCGGAAAAAAACACAACAACGAAAGATGTGGGACCAACAAATTACTGTAGAACCTGGACTCAACAGACTGAGATGGAGAAATAATGATATCTTAGCAATAACTGAAATCTTGAGTGCAAAAAATGAGCAAAGTCAGATGAAATCAATTGAATATCACCTCTTGTTTGAAGTTTACAAAATAAAGAGGAAAAATGCCCAGAATAAATCTACTTAGCAGAGGCATAAGTACAACCCCCACAAAAAAGAGAGCTTAGAAAAGAACTAAGAAGAATCCATGCATCTATAGATCCTGATTGCAAATGTGTGATAAGAAGAGCGAAAAATTGTTTAAATAACTTGTGCAAAGCGCACAGAGCAGCACTCGAACAAAGAGATGCAGAGATAATGCTGTATGCATTGAATCAAAGAAACTCAAGAGGCTTCTGGACGATAATAATTGAGGTAGAGAACCCGGAGAATGCAGTCCTAATGAACATGGTGAACGAAAAAGACTGGGAAAAACACTATACGCACCTATTCAAAAAAGTAAAAAAATCAACTTGTTCAACTTTGCAAACAAGTCACCCTTGGGAATTTATCATCGATCGAGAAGACATTCGAGCATGTATCCAAAAAAGTAGCTCATCTAGAGCAGCTGGGCCTGATGGCCTTTCAAATGCTGACCTGAAAAACAATATCGATGAGTGGATTGAATTTTGTGATACATTATTTCAAAACATAATTAAAGAAAGACGTATTCCATCAACCTGGAAATCTGGGATTATAGTCCTGATATTTAAAAAAGGTATCCACACCAATCCAGCAAATTATCAGCCAATAGTCCTTCTGGATGTGGTGGGGAAAGTCTTTGTAAGTTTGCTGCTCAACCAATTGACGAATTGGATAAGAAGACAGAAGATCTTTGATGTGCGACAGTCTGGGTTCGTTAAAGGAGTAGGCTGTAATCTAAATTTCCTCATACTAAACCTGCTGAAATTTGATGCAATCAAAACAGGGCAAAAAGTCTATTTAGCATTTACAGACATGGCTAACGCATTCGATGGTGTTGACCGTGGAACACTGTGGACAAAACTCAAAGAAAGAGGATGTGCAGTCAGTCTGATTCAAGCAATCAAAGAGTTGTACTCTGAAACTCATATTCTAGTGAGTCTGGATAGATTGGGAAACTTAACAGACCCCATACCAACAGAAAGGGGTGTGAAGCAAGGATGCCCCCTTGGGGCAACTCTCTTTAATTTCTATATATCCTAAGTTGGCCTTGCTTTGGAGAGTGTTGTGTCATTTCCACCTATGGTGAATGGAATTCACATAAATCACATCCTGTATGCTGATGATATGGTTATTCTAGATCTTACACCCATGGGCCTACAAAGGAAATTGACCGCATTAAAAGCCTTCATTGAAGATCTGGGGCTAGACATTAACGTAGCGAAATATGAAATTCTGGTGTTAGAAAACAAAAGGGGTAGGCATCTGAAGAAAAATAGGTCAGGTTGGGTTTTGGGATCGAAGAAACTGAACAAAGTGCCATACACGCGATACCTAGGAACAACAGTGACCTGCAGTATAAATGACGAACCAATGAAGAAAAAACTACTAAGCAACTGCAAACAATTAACATCTCAAAGAATAATACTGCAAAAAAATATGGAAAATTATCTTATATTCCGATAAGAAAATTTTACCTGAGCAAGGTGAGTCCCACACTAACCTACGGAGCCGAAAATATGTTTGGCTGTGATTCAAAGATCTGGCCAAGATGTGAGGGCTCCTTCTGGAAGCGAATTCTACAGATCCCCCAAAGCTGTCCTACTGCCTACATACTGTATGAAGTGGGTGTCTCTACTCTGAATGTAAGATTAATTTGGAACAAGCTAACAATATTCAGAAAGACCAATGAAGAAGCAGACTTACCACCCTTTGAAGTGCTGACTGAGTGGAAAGTGCAAAGGAAAACTACCCTAACGGAATGGAGACAGCAATGCAAAGACATCTTGCTCCAGCTGGACACCGATGAACAAACACTATGGATTAACCCCAATGCTGTAAAGAAAGAGTTGCTGGAAATTGACTGGATCGAAACTGGAGAGAAAAGAGCAACTCACTGTTGCATGAAAAATGCACCAAGCGAAGCAAAAAAGCATACATGATTATTTCACCGTGTAAATGTCTAAGAAGGCTTTATATGAAATTTCGATTAAATCTTTTCGAAACAAAGGAAATTCGAAGTCATTTAGTTCTCTTTTGTCACGCTCTAAGAGATTTACGAGGAAAATTCCTGGGGAAAGAATAAGACAAATGCTTGATTTACAACGATGATGATTGGTGGAAGCAAATGCATAACAGCGAATGTAGATCACTAACGCTGGCACTTATGAGGTTCCTAGAACAGTTGCAAAAGATGTTGGAGTCGGTGTCTACCGTCCATTAATGACAGTGAACTTAAATAGCAGCAAATTAAATTTAGTGCTAATAATGCTGATCCCCTTTTTTTGTTCTATCTTTTTACATCTTATGTTTAAAGAATAATTCGAAACTTATGTATAGAATTAGTTTATATTGTGATTTATTGTTGAGTTTTATATTTCAAAAGATTGTATAAACTATGTGAAATAAAAAAGAAATGAAATGAATGTGATTAGCAGTGAAAATAACCATCCATGAGAGACAGGCAGGATGTTGAACATGTACATAGTCAGCAATATGCAAACGTGTAGTTTAATAGGAAAAGCCTATCCATAAGCAAAACGTGTGCTAGAAACACACTGGTGTGTGTAATCAGAGAGTCAATGCTTACAAATGCAATAACAAGCAGCAAACAAGCAAAACATCTCCAACTATTAAGCTAATAGTTTAGAACAATCTACAAGCAATACGATGTGTGAACCTGGGGAAAGCCCCATATAATATAAATATTATAAACCTATACCAGTATTCTCTAACAAACCAGCAAAGTAAGTGAAATGCAAACAACATTTTGTATTTTGCACTACTCCTATACACGCTTTGTGTGCATACAATCCACATAATCCTGCTCACCAGCCTTGAATTGCTCAATCGTTGGGCGAAGCAAGGCCTAGATATCGGCCATGTTCCTGGGCAGCTGCACCTGCCAGCCCTACACGAGCATCCCCAGATGAGTACTGTAAAGCACTTACAGTCTCAGACTCAGTAAAGCTCCTACAAGCCAAGGCATCGTGGCACAGCAAGCATTGGATTCTGCTAGTGCTCAGTGCACCCGCCTGCATCACGAAGATGATATCACAACTGCGAAAGAAGATGTTGCTGTGAGAATCAGAGCAAGACAAATACATCCTCCTAGCAGCTATCTGGCATTTTGAATTTGCCTGCAAACCTACTGCATGGGAAACAAGAAGGCAGCACTCCTGTCAATTGCAGTTTTCTTCCTTCCGACCTTGAGCCTGTGTCCACAGCTGACAAGTGAAATCACAAGTAAGGGACAATAATTGTTTATACTCTGTTTTACAACTTGATCTAAGGCCTATTTTACAAAACGAGTGAAAAGGCCTCCTTCTTCTTTTTCTGATTTGACGTGGCAAAGGAGTGTTGGTCTTGCACAATCCAAGTTGAAATGCACAGAGCTGCTCCACAATGCCCTTCTATGGCAGCCCTGAAACAGGCATGTTGGAAAAGATTTGATGCTGAGTCAGACTGGCTATACTCCATGCCCAATATACCATGGGCTTGCAACGTGGATATTATGAAAGAGAACTTGTGATTGTGGCACTTTGTGATTGGTTCCCCAGCAGAGTGATCCTGTTGACAGGACTTCTGGACTGCCCCACTGTGCCAACAAAGTATCGGACACAGTGACGAAATGAGTGGAGAGATCAGCTAGACATCTACACACAATTCCACCATGGAGAACAGCTATACGCCAATCAAATGAGACAAGACTTCCTGGAACCCCAAAGAGAGATGCCAGAAGAAGTGGCTGGTGACCCAGACACATGTTTGCCTGTTATTGATCTAACAGAACAGTGTATAGAAATAGGACCTGAGAGAAATTAGCAAGAAATACCTGCAGGAGATCCAGAGTCTGATTTAATTGTGGACATTGACCGTTTTGCCAATACAGATGCAAATCTAGCTGGACATCGAACACTGCCACTGAAGTATATCAAAATCTTGATCAGAATGTTACTGAAATGTAATCTCAAATACCCTATGTGTAGTCTCCTCTGAGTCAAGTAGAGACGAAATTAACTCAGACAGTGACACAGAGGGTTCTATGTCATTTCATCAACAGCATCTTTATCAATGTTTTTTTTAAAAGAATATTTTTTCAATGAAAAAACTCATCGAAATTGTTTATTTTTATTTTTGGGGGTGTTCCCCTGCAAACCCCCACCCCCTACTGTTTGTTTTCTATTCCTGACTCCCTCCACCCCTTATATATACTTCCCCACACCCCTATATTTTTCAATGAGTTTTTTCCATTCAACATTTTTCATAAAAATAAATTGAAAAAAAGACAGTCGATGAAAGTACATTGTACCGTACAGAGAATGTGTTACAATAGGATCCAGATGGTATTTTTGTCATGTTCATAAATGATTCAACTGAACAGGAGACATGGGAGTCAGTTGAGTAATATGGAGAAAAAAATATGGAGGATAATAGCATAGTATACCTACCCTATTTAGCTTTAGATAAGTCTTTGTACATCCAGTATAAGTAATGTGTACAACATTGTAAGAGAACATGGGGCCTCATGACAACCCTGGCGCTAATGGGTTAACGGCGCCGTAAAAGGCTGCGGCGCCATTAACCCATTAGCGCCTGATTAGGAGGTCCCTTTGCGGGACCCGACCTTAACGGCTGGTCTACACCAGCCGTTAAAGTAGGGACCCGCAAAGGGACCTTGGTGCTAAGTACGGTACCGCAATTTGCGGTACCGTAATTACCGCCTTCCCCATTCCCATTGAGCCCTTTGGGGCAAAAATGGGAATGGGGAAGGGCCATGGAGGAAGGGGGAATTATTGCCCCGCCAACCTTGTAATGGGGTGGTAATTCCCCCTTTCTCTATGGAGGAGTCGGTGAGTTACCGGCATGGACCATGGTGCTATTAGCACCATGGTTTTCCGCCTGGGTCGTAATGAGGCCCCATGTCTAGAACACTTATGTCAGACAGACACACGTGATGCTTATAAAAGTAAGGAATGTGCAATGTGTCGAATGTCGAATACATATTAGAATTCCAAATTGTGGAAACAAAAAGTGAGCATTAGTTGGTGACTAGGCTAAGTACCAATACATTCCCCTGAAATTATTGATTTAGATCTCGAACCACCTAGAAAAGGGGTGTCAAAGTACTCGGGGAGATGTGGTAAGATTGTATTTAGACTTTGATTTTCCTTAGCAGAAAGGATTAGCACTTGTGTGCTTTTGTCAATGGAAATGTGCTGTTGGACAGGGCTTTATGTGTTGGTCATTTGTTTGCAGCCCCATGATGAGAATATAGATGTAGAATGATGTGATTATAGAGATGAGACTTGTTACCTACCAAACAAATGTGTTTGAATTTCTGGCGAAATTAGAAGACAATTGAGAGTCGCGTGAATATCAGAAATATGTTGGAACACTGTGTTGATATAGAGAGAATGCAATAAGGATGTCTATTTGTAAAACAATACTTATTTTTGCAACGTTGGTCATTCTTGACTCTGGGACATTCTTACAGTGAAATGCTAATGAACAACACTGTGTTATGCAATGCATATATTGCTTCTCTCTCTTAAGTCTTTCTGTGTTCTTAAATCTCTTTATCCCTGTATATATGTGTATTAGGAGTGACAGGAACTGTTGTGGACATGTTGCAAAATGAGTGAGTACGTTGTCAGGTGTGAGGAATGTACATCGGTAGAGCTATGCCAGAGGAGGGGGGCACTGGGACAGCTATGCAAGGGATTCCGTTGTTTGGGTGCGATGATGTGTATTTGGGTCGTTGGGACCCCCTACATGAATAGACATATCTTGTTTACAACAAGCAACAGGACAAATAATGTCTTGAGGTCGATGGAGAGGGCTAGGTCGGTAAATTTAAATTATGAAATGTCAATGAATAGGTGAACACAGTGTCACTGTTTTGACGATCTCTCCGAGTTTCTACCCCTTGTGAAAAGGAGCATTTGCGCAAATAAACTGTTGAATATTCTAGGAACAGTGTTTGATGAGGAGAAAGACACGTCCCATGTCGCTCACTGGTGTGTGCACTCCTTCTGATGTCACGTGCATTGTATTTGAGGGTATTAGGGATAAAATATGAATCAGAGCAGTCAGGAGTGTAGCAGTCCTACCAGTTCCGTTAGCGAGATGCATGAGACTGTTATTGTGATGCAGAAGAAGAAATGGATATCCTCATAAATATTGCATTTTCGATTGTATTTACATTTTAATAAAGGTTTAGTATCAGAGTGAGGGATAGCTTGGGTATGTATTGCACTTAAAGTGAGCAAAGGTGGCAATGTGGATGCATGCATATGTATTATTTCTCATGCTTTCCTTATTGCTCTATTGTCATTTGTGCATGTCTCTGGAATCAATACTTATAATAGACTCCATTACATTTATTTTTTCTCCCAGTTTATAACAAAGGGCATTTAATAAAATGACTGCTTTATTATCAGTTTGTCATGTGTTCTCCCATAGATTCACTACCAGGATTAATGTGTATCTTTGAGTGGAGCTACAAGAGCTGCTAGGGTAGCAGTTCTGTGTGTCACATGGTATCGATAATTAGGACTGAGGGTTTGAGCAGGTAACAGTGGAAAGTTACAGTCACACGTATAAAGGAAGATAAAGGTTATCGCTCAGGGGGGAATTCTTCAGAAAGGTCTCTGTCACGTGATTGTTAAGGTGGGGATGCCTGAATCGAGTAAGAACTTGTCTATGTTTCCATGGAGAACTGAACAAGGGGAGTGAGCGCTCCTCTCTGAGACTGGTCAATGCATCTTTTTTCTGTAGTTCTTTACTTTCAATCACAGGGTCATACACTATAAATGTGGTGATCTGGTGAAAGGGTTAGATTGTTCTGGTATAGTGACCATGTAACCCTGCATATTGTCTGGCAAGTCAATAAAGTGGCTCTATCTTTGCAAATACCTGGGAATGAGTGTGTGAGCTCTGATTCTCTACCAAGTCTATTGTTTTAATTTCTTCTTCCGTGCCCATGTATTTTATTGGGGGGGATTTGTTTTGATTTTTTGTTTTTTTGTATTAAAGGGACCAGGAAATGGAGCTGAATGATTTACAACTACAGTAAGAGGAGAAGCAGTCGCAGCGGGAAAGCAGCTGTAGTTCACAGGGACCACAGACACTGTCGAGCAGATGGTGGTTTGGGCAATGAGGATGCTGTGTGGCTTCTAATACCCAGCACAGCAAGGAAGTTCAAAGCATCTTCTCACGAGTTCACAGCTAATGCTAGCTCCTGGTACCTGGGAACCCATCTCTTTCAGAGTTGGAGTTCCCAAAGTGCTCCTTCCATGGGGGACTGCTCCAAAGAGACCATTCCCCTGTTAGCTTTCAAAGTCGTAGGACCTAATTCCTGATCCAGCACCTCATCCAAAGTCAACGTGAAGAGGTGGATGCAGTCTTCAAGAAGGGGCGCTCAGGGGAGATATGTATGATCTTCAGGAGATGTGACATCATGCATCACTAGTAGCAGCTGCCATTGGTGGTGGCACCAGCAGAGCCCAATCCCGCCAATTCTGCCTCAGTGGACCACCCTCCTTTCTGCAGTGTAATCACTGTATACTCACTGTAACGTCTATGATGTGCAGCATGCGGTGTCAAACTGTCATTGTTGGTGGTACCAAAGTCCTGCAGGAGGAGCATACATAGACAGACTACAACTCTAACTGCCAAAGATTTATTTTTTTTCCGAAATCTTTTTTCTTTTCCTTTGACAGCGCATTTCTTTGCTTTTGGTTTTCCCAAAAATAAAAATACAAATAGAAATATAAAATGCATGCTCTTATTGAATGTAAATCTTATCTCCCTGCTCATTCCTAACCTAGCTCCCCCTTGACCTTCAAACCAGTTATTTTCAAATGAGTTTTATATTCTGTTTTGATGTATAACTGGTACTGCCTTAGTTAGTTTAAGTTTGAGATTCTATACTCCTGTTTGATGCCTGGCCCTTTTGTGTTTGTAGAGGGTCATGACATCTTTGGAAGTATAGTGATTTATACTTACTCTAGCAGTGGTGGACAGTGACACATAGGGCCTCATTACACGGACGGCGGTAAGGGTTAACGGTCACCGTTAATGGCAACGGTGACCGTTAACCCTTACCGCCGTACTACGAGGTCCCTTAGCGGGTTGGTGCTTTAACGCCTGCTTTTTGCAGGCGTTAAAAACCAACCCGCTAAGGGACCTCGGAGCTAATTACGGCACCGCAAAATTGCGGTGCCGTAATTAGCGCCTTCCCCATTCCCATAGAGCCCTATGGGGCAGAAATGGGAATGGGGAAGGGCAATGGCGGAAGGGGGATTTACCGCCCCACCAACCTTGGAATGGGGCGGTAAATCCCCTTTCTGCCAAGGCGGTGCCGGTATTTTACCGGCATGAGCCATGGCGCTCACCGCCTTCCGTGTAATGAGGCCCATAGAGTGTGTTGGAACAATACAGAGGCGGGTGGCTCCTCGCTACAATGAAGTGGTCTTCTGATTTCAGTACATCTGAGTGGCATTGAGCAGTCATTCATGTGGCTCGGCAGACAATCAGATGTCAGGGGTAATTGGCACAGTAGGATCAGTTCTGTTCCTCTTTCAGATCAAAATGCACAACATATATTTCTCTCTGTGATGGACAGCGGCAAGGGACGTTCATTGCGTTTCTGTAGAGAGAGGAGTGGGACAAGAGATGTGTGCATGTAAATTAAAAGTCCTTCTCTTTTTGAGTCTTATTGTTTTTGAACTGGTTTAGAATTCACTGCACCTGTCTCGGGATTTGTGAACCCAAGTCCCAAACACTGTGGGTTTAGAAGTATGCGATTTATTAGTAAGTTACAGAATATGACACTAGTGTTGTCAAGTTTGGATGACTAAAGTGATAGGCCACTCATTTGTGTTCTTTCTGTGTTATGACTGATATGCGCAGCAGTGAAAGAAATTCATGAAGTAAGAAGACCTGATATGAGCAGCAGACAGTGGATCTACTGGATACGATGGAGGTATTCAGAAGCTGTGTATACATAGTTGTGGTGCACAGGTAATATGGTTGAACATTTTAAGAAGCAAAGAGAATTAAGATGTGTCATTTCTCTCGGTGCATACTTATGTATCGGAAAATGCACCTAATTGTTTATAGCATGGGGTACATAACTAAGGTTTGCAAAGGACCTACATAACAGGACCTTCTCACATACAAGCTTATTTGATAAACCCATACAGGCCTCATTACGAGTATGGTGGAGCAGTAAAATAGTGTCAGTGATGGAAATAGCATTACTTTTTCCACTCTGCCAAACTCCGAGTTTGGCCTTGGAGTGGAGGATTTAACTCCAGACTCAGCTGGAGGGAAATTCTCCACGTTCTGCTGAAGAATCTGCAAAATTAGCAGAATTACCTACTGCTGGTGGGATTACAGCTGGTTGTAATTCAACCAAAATGCCCATGGAGTCGGACTCCAAAAAGTGGGGACTAACACTGCCTGCCACCACTTGTAATCCAGCTGTAAATTTGCATGGCCAAGTGGCAGTAACGGTAATTCTGCTTGGCGGTATTCTGGTGAATTTACTGCCTGAATATTGACCTACTCATAATGAGAGCCTCTAGTCTTATTTCATATTTTAATTTTCTTTCAACTTAATGAGCAAACCTCTTTGTTTACTGATGGAACACCTGGCGTAAGTGCTGGAGATTCCATGCAATATGCCCTACTGCTAGTAGATGAGGTTTGACGCTAGACATTGTAAGGGAGAGACAAAAGGATGCTGAAAACCCCAAAGAGCACCTTCACCTTCATTTTGAAGCCATCAAGAGATCTATATTTGTGAGAGCAGGATGACCAGGCCAATGAGAAGTTGAACTGACTACATGCTTTATAGTTACTTTTCAACGTTGGCCCTCCATAGGCTGTACGGTTTTCGTGTAGGTCTGACAAGGAGGATTTTCAGTCTGAGAAGCAAATATGGTTTGTCACTTTTCTGTAGCAGTGTCACTGAGTGTAGAGTACACTTTCTTCTTAACAAAATGTGTTCATACATTTCAGCTGAGATGGAGAGTGTTTCATCTTCCTCTTTTCCTTTTCTGAGGTAGATCCATGTGACAATTCTTTGGATCTTCCCAGAGAGGGAGGGAGTGAGGTGCACACTGGAGGAGGGTATGTTGGGTGTTACTGGGTGTCACAGCATTTCTGGACACAGTTGGACCATATGTGGGAAGTTATTTCTTAATGGCAGAAGAAACAGGTGCATAGCCAGGTGCCTAGGACATTTGTACATGGTGATACCGAGTGGAATTTGGAGGCCATTGTGAATACATTTTTTAGATTATTATTTTTTGGAAGTGTTCAGCTCCAAATGTTGCATAGTTACCTGTTAGGACACTCCAGACAATACTGGCTACATGATATTCCAATACCCTGCTCCGCCACCAGCAAAAGTAAAAAATATGTGAGGGTTTGTGGCTTGGTGAAGCTTTCCACACCGTTTCACCGATCTTCACCAAATTCTGCATAGTCATTAGTTAGGACCCTCCAGACCTTACTGGCTACATGACATTTGGATACCCCACCCCTGTCCCTGGATTCCAGCAAAATTCTAAATGTGTTTGTGGTTTGTGGCTTGGCAAAGCATTGTTTCTAATAGAATTCCACACTTTTTCACCAATCTGCACCACATTTTGCACAGTTACTTATTAGGACCCTCCGTACACTACTGGCTACGTAATATTTAGACACCCCACCCCTTTCCCTGGGTTTCAGCATCTTCACACAGGAGACTGTTGCCTGAAATTAGCGAAATATCAATGTGGTCGTAGAAGGATCGGTCCCCAACTGTTTCTGGGACATTTGCCCTGCAATTCTTTGCAATCAAATGCACCATGCCAGGCTGAGGCAACAGGTGTGGAGAGAACACAGAAAGTCCCAGTATGCAGCAGGACATCAACTCTCGCCTCCCCCCAACGTCAGCTCTGGTTTATGTCAGCCAGCCACACACGCCCATTCTCAGTGCCGTTTACTTCTGAGTGCAAAGCACATCAAGCGATAAGCGAATTGGAATAGCGACCTACAGGAACAAATGATGAGAGTGTTGTCATGTCTGTCCACAGAACCCATTCGCAGAACAGGTACCTTTTGTTAGTATATTAATAACATGCATTGTGGGTTAGTAATTGGTGGGCCTTGTACATATGTATCTAACGGATTTATAAACTGTAACCTAGATGGAATGCAGCATAGCCATGTTTTGTACAGAAGACGAGTGGGTCTTGTTATCCAGTTGTTCTTTATGAGAAGATGAACTGGCGTTTTGCTGTATGTGCAGGATGGATAGTCTTAGTAATCCTGCCTGAAGTTTAAAGTAGGATGGTTGAGAGAAGTTGCCTTCAAAGGAGACTAGAGAAAAGGCATGATGTATAAACACAGTATATTTCCGGTAGTTCCTAGTAATGATAATGCCAACATATTTCCACAAGTCGTACATAACGATCAAGTTGCTGTAGCTAACAATACATGTTTTAGTGCCGAAATAAATTAACCTGTGAAGGGAGTCACCAGTAAGTCAAATGAATGTTGTTGAATCTCAGGCAAGCCACAATATCTAAAGGAGATTTTTTTTTAAAAAAAAGAAAAAAAGAAAAGAAAAGTTCACTTAAGCAATCTGGTGATTTAAAACATTCCATGAAAAAATGAAAAATGGTGGTGGAAGGAGCATACACTGCAAGATGCACATCTGGGAATGTTTTACAATCAAATGCATGGAAAATGGCAAAACATACACATATACATATTTACCAGTTCAGGGAAAATTGGAAATTGGACATTTTAAAAGTGAAATCACTTTATTTCAAGAGGAGACCTTTCATTTTGATTTGAATTCAATAAAACCGTAAAAGAAAGTAATTGTTGAGCTCTTACAAAATTGCACGCTACAAAACGATGATGTTGACGAAAATGTGTAGGTTTTGAGAGGGACACAGTAAGCATACTTTTCATACAGGAAGGCACATTCATGTGCAATGTTTCCAAGACAAATAGTAATGAACATTTTGTATTCACTGAGGTAGGAAGAGGATGTATTATGGAAAGATGGCACAAATCAAATGTAATGTGGTAGTTTCTGCTGCAGAAAGTCGGGGACCTTCATTAAAGTGTACTTATCTGTGCAACAAGCAAACCCAGTCCTGTGTACTCTTGAAGACCTTCCTTATTTAGTTTTACAAAACCAATAGTACAGTGAACCACATGGAAATGCTGCAAAACCTAGATGAGTGTGAAATGTAGTTCTTCCGGTGTCATTCTTTGGCTTGCATAGGCAAAGGGGCTTGTAGAAGTATATTGCTCCATGTATGTATGTTAGTTGGACACCTCACTACAATGGAACACCACGTGATGGAGTTGTGCTTTTCCAAGACACCAGGCCTCATTACGAGTTTGGCGGCAGCCATGGAGCTACTAGCTCCATGGCTGCCGCCAAGCCAGGCTCCTTTACCGGGTTCCCTGAATGGGGATTTACCGGGCCATTCTGAGTTTGGAGGGCCCGGTAATTCCTCCCTCAGGGAACCCAGGCCCGGACCGTCCCCATTCCCATTTGAGCCCACATAGGGCTCAATGGGAATGGGAGAGGGAGCTAACAACGGGCCGGTTATGACCGGCCCGTTGTTAGCTCCCTGGTCCCCTCGCGGGACCCGGTAACAACGCCTGATTTCGCCAGGCGTCCTTACCGTGTCCCGCGAGGGGACCTCGTAATCATGCAGAATGGTGTTAACGGGTCTGCATCCATTAGCAGAACCCGTTAACCCTTTCCGCACGGGTCGTAATGAGGCCCACCGGCCGTCTCATTTGCACATTTTCATCAAGTATTTCCTTCTGGAGTTGTGTTTTGTGCAATGTAATCAACTTAAAAACTTGTAGCTTCACAATGCCTTTCAGTACGGGCTAAGGGTGACATATGAATAATTGGCCTACACTCATTTCCGCGTCCGAAAACCATTTATATATATTTATATATAAATGTCTGCAAATAAAATGGTAGAAAAGGTCAAAACAAAAGATGGTGCAATTTATCCTAAAAATGCCCCTGTTAGTGGTGTTGAATCTTTTTGGGATGACAGATAATTAAACCTCTGAAATCCCTCATATTCGTGTTTTAACTGAAAGATGATCCTACGTTTAACATTCCTAAGAGCACTGTTTGTGGAGTTATTTCACAAACGTATAACAAATGCATTCGAAACAAGCTATGAAGCACCAAGCAACCAACGTCCCATCCGCAATGCTAACTAGTTTCAAATGTGGAAGACATCCATCTAGCGTGCATGCTCTGTGTCTGACTGTCTGTCCAATGAATGCACATTTTCGCGGACTAGAAAACCAATCTAAAAGGTGAAAACAACGCCCTTTTTCGATGTGTTATCCTTTTAAACCGTTGGACGAATGGCAAACGCAGTCAATGAATAATTGGTTGCAGGACGCTGACATTGCAAAGTTCAAAATGTTTACTATAAAAGTTATCAAACTTCACAAAGTTGAGAAGCTTTTGCATGCAGCATCAAAGGCCTGTCATTTAGCAAATCAGGTTAAGCACATGCGTATATAACCCTTCACAAAAAGCAGTAACTGAGAAACATATTCCCCTAATACCTACCAATACCTGGGAAGTGAGTGCCAACTAACCTGAAGAAGAAACTCGATGCACCCTTTGGTCTGCTGTGGGAGCCTCACATGTGCTATTGTAAATCACTGGTCATTACTAATTACATCTATAAAGACTGATTCATCTGATTTTAGAGACTGTGGGACCCATTACAGGTCCAGCGGTAACCCTGCTGGTGTGACCGGCGGGTTGCCGCCACTCCCGTAATATTTAACCGGCGCCTGACTTCCTGGTGCCACCAGCTGATTACGAGTCTGGCGGCCCGGGCAGTCAGGCGCCAGTAATTTGTAAGTCCCCATTCCCATAGAGTCCAATAGGACTCTATGGGAATGGGGACACAGAAGCACCGTCACTTATGCTGACGGTGCCGGTGCTTCTGTGATGGGTCTGCCTACCATGGCTGCTGCACCCAGCAGGGTCAGACCTGTTGGGCACAGCGGCTCCGGCAAGCAGTCTCGGAGTTTGCTGAGTGCTGGTGAACATTTTTATTCCAGAGAATTATTCAAATTGTGTGCATGTTTCGTGTAAGAACATCAGTTCTCACAAATACATTGTGCATGAAATACTTTTACTTTGAACACACAGTAGGCGTGAAAAAATACATGTTTCCATTGTACCATCGCTAGCAAGAGCATCACAGATAGGAGCAGCATTATGTAGTTTGGCGGAGAATGATCATTGTGTGCCGATGGTCCATTTCTGGATGCACACTATTTTTTTCAAGTGTGAAATTATTTAGTAAGCTGTTAGAAAGGACTTAATTACGGTCTGCCAATTGCTTTCAAATTAAAAACAGAAGGTAGATCTCAAAGATAGTCGAAATCTTCACTGCGGTCAACACAAATGTAACACCACTCGTCTGTCTGTTACGGTTTAATATAGCATTTTTATAATGTTCCGTTCCTCTTCTGTGACGTAAAACATATCATGCATTTTAGCAATGTTACCTTGTGTGAATTAACTTCCAGCTACATTATTTTCACCTGATGAAAACGTATAACAAACGGGCATATGACTGTTCTTTCTAGAAAAACAAATTATGTTCAAGCTGTTCTTTAAAAAGAAATGTCAGCAACTGCGCAAAGAAGGAATTTCTTTTTCGGTTGTTTTTTTGCAGTTTTCTTCACCCTATGAGGTACTACCTGCGTCATAAAGTTAGAACGTCTACTTGATTGTATTCAGATTGCCCATTTGTGGATGAACAGGTGGATTTTAAGAGATTTGGGTTTACTGGAAATCCAGTTAATAGTTGAGTATCTTCATGAGAGTTTTAAACTAAAATGCTTTGCATTCTGGGCCCACAAATTGTAAAGAGTGCCATGAAAAACGGTGTTGTTTTGCATGTTATCAATACGTGCACTTTCGTGTGTGCTGTATTCTCTGAGAAAACGTATTTGGAATTGTGTGGTAAGTTTAAGCAGAGATGTTTCTGTGGCAGAAATAAATGCAAAGGCCTCGGATGACTTTCACACCTATGTTGCAAAACATGTGACAGATATAAGTAACGTTAACTTTCAAATGCATGGTGCTTTCTCAAAATGTGGTGATGTGGTAATTCCTTTTTGCTAATGTGTTCACATGTTTCTACTAATTCTATCATTATTATGCCAAGGAAGTCATTATTTTCCTTTTCTCAGCCACTCACAAAAGCCACTGGTACTGACTACAGGTCAAGGATTCTCACTTCAGAAGCAGGCATGGACACAACAGAAAGTATTTCTCTGTTTTCAAGAAACAGCAATGCAATGTCCCACCAATATTTCTATGAAAAGGATGCTCCCCATCTGGGAGGATCCTTTTGCCACTACAGCTTCAGTGACATCAAATGCAATGCACCACATTCATAGCTAAACATGGAGCAATGCTTGCACTTTCACATGGAGAAACCACTGCCTTTTACTTAATGCATGAACATGCTGAAACTCTTCCAGTTCAAAAAGGTTTTACATTAAAAGAACTCTGTATAGCATATACCTCTGTTTAATAAGCCTTTCAGGGAAATGTATATAAATGGTGCACATCTGTCACATTCAGGTATTATTTGTTCTGCCAGTGGTGTAATTGACCATGTCCTACACGATGCTGTAAGTGATGTCAAATGTGAAGTGCCTGCAGTGATGTCACCAGTGTACTCTTGGTCAATTGATGAAATAATGATGTCATATGTGATATCATCAGTAATGCTATCAGTGGTGCAATCTGAACTGTCACCAGTGTGCTTATGATCTGTGTGTATTGGGGACTCAGATGTAATAGCATAATACCCCATCATATGATGGCCTCACTAATTGACCTCACCAGACAAATGCTATCACCTTCTGAGATAAACCCACTGTGCAGCTGCCTCAATTCAATTCAATTTCTGTCCTGTACCAAGAGAGCATATTACTGCCAGCAAGATAAAAAGCATTTGAAAGAAGATGCAGACTTACAGGATTTGTTCACAGGGAACCAGTGTTGATCAGTTGGTCTAGACTATGGATGGCATTAGGATTTACTTCTTTCCCAAAACCTGGATTCCACAATGTGAAAGGAATTCTGCTCTTGAAATGTGTATCCTTTCCATAAACTGGCTCATTAAAGAATCCACACCCAAATGAATTTATGACAACATCCCCATAGAAGAGCTATCCACAACCTTCAACACAGAACAGATGCTATCACTACATATTCGGAAAAAGGATGCAGCACTATTCGCCATGGTACTCCACTACACTATACTATACTCCAATACCAAGACTTTGAAGATTGTATATGCTTCCAAATGTTCACAAGGGAAACAAACTCTGCTGTCCTATAACCTCTCCCAATTACACAGCCACAGAGAACATAGCTTTATTTGTTAATATGCACGTCCACCCTATTGTCCAGGTATTAAGGATACCATCTATTAAGGATACCAATCACTACCTGCAAATTATTGAGAAAATATACCAAAGATATTTTATTGATGAAAACAAAACACTGTCTTGGCTATGTTTGATGCAATTTCACTTCACATCAATATACACCACAGTGATTTTTTTGGCACTTATGGAAGCCCTTTACAAAATAATGATAAAAACCCTATCCACCAAATGTTTCACCAACTTGGAACTAATCGCTCTTCCATGCAACAAGTTTACCTTCAGTGCTGCACACTCTGTACAGGTGCAGGACACGGGTGTGTTTGTTTGCCAGATCAACATCTTCGAAGGCAAACTAGAACCTCTAGTACTTCCCAATCCTCCAAAAATTGAGTTGTGTGGCTCAGATATGTTGAATGAATCTTTGCAGTTTGGAATGTAGTTAGAAAAGCACAGGCATAATTTACATCGTCTATCAGCCACGTCTGATCCACCATCAAATACAACAGTAACACCTTAGGGAATCACCACCTTCCTTTCCTGGATGTGTTACTCTGCATTCATGAAAACAATATAGTAAGATATATGCACACTAAACTAACATAGGCCCAATTGTATTTAAACGGGATATCCTGCCATAACCATCATACATAGGTCAGCATCCTCTATAGTCAAGCTCTGAGAATAAGACACATCTGCAGCAATGAAGACATTCACAACTGTGAGACGACTCTTTGCATGTTATACAGTAAGGATTTTCCACATAAAGGCCCTACAAGCAATAATAAAAAAGGATATTTTTGGTTAGCAAGGCAAATGCACATGAAAGGAAGGTGTCCAGATGAAACAAAATTGGTTTCTCTATGAAGAAAAACGATATGTTGGTTAATGTAAGACATTTTTTTTCACTAACCGACCAAATCTATAAATGAAAGGCTGCCTAACAAAATAAGGCCTAGCTTCATGCTCTAAGATAAAGACCCTTAAAATTGGTCTGACTGATCGACCACCAGGGGGCGCAGAGGCTTACATGCTCCTCACGTAAGCTCTGTGCCTCGAGCCCCGTAAAGTGACTTGAGCCCCCACTTACCGGGCACCCCCACGGGCAAAAAAGAAATGCTAGCTGGCGGAACACCCCCCCCTCCACTGGGCGAAATCCCGATCACAATCGGCTGAGGGATCCCGAAATACACGAAGAGGAGCTGAACAGCCTTGCCGACCCGGCAAAACGGAAAGCGAAACCGCCGTGACACGCACCTGCTGCGGTGTGCCATCCAGCCCCCCCCCTGAGGAACTTTTCATACGCGCTCCTTGGGAGCAGTGAATTGCGGCCCACGTCCACAGAGAGAGAGCAATTTGCGACCGACCCCCCGGCAATCAAAAGAGGTGGGTGTAGGCGGCCGCGTACCCTCCCGCCACCCGCCGCTTCGGGCACTTGTGGCATACTCCTTCACGCGCGGGAGGCTTGCGCCGGATCCCCGATCAGTATGGGGACCGGACTGGGGCCTCTCGCCCCACACATAAAAAATAAAAAAATAAAACATTTTTAAAAAAAGGGCCTCTGCAAATCAGCAGACATACTGCCCGCAACTCAATAAAACGTATCCCTGGCCCCCCACAGCTGCAACGGTCAATCAGCCCCTCCTCTGAAGGGACACAGAGAGGAGGCTCTATCCTCCCGAGGAACTCCTACGGGCATTGGGCCCCCTCCATCCCGTGGCACAGAGCGCCCGCACGGAATCCCTGAAAAGGGTTGCCTAGCGCCTGCATCATATAAGCGGGGTGCCAAGCACGCCTTGGCGGTGACAAAGCTCCGACTTTCTGGTCACCCAACGCACACCAAACAGGAGGACCCTTGAAAGACCGGGAACATTTACCCACAAATAGGAGGGAGGACTAACTCCTAAATATCCCAAACGGATCCGGGTGCGCGCCCGCCAACACTAAACTATAGAAGGCAACATCAGAGAAGAGGTGCAGACACAAGAGGGCTGAGTGGCTGACCATGGACTCCCGAAGCTCTGAACATGCACCCCAGCTAGAGGCTACAAAGTGTGTGGTACACGATAAAGTACCCCCTGGAGCCGCAGTCCCAAAAGAAAGGAGACAAATCCCTCCGGTCCCAGAATCCTGCTCACCAGAAGCACAGTCCCTGGACTCTCTCAACCCGGAACGACCAAAGGTGAAAACCCCTTCTCAGGAACCCAAGTAACTAACTGTGCTTTCTTCATTCCAGTTCCGCAGACCACATAGAAGGATTACCTTCCGAAAGCCCCCCGGCAAAACGCCTCTCATACCAGAACCGCTATCGCCCCGGCTTTGAACTGTTACTACCGCCGAGGCCTCCTGGAACACATGAGCGTGAAAGAGAAATTGGCCTCATTTGCTTACGCATCCTCACCCCTTAAAACCAGCAAACCCAATATGGCGAATACAGACATGGCAGTGAACTAGCTGCTACCAAGGGGGACATCGCAGCCTTGTTGTGAGAAATAAAGAGCCTGGGGACCAACATCGGATGTAAAATAGACAAAATCACAAACCGCCTGGACAGCATGCAAGAGATGCTGGAAGGGGTTGAAAACAACCAAGCCTCGATAGATACACTTGAGGCACAACTTGATCAGAGAATGACAGAACTGGAAAGGCGGACTTTAAACTAAAACTCGACAATTTGGAAAACCCTGAAAGATGAAACAATATACACATTTTTGGGATCCCAGAATGTGAAGGAGAGATGGAAGGTGACCTGAGAAACACTATGCACAATATCATGAAACTCCTGGTCGCTGATGACGCCATTGACAAACCCAACACTGAAAGAACTCACAGGGCTGGTGGCCCCCCCAGGCGGACCGAGATCAGTGCTAGCACGATTCCACCGCTTCCAAGATAAGGCTAGAGTCCTTGAGAGAGCGAGCAACAGTGATGAAATTACGCTCAGAGGTGCTCGGATTTCAATATATCAGGATCTATCATCGTTGACCCTCGCACTCCGGAGAATGAGCGGCCCCCTAACGAAGCCCTTGAAAGAAAAGACTATCAGGTACAGATGGGGGTACCCCTTTTCCCTCTCCTTCGAATATGATGGAAACAAAATAAAGCTGAACTCGGAAAGGGAAATCAAGATGTGCATATCTGAGCTGCTCGGACCCCGCATAGAAGATGATAACAAGGAAGGCCCGCAGCGGGAAGACCGAGGATGGCGTCTCCAAGGCCCCAGGAGAAAACGTATGAAGGGATCGAGGAAATTCCGGAGAGGTAACGCCTCCCCGGAGGCACCCTCCTAACCACCAACAAAACTTTGGTAAAATGACTTCTGTTTCCATGTTGTTGATAGAGACTGACTTGAAGTAGACAAAAATAAGGAGGAAGCGGCAAAAAGGAGGGGAGGGGGAAAACAAAGGAAGAAAGGGAAAAGACTAAAGACAACTCACTTAACCCCAGCTAACATACCCAGGATATGGACATGGGGGGGGCGGGCGCAGGGGGCTCAATTGGAGTTGTGATTACATATTACGCATGGGGACGTGATGTAACGGTCCCCTTAGGTGGTTCGATGTTGGTCCAATATTACCCCCCGGGTTCACTCGAATGCCATCGACTCAGGAAGGGATCGGAGGGGGAGGGAAGGGGGAATAGAAGCGTGGAAAAGGTTACAGCATCATCTGAACTAATCCGAATTACCAAAGAGAACGTGGGTCTGGGTGATCGAATAAGTGTTTGGCTGCTGAAAGTGAGCAATTTCCCAATAATAACCTACGATGGCATCATCTGACGAACTCAAAATGAGGGACTCGCTCAGAGTAGGGACCTTAAATGTGAAAGGTTTGAACTCGCCAACTAAGAGGTCACTGGTGTCCAGAGAATTTCGTAGATCCAATTTAGACATCCTTCTCCTACAAGAGACAAAGTTTGCCAAGGGTGAGGAGCAAACCATCCTGGGAAAGCGGGGAAGGCTCGAGTTCTGGGGTTCAGGTCCACTCAGGAAGGGAGGTGTCGGCATCTTCTCAGGAAAGGAATTAAATTTGAAGTGGATAAGACATGGTCCGATGTGGGAGGCCAGGCTCTCCTGATAATGGGGGAAATAGCAAAAGTAAAGGTAACAATTGCTACTGTGTACTCACCCAACACGGGACAGCCAGCATTCCTTGAGAAAACGATCCCTAAAATAATGTTAGAGGCCATAGGTCACATCATCCTGGGAGGTGACTTTAACCAATGGGCGAACCCGATCAAGGACTGGAAACCAGGCAAACCCGAAACGAAAAACCAATATAAGGGAGATCGCTCTGAACTGTCTGAAATAATGGAACTGTATGAAATGAGAGATGTGTGGAGAGTTTTGCACCCCAGCGAAAGCGGATACACCTTATATTCAAACCCCCACAACACATTTGCACGCATTGACTACATATTTCTCACAAGCGACATCACGAGCACTGCACAATACTCAGACATTATCCCGATAACATGGCCAGACCATGACATGGTATTAGTAGACATTAACTGGGCAGACTTACCTGTTGCGGGAGGAAAATGGCGATGTAACGAGAGCCTCTGGAAGGATGCAATTTTCAAAACTGAAATGGAGACCGAAATTGATGAATATTTTAAAATGAATAATAATGGGGAAGGCCACATGGAAAGGCATTTTAATACGAGAAGGGTCCTCTAAGAAAAGGGAGCGAAGGATCATAGAACATAGACTATGAACTGAAATACGCCAATTAGAGGGTGAGCTAAGAAAAGATCCTGAGGTAGACCCTGATAGAATGAAAGCAGCCCAATGAAAAAGGGAGGAACTACGGTTGTTGGAACATGACCAAGTAGTACGCAAACTACGATTTCTCAAACAGAAATTTTATGAAAAGGGAGACAAGGCTGATGCACTATTGGCCGCCAAACTCAGAGAGCAAAGAGCGGAATTGTAGATGACTCCGCCCCCTCAACTCATGCACCCCGCACCATCCCAGAGTGCTTTGCTAAATTCTATGAGAATCTATACACCTCTGAAATCATTCCTGGCCAATTAGATTTGAACTCCTATCTATCCCCAATTGTCATGCCCACAATAACGTACGCAGAAGCCGAGCTCCTTCATTCCCCAATAGTTGTACAAGAGCACCAAGATGCAATCAAAAGGTTAACCCTGGGCAAATCTCCGGGGGAAGACGGCTACACCGCTGGCTTCTATAAAACTTTTAATAAGCAACTGACACCTTTCCTAACAGAACTATTCAACGAGATAATAGAGACTGGGGCGGCCCCAGACTTCTTCAAGAGAGCACTGATAACAGTGATCCCCAAGGATGGGAGAGACCCTAAACACTGTGGATCATACCGTCCTATTTCCCTTCTTAATCTTGATGCCAAAATCTATGCAAGGGTGTTAGCTGCAAGATTGGAAACACTAATGCCCCACCTAATTCACTCTGACCAAGTCGGGTTTATACTGGGAAGACAAGGGGCTTATACCATGCGTAAAACTCTACACCTCATCCACGCAGCTCATGGCCTTCCCAGATAGATGCAGAGAAAGCCTTTGATAGGGTAGAGTGGGAATTTCTAGGAGCAGTCTTGCAGAAGATCGGAACAGGCCTGAGAATTAGAAATGGAATACAGGTGATATATACATCCCCCAAGGTGTCGATATTTGTAAACGGAGAATATTCCAGATGGTTCGAACTAACACGTGGGTCTAGGCAGGGATGCCCCCTCTCTGCAATTCTATTTTCTCTCTCCTTAGAACCACTAGCACAAAAAATGAGATCTGACCCTAAAATAGACGGGATGCGATTAGGGACAACGGAATATAAGGTAGCACTATACGCAGATGACATTCTCTTACACATAACTAACCCATTAGAATCTGTTCCCCACGCCCTTAAGCTAATAGACGAATATGGTCAATTCTCCGGGTTCAAAGTGAATAAGACCAAATCTATACTGTTCCCCCTCCAGGGATCCGCAGAAGGAAATTACGCCAAGTTCCTCCCACTAGGCCTTAAGCTAGAACACACCACATTGCAATATCTGGGCATACAGATCACCAAAACCTTGAATGACCTATATGAAGCCAACTTCCCCCCACTCGTCCAGCGATTCGCAGCCGATCTTAAAAAATGCAATAAACTCACAATTTTCTGGCTAGGGCAAATTAATGCTGTCAAAATGGTATGCCTCCCCCGATTCCTGTAGCCCTTCCAAATGTTACCGGTTGAGATACCAAAAGGGTTCTTTATTGAAGCTAAAAAGATCTTGGTTAAATTCATCTGGCAGGGGAAGAAAGCGAGAATCCCATATAACACACTAACACTTCCCAAGGACAAGGGAGGAGTGGGGCTCCCCGATCTGAAAACTTACTACAAAGCCGCCCAGCTACGCATTCTAATCCCACACCTCAGAGATCATAAAAACCTCCAATGGATACAAATGGACAACCACTATCTGTCCCCAGCCACAGTATCAGAATGGCTATGGACACCACATAAAAGGCTACAGTGGAGAATCAAAGGCCACCCCATATTGAGCACCATATGGAGTATATAGCGATCGGGCAAAGAAATGCGTAGAATAACTACCTGTCTGTCCCCGCTCAGCCACTTATGGTCCCCTGGCATAAACAATCACATTCCCAACGTAGTAAGGTTCCAATCATGCTACAAGGCGGGCCTGGAAAGGGTGGGTCAGTTGCACAAGAAAGACTTGTTTATCACCCTACCAGATCTGTCCGAAGCATTAGGTATAGGTACGCTATCCACATTCCACTATATCCAACTAAAAGGTGTGCTAACGAAACCTGAATGGGAAAACAAACTCAAAAGAGACCTCGCCCCATTTGAGAAACTTCTAGACTCTAAATTCGAAATGAAAGGCCTCATATCTGCAATGAACCGAGAGTTAATAGCGGCAGGAGATGGATCAATGGACCCCCTGAGAGCAAGGTGGGAAAAAGACATTGGAGAAGAGATACACCCCAACCAGTGGGAATTAATGTGTAGAGCAACATCTTAAACGTCCATATCAAGCCAATACAAACTTCATGCCATTAAACTGTTACATAGGTGGCAATACAACCCCCTCAGACTCTCCAAAATGTCCCAAACAATGAGCCCAAGATGCTGGAGAAAATGTGGAGAAATAGCCAACTACTGGCATATGTGGTGGACTTGCCCCCACATTAAAGTGTTTTGGGATGAGGTCCTGGGGTGGGTTAAAGAGATAGATGGAATTCAGAGAGACGCCGACCCCTATCTAATTCTGTTTAGCCTTGAAAGAGACAAAGATGATTGGATCAGAGTGAAAGTACTGATCCCCCAACTATTATTGGCGGCCCAAGCCCAATTGGTGATCCAATGGAAATCCACAACTGTTCTGAGAAAGAATTAATGGATCAACTTAGCCACAAACATTTACTCAATGGAAACAATTACTGCATCTCTACACGATAAAGCCGCACAATGCGAAACCTTATGGATGGACTTCTAAAATAAGTATCTCGCAACAACCTCTGATTCCCAATCTGGAGAGCCCACACAGACCTGATGCTAAATGCGAGACTAAGTAGAATATCATGGGAAAAAAACTCATATTAAGCGGTGACAGAGCTACCAACCAACAATACTATGTTCACTATGTCGTCGCAGTTCCCACTTTACCACAATTTTCGTATCATGTATGCTAAACCAGGGAGGGGACGGGGGTGGGAGTGGGTAATGTTCTTTTGTTAATAAGATACACCCAGAAATATGGAATGTATATACAGCTGTGAAAGCAAAATGATATAACGTGTTCCGCTTTTTGTTATACAACCATATGCTAACAATGGTGTGATGTGTAATGTGAAATTTTCTTTTGTCAAAACTAATAAAACAAAATAAAAAAATAAAAATATTGGTCTGACTAAACAACACATATTTTCTTAGAAGGGAATGACAGGTAACATTTCTGACTAAACTCCATCCAAATCCCTTAAACGCCTCTTTCTGGTGTGTGGATCAGCTCGGCCTCATCCTCCTGCAGTTGATTGAAATCCTGAAAGGGACCAGATTTTATATATGGGCCTCATTAGGACCCAGGCGGTAAGGGGTTTACGGCGGCGTAAACAGCGCCGACCCTTACCTCCTGATTCCGAGGTCCCTTAGCGCCATGGCGGATTTAACACCCGCTAAGGGACCATGTTGTTAATTACGCCATCGTAATTTACGGTGGCGTAATTAACGCCTTCCCCACTCCCATTATGCCCTATGGGGCAAAAATGGGAATGGGGAAGGGTAAATGGGTTAATGGGGACTTACCGCCCCGCCAACCTCGGAATGGGGCGGTAAGTCCGCCAACCACCATGGCGTAAACGTAGTTTACGCCATGGCGGTAAAGGTACGGCCCAGGCGGTAACTTACCGCCTGGGTCGTAATGAGGCCCATAGACTTCCAAAGTCGCTGCCTGACTTCAACCTTTTTTGAATGCCAACCATGTTCTGAAACCCATCTTCACATGATGATCTATGCAAAATGTGAAATTACGTTAATTGATATTTATATAGAACAATACAATGTGCTGATTGAAATGGAATTCTGTGCATCTTGACTGTTTTAAAACATTGTTTCTGCTGATGTAGGGCTTGGCTAATGCTCTCAAAGTGAAGGTATTGTTAGGAATGACACATAGTTTTAAACCTCAAGCTGTCTCTTGTGATCTTAAAGTGTTTTTAATGTGTCACAGATCAGCCGAGTATCAATACGTGTGTCTTATTATTACTAATTCATATGATCAGGTGCAACATTTTTTTTAGTGAGCAATCCTTGAGTGACCTCCAAATGTAGTCATAAGTTTGACATTTTTGACTGATGTTCGACTATCAAGTCAGCAGTGCCCTCCAATAGATCAGCAGTTCAGCCAACAGGGATCGATAGATGAATTTTTGGAAGTTTCCCGGAACATATTGTGGAGCAAGACAGAAAGACATGAAAACAACAGTTGAAAGCATTTTAAATGGTATTGTCATTGACATTAAAGGAAATGGGTTTCAAGGCAAAGGCTATGGTCCTTCTAGATATTAATACTGCAGATGTATACCCAGTGATCAAGTACTTTGATTCAAAATGCTTGTTGTTGAATACAGTCCTTAACATGGTGGAGATGTCAGGAGAAGACATTGAGATGGGTGATTTGCCTAATTTTGAAACGGACTGACTTGAGAATTTGGCCATAATGGTTAAGGAGAAAGCAAAACCTTCTCCTGCAGGTTTGTAGATCTTTATTAAAGGGAGGTGAGGGCACAGGTAGTAGACTGTCCAGTAAAAATGAATGCCAAATGTTATACAGGAAACTATGGAAACATTTCTAAAAATCTGGGCAACTCCATTATAATCGGTTGAACAACTTGAGTGGGTGTGCTATAGTGAAATATATAATATTATGACCAGATCATATGTACACATGTCCAGAAGCAAATTAGCATTTATATTTAGCATATGCATTTGTATTTATTGGCGAACAGGCATACTGCTTCAAACAGAAATTCTATAGGTTGGTAAAACAGCAACAGGTTGAGATCCACATGGTGTTGGATTCAAATAATCGTAACAGTGAATGAGGGCAGGTAATACTGAGAAATCTATCTATCTATCTATCTATCTATCTATCTATCTATCTATCTATCTATCTATTTCTTTTATAGCGCCATTCACCCAAAGGCCTCAAAGCACTCACAAGACAAAAGAAGAACAGAAAACAACATGTGGCCATACAAAGAGAGGGGTTTTTAACCATTTCAGAAATGAACGGTCGACACATATCCTTTAAGATTAGATGGTAATGAATCCCAAAGACTTGGTGCCCTTGCATTAAAGCTCGAGCCACCAATCTTTTTTTAGAGAACTCGAGGTTGATGAATAGAGTACCTTTATTTGAGCGTAAAGCTCGCCTAAAAGGAAGCCTCAAGACTTGTGATGAAAGACAGGCAGGAACTTCACCTGGCAGACATTTAAACACCAAAATGGTGCCTTTGAACTGGATTCCTTGACTGAATGCAGTTTTCTGCGCGCCTCGGACACAGGAGATCGACAACCGATATATACAGTTATTATAGGCAGTCCAATATGTAGATTCATTTGACATGCCCAGGATTTACAGAACCAGAGAGGTGATCAGAGACATTCCCCTAGGGATAAAGTAGCTGAGGAGTAGCCTTCTAGGGAGTGAAGATGAAGTTTCAATGCTGATTTCAATGATGGGGTAATGGAAGCATTTGCGCTTGTAGGGGAAAGTAAGTTCCAGTGGAGGGGGCATGGCAGGAAATAAAAGGATAGCAATGGGAGATGGTACAATGCTGGGGGGCAGATTAATTGAGTAGGGGTGCTGGAGCAGACGGGGAGAGTATCAAAGAAGCTGTTGATACGGTTAGTTAGCCATGGGGGGCTCTGCCATGGATAGATTTCAAAATGTGCAGTAGTGGGAATTGAAAGAGGAATCCATGCATGCTAGAAAAAAGGCCAGCACACAGTCACTGAGCATACTTGTAAGAGGTGCAGCAGAGTTGTGAGTAGCAATATTATGTAATTGTGTTGAGAGTGAGAAGTAATAGAGTTCAGGCTGAGTAGTAGGGAGCGCAGAGCGGGCATGGAGAAGCAAAAAGCTCTAACATCGCTCTGCATCCCCGCCATAGAAAATGGCTATATATTGGCATTAAAATTGATCCTTTAGATTCTCATTCAACATCACAGAATCAAAACATGTCCAAGAAATTATGGCTCGAATTGGGGCTTAGCGTGCAGCCAAATAACCGAGATCTCTGACGAAGGTCTGTGGCCTGCCTCTGACAGGAGAATATGCCTGCAAAGTACTGCCTGCGCCATCACCGCACTGAAGCCTCGCTGGCTAAAACTCTTCTCTGGTGGTGAGACAGACGACCAAATCCAGAGACTTTCAAATGCTTAGGTACTGCAGAGGTTTGCCTGGTCCTCTTGCAACAGGAGTGGGCAGACAATGGCCAGGAATGGCTTGGGCCAAGCACAGTTGTACACCAAGCATTTTCAAGTCGCCCGGACTCCTAAGGAAACCAGAATAATCCAGCCCATGTATAAAGCAATGAGGGCGAGGAGGGCCCATGCTACCCTGCCCAGGTGTGTAGGAATGGAGCACAGGCGAAACAGGATCGGGCCGGCAACAACAAATCACATGAAATACCTAATCAGCCTGAAATGGCGGCTCTCCATTGAGCGAAGACCTACAGATACTGTTAGCAAGATGGCACTGCGTGTAGGCTGGGCCCTGTGCCTGATCCGGGCTTCACGGCAATAATTGGCTGGGCAAAATGCTAGGGAGCTCCAACTCCACAACTGTCCATGGTGTGCCATTCTCAGACATTTCTGTGCCGAATGTGGCTGATCATTTGTCCAGTAAGTCTTTGCTTGGCTGCTTGTACTGTTCCAAGTTCTTGTACACCTTAGAGGACAGGTGACCTTCTGACTTATATTCATTTTACCAGATATGCCAACCTTTACCATCCTCTGGAATTTTGTTCATCAAAGCTTTCTTCAGATTTCTTTATTCTCCAAGCGTGCATTCTTGGACACCTTTTCCTGAAATTAACCGCTTAAAGGTGATTAATTTTTCGCCCTCAGCTTGATCTTCCAGCCACTGTATACCACCCATCAGCTAATGTGTCCACAGTAGTTATTACCCATCCAATTTGATGTCAAGATACAACCAGATTGAAGTGATGCTTTTGCCTACCACATCCTCATTGCCTTTCCATCTTTCCAGCATGCTCTTATGAATGCAGTCAGATGAAAGGAGTTGCGGCCAGCCCCCTCCACTGATGTTAGAATTGCTCTTGGAGAAAGTGGGGAAGATCTACTCGCCTCCTCTTGTGTCCTCTTGTGTCCAGACATCTGTTGAGTTTCCAGAGAATGGAACTAAATGTCAAGCACCAAACTCCAAATGATAATTTTCAAAATCTGGAATGGCCAGACCACCACTTTCCTGGGACAGTTGCAGTTTCCATAGTTTCAATTGGGGCTACTTACCTTCCCACAGGAATGTTTGGATCAAGCTCTCAATTCTCTTTATGAAGCTTTTTTTGATCTGCAAGGGGGATCATGCTTAGCACATATTTTTATCGGTGGTGTTGATGTCATTTTAATAGCATGCACTCTTCCCCAAAGGCTCAATCTCAGTTCATTCCATATTTTCAAATCTGATTCTAAATGTTGGGTAATGTATGGTAGATTGATCTCCATCTTTTTAGACACATCTTTTGTCAGCCAGATCCCAAAGTAGCACATCTTGTCAGGACACCAATTGAAACCATAAGCGCTCATTTTCAAGATCGAACAGGAGCTTGATGTTGGCAATGCCTCGGACTTCATCCAGTTGATCTTATGCCCAGAAATTCTGTGAAAGATTTTTGACCTATCAACGCCGGAATAGAAGACTCAATGTTTTGAAGGACCAACAGCATGTCATCAGCATAGAGGCACACTTTTTGACAGGCCTCTCCATAATGTACTCCTTCAATCGTATTGTCTTCTCTAATCTTGACAGCTGGGAGCTCCTTTGCAATGATGAATAAAATGGGAGAGAGCAGGCAACCTTGTCTTGTCCCCCTCTTAAGATCAAATACCTCTGAAACAAGGCCATTTGTGTTCACACTAGCTGTTGGACATGAGTATAAGGGCCTAATCCATTCTATCAAGTTTCTCCCAAATCCAAAACCTTCCAAAGCTGCCAGAAGGTACTCCCACTCAATCCGGTCGAAGGCTTTCTCTGCATCCAACGACAACATCACCACCTCCTTCTGATGTTCTTTGCTCTCATACAACGTCAACAATAATCTCCTCATATTCTCAGAGGCGTGCCTCCCTTTCACAACGCCTGTTTGACTCTGATCTATAATATCTGGTAATAAGTGCTCCATTCGTAAAGCTAAGGCTTTTGCAAAGATTTTATTGTCTGTATTAATCATGCTTATGGGTCTATTGCTACTTGTTTTCATTGGCGGTTTCCCCTTTTTTGGGAAAGTGGATATAGAGGCATATCTTGTTGTAGCCGGAAGTCGACCCTCCTTCAATGAAGAGCAAAGCATGGCCAACATAAGATTGTAAACTTCATCTGGCAGAATTTTATACAGTTCGGCAGGCAGACCATCTGGTGCCAGGCATGTTGCAGAGTTTAGCACACTTGCTGCTCTTTTGAGTTCCTCCACACTCAAGTCCTTCTCAAGGCAGTCTCTGTATTCTCTGGCTTTAGTCTTTTTGGTGTAAACCCACTTACAAAGTTCATTACTTCCTGATGACTCACATGCACATCCGAGGAATATTGTTTGGAGTAATATTCCTTGAACGTTGCTGTAATTGCAATAGGCTCATATGTTATAATTCCATCTCTGTTTTCAATTACATTGATCGTCTTTTCACTAGTCATCACACATAGACGATGAGACAGGAGCCTATCACACTTTTCACCTTTTTTGTAATACTTGTATCTCATTCTGAAAAGAAGTCTTTCAACCCTTGTAGAAAGTAGATCTTCCAGCTTTTCTTTTTTCTTTTTTCTTTTTGATTATATTGAAAGAACTCCCAGAGTATGTTTGCATATTTGGTAGTTCAAGTTCCTCAATCTCCTCGTTTAGGCTCTTAAACTCATGATTTTTCTCTCTTTTCTTTTTGCTTAAGAGACCTATCAGCATCCCTCTCATGGAGGTCTTGAAGGCCTCCCACACAAATTCAACCTTCACTTCTGCAGTCCAATTCTCTACCATGAAAAACCATGCTTCTTTAACTATTTTATCTCGTTATCATCAAGCAGCGTTACATTTAAACTCCATGTAATTATTTTTGGTAATGGAAAGGTTAATTTAATTTCTAGAGATATGGGAGCATGATCTGAGAGTATAATGCGTTTAAAATCTCCCCCATTGAACCTCTGTATGCACAACCCGGCAGTCAAGAATTAGTCAATCCGTGAGTATATTTTATGTCTGGCTGAGAAAAGGGTGTATTGTCTGAGAATAGGATTCTGTAGACTCCACACATCTGAAAGGCTCCAACCCGCCATCGATTTCTGTAAGGCTTCTCTTTTCAGCTTGTTTTCATTATTCAAATTTCCCCCACTCTTATCCAACTGAGGATCAAGATTGACATTAAAATCACCCCCCCACAATGACATTCCTTTCATTAACATTTTGTAAGAACTGTGCGAGAGTTACAAAAAAGCCCTCATCCCCTTCTTTGGGAGCATATATATTACAAACAGAGTATGTAACATTTTGAATTTTCAAATTCACATAATTAATTCTACCCCCCATCTTTTTCACAACTCATTTTAGAAATTGGTATGTTCTTACTAATCAGGGTGCAAACACCTCTAGAGCTAGAGGTGAAGTCCGAACAAAACACATTATCAACCAATTCTCGTTTCCATTTATCTGCTTCTATCTCCAATAAATGTGTTTCCTGAAGCACGGTAACATCTGCCCCCAACTCAAAATCTATTTCCTCTTATTCACACAATTCTCTCCATTAACATTCCAATAGATTACCCGTAAACTCTTCTTATAAGCAACAGCCATGTTAGCACTGTCAAGCACCTACCTCCCCTGTGATGAAACCTAGTAATGGATAACACCCTACACTAAAAACAAAAAATAAACAAACACAAAAACCTTGGATTTGCCCAACCCAAACCTCTGGAACCTCACTTCAAAAATCACATAGATAGAAACACCACCCAACCCCCTCACACATTTCCCATCACATCTACAATACCTTATCAATTATATTGCATTGCCAAAAAAAAACACAATACAATACAGATTCCATTTAACTCCAAATCAATCCACCCTACCCAATCCGTCCCCTCATAAGCCTGTAATAACTTTTTTGGTCACCAAAAGTTCAGCGCAGCATTCGATGGACTGCCTTAACCTGTATCGAAGAGGTCGACCAGCAATGTCTACATACTCATAAAAACCTAAACTTGTTAATGACTATGTTCTCCAAGTTTGGCACCAAAATTGAACCCAACACAGTAACCAACCATCTTCAATTGACAGACTATCCGGCGTAGCCTGTCCTAAAGCACAACAAATTCCAATTAGCCTCACATTCCCTTCCTGACCCGCAATTTGGCATCTTACCCCCTCATTGCCAAATCAATCCCCTTTGCCCCTAAATACACGTGCCAAGTCTTGGGAGCACCCCTTACTACAATCTTGCATCCACAGTAAAAGGGTAGGCCTTCCCATCATTTATAAAAACCACTTTAACAAGTTCTTAAATGCCATCATTTGCCCGAACCATACTACTACCATAAGCGTTCCAAAGGGATCTCTCAATAAAAATCCTCCACACTATATGATTGCATATTGTTTTGACTTAATGGAATTTTTGCCAAACCACGCAACAGGTGTCAATATTACACCATACCAACCCCTTGTCATCTCATTACGCTCCATGCATTGGTATTAACATCAAAACAAATACCCACACATAACATTTCAAATTGTCACTTCATCAGTCTTACAGTTGCCATATTATGGAGCCCAGTCATATATACAAATTGCCATCATATATTTTTAAGGAAAACAGTTTGCATACAAGAGATGTATTATGCATTAGGGGAATTAGATCCAGGGAAATCTCATGACGGCATTGCAGTCCTGATGCTGTCCAAACACTTAATCATAACATTCCACTTTATCTAAGAAGCTGTCCCCATGACTCCGTTGACCATGACTCCTGATTCAACCTCCTAGCGAGACCCTAAGGAGATTAATTGCACCGTGCCAAATACATTACAGAGCATACCACTCTAAAAATGTGCAGATTCATATTCTACTGACATTAAAGCACTATTGTGATTTACCTAATCTAATTCCTGGTTCCCTCCATTTGAGATTCAACTCCAGCTGACATATAACTTCCCTTTCCCACCGAGGAATCACTATTCCGAAAATATCATGTCCTTACCCACACGTGATATCATCTATTATTATGTTAAGCACGTGACTTGAAATAGTAAGCATAAGTGACTCACGTGTTTGCGAGTAACATAATTCACTGTGTAACGCCACTCCTAATGGGACAAGGTCAGGCATCAACCGTCAAAATCAACGTAACGACACACCCTTGTTCATCCAAACACATCGTGACAGGAAATGTTTCTACTGAGCACCCGCTTCCCAGAGGAAAGCGGACAATAAAATCAGCACGGATCTCTAAATCCCAACATACAGATTCTACGTATGTTTTCTCTCACCTGAAGCCCGTAAGCAATCACACACAACAAGACCCTTCATCATTCCATCCACTACTAGAGTAATGCACCCAGACTCAACAGCATTAGACCATAGCCCACGAGCCATACTGTGAAGTGAAATGACCATTAAGAAACGGCTTCCCCAGCAAACCAAAAATAAACTCTAATTCAATAAATACTGTTATATTATATTATATGAATATTTTAAAAAGCTAAAAGAAAGGAAGACATTAGAATATTCACACAACATTTTACAGGAATACAGGAAACTTTTCAGACAAAAATTAAAAGCAGTAAATTAATTAATCCTTAGCATTCCTGATCCTTTCAGCTTTTAACCAATGCTGTGCCTCAGAAGGTTCCTCAGTAGATTTAACCCCTCCATCCAAAACAATCTTAAAATTTGCAGGTTTGACGAAAATGGTTTTGATGTTTTTTTCCAGAGCCAATCCTTTAGCAAACTTAAAAGCCTTTCTCATCTCCACAACTTCCTTTGGATAGTCTGGGGAGATGGCCAGAGGGGTTCCATGCAGCACAATTTTCAGCACAATTTTCCCGTTTTCTCTCGCCAATTTGAAAATGTTCTCCTTTACGCTCACTTTAGTTAGTACCAGTATTATTGGTTGTATATGAATTGTACAAATGGCAATTGTTCGAATAACAATTGACTTTCTGCACAAAATACTAAACAGCCAATTAGGATATATATGTGGGTGAAACCCCCCCATCCCCCCTGCCCAATCCAACCCCCACCCCAAACCCCACCCAATCCCCTTATATTATGATTATCAAACAAAATCAGATCGTCTGCATATGAAAGGCAGTTTACCGTTCTCCCCAATATCGTAGGTGGGCAGTTGTGAGCCTTCTGAAGCAAGCGTGCTAGTTCTGCTAGATACATTTTAAAAAGGAGGGGAGCCAATGAACATCCCTGTTTGATTGTTTTTTTATTGATGTCGATACCATACACCTACTGTCAAGCCTTACTTGGACCAAGGTGTTTTCATGTAGGCCTACAGTTGCCATTGGTAGATCCCACGGACAGCCTAGTTGATTAATTTTATCCCATAGTTTTCTCCTATTTACTGTATCAAAGGCAGGCAGGAAATCAAAGAAACATATAGTCTGGGCTGCCCCTTACACTTTGCCCTTCTGGTCAGGAAGTCAAGTAACCATAGACACTGGGATGTTCCCAAGCCTGCTCTGAATCCCATTTGAAAATCACTCAGAAGACTGTGGCTGTCTGTGGCTGGCTGAGGTAGGAGTCCATTACTCTTCCAGTGGGCATCTCATGTTGCACACTTCCATCTTACAACCATGAAATCAAATAAAAATATAAATAGCATGACTATTTGGTCCTGAACAAGGGTTTTGAACTGGTAAGACACTTTGCATGTCACAAATCAAGTACATGGCACCTAATAGTGCGCAGCAAGAAGACTATGTTTGTTTGCACAGAACCATCCAAGCTAAATATTTGATCATGAGTGTCAGCACACAAGGGTCCCAACTAAACATTTAGTATTTGGGGAAATATGTCTTTGTTCTAGTCAAATTGCCTTTGTGTGTACTAGATCTTCTCAGGCCAAATACTCTGTTTCTTGGACAGATGGCCATGTTAGAATATGTATGTTCTTTCAATTTGAATCTAAATTGAAGCTATTATTAATTTTTGATGACTAACTATTTTTATATTTGGCCTTTGATTGATTCATTTCGACAGATGGATTTGGTGGAACAATTTTGTTTTGAATGAACATCTTTTGAATTTAACATGAAGCTTTGAATATGAAAATATGGAATACTTTCAAATTTCATGTTTGTCTGTTTGTTTGGTTATTTGAATGTGTATGGTATTTATGTTTGTTTAAGTGGTTCTTGGTAAGTGTGTATTGTCTGATTGAATTTGCGGTACATATTGTTGGTTGCTCGACTTCGTTTTCTCTTTTTTGAAAATATATTTTGACACATTTTAACTGACGATTCCAAATATGCTTCAGAATGTTTATCTGGTGTCCGTATCACACTCTTTCAGATGGCATGATGTTAAATGTACACTTAACATCAACGTGTTTCATTTAGATTTATTTGTTTAACACAATTTAATAGTAGCATCCCCTTTTTTGTGAATAAGTCTGCCCATCTTTAGAGCATTGTCTGGTAGCACTTGCGAAAACTGACAAAATTAATACTTGATTTATTGCCCATGCATGTATTCCCACACTCAGCCTTCACCAATTGTGTCAGTGGGTGATACAGATACAAGCAGCTCTAAACACATCTTCTTTCATGTGGGATATCTTGCTTAATGTACCCTCCATTCCCCTTGACTCATGTGGATGGGTCTACTCATAAAATGCTGTTTGGCCGAGGTTCATACTGCTGCATCATGTACTCACGATTTCCAGAATTTCATAGCGCTCCAGGGGCCCGTGTATATGGAAAACAACATTGGCAATTTCTGCCTACATGCTTACCTCGCAGCTTCCCAATCCTCAAAAAAGCGAGTACATAAACCACTAGCTACCCACCTTTAACACACCAAAGGGGCTACTTATCAGAAATGATCCTCAAAGTGGAAGTTTCATGAGATTATACCTACCATCACAATCAAGGTAATATTTTTAACATATTTTAATCATTATTTTCTCAAAACATATCGGTAAAAAAGCATAAAATACCATTTACAGAGTTCTTCATTTGCGAAAACCACAATAGAGAGAGAGAGAATACCACTTCACATTTATGGCTGTTGTTTACACCAATGTGTTTACAGTTTATAGGCATTCATTCCTTGATGTCTACGTGCGCCTTCCGAACTCACAGGCACCGCGTGAACAAAGCCGTGTTCCACAGCGGTACCCTTTCACTGCGAGCACCGGCACGAGAGGTAAGCCTGCCCTGATCGTATACCATGCACATGCAGGTACCACACGGCTACCTTACAAATGAACAGCGGGTTGACCTGTTCTCCCCCTTCTCCTTGCCCTCATGCAGGACTCAACTCCTTGATACGGGCGACATGTGAGCTGACATCCAATAACAAAAACAGGAGACAAAACCAAGATAACACTTGGGATACTCACCGTTAAGTAAGTGGTGGCCTTTTTGTTACTTATACACTGTCAATAAATAGAACCAACGCGGAATTGATTTATTTTTCTATTTGCTATAGATTCCATGATGCATTGTGGGAAACGTAGTGCCCAAACACCTACATAACCTATTTTCACGGCCAACAGACAGCGCGGGAATCTATAATTTGACTAAGCTCCGTATCAAATGGTAAATATCCATAGATATAATCTCATGAAACTTCCACTTTGAGGATAATTTCTGATAAGTAGCCCCTTTGGTGTGTTAGAGGTGGGTAGCTAGTGGTTCATGTACTCGCTTTTTTGATTTATCCTTCCTTACATACTACAGCCCCCTTTACAAAAAACTGAGGAAATCTTTTGCTCACAACACTTGTTTACCAGCTTCCTAATCCTTACAGATCATTCTGCATACAAAATACACAGGGCATTAACCCAAATAACCTTTCCTTTGACGGTTTCTTGTTCCTTGTGTAATGCTCAGACACAAACAGAAAGACATTCTCACCCACAAGATTAGAGTTAGAATTCTATGAGTTCTCAACGGCAACTTTTGTCTCCTCCTGTTTAAGTACTCAACATTAAGTAGTGTGTACGCATCACAGACATCTTTCATGTAATGTCATGGTTTTCCTGATCTGGTTAATTATGTTATTGGAACACTGGACTGTAAGTGGGCCAGTGCCAGCCGGGGGTGAGTCAATGCATTCTCCATAAAATCCCTTTCCAAGGACCACCAAACTGACTTTCCCGACCTGATTTACTAGCTCACAAAATTAAGACGATGAATGTCAATACTGCTCATGTCTACTAGGTGTCACTATCAGATATGTTGAGCAACATATCCTTAGTTAAAGACGTTTGGAATTAGATATTTTGTTTTTATCCCTGAAAAGAAGAGAATGTACAATATAGAGAATGCATTTTTTATTATTCTACAATATATTGGGGTCGATTCATGGAGCAAACGTGCGCCGAAAATCCCAGCGCAAGCAGGCGCAAGGTGGCGCAAGGATGAGAAACGCAGCGCACGTGCACGCGTGCGATTCAAGGAAGACGGTGTGCGTGTTTCCCGCTGTCCGTGCACCAAATCCTGCCATGGCGCACGCGGGCACACACGGCGTGCGCTACGCGCACAGCAAAAGTGCACATAGCACGGCGCACACAACCAAAGTGGGCGGAACAGTGGGCGGAACACGCGGAATGGGGAATAACGCGTGAAAAAGAAGGCGTAACTGGGGAAGTACTGCAGGGAACTACACGGAACGCCCACACGCACGCCAACAACCCGTATTCATGGATTCGAATACGGGAAACCCACGCACGGCAAAATCCGCACACAGGCGTCAACGCGTCTGCCACACGAAGGCAGGCGGAAGCGTCCCCGCGCACAGTATAAAAGTGCGCGCAAACAACAAACACGTATATACAGCTACGATGAATGCCCCATTTGTCGCAGCACTGATCGTGGGACACCGCAGGAGGAGGAGAATAGCCAGGGCACGCATTTTCGCACCACAGACAAGCCTTTTTGGGATGCCTGATGACCAGGTCTACGGCAGGTATAGGTTTCCATCCCATATCATCCTAGACCTGGTCAGGGAGTGGGAAGATGACCTTGCATCCCCCACCCTTTGCTCCCAAGCATTGAGACCCTTGCAGAAGGTGCTCAATGTCCTGCATTTTTTGGCCACTGGGTCATTTCAGCGGACTACTGCCATAGTGGGGGGGTCTCACAGGCCACGCAGTCACGCTGCCTACACCTGGTACTGGCAATCATGACAGCGCGCCCCTCGGTCCGCAGGCACATATACATGCCCAGAACACCCGCAGAAAGGCAGGCCGTTGTCCTGGATTTTTTCAGGGTGGCACACTTCCCCAAAGTGCTCGGTGCCATAGATTGCACCCATGTGGCCCTACGTCCACCTAGGGCCACTGAGCACATCTACCGAAACCGCAAGCACTGGCATTCCATCAATGTACAGATGGTATGCGATGCAAAGGGAATCATCACCTCTGTCTATGCAAACTACCCTGGCTCCACCCATGACAGTTTCATATACAGAATGTCCGCCCTGAGCCGGGCCCTGGAAGCTGGGCAGCATGGCGACACCTGGCTCCTAGGTGAGTACAAATGCCCTTGCACATGCATGCATGTCACACACACACACACAAATACACAAACCCCAATAATCACAACCATTTACACCTCCCCAGGGGAGAGTGCCTACCCTCTGAGCAACCACATGATGACGCCAATCCGGAACCCCACCACACCACCCCAGGTAAGATACAACGCCGCCCATATTGCAACCAGGGCCATAGTGGAGCGCACATTTGGAGTGCTCAAGTCACGTTTCCGCTCCCTTGACCGCTCCGGCGGGCAGCTACTCTATGCACCCCCAGTAGTGTGCAGGATCATTGTGGCAGCATGTGTCTTCACAATGTTGCAACACGGCAGGGCGTACCGGTGGACATGGTGGTGCCCCCACATCCCCAACCACAGGCACAGGCGCTGCCCATGGGAGGGGACAGGGCACGTTGCGAGGAAGCCCGGACCCAGCTTGTGGCCACATTTTTCACCTAAACTCCCACCCCTGCGGAGTGCACACAGGCCTGGCACATACCAGGTGACAATCGATGATGACAAAGAGACAGTCAACTGTCACAACCCTACCACCCTGAGATAGTTGCCATGGAAGTGCCACATTTTCTGCATCCCTAGCTACTTAAACACAAGCTATCCTGTGTGACCAAAATGCAAACATGTGACATGACATGATATGGCCTATACACAAGTATTTCAAGGTGCGATGAGGCAGGGAGGGGGGAACAAGGGAAGACAGACAACGATACTACTAGGCCAGGTGTCATTTAGATTGTGCAAGTGCAGGGGTAGGGGGAAGGGAAAAGTGCAAGGGGAATGGTAGGGGGGAAGTGCAGTACAGGGTAAGTAGACTAAAAACAAATAAATAGGCCAGCTGGTGGCAACTGCAAAGGTAAGTGCAGACAAGTGCTGGGAAGGGGGGGCTGTAGGGATAGAGAGACAGTCCCGCAGTGCAGGGGTTGCCAGGGAGGCAGTGCAAGTGGAGAGTGGCTGGGCCAGGGACCGAGGTCGGTGAGAGTGGCCCAGCTGCAGATCCAGTGCAGTTCCAGTGAAGAGTTTTGCAAGGGAGAGGCAAAGAGAAAGCAGAAGCAAAGAGGAAGGTCTTGAGGTGCTTCCGGAACCGGAGATGGTTCTCCTCAAGTTGCAGTGAGGCAGGAAGGCTGTTCCAGAGGGAGGCCCCTGCCGCAGAGAGATATCTACCCCCAGCTAGTTGCTTTGAGAAGCGGATGACCCTGACATGCAAGGTGTGAATCACACACACCTGCAAAACAGGCCATGGCCATCACTGTTATGTCACTCAAACCCTCCCAAACCACAACATGACATGGCAAGCAATACCCATACACCAACACAGTAACAATAAGGTACACATTGCCATGTCAAAAATGTACAGTGGCATCAGACAATGATGCCTGACATGGAATCAGATGAAATGACTGACCAACAACCCCCCACCCAAAATAAGTAATTTCCAAATGCATTACAAGAGGTGTAGACGTAACATAACAATGAATGCCTGTCTACATGTACATTGTGCATTGCAAAATCAACACTGCAGCTTCTGTGTGCTGTGTCCAACTCCTGCAACACACTGCTCAGCGCACAGCACAGTGAACAGCCATTGTGTGTGATGCACAGCCTGAGCATCAAATCTAAGCGACAGACCACATCAAAAAGCAAATTAGGCATGTACAGGATCCATAATTGGTCACAGAACATGTGCTGCAGGGACACAGTGGGCACCAGAAGGCAAACAGTGTACACGTGAATATGCAAGGGTGGTTGTACATGTAGTGCATCAGAGTGAAAGTGTGTGGGTCAGTAAGGACATGCACTCAACATATGCATGTGCAATCAAGTGACCATCAGTGTCCTCTACACATCACATGTGAACATTCACCATGTGTACACCCCAGCATGTCAAACCACAACTATCCCCTCACACCTGAAAGGTAAACACAACACATGAACAGGCATTGATCAGCAGAATACAACATGTACATAGGATACCACCATTACAATGTCAGGATTCCCATCACACTGCAGGGCAAGGCAACTATCAACAACAACCCCCCCTCCCTCACAAATGACCATGACCCACTGAACAACTGCACCTGGGTCATGGAGCCTTCAACCCTCAATTCCACATGGTCACAGGATCACCTTTCCCCTACGTCACCATCTCCCACCTTGTGTGTAAAAAGGTGCCTGCACCCTCAGAGTCCACCCTCATTTGCAAAATCACAAAATCCAAGCGAGAAAAACGAACCAGAACACCCTCCAGTAGATGACTTGACGTAGCAGTACCTCACAAAGGCCAAGTACTACCACAATGATGTAACAACCAAGGTAGCACAGTAAAACAATGTCACAACAGGATGTGAACCATGTGTGGTACATAACATAGAATGATGCACCATGAACGGATGTGTACTGTCACAGGTCCCGTGTACAGGCGCGGGAGTGTCACGAAACAACCACCCCCACCGTGTCCCGGGTGCCTGCAAGGTCAAACTCACACAGGCCTCTGAGACCCTGGTGGGGAAGGAGGGTCAGGGATATGCAGTCGGGACAGGTGTTGGCACACTGGATAACTGGAATGAGTGGCAGGAGAGGGGAGGAGGAATGACACATGAAAGTAGTGAATGCACGAAAATGTACTACCTGCATGAACACATACACAATCCAAACAAACTTGGACATCATTGTCATGGCCTTCTGTAGTCCAGGCTTAGGAGTGGCACGAACCAACCACCCCCTCTAGGGTTTTGGCACCTGCAAGTTTGGGGCTTACACAGGCATCCACAACCCCAGCAGGGAAAGAGGGTTAGGGAACGTTGCTTGGATAGGTACTGGAAGCAGGAACACCGGGTAGAGGGTACAGGGTTTAAAATTGGATAGGATTCTGGGTGATTAGGGGAAAAAAAACATACCAAACTGAATTACACATTCATCCATGCATTAGTGCACCCCCCAGCAAGCCTATGCAGACCAGTTTGAAAGAAAAACAACAAGACACTTAGCTCTGGTTTTGAGTGCTGGCCTCCTGCCTGCGCACTCTCAGGTCCGGTTACAGGAGCACTGCAATGCTGCAAGAGAGCCACAGTCAATAACCTGTCCATGCTCATTACACAAAAACACACCACCAAACATGCCCCATAGCAACAAACTACTCTACAAACAGACAATCTGGTGTAGATGCTTCGTACCCATATATAATATTACCCCTGTGATGGGTCATACACAGTCAATGCAGTAAGTCAGCCGCCGGTGGGTGCGTGGCAAATGGAACACCAATGTGTCACAATTCACACAACATGCAATGTTCCCTGGGTAAGCAGACAGACCCATATAGCAAGGCATGACTTCAGAAAAAGTTGTATTCCACCATGACCGAAACAAAGTTGGCAGTGCATGTATCAAAATGTACATGGAAATGAAATGCACTGCATCCGAGTATGTCCCTTGCTGTATGTCCCTGTGAGCTGCCCCTTTCCATGTCTCGGAAGGCTACATGGTTGATACAAGTGCCTCAATGGACCTTGGTGTACCGGAGGGTATGTGCCACTGCCCCTGCAGGTGTCCCAGACAACCTTACAATCAACAGCCATCAGTGCACCAACACATTTGAGCTGCATTGTGTGCTTCAACACCAATATTCGTCCAAGCTCACCCTCAGTGCTGTGATAAGCCTGCATGTGCAACTCGCCTGGTGCAAGCTTTGCTGTGTTGTGGCCCCCCGTGCTGCTCACCTTGCCTGGAGTTCCTTGGAACACGTCAGCAGTTCTAGGATGTAGGTCTGCAATCCCTGTGCCTCTGCTTGTGCACACATGTGCATGTGTGCACCAACAAACGTGTCCAGAATTCAGACGTCCAATGGGCCATGTCTGCTGGCAAAGGTGCTTTGGAGGCTCATCCCCCTGCAGAAAGGGCATGAAACACATGATTAATGCTTTAAAGTCATCTGTGTGTGTCTCTTCAGGCATCTCATTACTTGACCATGTCAGAGAGTTACATCAGAAATCACACCATCAGTCTGTCTTTCACATCCAAAGTGTGGAACACACTATCTACGGCATGAATTGCAACAAGCACGTGTACAGTAAAGATAAGAAACATACTACACAATGCATAGCAATGAATGTACACATTAATCATGAAACACCCCATCTAGCAAAAGCTGAACAGTGGACATAACACCGAAATCATCCCTACTAGGGGTGTCAACACAAGTTACACAGCACCAGACATGCCACAGATATGACAGTCCAAAGCCCTTGTGCAATAGGCTGTCACACCGAACCATCCTTGCGAGCCCATGGATAAGGGAGGCAGGAGTGGCATATGTGAGTCAAGGACCCCAAGCAGCAAACACATACACAAGACAAGCCTGAAGGGCCCAGCTGGAACAGACAGTGGATGCCTTCAAAATCCACAAAGCACCGCACCGTCACATGGAAGCACAATAGACAAGCAATTTTAAACTATATTAACTAATTACACTAACTATGGAAAACCTACATTACCTAATTAAACTAACTATCAAACAGAAACTTAACTAACTAAACTAAAAGAAAAATCAAAAATGGCCATATACGACCCGGGGGGGAAGGGAGGCACCCAGGAGGGGGGAGGTACAGAGTGCTGGTCAACACCCACATGCGATGATGCTGAGCCAAAAAAAAAACCTCCATGGGCTCAACGCCTGCACAGCCCGACCTATGTGGGAGATAGATGGTCGTCCGAGTCTGGCTCTTCCTGGAAAGGAGGACGTGGCACAGTAGCCTGGCCACGCCTATCCGCAGCTTGCCCCTCGTCGGCAGCAAATCTGCCGGACGGGTGAGCCTGGTTCTGTGTGGCGATGTGACATAGGTCTGCATGCAGAACCTCACGTGATACACGTGCTTCCTCTTGCAAGGTAGCACGTGTAACACGGAGTTCCTCCTGCAAGGCCTGGCTGGACAACCGCTGCACCTCCCGGCAAGCCTGTAGCACAGCCGGGATGGTTCGCTCAAACTGTGCAAACCTCTCCTCTGCCCGCTGCCTCTGGGACATCATAAGGACACCCAGAGTGGATTTGAGGGAAGCATACTCCTCGCTCAGGGCATCCATGTGTGCCTCTGTGTGAGCAGCAATTGCTTGACGCAGAGACGACATTTCAGCCTGGCGTGCCCTGTCTGAGGCCGCCATGCCCAGCCTTAGCGAGCGGGCCGTGGACCGTGCAGCCTGCTGCTGGAGATGCACCTGCCTAGCAGGGGGGAGCACAGATCGGGCCACACACTCCATGCTCTCAGCGATGTTCTCCATTGCTGCCCCCTGCCGTTCTGAATTGGCAGTCATGTCTTGCTCCCACTCAGTATACTGCGGTTGCGCGCGGCAACCGCGTTGCCGGGCTTGACCCCTGCGGGACCCACGGACCGGGTGTCCTAGCTGTGTTGGCACCGCCCGCGGCTGCACGACTACATGACCCCGTCGACTTGATGTCCCAGGCACATCAGTGACTGGTGTGGAGGGCGACCCTGCGTCCCGATCTACCACGGGCGGAGGAACCAAGACTGTCTGATCCATCAGTGCAGGTGTCGCAGACAGAGGAGTGTCCAAATCAGAATCACTCACCATTGACACATGGACTGAATGCTCATCCAACTCAACATGGACGTCAGAGTCATCATCAAGGCTGGACTCATAGGCAGCCAGAGACAAGATGGACTGTAGCACTTGGGGGTTTTCATGGCCTACCACCCCATGCCCCCCACTTGTGCCGGGTTGATGTAGTGGTAACAACCCTGTGTCTGGCATGACAACACCATCCTCCGCCTCCATTGCGTCATCACCTGAAAAATAGAGAGAAAAAAGGTCACTACACATGTCAGAAGCACACAACACACACACACACCGACAACAAATGCATCAGGCAGACATGTGACACACAACATATAACCTGGCATGCATGCTGGGTCAACTTTGAATTGCTTCTGTGATCAGACCTGTTGAAAGGTGGCAGTTTCCATGGAAGTGGGTCTATGCAGTGCAAAACATGTGTACGCCACTCACTACCTACATGCACAAGGACTCCATGGTGTGTGCCAGGAAATGTGAAGGCAGTGCAAGGTCAAATTCAGGCATCACGTGCATTGTGCATTCAATGTGTACCATATCTAGAAGCCAAGCACCCCTCCACCCCAGTACCAAAGCAGGGATGCCTAGCATGGTATCAAAAGGCTGACCATACACCTGTGTATTGACAGGCAGTGTTGACTGGCATCAACAGCTTAATGTGATTCAAGTGACAACACTGCAAATGATGATTCGACAGTAAGCAGGACACATGATGAAAACTCTGGAGGCCGCCCACGTTTGAAGAAGACACAACAACAGTTGGACAGAGTCATTGGCCATTGAACAGGCTGAGGCCTGTGAGCCACACAGATTGTCAGATCCTAAACATGTGTGCAACGCAGTACTGAGCCACAGTTGACATGGGAAGGCTGATGAGATGCCATGCAATGTATGTCACCCAGGACTTGTATTACAGTGATCATCCAGTCAAGGACACATAGGGGCAGGCGTGCAATGCACATGGAGCATGAATGGGCACTCATGTCCCTGCGGGACATCTGACCTATGCTCAGTACAAGTGAGATACCCTGCATCAAGTACTAAGGCTGTACCACACGGCATATTTCTGGCAAATTCTACGCTGGAAGTTAGCATCTACACAGGACGCATGAACAAGAAAGTAAACATTGGCAAGATTGAAGCAGACCAGTGCAAAGGTGGAACTGGGGTGCAGAGTGGCGGAGGAGGGGCAAGGGAGCATGCCTACATGGAGTCCCTGCATGCAGGCAGAGGAGACAAGCATCACGGAAGCATTGCATTACTTACACATCAGAACCATGTACACGTCACATGTAGTGGCAATCATGCAAAACACATCCCACAAGTGAAACACACATGTCCTCAACAAACACGCATCAACACTCACTGGACTGGGCATCAAAGTCCAGCATCTCTCCCACTCCTTCGACCAATTCAGGTGGTATGAACTCCGCAACGAGTGCCTCATGCGGAGTGAGTTCTTCCTCCTCTGGTGCAGGCCCACCGCCAGTCACCAGAGTCAAGTTGTAATTAGAGGCACGCTTAGCCTTAGTGCTGCGTTTGATGTCATTCCAACGCTTTTTGCACTCTTGCGCCATGCGCACCTCATGGCCGAATGAACTGACATGTTCCGCAACATGCTTCCAGTGGGTGTCACGTTGGGCAGCCGTAGTCTGACTATTGGCACCCACTAGCATGTCACGGCTGTGGCCCCGCACGTAGCCCACGAGGAAGTCCAGTTCCTGCTTGCAGAAAGGCTTCTTCCTCGACGTGCAGGAGGTCGTGGCTGTGTGTGGGGTCCCAGCCTGTGCTGCAGGTGCAACCTTCCTCCTCTTGGACTGTGGCGCAGACCCTGGCTGGCTAATGCCGCCCTGACCAGTATGGCCAGTGGGTTCGGTGGATTGAGCCAAGGGAGTGGCAGGTGGAGGGACGACCAAAGGCCTGACTTGTGTCAGTGGCAGCTGGGTGCCCTCTAAGGGACCCTGTGCAGCAACATCAGCTGTGGCAGGGACATTGACCGCAACTGCCCCTGTACTTGCCAACACCCGGCTGTTCGGGGCAGCAGATGACATAACTGCCCCAGGGACACATGTCTTGTTCTGAGCAGCCCGGCCTGCCCCTATGGTTTTCCTCCTGGCCTGTTGGAAATCTACCAAGGGCTCCTCAAGTGCCAACGCAGCCTGCGCTGGCAGACCCTGAGCCTGGGTGGGGGTGTCCACAGCTGCACCTGCAGCTACCACTACCCTTGCGCCCGTGGCAGTCGATGGAACGGACTGCCGGGTCACACGGGCGCCAGTGCCAGATGCAGAAGCTGCATCCCCCGGAACCACAGGGGGTGGTGGCATGACTGCACCGACACATGGCACAACATTGTGCTCAAGTGGCGCACCCCTGCCTCTTCCCCCTCTGTGGCCGCCCTGGACACCCTGGAGTCCCCCTACTCCCTGGTCACCACGGCCACGTCCCCGACCACGCCCGCCACGAGGAGAACGCCCAGCTGAGGCGCCCCTCACCTTTGGTGGCCTCCCAACCATGGCACAGATGTAGTAGTGCCGGCACAGATGGAGTAGTGCCAATGGGAGGTGTACACCACAATTGACCTGGGCAATTGGGGTGAAGGTGTTAACAGCCCCCCTGCACCTGCAAGGCTGTATGTGACCCCGGTGATGTAGTGACGGGTCACGCAACGCTCAGGCACCCCAAAACTGCAGTAAAACTGTGCACGCAACCCTGCAGCCTACGTGCATGGATTCAACCTCCCGCAGTACGCGGTGGCAACCAGTAACACGAATAACACGTACACGTGGGACACGCAGGCTACTATGACATCGAAAATGGGTGCGATACACAGGGGCACCCGCGGTGGGAAAAAGAGCGTGTGCGACTCACCGTCTGACTAGCGCGATGCAGAAAAACACACGTAGCCAATACCCCCGCCAGAAGAAGAGATACGTCCTTGATAGCTGTGAAGTTGTGATGGCGCGCGAAACAACAGGAAGCAGCAACACACGTCGGTCTCCACGAAACGCACGTACAGCGAACTGCTGGCCCCGCTCACCTTTAACCCGTGCTGAGGGAAACGCCCGCGCGCGTTACGTGCATGGGCCCTTTCCTCTGATTACACACGGACGTGCAGTTTTTCACGTGCGCTGAAACGCCCATGTACGCCTGTGCGCGTCACGTCACAGGGGCGCTTGCGCTTGAAGGGCCTTCTGTCCAATGAAATTGCATATGCGTGCAGACGCGCTTATGCGCTAAGGGCCTTTCCTCGAATTACACGCTGACGTGCAAATTTTTCACGTGCCAAATCACTCCGTATCAATCTGGCCACGCGTAAGCACACGGAAGACCACGCTCCTGCCCAAAAGGCCAAATTACTGCCCCCCAAAGCCCCGAGCATGCTCCCACCTGCCATCTGCTGCTGCCTGACTGCCTGCTGCCCACGTGCCCTGCCATTTGCTGCCTGCACATCAGCCAGGGGTGCTGTTGCTGTGACCACCCCTGCTGGAACCGAAGACTCCCGACTGGGATTCCACCACTCCACAGCTCAGCCCCAGGACCCAGTTGCCCACCCACTCCTGCCTCTGGGGTTGTCATGTCGGGCACTGCAACATCTGGCACCACTGAAAACCCCCGGCCAGAGAGGCAGAGGGGCACCAGCTTCAGTGCCAGGGAAGTTGGTGTCCTGGTGGAGCAAGTCCTGGGGCAGTATGATGCCCTCTTTGGAAGTTCCCGCGCCGACAAGGAAGGACGGACTCGGATCTGGACGGACATCTTGACTGCCATCGACGCGGAGGGGGTGGCAGTGCGCGACTTCCAACATGTCAAGAAGCGCTGGGAGGACTTCAGGTCCAGGACCCTGAACAAGGCCCGGCACCTCTTGAAGGCAGCGGATGCTAAGGGGCGCCGGGGCCACTTGTCGGAAGATCAGATGAGGGTCCTGGAACGTATATCCCCAGCGCTCCACGTCAAGGTCCTTGAGAGGCAGACCCGTCTGGAGTCAAGCGGTAAGTGTACCTGCATCCTGATTGTAAGCTGTCCGTGTGGTGATGTTTCAATAGTGTGCAGGTTGCACATCTGTTTGTATGGGGTCTAGTATGTGTGGGGGTGTACAGGGCCGTGAGGCTAACGCATGCGAGGGCTGTCATGTGTGAGACATGGATGGTGCTTGTGTGTGTAGGCTTGCATGCCAAATGGAGTTGTGTGGGCACACATGTTTGGATGAATGTGTATGTAAGTAGACATGTTCGTGATGTCACGCATGTATGTTGTTTTCAGCTGCATGTATCAGCACTGTGTACATGTGCATGTGTGTGTATTTGACAAGGGTGCAACAGTGCTGCAACATGGATGCATGTGACAGCGGGATGTGGAAGCCTGATTGGCAGATGTGACATGGATGCCCAGCTGAACACTGCGACACTTGGCAGAGGTGTACACATGCATGCACGTGTGGTGGTGTGTGTACATGTCTAGTGCACTCCCTGTGTTGCATGTGATGTCTGGCTCACTATTGCCTGCTCATGCTGTTGTATGTGTATGGATGGTGCTCGCAGTTGCAATATGGCTGTGGTATGGCTCATGTGTGCAAGTTGAAATGACATGTGTGTTGGGGATTGTGATAGCATGTCTGAGGTTTGCCAATGCCACTCATGTACAACTGTCATGTGTGTATGTGTCCATTGTACAGTGCCCTGATGCCTGTGTTTTATTTCTCCCTGTCTGCAGCGTCAACGGATGAAGAGGGTGGAGAAGGTGCTGTGGAGCACAGCGGCGGGGATCCCACCGCCAGCCGGAGACGCAAGGCCCGGCTCCCCTCCCAGGTTGTGATCTCGTCGGGGAGTGAGGAGTCCGGTGCCGCGTCCCAGGCCGCAGCTGCCGGGGGGAGGTCCAAGAGGCGGAGGTTGGATTTGGACTCCTCGGCAGCAGAAGGGGCAGCTGGGACCCCACAGGGCCCAACGGGGGAAGATGGCACGGAGTCATCCAGGTTGGTGGGGGGTTTGGTGGAGGAGGAGGCCGTGCAAGCAACAGAGATGGGGTCTGGAGGTGGGGATTCCACTGGTGCTAGTGGTGCAGTGCAGGACCAGGGACAGGAGGCAGCACAGGCCGCCGCGGAGGTGCCTGTGTGCAATCCAGTCCCTGATCCTGTCCCTGCATCATCTTGCACCAGCAGGGATGCCTACGTCCAGACCCGTTTTCAGGCAGAGGATGAGCTCACGACAACTGGCCTTCCTCTGCCTGCGGACGTGGCTATCCGGGTCCGGGTTGAGCCTGTCCTGACTGGTGTGGCGTTGCGTCAAAGGGCCATGCGAGGTGACCTACAGTCTTTTCATGAGGAGACTGCACGTCATCTCGAATGGCTCATTGACCGCGTCGGCCTATTGGGACAGGTCACCCAGGCCGGATACCTCCGTTTGATGGGGCTTGCTACGACCGCCTCCTCAACTGAACCCCCTATGCACCAGTCGTCCTCCGTGCCATCTTCCCACCCATCAGTCACCTGGGTGCCCTGTGGAGCTGCCTCTGATGGTGTGGCCAGGCTGGTGGAGGAGGCATCCCTGCCACAGTCGGGGGTCGGACGTCCAGCAGGGGTGGCCACATCAACGACTGCACCCCAGCCAGCGGAGGATGTACAGGCAGCAGGAGGCAGTGCACGGGCAGAGGCACAGCAGCAGCAGCAACGTGGTGGGAGCCATGATGGCTCGGGGCCTTCGACATCGGAGGGGCAGGCATCGGCCGGAGGGCAGGAGGACCCAGGACAGAAAGTGCCTTCCGTGTGGGAGCGGTTGGGCCACGCCATAGATGCGGAGCGGCAGCTGGCGGAAGAGGCACGGCTCACGATGGTCAGGGCGGAGAACTCCATGCGGAGGGCCCTGAACCGGTCCGAGTGCTTCGAGGCAATCCGCAGGGGGTTGGAGGTGGACACGTCGACGGCCTTGCGGACCCTCGGGGCCATGGAGGAGGACCGCCTCCGGGACATTGAGCAGGAGTTCGATGATGTCCTGGCCCGGGACATCCAAAAGTGAGCCGTCGGACTAGCCCGCTGCCCTTGTAAATAGTTCTGTAGTTAGTGTTAGGTTTCCTTTGGTTTTGCATTTTTTTTGGACCTTTTGGACAATGGGCCACATTTTTGTATATAGTTTTTTTTTATTAGGTAGTGTTATTAGATAGGTTTCATTTCTTCTGTTGGGATCATGGACCCTGACGTGTTTATCTGTATATAGTTGACTGTTGGATTTTCATTTTTTTTTTCAATTTACCCATGGAGCAATGGCTTTCAATTATAATTTTCCATTGGATTTACTTTTGTGGACTGTGACTTTGGACACCTTTCCTTTGGATTATGATTTTTGGTTTTGCATTATTTCACGGACATGCTGCTTTTTATTTTTTTTAATTCCCATTTCTGTTTGTTTATTTTTGATTCAATTAATGTTTCTTTTAATACATATTTTTTGTTCAAACTTCAATGTGTAGTATCATCTCATTGGTTTCATGCATATCATGATATGGGTTTTGAGATTCACTGACGCCCATTGGGTGTATGTGAGGGACATGTGTTCATTTCCAAACTTGCAATTGGGGTTCTATCATGTTATTGCCATTTCTAAGTGGGTGGATGCAATACTCGGGTGGGTGTTTGGCATTTGGAGGCTGACCATAGGGGCCAGGGATCTAGATTGTGATGACATGTTGGCTGGGGGACATGAGTGGGGGCATGCTGGCAGGTGCCCCACAGTGCTGGGGGGTGGGGGTGCAGGGGAACATGAGTTGGGGCCTGGTGCAGGGTGCCCCACAGTGCTGTGGGGTGGAGGTGCAGGGGGACATGAGTTGGGGCTTGGTGGAGGGTGCCACACAGTGCTGGGGGGTGGGGGTGCAGGGGGACATGAGTTGGGGCCTGGTGGAGGGTGCCCCACAGTGCTGGGGGGTGGGGGTGCAGGGGGACATGAGTGGGGGCCTGGTGGTGGGTGCCCCACAGTGCTGGGGGAAGAGGGGGGGCAAGGGGACATGTGTGGGGGCCTGGTGGAGGGTGCCCCACAGTGCTGGGGGGTGGGGGTGCAGGGGGACATGAGTGGGGCCTGGTGGAGGGTGCCCCACAGTGCTGGGGGGTGGGGGTGCAGGGGGACATGTGTGGGGGCCTGGTGGAGGGTGCCCCACAGTGCTGGGGGGTGGGGGTGCAGGGGGACATGAGTTGGGGCCTGGTGGAGGGTGCCCCACAGTGCTGGGGGGTGGGGGTGCAGGGGGACATGAGTTGGACATGAGAGGGGGCCTGCTGGCAGGTGCCCCACAGTGCTGGGGGGTGGGGGTGCAGGGGGACATGAGTTGGGGCCTGGTGGAGGGTGCCCCACAGTGCTGGGGGTGGGGGTGCAGGGGGACATGAGTTGGGGCCTGGTGGAGGGTGCCCCACAGTGCTGGGGGGTGGGGGTGCAGGGGGACATGAGTTGGACATGAGTGGGGGCCTGGTAGAGGGTGCCCCACAGTGCTGGGGGGTGGGGGTGCAGGGGGACATGAGTAGGACATGAGTGGGGGCCTGCTGGCAGGTGCCCCACAGTGCTGGGGGGTGGGGGTGCAGGGGGACATGAGTTGGGGCCTGGTGGAGGGTGCCCCACAGTGCTGGGGGGTGGGGGTGCAGGGGGACATGAGTTGGGTCCTGGTCGAGGTTGCCCCACAGTGCTGGGGGGTGCGGGTGCAGTGGGACATGAGTTGGTGGCCTGGTGGAGGGTGCCCCACAGTGCTGGGGGGTGGGGGTGCTTGGGGACATGAGTGGGGGTGCAGGCTAATCCCCGTGGTGTGGGCTGCCTGCAGGGGCCGTGGAGGTTGTGGAGCGAACACCTGGGAGGACCCACACGGCCAATTCACGTGTAGTACTCCACGGAACCCCTGAAATACACGTACCCTGCTGATATCGCATGTGGAACTTCCCGCGCACCCCACAATACACGTACCCAGGACATTCGCGTGTGGAACTTCCAGCGCACCTCTGATATACACGTACCCTGATGGAATCGCGTGTAGAACTTTCCGCGCACCCCTGAAATACACGTACCCTGCTGAATTCACGTGTGTAAGTTTCCGCGCACCCCGAAATACACGTACCCAGGACAATCGCGTGTGGAACTTTCCGCGCACCCCTGAAATACACGTACCCTGCTGAATTCACATGTGTAAGTTTCCGCGCACCCCGAAATACACGTACCCAGGACATTTGCGTGTGGAACTTCCAGCGCACCCCTGAAATACACGTACCCTGCTGAATTCACGTGTGTAAGTTTCCGCACACCCCGAAATACACATACCCAGGACATTCGTGTGTGGAACTTCCAGCGCACCCCTGATATACACGTACCCTGATGGAATTGTGTGTGAAACTTCCCGCGCACCCCTGAAATACACGTACCACGCTCGCACAGGGCGAATCGCGTGTGAAACTTCCTGCGCACCCCAGTAATACAGGTACTCTGCTGAATTCACGTGTGTAAGTTTCCGCGCACCCCGAAATACACGTACCCAGGACATTCGCATGTGGAACTTCCAGCGCACCCCTGAAATACATGTACCCTGCTGAATTTACGTGTGTAAGTTTCCGCACACCCCGAAATACACATACCCAGGACATTCGCGTGTGGAACTTCCAGCGCACCCCTGAAATACACGTACCCTGATGGAATCGCGTGTGAAACTTCCCGCACACCCCTGAAATACACGTACCACGCTCGCACAGGGCCAATCGCGTGTGAAACTTCCCGCGCACCCCAGTAATACAGGTACCCTGCTGAATTCACGCGTGTAAGTTTCCGCGCACCCCTGAAATACACGTACCCAGGACATTCGCGTGTGGAACTTCCAGCGCACCCCTGATATACATGTACACTGCTGAATTCACGTGTGAAACTTCCCGCGCACCCCTGATGTACACGTACCCTGATGGAATCGCGTGTGGAACTTCCCGCGCACCCCTGAAATACACGTACCCAGCTGAAATAACGTGAGGAACTTCCCGCGCACCCCAGTGATACACGTACCCCGCTTGCCGTGCTGGTACAGGGTTAGCGCAGCCCTTTGCGCTGGATTGGGGATTTTGATGGCTTTTCCCTGCACAAGGGGCGTTCTTGGGGGCGTAACTGGTGCTGCTGCAGGGTCGCTGCGCCACTGTGCGCCACGGCTGGTTTTGGTGGCTGGAATCCATGAATACGCTGTGCGCGTGTAGTATAACTTTCCCTGAAGGAAGACAGGAGTCAGGCAGGGGTTTTACCAGTGCTTTATTTCTCCTGGTTGCTCCGGAACATTTCTTATACAGACAGTGCCTGGGTAAGCGTGGTCCAACGTGGCCAGCTGGGGCCTGGCTGCAGCAGATATAATATTTCAGCTTTAATGCTGATTTAGTCCCGTGCTCGGAGGAGCCGGGAAGACACAGCTATCCGCGTCCTCAGCTCGTCCCGTAATGCGTGCGTGGCGCGCGGGGGCGGAGCTGTGGTCGCGGGCGAGATCTCGCAAGAGCGGGGCTCTCGCGACATCTCTACACACCTCCCTTTTTCAATGCGGAACGGGTTCACTGTAACACATAGTCATTGTATCTCACCGGTCTTCTGTGCTCCCTTCTGGGCCTCTCACTGGTTCCAGGGCACGGTCCCTGCTGAACCGGTTCTGGGCTTACATTCGGTTCTTCCTGTTCTATATCGGTTTCTTCTCTTCCTCCGTCGTTTCCTTCGGGTTCTCGTTCTTCGTTTCTCCCGTTGTCCCTTTCGGTTTCTATGTGTGGGGTCTCTGGGGTCCTCGCTTTTTCTTGCCTTCGCTGGTATAATGCTACTCTTTCAAAGTTCCACATGCGCCCGTCTTCTGTGCGGACGTGATTGGTTCCTTTGTGAGTTACTTTTATGGGCTGACTATACCGGGATCCTGTGGCTTGATCTTTTCTTGGTAGTTTGATTTTGATCCAGTCCCCTTTTTCTATGTTGGGCGCTTGTTTCGTCCTCCTTCTTTCGTCACTCCACGATTTCATGCGTGTCTTGTTTCTTTCAATGCGCCATACCACTTCTGTCATGTCTACTGCTTCATCTTCCCTTACTTTCGACAGCCATGGTGGGATGAGCGTAGGTGCCGCACTCCTCCCTCTCAACATTTTGAACGGGGATATTTGAGTAATTCCGTTTGGCGTGAGCCTGTGGGCCGCTATTGCTTCTTTGGTGGTTTTGAGGGGGTCCATGCCCGACGCTGTTGCCAGTTGGATGGCCCCCTTTATGAACCTGTTCGCCCTCTCCACAAGTCCATTTGCTTGGGGGTGATATAGGGCCGCCTTCTTTTGTTTGATGTGGTTCCTTTTTAAAAATTCTTCCATGTCTTTGGAAACTAGTTGTACTCCATTGTCTGTGACGACTTCTTTGGGGAGGCCTTCCCTTTGAAAGATTTCAGTGAGTACTTCTATGACTGTCTCAGTGGTTATGTTTGGGACAAACTCTGCTTCCACCCACTTGGATAGATAGTCGACCAGCACTATGCCGTATCTGTGTTCCGTCGCCATCGCCTCCAGGGGCCCTATGAAGTCTATGCCCACTTTGGACCACACTGCTTCTGGTATCTCCGTGGGTATGAGAGGTGCTTGGCGAACCTTCAGTCTTTTGTCGCTATTTAGGCATTCGTGGCAGCGCTCTATCATGGAGCGTATTTCTTGATCCATAGACGGCCACCAGTAAGCTTCTCTCACCCTGCGGTGAGTCATCGTGTTCCCGAGGTGTCCCGCGTGGGCCCTGCAGAGAATTGTGCGTCTCATTCCTGTGGGGGGGATGATTTGATCCATTCTCATGATTATCCCCTCTGTTTCCGACAATTCATCTTGCACCTTCCAATATGGTCTCATGCCTTCGGGCAGCATTTTTTCATTTGGCCACCCTTCTCTGATCCATTTGCGAATCTTAGCCATGGTTGGGTCGTTCCCATCTTCTTCTTCCCAGTGTCTCTCACTGAGTTCCAGGTAGTCTGGTGCCCTTATGTCTGAGATGGATGCAACGATGCATTCTCCGTGTAGGAATGTGGTAGCCCTCTCCTTGTTCTCTGGCAGTCTCGACATGCAGTCGGCTTGCGAGTTTTTCCAGCCTGAGATGTGATGGATTTCAAATGTGTATTCCTGTAGTTTCGCTGCGATGCGAGCTAGTCTGGGCGTTGATGCTTTGGTGCCTCCCGGACTGAGCATGTGGATGAGCGGGTTGTGATCTGTCACCAGCTTGAACTTTGTGCCCCACACGTATGTTCTGAAATGTTCGACTGCCCATGCGCATGCTAGCATTTCTTTTTCAATGGTGGAATAGTTCTGTTCCGCCTCTGATAGTGCCTTTGACGCAAAGGCCACCACATGTTCGGTGTCACCTCTCCTCTGCGTTAGCACAGCTCCTAGTCCGTACGCACTGGCGTCAGTGGTGATGACTGTATCCCACTCTGGGTTAAATGGTTGAAGACATGGAGCTTTCATGATATGTTGCTTTATGGTGTCTATCGCCAACTTCTGGGATTCTTTCCACGAGAATTCTGTCCCTTTTTTGAGTAGATCGCGTAGGGGTGAAGTGGTTTCTGAAAACTTGGGTATGAATTTCGCATAGTACTCAGCCAATCCTAGAAATGACCTCACCTCTTCTTTGGTGGTGGGTTCTGGAGCCTTGATGATGGCTTGCATGAGATTCTGTTTTGGACTGATGCCCTTTTCCGAAATCTTGTACCCCAGATATTCGACTTCTTTTACCCCAAAAGAACATTTTTCATGGCGTAATCGCACTCCTGCTTCTTGTAGCTTGTTGAGAACCACTTCGAGCGTGGCATCGTGCGTCCGTTTATCCCCTGCGTAGACCAATATGTCATCCTGAAAGTATACCACATTTTTAACTTTCCGTAGAAGGACGTCCATCATACGTTGAAAGGCTGATGCGGCTGATGACAACCCGAAAGGCATTTTGGTGAATTGAAACGTGCCAAATGGAGTGATAAATGCCGTAAAGGGTTTCGATTCTTCGTGCAGCTGTATTTGGTGATACACATTTCTCATGTCTAGTTTAGAGAATATTTTGGCCTCTTTCATTAGTAAAATGAGTTCGTTTATGCTTGGGAGCGGGTAATTGTCCGTGATGACTTCTAAGTTTAGGCTGCGCAGATCTATGCACACCCTTAATTCTTGTGATTGGGGTTTCTTTATGAGGACGACTGGGCTCAGCCATTCGGACGCTTCAATTTCTTCTATCACTCCTTCCTTCTTCATTTTGTCTAGCTGTTGTCTAAGGGCGTCCCTTGCTGTGGCCGGTACTGGTCTCACCCGGTGCTTGACGGGGACGGCATTTCTTTTGAGCACAATTTTGTGAAGAAAATTTTTAATGTGCCCCGGCTCCTCCGAGAAAAGTGTTGGGTAATCGCTCTTGACAACGGATCCGCTCCTCGCATTGACTGATAGAACTTGATCTTCTGTGCTGGGATCTAGCCTGATTTTTAATTTGTCTTGATCGTCCCAGCCCAACACTGCAGGCCCTTCGTGGCTGAAGTAGACCCTGGTGATGGTTTCTCTTCCTTTGAATTCGACTTTGCCGTTGATATAACCTAGCAGTTCGACTGAGGCCCCCCCAAACACCGTGGGCTTGTGTCGCGTGGTGAGCACTTTCACTTTCTATTTACCCACCATTTCTTTGTATGTCTGCAGGGGTAAGATGGTGAGGTCTGAACCGGAGTCTGCCATGACCCTTGTCTCTCTTCCATCGATTTTGATCACGCAGTGGGGCTTCTCTCTCCTGGCTCGTGTGCTGTTCACCATGATAACTGTGGGTCTTCCTTCCTCATCTGAGGAGGATTCTCTTTCCCTTGTGCGATCTGTGTTGAGGCTAGTGACTTTCTTGTTTCTCCATCGACACACTATCGAGAAATGTCCAATGCGTTTGCAGACGGAGCACTCCTTGTCTCTGGCTGGGCACTCTCTGTCAAAGGCCAAGTGTTTGGTACTGGTGCACCTATGACACGTGAGGGGTTCTTTCTTGTTGCTTCTCACTTCTCTCGTGTCTGGTGCCAACCTTTCTTTTCTTGAATGGAACCCCACAGCTTGTATTTCAGTGGGACCTTGGGCCCCTGTAAACTCTTTCCTTCTTCCCGCCGTTTCTTCCACTGCTCTGGCGATCTCAACGGCTTTATCTAACTGTAGCTCTTTTTCAAGGATGAACTTATCTTGAACTTTCCGACTGTTGGTGTGGACAACTAGCATGTCGCATATACGGTTCTCAGCATTGGTGCCGAAGTTACACAAGGCTGCTAGTTCTCTTAATTTCGTGACGTAGTCATCGACGGGTTCGGATTGTTCTTGTTTTCGAGTGTAAAACCGTATCCTATGGAGTACTGTGTTCTCTTTACTGGCGAACCTCTTAATGATTCTTCTAACCGCTTCCTTGAACACATCATCATTGTCATCCTCTACTGGAATCGAGGTAAGGCCCTCGAATATTCTTTGCCCTTCCACCCCTAAGGCATTGAGTAACATGGCCCTGCGTCTTGCCGCTGAAAATCCTGCTCCGCCCATGGCCTCCACGTACGTCGTGAACAGGGGCTGCCATTGTGGCCAAGGAATGGCAGGCCTACCTGGCGTTTGTAAAAAGGGTGGCGGCGGTGTGGCTCCCTGCATGCTTCTGCGCGGTTTCTGGTGATGATCCTCGTCGCCAATTTATGTAGTATAACTTTCCCTGAAGGAAGACAGGAGTCAGGCAGGGGTTTTACCAGTGCTTTATATCTCCTGGTTGCTCCGGAACATTTCTTATACAGACAGTGCCTGGGTAAGCGTGGTCCAACGTGGCCAGCTGGGGCCTGGCTGCAGCAGATATAATATTTCAGCTTTAATGCTGATTTAGTCCCGTGCTCGGAGGAGCCGGGAAGACGCAGCTATCCGCGTCCTCAGCTCGTCCCGTAATGCGCGCGTGGCACGCGGGGGCGGAGCTGTGGTCGCGGGCGAGATCTCGCGAGAGCGGGGCTCTCGCGACATCTCTACAGCGTGGAAATGTATTTTGGCGCACGCAGCTGGCGCAGGGATTTGCACGTGCACACTTGTGCGCTGAATTCTATGAATTTCAGTCTTGTCTCTGGCATGATTTAATAAAATGAATAGGCTAGAATCATGTAGCTCCTTCAAAGAACTCCAGCGTTCATTGTGCATACTTATTTTGATTTCGATGTTATGTTTGAATGTCTTTATTCTAATCAATTGCTTTACTTCACGTTAATTTTAGATAATTGATAATTGAAGATACCCTATCAAATTGATTTTACTCTGTTCATTTCAGGTACAAAAACACAACCATCTATGTTAGGCAACTAAGTACAAGGACCCCACATCTTTCAGGGTTATTTCTTTCCACTTGGGATACTGGCAATCACCTCGATGGAATCTAATGGGACTCCATGGAATGGGGATTTACTGCCCTTTCCACAACCTGTAAAATTATGGCAATACTGGGATAACAGGCGACAGAAATGGTAGGTCAGTTTGGCGGTTCCTGTCGAAATTACCGGCAGGATCCAGATAACTAGTAATGAGGATTTAAAGATGAAGAGTGAGACTTTGTGAGATGGGTCAAAGATGACACCAAATGTAGCCTGTGAAGTTTAATTTGCAGGCAGCATTTATTCCTTCATATTTTGGAGAGAAAAACTGAAGAGTAACTAGGAAAATGCCCTGTTTTGATCTTTAGAGTTCAAATCCGTCTTGCAAACCTTTAAAATTGTACACAGAGGACACAGCAACGCTTAACTTCTAATGTTGGTGGTCCCCTGCATTCAATGTCCTAAATGAACTATTTGTTGCACTTGTTTAGTTGGATATGTGCCTTTCCTTTTTTCCACAATCTGTGCTCATCTATGCATGTAGTCCTTTCCAATCCGTCCTATCTACATATTATAACCCTCATGAACATGCAATGCAGTTCACAGCACTTGGTGATCTGCAATTATAGAGGCATGTAATTCATATCTTATTGTTCCAGCTGTAAACATGTCCTTGATTAGGTTCAGGGTCAAGAGACACATTGCCCACATGCAAACGGTTGCATACCACAGCGGCACCCAAGTATTGACGAATCCTATTCTCCACTGCCTCACTTTGTCTTTAACTATCCTTTTTCAGTGATTTTCATGTTTTTGGTAATGAATAATCATGGCGGTTTATGGTTCTTCTGTTGTTTTATGAGATGCTAGTCCGTCAGATTGAGTTGGCATATCCCGCATATACTGCCATAACATATCTTTCAAATGTGGGCTACAATTAAAGCAGAACAATGATAGGGAAAGCTGTATACATTGCCATTCTACACCTTAATTGAAATGGCTACATCTGCTGCACGGGAGAGCAGGTGATGGGGTTTCTGTACAGGAGATATCAGCACCAACTTGCCCCATGCATAAAGAACAAATACTATTAATACTGAGTGGAAAGGCAATGTTGCAAATGTACAAGCAAGAGCAGACATGTTGCAACAAATACATTGCGGGGTGCAACTCTGAAGTAGCAGTAAATGAGACAGAACAATCTAGCAATAAGTCTACCAGACACAGTGTTAATCAGGAGATGCGACATGCTGGAGCCATTAGACACGGCATGTTGCATGCATGAAGAACTAGTATTACATTATTAATGAGTGGAGAGGCAGAGTTGTACACAATTAAAGCAAAAGAGAAATATTAGTATTCATTTGGGAATTCAATTTCGAAGGCAGAGTTTGACAGATATCATTATTACACTGCGAGAGGCCACCAACTCCCCTAAAAGAATTAGTCTCCAAGGACAAATTGAATTTGGCACTAGTTAAATGTTTTAGAAAGTCTTCGGCCAGTTCCATTAGACTGCCAGTGCCCTGCCTCACTCAACATGTTAGTTGTGTTGTGGTTTATTATGCGGTCACACTAAAATCAGGGAGTTCCTTTCCCCCCCAAGCAAGGCGGCGCACAACAAAGCACTGTTTATTCAAGTTTACTTTGGTGAGGCCTCCAACCCGTCTCGCCCCCAACCCCAACAAATACCCGGTGTCACAAATGGACTAGGAACCATGCTGGTGTGTAGTAAGAGTATATCTGCCACCAATGCTGTGGTGACAGCCAAAATCACAACTATGATTCAGTTATATGAAAACAACACAGGTGAAATTTTGAAACATGCAATAACTGTTAGGGAGAATTCTCTGTTTAGGCTGAATTTCCTAACCTAGTGAGTCCACCAGCAGCTTTGCTGGATTTCTGGAGTTTGTTTTTTTCCATCCTGCCAAGAGTGAGACTCTTTTTCTCCCACTCTTGGACATGTATGTGTGTAATTCCTTTGAAAGTCAATGTGTTCTATGGGCTATGGGGTCTTTTACTCCATAGGGTCTCATATGTTTTTCTATGGGTGTTACACCGCACCCTACGTGCCGTAACACTGGGGCGTCCTAGCGGACCTCCACCATAGACTCCATACCCGGGGACTGACTACTGTCTCCCCGGGCATGTAAAGTCACCATTGGCTTTACTAGACCTAAATTTACTAACAGAACTAGTACAAACCATCTTATTGTGGACGTACTAGTAGGGGTAATTCGATTACTCCTGGATCTATTACTCGAGGGGGCACTGTCCCGTCCCCCCTCGTCGAGTTTTGGCTGGTGGCAGTGGAAACTACTTGTTATGCCCGACCCCGAACATAACCCTATGGGATTCGTCCCATTGTTGGAGATTGATACTTTTCCTCGTTAATCTCTAACGTACCACCGGTCTACTTATCTTAAATAAGTTTATCGGATGGTATTTTCTGCGAGAACTCGGTTTGTAAAATGGCGTCTGTGTTCGTCTCTGTGACTCCTAAACCAAAGGTTGAGCCCTTTGTTCCACTTTTGGCGGGCCTCTGTACAGAGACCCTCCGAAGTGGTGCCATTCTGTCTGGGTTACCACAGGGGTGTGGGAGGGGGTTTAGGCGCCCTGGACCGAGTTGCCTTGCCAACTCCGGTCGCACTCTGGAGTGATTGGCCCAAGTGGTGAGCCTCCCCGCTCACCACCTAGCGAGTGTTGATTGACAGCTAGGCTGAATGAATGGGGGCTTTCTGCATAAAAGCAGGGCTTTTGGGACTGGATCTTCAGAAGTCGCCACAGGACCTAAGAATCCGACGAGGGTAACGCTGAGCCGACCTGCACGACGACACCACTGGTGGAGCCCTGCAGAACCGACTCACCACTTCCCAACGACAGAGGAGATCGCCCTGCCGGAGAGTCTCTTCCCCTGACTGGTGGGAAAAACCAGTCCCCTTTGCTTTTTATTCGCCTCAGGACGCAGTGGTCGAATTGCCTGTGTAGAGCACCCCGGCAACCGGATAGCCACTACCCCTGTACTGCGACCAAAAGGTGGTCCCTTGTGACGGAGCACTCCGCCGCTGGTTTCTTCCCTGGTGGTGCACCGGACTTCACTTTTCTTCGACAACGAGATCATCTCTACTCTTGGCAAAGACCCGACGTGCATCCACCACCAGGAACAACTGCCCCCGCCGGAGCTGCCCTCCACAACAAGGTACCGTGTCCGCCTGGCTTCCCTTTCAATCGGTTCGAGTGAGGTGTCTTAATCCTCTCCTTTCCGTTGGGTCGCCTCCAAGCTTTTCTCATTTATTGTTCTGAACTGGTTCAATCTGCCGATAACAATTTGTACAAAGACTTGAAGGCCTCTCCACTAGAGACTTTTTGGGACATATCGCCTTGCCTCTCTCCGAGTGGGACTGGCCTCTGAACTTTATGCTCTATTGTGATTCCTGCCTTCCTGCCTTGCATTTTACCCGTAAAGTATTGAACTGCGTTGATTTCGTAACCTGCCTATCTTTTTCTCTCCCGTCCTAACTAATATTAGAGTGCCATCTAGGTTGAGGTATACACCTCTGTCTGTAAATAAGTGGTGCTGGTAGAACCTAGACTTGTCGAAATATTACTAGGGGGATTGATCGTTTCTTCTTCGTAGAGTAATTGTGTTTGATTTGTTTGCCGTGAAAGTGCCATAGTGTTTTTGATAGATGTTTCGTTATAAATAAATACCTTAATATCTTTACACTAAGCCTCGTTGCGTGTTTGCTTGTCTTGCTGTGAAGAATTGCCCTATTTTGTATACTCCACATACTGCTCAACTCTTCTTGAGGGAGGTCTGACTGCTCAGCCACAGCTACCAAGTGAATCTGTGTGGTACGGACTGCTACCAAGTGGGTTCACCGCCAAGCACCTGTAGTCCTAAATCTTTTGCAGTGGTCCCAGAGGGAACTGCAGAGGTTGCCGCTTAACAATAACAACACAGATTTTTATTTAAATTTAACTGACACAAAACATTCACAATCTAATATAGGGTCCGCAGGAATGACTTACTTTGAAACCATACTTTTCTCCCAGCAACGCCACCCCCAAGGCCACAATTTAATATGAGCCCTTTGATTGAAAGGCAAGATGCAGGAAGTGAGGCCACAATGGAAAACTCGTTTTGCTGCTGATTTAAAAAGGCGCTTTTTGGGAAAGGAATTCAATGAGAAAATTCGTTTTGTGCTTGTTTAAAAGGCAACTCAAATGAACATCGTTTTTCAACACACTTGAAAATAAAAGGCAGGACTTGAGGTCAGAGAAAAATGAGAACCAAAAGAAAGATTTTGTTTTGCACCACACATGCAGATGCGATTTAATACCTCATAATTCTGGTTTAAAAGGAATGGGGAATTTCGTTTTATGCCCTCCACACTGATTTGAAAGGTGGTGTTTTATGGATTATTTCTTTTTGGATTATGGACCCCCGACTTTCTATGTGGAAGTCAAGGATTTCAGAGACAGTCAACCAGGTCTTTATGGGCTATATCAGATCTAACACACTGGGCATGAGCTACAGTTAGTTTCAAAGTCATCTAATAACCCTCATCCCATGATTTTCTATTTGGAAATTCATTGATTTACTTTAGTAAAATGTGCTAAGGATCTACAAAGTTTCCCCCTCCCCACACATTAATGGAAGGGTTTAAGGATGGCTGTTACCAACACAAGGAAGCACAGGTCTGCTCAAGGGCTTTCATTCAGGGATTATCTCCTGCACCCAGGTTCCTTCTGCTCCTCTGGTTTGGGTCCCAGCTAGCTTCTCTATGTCCCAGCCACTGTCTCCAATGCTAGTTGTTCTTCGCAAGAGTCCAGTAGCAGCTCTCTTCAGAATAATTCACAAAAAGCCCAGTTTTGATGCAAACTAGTCCTTTTATATGGCTAGTGACACAGTAACCTTGTTATGATTCCCACAGTCACAATTGGCTACCTTGTTCCTTCCACCTCCCCCACCACACCCTCTGCCTGCTGATAGGACCAGGAGTTGAGAGATATGGGTGATGTAGGCTGAGGGAGGGGAATATATACATCCTTTCAAATTGACAAGGATTCCTGCATCTTTGTTCTGAAAAATCTCATACTGTGATAACTCCCTGGCTCTTTCAAATAACCCCATGATGATGTATATGTATGAGTTCTATATTTTACAGTGTATCAGGCCATGCTAATTTTACCTAGGCACATCCTTCCTGAGCGGAGTTATCATTTTTCTTGATTTCGTCATAGACCATACTAGTGAAAAATATGACACTTCATCATACAAACGTTAATTATGTCCTTCACCCTCTCACAACGACTTTCAAATTTCTCAATTCATGGAAAGGCCCAAATCAAGTTTTCTTAATAACTTCTACTATGTTTATCACACAGAAATTGTTTTAGTATGGTTCAAAGAAGATTTCCGTCACCTTTAATAAAAGTCTAGAACAAGCTGTGTGGCATATACGCTGCAGTCATTATGCAACAAAATGTATTCTTATATTAATTAAACCCGTACCTCACAAGCCTTACTCACTTTCCTAGCCCCCACCTTTTTCTTAGGTTTCGATTCCCAAATCCACTCTCCTCAAGAGCTTCAAAGGACTCTGCTTCAGGCTAAATTGTGTATTTTATGGGAAGACCTGACCCTAGGTCACTTATGCAGGACCTGTTATCAGCAACTAATTGCCAACCAGACATCTTTCTCCTAGAGAGCCTCCACCACCATGTCATGGGTCACAGTTTAATTTCAGTGGAAATGCGCCTCTGCCTCCATACTTCTCATAGTACAGCTTTAGATCAACCAAAGGTTTTTATCTTTTGACATTTTGCACAGCATTGTATTTAACCATTTTTATTGTAAATTACATATAAACCTGTTGTTCATTACATATAGTTTTTGCTTCCACAATATTAACCCTAAGGTACATTCAGAATTTCACCAAATAGGCCAGTTAACAGAGAGCACCAGTGTTCACTTCTACCACGAGTATGCCTCTCCTTTTACATTAAGAAATTTTAATATTGAAAAGTACTTGTTTCTATTTGTGACAAATGCACAATGCTTGGCTTCACTTTAGATTTCTGGATCACAGTATTGTGCTGCATTGAAGGAAATGTACATGCTGTTATTTGTCTCTTTATGTAGAAAGTGTAGCTTTCCATGTATTTAGGAAAACAGCATTTTCGGCCACATATATTTGTTGCCATGCATTGGGGAGGTCCAGCACTTTTAAGTTTCACGGCTCATTTTCCTTCACTTGAGCACCTGTTCATTCTGGTAAAGTTGAAAGAGGCCCATTGCTGTTGGTGTCCTAGGCCTTAAATCAGAAACAGAAGTGTTTTGGGACTGGTCTGCATTTTCCAATGGGTTGCACCAGTCAGCTTCACTCTCAAATACTGCCCTGGCCTGGTCATTTTATTTCCGACACTCAGGGGTTATATTTACAGGGTAATTCATGAAATTTCGCACAAAAGTGTCGCACGCGGCTGGCGCACAGTGTGCCCGTGCGAATGTCTGTGCCAGCCGCGTGCACTAAAATCGATTTCCGCGCACAGCGTATTCATGGATTTTCGCATCCAAAACCAGCCGTGGTGCAGCGTGGCGCAGCGACCCTGCAGCAGCGCCAGTTACGCCCCCAAGAACGCCCTCGCGCAAGAAAAGCCTTCAAAATCCCCAAATAATGGCAAAGGGCTGCGCTAACCCTGGACAAGTTCACAGGGCTGGCAAACAGCAAACGCCAAGGGGAACGTGTATTTCAGTGGTTTGCGGGAAGTTCCACACGCGATTGTCCTGTGTACGTGTGCATCAGGGGTGCGAGGGAAGTAACACACGCAAAAGCATCAGGGTACGTGTATTTCAGGGGTGCGCGGGAAGTATCACACGCAAAAGCAGCAGGGTACGTGTATCTCAGGGGTGCGCGGGAAGTATCACACGCGATTCCATCAGGGTACGTGTATTCCAGGGGTGCGTGGGAAGTATCACACGTAAAAACAGCAGGGTACGTGTATTCCAGGGGTGCACGGGAAATATCACACGCAAAAGCAGCAGGGTACGTGTATTCCAGGGGTGCACGGGAAGTATCACACGCAAAAGCAGCAGGCTACGTGTATTTCAGGGGTGCGCGGGAAGTATCACACGCAAAATCAGCAGGGTATGTGTATTTCAGGGGTGCGCGGGAAGTATCACAGGCGATTCCATCAGGGTACGTGTATTCCAGGGGTGCGCGGGAAGTATCACACGCAAAAGCAGCAAGGTACGTGTATTTCAGGGGTGCGCAGGAAGTATCACACGCAATTCCATCAGGGTAAGTGTATTACAGGGGTGCGCAGGGAGCACCACACGTGAATTGCACGTGTGGGTCCTCCCAGGTGTTCCCTCTACACCCTCCACGGCCCATGCAGGTGGCCCACACCACAGGGGCCTACCGTGCACATGTCCTGGAGGCACCCCATCCAACATGGCCATGCCCCCCAGCCAACCCACATGTCACCTTGCAGTACTGCCCACCAACGCATGTCCCCCTGCACTCCCAGCCACCAGGGGCAGCCTCCACCAGGCCCCCACCAATGTCTCCCATCACCCCCACCCCCCAGCAGTGCATGGGCAGCCTCCACCAGGCCCCCACTCATGTCTCCCATCACCCCCACCCCCCAGCAGTGCAGGGGCAGCCTCCACCAGGCCCCCACTCATGTCCAACTCATGTCTCCCTGCACCCCCACCCCCCAGCCACCAGGGGCAGCCTCCACCACGCCCCCACTAATGTCCCCTATCACCCCCACCCCCCAGCAGTGCAGGGGCAGCCTCCACCAGGCCCCCACTCATGTCCCCTAACACCCCCACCCCCCAGCAGTGCAGGGGCAGCCTCCACCAGGCCCCCACTCATGTCTCCCATCACCCCCACCCCCCAGCAGTGCAGTGGCAGCCTCCACCAGGCCCCCACTCATGTCCAACTCATGTCTCCCTGCACCCCCACCCCCCAGGCACCAGGGGCAGCCTCCACCAGGCCCCCACTCATGTCTCCCATAACCCCCACCCCCCAGCAGTGCAGGGGCAGCCTCCACCAGGCCCCCACTCATGTCCCCTATCACCCCAACCCCCCAGCAGTGCAGGGGCAGCCTCCACCAGGCCCCCACTCATGTCCCCTATCACCCCCACCCCCCAGCAGTGCAGGGGCAGCCTCCACCAGGCCCCCACTCATATCCAACTCATGTCTCCCTGCACCCCCACCCCCCAGCAGTGCAGGGGCAGCCTCCACCAGGCCCCCACTCATGTCTCCCACCACCCCCACCCCCCAGCCACCAGGGGCAGCCTCCACCAGGCCCCCACTCATGTCCAACTCATGTCTCCCTGCACCCCCACCCCCCAGCCACCAGGGGCAGCCTCCACCAGGCCCCCACTCATGTCTCCCACCACCCCCACCCCCCAGCCACCAGGGGCAGCCTCCACCAGGCCCCCACTCATGTCCAACTCATGTCTCCCTGCACCCCCGCCCCCCAGCCACCAGGGGCAGCCTCCAACAGGCCCCCACTCATGTCCCCTCTCACCCCCACCCCCCAGCAGTGCAGGGGCAGCCTCCACCAGGCCCCCACTCATGTCTCCCATCACCCCTACCCCCCAGCAGTGCAGGGGCAGCCTCCACCAGGCCCCCACTCATGTCTCCCACCACCACCACCCCCCAGCCACCAGGGGCAGCCTCCACCAGGCCCCCATTCATGTCTCCCTGCACCCCCACCCCCCAGACTCCAGGGGCCGCCTCCACCAGGCGCCCACTCATGTCCCCTATCATCCCCACCCCCCAGCAGTGCAGGGGCAGCCTCCACCAGGCCCCCACTCATGTCTCCCTGCACCCCCACCCGCCCAGCCACCAGGGGCAGCCTCCACCAGGCCCCCACTCATGTCACCCATCCCCCCCACCCCCCAGCAGTGCAGGGGCAGCCTCCACCATGCCCCCACTCATGTCTCCCATCACCCCCACCCCCCAGAAGTGCAGGGGCAGCTTCCACCAGGCCCCCACTCATGTCTCCCATCATCCCCACCCCCCAGCAGTGCAGGGGCAGCCTCCACCATGCCCCCACTCATGTCTCCCACCACCCCCACCCCCCAGCCACCAGGGGCAGCCTCCACCAGGCCCCCACTCATGTCTCCCTGCACCCCCACCCCCCAGCCACCAGGGGCAGCCTCCACCAGGCCCCCACTCATGTCCCCTATCACCCCCACCCCCCAGCAGTGCAGGGGCAGCCTCCACCAGGCCCCCACTTATGTCTCCCTGCACCCCCACCCCCCAGCCACCAGGGGCAGCCTCCACCACGCCCCCACTCATGTCTCCCATCACCCCCACCCCCTAGTAGTGCAGGAGCAGCCTCCACCAGGCCCCCACTCATGTCTCCCATCCCCCCCACCCCCCAGCAGTGCAGTGGCAGCCTCCACCAGGCCCCCACTCATGTCTCCCATCACCCCCACCCCCCAGCAGTGCAGGGGCAGCCTCCACCAGCCCCCACTCATGTCCAACTCATGTCTCCCTGTACCCCCACCCCCCATCCACCAGGGGCAGCCTCTACCAGGCCCACTCTCATGTCCCCCAGCCAACATGTCACCACAATCTAGATCCCTGGCCCTTATGGTCAGCCTCCAAATGCCAAACACCCACCCGAGTATTGCATCCACCCACTTAGAAATGGCAAAAACATGATAGAACCACAATTGCAAGTTTACAAATGAACACATGTCCCTCACATACACCCAATGGGTGTCAGTGAATGTCAAAACCCATATCATGATATGCATGAAACCAATGAGATGATACTACACATTGAAGTTTGAAGAAAAAATATGTATTAAACGCAACATAAATTGAATCAAAAATAAAGAAACAATAATTGAAATTTTTTAAAAATAAACCAGCAGGTACGTGAAATAATGCAAAACCACAAATCATAATGCAAACGAAAGGTGTCCAAAATCACAGTCCACAAAAGTTAATCCAATGGAAAATTAAAATCGAAAACCATTGCTCCATAGGGAAATCATAAAAAAAAATGAAAATCCAAAAGTCAACTATATACAGATAAACAATCCAGGGTCCATGATCCCAACCGAAGAAATGAAACCTATACAATAACACTACCTAAAAAAATAAACTATATACAAAAATGTGGGCCATTGTCTAAACCAAAGGAAACCTAACACTAACTACAGAACTATTTACAAGGGCAGTGGGCTAGTCCGAAGGCTCACTTCGGGATGTTCCGAGCCAGGGCATCATCAAACTCCTGCTCAATGTCCCGGAGGCGCTCCTCCTCCATGGCCCCGAGGGTCCGCAGGGCCGTCCACATGTTCCCCCCAAACTCCCTGCAGATTGCCTCGAGGCACTCGGCACGCCTCAGGGCCCTCCGCATGGAGTTCTCCGCCCTGACCATCGTGAGCCGTGCCTCTTCCGCCCGCTGCCGCTCCGCATCTATGGCATGGCCCAACCGCTGCCACACGGAAGACACTTCCCGTCCTGGGTCCTCCTGTGTTAGGGAGAATTCTCTGTTTAGGCTGAATTTCCTAACCTAGTGAGTCCCCCAGCAGCTTTGCTGGATTTCTGGAGTTTGTTTTTTCCATCCTGCCAAGAGTGAGACTCTTTTCTCCCACTCTTGGACATGTATGAGTGTGTAATTCCTTTGAAATGTCAATGTGTTCGATGGGCTATGGGGTCTTTTACTCCATAGGGTCTCATATGTTTTTCTATGTGTGTTACACCGCACCCTACGTGCCGTAACACTGGGGCGTCCTCGCGGACCCACACCATAGGCTCCATACCCGGGGACTGACTACTGTCTCCCCGGGCATGTAAAGTCACCATTGGCTTTACTAGACCTGTTACTCGAGGGGGCACTGTCCCGTCCCCCCTCGTCGAGTTTTGGCTGGTGGCAGTGGAAACTACTTGTTATGTTCGACCCCGAGCATAACCCTATGGGATTCGTCCCATTGTTGGAGATTGATACTTTTTCTTGTTAATCTCTAACGTACCACCGATCTACTTCTCGTAAATAAGTTTATCGGATGGTATTTTCTGCCAGAACTCGGTTTGTAAAATGGCGTCTGTGTTCGTCTCTGTGACTCCTAAACCAAAGGTTGAGCCCTTTGTTCCACTTTTGGCGGGCCTCTGTACAGAGACCCTCCAAAGTGGTGCCATTCTGTCTGGGTTACCTCAGGGGTGTGGGAGGGGGTTTAGGCACCCTGGACCGAGTTGCCTTGCCAACTCAGGTCACACTCTGGAGTGATTGGCCCAAGTGGTGAGCGTTCCCACTCACCACTTAGCACGTGTTGATTGACAGCTAGGCTGAATGAATGGGGGTTTTCTGCATAAAAGCAGGGCTTTTGGGACTGGATCTTCAGAAGTCGCCACAGGACCTAAGAATCCGACGAGGGTAACGCTGAGCCGACCTGCACGGAACCGACTCACCACTTCCCGACGACAGAGGAGATCTCCCTGCCGGAGAGTCTCTTCCCCTGGCTGGTGGGAACAACCAGCCCCCTTTGCTTTTTATTCACCTCAGGACGCAGTGGTCGAATTGCCCGTGCAGAGCACCCCGGCAACCGGATAGCCACTACCCCTGAACCGCGACCAAAAGGTGGTGCCTTGTGACGGAGCACTCCGCGGCTGGTCTCTTCCCTTCATTTTCTTCGACGACGAGATCATCTCTACTCTTGGCAAAGACCCGCCGTGCATCCACCACCAGGAACAACTGCCCCCGCCGGAGCTGCCCTCCACAACAAGGTACCATGTCCGCCTGGCTTCCCTTTCGATCGGTTCGAGTGAGGTGTCTTAATCCTCTCCGTTCCGTTGGGTCGCCTCCAAGCTTTTCTCATCCTTTGTTCTGAACTGGTTCAACCTGCCAATAACAATTTGCTATACAGACTTGAATGCATCTCCACTAGAGACTTTTTTGGGACATCGCGCCTTGCCTCTCTCCGAGTGGGCCTGGCCTCTGAACTTTACGATCTATTGTGATTCTTGCCTTCTTGCCTTGCATTTTATCCGGGTAGGATTGAACTGTGTTGATTTCATGACCTGCCAATCTTTTTCTCTCCCGTCCTAACTAATATTCGAGTGTCATCTGGGTTGAGGTATACACCTCTGTCTGAAAATAAGTGATACCGGTAGAACCTAGAGTTGTCGAAATATTGCTAGGGGGATTGATCGTTTTCGACTTCGTAGAGTAATTGTGTTTGATTTGTTTGCCGTGATTTGCCTTAGTGTTTTTCATAGATGTTCTGTTATAAATAAATGCCTTAATATCTTTACACTAAGCCTCATTGCGTGTTTGCTTGTCTTGCCCTATTTTGTATACTCCACATACTGCTCAACTTTTCTTGAGAGAAGTCTGACTGCTCAGCCACAGCTACCACGTGAATCTGTGTGGTGCAGACTGCTACCAAGTGGGTTCACCGCCAACGCCTGTAGTCCTAAATCTTTTGCAGTGGTCCCAGAGGGAACTGCACAGGTTTCCGCCTAACACTGGTGTACAGCGGTGGGATTTGTATCGAGTATACAGTTTAGAGTGCTTTTCTACACTGTAGGATAACTAACCACAAAACTTTGCACAAAAAGCAACTTTCAAAAACATGTCTACGATGGAAACTTACAGTCAAGTGTCTTTGTCAGGTGAAAATACTGAGAGTTTGCAAGCTCTCTGTAGGCAAGAGAATCTTCCTGTAAGAGGCAAGAAGTTAGAACTAATCGAGAGATTGCTGGCGAACCAAAGTCTGGGTACTGGTTCAGAGGAACCAATCTCTCCAGCAACTGTAGATAACAGTGATGGTGTTGATCTGAATCGTAATTCTGATGGTAGCGATGAAGAGGCTGACGAGGACGGAGAGGCTAACGAAACTGTCTCCCCTGCTCCTCTACCCGCCTTAACAGCTGTGCCTACGGGGCCCATACCAGGTCCCACAAGTAACCCTGCTCATTTTGAACTTGAAAAAATGAAGCTCGAACTAGAATACAAACGGTTCTTGGCTCAATCTGAACGAAACCAAGAGCTCGAGTTCAGACGGATGAATGCCCAGGCTGAGCAGAAGCAAGCTGAGCTAAGAACTTAATCACGAGTTAGAGATGAAAAAGTTGTCTATGGAAAATGCTTCTCTCTCCTCTGGTTCCTCTAGGAGCTCCAGGCCCAAAAGACCCCGGATGCCGAAGGAATTAGTGGGTATGTATGAACCGAGATTGGATGTGTTGGATTGGTTGAAACTGTTTGAATACAATCATGGGCTCCAGGACATCACCGGGAATGCTTTGCTTCCCTGGTTGTTCTCCAGGCTCCCTCCTGTTGCGACTGATGTGGTAATGGAGTTGGGGGAGGCGGATAAGACGGATTATGAAAGTGTGAAACTAGCTTTAATAGCTAGATTTGGGAAGACCCCTTCCCAGTATCTTAAGAGGTTTAGAACCCTCAAAAAGCATGATGGTACCCCTTGGGCTACCTGGGTGAGTGAAGGGTTGAAAAACTTAGAATATGGATTAAGGGTTACAAAGTGAACACTTATGAGGGTATGAGAAATCTTTTTATGTTGGAGTCTATTTATGATGCCTGTTCTCCTGAGCTCAGACAGCACTTGGCTGATTCGAAGGAATTGGATTCCAGGGAGCTATCTAAGGCTGCTGACTTGTGGGTTGCCAACAGGGCTACTCATAAGGATTCTGGGGCAACTCAGAAAAAGGATGAGGGAAAACAGCCTAAAAAAGACTCAAAAGAGAATTCGAATAACTCACATTCCAAAGAGGGCCCCAAACAAAGCCAGAAGGGTAAGCCACCGGAAAACCACAGCAGAATGGTATGCCTTCTGGTGCCAAACCAGAAGGAGGGCAGAACAAGCCACCATTCCAGAAAGCATTTGGTAAATGCTTTGTTTGTGGCTCGACTGACCACTTGAAAGGAGATCCCAGATGTAAGGGTAAACCTTCAGGGGTCCAGCTTGTCTCCTTAGCCTTCGCTCCAGAGGAGGAAGTCCAAATGGCAAGTGGAAACTTTCTACTGCTAGCTGACGAACCCATTGGAGTCTCAGCCAGCGTTTCTTTAGTATCTCTGGGGTTGTGGGAACAACAGAATTTAGATGTCTATAATTCTATCCCCGATAATACTAAAGAGTATTATAAGGACAGTGTCCAGGTGAATGGTCAGGAGACTCCTGCCATTAGGGACACTGGGGCCAGCATAACTGTGGTGGATAAATCTTTTTTCAGGCCGAGGATGTTGCTAAGGCACCCAAACGCCTCACCAAGTTAGCTGGAGGGCCTGTGCAGATGCTTCCCCAATTACCAGTTCTCAAACAGTGTAACGACATGACTGTGAAGATACCTGTCAGCATACAGAGTGAGATACCAGGACGCGTACTGTTGGGTAACGATTTGAAAACTCTCGGAGTTGTATCGCATACTCCCAGACCTCCTAGTAAACGGTTACAGGAGCTAACCAGACCTGCAAGAGAGAGGACCATGCGCGGAACTCTCCAGGAGATGATGAAGAAAGATATCACTCCTGCTCCACTGGAATTGTCGGCCGCTGTCTCCAAGAAATCAGAAGCGAAAGGGAAACCTAAGACTTCTATCCCGAAACCAGCCGCCAGCATTCCAGTGCAGCCGACACGGACTTCCCCGCGGTTGTCCAAAGTCACACCCTTAACTCCACCTCCAGCCGAGGCTGAGAGGGAGGTACAACCCTGCGTGGTAGAATTAGACTCTGAGGAAGAGCTAATGGAAGGCCAGGAACTCATTGGAGATCTGGATCCTGTTGACCATCCTGAGCTGCAGTCGTTACTGGCAGAAGGTGGACCCAGCAGGGTGGACTTCAGTAAGGGACAGAGAGAATGCCCAACTCTGGAAGGTCTTCGCCACCAGGCAGAAGCTCAGGCTGAAGGGCAAGAGCCTGGGAAACACAGGTTGCACTGGGAAGATGGCCTCTTCTACAGTGAACCGACCGAGTCTGCACCTGGAGACTACAAACGACTTGTAGTGCCCCAAGAGAACAGACCACAGTTCTTGCAGTTAGCCCACGAGATTCCTTTGGCTGGTCACTTGAGTTTCAAGAAGACTAAGGAAAGGTGCTCTCTCTACTTCTATTGGCCAAAGATGGGGGCCGAAGTAGAAAAACACTGCAGGAGCTGCCACACCTGCCAGACCTCTGGTAAGGTTGGCTCCAAGAATGTGAAGAATGTGGCACCATTAGTGCCTCTCCCAGTTGTGGGAGTCCCATTTGAGAGAGTAGGGATTGACATCATTGGTCCCCTTGATCCTCCAACCTCCTCAGGCAACAGGTTTATACCTGTTGTAGTAGACCATGCTACTAGGTATCCTGAGGCAATTCCTATGAGGACTGTTACAGCTCCGGCTGTGGCTAAGGCCCTCCTTGGTATTTTTACTAGGGTCGGGTTTCCTAAGGAAGTAATCTCTGACAGGGGGTCAAACTTTATGTCCCACTACATAAAAGCCATGTGGAAAACCTGTGGAGTTACTTACAAGTTCTCAACAGCTTACCACCCACAAACCAATGGGTTGGTGGAACGGTTCAACCGAACCATGAAGAGCATGATAGGTGCTTTAGAGGAACCCCTTAAGCGTAAGTGGGACCTTCTACTGCCATGCCTTCTCTTTGCTTATAGAGAAGTCCCTCAGGAGGGAGTAGGTTACTCTCCCTTCGAACTACTCTATGGTCATCCCGTCAGAGGTCGATTGGCCCTGATTAAGGAGGGGTTGGAGAGTGCTCCTTCCCCCAAGCCAGTCAGAGTGACTGACTACATGATAGGTCTCCGGAGGAGAATGTCACACATGATGACGGAAGCAAGCGATAACTTGAAAGCTGGACAAGCATTGATCAAGCACTGGCACGATCAAAAGGCTAACATGGTTGAGTTCGCTCAAGACCAGCTCGTTCTCGTTATGATCCCAACAAGGCAGAGGGCCTTGCAAGATAAGTGGATGGGACCCTTCCGAGTAGTGGGTAAACTCGGAGAGGTTAACTATCTGGTGGACTTGGGCAACCCCAAGGAGGCTCCGACAGTCTTTCACACCAACCGACTTAAGGCGTATGTCTCACGACCTGATGTAGGAGCGTTGCTTCTAGCATCATCCGAGGAAGAAGAAGAGAGTGAAGCTCTTCCGGATCTCCTCAGAGGCTTACCTTTAGATGAAAAAATTGAAGGAGTAAATCTCTCCTCCAATCTGACACCCGAGCAACAAGAAGAGTGCAAATCTATGTTGAATCAGTTTGCCTCTCTGTTCTCGCTTTCACCAGGCTTGACCCCTTGGGGCCAGCACAACATACTCACTGGTGACTGTCTGCCTGTCAAGAGCAGAGGATACAGAATGTCAGAGAACGTACGAACCCACATCAAAGGTGAGGTCAGCAAGATGCTCGATCACGGGGTAATAGAGCCCACTACTAGTCCATGGTCTAGCCCAGTTGTGTTAGTACCAAAGGCCAGATCTAAAGAACTTAGATTCTGCGTGGATTATAGAGCTCTTAATGCAGTCACCAAGACTGATGCCCACCCTTTGCCAAGAACAGATGAGTTGGTGGATAAACTTGGCGCCGCCAAGTTCCTCAGCACATTTGACTTGACGTCAGGCTATTGGCAAATAGCCCTGACAGACCATGCCAAGGAGAAAACTGCATTTTCTACCCACGTTGGCTTATACCAGTTTAAGGTAATGCCATTCGGATTGAAAAATGCACCTGCTACGTTTCAACGGATGGTAAACCAGGTTCTGAATGGGATGGAGGACTTCTGCATGGCATACTTGGATGACATCGCAGTGTTCAGCAATTCCTGGGAAGAACATGTAACCCACCTGAGAGATGTTTTGCAGGCTCTTGGACGAGCCAATCTGACCATAAAGGCGAGTAAATGCCAAATTGGACAGAGTAAGGTAGTCTATCTTGGGCATGAGGTAGGCGGTGGAGAAATAAGGCCTTTGCTCAGTAAGATTGAAGCTGTGCAAAATTGGACAACACCGACTACTCAAACCCAGATGAGAGCCTTCCTAGGCCTCACCGGGTATTACAGGAATTTCATAGAGAACTATGGGACCATAGCTTCTCCACTGAATGTCATCTCCTCGCCCAAATTCCCTAAAAAGGTTAAATGGAACGAGGAGTGCAATCAGGCTTTTGAAAACCGGAAAAAGGCTCTTTGCCAAGCCCCAGTACTCAGAGCTCCTGATTACCGCCAACACTTCATTGTGCAGACAGATGCTTCCAATGTAGGGATAGGTGCTGTACTGAGTCAACTGGATGAGAAAGGTAGGGAGCACCCCATTTGCTTCATCAGCCGCAAGCTGAAGGATCCTGAAACAAGGTGGGCAACAATCGAAAGAGAGTGCTTTGCTATCGTGTGGGCTCTGAAGAAGTTTAGGCCGTACTTGTATGGTTCTACTTTCGTCATTCAGACTGACCACCAACCCTTGAGATGGTTAATGCAAATGAAAGGGGAAAACCCAAAACTATTGAGATGGTCGATCTGCCTGCAAGGGGTTTGATTTCACCATTGAGCACAGGTCAGGGTGTCACCACCAAAATGCTGATGGTCTCTCTAGGATGTATGTCATCGACTAGAGGTATGAGATTCATCCAGGAGTGGATTAAATCCTCCTGTCCCTTAGTCGGGGGGGGGGCGAGTGTTAGGGAGAATTCTCTGTTTAGGCTGAATTTCCTAACCTAGTGAGTCCCCCAGCAGCTTTGCTGGATTTCTGGAGTTTGTTTTTTCCATCCTGCCAAGAGTGAGACTCTTTTCTCCCACTCTTGGACATGTATGAGTGTGTAATTCCTTTGAAATGTCAATGTGTTCGATGGGCTATTGGGTCTTTTACTCCATAGGGTCTCATATGTTTTTCTATGTGTGTTACACCGCACCCTACGTGCCGTAACACTGGGGCGTCCTCGCGGACCCCCACCATAGACTCCATACCCGGGGACTGACTACTGTCTCCCCGGGCATGTAAAGTCACCATTGGCTTTACTAGACCTGTTACTCGAGGGGGCACTGTCCCGTCCCTCCTCGTCGAGTTTTGGCTGGTGGCAGTGGAAACTACTTGTTATGTTCGACCCCGAGCATAACCCTATGGGATTCGTCCCATTGTTGGAGATTGATACTTTTCCTCGTTAATCTCTAACGTACCACCGATCTACTTATCGTAAATAAGTTTATCGGATGGTATTTTCTGCCAGAACTTGGTTTGTAAATTGGCGTCTGTGTTCGTCTCTGTGACTCCTAAACCAAAGGTTGAGCCCTTTGTTCCACTTTTGGCGGGCCTCTGTACAGAGACCCTCCGAAGTGGTGCCATTCTGTCTGGGTTACCACAGGGGTGTGGGAGGGGGTTTAGGCGCCCTGGACCGAGTTGCCTTGCCAACTCCGGTCGCACTCTGGAGTGATTGGCCCAAGTGGTGAGCCTCCCCGCTCACCACCTAGCGAGTGTTGATTGACAGCTAGGCTGAATGAATGGGGGCTTTCTGCATAAAAGCAGGGCTTTTGGGACTGGATCTTCAGAAGTCGCCACAGGACCTAAGAATCCGATGAGGGTAACGCTGAGCCGACCTGCACGACGACACCACTGGTGGAGCCCTGCAGAACCGACTCACCACTTCCCAACGACAGAGGAGATCGCCCTGCCGGAGAGTCTCTTCCCCTGACTGGTGGGAAAAACCAGTCCCCTTTGCTTTTTATTCGCCTCAGGACGCAGTGGTCGAATTGCCTGTGTAGAGCACCCCGGCAACCGGATAGCCACTACCCCTGTACTGCGACCAAAAGGTGGTCCCTTGTGACGGAGCACTCCGCCGCTGGTTTCTTCCCTGGTGGTGCACCGGACTTCACTTTTCTTCGACAACGAGATCATCTCTACTCTTGGCAAAGACCCGACGTGCATCCACCACCAGGAACAACTGCCCCCGCCGGAGCTGCCCTCCACAACAAGGTACCGTGTCCGCCTGGCTTCCCTTTCAATCGGTTCGAGTGAGGTGTCTTAATCCTCTCCTTTCCGTTGGGTCGCCTCCAAGCTTTTCTCATTTATTGTTCTGAACTGGTTCAATCTGCCGATAACAATTTGTACAAAGACTTGAAGGCCTCTCCACTAGAGACTTTTTGGGACATATCGCCTTGCCTCTCTCCGAGTGGGACTGGCCTCTGAACTTTATGCTCTATTGTGATTCCTGCCTTCCTGCCTTGCATTTTACCCGTAAAGTATTGAACTGCGTTGATTTCGTAACCTGCCTATCTTTTTCTCTCCCGTCCTAACTAATATTAGAGTGCCATCTAGGTTGAGGTATACACCTCTGTCTGTAAATAAGTGGTGCTGGTAGAACCTAGACTTGTCGAAATATTACTAGGGGGATTGATCGTTTCTTCTTCGTAGAGTAATTGTGTTTGATTTGTTTGCCGTGAAAGTGCCATAGTGTTTTTGATAGATGTTTCGTTATAAATAAATACCTTAATATCTTTACACTAAGCCTCGTTGCGTGTTTGCTTGTCTTGCTGTGAAGAATTGCCCTATTTTGTATACTCCACATACTGCTCAACTCTTCTTGAGGGAGGTCTGACTGCTCAGCCACAGCTACCAAGTGAATCTGTGTGGTACGGACTGCTACCAAGTGGGTTCACCGCCAAGCACCTGTAGTCCTAAATCTTTTGCAGTGGTCCCAGAGGGAACTGCAGAGGTTGCCGCTTAACAATAACAACACAGATTTTTATTTAAATTTAACTGACACAAAACATTCACAATCTAATATAGGGTCCGCAGGAATGACTTACTTTGAAACCATACTTTTCTCCCAGCAACGCCACCCCCAAGGCCACAATTTAATATGAGCCCTTTGATTGAAAGGCAAGATGCAGGAAGTGAGGCCACAATGGAAAACTCGTTTTGCTGCTGATTTAAAAAGGCGCTTTTTGGGAAAGGAATTCAATGAGAAAATTCGTTTTGTGCTTGTTTAAAAGGCAACTCAAATGAACATCGTTTTTCAACACACTTGAAAATAAAAGGCAGGACTTGAGGTCAGAGAAAAATGAGAACCAAAAGAAAGATTTTGTTTTGCACCACACATGCAGATGCGATTTAATACCTCATAATTCTGGTTTAAAAGGAATGGGGAATTTCGTTTTATGCCCTCCACACTGATTTGAAAGGTGGTGTTTTATGGATTATTTCTTTTTGGATTATGGACCCCCGACTTTCTATGTGGAAGTCAAGGATTTCAGAGACAGTCAACCAGGTCTTTATGGGCTATATCAGCTCTAACACACTGGGCATGAGCTACAGTTAGTTTCAAAGTCATCTAATAACCCTCATCCCATGATTTTCTATTTGGAAATTCATTGATTTACTTTAGTAAAATGTGCTAAGGATCTACAAAGTTTCCCCCTCCCCACACATTAATGGAAGGGTTTAAGGATGGCTGTTACCAACACAAGGAAGCACAGGTCTGCTCAAGGGCTTTCATTCAGGGATTATCTCCTGCACCCAGGTTCCTTCTGCTCCTCTGGTTTGGGTCCCAGCTAGCTTCTCTATGTCCCAGCCACTGTCTCCAATGCTAGTTGTTCTTCGCAAGAGTCCAGTAGCAGCTCTCTTCAGAATAATTCACAAAAAGCCCAGTTTTGATGCAAACTAGTCCTTTTATATGGCTAGTGACACAGTAACCTTGTTATGATTCCCACAGTCACAATTGGCTACCTTGTTCCTTCCACCTCCCCCACCACACCCTCTGCCTGCTGATAGGACCAGGAGTTGAGAGATATGGGTGATGTAGGCTGAGGGAGGGGAATATATACATCCTTTCAAATTGACAAGGATTCCTGCATCTTTGTTCTGAAAAATCTCATACTGTGATAACTCCCTGGCTCTTTCAAATAACCCCATGATGATGTATATGTATGAGTTCTATATTTTACAGTGTATCAGGCCATGCTAATTTTACCTAGGCACATCCTTCCTGAGCGGAGTTATCATTTTTCTTGATTTCGTCATAGACCATACTAGTGAAAAATATGACACTTCATCATACAAACGTTAATTATGTCCTTCACCCTCTCACAACGACTTTCAAATTTCTCAATTCATGGAAAGGCCCAAATCAAGTTTTCTTAATAACTTCTACTATGTTTATCACACAGAAATTGTTTTAGTATGGTTCAAAGAAGATTTCCGTCACCTTTAATAAAAGTCTAGAACAAGCTGTGTGGCATATACGCTGCAGTCATTATGCAACAAAATGTATTCTTATATTAATTAAACCCGTACCTCACAAGCCTTACTCACTTTCCTAGCCCCCACCTTTTTCTTAGGTTTCGATTCCCAAATCCACTCTCCTCAAGAGCTTCAAAGGACTCTGCTTCAGGCTAAATTGTGTATTTTATGGGAAGACCTGACCCTAGGTCACTTATGCAGGACCTGTTATCAGCAACTAATTGCCAACCAGACATCTTTCTCCTAGAGAGCCTCCACCACCATGTCATGGGTCACAGTTTAATTTCAGTGGAAATGCGCCTCTGCCTCCATACTTCTCATAGTACAGCTTTAGATCAACCAAAGGTTTTTATCTTTTGACATTTTGCACAGCATTGTATTTAACCATTTTTATTGTAAATTACATATAAACCTGTTGTTCATTACATATAGTTTTTGCTTCCACAATATTAACCCTAAGGTACATTCAGAATTTCACCAAATAGGCCAGTTAACAGAGAGCACCAGTGTTCACTTCTACCACGAGTATGCCTCTCCTTTTACATTAAGAAATTTTAATATTGAAAAGTACTTGTTTCTATTTGTGACAAATGCACAATGCTTGGCTTCACTTTAGATTTCTGGATCACAGTATTGTGCTGCATTGAAGGAAATGTACATGCTGTTATTTGTCTCTTTATGTAGAAAGTGTAGCTTTCCATGTATTTAGGAAAACAGCATTTTCGGCCACATATATTTGTTGCCATGCATTGGGGAGGTCCAGCACTTTTAAGTTTCACGGCTCATTTTCCTTCACTTGAGCACCTGTTCATTCTGGTAAAGTTGAAAGAGGCCCATTGCTGTTGGTGTCCTAGGCCTTAAATCAGAAACAGAAGTGTTTTGGGACTGGTCTGCATTTTCCAATGGGTTGCACCAGTCAGCTTCACTCTCAAATACTGCCCTGGCCTGGTCATTTTATTTCCGACACTCAGGGGTTATATTTACAGGGTAATTCATGAAATTTCGCACAAAAGTGTCGCACGCGGCTGGCGCACAGTGTGCCCGTGCGAATGTCTGTGCCAGCCGCGTGCACTAAAATCGATTTCCGCGCACAGCGTATTCATGGATTTTCTCATCCAAAACCAGCCGTGGTGCAGCGTGGCGCAGCGACCCTGCAGCAGCGCCAGTTACGCCCCCAAGAACGCCCTCGCGCAAGAAAAGCCTTCAAAATCCCCAAATAATGGCAAAGGGCTGCGCTAACCCTGGACAAGTTCACAGGGCTGGCAAACAGCAAACGCCAAGGGGAACGTGTATTTCAGTGGTTTGCGGGAAGTTCCACACGCGATTGTCCTGTGTACGTGTGCATCAGGGGTGCGAGGGAAGTAACACACGCAAAAGCATCAGGGTACGTGTATTTCAGGGGTGCGCGGGAAGTATCACACGCAAAAGCAGCAGGGTACGTGTATCTCAGGGGTGCGCGGGAAGTATCACACGCGATTCCATCAGGGTACGTGTATTCCAGGGGTGCGTGGGAAGTATCACACGTAAAAACAGCAGGGTACGTGTATTCCAGGGGTGCACGGGAAATATCACACGCAAAAGCAGCAGGGTACGTGTATTCCAGGGGTGCACGGGAAGTATCACACGCAAAAGCAGCAGGCTACGTGTATTTCAGGGGTGCGCGGGAAGTATCACACGCAAAATCAGCAGGGTATGTGTATTTCAGGGGTGCGCGGGAAGTATCACAGGCGATTCCATCAGGGTACGTGTATTCCAGGGGTGCGCGGGAAGTATCACACGCAAAAGCAGCAAGGTACGTGTATTTCAGGGGTGCGCAGGAAGTATCACACGCAATTCCATCAGGGTAAGTGTATTACAGGGGTGCGCAGGGAGCACCACACGTGAATTGCACGTGTGGGTCCTCCCAGGTGTTCCCTCTACACCCTCCACGGCCCATGCAGGTGGCCCACACCACAGGGGCCTACCCTGCACATGTCCTGGAGGCACCCCATCCAACATGGCCATGCCCCCCAGCCAACCCACATGTCACCTTGCAGTACTGCCCACCAACGCATGTCCCCCTGCACTCCCAGCCACCAGGGGCAGCCTCCACCAGGCCCCCACCAATGTCTCCCATCACCCCCACCCCCCAGCAGTGCATGGGCAGCCTCCACCAGGCCCCCACTCATGTCTCCCATCACCCCCACCCCCCAGCAGTGCAGGGGCAGCCTCCACCAGGCCCCCACTCATGTCCAACTCATGTCTCCCTGCACCCCCACCCCCCAGCCACCAGGGGCAGCCTCCACCACGCCCCCACTAATGTCCCCTATCACCCCCACCCCCCAGCAGTGCAGGGGCAGCCTCCACCAGGCCCCCACTCATGTCCCCTATAACCCCCACCCCCCAGCAGTGCAGGGGCAGCCTCCACCAGGCCCCCACTCATGTCTCCCATCACCCCCACCCCCCAGCAGTGCAGTGGCAGCCTCCACCAGGCCCCCACTCATGTCCAACTCATGTCTCCCTGCACCCCCACCCCCCAGGCACCAGGGGCAGCCTCCACCAGGCCCCCACTCATGTCTCCCATAACCCCCACCCCCCAGCAGTGCAGGGGCAGCCTCCACCAGGCCCCCACTCATGTCCCCTATCACCCCAACCCCCCAGCAGTGCAGGGGCAGCCTCCACCAGGCCCCCACTCATGTCCCCTATCACCCCCACCCCCCAGCAGTGCAGGGGCAGCCTCCACCAGGCCCCCACTCATATCCAACTCATGTCTCCCTGCACCCCCACCCCCCAGCAGTGCAGGGGCAGCCTCCACCAGGCCCCCACTCATGTCTCCCACCACCCCCACCCCCCAGCCACCAGGGGCAGCCTCCACCAGGCCCCCACTCATGTCCAACTCATGTCTCCCTGCACCCCCACCCCCCAGCCACCAGGGGCAGCCTCCACCAGGCCCCCACTCATGTCTCCCACCACCCCCACCCCCCAGCCACCAGGGGCAGCCTCCACCAGGCCCCCACTCATGTCCAACTCATGTCTCCCTGCACCCCCGCCCCCCAGCCACCAGGGGCAGCCTCCACCAGGCCCCCACTCATGTCCCCTATCACCCCCACCCCCCAGCAGTGCAGGGGCAGCCTCCACCAGGCCCCCACTCATGTCTCCCATCACCCCTACCCCCCAGCAGTGCAGGGGCAGCCTCCACCAGGCCCCCACTCATGTCTCCCACCACCACCACCCCCCAGCCACCAGGGGCAGCCTCCACCAGGCCCCCATTCATGTCTCCCTGCACCCCCACCCCCCAGACTCCAGGGGCCGCCTCCACCAGGCGCCCACTCATGTCCCCTATCATCCCCACCCCCCAGCAGTGCAGGGGCAGCCTCCACCAGGCCCCCACTCATGTCTCCCTGCACCCCCACCCCCCCAGCCACCAGGGGCAGCCTCCACCAGGCCCCCACTCATGTCACCCATCCCCCCCACCCCCCAGCAGTGCAGGGGCAGCCTCCACCAGGCCCCAACTCATGTCTCCCATCACCCCCACCCCCCAGAAGTGCAGGGGAAGCTTCCACCAGGCCCCCACTCATGTCTCCCATCATCCCCACCCCCCAGCAGTGCAGGGGCAGCCTCCACCATGCCCCCACTCATGTCTCCCACCACCCCCACCCCCCAGCCACCAGGGGCAGCCTCCACCAGGCCCCCACTCATGTCTCCCTGCACCCCCACCCCCCAGCCACCAGGGGCAGCCTCCACCAGGCCCCCACTCATGTCCCCTATCACCCCCACCCCCCAGCAGTGCAGGGGCAGCCTCCACCAGGCCCCCACTTATGTCTCCCTGCACCCCCACCCCCCAGCCACCAGGGGCAGCCTCCACCACGCCCCCACTCATGTCTCCCATCACCCCCACCCCCTAGTAGTGCAGGAGCAGCCTCCACCAGGCCCCCACTCATGTCTCCCATCCCCCCCACCCCCCAGCAGTGCAGGGGCAGCCTCCACCAGGCCCCCACTCATGTCTCCCATCACCCCCACCCCCCAGCAGTGCAGGGGCAGCCTCCACCAGCCCCCACTCATGTCCAACTCATGTCTCCCTGTACCCCCACCCCCCATCCACCAGGGGCAGCCTCTACCAGGCCCACTCTCATGTCCCCCAGCCAACATGTCACCACAATCTAGATCCCTGGCCCTTATGGTCAGCCTCCAAATGCCAAACACCCACCCGAGTATTGCATCCACCCACTTAGAAATGGCAAAAACATGATAGAACCACAATTGCAAGTTTACAAATGAACACATGTCCCTCACATACACCCAATGGGTGTCAGTGAATGTCAAAACCCATATCATGATATGCATGAAACCAATGAGATGATACTACACATTGAAGTTTGAAGAAAAAATATGTATTAAACGCAACATAAATTGAATCAAAAATAAAGAAACAATAATTGAAATTTTTTAAAAATAAACCAGCAGGTACGTGAAATAATGCAAAACCACAAATCATAATGCAAACGAAAGGTGTCCAAAATCACAGTCCACAAAAGTTAATCCAATGGAAAATTAAAATCGAAAACCATTGCTCCATAGGGAAATCATAAAAAAAAATGAAAATCCAAAAGTCAACTATATACAGATAAACAATCCAGGGTCCATGATCCCAACCGAAGAAATGAAACCTATACAATAACACTACCTAAAAAAATAAACTATATACAAAAATGTGGGCCATTGTCTAAACCAAAGGAAACCTAACACTAACTACAGAACTATTTACAAGGGCAGCGGGCTAGTCCGACGGCTCACTTCGGGATGTTCCGAGCCAGGGCATCATCAAACTCCTGCTCAATGTCCCGGAGGCGCTCCTCCTACATGGCCCCGAGGGTCCGCAGGGCCGTCCACATGTTCCCCCCAAACTCCCTGCAGATTGCCTCGAGGCACTCGGCACGCCTCAGGGCCCTCCGCATGGAGTTCTCCGCCCTGACCATCGTGAGCCGTGCCTCTTCCGCCCGCTGCCGCTCCGCATCTATGGCATGGCCCAACTGCTGCCACACGGAAGACACTTCCCGTCCTGGGTCCTCCTGTGTTAGGGAGAATTCTCTGTTTAGGCTGAATTTCCTAACCTAGTGAGTCCCCCAGCAGCTTTGCTGGATTTCTGGAGTTTGTTTTTTCCATCCTGCCAAGAGTGAGACTCTTTTCTCCCACTCTTGGACATGTATGAGTGTGTAATTCCTTTGAAATGTCAATGTGTTCGATGGGCTATGGGGTCTTTTACTCCATAGGGTCTCATATGTTTTTCTATGTGTGTTACACCGCACCCTACGTGCCGTAACACTGGGGCGTCCTCGCGGACCCACACCATAGACTCCATACCCGGGGACTGACTACTGTCTCCCCGGGCATGTAAAGTCACCATTGGCTTTACTAGACCTGTTACTCGAGGGGGCACTGTCCCGTCCCCCCTCGTCGAGTTTTGGCTGGTGGCAGTGGAAACTACTTGTTATGTTCGACCCCGAGCATAACCCTATGGGATTCGTCCCATTGTTGGAGATTGATACTTTTTCTTGTTAATCTCTAACGTACCACCGATCTACTTCTCGTAAATAAGTTTATCGGATGGTATTTTCTGCCAGAACTCGGTTTGTAAAATGGCGTCTGTGTTCGTCTCTGTGACTCCTAAACCAAAGGTTGAGCCCTTTGTTCCACTTTTGGCGGGCCTCTGTACAGAGACCCTCCAAAGTGGTGCCATTCTGTCTGGGTTACCTCAGGGGTGTGGGAGGGGGTTTAGGCACCCTGGACCGAGTTGCCTTGCCAACTCAGGTCACACTCTGGAGTGATTGGCCCAAGTGGTGAGCGTTCCCACTCACCACTTAGCACGTGTTGATTGACAGCTAGGCTGAATGAATGGGGGTTTTCTGCATAAAAGCAGGGCTTTTGGGACTGGATCTTCAGAAGTCGCCACAGGACCTAAGAATCCGACGAGGGTAACGCTGAGCCGACCTGCACGGAACCGACTCACCACTTCCCGACGACAGAGGAGATCTCCCTGCCGGAGAGTCTCTTCCCCTGGCTGGTGGGAACAACCAGCCCCCTTTGCTTTTTATTCACCTCAGGACGCAGTGGTCGAATTGCCCGTGCAGAGCACCCCGGCAACCGGATAGCCACTACCCCTGAACCGCGACCAAAAGGTGGTGCCTTGTGACGGAGCACTCCGCGGCTGGTCTCTTCCCTGGTGGTGCACCGGACTTCATTTTCTTCGACGACGAGATCATCTCTACTCTTGGCAAAGACCCGCCGTGCATCCACCACCAGGAACAACTGCCCCCGCCGGAGCTGCCCTCCACAACAAGGTACCATGTCCGCCTGGCTTCCCTTTCGATCGGTTCGAGTGAGGTGTCTTAATCCTCTCCGTTCCGTTGGGTCGCCTCCAAGCTTTTCTCATCCTTTGTTCTGAACTGGTTCAACCTGCCAATAACAATTTGCTATACAGACTTGAATGCATCTCCACTAGAGACTTTTTTGGGACATCGCGCCTTGCCTCTCTCCGAGTGGGCCTGGCCTCTGAACTTTACGATCTATTGTGATTCTTGCCTTCTTGCCTTGCATTTTATCCGGGTAGGATTGAACTGTGTTGATTTCATGACCTGCCAATCTTTTTCTCTCCCGTCCTAACTAATATTCGAGTGTCATCTGGGTTGAGGTATACACCTCTGTCTGAAAATAAGTGATACCGGTAGAACCTAGAGTTGTCGAAATATTGCTAGGGGGATTGATCGTTTTCGACTTCGTAGAGTAATTGTGTTTGATTTGTTTGCCGTGATTTGCCTTAGTGTTTTTCATAGATGTTCTGTTATAAATAAATGCCTTAATATCTTTACACTAAGCCTCATTGCGTGTTTGCTTGTCTTGCCCTATTTTGTATACTCCACATACTGCTCAACTTTTCTTGAGAGAAGTCTGACTGCTCAGCCACAGCTACCACGTGAATCTGTGTGGTGCAGACTGCTACCAAGTGGGTTCACCGCCAACGCCTGTAGTCCTAAATCTTTTGCAGTGGTCCCAGAGGGAACTGCACAGGTTTCCGCCTAACACTGGTGTACAGCGGTGGGATTTGTATCGAGTATACAGTTTAGAGTGCTTTTCTACACTGTAGGATAACTAACCACAAAACTTTGCACAAAAAGCAACTTTCAAAAACATGTCTACGATGGAAACTTACAGTCAAGTGTCTTTGTCAGGTGAAAATACTGAGAGTTTGCAAGCTCTCTGTAGGCAAGAGAATCTTCCTGTAAGAGGCAAGAAGTTAGAACTAATCGAGAGATTGCTGGCGAACCAAAGTCTGGGTACTGGTTCAGAGGAACCAATCTCTCCAGCAACTGTAGATAACAGTGATGGTGTTGATCTGAATCGTAATTCTGATGGTAGCGATGAAGAGGCTGACGAGGACGGAGAGGCTAACGAAACTGTCTCCCCTGCTCCTCTACCCGCCTTAACAGCTGTGCCTACGGGGCCCATACCAGGTCCCACAAGTAACCCTGCTCATTTTTAACTTGAAAAAATGAAGCTCGAACTAGAATACAAACGGTTCTTGGCTCAATCTGAACGAAACCAAGAGCTCGAGTTCAGACGGATGAATGCCCAGGCTGAGCAGAAGCAAGCTGAGCTAAGAACTTAATCACGAGTTAGAGATGAAAAAGTTGTCTATGGAAAATGCTTCTCTCTCCTCTGGTTCCTCTAGGAGCTCCAGTCCCAAAAGACCCCGGATGCCGAAGGAATTAGTGGGTATGTATGAACCGAGATTGGATGTGTTGGATTGGTTGAAACTGTTTGAATACAATCATGGGCTCAGGACATCACCGGGAATGCTTTGCTTCCCTGGTTGTTCTCCAGGCTCCCTCCTGTTGCGACTGATGTGGTAATGGAGTTGGGGGAGGCGGATAAGACGGATTATGAAAGTGTGAAACTAGCTTTAATAGCTAGATTTGGGAAGACCCCTTCCCAGTATCTTAAGAGGTTTAGAACCCTCAAAAAGCATGATGGTACCCCTTGGGCTACCTGGGTGAGTGAAGGGTTGAAAAACTTAGAATATGGATTAAGGGTTACAAAGTGAACACTTATGAGGGTATGAGAAATCTTTTTATGTTGGAGTCTATTTATGATGCCTGTTCTCCTGAGCTCAGACAGCACTTGGCTGATTCGAAGGAATTGGATTCCAGGGAGCTATCTAAGGCTGCTGACTTGTGGGTTGCCAACAGGGCTACTCATAAGGATTCTGGGGCAACTCAGAAAAAGGATGAGGGAAAACAGCCTAAAAAAGACTCAAAAGAGAATTCGAATAACTCACATTCCAAAGAGGGCCCCAAACAAAGCCAGAAGGGTAAGCCACCGGAAAACCACAGCAGAATGGTATGCCTTCTGGTGCCAAACCAGAAGGAGGGCAGAACAAGCCACCATTCCAGAAAGCATTTGGTAAATGCTTTGTTTGTGGCTCGACTGACCACTTGAAAGGAGATCCCAGATGTAAGGGTAAACCTTCAGGGGTCCAGCTTGTCTCCTTAGCCTTCGCTCCAGAGGAGGAAGTCCAAATGGCAAGTGGAAACTTTCTACTTCTAGCTGACGAACCCATTGGAGTCTCAGCCAGCGTTTCTTTAGTATCTCTGGGGTTGTGGGAACAACAGAATTTAGATGTCTATAATTCTATCCCCGATAATACTAAAGAGTATTATAAGGACAGTGTCCAGGTGAATGGTCAGGAGACTCCTGCCATTAGGGACACTGGGGCCAGCATAACTGTGGTGGATAAATCTTTTTTCAGGCCGAGGATGTTGCTAAGGCACCCAAACGCCTCACCAAGTTAGCTGGAGGGCCTGTGCAGATGCTTCCCCAATTACCAGTTCTCAAACAGTGTAACGACATGACTGTGAAGATACCTGTCAGCATACAGAGTGAGATACCAGGACGCGTACTGTTGGGTAACGATTTGAAAACTCTCGGAGTTGTACCGCATACTCCCAGACCTCCTAGTAAACGGTTACAGGAGCTAACCAGACCTGCAAGAGAGAGGACCATGCGCGGAACTCTCCAGGAGATGATGAAGAAAGATATCACTCCTGCTCCACTGGAATTGTCGGCCGCTGTCTCCAAGAAATCAGAAGCGAAAGGGAAACCTAAGACTTCTATCCCGAAACCAGCCGCCAGCATTCCAGTGCAGCCGACACGGACTTCCCCGCGGTTGTCCAAAGTCACACCCTTAACTCCACCTCCAGCCGAGGCTGAGAGGGAGGTACAACCCTGCGTGGTAGAATTAGACTCTGAGGAAGAGCTAATGGAAGGCCAGGAACTCATTGGAGATCTGGATCCTGTTGACCATCCTGAGCTGCAGTCGTTACTGGCAGAAGGTGGACCCAGCAGGGTGGACTTCAGTAAGGGACAGAGAGAATGCCCAACTCTGGAAGGTCTTCGCCACCAGGCAGAAGCTCAGGCTGAAGGGCAAGAGCCTGGGAAACACAGGTTGCACTGGGAAGATGGCCTCTTCTACAGTGAACCGACCGAGTCTGCACCTGGAGACTACAAACGACTTGTAGTGCCCCAAGAGAACAGACCACAGTTCTTGCAGTTAGCCCACGAGATTCCTTTGGCTGGTCACTTGAGTTTCAAGAAGACTAAGGAAAGGTGCTCTCTCTACTTCTATTGGCCAAAGATGGGGGCCGAAGTAGAAAAACACTGCAGGAGCTGCCACACCTGCCAGACCTCTGGTAAGGTTGGCTCCAAGAATGTGAAGAATGTGGCACCATTAGTGCCTCTCCCAGTTGTGGGAGTCCCATTTGAGAGAGTAGGGATTGACATCATTGGTCCCCTTGATCCTCCAACCTCCTCAGGCAACAGGTTTATACCTGTTGTAGTAGACCATGCTACTAGGTATCCTGAGGCAATTCCTATGAGGACTGTTACAGCTCCGGCTGTGGCTAAGGCCCTCCTTGGTATTTTTACTAGGGTCGGGTTTCCTAAGGAAGTAATCTCTGACAGGGGGTCAAACTTTATGTCCCACTACATAAAAGCCATGTGGAAAACCTGTGGAGTTACTTACAAGTTCTCAACAGCTTACCACCCACAAACCAATGGGTTGGTGGAACGGTTCAACCGAACCATGAAGAGCATGATAGGTGCTTTAGAGGAACCCCTTAAGCGTAAGTGGGACCTTCTACTGCCATGCCTTCTCTTTGCTTATAGAGAAGTCCCTCAGGAGGGAGTAGGTTACTCTCCTTTCGAACTACTCTATGGTCATCCCGTCAGAGGTCGATTGGCCCTGATTAAGGAGGGGTTGGAGAGTGCTCCTTCCCCCAAGCCAGTCAGAGTGACTGACTACATGATAGGTCTCCGGAGGAGAATGTCACACATGATGACGGAAGCAAGCGATAACTTGAAAGCTGGACAAGCATTGATCAAGCACTGGCACGATCAAAAGGCTAACATGGTTGAGTTCGCTCAAGACCAGCTCGTTCTCGTTATGATCCCAACAAGGCAGAGGGCCTTGCAAGATAAGTGGATGGGACCCTTCCGAGTAGTGGGTAAACTCGGAGAGGTTAACTATCTGGTGGACTTGGGCAACCCCAAGGAGGCTCCGACAGTCTTTCACACCAACCGACTTAAGGCGTATGTCTCACGACCTGATGTAGGAGCGTTGCTTCTAGCATCATCCGAGGAAGAAGAAGAGAGTGAAGCTCTTCCGGATCTCCTCAGAGGCTTACCTTTAGATGAAAAAATTGAAGGAGTAAATCTCTCCTCCAATCTGACACCCGAGCAACAAGAAGAGTGCAAATCTATGTTGAATCAGTTTGCGTCTCTGTTCTCGCTTTCACCAGGCTTGACCCCTTGGGGCCAGCACAACATACTCACTGGTGACTGTCTGCCTGTCAAGAGCAGAGGATACAGAATGTCAGAGAACGTACGAACCCACATCAAAGGTGAGGTCAGCAAGATGCTCGATCACGGGGTAATAGAGCCCACTACTAGTCCATGGTCTAGCCCAGTTGTGTTAGTACCAAAGGCCAGATCTAAAGAACTTAGATTCTGCGTGGATTATAGAGCTCTTAATGCAGTCACCAAGACTGATGCCCACCCTTTGCCAAGAACAGATGAGTTGGTGGATAAACTTGGCGCCGCCAAGTTCCTCAGCACATTTGACTTGACGTCAGGCTATTGGCAAATAGCCCTGACAGACCATGCCAAGGAGAAAACTGCATTTTCTACCCACGTTGGCTTATACCAGTTTAAGGTAATGCCATTCGGATTGAAAAATGCACCTGCTACGTTTCAACGGATGGTAAACCAGGTTCTGAATGGGATGGAGGACTTCTGCATGGCATACTTGGATGACATCGCAGTGTTCAGCAATTCCTGGGAAGAACATGTAACCCACCTGAGAGATGTTTTGCAGGCTCTTGGACGAGCCAATCTGACCATAAAGGCGAGTAAATGCCAAATTGGACAGAGTAAGGTAGTCTATCTTGGGCATGAGGTAGGCGGTGGAGAAATAAGGCCTTTGCTCAGTAAGATTGAAGCTGTGCAAAATTGGACAACACCGACTACTCAAACCCAGATGAGAGCCTTCCTAGGCCTCACCGGGTATTACAGGAATTTCATAGAGAACTATGGGACCATAGCTTCTCCACTGAATGTCATCTCCTCGCCCAAATTCCCTAAAAAGGTTAAATGGAACGAGGAGTGCAATCAGGCTTTTGAAAACCGGAAAAAGGCTCTTTGCCAAGCCCCAGTACTCAGAGCTCCTGATTACCGCCAACACTTCATTGTGCAGACAGATGCTTCCAATGTAGGGATAGGTGCTGTACTGAGTCAACTGGATGAGAAAGGTAGGGAGCACCCCATTTGCTTCATCAGCCGCAAGCTGAAGGATCCTGAAACAAGGTGGGCAACAATCGAAAGAGAGTGCTTTGCTATCGTGTGGGCTCTGAAGAAGTTTAGGCCGTACTTGTATGGTTCTACTTTCGTCATTCAGACTGACCACCAACCCTTGAGATGGTTAATGCAAATGAAAGGGGAAAACCCAAAACTATTGAGATGGTCGATCTGCCTGCAAGGGGTTTGATTTCACCATTGAGCACAGGTCAGGGTGTCACCACCAAAATGCTGATGGTCTCTCTAGGATGTATGTCATCGACTAGAGGTATGAGATTCATCCAGGAGTGGATTAAATCCTCCTGTCCCTTAGTCGGGGGGGGGCGAGTGTTAGGGAGAATTCTCTGTTTAGGCTGAATTTCCTAACCTAGTGAGTCCCCCAGCAGCTTTGCTGGATTTCTGGAGTTTGTTTTTTCCATCCTGCCAAGAGTGAGACTCTTTTCTCCCACTCTTGGACATGTATGAGTGTGTAATTCCTTTGAAATGTCAATGTGTTCGATGGGCTATTGGGTCTTTTACTCCATAGGGTCTCATATGTTTTTCTATGTGTGTTACACCGCACCCTACGTGCCGTAACACTGGGGCGTCCTCGCGGACCCCCACCATAGACTCCATACCCGGGGACTGACTACTGTCTCCCCGGGCATGTAAAGTCACCATTGGCTTTACTAGACCTGTTACTCGAGGGGGCACTGTCCCGTCCCTCCTCGTCGAGTTTTGGCTGGTGGCAGTGGAAACTACTTGTTATGTTCGACCCCGAGCATAACCCTATGGGATTCGTCCCATTGTTGGAGATTGATACTTTTTCTCGTTAATCTCTAACGTACCACCGATCTACTTATCGTAAATAAGTTTATCGGATGGTATTTTCTGCCAGAACTCGGTTTGTAAAATGGCGTCTGTGTTCGTCTCTGTGACTCCTAAACCAAAGGTTGAGCCCTTTGTTCCACTTTTGGCGGGCCTCTGTACAGAGACCCTCCAAAGTGGTGCCATTCTGTCTGGGTTACCTCAGGGGTGTGGGAGGGGGTTTAGGCACCCTGGACCGAGTTGCCTTGCCAACTCAGGTCGCACTCTGGAGTGATTGGCCCAAGTGGTGAGCGTTCCCGCTCACCACTTACCATGTGTTGATTGACAGCTAGGCTGAATGAATGGGGGTTTTCTGCATAAAAGCAGGGCTTTTGGGACTGGATCTTCAGAAGTCGCCACAAGACCTAAGAATCCGACGAGGGTAACGCTGAGCCGACCTGCACGACGACACCTCCGGTGGAGCCCTGCGGAACCGACTCACCACTTCCCGACGAGAGAGGAGATCTCCCTGCCGGAGAGTCTCTTCCCCTGGCTGGTGGGAACAACCAGCCCCCTTTGCTTTTTATTCGCAGTGGTCAAATTGCCCGTGCAGAGCACCCCGGCAACCGGATAGCCACTACCCCTGAACCGCGACCAAAAGGTGGTGCCTTGTGACGGAGCACTCCACGGCTGGTCTCTTCCCTGGTGGTGCACCGGACTTCATTTTCTTAGACGACGAGATCATCTCTACTCTTGGCAAAGACCCGCCGTGCATCCACCACCAGGAACAACTGCCCCCGCCGGAGCTGCCCTCCACAACAAGGTACCGTGTATGCCTGGCTTCCCTTTCGATCGGTTCGAGTGAGGTGTCTTAATCCTCTCCGTTCCGTTGGGTCGCCTCCAAGCTTTTCTCATCCTTTGTTCTGAACTGGTTCAACCTGCCGATAACAATTTGCTATACAGACTTGAATGCATCTCCACTAGAGACTTTTTGGGACATCGCGCCTTGCCTCTCTCCGAGTGGGCCTGGCCTCTGAACTTTACGATCTATTGTGATTCTTGCCTTCTTGCCTTGCATTTTATCCGGGTAGGATTGAACTGTGTTGATTTCATGACCTGCCTATTTTTTTCTCTCCCGTCCTAACTAATATTCGAGTGTCATCTGGGTTGAGGTATATACCTCTGTCTGAAAATAAGTGATACCGGTAGAACCTAGAGTTGTCGAAATATTGCTAGGGGGATTGATCGTTTTCGACTTCATAGAGTAATTGTGTTTGATTTGTTTGCCGTGATTTGCCTTAGTGTTTTTCATAGATGTTCTGTTATAAATAAATGCCTTAATATCTTTACACTAAGCCTCGTTGCGTGTTTGCTTGTCTTGCTGTGAAGAATTGCCCTATTTTGTATACTCCACATACTGCTCAACTTTTCTTGAGAGAAGTCTGACTGCTCAGCCACAGCTACTACGTGAATCTGTGTGGTGCAGACTGCTACCAAGTGGGTTCACCGCCAACGCCTGTAGTCCTAAATCTTTTGCAGTGGTCCCAGAGGGAACTGCACAGGTTTCCGCCTAACATCCTACCCTCCGGCCGATGCCTGCCCCTCCGATGTCGAAGGCCCCGAGCCATCATGGCTTCCACCACGTTGCTGCTGCGCCTCTGCCCGTGCACTGCCTCCTGCTGCCTGCGCATCCTCCGCGGCTGGGGTGCAGTCGTTGATGTGGCCACCCCTGCTGGACGTCCGACTCCCGGCTGTGGCAGGGATGCCTCCTCCACCAGCCGCACCGTCAGAGGCAGCTCCATAGGGCACCCAGGTGACTGATGGGTGGGAAGATGGCACGGAGGACGACTGGCGCATAGGGGGTTCAGTTGAGGAGGGGGTCTGAGCAAGCCCCATCAAACGGAGGAATCCTGCCTGGGTGACCTGTCCCAGTAGGCCGACGCGGTCAACGAGCCATTCGAGATGACGTGCAGTCTCCTCAAGAAAAGACTGCAGGTCACCTTGCATGGCCCATTGACGCAACGCCACACCAGTCAGGACAGGCTCAACCCGGACCCGGATAGCCACGTCCGCAGGCAGAGGAAGGCCAGTTGTCATGAGCTCATCCCCTGCCTGAAAACGGGTCTGGAAGTAGGCATCCCTGCTGGTGCAAGATGATGCAGTGACAGGATCAGGGACAGGATTGCACACAGGCACTTCCGCGGCGACCTGTGCTGCCTCCTGTCCCTGGTCCTGCACTGCACCACTAGCACCAGTGGAATCCCCACCTCCAGACCCCGTCTCTGTTGCTTGCACGGCCTCCTCCTCAACCAAACCCCCCACCAACCTGGATGACTCCGTGCCATCTTCCCCCGTTGGGCCCTGTGGGGTCCCAGCTGCCCCTTCTGCTGCCGAGGAGTCCAACTCCGACCTCCGCCTCTTGGACCTCCCCCCGGCAGCTGCGGCCTGGGACGCGGCAAGGGACTCCTCACTACCCGACGAGATCACAACCTGAGAGGGGAGCCGGGCCTTGCGTCTCCGGCTGGTCGTGCGATCCCCACCGCTGTGCTCCACAGCACCTTCTCCGCCCTCTTCATCAGTTGACGCTGCAGACAGGGAGAAATGAAACACAGGCATCAGGGCACTGTACAATGGACACATACACACATGACAGTTGCACATGAGTGGCATTGGCAAACCTCAGACATGGCATCACAATCGGCAACACACATGTCATTTCAACTTGCACACATGAGCCATACCACAGCCACATCGCAACTGCCAGCACCATCCATACACATACAACAGCATGAGCAGGCAAAGGTGAGCCAGGCATCACATGCAACACAGGGAGTGCACTACACATGCACGCACACCACCACACTTGCATGCATGTGTACACCTCAACCAACTGTCGCAGAGTTCCGATGGGCATCCATGTCACATCTGCAAATCAGGCTTCCACATCCCGCTGTCACATGCATCCATGTTGCATCACTGTTGCACCCTTGTCAAATACACACACATGCACATGTACACAGTGCTGATACATGCTGCTGAAAACAACATACATGCGTGACATCACGACCATGCCCACTTACATACACAGTAATCCAAACATGTGTGCCCACGCAACAGCATTTGGCATGCAAGCCTACACACACAAGCACCATCCATGTCTCACACATGACAGCCCTGCATGTGTTAGCCGCACGGCCCTGTATACCCCCACCCATACTTGGCCCCGTACAAACAAATGTGCAACCGGCACACTACTGGCACATCAGCACACGCACAGCTTACAATCATGATGCATGTACACTTACCGCTCGACTCCAGATGGGTCTGCCTCTCAAGGACCTGGACGTGGAGCGCTGGGGATATGCGTTCCAGGACCTTCATCTGATCTTCCGACAAGTGGCCCCGGCGCCCCTTAGCATCCGCAGCCTTCAAGAGGCGCCGGGCCTTGTTCATGGTCCTGGAACTGAAGTCCTCCCAGCGCTTCTTGACATGTTGGAATTTGCGGACTGCCACCCCCTCCGCGTTGATGGCAGTCACGATGTCCGTCCAGATCTGAGTCCGTCCTTCCTTGTCGGCGCGCACACTTCCGTAGAGGGCATCATACTGCCCCAGGACTTGCTCCACCAGGACACCAACTTCCCTGGCACTGAAGCTGGTGCCCCTCTGCCTCTCTGGCCGGGGGTTGTCAGTGGTGCCAGATGTTGCAGTGCCCGACATGACAACCCCAGAGGCAGGAGTGGGTGGGCAACTGTGTCCTGGGGCTGGGCTGTGGAGCAATGGAATCCCAGTCGTTAGTCTTCGGTTCCAGCAGGCGTGGTCACAGCAACAGCACCCCTGGCTGATGTGCAGGCAGCAAATGGCAGGGCACGTGGGCAGCAGGCAGTCAGGAAGCAGCAGATGACAGGTGGGAGCGTGCTCGGGGCTCTGGGGGGCAGCAATTCGGCCTTGTGGGCAGGAGCGTGGTCTTCCGTGTGCTTACGCGTGGCCAGCTTGATACGAAGTGATTTTGCACGTGAAAATCCTGCACATCTGCGTGTAAATCGAGGAAAGGCCCTTAGCGCGTATGCACGTCAGCACGCATATGCGATTTCATTGGACCAAAGGCCCTTAGCGCGTACGCGCATCTGTGACATGACGCACGCGGGTGTTTCCCTCATCACACGTGATGACAGAACACACGTGGATTTCCACCAATCGCGTGTGAAACTTCCTGCGCACCCCAGAAATACACGTACCCAGGCCAATCGCGTGTACGCTCACTTCCCTCCGATTACACGCGATGACACTCGGACGTGCAGTTTTACCACGTGTGCTCGCATATGCGATTTCATTGGCCCAAAGGCCACCATGCGCAGCTGTGACGTCACGCGCATGGCCGTAGAGAATGGCGCGTGTAAAAAAAAAGAGATACACGTCCGAGTGTCAAAGCCCGTAATTGGTGGAAATGACCTCATCGCGTATGCACGTCTGTGACGTGTATATAAAAGGTACGTGTAGAACGCCATTTCCTTGTACGTGCTTTTCGTGGAGAGCGAGTGGGTGAAATCTGTACTTCTTGTTGGTTCACACGCGATTTACTTCACGGCGTTTCCAGTTCGTACTCCCTGTTACCTCTGACAGCTTTTTCTCTTTTCCTCTTTATCCTGGGCCTGTTTCCTCAAACAGCGTTCCCTTCTACTATTGTCCTGTCTCCTCAGACACCGTACAATTCTTCTTTTGGCGAGGATGTTGCCAACGCGCACACGCGCATATTTTTCACTCTTTTGTTCCTGGCAGACGGTGAGTCGCGCACGTATTTAACATCTGTGCTTGCCCCGTGTGTCGCGTACCCCTTCAGAGGTCCTTCTAGGCTGCGTGTGACACGCATACGTTCATTCTTGTGTTTCTGGGTGCCACAGCGTAGTGCAGGTTTATTTTTCCACGCACATGGTCTAGGAGGGGTTGCGTGCACCTTACTTACCTTTTTTGGGGTGCCTGTGCATTGCGTGACCCGTCATCTTTCCCCAGGGGTGACATACAGCCTTGCTATAGCACTAGGGTACGATTACCATCTGGTACCCAACCCCTTTGACCCCCAATTGCCCAGGACAAAAGTTCATATCGACTCCCATACGCACAATAACATCAGTGCCATGGCTGGGAGGCGAACAAGCCGTAAGGGTGGCAAAGGTGGCCGAGCCCCAAGTGGTGGCCGTGGTGGATCTGGTAGGGGACGTGGCCGTGACTTGCAGGGTGCCCCTAGCCCCCCATGTGTGGAGGAGCAGTCAGGGACACCCATGCCCCCCCCCTGGTTGAGGTTAACGTGGCTGACACCATCCATGCTCAGCCCTTGTTGGACCAGCCCACTGTGGAACCAGACCTGGCACAGGGTGACTCCATGGCTGACTTCCAGGTCAGCAGGTCTAGGCCACATGCGCCGGTGAACGTTGGTGTCATCAGGCCACATGGATCAGGGGCAGCTAGGTCATCTGCTTCTCCGTGTAGGCAGGCTGGGGAGGCTGCAGGGGCAGCTGCGGCTCCATCCACCCCACCTCTCACACACCCTGCCAGGACAGTGTCGGTCCAAGTCCATCATGCTGACATTCCCCCTGACACCATCACACTTGAGCTAATGCCTGCACCAACTCCCATGCTGAGTGTGCAATCCTATACTCCTAGTACAGAGTCCACCGGGGCTCCTGCCCCTAGTGTCCAGAGCGGCGTAGGACACTTAGGATCCCCACCACCTTCCAAGCGGAAGAAGAAGAGTGCTCGTCCAGTAGAGGCTGATGCCCCAGACACGGCTACACAGTCCGGCCCGTCAAGGAAGCCCAGCTTCAATGAGGCCGAACTGAATGCACTTGTAGAGTATGTGTCCGCACATGACCGCGAAATGGTGATTGTTGCGGGATCCAAGACCACACCTGCACAACATCAGGCACACTGGCAGACCATTGCGGACATCATAAGTGCCCTTGGAATCGTGAGGCGCACAGCTACTGAATGCTACAAGCGCTGGAATGACCTGAAGCGCAGGGCAAAGAATAAGCTGGCCTCAAGTCATGCCACAACTCTAGTGACTGGAGGTGGGTCTCCAGCAGACGACATAGAACTCACTCCACATGAGCAGGTTGCTGGGACCTACGTCACGGAGGAACAGATCCAAGGCGTGGGAGAACTGGCAGATTACGAGGCATTGTCCGGTGAGTGCACATGCATGTGTGTGTCATCCATGTGCATGGTGTGTGGGAGGGCTTCTGTTTGGGTGCCAGGTGAGGGTGTGTGTGCCTGAGTGGTTTGGGTCACCCATGTGCCTCTTCCTATACATTCTGCGCACCAGCATTTGGGTATAGCTGCATCCCTTCTGCCAACATTAGACATCCAGCCCAACACCACGCTAGTTGCCCTTGGAGTGTCATCTTGCCACAACATTGTTGCTTATTTACCTCTGTTTATTCAGGCAGATTGTTTGCATACCACCACTTTTACTTGGGATTTCTCAGTCCTATTGTCACATGTCTGACATGGCTATGGTACAGTGGACTGACTTAGTTTCCTGGACATGATTTGTTTAGACATGTCCCTTTGCTATAGGACCATTTTGGACTGGCAGCTGCAGGTTAAACATTCAAATCATTTCAATGAAAAAATCAATAACATTAGCAAACTGGACTGAATGAACAATTGGTGACCTCCTCTCCCTCTTCACTTCATGGCTAGGGTACATGCCATCTGTGTGATGGCATGTGTATTTGACCTGCCAATCACTGGCCAATGTGTGATGCCACTGCTAGGCAGCATGCAGCAAATGTGTTCATCTTCCATCTTTGTGTCATCAATGTGTGCCATCTGCCTCCCCTTCACACGCAGTGAGTGTGCATGCATGGGAGGGTTTTAGTCATGTGGGACATGTGTCAATCAAGTACTGTTTCTGTAGCCTCTCAGCCCTAATTGTGTGCCATAGTGCTAATGCCTGTTTGCATTTGTTTTCTTTTATGTCTTTGCAGGGGATGACGCACTTGATACTGCTGGGGTTGTGGAGATGGTGCAGACCCAGGAGGGGTCTGAGGGCCGACCGACCACCAGTGAGGGACGTGGTGTGGTGGTGGGTGAGAACCCACAACTGCTGCAGGTCGTGCTCTCAAGGGGTGTCTCTGGCTGCACCTCCCCCGAGCTGTATTCAGGTGTCGATTCGGATGATGAGACCTATGTGCCGTCGCAGGTGAGTGTTCCTGGGAGGGATTCTGTTCTGTCCGACCCACCTGGACCAGGGTTAGAACCCTCAATGGGGATGTCAGTGTTGGCAGGTACGCCTTTGGTGGTTACGGATGCAGGGTCACACTCCGCGAGATCTGATCCTGTTCCTGGGCTAGCAGATCAGACGGGGAATGCAGTCCTGCAGCCTCAGGCAGTGCCGGCACAGCAAGGTGCAGTTCACCTTGCCCCAGACAGGTGTGGTGCCCGCCGACGTGGTGGCCGTCAGCCACCTGGCAATACCGCATGGGAGCAATCCATATACGGTATGCCAACCCAACAAGCAGCATCATCATAGATGAGGGCTCAGGCCATGGATAGGGTGGCCACTTCCATTGTCCCCCCGAAAGGCTGATGGAGCGACTACAGCAGGCAACCGACTCCATCTGCCAGTCACACAGGGAGGACATGTTGGCGTCCGACAGGGACAGGCGGGCGGCACTGGCGACTCTGCAGGAAGCCATTTCCATAGAGTCCCAGGGCCACAGGGAAGCCCTGAGGGTGGAACTCCTTCACCTCAGGACGACTCTTGTTGAGCTTGAGGCTTCAACAAACAGAAGGACAGAACAGCAGCTGGAGCGTCTCACACGTACGCTCTCAACTGAGATGCAGGCAACTAGGGCAGAGTTCCGGGCATCCCGTGAGTTGTTGCATGGGGACCTCTGCACACTTATCCTCCAGAACGAGACCTACCACACCCGCATGCTTGCAGCCATGGAGGAACAGACTAGGGCTTTGCGTGGGATGCCTCCCATAGTGCCACCACCTCCTGATGCAGCTGCAGAGGGTGAGGAGAGCGACAGCAGTGATACTCCCACAATAGGGTAGCCGTGTAGGCCATGAGCCTATGGAGGTGTTTTTTTTTCGCAAGATCCACACAGGTGGGTTTTGGTGTGCACCCTGTCCTCGGACCTCCTGGGTGGCCTCCCCCACCCCCAAGCCCATTAATGGCTATTTTTGATTTTTTTTTTCTTTTTTTTTGGGACAGTGTGTTGCCTTGTGTGGCTCCCGTGGGCATACGCTGCATTGTGGCTGGGCACATGCAGGCTTGTCATGAATTTGGTTCAGATGCTTGGGTTTTTGTGACACACACCCCTCCTGCTTCCCGTTTCCATGGGCTTGCAAAGGGTGTGCCCAAGTGACATTGACGTACATGGTGACATTGGACTCCCATGAGCTGTGTGGGCAGTCTGTAGTCAATACTTTGTATACATTCATAGTGCATATTGTTGTTGTATTGTACACTGCATGGTGTATTGATATGTGCCTCTGCATCCATCTCATCCTCCTAATTTGCAGGTCCATTCCTCATGTCTTCACAATGCTGTCCACCTTCGAACTGGAGTCCACGTTGTAAGCAGTGCACCTACACTCTTGCGTGGCGCTAACACTGTATACTTGGAAGTGTTCGGAGGGCTGGCATCATCAGGTAGTGAGGCTAGCAAATGTTTAAGTCTGTAATGTCATGTTTAAGGTAGGTTGGAGGTTGTGTAGGTGATTGGTATTCTTGGTACGTATTTGGTAATGTGTGTTGTAGGTCCTGCATTACTGTGAGCATTTCATGTGTGGACATGTTTCCATTAGGGACACTGTAGCTGGTGACACTTGGGGCATGTTGTGGGGATTAATTGGTTTCCTCTCACATTGCATGACATGCCATGGTGTGTTGTGTGGCCGTGCCGGGGAGGGGTTGGGTGACATGGCACTGTTTTCATGTAGTATTTTGCGAGTGGGTATTCATTTCTGCAGCATGGAAGTGCCTTTTGATGACACTGCATTGGTGGTGTTTGTGTAGGTAGGGATGCACACATTGTGACACTTCCACATGAACAATCTCAGGCTGCTATGGTTCTGACAGTTGACTGTCCCTTTGTTCGTCTTAATTGTCAGGTCGAGTCATCATTGCTTATCAGATGGTATGTGCCAGGGCTGTGTGCACTCCACTGGGGTGTGATTTCTATGTGAAGTAATTAGCCACCAGCTGCTTGCGGGCTGCCTCACCCCATGCCCTCTCCCCTCCCATGCGCAGCGGGCGTGCATGTGGTTGGGGATGTGGGGGCACCACCATGTCCACAGCCAGGCCCCGGCGTGTTGCAACATTGTGCAGGACACATGCTGCCACAATGATCCTGCACACTACTGGGGGCGCATATAACAGCTGCCCGCCAGAATGGTCAAGGGAGCGAAAGCGTGACTTGAGCACTCCGAATATGCGCTCCACTATGCCCCGGGTTGCAATATGGGCTGTGTTGTATCTTACCTCTGGAGGCGTGATGGGGTTCCGAATTGGCATCATCATGTGGGTGCTCAGAGGGTAGGTACTGTCCCCTGGTGAGGAGGTGATGGGTATCATTAGTGGGGTAGTGACATAACTCTGCATCTGACATGCATGCATGTGCAGTGGCATTCATACTCACCAAGCAGCCATGTATCGCCATGCCGCCCAGCTTCTAGGTCCCGGCTTAGGGTAGACATTCGGTAAATGAAGCTGTCGTGGGTGGACCCTGGATAGTTGGCATATACTGAGGTGATGATTCCCTTGGCATTACATACTACCTGCACGTTGATGGAATGCCAGTGCTTGCGGTTCCTATAGATGTGCTCAGATGCCCTGGGGGGACGTAGTGCAACATGGGTGCAGTCAATGGCACCTAGCACTTTTGGGAATTGTGCCACACCGTAGAAATCGAGGGTGGCAGCCTGCCTTTCTGCAGGTGTCCTGGGCAGGTATATGTGCCTACGGACTGATGGGCGTGCAGTGATGATGTTCAAGACCTGGTGTAGGCAGCGTGACTGCGTGGCCTGTGACACCCCACCCACTATGGCACTTGTCCGCTGAAATGATCCTGTGGCCAAGAAGTGCAGTACATTGAGGACCTTCTCCAGGGGGCTGAGTGCTTGGGAGCACAGGGTGGGTGATGTGAGGTCATCCTCCCACTCACTGACCAGGTCCAGTATTATGTGTGGTGGAAACCTGTACCTCCCATACACCTGGTCATCAGGCATCCCAAAAAGGCTGGTTCTGGGAGTGAAAATTCTGGCCCTCACTATCCTCCTCCTCCTCCTTTGGTAACCCACGGCCACTGCTGCTAGGAACGGTATATTCATCCTGGCATCTGAGCTTGTTTGTTGTTTGCGCGCACTTTTATGCTGCGCGGGTCGGCGTACGCCTGCTTCATGCTGGCGTATGTGTTTCAGGATTGGACCATTTATTTTTCGGCGCGTCGTAGGCGAATGTGTGATTCTTCCCGCCCACCCCAGGAATACACGTAGCACGCTCTCCCAGGCCCAGTCGCGAGTAAATATTCCCGCCCACCCCTGGAATAGACATACCCCACTCTCAGAGGCCCAGTCGCGTGTGGAAGTTCATGCGCACCCCGAAATACACGTACCCAGGCCAATCCCGTGTGGAACTTCCCGCGCACCCTGTAATACACGTACCCAGGCCAATCGCGTGTGGAACTTCCCGCGCACCCTGAAGTACACGTACCCAGGATAATCACGTGTGGAACTTCCCGCGCACCCCGTAGTACACGTACCCAGGCTAATCGCGTGTGGAACTTCCCACGCACCCCGAAGTACACGTAACCAGGCAAATCGCACAGCTGGGGGGTGGCGGTGATGGGAGACATGAGTGGGGGCCTGGTGGAGGCTGCCCCTGGTGGCTGGGGGGTGGGGGTGGTGGGAGACATGAGTGGGGGCCTGGTGGAGGCTGCCCCTGGTGGCTGGGTAGTGGGGGTGGTGGGAGACATGAGTGGGGGCTTGGTGGAGGGTGCCCCTGGTGGCTGGGTGGTGGGGGTGCAGGGGGACATGTGTGGGGGTCTGCTGGGGGGTGGGGGTGGTGGTAGACATGTGTGGGGGCCTGGTGGAGGCTGCCCCTGATGGCTGGGGGGTGGGGGTGATGGGAGACATGAGTGGTGGCCTGGTGGAGGCTGCCCCTGGTGGCTGGGAGGTGGGGGTGGTGGGAGACATGAGTGGGGGCCTGGTGGAGGCTGCCCCTGCACTGCTGGGGGGTGGGGGTGGTGGGAGACATGAGTGGGGGCCTGGTGGAGGATGCCCCTGGTGGCTGGGGGGTGGGGGTGGTGGGAGACATGAGTGGGGGCCTGGTGGAGGCTGCCCCTGGTGGCTGAGGGGTGGGGGTGGTGGGAGACATGAGTGGGGGCCTGGTGGAGGGTGCCCCTGGTGGCTGGGGGGTGGGGGTGCAGGAAAACATGTGTGGGGGCCTGGTGGAGGGTGCCCCTGCACTGCTGGGGGGTGGGGGTGGTGGTAGACATGTGTGGGGGCCTGGTGGAGGCTGCCCCTGGTGGCTGGGGGGTGGGGGTGATGGGAGACATGAGTGGGGGCCTGGTGGCTGGGGGGTGGGGGTGGTGGGAGACATGAGTGGGGGCCTGGTGGAGGCTGCCCCTGCACTGCTGGGGGGTGGGGGTGGTGGGAGACATGAGTGGGGGCCTGGTGGAGGCTGCCCCTGGTGGCTCGGGGGTGGGGGTGGTGGGGGACATGAGTGGGGGCCTGGTGGAGGCTGCCCCTGGCGGCTGGGGGGTGGTGGTGATGGGAGACATGAGTGGGGGCCTGGTGGAGGCTGCCCCTGGTGGCTGGGGGGTGGGGGTGGTGGGAGACATGAGTGGGGGCCTGGTGGAGGCTGCCCCTGGTGGCTGGGGGGTGGGGGTGGTGGGAGACATGAGTGGGGGCCTGGTGGAGGCTGCCCCTGCACTGCTGGGGGGTGGGGGTGGTGGGAGACATGAATGGGGGCCGGGTGGAGGCTGCCCCTGGTGGCTGGGGGGTGGGGGTGGTGGGAGACATGAGTGGGGGCCTGGTGGAGGCTGCCCCTGGCGGCTGGGTGGTGGGGGTGGTGGGAGACATGAGTGGGGGCCAGGTGGAGGCTGCCCCTGGTGGGTGGGGGGTGGGGGTGGTGGGAGACATGAGTGGGGGCCTGGTGGAGGCTGCCCCTGCACTGCTGGGGGGTGGGGGTGGTGGGAGACATGAGTGGGGGCCTGGTGGAGGCTGCCCCTGGTGGCTGGGGGGTAGGGGTGATGGGAGACATGAGTGGGGGCCTGGTGGAGGCTGCCCCTGGTGGCTGGGGGGTGGGGGTGGTGGGAGACATGAGTGGGGGCCTGGTGGAGGCTGCCCCTGGTGGCTGGGGGGTGGGGGTGGTGGGAGACATGAGTGGGGGCCTGGTGGAGGCTGCCCCTGGTGGCTGGGGGGTGGGGGCGATGGGAGACATGAGTGGGGGCCTGGTGGAGGCTGCCCCTGGTGGCTGGGGGGTGGGGGTGCAGGGGGACATGTGTGGGGGCCTGGTGGAGGGTGCCCCTGCACTGCTGGGGGGTGGGGGTGGTGGTAGACATGTGTGGGGGCCTGCTGGAGGCTGCCCCTGGTGGCTGGGGGGTGGGGGTGATGGGAGACATGAGTGGGGGCCTGGTGGAGGCTGCCCCTGGTGGCTGGGGGGTGGGGGTGATGGGAGACATGAGTGGGGGCTTGGTGGAGGCTGCCCCTGGTGGCTGGGGGATGGGGGTGGTGGGAGACATGAGTGGGGGCCTGGTGGAGGCTGCCCCTGGTGGCTGAGGGGTGGGGGTGGTGGGAGACATGAGTGGGGGCCTGGTGGAGGGTGCCCCTGGTGGCTGGGGGGTGGGGGTGCAGGGGGACATGTGTGGGGGCCTGGTGGAGGGTGCCCCTGCACTGCTGGGGGGTGGGGGTGGTGGTAGACATGTGTGGGGGCCTGGTGGAGGCTGACCCTGGTGGCTGAGGCGTGGGGGTGGTGGGAGACATGAGTGGGGGCCTGGTGGAGGGTGCCCCTGGTGGCTGGGGGTGGGGGTGCAGGGGGACATGTGTGGGGGCCTGGTGGAGGGTGCCCCTGCACTGCTGGGGGGTGGGGGTGGTGGTAGACATGTGTGGGGGCCTGGTGGAGGCTGGCCCTGGTGGCTGGGGGGTGGGGGTAATGGGAGACATGAGTGGGGGCCTGGTGGAGGCTGCCCCTGGTGGCTGGGGGTGGGGGTGGTGGGAGACATGAGTGGGGGCCTGGTGGAGGCTGCCCCTGCACTGCTGGGGGGTGGGGGTGGTGGGAGACATGAGTGGGGGCCTAGTGGAGGCTGCTCCTCGTGGCTGGGGGGTGGGTGTTGTGGGAGACATGAGTGGGGGCCTGGTGGAGGCTGCCCCTGGCGGCTGGGGGGTGGGGGTGGTGGGAGACATGAGTGGGGGCCTGGTGGTAGCTGCCCCTGGTGGCTGGGGGGTGGGGGTGGTGGGAGACATGAGTGGGGGCCTGGTGGAGGCTGCCCCTGCACTGCTGGGGGGTGGGGGTGGTGGGAGACATGAGTGGGGGCCTGGTGGAGGCTGCCCCTGGTGGCTGGGGGGTAGGGGTGATGGGAGACATGAGTGGGGGCCTGGTGGAGGCTGCCTCTGGTGGCTGGGGGGTGGGGGTGGTGGGAGACATGAGTGGGGGCCTGGTGGAGGCTGCCCCTGGTGGCTGGGGGGTGGGGGTGATGGGAGTCATGAGTGGGGGCCTGGTGGAAGCTGCCCCTGGTGGCTGGGGGGTGGGGGTGCAGGGGGACATGTGTGGGTGCCTGTTGGAGGGTGCCCCTGCACTGCTGGGGGGTGGGGGTGGTGGTAGACATGTGTGGGGGCCTGGTGGAGGCTGCCCCTGGTGGCTGGGGGGTGGGGGTGATGGGAGACATGAGTCGGGGCCTGGTGGAGGCTGCCCCTGGTGGCTGGGGGGTGGGGGCGATGGGAGACATGAGTGGGGGCCTGGTGGAGGCTGCCCCTGGTGGCTGGGGGGTGGGAGGGTGATAGACATGAGTGGGGGCCTGGTGGAGGCTGCCCCTGCACTGCTGGGGGGTGGGGGTGGTGGGAGACATGAGTGGGGGCCCGGTGGAGGCTGCCCCTGGTGGCTGGGGGGTGAGGGTGGTGGGATACATGAGTGGGGGCTTGGTGGAGGCTGCCCCTGGTGGCTGGGGGTGGGGGTGGTGGGAGACATGAGTGGGGGCCTGGTGGAGGCTGCCCCTGGTGGCTGGGGGGTGGGGGTGGTGGGAGACATGAGTGGGGGCCTGGTGGAGGTTGCCCCTGGTGGCTGGGGGGTGGGGGTGCAGGGGGACATGTGTGGGGGCCTGGTGGAGGGTGCCCCTGCACTGCTGGGGGGTGGGGGTGGTGGTAGACATGTGTGGGGGCCTGGTGGAGGCTGCCCCTGGTGGCTGGGGGTGGGGGTGATGGGAGTCATGAGTGGAGGCCTGGTGGAGGCTGCCCCTGGTTGCTGGGGGGTGGGGGCGATGGGAGACATGAGTGGTGGCCTGGTGGAGGCTGCCCCTGGTGGCTGGGGGATGGGGGTGCAGGGGGACATGTGTGGGTGCCTGGTGGAGGGTGCCCCTGCACTGCTGGGGGGTGGGGGTGGTGGTAGACATGTGTGGGGGCCTGGTGGAGGCTGCCCCTGGTGGCTGGGGTGTGGGGGTGATGGGAGACATGAGTGGGGGCCTGGTGGAGGCTGCCCCTGGTGGCTGGGGGTGGGGGTGATCGGAGACATGGGTGGGGGCCTGGTGGAGGCTGCCCCTGGTGGCTGGGGGGTGGGGTGGTGGGAGACATGAGTGGGGGCCTGGTGGAGGCTGCCCCTGCACTGCTGGGGGGTGGGGGTGGTGGGAGACATGAGTGGGGGCCTGGTGGAGGCTGCCCCTGGTGGCTGGGGGATGGGGGTGGTGGGAGACATGAGTGGGGGCCTGGTGGAGGCTGCCCCTGGTGGCTGGGGGGTGGGGGTGGTGGGAGACATGAGTGGGGGCCTATTGGAGGCTGCCCCTGGTGGCTGGGGGTGGGGGTGGTGGGAGACATGAGTGGGGGCCTGTGGACGCTGCCCCTGGTGGCTTGGGGGTGGGGGTGCAGGGAGACATGAGTTGGACATGTTTGGGGGCCTGGTGGAGGGTGCCCCTGCACTGCTGGGGGGTGGGGGTGATGGGAGACATCTGTTGGTGATCAGTAGTGCAAGGTGACATGTGGGTTGGCTGGTGGGCATGGCCATGGTGGATGGGTTGCCTGTGGGACATGAGCAGGGGTGCAGGGTAGTCCCCTGTGGTGTGGGCTGCCTGCAGGGGCCGTGGAGGGTGTAGAGGGAACACCTGGGAGGACCCACATGGCCAAATCACGTGTAGCATTCCCCGGCACCACCGAAATACACGTACCCTGCTGAAATCGCGTGTGAATCTTCCCGCGCACCTCGGAATACACGTACCCAGGCCAATGGCGTGTGGAACTTCCCACGCACCCCGAAGTACACGTACCCAGGCCAATCGTGTGTGGAACTTCCCGCGCACCCCGAAGTACACGTACCCAGGCCAATCACGTGTGGAACTTTCCGCGCACCCTGTAGTACACGTACCCAGGCTAATCGCGTGTGGAACTTCCCGCACACCCCGAAGTACACGTACCCAGGACAATCGCGTGTGGAACTTCCCGCGCACCCAGGAACACACGCACACGCTATTTTTCACACAGCGGGTTTCCGTGTTTGTCGGTACCCCTTTGCACCTCATTTGTCCTAGAAGACCACTGTATGGCCCATTCATCATGGCTGTATATGGGTGCTTTTTGTTAGCGCACATTTTGGCGCACATTTTTTTCAGTCGCAGGGGCGCTACCGCCTGCTTTCTTGTGGCGTACTTGTTTGGCCCTGTGCGCCTCTTTGACTGTGCGCTGGTTTGCCCTATTCGATTCCATGAATACGGGTTGTAGGCGAGCGTGTGGGCGTTCCGCGCACTTGCCTCCTGTACTTCCCCCATGACGCCCATATTTTCACGCGTTGTTCCCCATTCCGAGTGTTACGCCCGTGTTCCGCCTACTTTTGTGATGTGCGCCGCGCTATGTGCGATTTCGCAGTGGCCGTGGCGCACGCTGTTGGATGACCTGTGCGCCGGCGTGCGCGGCGCACATTTTTAGCGCACATCCAATGTTTTTCTCGCGCACGGACTTCCATGAATCGATGTGCACTGGTTTTCTTGCGATTTCCGCACTTGAACTGCGATTTTCGCACTTTTACTGCGCGGGAATTTTCGGCGCACATTATTTCCATGAATCGACCCCTTAACCCCACAGTTGTACTGACTATGTGGTGGTGTTTATAGTTAGAAACAAGCAGCATTCATGGTAATGGGATTGATATTTGTGTTTCGTTAAGTGCCTAAATTACAATACAAGACACGTTTTTCTCAGTCGTATATTATTATTTTTGTTGCAGTGACGGTATCTATTTTTTAATAAAAGTTCAAATAAAGAGGAAAATGACCGACATGAGGTCAGTGCTGGGGAGAAGGAAACTCACAGATTATTGTGCTGCACTCTCCCAAGTGAGTGTTCCAATCTCTGGTCCGCTAGTGCTTTGGTCACGCCATGCACAACAATGATTTACTGCCAGAGAATGGTGCATCTGATTGTGGTGTGGATAGTACAGAAGCTTTGATCTTTGTCGAATGAGAAGGAGATGCAAGTAATGAAACAATCTGCAATGTTTCACATGGCTGAAGCAACCCTGTATAGGGGACATTTTGAAACAAATAAAAAACAATGCGTCCAAATGTGCCTCTCTAGTACAAGTACATTGTACTTTGACTCATCAGACTGTCTGTGTAGAAGAGCATGTGCCACTGAAGGGGCTACCATTCGGCTATTGAACATGCATTTTAAGGAGGCATTTTGAATATAAATACAATAGGGGCGAACACCGCACATATTTGCTTCTGTTCAGTACTCCCTTTGTTATGTTATGTGCAAGATTACATAATGTGTATTCTCACGAACACTGGTTACTGCTATATGGGTGCGAGTGGGGTTGGGAACATTTTCTAAGTAATAGATTGTTTCATTATTAAAGTTCTTGACAAAAAGATGGGTCATAAGGATGCACCAGAATCTTTTATATGATATTGTTTCCAAGAAGGGGAGGTAATAAAACAAACGCTTATCTAGGAAACAAAAGGCGCTGCCTACGAGTATTTTCCCTTTGACAGTACATGCCAGCCGTTGGCTGGAGGATTTTAGCTGGCGGAAGGTTTGTAATAGGTTACCTTATTCTCTTTGTGCAAGGACTCCTGCCGATGTATCGTTCTGTGGACAATACAGAATAATTTCAACTGAATGCCTGTAATATTCACGTATTGTCTAAGGTTTGAAATGTGCCAACCAGCTGAATTCTGCAGTCTATGCAGTCTTCTAAGAGCATAGGCTGTTAGGCCCAAGTAGAAATCATTGGCATAATCCAAGGGTGATAGAGACAGAGCTCCTAAGGCAGACGGTCTGATAGTCTGATCTAGAAAAATGAAAAGGTGTTTAAGATGCGTCACTTTCCTTCTGCGTCCACTCTCCGATGCCTTCAACTACAGCCAGGGGTGATGATCAGATCTTGTACCTGGCACAGCCGCAGCTTCGGTGGTGGTGGCATGGAGCCACCCCCTGTACCTTAGAACCCAGTGCAATGTTCTGCTGCTAGGCTGCAGATATGCCTGTTGACATCTTTTTTATTTTGGGACGGATTTCCTAACGCAGTTTGGAGTAAAGGTACAGTGTGGTCCTGGCTACTTCAGGCCCAAAGAGGAGGGTGTCCCGCCTCGGTATTCCATCCTCGAAAACACAGAGCTCACTGTCAGAAAATGTGCTCTTTTCCGAACATGTTCTGGTGGACATTTTAAATGTTGTGGGACCTGAAAGGGCCAGTCGGTGGGGCAATTTGCAAGCCACAGGATTTAGCATCATGGCAACTCAGCGGGCCTCTAGCAGGAGCCAGAGATTGTATTTCAGACAGAAACAGGTTGAGTGGCTGGCACAGAAGTCAAGAAAAATAAACAGGGGTTGACTGCTGGGCTTCAAGGTTATGGGCATTGGGTTAGGTGCTCCTGGGGCGTATAATGTGGTAATGAGCTCAGCTGTCGAACTGTTAGTGTCAGTCTGCTTCCTTTCCTGTTCTCTATGTTTTTGGAAGCCTGGTGGGGGCACCACGTTTTCAAAACAAACAGGATTGGAATTGCCCGTAGGAGACATTTCTATGCAAATGATCGACATACAGAAACTGTATGGTTTCACTGGGTGCATGTACTCTACATGCAGCAACTCAGCTCTTCAAGTCTGCAACAGACAGGAAAACATGAGAACCTTCGCACAAGTCAGAAATGGATGTGGAAGCTATTGGGCCTTTTCAGGTGGAACCTCTGACCACATCAAAATGAGCCTCTGTTTGTTTCAAATGTACCTTTGATGTAGTCTTGCACAATTCTGTGCTTTGCTTTGACTATATGTGTTCCTAAATATCTTTCATGTGTACGTGCATTGGTAGAAGAAAAAATACAAGTGGTACCAATTCAACTGTTGACATGAAAGTACTGCTTGGCGATTGTGGGAATAAAAAAAACAAAAAAATCCAAATGCTGCCAGCCACATTTTTATTCCCTGATCTGTATTACAGAAACATACCACACAAACACACACACAAACAGACTGCAAAGTTTGCGCCATTGCAGATATTCGGGTTCATTACGAGTTTGGTGGTATCACAGCGCTAATACCACCAAGAGGCCCCCAAATGGTATTATCATTACTGCCACTTGGTCTGGTGGTATTACCACTGGCGGTATTACATCTGGCAGTAAAACTGCTAGCTTATAAGTGGCAGTTTGGCGGTATGTAAATCCTCATTTCGTGGAGTACACAGGACTCCGTTGGAGATATTTGGTGGTACTAATTCCGCCAATTTTTGGGGGTACATCAGAGGATTTACCTTTAGCTTTTTTCATTCTGAAGTTAACTCCTTAACTTCACCTTCAAAAATGGGTGCAATTACCACACGATAATTCCGCCGCAGGTAATACTGCCATACTTGCAGTTTGGCGGTGCAGGGAAAATGGAGGTAACTGAATTACCTCCACTGTTTTTCCTACACCGCCAAACTTGTAATGAGCCCCATTGTGCGAATCAAAAATGAATTGAAGAAATATATGTTTTCACTAGTGCAGGTTTGACAGTGTCACATTAAATTGCAGAGGGTCAATGCAGTTTCTTTAATATGGCCACTGGTGTGCCTGATGGTGAAAGTTGCACATTTTTTCAATTATTAACATTTTGTCCAGTGTCTCTGAACATGAACTGTATATACCGATGCAGGCTATGATCCTGAGTGGCTAGTATGCACTTCCCTTAATGCATTTCCATGTAGGCACTACATTATTCGTGCAAATAATTGAACAGACCTACATCTATGTACATTGTTGCTTTGGTGATGTATTCCCGCTGGTCTGCCCGTGACCCAATCAAGTTTGGAACAAGGCCCAATCAGCAGCAAACCATCAAACATTTGAAATGGATATTCCGTAAAAATGTTTCAATTCCTCCAACATCTGATTCGATTTATGGAGAACAATGTGTTTATTTGTTCCCTTTCCAACTTCCTCTATGAAATGTTGCTTGGCTGGACCTCTTCCTAGTTACACGTCCTTTTCTGTGACACTAGGCTATTTGGACCCACAAACATGTGATAGGCACAAATTGCACACTGCACATATGGGATTATTTGCGACTCACCGGGCAAGTACAATTTGTGTGTGTGTTTGCAAGCATAAATAGTATCTTCCAAACTCTGTGCAACTTTCATTCTTTGTAAATTAGCTGCACTGTGTCTATATACAATCAGATTATAGTAACATTCCGTTTTTACTAACTTATTACAGGCTGTCAAAGGTTTATAGAAATTTAGCCATACATGTATTGCACATGCAATTGTTTTCTTCTGATTGTACTATGTTATCTGATATACGCACTATCAAGTTAATGTGTTACATTTTGTAACATTTAAGTCATGTTTTCATGGAATATTCACTGGCAAGAAACATGGCTTACCTGAGGTTTGATTAAGCAAATTCTGGTACCCAAAACATTCAGATGCCACCAACATTCTGCCATATAGGCTCCTGCAGTGCATGTATGTATTTAATTGTTTGGATGTGTGTCTTTAATTCTTCTGCATTCAGTTTGCCATAAATTAAGGAAAGTCAGTTTAATGTCTTCTTACCTTTACTTCTCCTGCTTTCTGCAAATCATTACATCATTAAGGGGATGAACCCTTGCAATCCCCTTCTAGTCTAACCCTTATTTCTCCTCCTACCTCACCCTTAACCCTTACCCAAACCTTACGGTCCCTATACCCATATATTTGTCCTTTACCTTACTACTACAAATATCCTTCCTTACGATTCAAACAATCGACCTCTAACAGTTTCCTTACACACACCCCTAAATCCAACCCTAAACTAAACTATTAGTCTGACAATAATTCTATACCCAACCCTATCTCTAACCATGAATTTAACAATAAAATAAACCATATGCTAACCCTGATCCTACGAAAAATAGCCCTAAGCCTAGTACTTCTCAAATTCAGTTTGTCATTAGATGGTGCTACGCCTTGATGTGCCCCTTCTTTGCTTACCAATATTATTCTGCCACCGTAAATCCCATCCCCCTTACTCTTTCCTTACTTCTAACCTTAAGTACAACCCTAAAATAAATCCTTACCCTACACCTAATTGTACCCCTAACCTTGCCCCAAATCCTAAAACTCTAACCCTGAACCTAAGCTTCCAAATGTGAACAAGCAGACTGAGTAAAAACAAGAAGAAGTACACGTCTGTCGAAGAGGCTTTTCCTAAAAACAAAAGGGGTGATACCACATTAGTGGGGCCTTTCTATGGAGCTGGGGGGAAACCGCATATCCCTTCAAATAGCGTGTGAGAAAATCAATGAATTCAATGTTACTTAGAGAGGAAAAAATAGAGAACTGTGATATTTCCTTGTTGATATGATTTGATTTTGAATTTGTATAGCACAAATTCCATGGGGGAACCAAGCGGCAAGCCACATCTAGGCACAGATTTTACATACAGTACAATGAACCATCATAAAGCCACTCAAATGATCTTACTCGAATAAAAATGTTTTAAGCCATTTTCTAAAGACTGTCAAGGATTCTATCTTCCTTAGATAAGGCGGTAATCAGTTCCATGCACGTGGGTCAGCCACCGAAAACCTTGTGTCCCCCCCAAGGGAACAAATCCGGAGATGGGAACCACAAGTTGATTTTGAGTAATAGTTTGCAACGATCTATTAGGGGTGTAGGTTTGAATCTTAGCAGATAGATAGATGCGAGTCCATGAACACACTTAAAGACCAGACACAGGAGCTTAAATTGGATCAGTCAATGGACCGGAAGACAGTGTAATTTCTTCCTGAATTCTGAGACTGACTTTTTCCAGGATAAGGAAAACACCACACATACCGTAACATTGTGTGCCACTGCAAGGCGCTTCAACTGGTATTTAGGGCACCCTACCAGTAAGCCATTGCAATAATCCAAAACTAGCAATTACAAGTGAGCCCACCACCATTGATCGGTCACCTTCTGAGATAAGGGGGAGAAGTGGTTTCAGTATTTTCAGATGGAAATATACTGATTTCACCAATTGGTTCACATGCAGATTGTATTCTAGATCTGACTGCCAAATACACCCTAAATTCTTAACAGATTCTGTACAGTGGAGATATTTCCAAATATCGAGGGGCATGGAGTCATGCAAAAAGTGATTCCTAATTTCTTCTTCGAGCCAAACAGAATTATCTTGGCCTTGTTTGGATTGAGCTGGAGCTTATTTTCCATCACCCATAATCGTTTTGCCTCTGAACATTTCAGTATATTCTCTATTGCCTTCGCTGGTTGTCTTAGGCTGACATAAATGAGCGTGTTGTCCACATATGAGTGATACTGCAGATTAACTTGTGCCAGGAATTTTAAGAGAGGATGAAATATAGAGATTGAAAAGCACAGACAATAGAGAGGAGCCTTGAGGAGCTCCACAGACTATGGTCTGCATTTCTGATAAAAAAGGGAGCATCTTGACCAGTTGCTTTTGGTCATTCAGGAAGTAGTCAAACCATCTCTGAGCTTCTTCGGAGACAAGTGCCACTTCACGTAGTCTAGTATTAAGATTATTAAAGTCAACCGTGTCGAACGCTACTGACAGGTTCAACTTAATAAGCATACTAACATTAACACTGTCTACATTTTCAATTATGTCATCCCATACCTTGAGTAAAGCGTCTCTGTTCCATGTCCCGGCCTAAAGCCGGACTGGAATGTATCCAGAATATTGTTATCTTCCAAATGTTTCTGAAGTTGTATAGTCACAACCTTTTCGATGATCTTGGTAGGCCACACCAGACCAGCAATAAGGCGATAGCCGATACATCGGGATCTAGGCTTTTTTTTTTTAGTAGTGGTCTCAGGTATGATTTCTTTAGATCAGGTGGCACACATCCCGGTGCCAGAGATGCATTAACAAAGCTTTGGATTGGTCCACTCAGGGCTTCAGAGTGTTTTTTTGCTAGATATGCCAGAATGGGGTCATAGCTAAGATTATTTGGTTTTAATGCTCCAATTAAATATTGTATTGACTCTTTTTCTACTGGGGCAAAGTTAAACTCTGTATTTCGGGTTGTTTCTCCTGCTTCATGGATAGGTACAGTGAGGTCATGGACACCGATGGGTTGGCTTTTAATATTTAGTCTAATCTGTTCAACCTTATTGAAAAATAAATGTGTAAAGTCGCTGGCGATCTTTGAGCTCGGAGCACTTGGATTTATATGGCTGCATCGTTGATGTGCGTTTTACTTCTATTAAGATGCCATCCAATTCCACCACCCTTTTAAAATCTCAAGGATTCACAATTACCTGAGAACTCCATTTCAAATATTGCATTTAATAAAAAGCTAAAACGTCCAAGATCAGTCTCGTTTGACTGTTTGCAGACTTCTAAACAGATGTGAATACTCTCAACATCTCATGTAATGATGCTAGTAGCACCCTCATTACATTCAAAGTCACAGCCCTTAACAATTCCACTATATTTCCCCCAAAGCATGCCTGCATTTTGCTACTCACCTCATAAAGGGTTTACACACATTAGGCAGGAATTACCACCATGCTTCTCTACGTGCAGTGTTTTTGAGAACTGAAAAATACAATGTAATGTTGAGAAGTTCTAAATAGCATCATTCTTACATTTTTGTTGGCCTTCCTGTGCAGAGTTATTTAAGAAAAGAAGGGGCTTGGGGTCATTAAGTTAGGGGGATAGCGGTAGAAGCAGATTTAACACCTCTAGTGTTGACAGGTGTAGGTCAGAGTGCCCAGGTCCTGGGTGCAGATGCTCTCCCATGTTTTTTGTCGGAAACACTTGGGAGAACGCTATCTCAAAGGGGCAGCCCAAGACTTAGGGCCTCATCACGAGTCTGGTGCTAACCCTTAAATGCAGCAGTAGCACTATTACCGCTGCAGTTAAGGGTCTGCCGAGAGGCCGTGCCTCATCATGAGTTGGGCCGTAGCACCAGCCAGTGCTATTAGCACCGGGGCTATTAGCGCTACCGCCAAACCCCCCGGCGCTATTAGCGCCGGATCACGGGTTTGGCAGAGCAGTTATTTCCCATTCCCCATTGGGCACATTCAGGAATCCCTCATTCATCCAGCTCAGAGCTGGGGGGAAATCCGCCAAAGCCATGATCAGGCGGACCCTTAAATGCGACCGTAATAACGCTACCGCCGCATTTAAGGGTTACCGCCAGACTGGTGAGGAGTCCCTGACACCCTTTCGGTCTGACTAGACACTGATGTGGAAGAACGAGTAATAGGGCTACAGAGGAGAGCGTAGACATTGCTCCATTGCTTTTGAAGTGCTGAAGGCAATGGCCAGTGTCTGTGGCCCTTCTCTTCCAAGCAAATGATAACACGTTTTTAATTAATACAATGAAAACTCACTTTTCCCTAATATACAATCTTGCAAAACAAACATAACGGAGATGTAATGGATACAAAAAAGGCAAAATATTGCCATTGGCATGTGTGTCAATAAACCACAAGTGACCTTGTTTTACTAATAAAGCTGCACGTCTACAATTTAGATGTGCGTTTAGTCACACTGTAAAAGCAAAAAGAGAATATCGAGGCTGAGTACCCCAAAAGGAAATACACCAAACACAGGCTTACAAAGATACACATATATTTATTCTATAACTGAACACTTTTCAAAGGAACAAAGTATCAGATAGCTATCTGGCCCTCAGTACATCACAGCGAATACTAGCCCTTTCGGTTCGAGAAGTGAGTGGGGCTGTACATCAGAACACTCACTCTTTTTATACAATTTCTAACATGATGTCCAGCCCATCTACAGGTTAATTATTCCTCGGGCTAGATGTTCGTGCCGAGTTCACTTCTAATTTATTCACCTATATGCATATAGATTATTCCTAGTTTATACACAAATAAGTCACAATGGCAACAGTGTATCTTTGGATTTAACATTAAGCCTTCGTACATGTTTTATACAATGCAGTTCAACAAGTGTTCACATTCAGTATTTAAACAACATGTGCTTAATGTATGCTCGCGGATCAGTTTCTTTGGCACAGGTAATCCTCGATCTACAGGTCAACGAAGGACAAGGCCTCATTACATGACCCTAACATTTGGCCTGCGGGCAGTTTAGACATTAACTTACATGTAGAGGCCAGGATGGCCAAGTTACAAACAGAAGAACACTGTCCACCATTTTAGAACCCAGGGTGACTTTGGAGTGAGAATCAAAATGGCGGATGAACCTAAAATGGTGGCTAAATTGATCTAAAATCGGAACTTTGCAACGTGGATTTCTTCGCAGAGCGACTGGGCTTAGGCCAATATATACAATGAAAGAGGCACAATATAATATCTCATTTAACAAACCCTCCTTTGGCCTAAGCCAAGCGCTAAACTACTTCTAGTCACTTTACGAGTAACTCCACGTCTCAAAGTCCATACATCTTGAATCACTATCGGAGATATCAATTGCCATAAAATCAGATACTAAGATTTCTTTCAGCACATATTCATTGGAGATCTTCTCTGGGGCGTATACTTTATGTCCTAATGTACCCATCGCTTGTGAGCAACATCCTCCTAACATCGAACACATACCAGGAAGACATTGTATACAACAACAAAGAAACAACAGAATACCTAAAATAATCAGCAAGACCGAAAGTAGTTTCCATCACCATGATCGCAAGAAGTCCCAGAACCAAGCGCTAAAATCCCAGTTTCCCTCGGGAACATGCACTTCTGAACTTAGGACATGCAGATTCTGTATTGCCTTAAAGATAGTTGGGGAGGAATCTGGTACGAAAACACAGCAAGCGGACCCCACCAATTTACATTCCCCACCACGCTCAGCCAGGATGACATCTAATGCCATCCGGTTCTGAAGTGATACCAACCTTATTGCTTTCTCTTTTAGGGTCATATTATAGAGTATGTCAGTGGTCCGGTTGATGGTCCTCTTCAGTACTCTTGCTAGTCTCCTGATATCTTCAGAGTTCATTATTTGCCCCCAAAATGGCACAAAGGATTTAGCTACATCTCCTAGAACTTGTGCTGAAGTGTCACCATTCTCGTCTCGCTGCGGATGAGCCTTTGTAATCTCTACAGTACTTGCAATGAATACCCCGGGTAACAGAATCCCTAAATAACAAGTTCCCTGCCAAACCCTGGGTAACCATGGAAATGCTATATTACCGCAAACAAAGTAGACAGGTTTGCTTAAATACAAAGGTCTGTCCTCGCCAGTCAAATTCGCAACGTTGGCGCAACCTTTAAAATCACCCACTAACTGAGTACCATTCCTTTGTATGCAGAAAGAAACTGAATCGGGGCTATGGTTAACAGTGTAGGAAGGAGGCGTGGAATCCTTATTGCCTAAAGGAGCCATCTTGAAAGAGATCAAAGATTGAAAAGGACGGGACAGTCTATCAGAAGGCCTAATAGAAGCAACATTAAGCTTACTCCTATTTGCAAATAGCGAGCAACCCAGGGGCGTCAGAACACGTTTTTTAAACTCATTCAAGTTAGTCCCATCGAAGTTCCCCGAGATGATATTGTTCCATTGGCCAAAGAATAGTGCTCTAAGAGAAGCATAGCATGCAGTTGTTAAAGGTAAAGGATAAATATACCAACCTAGCCCCTTATCCCCGTGTTGCGGTAAATATGAACAGACCCAACAATTAGATTTGTTAAAAATGACATGTGTAGCATTCATGATGAGTAATAGTGTGTTGTTGTGATAACTCTGTCTGTGCTGAGAGTCTCTAGGAGATAGAGTATGCAGATGCACTAAAGGATTAGGAACAGTAGGTACATTTTCAGTAGGTAGCAAATTCTCAAACGGATGTACTTCTTCTAGATACCAGAAACCTAAGACAATGACTATTGTGAAACTAATTAACATCATCACAAAACAGCAATACGTTTTCGGGGCCCATGCATTGGATTGTCCATTTTCGCAGCTGTGCACACATTTTCTTATCTGTTCTGTTTGTGCGGGAGCGGTTGCAGGCATTGTATTCTTCAAACAAAAGCACCAATGTTATTTGCTGGCGACCTACAGGCCGAGCGTTTTCTTAGTCCTTCCACAAACCATAGCCAAAAGAATCCCCTTATGTACAAATGATCGGACCAAAAAGACAAGCCCTTCGATGATTTTCCTTGATGGCACAACCAAACCGTACAGTAAGTCTATTTCCTTGGATGCAGATTGTACCTTGTGATCCCTGGTACTGAGTGATCTGTGAACAACGTGTCGTCACTTCCCACTGGAAGTGGCGAATGAACAGAAGCAGATCAGAAACAAGATTCGGAACATCTTCTGGAAACAAAACAGTTGGAGAGTGTGGAGATGAAATGTCTGTTTCCCCAGACCTCATAGGCTCAGGGATGGTCTCCGATGCACTCTCGATGCTGGTTGCTGCTTCGTGATAATTGGTTACAGCATTGGTGAGGGGTTCTGTATCTTCTGTATCGTGTGGCACTGGGTGTGGAATCCTCTTGGTGTGCGACACATGTATCCAATGCTTCTGGCCTGGTACCCGCACCGCAGTCTGTGTGACCAGCAAAACTTGGAAGGAGCCCCGCCAGCGAGGTGCGAGGCAAGAAGATCGCTCAAACGATTTCGTGAGGATCCAATCTCCCAGTCGTATGCTGTGACCGGGACCCTCGTACCGTACAGGTAAAGCCTCTCGCACTTGGTGATAAATCAAATACAGATTTTTAGTTAACTGGCCACAATAGTCAGAGAGAAGTACATTTTCGACATCTCGTAAAGAACGAGACTTTGGAACATTCCAAATATTAGCTGGCCTACCCATGACCACCTCAAAGGGAGAGAGCCCAGTCTTAGTTTGAGGGATCATTCTCATAGATAACAACACGATCGGTAAGGTGTCCGGCCATTTTAGTTTGGTGCCGGCACACATCTTAGCAAGCTTGTTCTTGATGATGCTGTTGTGTCTTTCTACTAGTCCAGAACTCTGAGCCGTGGTCATAGCTGTGGCATCTTTGACAGGATAGGTGTCAATCCATTTGCTAAAAGCACAGATGACGACTAATACATACTTGAAATTGTTGCTACACTCCATTTCAATAAAATCAAAATTAATAACCTCGAAGGGGACAGAAGGTGGACCAAAACTACCCCTAGGAGTTGATGGGCCCTTTCCCACATTATGCTGCAAACAAATTATGCACCCCTGAACGAAGCGTTCAGCTACTTTAGGGATTTTGTCATTTCCCCACACATTTTGCAACATTTTTGTGATTTTAGGAGCACATATATGGGCGGGACCATGAGCCATAACAACCATCATCATAATATATGCGTCAGGCAGTAACCACTTCCCTTTAACTTTGTCCACCCAACACCCATCATCATCCAGTTTCCCCAAACCCTCAGCCTACTTCTTAGATTCTTCTAATGTGGCATCGACTTGAATGTCCCTTATGGAATCAATACCCTCATCCAAAGTACAGGCATTTGTGGTTTCCCTTGAAGTATACATTTCTGAAGAGAGATCAGTGGCAGTCTGTTTGGCTATCTGGTCAGCAAAAGTGTTCCCTTTTCCTACATGACATACAATCTTCTGATGTGCTGCGCATTTTATGATAGCTAGCTGAGTAGGGAGTGAAAACGCTGAGAGTAACCGTACTATCAAGGAGCCATGTCGAATTTGTGTACCATGTGAAGTCAAGAAACCTCTTTCTGCCCAAAGTCTACTTAAGTTGTGAACCACCTCAAAGGCGTACTAACTGTCAGTATATATGTTTACTGTAAGCCCTTCAGAAAGTTCACAAGCTCGGGTCAATGCTATAATCTCTGAGGCCTGCGCGGAGTTATGCGTGATTCTCTTGGTTTCCACGACCGTGCTGAATGTAGTGATTGCATAAGCAGCTGTGGATGTACCATCCGGAAGTTTGAAGCAGGAGCCATCGCAAAACGGCTTCCCTTGTGGATTGGTCAAAGGAGTATCTTTTAGATCGATTCTACCCTTTGTCTCTTGTTCGGTAGTGTAAAGGCAGTCATGTGACTCTTCGTCACTGCAAGCAGTACCTTGCGGGAAAGGTAAAAGTTCAGCCGGATTAAGAACACAACACCTCTTAATTTGTATGTGCGGTGCAAACAAGATCAATTCATATCTCGTTAATCGTGCGGAGGTGAGGTGTTGCGTTTGTGTTCTATTCAGTAGAACATCTACAGAGTGAGGTACCATCAGGGTTAAAGCATGTCCTAGGACCATTCCCTCGCTCTGTTTTACGGACGCACCAGCAGCAGCGACAGCTCGCAAACATCTTGGCAAAGTGCATGCTACAGGATCAAGGGCGGAAGAAAAGTAGCCGCACGGCCTATTCTTCCCTCCATGTTCCTGCGTTAATACAGCCAAAGCACATCCATCACAAGCCAAAGCACATCCATCACATTCATGCACATACAACACAAAGGCCTTTTCATAGTTTGGTGTGCCCAAAACTGGTGCCGAGCACAATGCGGTCTTGAGCACATCAAATGCTTGCTGGTGTTCCAAGTTCCACGGCAATGGCGAAGAAATGCCCTTCTTCATCAAAGCCAACATTGGTTTAATCACTAGTGAGAAATTGGGGATCCACTGCCTACAGTAAGAAGCCATTCCTATCAAGGCTCTGCCCTCCTTCTGCGTATTTGCGACAGACATGCTAGAAATGAGCTTTATCCGTTCAGGCATCAACCTTCTTCCCTCCTTTGACAGGAGATAGCCTAAATAGGCCGACCTCCTGACAACAGTATTGACATTTTTTAAGCGAAACTTTATGTCCATGTTTAGCCAAATGTATAAGCAACAACACAGTGCCCTCTCTGTGTGAGCAGCTAAAAGCAAGTCATCAACATATTGAAGCAGTGTACAAGTAGAGGGCAACTCAAGGGTATCGAGCTGCTCTTTCAAAGTGCTACTATAGATACTAGGACTTTCCGTGTAACCTTGCGGTGCACGGGTAAAGGTAAACAAACGTCCCCCTAAGGTGAACTCAAACAAGTATCTACTGTCTTTGTGTATAGGAATACTAAAGAAAGCGTTCTTTAGATCCACGACACTAAAATGAGTAGTTGAAGCCGGGATCATGGTTAATATTGTTGTCACATCAGGCACAATTGTAAATTGTGGAGCAACGATCTTATTGATGGCACGTAGATCAATTATGAAACGAAAAGGAATTGCATTATCGCCTTTGTTGTACACGGGTAAAATCGGACTATTGCACAAACTACCTGCAATTTCCTCAATCACCCCTCGATGCACAAAATCGGAGACGATGCATTTCAAAGCTTGCTCACCATCGACCGAGATCTTATACTGGGGAATACGTGGCAGATTTACTCCATGTTTCAAGATAATCTTAACAGGTTCAATTTGCAAGACACCGGCGTCATTATCATCAACAGCCCACAAACACTCTGGAACATCACTAAATTCCGGCGGCAAAGGTCTGGTCAAGAATTGAGAGACAGAATGTTGCTGTGGTGAAATCGTCAAATGCACTCCATCAGAAGAACAATGAATTACCGCATTTAATTCCTTCAACAGATTCAACCCCAACAAATTCTCTCCACAATTCGTAGTCAAAAGGAATGGACAGTGGTCTGAAAATGGACCCAAGGTAATCGGTACGGGCGAAGAGACCGGTCAGACAACTTGTGTGCCAGAAAACCCTACAGAAACATTGGTTTGCCCTGTCAGTGGAATGTTTGGAACCCGCAATTGGTCAATGCAACACTTTTGTGCCCCTGTATCTATCAAAAATAGATGTTTCCTATTTCCCACTAACATCTCAATGTAGGGACCTTTCTGATTAACGGGAATAGGCGTTGGTTCCAAACCCTGTTTTGGGCAATCCTAGCGAAACAGAATGTCATCAAAAGGAAGTTCTTCAGAGAGGTAAGCAACAGAAGGATGATCAAAAATGTTTCTATTATCCATACTCAATGCCTTTTTGTCCTGCGAAAAAGGTTGGTGTGAATCCAGTGAAACCTGACCTCTACCACAACCCCCATACACCTGGGCGACCTCTGGATCGTCTACCTATATTTCCAAATGTATTATTTGACCTCTGCTGGAGAATCGGGTATTGTGCATGCCAATGACCCTCTTGTCTACAATAAGCACACTGGTTAATGTTTACAGAACCCAAGGGCGCATTTCCCTGTGGAACGTACTGACTCTAAATTGTGAATTACCCCCTCTAGGGCCTCTAACAATTTGCTGCAATAGTACTTTCGTGTTTAAGTCACCTATTCTCTTTTCAACTCTTTCCTTTTCGTTATTGACATGATTCTCGTAGTACCGAGCCATGTGCAATACTTCTCAATGAGACTTCGCTTGCCAAGTGCTCTCGGAGGACATCATTTGCGACTGGATGTCAGGCAGCAATCCATGCACAAATTTGTCCACGAATAATCTTCTCCCAGACTCTGTGCCTAAGTCTTGTACACTGAAATCTGAAAATACCTGTTTGAACCGATTAAAGAACTGGGTAGCACCCTCAGACTTCCCTTGGACACAGGCAGTAAGCTTGTCCCAAATAATTCTCTTTTCAGGAATTATAGCTTTCAATTTCTTAACTATTCTGTCAGGCAAAGTTAGTATTACCTTAGGCGATCATTCGCCAGCTGGCCTTTCTCCATCAAGTCTAACCATGTTAACCCATGTTTCTCCTAGCCATGGTACATCATCTACAGTTCTTATCTGTTTCCACAAGTCGACAGGCAGGAGTACGGAAAATAACAAATCGATATCACTTAGGGTGAGTACCGATGATTGCAAGACAGACTCTATTTCTTTGTAGAACCCTGTCGGATTCTTCCTAATGTCGGGAATCGATTGTTTAATGGTGTTCACTTCCTGTCTTGAGAACGGGACGTGAACGAACTGTGACACATAATGTGCAGGAATATCATAATCCTGCACACCCGTTCCGCATCCGCTGGAACCTCGACTTTTGGGACAAATGTCGGAGGGACCGCTCTCATAGGCAACAGAGAAGTAAGCAACTCCGACCGCTTACTAAGCAAAAGAGTCAAATCGAGCGTTAAAGCAGCTGAAGAAGTGTCAAACGAAAAAGCCCTCTTATAAATACTCAATAACTCTACGGGACAACAAATCCTCTTCTTCACACACTCATCCTGTAGGTACTTTACCATTACCTGGATCACTTTCCTCTGCATTTCTGGCGTATACTGACTATAAGTGTCATATACTTCTACGGGAGTTATCGACATGTCTGAGATCCATCTAATCACATCTTTCGTACAAATTCGTGTTTCCTCAGTTATCGATTTCCGACAAGGAAGGAACCGTTTCTGTACGAACATGACGTCCAAGCTAGCACCATCTTCATCTTCATTCCGTGACCTTTCCAGCTCCCTTCTATACTCAAGAATCCTCTCAACATTCCCTAGCACCTTCTCCGCAGTATCTCTAGAGAATGCTAAAGTATTCAAATCTCTCAATCCATGTGGGAGATCTATATCATTCAGCCTGTTCCACATTACACATAAATGAATTCCTAATCCTTCACTAAAAACGTTTTTCTCAGGACGTTTGTCTATATTAGAAAGTGTGGCAAAAACATCAGCTTGTTCACCCTTCTCCATGCAATGCTTAGCCCACGCAGTTAACTCACGTTTTTTCTCTGAAGACACAGTATTACGAGTTACAACCCTCGATCCCGCTCCCCGATCTACTACAAGCGGTGTAGAACCACTTGGAAGAGGGAGAGTAGGCAAGTTTTGAACATCGGGGAACAAAGGTGCTATTACTGGTACAGCAGGCAAAGGTGGAGGAACGGGTGGAGGAGCAACGACAAGAGGAGGAACAACAACTGGAGGAAGAGGAACAGCAGGAGGAACAATAGGAGGAGCAGTAGGAACTATGGGAGGAGGAATAGCAGCAGGAAGAGGAACATACGGAGGTGGCGCATTGGCACCAGGCCTTCGTTCGTTTAATAGTTTATCGATAAGTTCATCAGAAACATGAAAGTCTTTAGAAGGATACATTTTCTGAATCCCAAGTGAGAAAGCCCTATCCATATTCCTAACTGACTCAGACTGTTTATTTTGGTCATAACACAACGCTTTTTCGGCGTTCGTCGTATGACGGCGTGCATGCTTTTCTCTACTCTTGAGCTGCTGCAAAGCTTCTTTCTTCCAATTCTGTAATACATCAAATGCTGCATGTCTAGCCTTTTTCTTCAATAATGTAGATTCTAAGTATTCAATACAAGGGATTTCAAAACTACCATTGATTGGCCACTAAAGTTTCTGAAGCATGTCTAGTTTGTCTGTGCCAAATATCATTAAATACTATACTACCAATGCCGTGCTTACAGTACATAGTACACGCCGGCGACCCCTCCATTGGTGATGGTCGGCCAAATTCCAAAGATTGTCTGTCCTTGCGGAGTAATGCCCTGAAGCAGGCAGACAATTTCCCAGGCATGTCAGAATACTGGTGTTACCTGGTCAATAATTGAACTCGCGAGTGCAATGCGGCAAAACAAATTATCAGGATACTTAAGAATTGGGTCACGACTCACCTGATCAAATCCTAAGGAGGTCCAATCGGATTACAAAGTTTTCTAACAAAGATTTCCTCATGGTTGGTGATTTCGGCAAATCTGCTTGTCTCGATATATGGACCCTCGTCAAGATGCCAACTCGGGCCGCGTGCTCACCGTCCAGGGATCGGGTTGTGCAGCCCTGCTGAGATGTCACGTCTCATCCAAGAAAGGGGCCCCCTTTAAACCGTCTGATCCCGGTCCGATAGCCGTGTCAACCTTCAACGAGCTGGCATCAATCTTGAGGGTCACTATTTGGGTGCCATCTGTAAAAGCAAAAAGAGAATATCGAGGCTGAGTACCCCAAAAGGAAATACACCAAACACGGGCTTACAAAGATACACAGATATTTTTTCTATAACAGAACAGTTTTCAAAGGAACAAAGTATCAGATAGCTATCTGGCCCGCAGTACATCACAGCGAATACCAGCCCTTTCGGTGTGAGAAGTGAGTGGGGCTGTACATCAGAACACTCACTCTTTTTATACAATTTCTAACATGATGTCCAGCCCATCTACAGGGTAATTATTCCTCGGGCCAGGGGTTCGTGCTGAGTTCACTTCTAATCTATTCACCTATATGCATATGGATTATTCCTAATTTATACACAAATAAGTCACAATGGCAACAGTGTATCTTTGGATTCAACATTAAGCCTTCATACATGTTTTATACAATGCAGTTCAACAAGTGTTCACATTCAGTATTTAAACAACATGTGCTTAATGTATGCTCGCGGATCAGTTTCGTTGGCACAGGTAATCCTTGATCTACAGGTCAACGAAGGACAAGGTCTCATTACATGACCCTAACATTTGGCCTGCGGGCAGTTTAGACATTAACTTACATGTAGAGGTCAGGACGGCCAAGTTACAAACAGAAGAACACTGTGCACCATTTTAGAACAGAGGGTGACTTTGGAGTGAGAATCAAAATGGAGGATGAACCTAAAATGGCGGCTAAATCGATCTAAGATCGCAACTTTGCAACGCGGATTTCTTCGCACAGCGACTGGGCTTAGGCCAATATATACAATAAAAGAGGCACAATATAATATCCCGTTTAACAACACGTGTGTACCCTGCTGCAATATTTTAGTGGTGTATTTAGAAATTGGGGCGCTAATCTAATCAAAGGCTCCGATCTAAGTTTGATCACGTGTAGCAAATACGCTATTGCCGGAAATCGATGCAGTATGTTGTGATGAGCAAACTTCAGTGACCAACATTACTTTCCCTATGTAAATGAATGTAGTGTTGTCAAAAAGAGGTATCTGTCAACAAATGATTATCTGTAGACTGACATTCTTAAAAGACAACTGTGTTCGACTGTGACCAAAACAATAGTCCCAGGCCCACTCTCAACTGAAATATGTGACTTTTCATAAACTAAGCATTGACTGAGGAGGTTTTATGATCAGCAGCCATACACCAGGCTCCACAACAGTGACGCACACACGACACAACTTGCTTAAACACCCTGTTGCTTTATTTTAAGGGACGTACCTGCTGCAAGATATGCATACGAGCAAGGAGCTACTTAAATGTACTGCTTACATTTGTTGCTGCTCCCTCGCTCGTGTGCACTGAATCCTCTTTTCAGGCGTGCGCAGTGCATTTCCATTCATGGATCTTGCAATGCTCTGCAAATAGTGTGGCTCCTCGAGCAAGACTGGTGCACCAACACATCGCTTTTCCTATTGAGAAAAAGAAAGCGCTCAGTCCATAATTAAATCTTTAAATCTGGACAGAATTTTCTTGCTTCTCACAGGGAAGGAAAGTTAATTTCCGGTGAGAACATGACCCTGCTCCCGTTACTTTTCATGTCATCTGGTACTGATCATGCTCTCGCCAATCCTCGTGACGGTGATGGGCCGCTTGCAACAGGTGAGAATGGCATTTCTTCATGGGGAATCATTTCATGTTGATCAGCCACTCCCACGGGCTGCTCTCGAGTGCTTCCCCCATACCTGGTGGTATTATCCTGGGCACCGGCCTTCAAAGATGGTGGTTCACGGCTGGTGCATGAGTCTTTTTGTGTCCAGCTGCTGTGCAAACATATATTGTTCCCTTGCTTACTACTCTTATGGGAATGCTGAAACGCAAAGCTGTGACATATTTTTGGTAAGGAGGTTTTATTTGCATAGTTTCTATTTTTTATTTATTTTTTATTTATATGGTTGGTTTATTACAAACCTTTCATAATTTACATAGCACATCAATTCATCTTAAAATATCACACATCCAGTCTAGCAAAAAAGAATCAGAAGAAACAAAAACACTTAAAGAAACCCCCAAAACAAAGGATTTGTGTACACTCTGTTTCGTCATCTTAGCTCCAAAGTGACCGAAACGTGCCCTGTCATTAATGATATTCCTTAAACATTGGGGTGGCATTATTTTCTCATTTCAGAACAGTGATCTGCTTTCCATTCACAATGCTGGTGCAACCTTCCAAAAGGGTGTACTCTTTCAGGGACTGCGCATTCATCAAGCCAAGGTGGGCTTATACAATATTGCAGTTGGGGCGTCAAGGTATTCTCTTTCATTTCCTACACATAATGCTGCTTGCTCATGGCCATCAATTCTCCTTCTCTAATCTCATCAACGGATGCAACCACACACTCATCTTTGAGAAATTGGTCGTCTACAGCTGTTTCAAGTTGGATATGAGGCATTCAGTTTGCTTATAATTATTTTCCAGCCTGGAATGTGAGACTGGTGAATGTACATTCCGGCAGCTTCTCAGAAATTCAGTTATGTTTTGGTGTGGAGGTCTTGGTCCAGGACTTAATTCACATATGAGGGGTTAATGGTTGTTACTAAGAAAACATTGGTAGACCATATTGTTAAGGATTTCAATCTGGCACACACCCTGGTCTCGCCTAGCATGTAGTACGCAATGAAATACTTATTCTATTTGTGTCTATAAGTTCAATATTCTGAATGATATACCACTCATATCACACCCGTCTAAATATACCCAACAGGTCACACTGAACCAGGAATCAGGGTAGTTTGTAAAGGGAAATGTTTACTTATTTATTTAATATTCAACTCACACATACGTTTAATATAGATATATATGGGACAGCAATCACCTAACGGTGACAATACAATTAAAAAAATAAGCAAAGCAATTGAATTCACTTATAATGATGCAGAATAGAAAACAGAGGAAAAAGAACAGTTTTGGGTTGTGAACAGATAGTGTTTAGGTTAATACTCCACCTGCAAAGTTTTTTATATACAAATGAGCAATCCTACATAGATGTAAATAATCAGCAGGTATTCAGGAATGAAAGACAATGGGCCCTATTCTCAACTTGGCACAGTGAAGGTGCTAAACATCACTGCGCCAAAAGAGGACGCCCAGGCTCCACTACTATTCTCAAGTGGGCCTGGGCGTCCTCGTAGAGCACGACATTGATCTGTGTAGATTGTGCCGGTTTTTATTTCTAATGGGCGCAATCCAATCTCGGCAGCATTTTTGTAAAATAACAACATATTCGTTATTTTACAAAAATGCTGTCGAGAACACAGTTCCTATACACCAAAGTGAGCAGCTTCAATGTTGCATACTGCAACGTTGAAGCTGCTCGCTTTGGTGTAAATGAAAGTGTTCATATACACCCATGTGTTGTATATGAACACTTTCAGGTACACCAAAGCAAGCAGCGTCAACGTAATGTTGAAGCTGCTTGCTTTGGTGTACCTGAAAGTGTCCATATACAACACACGGGTGTATAGGAACACTTTCATTTTCACCAAACAAGGCTTCTTGTGGCACTCCTCCAGTTTAACGGCACCAAAATGGTACCGTATATGTTCGCTAGTTTAGCACACATATTAAAATGGCAGAGTGCCACCAGAATAGGCTTCCAAAAATCCAGTTTACGAATGTGGCGGTTGCTAGGTAGGTTTCCAACCCATCCCAGCAACCGCCACATGTATTCCGAAAGTGGCGCATTCCTTCCAACTTCGGAGAAATGTGCCACCTTCAGAATAGGTCTTAAGTACCAAAAAGGTTGTTAAGCCTTTTAAAGTCCTTTTCGGTACTTAACACCTGGATGAGAATAGGGCCAAATGTCTAGAGTTTAAATGTAATCTTCCCTCCCCAAACAAGAGAGAAAACTATTTTGGAAAATGACACTTTTAAACTGACAGATGAAAATGGCTTTGTAAAATAATGCAAAAGGGTGCAAAAATGCTTAAATGGATAAAAATTCTGAGGAAAGCAACACTAAATAGGTCCTAACACACATGAGCTATGATATAAACAACAGTACCCACTTTAGATCAGGATGGGGTTGAAGAATCACTTGAATGGGAAAAGATACGTGTAAACTTTTGCTAAAATTGCAAAGTCGCAGCAAACTTTTACTATGCGATTTTTGATAAAAAAGTGTCAAATACACTGTTCCGCGATGCGTTTTTTGGTTGTGGATTTTGCAAAGGGTCTTAGGTATCAGTGAGAGTTGAACATGAAACAGGAATTTCGGTATTAAAAATGACAGATAGATTTTCTTCTACTATTTAATGACAATAAAAAAGAGGAGGCCACATATGAATCTTCACAGTTACCTGGCCAGCGCAACCATTCACATGGTGGATACTCAATTTCTTTCTGGGATTTACCTTAGTTACTCAAAATCACTATGGAGTTATGGTTTTGTAACACAGATGAGAACAATCAGCGCAAGAAGGATTCTAACAATACTAGGGTTCTGAATTTAAAGATGGGATGGGATGAGATTGGGATAATACAATGCAAATATACTATGGGTCACTGTTCTTCCTATTAATACTTACAGTCCCTTGTAATTAAATTGGACTGTCAAGGTTCTGGCCAATGGATAGGGTCAGGTCTACTGGCAGCAGGGCACATCTGGAGGGCTTGGATCAGCTGCACAGTTCTGGTTAATTGGGACTGCACCTCAGACTGGATTTTGGATGGGCCCTTCTGGTCACTGGACACAGCAGATTGCAGGATGGAAGTTTCAGCGGGCAAGCCTTAATAGTAGCAAGCCATGCTGGATCAGAATTATATCCCCTCAAGTTGGAGATGTTTGAAATTGGGTCTAGCTAGCAAGAGTTCAGCAATGCTAAAGTCTGGAGTCTGCAAAGAAATCTGGATCTTCAAAGAAGTCTGGAGTCAGCTACAAGAGGAAGAGTTTGGGAACAAGGTGCTGCACGGAAATCTGGATGTGTTCTGGTAGCAGTCTCTATGTGGAGTGAAGTTCCTATATTTATACTATCAAATGACATCACCAAATTTATGGTGTGGGCAGAATTTCCAAAAACACACCCCACGGCTGTGAGTGGCCACAGGAACATGCTTTGTTTTGGTTGGCAGTCAGAACAGAGCTGCTATCTTTACAATGGAATTTAGGAACTCCCACAAAACATAACTTTTGCACAAATGTACATTTCTAAAATTATGTACCCTAATAAAACCGGACACATACATTTCATATTTGATTGTCTATATTCACATTCAATCCCCATCTTTGTGAGAGCTGTCTGTCACTTTATTGATTTTTATCAATTTTAACAATAACAGTTTGGATTAATCATTTCTAATTTGGTACATCTCGGGGCGCTTATCAGTGGATCATGCACATACAATCTTAGGTTTGCAATATTAATCGTTCTGCTACAATTATAATTTTTTCATAACTTTAGTTCCTTAAATGGTACAGGTTTCATCCATGTCTTCAAATGAAAAGCCTGAAAATAGGTTGATGTCTACCAATTTTCAGATGTATCCCTCTTTAGGTTACTCAGTTAAAGATTTTCAACTTTAATCACAAATAAGTATTTAAAAGTCCCAGCAGTTTTTGTTTCTTTGTACCTCCCCTTCACAGGCAACAACTGTCACAGCCCTTTGATCAGGGAGGTGTGCCCCCTTCCTGGAGAGGGAAGCTCCCCTGTAGAGATCAGTTGGGCAGCTTGCCATTGTTCTTGGCTCAGCCCCAGACGAATGTCTAATCAAGACTCATTGTGCTCCTTGTTGTCATTATGTGGGAACCATTAGGCTTCCTGTTTTCAAGGGAGTGTCAAGCTGAGATGTCAACTTTCCCAGGCTAGGCACTGTCCAATCAGAATTAAGCAGTTACTTCCACTGGGCTACTGTAATATTCACAATAAAGTCTTTTCTTTATCACTTATAAAAATAAGCACAGTTTATAAGGGATTTGGACATTTAAAAGAATTAAGCCCTTCACAAACATGCTTTAAATAGTCGCATTTTGCAATTTCTTCCAGAAAAAGAAACACCTTTAAACTGGGTTTGACAACTACTTTCCTTAAGCAGCTGTCCGGCAGTGAGGCCTGAATTTCTCTGTCTGCCTGCAGAATCTATGATTTTAGCACACTTTTCCTTTCAATAATTCACTGGGAAAATGACTGAATTTTGCGCAAAAACACCACTTTGAAGGTTGCCATTGATTAGAAATCTATATTTAAGGGCATTTTTGGATTTTAGCCCTTCTGTGACCTTGCTTCAGGTGACCAGTGACAGGTGACAGGTGGCATTCAGTGATTCCTGTTTTTACACCAACTTTGACTTTGTGTGGCAGTGTGTGCAGCTCTTTTCTGGTTTATGAACCATGCGCAATTTTGCAGATTTGGCGCGCACAGGGGTTAGTGCATCCATTTTTGGCAGTTTTCTTTCCCCATTGGCAAATGAGTGTAGTAGGGTGCATTGGCATGGGTTGAAATATCCCACAACATATATGTTTAAAATTAATTAGCACCCAAGGCACATGCCAACATTTATTTTTCAGTAAAAAAATAGTTTCCTTTTTCAGCATTATCAGCACTTTTGAATGAAAATTATACCACATTCCTACCTTGTGTGTTAATCCGGGTAGAACCCAGTGCATAAGCACGTGCATCAATGGTAATACAATAGGTGCTGGTGCATCCCCTATAGTCCTGAAGAGAATCCGTTTGGGTGCGGTGGTATTTCTTGAGCAGCAAGGGCATTCACTGAATATCCCACAGCATTGTCTTAAGCATGCAATATTCATGTGTTCACCTTATGCCTGCACAATCCAATTTGGTCAGCACTCTCCAATGCTTGATCTAGGATCTCAGTGTCTACTGAACTATTCAAGTTATCATCCTAAAAGTAGGAGAGGTTCTGTTCTTTTACATTATAGATTTGATCAACCTCTGAAATGTAGAAGCTGAAAAGAAGAGGCAGAAAATAATGTGCGTTAACTGTACCAAATGGAGAGGTGAATGCCGTCAACGGTCCAAATTTCTGTCGCATTTTTATCTATTGGTATGCATGTAGTGTATCAAGTTTGGAAAATATTGTTGCTTCTTTTAGCAACACGATTAACACATTAATGATCAGCAATGTATAACAGTCAGAGACTATCACCTGGTTGAATAGGTCAAAGGATGCATTGGATTGGGTTTCGCTTATTATTAACATTGGGCTGTGCAATTCTGATCATTCAACCATTTCAATTGTCCCTTCATAGGCTGATATTGTAATGCTGCCTACGCGGAAGCAGGTACAGTACATACTTTTACTGGAGCTGCACCTGGATTCAATTGTTTTGACTGTACATAGTTTTGTACTCAACATAACGACCCAAAAAACAATGTGCAATGACAATTCTGTATGTGTTCTCCAAATTCCAGTGCTAGCAATTGGTCCAAATTCCTTGGCGTCTAATTCTATGACAAGACCGGAGGCGAGCATTATGCTTTATCTTCTTTAATTACTGCAAACCACAGCTTTTTAAATCTTTCTTTGTTTTCATATATAACACTTTTTTTAATTTTTTTTTTATAACTCGTATAAACAGAGAAAAGAAAAAATGAAAACATCATCGTCTTAACATGACAAAACTACATTTCCTATGAGGCTTCTCTGCCTGGTAGTCCCACAGCCTCTCTTTCACTGTCCAATCCGGCAATCCTTCCTGCTATAAGTCCCCGTTTCCCTGGGTCCCTTCCACTTCTTTTTTGCTGCAGCTACAGATAAGTGACGTTTATTATGGATAGTGCTTGATTATACTATCTTTGTCTGTTGAAACGTTTCAAGAATGGACTTTACTTATTCTTAATTGTGCACGCGTGTAACTAACAAGCGGCAAAGCATTCGCGCAAAGCTTTATATGCACTTACCTCGCGAGTAGCATAGCGTATTTCAGAGCGGCCGCCTGCCGAGCCCGCGAGTGATCTGACACTCGCTTTAGGGCTCAGGCAGCCGGCCGCACGACAATGCATCTAACGTTGATGGAGCTCGCATAATACGCGGAGTAAGCCCAACCGACCTTAGAAACAAGGTGAAGCGCGCGCATGCGCATCGACTTACAATCTCCTCAGTGGAACGTTTTCTTGCTCGGAGAAAACGTACATCCAGTCCTCCGCCCTTATTTCGTTCCTAGGAGCGCGAATTTCGCTATTTTCTTAGCGGTTCGCCCTAGCACAGCAGAGGTATCCCAGAGTTAAAAAAAAAAAAAAAAGATAATAATAATAAATAATTTCAGTGACCATTGTAGAGGAGGTACGTCTTTAACCCACTAGTTTCCTCTGTACGGCACATACAATTACCATGGCATACAGCATGGGAAATGAGGCTTGGTGTGAAGGGAGCGAAGGAGGACTGGACCAGGAAGCAGAATGCATGGAGGAAGATATAGACCTCTCCCAAAGCTTCAAGAGAGTGCTAGGCGACTCATTAGTTAAAGCCGTAGCACTAGGAGTTAAGCCTCTACAAGATAGGCTAATAGTCCTGGAAGAGATGCTGGGCAGAAAAGCTGGCACGCTTGATGATCCCGGAGAAGGAACCTCCACACAAAATCCTCTGCAAAAAGGTGAGAAGGGGAAGAAAGTGGCCCGGAAGAGGAAACACTCTTCTACTCCCCCGGGCGAAAGTACAGGGAAGGATAAATCCCTAGAGGTGGATGATGCATTCAACAGGCTTAAAAGTGCCTTCCTGACGAAGACAGTCCTGCCCAACCTCGTACCCCCTACCCCAGGGGCGAAAAATATAGGGGATGCCTATTCATCATCCTCGGAGCACTCAGATCAAGAACAGCCAGAGGAGGATGTTCAAAGCATAAGCAAAGTAAGCGTGGTCTCGCAAAAGAGTGCAGGCAAGCCTAAAGCCAGTAGTGTGGAGGCCCTTCTGGATGAAGAGGACATATCAGACATGTTCGACCCGGACACCATAAGGCACCCCAGATCGACAGACTGGACGCCTTCTCCAAGAGTAGCCCTTTACATGGCCCAAAAAATGAGGAAGCCTATGGAAAAAGACATTAGATTCAGACTCAAAGCTGAGTGTCCGAGGCCAGAGCTGACTGGGAAAGTTGCAGATACACCCGAACTCGACGCAAAGATGCTAACCTTCATTACGAAGGCAGGGAAAGACACCAGGAAAGGTATGGATAGGGCATGGAAAACATGCCAAGACAAGCTGCTAGACATAGCCGGCCCTATAGCAAAGATAATGGACCTGGCCGAAAGGGCCAGAGATACAGGGGAGCCAGTCGACCCATCCATCCTAGCAAGCTGGGCGCAGAGGGCAGTCTGCATGCTAGGCAATGCAAACTGCACCATATCTTCGGAACGACGCAGATCAGCCCTATTGAAAATTGATAACAAACTTGGGGACTTAGCGTCCTATGAAGCCGGGGAAAGCGCCCAAGGTCTCCTGTTCGGTGATACATTCGTTAAGGAGATGAACAGGTTCGTCGGTACATATACGGCGCTGGAGAAGGCGCAGGCCTCCATCAGGAAGGTGTTTCCGGGAAGAGTTTTTTCAGGGGCCGGTCGATATAGAGGCCGCTCGACCGGCCGCTTCAATAACAGAAGAGCGCAAGGCCCCAGAGCCCAATATTGGGAGACCCGACAACAAGACGCCTTCTTCCCGAACAGAGGACGAGGCTCGCGGGGACGTCGGGGACGCGGATATTACCGACACCAGAACAACAATACAGGTGAGGGAACGCGCAGCGACCTATCCTCCTGTGGGGGGCAGGACAACACTCTATTTGCACAACTGGCGTGAGTTATCGTCAGATGCATGGGTCCTTCAGACCGTACAAGGCTTTATGCTAGAGTTCATAGATCATCCAGTGCAGAATCGGCCTCCTCACAGAATTCAAATGACGCAAACAGAAGAAGCGCTATTAGGAGCAGAGATCCAAGCTTTAGCGCAGAGAAATGCGATAGAGAGGGCGACCGAGAGCGCCCATTCCTTCCTGAGCAATATTTTCCTAGTACATCGCAAGGACAAAGTTCGTCCAGTGATCAATCTGAAGGAGCTCAACAGCTGGTTAGTGTACAAACACTTCAAGATGGAAGGGATCCATCTACTAGGAGACTTGCTCAGTAAGGGAGATTGGCTAGCGCGCCTGGACCTGAAAGATGCATATCTCACCGTGCCCATAGCAGCGCCTTTCCGACACTTCCTAAGATTCAGATGGGGAAGTGAGCTCTGGCAATTCAAATGCCTGCCGTTCGGTCTAGCATCCGCACCATGGGCGTTCACCAAGCTCATGAGGCCCGTTGCGACAGCACTTCGAGAACAAGGATGTCAGATGATCGTCTACTTAGACGACATCCTTTTCATGGCCGAAGACAAAGACCGATTACAAAAACAGGTCCTCTGGGCGATAGAGCTGATCTCCAATCTGGGATTCCTGGTGAACAGAGACAAATCAGAGCTAGCGCCAACCAGGCGACTAGAATTCTTAGGCTTCACCATAGATACAAAGAAAGCTACATTGGAGTTGCCAACTCAGAAAATGAAGGCTATCAAGAAAGATCTGAGGACAGCGCTCAAGAAGCCGCTGATCTCTCTTCGTTATCTAGCCAGGATAGTAGGGCTTTTGGCAGCATCCATACAAGCAGTATTTCCCGGGCCGTTACATTATCGAGCTCTTCAGAGGCTGAAGATAAAATACCTAAGGAAAGGCTGGAGATACCATCGACTAGTGCCCTTAGACGAAGAAAGCAAGGCAAGCTCATCTGGTGGCTCCACAATATTGAAGCCTGGAACAGCCGCGCCATTTTCGGTGACGTACCAGAGTTGGTTATAGAGTCAGATGCCAGCAGGTCCGGCTGGGAGGCGCGATGTGGCGAGATAAAGACAGGAGGAAGATGGTCAAAAGAAGAATTAGAACTTCATATCAATTGTCTAGAGTTACTAGCGGGATCTTTCGCAGTGAAAGCATTTACCAGGGACAAAGCACACTGCAGCATACTTCTCAGGATGGACAATATATCTGCAATAAGATATATCAACAAACTGGGAGGTACCAGGTCCAAGATGTTAGCGGAATTAGCAAAAGATTTCTGGCACGACTGCCTACAGAGACAGATCACAGTGAAGGCAGAGTATCTCCAAGGGTCCCTGAATTCAGTGGCGGACTGGAACTCCCGACACCTAGTGGATTACAGCGACTGGAAACTACACAGGGACATATTCGAGAGACTGGAAGCGAAATGGGGTCCCCTGCACACAGACCTGTTCGCCTCGAGACTGAACACTCATCGGGCGAACTACTTCAGCTGGAGGCTAGACCCGGAAGCCCAAGGCACCGACGCGTTCATGCATCATTGGGGGTCGCAGAAGCACTACGCTTTTCCCCCCTTCGCGATGCTGGCGAGGGTACTAGCAAAAGTGCGCAGAGACAAGGCGCAAATAGTGATAGTGACGCCAGAGTGGAAGTCGCAAGCTTGGTTTCCAGTTCTGATGGAACTTTCTACGGATTTTCCACAGAAGATTGCATACAGACCAGACTTGCTGGTCGATCCAGCAGGAGTTCCTCATCCTCTGATAGAGAATCAATCCTTGTCACTGATAGCGTGCAGAATTTCAGGCATAGATAGCGATTGCCAGGCCTTTCAGAAGACGCTACAAGACTTATCAATCTATCATGGGCCCCATCTATGATCAGGAGCTATAATTCCGCATGGCAAGCCTGGGACCTATGGTGCAGGAGGAGGAGTATATCTCCCATTTCAGCACCTGTAGTGCAAGTAGTGAATTTCCTAGCCAGCCTCCCTTCAGCAGGTAGAGCTTTCAGGACCGTAGGGGTATATAGGTCAGCAATCTCCGCGGGGCACGAGTTAGTGGACGGGGCACCAATAGGGGAACACCCGGCGGTGTCCCGATTGCTGAAAGGTGTGAAGATGAGCAAACCTCCCGGACCCAAGTACTCATCACTGTGGGATGTCCAAAAAATTATACATCTGTTCGAGCAATGGCCTAGTAACAACTCTCTATCAGGAAAGCAACTTTCAGGCAAATTAGCTACACTCCTTTGCCTAGTGTCTTGTAGAAGAGTTTCAGACATTAAAGCACTCGAAATAGACAGAAAGATGTATTACCCAGAAGGGATAGCCTTTACCATAGCGCAGCGTACAAAGACCAATTCTAAAGTGATCTCGTACCCATATTGGCCGAATAATGAGAAATTGTGTGTGGCAAATTGCATAAAGTGTTATGAAGCAGCGACAGCAGCGGTTAGGCCACAAGGAGTGAAACAATTGCTTATAGCGCGTATAAAACCATACAAAGCAGTCATATCAGCTACTATAGCTAGATGGGTGAAGGAAATAATGGAATTGGCAGGTATAGACACGTCTAAATTTGGGGCTCATTCTACCAGGGGAGCAATGGCTTCACAGGCTTTTGCAGTAGGAGTTCCGCTGCAAGAGATCATGAAAGCAGCAGACTGGTCGAGCGACTCAGTCTTTAAGACTTTTTATTTCAAACCAGTATCCAATATAGCAGCTGCTGTGGTAGAAAGCTTTGAACAAGCATAATGCTCGCCTCCGGTCTTGTCATAGAATAAAGATTGCCCATGCGACTAGCGCAGGAAGTCTTGATTCTATTAAAGACACGGAGGCGAGCATTATCCCACCCTATGGAGTACAGCGATGGGTGTTATGTTATGATCTGTAACAGTTTCAAAGTTGTGTACGTAAAGACTTGATTATGATATGTGACGAACTGTATTCCCCTTCCCTAACATGCGCATTTCTCTTTTTGCGTAGGAGAGGATCAAAAGAGTAACAGAGATTAGTGTATGGAAGGCAGCAGTCCTGCGAATTTAGAGCATGGCAAAGCTATCGAGGATAGAAAAGACAATTTCTGTTTGGAGTTACGATAATTCAGTTGGATCTTAGACTTTGTTCAGTTAATCGGTGTGCTGCAAAAGAAGAGGAAGGGACCCAGGGAAAAGGGGACTTATAGCAGGAAGGATTGCCGGATTGGACAGTGAAAGAGAGGCTGTGGGACTACCAGGCAGAGAAGCCTCATGGGAAATGTAGTTTTGTCATGTTAAGACGATGATGTTTTCATTTTTTCTTTTCTCTGTTTATACGAGTTATAAAAAAAAGAAATAAAAAAAAGTGTTATATATGAAAACAAAGAAAGATTTAAAAAGCTGTGGTTAGCAGTAATTAAAGAAGATAAAGCATAATGCTCGCCTCCGTGTCTTTAATAGAATCAAGACTTCCTGCGCTAGTCGCATGGGCAATCTTTATTGTAAATCCAGTTTGGCCGGGTCATCCCAGCCTGGCTCAGCCAGACCCTTTTTTTCTGAAAAATATACCTTTGTTTTAACAGTTCTCCCACTGAATTATGTAAACACTTCTGATACCCGAACAGGTGAATGCAAGGCCCTGAAGCATTTGTGGTTTTCTTTGGTTTTCCTGACTTCAAAATTGTTTTGTCCCAACATTTCTTTTTACGTGTTTATAGCCAATATGGTCAGATCTGATTCTGAATCCACTATTAGCTGAATCTTTCTGCCGTCAACCATGAAGTGCAGTGATGATTTTCCTTGCCATATTTCCCGACATGCAGTGCCAGTACTGTGATATCCTCTTGTCTGACGCTGACTCATTAATTCTGTCAAGATTTGTGTCAACAAAGACCACCTTAAGACTTTTCAGACAACATACATTTATAAAAAGGATCTTCCTTATCTCAATGGCAAGTCTCTTGCCTTGCCTATGCGTTGTCTGTTGTTGGCCATTTGCCTGTCAATTCCACACTGGTGGCATTTCAAGGAATCATCCCTTCTGACCACACCTCCCTTACTGTTGATACACTGTGTTACTGTTTAACTAAGCATCTGCACTGCATGTACTTCATTAACGGGTAGAGCTCCCAGCTGCTCCTTTAGCAATTTGGATGGCTTTATCCAATGTTATCTCCTTTTCTTTAATACATGTATCTTTAACCGTTTTACTGTTCGTGAGCATGTCTCCCATCATATTGTCTGCATTGTCACCAAATTACCCCAGTGCCACTTCTTCACTTAATCTTATCACACAGCCCTCAACGAGTTTTTATGCATCTTGTTTCCTGGTGTAAAATCTCTAGCTATGATGCACCACATTCTCTATATTCTTGAATCTCTGATCAGTCTTCCCTATGGCTTCCTTGTACATATCAACATAACCAGGGCTGACTCATGGTTCATCACTGCAAATATTCTCTGTTCTTCTACTCCCATGGCATTTAATAGCATGGCTTTTTCCCTTGCTGGGGCATGATCTGGTCCTCCCAGGGACTACACATATGCAGTAAGTAAAGATAGCCATACTGCTCACTGTATCACTGGCCCACCTGTCACTAGTATAAATGGGACAGCGTAACACCTCGCATTTTGTCATGGTGTTGACTGTTGCTTTAATGAGCACCTTTACAGACTTGTCGCCATGACATTAATAGTAACCGTAAAGCAAACTTTGAAGCTTTTTTCTAAGATAAGGTATCTGCATCATATATGTGTGAGGAGCTTCTTTCATTCGCTGCTGCTCCCTATCTCACATGTGTTGAATCCCATTGTCTTGCATGCACTGCACACTGACGCGCTCGTGTCTCACAAGACTCCAGCGATCGAATATTGTCCCGTTCCGTTTTCGAGACATGCACTCCTACAGGGGGATATTTCAAAACCTTTCAGGATATTGTGCCACTGAAATCACAACAGGGTAGTAACACTAGTTATAACAGCCAGCTGCCCAGTCATTAGAGAGGCCCGCATTTAAAATCCATACAAAGTACTTACTGCAAAGGTAAGAGTCTGTCGTGTACCTCTTACTTAAGAAAAATCCAAAATGTTTAGTACCTTCACTCCCTTGAACATATTTGTGCAAATTAGAATCTATTTTAACAGAACCATGACTGTGTGCTTTTCTATGATGAAATGGAATCAGATTTCCAAAATGCTTTACAGGGTCCACGATAATGACCCTGTAGTGATGGTTGAGTTGCCATTCCAACAGCAAGATTTGTTTTTAGGTCACTTACAACTTATAGTTTAAATCCTCACGAAACTTTGAAAAACAAGTATATTCCCAACTCGGAATGGTTATGCAGAGATTGGTGCAGTTTTGTCAAGGGGAAGAAAGTTATAATGGGGTCCCAAAACCGTATAAATCTAGATAGACATGAATGGGAGAAATATTTGCTTGCAGCTACAGTCCATACCGCTGGACGGATTTGCAACAAACTTGCTCAAGGAGCAGCTGCCTGGTCCAGAGTTTGTGCTTTTGCAAATTTAGTGTTAATCTGTCCAGTAGATGTTTTTAAAAATGTCCAAAAAGTAGGTAAAATAGTTACCGGCATCGCCATCCGGTCCATTCACTCACTTCGTGGTTCAGTGTCTGTGGATGCCTCTAGACCAATCAGGGATCCACGTAAAGTTCTTGGTGTGCCAAAACCTTTGAAATGGATGTCATGTTGGATTCATGAACTGTGCCTTCAGCCTGAGAACATCGACCTAAAAACATATTTTAAAAAAACATTACACTTGCCAAACAAATTAAAAAATCCCTGTGTAGGTGTGGGTGATATGGATGGGATATGATATGTACAGAAAAAGCCCACAATCTGGTGTTTTGTTCTTCTACAATGTCCACAAACAAAGCAGATGTTCAGGGACATTAGCCCTCATTACAACTCAGGCGGTGGACCATTGTGCTATTAGCACCATGGTCCATGCCGGATTCCGCCATGGTGGATGGCGGAATTATCGCCCCATTCCAAGGTGAGTGGGGCGGTAATTCCCCATTCACCATTTGCCCTTCCCCATTCCCATTATTGCCCCATAGGGCATAATGGGGATGGGGAAGGCGCTAATTACGGCACCGTAAATTAAGGTGCCGTAATTAGCACCAAGGTCGCTTAGCGCCTTGGACTTTAACGCCTGCAAAAAGCAGGCGTTAAAGTGTGAATCAGGCGTTAAGGGCGCCGTTAAACCCTTAACGCCTGACTTGTAATGAGGGCCATTGCCTTGATGTTTGAAAACTTAACAAATGTTTGAGGACATCCATGCATATGTGTGCATTATAGGGTTGTTGAAGAGCAGTTTTTGTGTGACTTATAACTTTGCCACTGTTCAAAGAGACTGCATGAAATGTTCGCAATATAAATATAGACCCATCTTTGAATGTTTTTGCAAAGTTTGGTGCCATCTCGCCAAGAGCAGGCACAAATGTAGGCGGTTCCCACAATTTTTGGATGGCTTATAACTTTGATGTTGTTTGACAAATCTATACAAAGGTTTGCAAACATATTATAGACCCAATGTGTAATGTTTGTGCAAAGTTTCAAAGGATTTTGCCAAGTGGGGTTGAAATTGTAGGCGTATCCCAACACTTTCAAAATAGGGATAGGCTTGAGTGGGGAAAACAAAAAAAACATTCTTCTTGTGACTACAGCCTAAAGTCCTGAACACATTTTCAGCAAACATCTGTGAGGAGCATTGGCAAGGACCTGAATGCATGCTTTTGCAAATCTGTCCTGTTTTATGTTTTGAAAGGTGTCAAAATGTAGGTATAAAAATAGTTATATAACTTTGGTGACTAATGCCATGTCCTGGACAATCTGGCCACTAGCCATTGTCATTAAGGACCCGTAAGGGGGTTACACTAGGCATGGCCACCAGGGACTGGATATGTGGTAACTTTTGTTTAAATCGGGATAGGTTTGAATAGGAAAAAAGTGTGCATTCAGCTACAGCCTGAAGTGCTGGATGATTTTGCACAAAACCTGTTTGAGGAGCAACCGCAAAGACTCTTAAGCATGCTTTTGCAAATCTGTGACATGCTTTCTTTTTTTAAAAATGTGTCAAAATATAGGTACAGAAAATAGTGATACAATGTTGGTGCATGGGCAGTGGGTCTGGCCCACAGCAATGACAAACATCTTCTCTGAATTGCTTATTGGGACGTGCAGCATGGCAGAAGCGCATGCTCCATGGATTGTGTACAATGACCATGGCTGGAAGCCATGAACACTGGCCATTAGACACTTTATGTGGGTATAGTGGACATTGGACCAGGAAGCAGGCTAGGTGCAGTGGATAAGAAGGGTGGTTTGGTGAGGCCATGGATCGTGGTCGAGCCTCATGGCTTAGGCAATTCAACCATGACTTGCATCCCCAGCATGCTCTGCAGAAAATGACTGTTAGGCAGAATCCTGTGCAGTGCCCTTAGGGACCACTGCACACAATTAAGACTACAAGTGGTAATACAAGTTCACCTTTGGTACAAGCCTGTACTTCTATGTTAAAGTGGTAGTTTTAGCAGAGCAGCCAGGCTTATCTCATGAGTATATGAGCAGTAGCAGGGAATACACAAAGGGACCACAATTACTGTGACTCAAGCAAACACTGACTCAAAGTTTCAGGTAAAAAATATAAGTACATTTATTTTTAAACCATCTGTTATAAAACACAACACTTCTATAAATTCAAAACCACACGTAAAATACACTACACACAACCAATTCACTTGGTACAGTATAACTCAAGGTAAGTACCCTATGTTTTAACAGACCAGTGTTGTAAAACAAAAGCCGTTACCGGGAATGCATATGCGATGACTTTTTGACAGTAATGACAGTTCAGTCTTACTAAAGATACACATATCCGCGGCAAGAAATGTTACCAGGGCAAAAACACACTTAGCACCTGAGTTAAACAGAGAGAGTTGGGGGCAACAATCATAGGCAATACTTTTATCAGGGCAGACAGAATCAGAGAACACTCGTTGACAGAAATACAACAGTCAATAGGCCAGAGCCAGTGTCAAGTGGAACCGGGTTCCTGTTGTCGAGGATCACACAGTTGGACAGTTCAATATTCAACGTTGCCAGGAGTACTTAGATATTGTCAACAGAGGAAGCAAAAGTTATAAGAAGGAGGGAAGATAAGGACAAGCCTTGGAAGAGGAGAAAGGGGATTTACCCTAGTTCCTCAAAGCAGAACACAGTACCCTATTCAAGGGAGAAGCTGGTGCCACAGCAGTTGTTCCTGGTAGTTTCCTGCAGACCCACAGTTCCTGGAGCTTCGGTCATGGGGACAAAAAGGAGGACGTCTGGAGGGGTCTGCACCACAAAGGGAAGAAGCCAGCAGCAGCGACGGTGAATAAAAGGTGCGCTCCTTTAAAACAGGAGAGGCTCTTCAGGTGGCTATCACTACTACAATCGCTTCACTACATCAGTGTTAAGCGATTTCAACTACGAAGAGGATCCTCTGGCTGTGGAAGATGAGCTGGTTGACCCCACCAGGCTCAAGGGAAGAAGACTCCGGACTGGATCTTCTCTGGTCGTCGAAGGGTAGATAGCTCAGGACTGCAGAAAGGCTTCACTGGGACGGGGTAGTTGCAGCAGCCATCTTCTTCTCCGCTTCTCTTTCGGTTCCTTGTAGTTCCAGTGGCGACTCTGACTTCCAGCCCAAGAGTCCTGCCTTTTATGCGGAAATCCCCCATTCACACAGCCTGGCTGTCAATCACGCAGCAGGGGGATTGTTCAGCCCGGACAACCACCTCTGCCAATCATGGCAAAGTGCGAGTTAGGTTTTCCTAGGATACCCTGTACAGGGGGTGACAACACCCCTCCCTCACATTCAGCCCACCTAGACACCCAGGCGCCTAGAGGAGGGCTTCTTGGCAGAAGCCCACCAAAAGACAGTGAACAAAGGAGGCAAACTTGGTTTGTCGTGCAAAGTAAAACACAAGAAGGACTTTAACAAAAAGAAATGGTGACTAAACCCGACCAGGGCCAAAAGAAAGAGTATTTGGTCAAACGGGTTTATGTTCGAGGCTAATATAATAGCCTAAAACAGTACCACGTTTATATAGTATAAACGCGGTAGAAAAGTTAGGGTAGATACCACTGCCAACAGCCAAGTCTAAATGTTAACAGAGCAAAACAAGGCTCTAGGAGGTACAGATAAAAAGGGCTAAGGAGTAACCCTTTCCAGTACTCCATGTAAGATGCAGTGTACTGGATCTGTGTTTAAGTGATGAGGTAAAGTTAATGGCAACTTTACCCTTTTCTGGGGGACAGGAGTCAGCCCCAGAAATGGAGTCGGTGAGAAGTCTAAAAGACAACCCTGTGTCACTGCACTGAAGGTGCTGTGTAACACACAAAAGAAGGGGGCTAATGAAGTGGTGTACTCCAGAGTCCACAATCACAGAAAGCAAAACATGGGTAAGAGTGGGTGAAAAGCTCACACTCTTACCAAGTGGAAAAAATAACTCCAGAAATCCAGCAAAACTGCTGGGGGACTCACTAGGTAAAGGGAATTAGCCATTGAATGAGAATTCTCCCTAACAATGACACACATCAGTATGCACTGCAAAAACTATGCTTGTTAAAGGAGGTTTAAAAGCCTTTGCATTTGTTAAAAGAGGAATTATTAATAACTTATATACAGTGAAGTAGCAACATGACACAATTTCACTAATAAAAACCTATGAAATGTATTGAAAACACTTTGTTAAAGGGACATTGTGGTTCCAAGGTAAAAAGTTATGGTAAGCTATGCAACCATAACACACGCCATCACCATGCACTGCTCAGACTAACATTCAGTAAAGAGCTGATGAGTTTATTGACTGAAAACAATTTCCTGAAGAAAAAGGTTTGCATTTGGGCTAATTTGCATACTAACAATGCCTTGCTGTTGTGGCTCAGAACTGGAGGTGAACTTCCAGCGATGGCTACTAGGGCTGTGGATTTTCCTACTTTTCACATTTCACGTGAAAGTTTTATTTTCAAACCTGTTCAGACCCACCATAACTATCTTGGTTTTTCTATATATATGTATACATATATACATTTTGTCTTAGCACTAGTGCAAGGCATCATTAAGGTTACAATGAACATTTGTTGTTGCTCTAAAATGCCTTATATACAGAGCAATGTACTGTGCTGCCATGGACGTCATTTAGGGGTTTCCAGGGGTCGCAACTGTGACCCCTGAGGTCTCCTTTGCTACCCCTAAAAAAAGGAAAAAAATAAAATGATTTCCTTTTTATTTTTATTTTACATTGAGGCTCATGGGCTGTGGCCAGCAGCATGTGGCTCTTTGTTTCTGTAGTGGTTGCTTTTCTGATGGCTATAGCCAGTTAGATAGCTCAGTGGATTGAGTACTGGCCTGCTGTAATGTGTGTGTGATGTGTGTGTGATGTGTAGGTTGCAGGTTCGACTCCCAGCAAGGTCAACTCAGCATTTTCATCTGCCGAGGTTGATAAATGAGTATCAGCACAGGTTGGGTGATATGTTATGTATATTTGTTCTATATGAAGTTCTTAAGAGTAAGTGCTATATAATAATACATCATTATCTTTTGGTCTTGGACTTCTGCTTGCATTCACAGTGATTTGGTAATATGTGCCTATACGCATTTATATTAACAATACATATGGTGATCCATTCTTGTATGAAATGTATATCACTTTACAGTGATATCGTAGCCATATTTTTCGTAGTGTACTCAGAAACAATGGTATGTAATGTCACTTCCTGTTTTGTCATGGGGTGAAAGGTTGTGTTCCATTGCTTCCTGTGATGTCACTTTGGGGTGGGGTCAAAATGTCATCAGAGGTCAAGGGTCGTGTGATCTCACTTCTGCTACCGCAGGCATTTTGATGAAATGGCGTCCTTGTGTGCTGTGTGAACATTTGTTTGTTTTAAGTAAATATGTTAAACTATGTTGATGTATTTATGTTTTTAATGTGCATTACATTTGTGCTGCTTTTGGTAGTATTTACAGTTGCAATTTAATTTAGCACACGTAATACATGTTTGCATTGTTTATGCACAGTGTAATGACTATAAATGCTGTGTACATGCTAATGTTATTTGTAGAAGTACATTTTACTAAGCTTTTACAGTGATATTGTCCTTATTTTTATTAGCTTTGTGCATGTTTTATTTTTATAATGTCATGTTCATTGTTTAGTAAAAAAATGGCCCTGATTCATGGAATTATTTGCGTGTAAAATGGGGATTTGCGTGCCATTCTTTCTGCAAATCCCCATTCGTCAAACAATGGATTTGTGCTGATAATGGTGCACAAATCCCTGTTTTACATGCAAATAATTCCATGAATCAGGGCCTTTTTGTTTTTTTCAATGATGGCAGGTATCTTGTTAATTGTTTTGAGGCAACTGGCCATGTTAAACCGTGTTTATTGTGTTCATTAAGTTTTTTGTTCATTTATATTATTGTATATGTAAAGTACAAGACTTGACTGTTTATATACCTTGTTATTTTAGATTTAAATGTGTATTATAGGCATTATTTTAACATTTATTATAGGTGTACATTTAATGTACTTTTGAATGATTTGACATTTTATACAATTAGTTTTCAAATAATTCCAACTTTTTTTACCGTTACTTTATTATTGATTCTGACTGTTGTAATACTAATCTGTGTTGTAAGAGCATGTATTGTGTGTGTGTGGCATAAGAGTGTCTTGCATTACACCATGTGATGTGAGTATATGTGTCATCATTGCATGTGTTCAACATATCTGTGTTGTAAGACCCTATGTCCTCCTGCCCCCAAGACTGCACATTTTGTGAAAGATCAGTTCCAAAATTTTAAGTTATTAAGAAAGTAAAAAAAAACACTGTTTCAGTCAATCGCCCTTCATTTTCCCATAGAGAAAAATCCCAAACTTTGCTCAAGCCCACAGCCAAAACCACTGGACGGAATTGAACCAGGTATGAAACAATTTGGGCACGAAGCATTGACTTGATTTCCAGGAGGGGGCTGGGCTTATTCCATCCAGTAGTTGTTAAAATATTTGAGGAGAAAGAGGTGCCCCCTTCTGCCAAAAATAAAGTTGTATCATTGATGGTGATTTGCAGCAGAGAGGCTGAGTGGCATTTCAGAAATGAAAAGCAGACATGTTTTCTTAAAATTCTATTGCTAATAACTTTGGACTTGCTAGATGGATTTGAACGTAATTTGCAAAATCCAAATTTTGCCAAGGGTCCCCCAAACTGCAAATGTTGGGAACAAAATGTTATAAAAAGGGAAATGTTATAAAGAAAACAAAACTGCACAGTTTCACAGTTTTCAGACTATTCGTGTTCCCATAGAGAATAAGAGAAAAAGCTGCAGCTCAAAAACCACTGGGCAAATTGTAACCACATAAAAAACAACTTGGGCACAAAGCTTGGACATACATTTCTTGACTGGTTAGGGGGAATTCTATCCTTTAGTTTTTAAAATATTCAGCAGTGAAAGGGGTGTCCCCTACCCCTTTAAACCTTTATATCAGCCATGGTGCTTTTTATAGCAGAGAAGCTGAGCGAGGCTAATCACTTTTGACTTGCTGGATGGATCTGAATGAACATTTCTAAACAAAACATTTATCAAGAACCACACTAGACAGCATGTTGGAAAATGAAAAAGTTATTAAGAAAACATAAAAAGGCTATTTTCAGCCTAATCACATTCGTTTTCCGATAGAAAAAAATATTCAGTATTTGAACAGCCATAGTGTGAAAATCTCTTCATAGTTTCGGACCAAATAAGAAACAATTTGGGCACAAAGCAATGACTGAATTTTCTTGACTGGTTTGGTGTGAATCCATCCAGTGGGTTTTAACATTGTTGACAACAGTAAACGGGGTGCTCCCTGTGCAATAAAACATTTATATCGGTCTTGGAGCTTTGCAGTAGGAGGCTGAGAGAGACTAATACCATTTGACTTGCTGGATGGATTTGGATGACTTTTTCTCAACTGAAGGTTTGTCAAGGGCCACCCCCAGATTTTGTGAATAATTTGTTATAAAATGAAAACCTTTTTAAGACAACCAGAAAATGTTGTCTTCAGCCTACTCACATACATTTTCCCGTAGAGAAAAGGTGCTGTTTCTGAACAGTCGTAGCATGAAAACCGCTTGGTCGATTTGGACCAAATAAGAAACAATTTATGCACAAAGCATTGGCTTAATATACTTGACTGGTTTGGGGTAAATCCGTCCAGTAGTTTTTAAAATATTCAACAGAGACATGGGGGTGCCCCACTGTTCCTCAAAACCTTTACATGTTGGCCCTTTCATTTTGCTTGATGCAAGTGATTCCTGCGATATCATCAGGAGAAGCCAAGAATGAAAGAACTCCAAACTCTGTTTGGAGGATGTAAAACAATGCCATCGAAGTTTGGAATGAACTCCCCATAACCTTACAGATTCGAATAACGTTCTTGACTTCAGAAAGAAAGTCACAACTATTCTGTTTATGTAGTCACTCCTATGGGAACACTGATTGTGTTGAACTACACTGCTTAGAGGGCCTGGCGGTATGCACTAAATAAATAGCAATAGCAATAGCAATCAGATCAGGCTGGAGGTTGGGAGTGGGAAAGAAGACACTATCTATCATTAGGGATTTGGGGGTGGGTTGGGAAACAGTTATTGGTAAAACATTTTGGGGTTATGAATTAGCACAGGAATCTCACAAGATTACAGTGGCAATGCTGCAAGACGTGCTCAGAAAAGAATTTGCGTCACATGAAGCAATGAGTGATGGCGGTAATGGGAAAGGTTAGGGGGGCAAAAGCAATTGAGTGGAGTGAGGGGACCTGGCAAAAAGAAGGTGGACACATGTTGAGGTCCTTTGAGGATGTGAGAGACTTTTTAATTCTGAGCAATTTTTCCCATTATAGCAGCAATTGGCGAATCGCAACTCTACCCCAGGAATGTATGTTATTGGAAATTATTACTGTGAAATTATCACGGGAATAAGAAGATAGAAAAAAAAATGTTTAACATCTGCAGTTCCTACATCTACTGGGCAGGGGCAGTGGGTGTTTGGTAACAAAGTAATAGTTTGACATGGCCATGGAAGAAATCCTATTGGTGCAACATGCACAGTCACCACAGCCAAAGGCCATGGCTTGTGGGCTGTAAAGAAAGCTTTTGGTGCAACAAGCACAGTCAAGGCGTTTGGTCGTGGGCACTGCACATGTTGCACCAGTTTGTTTCTTTGTGACCCACTAGCCATGGTCTTCAGCCATTCCTGATCACATCTTCAGTTGTAGCCGTGGTTATCTTGCGGAATTCTCCCAATGCTCCGGCCCTTGTGCAAAAATGTTAAAACTCTAACTCGTACCCCAGATTATCTCCAACTCCCAAATTTCACATGATGATCCCTTTTCCCCTCCCTACCTCTAGCCTGAAGCCATGTCATACATCTTCCTCTTCCACTTCTCGGTTTTGGCTCTCTCACATCAAGCAATAAAAACAAAAATAGAGAGGTTTTATTTTTGTAAAGCCTCTCTGCTGCAGTGGACCATGTGAGATATATCTATAATTTTGGGAGAATGGGGCACTCCCTTCCCAGTCAAATATTTGAAATACTAGTGGACGGAATAGCCCCAGACTTGTCCTGGAAGATAAGACAATGTTTCACGCCCATGTTGTTTCTCATTTAGTCCAATTCTGTCCAGTGGCTTTAGTGCTTAACTGTGCTGAAATTTCTCTGTGGGAAAATGAATTTCCATGGAAAAGCCATGGCTAGTGGCTTTGAATAAACTGTGGAATAACAATACTTTGAAGTTCACTGAAAAAAACCTTAGTTAAGGTGCACAGATTTAACGCAACAAAAGCCTGGAATCTTCAGCAAATGTGGGAAGTCATGACCAGCTTAATTCGGCATCCCTTTGTTGATGGCCGCAAGGATCCAATAATGTGTTATTTATATTCTGCTTACACCTAAATGCTTTACATAGAACACATATGTATACAATATCACCTAGAGTTAGTACTCATTTTCTGGCCTTGGAAGGATGAAATGATGGGTTTTCCATGCTGGGATTGAAACCTGCGACCTGCAGATCACAGACAGATTGCATCAGCAAGCACTCAACCGACTGAGCTATCTTACCAGCCTATAATGTTGTATGTGATTGTGAATCCCATCTGTTATGTATGGTTTCATCGGCTTTGCAATGGGGGTACGCCGAGCTAAGATGATCATCACATCTCACATCTGCTGAATTTCAAGGGTGTTGTTGCGTTAAATCTGATCACTGTATGTGTCCCTAACTAAAACATTTTCAATATATTTCAAGGGTTTTGTTATACCATAGTTTATGCAAGGGCCACTAGTCATGGCCTTGGACCCTGGCCAGTGAGCATTGCCTTTGACCGTGCCCACTGTATATTTTAAAAGACTAGGTTTCTTTCAAGCCCACTAGTCATGGACTTCGGCCATGGCCACAGCCTTTTGGTCCACTTGTCATGGCGGTGAGAGACAAAGGCCTTCGACCATGGACACTGTACATGTTGCATCAATTTTTTTTCTATCCACTAGAAATGGCCTTCAGGCATGGCCAGTGGCCATTGCCAAAGGCCATGTCTACTGTACATATTGCACCAATAGGTTTCTTTGGGACCCACAAGCCATGACATTTGGCCATGGCCAGTGGCCTCAGCATTTGACTCTGGAAACTGTACATGTTGCAGCAATAGGTTTCTTTTGGACCCACTAGCCATGCAATGGCCACGGCCTTCGGCCATGTCCACTTTACATTTCGCAGTAATAGGTTTCCTTGAGGCGCACTAGCTATGGCCTTCGGCCCTGGCCACTTAAAATGTTGCACCAATAGGTTTATTTGGGTCCCACTAGCCATGGCCTTCAGCCATGGTGTGGCCACTGTACATGTTGCACCAAATGGTTTCTTTCGGACCCTCTAGCAATAACATTCAGGCATGAACAGTGGCCATTGCCGAAGGCTGTGGGCTGTGTCTATTGTACATATTGCACCAATAGATTTCTTTGGGACCCACTAGCCATGGCATTCAGCCATGGCAAGTGGCCCGAGTGAACCGGGACAGCCGACCCAGCCCTTTAAGATGAGGTAGCAATACTTTGAGATGAATGGGGATGCAGAAGATACTCAAACATCAATAATCAGAACGACTCAGGAAGTTGGCAAAGTTGACTGTTTTATTATCAGTTATCTAAATCAGAGAGTACAACTGACATCAACAGATGTCTCATAGCATGGTCCATCAATGCATTTCATAAAAAAACATTCTTTCTATAACAAAAACTCATTATTGATGATGTTTACCTACATATTTGCTGAAGTCATCCTATGTGGCAAACTACAAAAACCTAGGGGCAAATGTGATAGGGTTAAGGGGAACATCTAGGTATACATTCCATACTAGTCTAAAAAGTGATAGGTTCTTCAACATCAGGTGGGACTACTAAGCCCACCCTTCAAACAAGTCACTATGAACGTCACTAAATACACAACGTCCCATTGGTTATACAAACTATAGGGCTCTTACTTACGCTGCTCCCTACAATTGGTTGGCACTCTTACATCCATCAGTACTTTTCCACCCATGTTAGCAGCATGCAGGCTGGATTTCCAGGTACTGGTGAGCTAGTCATAAACATAAATTCCCGCCAATTAGCATATCATCTATCATCACCTCAGTGGTCGGCATGTCAATTAAGGGTTTGGACTTGGCCTTGGAAATGTTTGTTACTCTGGAGAATTCAGGGGAGTAGAGGCACGCTCTGCCCATCTGCCTATGTGTGGTTTGTCATGTTTGTCCAGTTCCATCCATCCACATGACTGATAACCACAAATTTGAGCTCTGGTGCATTTAAAATACTATTATTTAATAAACCTCTGACATCTTCCTTGTTTTCGTCCATACCTTCTGAATAGGAGTTTCATTCCTTTGCACGTTTGTAACTAATGTCTACTCATCCCAGTCCGATAAGACCTTGGCTTCTTGGGGCTGATCCAGCCTCGCCTTCCTGATATTCACTTCTGTATTGCAATTGTTTTTTCAACTGCGACACTGGAAAAGGCCTTCCTTCTCTGGTCCAGCTCTGCTATAACACGTAGTGGAGACATTCATTCTTTACTTACTCCTATATATGTATATGTTGGCGCTTGCCACAATCTATTCACTACATAGCTAGCCTCAAGAATACTTTGTCTGCTTGTGAATCTTTGCATCTGTATACGTGTAAAATAACTTGATATCTTCATTGTTTCTGTAGCATAGGTTTCTTCACCTCGAGCTTCGGATATCTCTTATCTTTACTAATTTCTTGATGCCTTATAGACTATCTTTACTTTCGTGTCTCTTCATCTCTTCTAGGTGCATCAGTTTTACTTCGTATGATGTCACCAATCTGCTCTTTTGCTCTCTTTTCATGCTTCTTCTGGAATTTAATTCAAATGGTCATCATACTGTCTTGTATGCAGGTATGGCTTTCTTAATGGGAACCTTGCTTCCGGGATTGTCCTTTGTATCAGTATTTTCACTGGTACGGCACACGTTTCACACTCTGGTTCCCAACATATAGGCAATATGGGCGAGATGTTTGAGTTGGGGTTTTTTGGCTCCTTCTCTACACTCCCCCCTCTGGGTGATTCATCAACCACTCTCCTATCATCCTTCACATCTATACATCCTTTTCTGAAGAAATACTTATTTGGGACCCATAACTTTATGACTCCTTTCAGGCATCCAGCTGATTTCACATCCTCATCCTTGTTCCAAGTCATGAGCATGCACTGGCCACTTGGACTGCAATAGATCCATTTACCCACATATTTCTTATGGTTCTTCGGATACAGGAATTTTGTTCCCTCAGGTGCATGGATGCCAGCCTTCAAGAAATCGCTGATTTTGTCATCTGTCAACTCTTTAGTGTTCCATACGGACTCAATATCAAACATGATCTTCGTCCCTATGGCCCTCTTTGCAGCCTTCTTGCATTGTGAGATTATTATCCTAATCCCACAGAATCCAAGCAATACCATTACTATCAGGACTCCATGGAATTTGAACATATCCGCCATCCATTGTGGAAATCAAGAAAAGAGCGATCTAAACTAGCTATCATCAGCAATGTTTTCCACTTCGTCCACCATTTGGACGTGTAGCTTCGTCAGTATCTCTATGGCCTTTGTCAAGGTACCTTTCTCGTCATCATGAGAAGGTATAAATGTGCAACATGATTCTCCAATTTTTGCACAAACACCTCCATACATAGCTGTGATCATGTCTACGATGTATCTGTTCAACGTGAATATCGATGAAGTCTGGCTGAACAGACTGTGTTCAAATGGAATGGAATCAAAGGCTTCTATTGACTTGGCTGAGAAATAGTTTTCTCTTTTCATTCTACTTTTCAGCTCTACAGATCTCTTCTTCCTCAGGCGAGCATCTGCTTTAGAGAAGCTTCCAATGTTCAAGTCACCTTTAGGAATCACCAACGCTGGAACATGAACATTTACTATAGAACCTCCCAGTTCCAGATATCTGCGTGAAGGATAAAATGTGCTGCACCAGCATTCAAAATGCCCTTTCCAATAAAATAGCGGCCCTCCAAGACAAGATTGCCAACAAAAAAGAAGCCCTCCATCACTCTACCCCTGTAGCTAGCAAATCCTCACCCACTCCAAAACCCTCAAGAAAACAACCACTTCGCTTTAGCTTCTCCAAAGTAACCATTTTAGAGGTTGAAAAAGTCATACTCACCCTCAAACCTTCAAACTGCCAAGGCGACCCATGCCCAGCCCAAATCATAAAGGAGACTTATCACCATTTATCTCGAAGCTCATTAACTCCTTCTTCTCCTAGTTGTGGGGTCTCCCACTACTAAAAAAGTAAACACTGCACCCATCCATACCTACTAATTACAGATCCATCACTACAGACGCCTTCCTTCTTAAAATTCTAAACAAGGTAGTATACCTTCAAATACAACAATACTTAGAACAAAATCATCTCCTAGGTGTCCACCAGTCCAGTTTCAGACCCCAACATGGGACTTAGACAGCGTTATTTGACCTGCCTCATCATCCAGACATGGATGGCCTCTCATGGTCTAGGCCTGAATGATGACAAGATGTAACTCATAACCCTCGGCCCCACCTCCAACATCAACAAACTTGGCCATGTCTACACCAACTTTATAATAGATGGTAATACTATCTAAGTAGCCAAGGAAGTAAAAATTCTAGGTTTCTACCTAGACGCCACCCTTACATTCAATAGACAGGTCAATTATATGGCCTCCTAGACTGCCTATACATGCAAACTAATCAGGGCAGCAAAGCCTTTCCTCTCCACCAACAGCTGCACCACCCTGGCAAGAGCCTTGATTTGGTCAAAACGGTATTATTGTAATGCGCTATATCTAGGGAGCAATAAATATATCACCAACAAAATCCAGATTTTATAAAATAATGCTCTCAGAGCAGCATTGAGCATTCCTTAAAAAGCTTGCTCACATCTCTGACATAAGTAGAACTAACAACTGGCTTACCACAAAAGACAAAATCTCGTTAAAAGTAGCATCACTCACACACAAATGTCTTAATATCACTGCCCCACAATACCTCATAGACAGATTCAAGAGAAAGTCCTCCCACCGCCCCACTAGAACTGCCATCTCCAACTTCTTGACTGTGCCTAGATTCAACGTGTCAAAACCGGAGAAAGCAGCTTCCCTGTAAAAGCCGCCCAACACTGGAACTCCCTTCCTCCATGTGTGGCGTGCATTATAAATAATAAAACAAACAAACAAACATTGTCCTCCCCAGTCCTTGGGCAGCTTCATGTAAGCTCTGGATCTCCACGCCCAGTAGTGAACCATGATCACTGCTGTTGCAATGCTCATTCCTGGTACATCAAAGATTTTACCACAGTTCTGGTTTTCTCCGACTTTTATTGTGCCATTGTTTCTGAATCACAGCTTCACACTTTCTAAAGGCACTATCTGTAAAGGTCCTCCTTTATCTTCGACCCATATCAGTAGTTTGGTATTCTCGGCCATAGAGGCCTGCATCCATTCTGCACTATGTCAATGGTTGGCTGATAGAAACCAATGACTACCCAGGCTCAGCAGATGACCACTCCTTCTTTCCATCCATCTGTGAAAGCACTGATCCCCAAATCTGCATCTGTCCTCTGTTCTTGCATCTACAAATTTCTTTTGCAGATTTCCCTGGACTCTCCAGTCATCTGTTTACTTTCCATCTGATTCCAGCTCCTTTTACTCCAGTTTTTTCATATCTGATCACATGATTCCTGGTATAAGCTCCTAGTTTCGTCTTTGCGTCTTAGACATAATCATCTTCTTCAAGATCTGTCCATTCAGTTGGCCATTTGAGATAGGATATTCTGCCCATGAACCGACCCCTTGTACAGCAGAGTGCTATGTGTGATAGACAATGTGCTGCCTGGATGTCTATTTGAAAAGTTATGAAGATCTTAGACTTCCCCATACTATAAGGCAGGAGTGCACATACAGAGCTTCCTCCTTCAAGGTTCTCCTTCCTACTTCTTTCATATGCTGATACCATATGTTATTCCCCAAGTGTGCTGTACTATCCAGGTAATCATTAAACTCATGATCATCCTCCCTAGCACTTCTTTTAGGTCTCTTTCTTTTCTTATGAGCTCCTATAATCATCTCATGAAGTATGTCAGCAGAATTCCTTCTTACTGGACCAATCACAGAAACATTTGTCAGTGGACATAGTGCTTTTACATGTACTACTTGTGTAGAAGAAAGTTCCAGAAGCCTCATCCTATTAACATAACATGAAGGCAAAAAAGAGTCCCATATAATCTCCATACATGAACTTTCCCCAAAAGGAAGCCTAGATTTATCTATCACAGGACTAGGTGCCTTTGAATGTACCTCTAGAGTCGGGACAATTACACAAGGTCTTGGTTGTCTGGCAGTTGCCGCATCTGTACCCTCCTTCTGTATAGGAAGATACACAGGAAGCCTTGCTTTGTTTGGATCCAAGTAGGAGGCAGTACGTACTGTGAGTGAAATAAGGAACACAATAAATGAGATGCATGTATAGATAACATATAGATAGGCCCACTTCATCCAGCAGTAGCTTCTTGCCTGTCGTGGTGGTCTCTCATTATCAGCAACATTATTGTTGCTGTCACTATTCCTTATTCTTTTTTAAGGAAGGAAAAATCAAAATTTATTTTGGTAACATAATGCAATACTCTGGCAATATCTTGATCTTCTCAAGAAGCTCTTCAAACAGCAGGCTGATTGCAGGACGATTAACAGGGTTCCCGATGTACAGAAAAGAGTTGTCCTTTTGCCAAACAAAATGTGGACGCGTTTCCAGCAAGAAGTAGAAGACTACAGATAGTATGCTCTGGATCTCTTCCTTCAAAAGTCTCATTCAGGATGTTCTCAATGTTCTCTCAGAATATAGATTAACCTGTTTGATTATATCACATAATAATTTGTTAAGTGCCACTGTATTCCTCGGATCTCTCAAGAAAGTGCGAACATCAGTTTGTCTTCCAACAAGATGTGGGCATTCCTCAATCAAATAATATAAAACCAACTCTACTAGTTTATGAACATTCTCTTTATATAGGGGCATTTGTGATTTCTCCTCTGTACTCAGGATGCTGGAGAATCTGCTCTATCATAGCTGTGAGCAATCTCCTCATGATTGGGCCATTCTTAGGATCTTGCAGGAACAGATGAATGTTAGCAGTTCTCCCCAAAAGCTCAGGATATGCACGAAGAAAGAACAGAAGAACTGTAAGAATGATCCTGTAAAATTGGCCATCAGGCACTACAATAGGTGCCTCCAAAAAGAAACTCAGTGAGAAAGGAATCAGGGAACTGTTCCCTTTTCCAGTCGTTGAAAAGGAACTCCAGATCTGGCATATTTCCATCTCGATCAATACTTGAATATTTCTCAGTCCAATGTTTAACAAGTTCCAGTGACTCAGGAACAAAAAGCCTTTTTCTGTCCTTTTTTATCAGCTTAAAAGAGTGTCCCAGAACAAGCCACAGTCCAAAGTATTCTGTATCTGTTTGACAGTCTCTGCGTCCTTTTTTCTCATCATGGATCTCAGCTGCATTTGCTGAGATTTGTCCCCAATGCTTGCTTCCAATTGGGGTGGGGGTGAAGGGAGGTCTCCAGCTTAAATCTTCACATTTCCGAGAAATATCCACTCATGTCTTCCTAGCACTTTCACTGCTGATGGCGTTACGTCCTCCACAACAAACGGACCGCTAAAGCGCAGCTCGTGCCATTCACGTGTGAACTTCCTAATCAAGATCTGATCACCGGGGAAACGTTTGGGAAGACGTTGTTTTTCAAATCCGTTTGTTGCATGGTCCCCATCTGTGTTCTGAGCCCCAAACCCTTTCTGCTTGAGCTGATCTGAAATGACCGAGATACTTGTAGTTATGCATGTTAAGTAGACATATGACTCCTTTCCTAACAATTCTGCTGTCGTCTGAGCATCACTTCTAGTACTAGATGGAGGTGTGAGGGGTGCCCTACTCCCTATCACTATTTCATGGGGTGTAAGATGGTGGTCAGAACCTGATTGATTTCTCAACGTATACAATGCCTGTGGTAGGCAACGCAACCATCCTTTTTTCAAGGTAAGCTTCAATTTAGCTATTCTTTCTTTAAGCAGGCCATTGAGTCTCTCACAGATCCTATTGACTTGCAGGTGATAAGCTGATGAACCTTGTGCTTTATACTGAGAAACAAGCTTAACTGTTTAATGACTTCATTAGCAAAAATGAGGTCCATTATCTGATCTTCATATTTCACATATTCCCCATCTAGGAAACACTTCTCGTACTAAAAATGTCACTGCACAGGTGGAATCTGGATGTGTACATGGACCAGCTTCAATCTACCTTGAAAAGGGACATACTACCACTATCATATATCTGTATCCATTTCAGACCTGCAGCATATCGACATAGTCGATGTGTAAATGCTAGAAAGGACCATTGACCTGTGATGCAGTTAACTGCATAAAATGCAACGTGATGTGACAAATATGGAACAAACCATTACTTTGCAATGGTTGCAGCAAGACATTCTCTAGGGACATGTGCAGGGTAGTGCAGCTGTTCCAACACCACCCTTAGTAATGCTACAGGCTACAGGCATCACCGGTTTACCAGTGCTTTCATGTCCAATGATTCGGAAAGTGTTAAAGAACACCCCCTCCGCGTCCACAGATCTTCCTCATCCAGTGGCGCTTACCCTTGAATTTCCATTAGCTGAGTTTTAGAAGCTTTCATGCACACTCATCAGCACCACCGTGCTTTCATTCACATCAGGCGTATCAAATTTCATAATGTCTTACGGATATGTAATTTATTTTGCTTCCTCGTCTGCAGCTTGATTTCCACTTGCAATAAAATCTGCTCCTTTGATGTTAGCTATGCATTTAACTACTGTGATGGCTACTGGGAGTTGTAGTGCTCTGATAAGTCTGTCCAATCAGGCCGTATGTTGCACTGGAGGGCTGTCCGCTCTGGGGGTAGCCCTTCCTTTTCCAACGTGCTAGCCCTGCGTGTACCATCGATGTCACATAGGCAGAGTCATTGTACACGGTTACTTCTGGGTCTGTGTTTTTCTCGTGCATGACAATCAGAGACACTAGCTCTGCAGCCTGTGCTGAAAAGTGGGACAGTAGTCGTGCTCTTATCAATACTTCAAATTCTCCATTGGCCCTGTGCTTTGCCACAGTGGCACCTATATATCTCTGTCCATCATTCTGACCAATTCTAGAATAACAGCCAATAAAGAGAATCTCAACGGATGCCAAAGCATTTTCCTTTACCCTCTGGATCTCATCATTGAATTCCTCATAGTTTGAGCAATCATGCAGATACTCATCTTCTGCCAGTGGTTCCGCTATAAACATGGCAGTGTTCACTATTCAGCATCTGATTATTTGAATCACTGTATTCTGATATGATTACCTTATAGGCAGAAGCCCTTTGAGACGTCAACATACCCTTAGGTTTCTTCAAAATGGCAAACAAAGCATGTTCAACAAATAACATCATAGAACATCCCATTACTATGTTATCAGCATTCTCAATGGTGAATGCAGTGGCTGCCAAAGATTGTTTGCAGGGAAAGTGACCCCTCATTACTGGGTCCATAATCCCACTGTAATATGCTAAAGGAGTGTATCCCAACGTGGTTCTCTGTGTGAGTACTGCTGTCATAACTGTGCCATTCATATGTGAAAATAAGAAGAATTCCTCATTATAATTGGGAATCCCTAAACCTGGAGCTGTGCAAATTGCCTTTTTCAACTCATCAAACCCTTTTTCCATGTCCTCAGTCCAGATAATATTTTCCTGAGTTGCCTGTGCTTTTTTCAGAGCCTGCAACAAAGGCCTTATATATGAACTATAATCAAAGACCCATGCTCTCCCATAATTGCATAATCCCAAAAATATTTGCATGTGCTTTATCGTATGTGGCTTTGCTGTTTTTAAAATAGCCTCAGCTCTCTCAGAAGTAACTTTCTTTCCTTCATGCAAAATTAGCTGACCTATATATAGCACTTACTCTTGGCAATACTGTGATTTCTCCTTATCTACTTTATATCCTTTCTCTGCAAGAATAATCATTAGCTGAACTGAGTCATGTCTGCACTCTTCCTCTGAGGTGCTACAAATTAAAATGCCACCTACATATTGCAATACAACACTTTTCAAATCAATATTGCATAAGTCCATCTGTAAGACTCTATTGAAAATCGATTGAGACTCACAGTACGCCCTGAGGTGATCTCGTGCTTTTTAACTTAGTCTGACAAAACGTAAATTACGTCACATCTTGAGAATCCTTATGCAATGGAATTGAGAAAAACACATTTTTCAAGTCAAACACTGTGAAATAGCTTGCCTCAACAGGGATACTACATAAGATTGTTGCCGGATTAGGAACTAGAGGGAATTCAGCCTCTACAATCAGGTCAATTGAGCATAAATCCTGAATTAAATGCCACAATCTCCCCTTAGATTTCTTGATTGGATACACTGACATATTACATGGTGACTCTGACATCACTGAAATGCCTTATTCCCTCATTGAGGATATCGTCTTGAAAATACCTTTGTCTGCCTCTCGAGACATTGGATACTGTTGTGCTTGAGGTAAAATTGCTCCTGGTTTTAGTTTAATCTTAACATCTCCAGCCCCTTTCAATAAGCCTACGTCATAGGTACCTGTAGTCCATAATGAAGCTGGCGCCCTTGCCATATCTTCATCAAAACACTTGGGGCGCTTCAATGCTACCATCATCTTTTGAGGAACCTCACGTTTTATTGCTCTCATCCAATAAGTAATACTCATTTCAAATACTACTTCGTCATCTGACAGATGGTCTCTAAACATATCCTTGTCAATGACGTCAGCCTATCTGTAACCTTCCCCAATGGCAATCACTATGCACCATCGTCTGCCTTCATAATCAACTCCATCAAGCAAAGCCAGTTCCCCTCATACTATAGCTGCTTATAACACTAAGGGAAAGATGTGTCCTCCCTCTTTATCCGTAGGTATCCTTAGCCTAAATAAATACTCATCAGGTATCCTCACAGTTGTACCCACTAAACCTTGTAGTCATGTTAACAAAATGTGTACTATAGTGAATAACCTCTGGTTCAAGCGGTACTCTTCATATGGCCATTTTTACTGTGAATTCCATAATAAATTCACTCACGTTTAAATAATGCATTCCTGGTGTTGAACATAGTATGCATTCATCAGTAAATGAAATTGTCATGTTCAATTTAGTCACTAAATCTCGACCTAATATATTAACAGGTGTCTGTCTCGAATATATTGATGGTACAGATATGTTACATTCTCCTACAGAGACTGGCATTTTTTCAGTAAAATGAACGCTACTTGTAGCTCCTGTGAAACCTTGAGCATTCATGGCATTCCCAGATAATGTACATTTCCCCTCTAATATACATGAGCATGTTGCCCCTGTGTCTACTAAAAAAGAAAAAGATGTGCCCCCTATAGTGATGTCAACCCTCGGTTCCTCTTGACGATTGGGAGTTACTGATAGAATTGAACACATCAAGTCTCCCAGTGAGCTGGCCTATTGTGGGTACATGCTTATTCCCATACCTGTGAAAGGAATTCCTCCTTCCACAGTGACACCCCTATCCTAGGAGTCATTAACTGTCCTGTATTTTACCCTGCTGTATCTGCATGGGTAAATGGTGTGACTGGCCTTGCGGCGGATTCATTGCTGTCTGCTGTGTTTGTAAGCCTTGCAGCATTCTTGCCTCTTGTGTTTGCTGCACTGTCGGATTTTGGGCGAACCCCTCTCCACTTTGTTGAGTATATGCAGGCAGGTATGTGGTCCGCCCTCTTGAGAATTGCCCGTTTTGCACGAACTCACATGCGTGCAATGTACCCTATCATTCCACATGTCCAACATACAGGAGGTCTCCTAATGTGCCCTCCCTGCATGCCTTGATTATCGTTATGCATGTTTATGCATGTTTTTAAATCCACTTATTGATTATTCTGGATATTTCCACGAATATTCTGGAAGCCTCTGCCTCAGAAACGTCCCCATCCATGTGGTATGAATCCATTATTACCTTGATCGAGCTGCCTTTGGTTATTCACCGGCGGCATGCCTGGGGCTTGCTGTGAACCTGACCCTTCCCCACTAGTCGACAACACCCTTTCTATGGCATATTTTGACAAATTTTTCTGCACTAATTTCGCTTCTTCACCTTTCCTAGCATCATCTTTCTTTTGATTCTTCTCCTGCAATAATCTGCAATGGTCAGCTGCATCTCTGACCAGTGTTTCGCTTCCATACTTACTAACTTCTTTAGCTGCTTTTGTACTGGGTATGGCAGCCCGCGTCATAGTATATGATGAAATACAGATATAGATTTCCCCCACGGTTCGTGCGTTTCCAAAGACCACTGCTCTTTGAAATTTTGAATGTAAACAAGAGGATCCTCCCCTTCCTGTATCTTTCTTGTCATTACAGCTCCCATATCTGATGTATCCGATATAGCACCCTAAGTGCTTTTCAAACTGCTGCTCTAGAGTTATTAAATGGTGCTCCATCATGAGGCATGTTCTGCATAGTGACACTGGAGTATCCTGCTCTCGACCAAACATCGTTTGCTCACTCCCCACGGATAGCGGCTAGAAGACCTTTAATGTCTCCTATAGCTAACGTGTTTCCTCCTGTCATTTTTTCTAACTCATGTATCGATTTCCCAGCACTGGAAGTTAAACTCGGAAGTTTGCACCTTAAATTGTCCTTATCCATCTGTGGCCATGGTATATATTGTGGTCTCGCTCCTCCTTTTTCTAACAAAGGAAATGAAAGTGAGAGGTCCCCAATTTGCACTTAAACACTCCCAATAAGAGTAAAATAGGACACATCCCCAAGGGAATGAGACCAAAACCAAGTGCATGTGATAACAAAAATCGTTTATCTAAAATAGGGTAAGCAAAAGCTGCTTTGCTAACTCCTAGAGCGCTCTGCAGAAAACATGTTACATTCTGGTTTTAAGACATAATTTCATCATCAATGACGGGGAAGCATAGGGGGCACATCGAAAATTGGGATTGGTTGCTAAGGGCTGGCACCTATGGTCTCCATAGGTTCATGGCTTGGTGGTTGGCGGAGGCTCATGTGATGCTGTGATGAGGCTTCTTGGGCCACTCGGTCAACTGAACTCAACGGGCTGGCATGCAGTTCCAGACAGTTCTCAAAGTGATACATTTCAAGTTTTCTAATAGTTGCTAACATTTGCCCTTGTGGCCACACATACCCATTCATGTATCAACTACAAATCATCATGTCCTTTAAATCTACAAAGCCATTAATCTAGCCTCAAAAGAGAGTAAAATCTATGGTTTAGATTATTTATTCCAGGTTAGAGGTTAAGAGTACCTTGACGGGTCTGGTGTTAGATCTTATTAGTGAATGGGTCAACAATAAGTTATGGTGCTCTAAGACATATTTATTCAGAGGCCCATAGGTTAGAATAACAGATTCACTTGAAATGTTCATCTGGCACTTCAAATGGGGACACAGGAATGGAGTATACATCACAAATAGACATCAGGTCCTGAGCAGCATATATCATAGTGGTAACGTGTTTTTCTATGAGGTAAGGGTTGGTTTATCCAAACACCATGGTGTAACCCCTTTGGTTCATCGTGGCATGGTGAGCTGAGGGGAGGGGAGTTGGGCTTGTTTAAGATGCAGCCTCAAATTGCACAAAGAGAAAGTATTCTTTTCTTATAGGCTTTAACACACATTCATTACAGTGAGATTATACCATACATGACATGTGAATACTTGGTTATTATTAAACACTTCGAGGCATGTGGTTACTTAAAACTAAAATGAGGTAGCTTGTACTTATATGTGCAGTTTTATATTTGCATGTACATTCTACTATTATAATCTAGTTCTATCACATTTCTAATATATAGATCATGCTATTCTATTACATATCATACTTATACACATGGATCTTGGTGGCAATACTACATTATACATGTCTCGTGCAACAAAATTATGTGCTATCATTTACTACAATTCTCTTAACACTCCATATTCAAGAAAGTGGTTCATGAGCAACCCATTCCTAAATACGCGGTTTTAGAAGGGAATGTGCTTTCACATATGGACGTGTGAGCAAACATTACACACTCGAGGGTTGCTATCACTTATTCAGGCACGTTCAAAGGATATGGGGGTGGTATTCTTTATGGCTTGGGATTGCATGTTGGGGGCAGATTTATAGAGACAAATGACTTTCTGCAGCCAGGCCTTAAGCTGGGCCGCGGCCGGGTCAGTGACGTAAGACGGAAGACAGAAGATACAGTGTGAAGTTTGTTTCATTCGCACGGCCAATCTCTCTTGAGAACTGGGTGGCTGCATGGATGACAAAGGGGAGAAGGTGGGGGGAGTAGCTGGCTCGCTGTGCACGTCTCAAGGGGAGAGCTGCAGGCCTGTGTTCTTGTTCCATGGCTGGGCCTGCCATGGTATGAAAACAAAATGGAGTCACTGGGCACACAAAAATGGAGTCTTGTTAGGTTCTAGTCTGGGCTGTCCTCAAGGGTCACATTTCTCTGGGGTATTCCTGCGCGGGTGCTCGGGAGCCAGGGCCCTGAGCTCAAGCAGCTGCGCCAAAACTCACACAGGAAGTGTGTGTGTTGACTCAGACTAGATGGGGGGATCTGGGACCCCCTCGTCCCACACATTCCCCCCTTTCATTACTTAAGTAAGGAATATTGTAATTGCCCCAATCTTTTGTGTTCTTCTTCCTCAGCTACGGCCTTGTCTCATGCAAGGGTTCCCTTTATTGTCATCCATGCTCTATACAATGCTCTTTCCCCCCTTCTAGCATATTCATCAGGGGTGCAGGTCATGTAAATGCACCCTCCATCTCCCTCCAGGTCCACCCATACTTCCTTGTACCATTGTAACTCCCTTGGTTCTTTTATGGTCGTGTGATATATCTACTATGCGCCCCGTGTTGTATATTGCGGTCATCCTATATTTTGGCTCTGAAGTGTCTCCTGTTTGTACTTCTGCCTTGTGTTTTATTTGTGCCACTCCATTTGCACGGCCCATTGTCACCATCATTAATGCACCATTAGGTACCACGTCGGCACAGCACCTGAGACCTAATTGGCACACACAGAAAATCAGAAGTTAAAAAACAATGAGGGGTATCAGTAGTTTAACAGTCATTCCGAGCCAAGATGGCAGCCAAGAAACTATATAGTCGAACCAGGTGCTGGGCTGTGCTCCCCCTTCGTCCTTCATACATTCTCCAAGGTCGTGCACCGCCGCTATGACATGGGAAAGGGAGCCGTTGTCCGCGTCTGCAGAAGGTACAAATGTGCAACATGCGCTCCCGATTTTTCAGCAAACACCTCCATCCATTGCTGTTAAAAGGTCTAGCACATACCTGTTCTGCAAGGTCATTAGCCGTAAAGCTCTGAGTTCCACTTTGATAGCGTTACATCCTTCTTCTGTGTCATTGGCCAGTTGGATAAGCTCCCATCTGGTAATCTGAAGCCCCATTTTGCATTTGCCCTCGCCTGGATGCTGGGAACAAGAGACACAAAGAACGTCTCAACAGAGCTGAACAACCAGAATCGATCTGGGATTTGCGCTAAAAGTTCTGAGGATTTGGTGGAGATGCAGTTTGATGATCTTTTCTTCCTCTGCACCATGCTCTGCAGGCTTTCCTCTGCTAGGACATACACAAGAACTTCTTCAGTTGGCGTCGGGGATAGTTTGTTCGATGCCACCTTTGGTGTTTTTTTCTCCTTGGATATGACTTTCTGGGATCACCATCAGGGCAGAATGCAGCGTTGCCAGGGAGCACATGCCCCTCCATGATTGCAGGAGGTGCAGGCATGCCTGTTTGTCGCAAACCCAGTATGTATCCATCATTGCAGCTGTCCCTTTCTTCATGTCAGGTATTATCAGAGTTTTGCTGCAGTTCTTGTTTTCTCCCATGTTCTTTTTCCCTTCTCCACGGAAACACAATTCATTTGGAATGTTTTTTTGTAACTTGAAGGGCTTCTCAAGGGCTGAAATCCACGTGAATTTTGCTATGTGTTCGGTCCATATCGGCGCGCATGTTCATTGTACCCATGCTAGTTTTTCTTCGGAAAGTCCTTGCAGTGCCTCTGCTTTGCATAGTATCTCTTCATTCTGCTATTTATTGTCCAAATGTAATGTTCCTTTTATTACTAAAAAAGGCTCCTTTATGCAGATTACCCCTTGTGGTCTGCAGTAGCATGTGTGTTCATTCTGCTGTAGTTCAAATGAAACAGTGTGTGCTTTAAATGTATTTTTGATTCTGCATAGCGCGAGATGTAGGAGACAGTGTGCCTCAGCAAATGGAATTTCTTATGGCAACAATACCATAGGGGTACCTGAGGCATGGAGTATAAGTGAGCAAACATAACAACTTTCATTTGTTGTCTGTTTTGCAGTGTTGCTCATGTCGGCATACCATTTGTTTGTTCGGTATGAGTGCTGGGGATCATCTACTGTGTCAAGGCTGATGTACTAATGTTCTTCCCATTCCTCTTGTTGGGTCCATCTTTTCTTCTGTATAACGAGGGGGGTGGTCACTACCGTTCAAATTTAAACAATTCTTAGAGTATAGAATGTTCTATTTAGAGGGAACTGTAGTGGTGTTTAGAAGTAATCACCCTATTCCAAACCTGCAAGAACTTGAACATGAACTCGCATTTATCTAGAAAATAGCAAAGCAGATTAAATCATTACAATTCTTTGTACGCCCTTTTTAATCAGGGAACATGTGTTTATTTACATATGGTCTAAAAGAAAATCATATACACATCTTTAGGCAACGCAAACTCATTGTGCAACATTTTGCCATGGTGTATGAATCAACGAAAAGGTAGACAATGTTAAACACTAGGATTGTCCATTTTTGAAGCAAAGCAAAGATTCTATATAGAGGACTGCAACCAACATTTGTATTTTAGTTAGAAGGATAATTCCTATACATGAACCTTACTGCAGAAAAGAGTTGGTTCTTAATACATGAACCGTAACTTTTTACAGCGTAAATCTATGCATTTGTATTGCTACTGTAATCTGCTGACAGAGCTAAAGTGTTCTCTAATGCAATCAGTGTGTATGGCATCAGAATGTATTTCAATTAACCCAAATAGAAAATGCTCACAGAAAGTTAAGTACATTGTGTTCTGTGGGCGCCATTATGTACACGACATTGTGGTCTTGAGAAGAAAAACACCCATCACAAATGTGGCATTATTTAGAAAGTGCAGAGTCTGGCTTCATGCAATTTGGGTAGACAAGCCAAGTTCTGTTGTTTTGTAGTGAAGTCTTGCACATTAGTGGAGTAGTGGACAATCCTTGGTCTTGTCTTCTGCCTATTGCCATTCCCTTTATTATTCTGAAGTACCTTGCCATCTTCTTTATCTTCCCATTCTGTGTATAGCCTAAGGTAGTGCTCAGCCATGAGTTGGTTGTGTTGTGTCTCCTGCTTGGTAAGTGCACTATCTAGTGATGAAACTCTCGCAGCTGGCATTGCGGTTGGGTAAGGGTGGTTCTGTACCCATGTGAGTTCTGAGGGTGTTCTGTCATTCATGGAATAAACACTACATTCAGCTTCATTAATGGGGTGGGGGACTTGAATGGCCTGCGTAAATGCCATTAGTGTTATTATTGTCATGCGATTCATTCTTGTGAGTTCCGTGGGCCCAAATTAACTTGAAACCATCCAATATTAGGTGGGTTCCTTTCTAAATCGATTTTATCACACCACCCCCATTGCTCATGTCAATTGAAATAAAGGTGAAGGCCCAATACAAAATCAGCCCAAATATTGTGGAAAAGAATACCACTGCACACACAAATAACACACACTCACATGAATAACTAGAATAACCATTCGTTCTCCTCCTATTTCTGTCTATTCTATTGTCGTTGTTCAATGGAGCCTCGTCCATGGCCAATGTAGCTCCTATCAAATGAGATGTAAACGTTTGTAAAGCACACACATTATATTTTAATTATTTACAAGTGAAAACCATTCTCCATTCCCATTCAAGCCCCCATAGGGCTCAATGGGAATGGGGAAGGAGCTAATAATGGGCACGCAAATAGCGGGCTCGTTCTTAGCTCCCTGGTCTCTTAGCGGGTCCCGCAAGGGCGGCTGGTAAAACCAGCCGGCCCTAGTGGGACCCGCTAAGGGATCTCGGAATGTGGCGTTAGGAGGTTAACGGCACCAGCATCCTTACCAGTGCCGTTAACCCCCTAACGCCGTACTCATAATGAGGCCCACAGACATAAACAACACATTGACACATAATACATAGCACATGCAACAAATAGCACAAACAACATGAACTCCCCGTCCCCTTTTTCCCTTGTACTACCTAACACCCTTAACTTCTATATATATCACTTCCTGATTCCCCGATACCTTTAAAGAGTTCTCCTCGTCCACCTTATCCTTGCCCAGGTTTTAAGGAAGGAAGAGGAAGAAAAAGTAGGAAAAAAGCATTTCTAAAATACTACTCCGAGTCTACCTTTGAGACCCCTACGTTTTCACCTTATTTTTTCCACATACATATGTCCTGTACTAGTCAAGATAGTACTATGCGGTGCCGCCTTCTATCCCCCAACGGAGATAGGATCCCCTTATCCTCTGTTCACCTTTTACTTCCGTCACTGTCCTAATGGCCATTTGCGATAGAAAAAGAATAGAATAGAATAGAATAGAATAGAATAGAACAGAATATAATAGAATAGAATAGAGAACAGACCCAAAACGTTCCCCTTCGTGGCTAACAACCTCCCTTCTTATATGCCCCTGCTGGTTTTCTAGTTCCCAAGCCTCCTAATCTGACTCCCACCCTCCTTTTGATATCACCCACACTTGATACTCATGTGGCCGTCTTGATCCGAGACCCTCTGGATCCGATCGGTCAGGGTGCCGTCCCTCACTTAATGACCACGCCCGGCTCCGGCGAGTGATACGGTGGGTTTTGTTAAGGGGGATCATGTACCCTTTCACCCTATTGCGTGCGCACGTCTAGGTGTACCGGTTACCGTTGGCGGCAGGGTCGTAGGAGACCCATAAAATCTGAGGGGGACAAGGGACACCTTGGGACTTTGCTTTTTTAAATTTATTTATTGTGTTTTAGTCAGAAAGATGTTCTTCCCTAGCGGCGGAGCAGGGGGAGGAGGGTTGGGGTGGTGTTGTGAAGAAGCTTGTATGCCCATGCCTCCATGGATAGATGTAACAGTGGTGGCTGTGCGTCTGGGGGCAAAGACACTGCCCCCTTTTAAAGAGATATAAGTTTGGATTGAAATTCAAAACTCACAACGTTCCTATCAAGAAGCACAGTAATGCTACAACCAGAGACTGTCAGGCACATGCAGCTAGCACGATGCAGCTGATTGCCAGGCAGTGAAATGCTTGTGGGGTCGTGTATGGGCAGGTCCTGCGCAAAAACATGTTTGTTTTTCTGAACAGTGCCTAAAGGGCAAGACAAAGATAGCATAGGTTTGTTCTTTGGAGGCCAGCAGGGTATAAGGGGCCTGGAATGGTTGCCACTCATTTTTTACGCAAACAGCATGGCCCAGACTGGCAGTGGTTTTGGGCCTGTGTACCGCCTCATACTTGCCAACCCTACTGATTTAGGAAGTAGGCGGGCTACTGCTTTTTAAGCAGTCCTACTGCCTACAGATTTGGGTGACAGATCCTACTGCTTTTTACAGTGGCAGGTAATTTATGTGACTCTAAGGCAATTAATCTGTCTGTGCGGTGGGTGGATAAGAGATACATTTTAATGATGGGCTCAGATCAATCCGCTGACCTGACATGACTCTGCCCTGCACTCTTGCAGGGACAGACCATACATTAACCACCAGTGAAGGCAAGTTGCAGAGCGTACCACCAACACACAGCATCTGCCTATCAGACTGAGGAGGGTATCAGCCTCCATGTTGTTCAGTGTTCCACCTCCACTGCAGTAATAAATATGTACTATCCGGGCTGATGCTGCAGAGGAGTGGCAAACGTTGCCTACCAGCTCTGTGTGATTACCTTCTGTGAAGGTGGGTAATTAAATTTAGTGTTAACTTACCATTCAAAATTATACATTGTAAACATTGTAACATCTCTCCATGTTGTGCTGTTTGATGGGTTGTGCATTTTAGAATGTTCCAGTGGTGCCAACAATGTATGGTTTGTAATTTCCTGTGATGTAATTGTTATGCTAAGTATTATTTTTGAAAGTTGAAAAATCCTACATCTCAGACTTTTTGGTCACAGCATGTTGGCAAGTATGCCCCCTGCCGACGGGGGGCATGCAAGGCTGCATGGGGCGGGCCCACACTGAGGAAGCAGCACCTTCATCTTCAACGCGCTGCGCGTGTTAACTGTATAAAAATGATATTTATACAGTTAACACGCACAGTGTGCTAAATATGACAGTCGCTCATTCATTCCCTCTAATTAAATCCTCCTCCCCCAACACCTGATGCCGGCCCGGTCTGCACTGCACCTCCCAGGGTGTCAGACAGGACATGGAGGCGGAGGGGGGCACTTCACAGCTGTGCACATTCTTTTGCTTAGACCCACGGCATGTGAACGAGCAACACAGGTTTGTGTGGTGAGAAACCGTGCCATACAAACCCCCCACCTCGCCCCCTGCTCAGTGCCATCAGCAGTTTATGCAGCTTTAATGGTGCCAGACAGGAAAGCCAGGGAAATGTTACAATTTATTGCATGCAAATTAATTAACAAGTGGGACGAATTAAGAGGCTTGCTGGCTTTTCCTGAATTCTAAACATTGACTAAACAGGCAGAGTTGCATAGCTGTGGCACCCCTGCATGGAAACACACCTGCCTGGGGCCACTTTGACTTGACTTACCTTACTTAGTAGGCTGAGTAAGTGTGATGTCTCTCCTCAGGATTCCAGTCTCCCGGAGGTTGAGTACGAGGTTGAGTGCACTGTCAGTAGTCAGGAGCACGCGCCGCTGCCGGGCTAGTGGTTCTGAAGCTGAGACTGCGCACACACAGGGGCACGTGCAGTATGCCGGCCTGGGCATGTAATGCTCCAAATGCGCAGGTGGCAGGCGCGGGGGGTGGGAGAGGAGGAGGAGGGAGAATGCATGAGCGAGCTGGTCAGCATGCAGCAGAGTTAAGAATCTTGTTTATTTACCATTAGCAATACCCGGGCCGCGGCGCTGCTGGTGACTGTCTGAACTCAGTGGCGTAACACAAAATGTGGGGCCCCCCTGCGAACCATGCTGAGGGGTACCCCCATCTCGGCAACAAATCACGGGTCGTGCCACACTCTGGCCCGGCCTAGATTATCACACTTGCACAATAAATACAAACGTGCTGCTGAAGGCGTATGCCACACACTGTACTAGGAAGAAATATATAAATATGTGTTTTAATGCAATATACAGCACACTTTCTGACAAGAATTGGCTAGAAAGTCGGAGTGTTTGCAATTGGTCTGTAGGGTAATACCAATCCAATACATTCAAGTCACCCACAGTGCACAGGAACATTAATGCTTTGCTTTTAAAAATTCCATGCCACATGAAAACATTTCCCACTGGCTGCACAAGATAGGCCACTGTTGACACATAATAACAATACAGCAAAGCATGCCAGGCCACATTTAGACAAACCTAGACTGGTTGCACCAAAATGCCAAGCAAAGCAATAACACTCATCAAGAAGAGAGCACACATTCAAGCCCGGGTCTCTGTGACCTCTAAAAACACAGCCAAACTCTGTAAAATCTGCAAGGAATTGGTCAATTCTGTTGTGGTCTCCACCCCTCCTGTTCCCTCCCAGGCCCTCTGTACAGCTCTAGCCTCTAACGTCTCTGCTAAAACTCAGGACATGCTGTCCTCTGTCTCCTCCCCTCTTCCTCTCTCTGCCCCCCTTTGGCACTCTCTACCTCTCCTCCACATTTCTCCTCTTTCTCTCTGACAACACCTGACAAGGTTTCTAGACAAGTCCGATCTATGAAAGTGTCGTCCAGACAGGTGCTACCCTGCTCCTCGAGAACCATCAAGGACCATATTGACACCCTTGCTCCAGCCTTGGCCGATTTCTGAAATCACTCTTTTGCCACTGGAACATTCTCCTCTCCCGTTAAGCCCTCTCTTATGGACCCACTCCTCAAGAAGCCGTCTGCTGATGCTACCTGCCTGGCAAACTATTGCCCAATCTCCAACATCCCTTTTCTGGGCAAATTCTTGGAAAGTCTAGCCATCTCCCAGCATACTCTCCACACTGTATCTGTTGGTTGTCTCCATGACCATCAGTCTTGCTTTAGAGCTGCCAGAGGCACGGAAACTGCTCTGCTGAACACCTGTGAAGATCTGCTCTCTAACCTTGATTCCAGCATTCCATCTGTCCTAATCCTCCTTGATCTTTACTCTGTTTTCGACACAACCACGCCATTCTGAGCAATCAACTATTTAAGAACCTGGGCATCAGGGATCAGGCCCTGGAGTGGCTGACCTAGTTCCTCATGGACTGCCCCTCCAGGTCCAACTTGGTCCCTTTCTATCTGCCACCTCCCTCTCTACCTGTGGCATTCCCCAGGGCTCTATCCTCTCACCCAGGTTTTTCAACCTCTACTTGGCCCCATTGGCCGACCTGATCTCTACCTTCTCCTCTAACTTTCAGAGTTATGCAGTTGACACTCAGCTTTCCTTCAGGCTCCTCTCCTCTCTTGCTCATTCCTGACTGTCTATCCGCGATGTAGGATTGGTGCGCCTCCAACAATCTCTGCCTCAATGTCAGTAAGACGGAGATCATTCTCATTGGGACCCCTGCCCCTGCTTTCCCTCTCTCACTCTGGTCGCCCACTTTGGGCCCTCTTCCTTCACCTTCCTTTGAGACTTAAAATCTCTCTCTTTCTCTCCTCACATCTCGGACATCACCAAGAGGTCTCACTACCAGCTGCTCCTCCTAAAAGGGACTCTTCCCTTTCTCACTTTCCCCCAGAAACTTACTGTCTCCAGAACCCTGTTTCGCTCTAGGCTGGACTACTGCAACAACCTCTTTCTCAATCTGCCTTCCTCTACTCTCCGCCCTCTGCAACTAATCCAGAATAGGACTGAGAGACTTATCCTTGGCCTCAAGCTGAGGGATTGTATCTCTTCAGCCATGAAATCTCTCCACTGGCTCTCGGTGGCTACAAGGATTAAGTTAAAGACCCTTTGCATTGTCCACAAGGCTTTCTGGGGCCAGGGCCCACACTACATCCAAAGCTCTCTTCCAAAATACCTTCCTTCTCGAGACCTTCCCCCAGATACCTCCAACTCTCTAAGGATTAGACGCTTCTCCAGGCAGAGAGTGGGGGGTAGATCTCTCTCCTTTGCAGGTGCCTCCCTCTGGAATGATGTCCCTGCCCCTCTCAAAATTGAGCGGACCACCTGAAGTTCTGGAAGCAGCTCAAAACTTTCCTGTTCTCCTCTGCTTTCTCTCTTTCCCTCCCCTGCTGATCAACCTGACCTACCTGTCGGCTGTACTGACTGGTTGCTTGGCTACCTTCAGAGTCTCACCTAGTCCAGGCTCTTTCCTGATCAGTCACCCATGCATTCCAGGACTACCACGCACAAAGGGGCTGTAATGGTAACCCTTCAGTCCCTTGTTCTCCTTGCATTACCCAGAGCCGCGCTGCCCAGGCTGCACCCACTCAGAGCATTACTGCCCTGTTTTCCCCTCCACTCGTCCTTGCATTCCCCCTCCCATTTCTCATTCTCGCACTTGTTCCCCCTCTATCTTCCCTCCCTTTTCTTGTCGTGCTTAGAAACACTTGTGTACAGGCCTGTTATAAATGACTTACATCATATCATATCATTTTTATCACAGATGTCCAGAAAAATATACAATGCCACAGTAAGAAACAGCTACACTGGACGCACCCAAATGCCAGTCTAGCCAGGTAATTACACTTAGCAGGTCTGCTTTATCAGAAATGTGCAGTTAAAAAAAAGTCATACCAAACTGAGTAATGACTAGACTGGCTGCACCAAAATGCCTCTCTAGGCACTAATAGCACATATCATGCCTGCTTAGCCTGGACATGGACAACCATTATGATTTATCGCACAATCCCGACCCCCAAACATCCCCTCTCTCCGATGTCCTACCCCATCCTCCAAAATCAGCTCATTGCCCAGAATTACCTTCACGTCCCTCTTCCTTGTCCCCGAGTTTACGTATGAGGCCTCTTGCCTCATAGGTAAGTATTGGATGAGGAAGGGTGGGACTAGGAGCAATGAAGATTACCAGTAGCTAAGTCAGGCATTACCTCCATGTACCTCTACCTCATCCCAGTGCCTCATATGCAAGTACAGGGACGAGGAAGAATAGCGCTAGGAGTAATGATGATTACCAATAAGAAATCAAGGCATTAAACACAAGTAGTGGTGTATCACCATTGAGTTGACTGGGCTTCAGCACACCCCCATTGAAATTTTGGGCTATGTTCACTCAACCTCCAGGGGGGATCTCACATGTGCTAGCAGGGCCCCCCGCACTGCGGGGGCCCCTGTTACACCAGTGTCTGAACTGCATGCAAACATCAGAGTCTGAAGTTTGCACGCATCACTGCACAGGGACACGCTGCAGACACACAAACTGGTGCAGCATAGAGACACACACTCTGGGGGAAACTGGGGGGATGAATACCATTGTATCCTCCCCACTTAAAATTGTGGGGGGGATTTGTCCCCACTGTCTCCCCATTTCCTGCGCCCCTGTTTAAGTCTGTGATTATGGAATGACTTGGCAGGACTCCCGAAGGCTACTTCACTTACTCCTGATAATGGGCTCATAACTATAGATGTTCTTCATAAAGTCAGTTGAGAGATATGCAACCCCTATTTCCCTTACTTTAATACTAGTTATGGTCCACACCGTGTCCCACTGAAATGGCATCCCAGAGATACTTGGCAATGGTTCAAAGGCATTTCTCCGATGTTTGTATTTTTATATCACATGGATTACCATTGAGTTTGCCATAAGGTGAAACTTGACATTGTGTATGTTTCATCACCTAAAATGCATCCTTTTTTCTGAATGATGCAGACAAGCCTTAGGGTTGTGCTTACTCTACCAGCCAGACAAATGTTTATGTTTGAAAATCTGTACTATTTTATTTTTATTTTTTATAAAGTAAACATCAAGGTCAGTAGAGAGCATTCATAATGAATTAAACTGTACATGGGGGGATTTTACTGGGCAGGATGCTGAAGTAAAACGACTGCACAGAATGCTGTGCCTGCTCTGTGCAGTGGAATTGAGGAAATGGATGGGGCATTTTCCCTTCTGTGTCTAACCTGGGGTTCATGGAACAAAGCCACAGGAATCAGAGAAAGACAGAGATCCTCATCATTGGCACACCAGCACCTAACTTTCCCCTCACTCTCTGGCCAGCTTCCCGTGGCCCTCCTCTTGCTCCCACATGCGAGGCTAAGAACCTTGGGGTTATCTTTGACTACACACTGTCGTTCTCTCCTCACATCTCCAACGTCTCTAAGAAGTCAAACTACTAACTGCACCTCCTCAGTGGTATTCTCCCTCTCCTCTCCTTCCCCCAGAAGCTCACTGTTTCTAGAGCCATGGTTCTCTCTAGTCTTGACTACTGTAACAGCCTCTTTTTAAATCTGCTTGCCTCTACTCCCTGCCCCCTGCAACTCATTCAGAACAGGACTGCAATATTTGTTGTTTGCCGCAAGTACAGGGATTGCATCTCTACAGCCCTGAAATCCCTCCATTGGCTCCCTTTGGCTGCAAGGATCAAATTCAAGACCCTGTGCATTGTCTACAAGGCATTCAGGGACCTTGGACCAAAATATCTCCCGCTATTTCTTCTGAAGTATTTTATACTTCAGCCCTTCACTCCTCCACTTCCAACTCCTTGAGGGTCAGGTGCTTTTCCAAGCAATGAGCTGGGGGCAGATCTCTCTCTTCTGCGGGCACCTCCCTCTGGAACAGCCTCCCTGCCTCTCTGAAACTTGATCAGAACCATCTCTGGTTCCCGAAAGCAGCTCAAAACTCTCCTCTTTGCTTCTGCCTTCTCTCTTCCTCTTCCCTGCCAATCTCCTGTCTGATACTGCACAGGTTACCTGGCTGCCCTCTGAACCATGTGCCCAGGTCCCTGCCCTTCAAGCTGCACCCCTGCACTGCCTCCTGGCAACCCTGCACTTGGAGCTGTATCTGTAACCCTACAGTCTCCCTACCTACACTATCTATCACTTGCTGTGCTGCACTTAACCTTGCACTGCCACCTGTTGGCCGCACTTATTGTTTCTTGATGTTTAGAGCCTATGGCCTGCACTTGCTCCTCCTCCTCTTCCCTTGGCAATTTTTCCCCTTTCCTCTTCCCTGCACTTGCGCAATCTCACTGTCACTGGGCCTAGTAAGATCGTTGATTTGTCTCCCCCTTGTTCCCCTCCCCTGCCTCATTGCGCTCTGAAACACTTGTGTATGGGTGTACTATAAATAAAATATCATATCATGCCCCCATTGATGGTTTTGCCAACCAACATGCAGACTGTTTGAAACATCATTCATTCCGTCTAATTAAACTGGCGGGGTCTTTCTGTGCACATTCTGTACCAGAGATTCTATGGCTATTGAAGTTAATGGGTATGGGTTTGTGGAGGGTACAGAGCTTGTCTTACATTCTGAACGGCTTATTTGAGGTTATGGTCACATCAGTGAGTATTTTTAGAGATGTAGATTGGTTTGATATGGGTCCAGGTTTGTCAAGGAATGATGTTTTTGTCTTGGAACCATGTGGTTTCTTTCATCTTATCTAAGTGATTAGATGATTCTAGGTTAAGTTGTAGGTGAATGATTTCGGTGAACATTGTGCTCCAATTCTTTGCTCCCAGCATCAAGTTGTGGTGATGAGTGGACTCTGTGGGTGAGGAGATGACTCTACGTTTGTCACTGTGCTTCTCTTCCCCTCACTTGGTCATGGAAGATGAATCCATGCCCACTGCACCTTTTTCTGCCCATCTGGAGATAGATAGGCAAAGGTTAATGCAGGTCAGATGTCATACCCACACATGAAATCACTGCACATCTGGTCACAACCGTGGGACTTCAGCTTGCCGGAGGGTAAGTCTATCATTGGGGAGGAAGGCATAATAACATGTAACCTCTGCCAGAGAGAGGTAAGGGGGATCACCCACATATGAGACTGGCAGCTCAATGGCAGCTCAATGATACACAGCACCATAGATCTGGGCACAATGATGTGTACAAGGAGTGTTGCACAGGCCACAGACCCCACAGCTACAGCACCCCCCACAAGTGGTGACAGCAGTGCAAATGGATTGTCAGATATCACTGATCACAGTCCAACAAGTAACCTCATCCCCTCTGACTCTGAGCAAGCCCAAACATGTTCCTGACATACTGGGCCTCATTACGAGGTATGCCGGTAGCCATGCCTCTCATTGGAATAAACTGCCTTGCAGCCTTAGACTGGAAAGCAATATCCAACTCTTCAGGAAGCAATTGAAGACCTTTCTCTTCAAATAACTAGGCTTCTACTACATCACATTGGGTCGCTACTTTTGCTTCCCCTCTCCTTTCTTTTGTGTTGTCTCGTGAATCTCTGGTCCCAGAGTCTTTTTGTAGCGCCCTGATGCTTGCGAGCTTCGGCACATAATAAATAAATAAATACAATAAATAAATAAAATAAAAACCGCATCCGTGTCCGTATCCTCGAAATGAGGACTTATCGGACCATTCCGAGTTCAGATGGCCCGGTAATTCCTCACTCGAGGACACGGACACGCTTCATCCCCATTCCCATTTCAGCCCCCATAGGGGTGAATGGGAGAGGGAGTAAACAACGGGCCATTACGAGATGGCCCGTTGTTTGCTCCCTCTTCCCCTCGTGGGACCCGGTATGCACGCCTGGTTTTCCCAGGTGTGCTTTACGTGTCCCGCGAGGGGACCTCGTAATGTGGCGGAACAGGTTGAACGGCGCCGCAGCCTTTACGGCGCCGTTTAACCCGCTCCGCCAGGGTCGTAATGAGGCCCACTGTGTCCGAACACCGGCGCCACTGACTAGCAGGGACACGTTTCTATCACTAACAGGGCTGCCTCTTAGTGATGCTACAGTTCAGGGTTTGGTATCATTTTGGCAGGACAAGAGAGACAGTGATGAGAAATGCAGACGCATGCGTGTAAAATTCATATGTGCCTAAATCTACTTTGACGTAATAACCTGTCAACAAATGAATGTATGCCCAACACTACTTTGACATGCTCCTGTGCTTGTAAAGTTGACAAGCTCCTGAGACTGATTTGGAATACTCCCCCGTCTACAAAATTCACATGTGCTTAAGACTGCGTTGGTCTACTACTCCATCTGCAAATTTCACGTGTGCCTACGACGGCTTTGTCATAGTCCTCGGCTTGCAAAATTCACCTTTGCCTTAGAATGCCTTTGCACACTTCCCTGCTTGCAAAGGTCACAGGTAACTAAGAATACTCTGCCAAACTACCCTGACTTGAAAGTTCATGTGTGCCTAAGAAATTGCTGATGTATTTCCTGCCCACAAAATTCATATGTGCCTGAGAAAGCTTTTTTGTACTTCACCTGCACAATTCAAGTGTCCCTCTGTGTGCTTTAGCCTACTCCGATGCCTAGACAATTCTGTGCCTAGACGCTAGCCTATTACTGCCTACAAAATGCACATGTGCCCAAGACTGCTTTGGCGTACTTCGGTGTCTACAACGTTTTTGTGTCACTCAAACCTCTTTCCTGTATTCTTTCATCTACACAAATCCTGCTTGCCTAAGATTTCTTTGCATACCCCCCCATCTACAAAATCCATGCATGTCTAAGATGTATTTGGGGTGTTCCTATCCTTACAAATGTCATGTCTGGCTAGAACTGATATGGCACACTGCCCCAACTGAAATCATCATATCTACCTAAGACTGCATGTTCGTGCTCCTCTACATGCAACATGTATTTTATGCATGTGACTGCTTTGATCTAATCTCTGCATTCACAATTAATGCGTGCCAATGTCTGGTTTGCTGTACTCCCCAACCTGCACAACTCATGTTTGCCTATACATTATTTGCCAGACCATACTGCCAACAATGTACATCTGTTCCTAAGATATCTTTTGACATAGTTCCTGCCTGAAAAATGCATATTTGAAGGCTGAGACATGTTTTGCCTCTTTGAGGTATTCCCCTGCTTACAAAATTCATGTGTATGGAACATTGATTTGGCATATTTCCTGACCTACAAAGTCAATGCATGCCTAAGACATATTTGGCAAATCTGCCCAGCAAAACATCTCATGTATACATTCAGTATATACAATATGCATGTCTAAGAATGATTTTGCATACACCTCTGCCTACAAAATGCACATGTGTCTAATGCTTCTTTATCCTACTCCCCTTTGCGCCAAGACTGCAATGGAGTATGGCCTGTCTCCACATATCACATGCACCTAAGGCGTCTTTGGCCAGCTTTCAATGGAAAATCACATGGACCAGGCCATTTCAGTTACCGGTATGAGGCGAGCAGGGAAAACACTCGAGCAGAATTAACTCATGGCTTAGGGTTCAAAACCTAGTATTCACTTCACAAGGTCAGGCAGGCCAGGCACAAAATAATACCAGGAAGGGCAAGACCACCGGACACTAGCAGATTTAAGCAAATATCATGAGATACAGGAATTCTAGTGACAACACGTGCAGTTATCCATTTAATACCCTGCTTACCGGCACATGGTGCCAGTTGTTCCAGGATGTCTTCCTGGGCTTCCCTGTGATTGAGAACTTACCCGAACTTTCAGATACAGTTTTCAGCATCCCGTGAAGGAGTTTCCAGACCGCTCTCCAACGCTTCCACTGCACTCAGCCACGTCCGCTGAACTCTTCAGGCTGGAGAAAAGAACAAAGACAAAGGTCAGCCACGGCGTAAGAATCTGTTCTGCTTTGCACTATGCCACGTTCTGGTTACCTGATCACCAATTCTATGGAATTCCGAGCAGCAGCACAAGGATCCAGCCTGAGGGGGGATGTTGGCAGCTCCATAGAAAGGTAAAGATTATGAAAGTGTGAAAAACACAATTCACCCACAGAAACCAAAGCATCAAAAGAGAAAGACATGCTCAGGACCTGTAAGAGAGGACATTTTGAGAAGATTTTCATTTAAAAAGACACACGCAAGACATGACGGGTGACATTCAACCACCAATGTGTGATAACCATGGGAAGGACATGTAGTGAAGTAACTATCGCAGTCAACCCAGATGGGATCAGTCACTGTTGGTGGACAAGGCATTTGTCATGTGGACTCTGCTTTCCAGGTCATCTGTAACACCAATACAGGTACACAAAGAATAGGGGACATGCTTGGTGGTGGGAGGAGGCAGTCTTATAGGGGAGACATCAGACTAAAATCTGTTCTCTTATTTGTAGTGGAGCACAGAACCAAAGAGGTTATAGACACACATATCCCCGAGAGGAACAAGCATACAACCCTCACCCCCGACTGAGCAGCCAAAGTCGTGGCCAGCTGGTTGGAAAGGATGGGCACTAGCAACTACGAGCAGGTACTGGTCCTTGCCCAAGACACCCCTAGGAACGAGAAGATCCAGTAGGACATTACACCTAAATTCCGATCTACCATTCATTTGTGCTTCTGACTTATTTGCCATACTCCCTGCCTACAAAATTCACGTAGGCTAAAAACGTCTTTGGCATACCCCCAAGTCTACATATTATGCAAGTGTCTGAGAGTGCTTGGACCATCTTCTCCGTCTACAAAATTCAGGGCTTCTTTCCAAACTTTATTTATTGTGCTTGGCATTACAACAAAAGAGCAAGTAACTTTAAATATGGAAAGGCTTCTTAAGAAAGCTTTGGCAAACTCCTCTAACTAAAAAATGCATGTGTTTTCATAGTGCTTATGCAAACTATCCCAGCAGCAAAATGTACATGTGCCAAATCTGCATTTGCATAACACCCTTCTTACAAAGTTCCTGTGTTCGTATGAATACTTACACATTACTGCTGCCTAAATAATTTGCATGTGGCTTAAACTGCTCTGGCATAGATCCTGCATAGAAAATTCAAATGTGCTTAAGACTGCTTCGGTGTACTCCTCCACCTACATCATTCGCATGTGTCTAAGGCTGCACTGGTTTAGCCAATGCACCTTTTCCTTTGATTTCTTTGGGATACCCCTACCTTCTTAGCAGAAATGTGTCTAAGGCTGCTTTGCCATACACACCCACCTACAAAGCGTGACTCTTTTGGCAAACTCACCTAAAAAAGACATGTATACCTTGCACTGCTATGGCATACACCCTCCCTAAAATAATTACATGTGCCTAAGACTTCTTCGGTGTACACTTCATGACTACCTAGGACTGCTTTGTTGCTTTTCTCTGCCTGAAAAAAATCATGTGCGCCTAACTAGCTTTGCCAAAATGTTCTGCCTACAAAATTCTTGTGTGCACAAGCTTGCTATGGTGTACTGCCTGCATACAAGATTCATGTATGCTTAAGACTCATTTGCCAAACACCTTTGCCTAAAGCAGTCATGTGTGCCCAGGAACTCTTTTGCATACAACCAGCCTAAAATAGGAACATGTGACTAAGACTGCTGTGGCACACTCTTCCACCTACAATATTCAAATGTTCCTAAGACTGATTACACCTATTCCTCCACTAGGAAATCGTATAATTAAGTAAAAATGGCTTGGCATGATTCTCCTCCTACAAAATCCATATTTGCCTTAGACCTCCTCATCTACACAATTCATGTCTATATAATGCTGCTTTGGTGTATTCCTACCCCTTCAAAATTCACTTGCACTTCAATCTGATTTACTGTGCTGGTAACTGTGATCTCTTGTAAACACTTGCTACTTACCTGGAATGAGACTCAGTGACTGTGGGGGTCTGTCCCTTCGAGACAGAATAATTTGCCCTGACTGCTGCATAGGGTAGGGTATTTAAATTGAAGCGATTCACGCTGAAGCAGCTCTTTGTGCTGGTAACTGTGATCGCTCGTGGCACTTTCTACTTACCTGGAACAAGACTTGGTGACTGTGGGGGTGTGTCCTTTTGAGCCAAGCTGATTGGCCCTGCCTGCTACGAGAGGACGTTTAAATCAAAGGGCCTCATGTTGAAACGGTGCGTAAACGGCATAGCCATGATGCAGTCTTCTGGCAACCTGGTGTACAGCAGGCCTAAGGAGACTTTCAATAATTTTACTCTGAGGGAGGAGTCTCAGAGTTCTATCCCTGATGGGGCTTTGGTGTTGGGAGAGCTGCCGAAGAAGCCGGTGAGTTGTGCTGGGCCACACTCTATAAATAAAGCTGTAAAAAACACTATTTACGGCGCTTAAGGGCAACAGCTGATATATACGCCAAAACATCTACTGCATCTGTATCATCTGTATCAAACAAAGTGGAGAACCATAAAATTACCAAGCATGTTCCTGCTAACTCCGAGACAAACTTGCTGACTCCCTTAAGGGAACAACTAAGTACTGCAATGGTATGTCTATGTGCTAAATGGACTGCTTCCATTATTCAGCTGTTGCAATGAGGTCATCTTACCAGAAAAGAGACACATTCAACCACTTTTTGGAAGGCACTGTCTTGACCAACTCAACACCTGACAATGCTCATATTATCATAACCGAATCAAATCATTCTTGAGACCAAAACATCGTTCACAGAATGCTTTAAAGCCCATTGTGCCAATATGGACCTATTGGGTAATAGTCTATTATTCACACCTGAACTGCCTGTGATGAACTCTGCCAACTCAGACCATGATAGGATTTCTCCTGAGGTTCCGATTTCTCAAATGCCATTCATCTTATCTCACCAACCTCCCCTTTGCGGAAGGCAACTTCTAGCCATTCTCATAGTATTTCAGCTACCAGTACTTCCTCTCTTTCGCCCTCCCCCTCTTTAGACTGGACTCACTCACTTAACTTGTAAAACTCGCTGAAGAGATACATAGTCAGACATTTTAGCACTTTGATCTCTTAAAACACATAATCACTCAATTGGGAATCAGACAGTATTGGCTAAGGATGTCTGTGTATTCCCTGATCAAATTAAGTTGATCAATAACCATATAACGAGTGTAGTAACAACATATTATCTTACTACCTCTAAAATGGCAGCTTTTAGTGATTGTGAAGGGAAAGACTCAGTGGTTAATCCGACAGAAGACGTTCTTCTTCAGCAGGCTCCCTATTCATCACGCTAAGATCTAATGAGATGGTTACGGCCTCTAAAGGTTGTCCCTTGGTTAAGAAGAATGGCCAAAATCAGGCCACACAGAAAGCTGCTATCTCCAAAAAAGACTTGGTAGCTAAGAACAGACATGTTAAAGATGGAAATCAGGGCCTGAGAAAAGGATCAAGGTTTTGCTCACTGGTCCACATACTAGTAACAAGAACAGAATAGTTATTAGATGCTATTTTTCAAGAAAATCAACACCTTCTACTGATAATAACCCAGCAGACAAAGATGGCCACTCTTTCCATCTGCAGGGGATCAGTGCTCTTTTCGACTGTACGGAAGATGTTGTAATTCCACAATTACAAGTCTCTACTAATTTAATTGGACCCCCCCTAACAAAAGTCACTAGTAGCAAAATACTGCTGGATTTTAAGCAGTCTGTTAACACCGATCTTAACTTACCCTCAGTATCCTCTGGAGACACATTATGCAGTAAGGAGAGATTGAATATTGGCCTTGGCTTTATGTGTAAATTAAACTGTTGACACATATTAAGAAAACAAAGCTTGTTCTGTCTCTTGACACAATGTTTTCTAAATCTCTCTGCTATTTTAGACTTATTCCAACAAATCCCTCACTATGCACAATTGATACTGAAGACCTAGCAATTGGTGAACAATTCAAATATTTGAAATATGAAACAACATATGTACATTTCACTGTGGATTCTGTACTACCATTTGTGAACTCTTACAAGGTGTTGTTCACCAAATTGGGCTATGACTGCTCCATGCACAATATTGGAGGGGAATAGAGTATTGACTATGGGAACAAGCAAAACTGTCTGATCCTCATTAAATGTATTATAATACAATCAAGGAGAGATGAGAGCAGGTCACCGCCAGTTGCAAAAGAAGTGATGATTCTGCCCAGGATAAAGGAGGATGGGAATGGTCACCAGATACTCTACAAGTGAAGCTTTTAATTCGTCCCTAATCTCATGTTCATTGAATCACTGAAAATGATATGTCGTCTCTCTTGCTATTGGGAACTGACTAATGCAACACATAATTCACTCTTAGGTCTAATAATAGAAAACTATTCCATGGAGGGGGCAAATAATAGACATTTGTTAGATGCCCAGATTATTAAGGAAGGAATATTTTGAGATTGCAAATTTGAAATTGATTCACTCGCAACCTCTGTGCACAGACGTAAGAGTATTCTCAAGTTATGGGTGAGAATGATCAAGAACAGAGTCTAGTGAATGTATATTCTAATGCCTTAAGTAGGGATTATATCCCTTACGCTCACCTCTCCCCTTGCTACATTAGAGAATTCCCTAATAACTTTGTTTGAAAAAAGTATTTGAGAATTAAATGTAATCTTTAGAACACCTGGGAGGTCTTGGGTGCTGTTAGAAACCTGAAGGTGTCTGTCACCACTAGTCCCCAGGGATCTGTCATCCTGGTGGCCAGGACACGGCCATCGCTTTTGGATTCAGTTCCTGGGGTGGACCAGTGCGGAAGGATCACCTGGGTGGGGGGTCTTTGGGGAGTGGGAGGTGGACAGTGGATGGTGAGACACGGTATCCCCTTCCCTATAACACCTTTACCCCACCCTACCTGGTAGGATATTTAGAAAATCTACCCCCCTTTTACAACACAAACACTTACACAAGGACAGTCCTCAATGGGAGGAAACAGAGTAACACCTGAGCAGTATAACTGACGTGCCCTAATACAATGGTCAGGCGAGGTCAGGCAATTACTGACCGTCACACACACCTGACTTCCATTAAGCTTTTACACACGGATGAAAGGCGGAGCACGAGAGCACACTCTGAGCGAAGCAAAGCGCACGGGGAAACAGCAGTTTTGAGACAGCAGCTGAACAGGCGAAGAAAGACAGCGAAACACAAGGGGATCGCAAGGCGGGGAATTCCCTTGGCCTTTTAGACAAGGAACCGTTACTTTCCAGAAATCTCATGAGTAGAAAGCATAAGACCAGGAAACCAGGCTGAAGAATCCTGCATTGTGTGTCTGAGGTACCCGGGGCACTCCTGCGTCAATGATCAAGGCTTGGAGAAGCACCAGCCGCCGTGATACCGCCCTTGGCTCCAAGATCAAAGTAGCATCAATAAAAACAACACAGCCGGTGAGTTGGGGACACTGATACAAAACCGGTCTGTGTTGAAGCCAAAGTTGCAAGCAGCAACATTGTATTGCGAGCACTGGAACGAACATTGTTAGAATGCGTGTCATAAGAGACGCAAGTAAATTTGAAATACTGATGAGTGATACAGTTTAAAAGCAAGATATAATACCTTTGACAGAGTGGTCTGACACTGCGTGGGTGCTCAATTGAAGGTCTCTGTAAAGTATCTAACTGAGAAGTGGCAAAGTGAAAGTGAGAAAAAGTTTATATCAAGAAGAGAATGAGAAATTGTGAATCAAAGTAGTCCTACGACGGGTTGAGCAAAATCTGGTGCACAGTCAAAAGTCTTCAATTTTGATGAAGTAAAGAAAGTTTGAAAAAGTAGATACATTTTTTCCAAGCCCGACAGAGGGAGGTCAATAGAAGGTTTTGTGTTAAAGTGGGTTAGAGCCCTGCAGAGCGAACCTGGGGTGAAAAAAAACTCACCCGAGAAGTTGTATATGTGAAATCCTAAGAAGAAAGGAACTTCAATGTTTGTCATGCTGCATCAGGCCCTCTGCAATAAGAGACTTTGAATGGCAAAGAGACTTTGCCACAGAAGGCCCTAATGTTGAGGTTTTGAACTGTATCCTCATGCTAGAGAAGGCAGAGAGGGTACTAAGCTTGATTGTGCCACTTGTCCCATGCTGAAAACATGGGGAAAGAAGCCAACAGCTTGAATATCCTGACATATCATTTCTTGAACACTTTCCTTTTGCATAACATTGTATCCCACACTATTTGTATTTAGAAGACTGGGTTATTATTATTTGATGGTCATAGCCTGCCCCCATCTTTGGATTTAGGATCAGATACGCATTTTTCAAACCCTGTTGAAGTTCAATAAACACCCTTGAACGGTGATCACTTGTGTCTGTCTTACTGTTTGATATCATGCCTTCCTTACAGTGAATGCTTGCACTTGGTTATGGAGCACAGAATGTGTAAGCTATGCGGTTGTCAGATGTTATTAACCTACAAACACTTGCTTAGTACTTGTGACTCCCGGTGTGTGCTAAGAAAAACATACTTAGCGACTATAGGCAAAGATGACTGTTTGCATCCTTGTAGTGAGATTCTTTGGACTGGTTTTATGGCAGGTAACAATATTAACTTAATTTATTACATGGTCAAATTCTGGTGTGAGATTGCTGTAATTTTAATATTATTATCTGAATGAGCTGGCATCATGTTGTATGTTATTTATGATGCACGGATTTGATATTTTTTATGCTGTTGGTTATTTGCATTGTCTTTCTGATTTGTGTTGATTGTTTTGCTTTTAGTATCTTCTTTTCTTTTTTATTGTTTATTGTATGTCCTGATTATCATATGTTTAGTATTTTTTTAGAGTGTATAAAAAGCCAATGTTTGACTGTTGTATACAAATAAATATCACTTGTACTTGAGTGAATGCTAAGGCTGGTTGTGCTGATGGTCTGTGCTACACCCTGAGATAATATATTTGGTGCATCATTCATAGATCTGTAAATCATAACATTAAATGCTGTTTTTATTATGATCACAAAACACACAGGCGTGCAACAAGCCACCTAACGTCGCATCCATCACCCTTTACCCCACTATTTAATAACCAACAGTTCGCGCCTGGCCATAACACATCTGCTTTTCAACGCTGGCATCAAGGGGGATGCAGGATGGTACGGGACATGTTCGAGGGGGGGCAGCTAAAGCAGCTCGAACAGTGTAAGACAGACTTCGCGCTGGACGAAAAGGAAAGGTGCCGATACTGTCAGCTTAGACATTGGCTCACCCATCCCACCATAAAGCTAGCCGCAACTCGACAACAAACCCCCTTTGAAAGATATCTCAGCAGGGATTCGGGGGACAAGCATCTGATCACAGCCATATATAAGCACATGAAAGCAGGAGAGGACCCTCCACTGCGAGTCTATGTGAAGAACTGGGAACTAGCCACCGGGTCCGCCATTGAAGGCGACGACTGGAGTTGGTTATGGAAGCAAATACCAAAGCTAACAAGATCACTTCGAATAAGGGAGATGTGAATGAAGCTGCTTACCCAATGGCACGTGACCCCCTCCAAACCTGACAAAATGTACCCTGGGGTATCCCCTCTTTGCTGGAGAGAATGCAGTGCAGTGGGTACTTCGGAGCACATATGGTGGTAGAGCCCAAAACTTGAGACTTTTTGGGCGGGGATATGGGACACACTTAAACAAGTTTTGTGACTTAATTACGGAGGGAACAAAGGGCTGGCGATACGGGGCTTTTGGGGGTCACTAGCATTGATTAAGACTAAGGCAGACCGCAAGTTTTAGGCAATAATGATGATGGCGGCTACTATGGTCCTAGCTCGCAGATGGAAAGTGAAGGACCCGCCGCAGGACCATGAGTGGGTGGCAAAGATGTGGTGATTGCTGGCGCTGGAGTGGCTTACTTACTCAATAAAGGGAGACTACCTGGGGTTCAGGTCGGACTGGGACTCACTACTCTCATACCTGGTGGATGGTACACGGCAGCCGTGGTGCCCGAGGAGCATGCAACTCTTGGGTATAATAAATGCCTCTGATGAAGCAGACACATGAAGGGGCAGGTCAAGCCGAACCGATAAGGGCTCTGTGGGGGAGGGGGGCAGTTTGGACAACGTTTGGAGAAGCACTGCAACACTGGACTACTCTTGAATCCTGAGTCGGGGAGGGGGGAGGCAGGTGGGGGGAGTTGGGGTGTTCGTTACATGTGTTGTTTTGTTTACTTTATGAAAATGCCAATAAAAACTAAGTTGAAAAAAAAACACACAAACGACACGTGTTTTGACCCTAGGTCATCCTCAAGGCTGGGCATTACATATTCAGAACGGAAATGATAATAATAGTAATAGTAATAATAGTAAAAGCAATAAAAAGGCAAAAGAAAAACTACAAAATGAAAGTAACCATAAAATAAAGTTATTGTCATTACATAAATCATATTGTGCAACATAAACCTTTATATAAGAGAACATAATATTATACAGTGATTGTAAAGGTTTACATACGTGTAAATGATCAATGGTTGGGTCAGAGACGTGGAAAGGAAAATAAAACAGACAAGGGGTGGTTCCAATCGCAGATTTACTGCATACTATGCCTGTTTAGGTCAGTTACATTGCATGCTCTTGACATGCCCTTCTCCTTTTTACTCCCAGCAATTATCCCCAGTGATAGTCTAATGCCGATGAGTGACCTGATAGAACCGATGAGACACCTCAGTAGAATCCGGTAGGGCATGCAAGTAAGCGTGATTGAGTGCCTGTGTGCAACTGCCAGATTACTTGGTGAGATCAATATCTTAGGGTTCCCTCTGCCTGTCGGCCTCCTATACAAATGAACACAAAAAAGGTAGCAGGCGCCCCTCTCTCGAAAGAACAAGGCATGATAACCTGTTCAGTGGTTATTAACCACATTGAGAGTTCGCAGCCATTGCTTTTTGCTCACTGTACCTTCACAGATGGGAAATATCCATTTGCATATCAGTCTTTGTCCCGCCCACAAGGGCAGTCCAGCACCGAAATGCTATGGCAATTCCTCTCTGAACAAGAGTACCATCAGCAACCCCATACACGTGTTTCAGCCTTGTTGGGCATCATCAGTGAGGTGAAGCTGAGCCTCTCTAAGCACAGTGAGCAGGGAGTCCACGTCTGGTTGCCCCCAGGTACCCTAGGGTGACCAACCCCAAGTTCCTTTCAAAAATACAAAAAAGGTAGCAGGCGCCCCTCTCTCGAAAGAACAAGGCATGATAACCTGTTCAGTGGTTATTAATCACATTGAGAGTTTGCAGCCATTGCTCTTTGCTCACTGTACCTTCACAGATGGGAAATATCCATTTGCATATCAGTCTTTGTCCCGCCCACAAGGGCAGTCCAGCACCGAAATGCTATGGCAATTCCTCTCTGAACAAGAGTACCATCAGCAACCCCATACACGTGTTTTAGCCTTGTTGGGCATCATCAGTGAGGTGAAGCTGAGCCTCTCTATGCACAGTGATCAGGGAGTCCACGTCTGGTTGCCCCCAGGTAACCTAGGGTGACCAACCCCAAGTTCCTTTCAAAAATACAAAAAAGGTAGCAGGCGCCCCTCTCTCGAAAGAACAAGGCATGATAACCTGTTCAGTGGTTATTAACCACATTGAGAGTTCGCAGCCATTGCTTTTTGCTCACTGTACCTTCACAGATGGGAAATATCCATTTGCATATCAGTCTTTGTCCCGCCCACAAGGGCAGTCCAGCACCGAAATGCTATGGCAATTCCTCTCTGAACAAGAGTACCATCAGCAACCCCATACACGTGTTTCAGCCTTGTTGGGCATCATCAGTGAGGTGAAGCTGAGCCTCTCTAAGCACAGTGAGCAGGGAGTCCACGTCTGGTTGCCCCCAGGTAACCTAGGGTGACCAACCCCAAGTTCCTTTCAAAAATACAAAAAAGGTAGCAGGCACCCCTCTCTCGAAAGAACAAGGCATGATAACCTGTTCAGTGGTTATTAACCACATTGAGAGTTTGCAGCCATTGCTTTTTGCTCACTGTACCTTCACAGATGGGAAACATCCATTTGCATATCAGTCTTTGTCCCGCCCACAAGGGCAGTCCAGCACCGAAATGCTATGGCAATTCCTCTCTGAACAAGAGTACCATCAGCAACCCCATACACGTGTTTCAGCCTTGTTGGGCATCATCAGTGAGGTGAAGCTGAGCCTCTCTAAGCACAGTGAGCAGGGAGTCCACGTCTGGTTGCCCCCAGGTACCCTAGGGTGACCAACCCCAAGTTCCTTTCAAAAATACAAAAAAGGTAGCAGGCGCCCCTCTCTCGAAAGAACAAGGCATGATAACCTGTTCAGTGGTTATTAACCACATTGAGAGTTCGCAGCCATTGCTTTTTGCTCACTGTACCTTCACAGATGGGAAATATCCATTTGCATATCAGTCTTTGTCCCGCCCACAAGGGCAGTCCAGCACCGAAATGCTATGGCAATTCCTCTCTGAACAAGAGTACCATCAGCAATGAAGTTCACTTCTTACCATGTAGTATGGTTCAGTTTCTGTCCCCTTTATTATGGTTTCTGTGTTCAGCGTTCCTTCTCCTGTCAAGTATCCTGCCCGTATGTATTGACAAATGGCACACTAAGATGACAATAAAGAGAGAACACAATGTTGAATGGGCTGCTGCCCCTTATGCGTGAAAACGCATTGTTATATTTCCCATCTATGTTACAAAGGTACTTACATGTGTACCTTTGCGGTTAGATTAGTGGTTCGCCTTCAGAAAGAATTCCCTGCAAGGTTTGCTCATATTCCTGAAAGTAGATTGCCAGAATGTTATTTTCCTTTTTTCCCGAATATTGCGCTTGCACCCGCCCTAGTAGGCCCTGTGCTGTGCCTGATAATTATTAAACTGATATGTGCTCGCTGATCTCACAAGGGACCCATGGATAGAGAGAGTATGTATAGCCCCCTTACCTTAGAAGTCACCTGAGTCCATTAGGAAGATTCCCCGACTCGTGTCCGTGTGCCGCACGTGGCGCCATTTTCAAATTCTTCGATTTGTTTATGGTAATGGTGTCACGGGTTGGAGTCGCGAATAAAATTAATGTCTGCACTGGTATACATTCCTGCCTACAATATTTATATCTGCTTAAGAATGCTTTGGTAAATTCCCCCGCCTACAAACATCATGTATTCCGAATTCTGATGTTGCATACTTCCCCGCATACAAAATGTACAGGTGCCTAAGACTGAACTCCCTTCAATAGAAAATGTGTACACCTTAAACTGCTTTGTCATACAACCTGTTGAAAGATCTGCATGTGCCCAAGCCTTCTTTGGTATACTCACCTGCACACATAATTCATGTTAGTGGAAGACTGCTTTAGTGAACTCTTCAGTCTTCAAAGTTCACGCCTGCCTGAGACTGAATTTTTGCTCTACTCTGCCAGTTTAACACTCTTGCCTGCAAATTTCTGGTTTTCCGGAGCCTGCTTTGGCATACTTCCTGCATATGAAATTCATGTATGGCTTAGAGCGCTTTGCCAAACTCCCTGGCCTAAAAGGTTCATGGGTGTCCAAGCTGCTTTTGCATGATCCCAACTTAAAAAATGGGCATGTACCTAAGACTGCTGTGGTATAGTCCTCCACCTACAACATTCATGTGTGCCTAAGACTGCCTTGGCCTATTCCTCTACCTACAAATTTCAGAATTGACTAAGAATGATTTAGTATACTCCCTCACTTACAAAATCCATGTCAGCATAATACTGCATTGGTAATTTTTATAGCACAGGCCTTGTTTGAGAGCAGCAGAGAGCTTTACAATGGAGAGTGCCAGCATTGGGCTTGCCATTTTATACATTAGAGTAGTACTGTGGGACGAGGGAGGGTGTGATTTTTTATTTATCAGGCAGGTATTGTTAAAATAGCCAAGTTTCTAGTGTTTTACACCCTGGCAGGATTGAGATTCAGATGGGCATGGTGGGGCAGAAGAAAGTATGCTTGCAACTCTTCTCTTAACACGCTACCATAGACTCTAACCTTTTGACAGATGTGCTATATGTGGCGCTAGAGCCTCTACGGGTGAGATTTTGGAAGGAAAGGCTTCCCCTTTGAGACGCTACAACAGAAATTCAGAATTCCTGAAGTGGAACACTACCACTACACACAAATGACGCACGCCTTTAGGAAACACCTGCAGGCACTCACTGACGCACCAGACTTTACACCCCTGAAACACAATTTACTCACAGAACACATTCCCACTAGAGTCACTTCCATCCTATATAAGATCATAACTGCCTTCTCCACCCGGGAATTGGCTAGCCTGAAAGCTAAGTGGGAGAGGGATGTTGGCACTATCGAAACAGAGGACTGGATCCAAGTCTTTATGCACCCACGTGAAATTTCAATAGACACAAGAATCCGGTTGGTACAACTTAAGATACTTCACCGAGTTTACTATCCCGCGTGACTCTGTACGGCTGGGGGCGGGCGGCTAATCCTAACTGTTTGAGATGCCATGGGGAGGAGTGCACTTTCTTTCATATCCTCTGGCAATGCCCCCGAATCAAAATCTACTAGACATAATGTTGACAAACACTGACAAGGATTGTAGGTCAGACAGTGCCAGTAGAACCAGCAACATTGTTACTAGGGGTCCCAGATGAGAACACTGGGAAAAAATTGGAGGGTATCTTCCTGTCTACAGCACTGGGATTGATAAAGCGGGATATTTCACAGAAGTGGGGAGCTCTGGAAATCCCAACCTTGGCTCAATGGTCCGCCGAAATGGACAGTTGTGCAGCAAAAGAGCACAGAATATACACTGCAAGGGGATGCCTGGTCAAAGCCGCAAAGATATGGGGAAAATGGGAGCAGAATGAGAATTCCTTCAGTATGGAGGGAGGGCAACTGGGAGTGCATAATGGGTCATGGCAAGGGATCACGCACTTACAGGGACGAGTGTGTAGTGGCACGAAAGGGCGGCTTTTAGGGCCCACTCAGCGTTAGAAGGGTGATGGGGAAAGTTGTTGAGGTTGTATGTTTGGAACCAAAACAATCAAATATTTTATGAAACAAAATAAAAATAAACAATGAAGCCCAAGGCTTTCGCCAGGTTTGACAGCTGGGTGAGGGGGGGGGGTAACTCCTTCAAGATGTATGTCATCTAGCCATTGTTGCAAAGTTTGTTGTTTGGCATGGCAACAATGATAACTAATTTGGTCTTGGTGGGGTTCAGTTTGAGCGAGGCATTTGTAAACCATGGTGGCCAGGCATTCGCTGAAACAAAATATGGAATGGGGGCCACTGACCTTAAAGTACAGCTGAGTGATGTATGTTACATATAGCATTTGCATAGTGACTAACGCCATTTGTATGGCTTCAAAGCGCTGTGGGTGAATGCCCTTGGTGGACTGAAGGGACCGAAGGGAATTGAAGGTAGGATTTTTGAATGCGTGTGTGCGTTTTAGCCAGCACAAAGGGGGTAGGGGCAGCTAATTCCCTGCTGTACATCCATTGAGATCGGGCTAATGGATGGGTGCTGTGATACTGTCAGAGGACTAGGTGAGCCAAGGAGTCTAATTATGTCTCCAGCTGGACTGCATCTTTCATGGGACTCAGCTGCATTCTAATGGCAGAGGTGATGTGCGTTATGAAGTCAGGTAGTGAATAATTGCAGATGTATATGGGTGGGTGCAGAGCAACGGCAGGGAAACGGCTATGTTCCATTGAGATGGAGTGCTATAAGTACCAGAGAATCAAGTCCAATATCTAGTTGCGATGAGGGTATGCAGATTGCATCATAGGGATCAGCTGGAATCCTTCTGTGCCAGCTGAGAACTGCCCTGTTGTCTCCTCAAATGATTCATCAGCGCATCCGCCTGTATGGGGTTACATTTGCAATTTTATTGTACGTTTTCATCCAGGGGATGGACTAGGTTACTCAAGATGCAGAGGGGAAGAGCCAGGACTTGATTGCCTTCTGGAAAGCGAGGTGATGCTCTACGTGGCAATGCTAAATGAAATCGAGTTCCAGAGTGTCATCAGCATACTGATGGATGGCTATCTTGGGTTTGTTTAGGAGAGTTCCCAAGGGATCCATGTATCGATTGAAGATGGTTGGGGACAGGATGGAGCCTCGGGGGTTCCAAAATTGACTGGGAGTTAGTTCAATCTGAATGGGTCCATTTGTACAGCTTGGTGTCTCTCAATATAAAATTCACGTTTGCCTAAAACAGTTCTCGCTTAATGCTCTGCCTATAAAATGTACATTCTTCTTGGGTGTACTGACCTGCATTAAAAATTCATGTATGCCTAAGACTGCTTTGGTGCTCTCCTCCACCTACAAAATGCATATAGGCCATAGACTATGTTGATGCAATGTTACACTTTGGGTTTGGTGTGCCCTATAAATAAATAGACAAACAAACAAATACTTACAAATTGAATGTGTACCTAAGCCTGCTTGGGCATCCCTTCTGCATAGAAAACTCACTTCTGCCGAAAACTGCTTGGGCATAATACTGAATCTACAAAATCCATTTGCCTTGTGCTGCTTTGGTGAAGTCACTTGCTTGCACAATTCAAGTGTGTCTGAGATTGTTGTGTTATACTTCCCACCTGCAAAATGTACGTCTCTAAAACTGCATTGTGGTTCTTGCATGCCTACACAATTCACATGTGCCCAAAGTGCATCTGGATACTCCCATGCCCACAAAAACCACAAAGGGACTCCAAAATGTGGAACAGTTAACGGTTTGCATTGGGGTAAAGTTGGTGATATTACCTGATATAATACCGCCAAACTCTTCTTGAAACCCTAAATCGGGTATCTCTTCAATGTATCAGCATATATGGAAAGTGAAGCCCATTACATCGTATTTCTTAGGTATGTTTTAAAGAAGAATGTTTTCAACTTTTTGGGGAATGTGATAACTTTTCTATGACAGAAGTCAAATGACTATAGAAGAAGAAGCCAAACCAAGACAAATCATGAGGGTTCCATGTGATAATGTCGCCTGGAAAAAGTCACCAGGTATGCAACTTTTTTTTCTTGACCCAAGAAATACTTTCCCCAAATATTCTAGGAGGGGAATCATTTTAAAGTCTAAACTCCAATCGCAGTATAGTTGGGGGGAATGTTTGATATTACCGAGGGTGCCTTTTCTGGGAAATGTCTCCCCCTGGTGGGCATGTCCCAGGCGACTTTATCACTGGACACCATCATCAGGACACTGCTGGAATGCATCTTTCCAAAAATCCATTCTTACATGAAGCTCTGTCAAGCGTCCACACACTAGCTTTCCGGACACCAGAGAACAGGCTGGCATGTTGTTTGTTTACCTTGACTGGGCAGGACCAGCAGAGTCATAAATTCTGAAAATCCTCAGCACCAGGATGTCTGGCTGTGACACATGTGGGGCTCCTCACCAGAGAAGTCTTCTACGTGGAATGAGAGCAATAACAGCAGAGTCTCTGGCCAGTCGTTGCAGCAAGCACCATGAGAAGGACTTACATGATCATCTGTGTCTGTAAAATTTTCAAATTCTATACATCCCTGAATTAAGCAGTGGATTAGATGACATTACCGAATGTTAAGTATTGTTTTGGGCCGTTTTTGTGTTGGCTTTAAAATGCGGAAATATTACATACTGCCACACCTCCTTCCCCACCCCCACCCTCTCCTGCTGATTCTCTCGTTAATCGGAGGGGTTTAACCCCCCAAACCTCCCATTTCCCTACCTGCCACCCCATTCCAACCTCAACACACACATCCTTCCCAGGCATACGCAGACAGACACATACACGCACACACACATACATACACAAACTCACCTCTCACTCCTGCGACGACGTGTGTGCGGCAGGGGCATGACAGTTTGATTTAGAAAAGACTGCTCCCCGCGTTCATGGAGTGGTCTTTTTAAATTGGTCTTTTTCCTTCATAAAAAAAAAGAAAACTATGATTTGACCTAACACGGATATTGTAGAGCAAGCGCTAATAAGACTGCTGTGCACTATGTTTGTACATATTTCACCTTCAGCTGATCAAATCACAGCAAGAAAGGGGGAGGCCAAGGCAGGTATCAGAACCAGTTGTGAAGGAGGCAGAAGAGACTGCATGAGCTTCCCCCAAAAATACCCTGCATGAGATTGTGCAAAGCAGTGCAAGAACCGACACATTATGGGGATGTGAGGCAGCCCTCCTGCACCACCTAAAGCATGCCTTTTCCTTTTTCTGACCTCCACTGCTACCTATGACCTCTCTCTCCCAGAGCACCTCAAGAATAATAACCCTGTCTTTCTACTTCCAGCGCCTAAGTGCTGTAAATAGACACACATGTGTTTAACATGCCCCACTGTCGTCAGATGCCTGACGGGCCCTAGTATGACAGTGCTGCATGTTATAGACATAGTCACAGGATCCAACACCCTCTACCCCGCCGCCCCCCAAATGGCTGGGCACTCATTTTCAATCCTGTGTGATGTGGAGCTTCTCAGACATATCTCCAAAGAAGTTGTCAAGGTTTGCGGGAACACAAAAGATCAACGATGTTAGGGATTAGGAATCAGCAAACAAATTTGCCCAACACTACTCAGCAGTGATGGACCAATGAGCAATATGTATTTGGTGTGGGCCACTTAAACTTTCCATATGATAGGGTAGGGTAGAGGCCAGATTCCATATTAGAAAGGGCCCTCATGTTCCATGCTTCAGGGTAAACATTGGAACACCAAAACAACACAACATGGCACTGGGAACACATGATGCCACTTATTAACCAGTTGTTTATCGATTTTAATGACCTCCATGCTTTAATGCCATCCCTTATCCCAAGCACCAGACAAGACTCAGAAAAGGTCAAAAGGAATGGTTCTGACCATCCAATAAAGCTGATTGCCCTTGATCAACCACATTGCATGGAATACGCGTGTGCATTTGCCTTCCTGCTCCAAACAAATGTTCATTTTAGAAGGGAATAGCAATTAGTAACGTTTGATGTTGACAGGCACCAGTACAATTCATTGACATGCCGACGATAGCTCTGGGAGATTATGCTCTTTATAGCAACATCTACTAAACAAATCCCTAAAAGCAAGTCAAACATGTTATATAGCAATACTAAACATCACAATAAAGAGTAACACAAGGAAAACTTCACACAATCAAAGGAACAGTACAAAGGTAAACATAAGCTGCACTTACCCACAGGTGGTTAAATTACAGAAATTGCCCTAGACACACCTACAAAATAGGAAGACCTGATGCTCAAATGTCTGCCTTACTCAAGAGGAACCATGAATGGTGAGCAAAATTAAGTTCCTCCCTTAGAGGAACATAACCTTTCTCTTTGGGATACACATGAACATATGCAATTCAGCCATCACAATACGACCACCATTCAAGAAATGCCAAGACCCTCCCTCCCCCAGTCCTCAAGCAAGCCCTTGCAAAGGTTACCAGTCTTGTTCCTAGAGGAACTTGTTGCCTGGAGTCCTGGTCATTTCAGATTGGCTTTAAAGTGAGCAGAGAAAACATAATAACGGAAGTGTATTTACGCATCGCTTCACAAACCTCTGCGCTGTGCACTCATCAACATGTGCATGGCTCACTAGCTCTCCTACTGACTCTATTCCTGTTGCTGGTCAATACCAGGCAGGAGATTTCGATGCCTGCATCCGTGAAGGTGCACCGTCCCTGTAGATTATGCTACATCCACTGGAACATAATGGCATCACTCTACAAGTTTATTCTGCATGGTACAAAGACAAGGGATTAGCTGGAACCAATCCGAGTGGACTAAGTACTCCGATCACGCTGATTGCCTGAAAATAAAAGCATCAGAGGATTTTAAAAAACTTTGCCAAATAAGAGTTCTCTGTTAGTGTGGTCGCTATATTCTGCCTGTTTCATCGCTTTACCATCAATAGGATCCTGGAAAGTATAACCTTCCTACATAGAATGACCGTGATGAGCAGCATAGTTTCCAGAAGACTAAACATCTGCGACTGCTGGTGCCACAGTCTTCTTAAATACGTGTCACAGACCAACTTCAAAGAGTACAGAACACAACCCTGGCATTCCTTAATTGGCTTTCAGTAACAAAACACCTACAACACAGGAACATAGCAGTTCAGACTCTACCTTCAAGGATAGGATGCACATCTGTACTGACAGTGCATGCTCAGTTTGAGCTGAATGACACATGCAGACACCAGCTGGAGGAAAGACCTTCTATGTTCATGTAGCCAAGTCGTCTGATCCTAGTAACCAGCCCAACCGGGTGACTTTAACACTCATCTGCTGTCCAGGAGAGCCATAAAGACACAGTCCTGCAGTCTCCCACTAGCTGACACCACCAAGCTCCTTGGGCCACAAACTGCCCAGTTAATATTTTGACATCCAACCTTTTGTGTCTCACTTGCTTTTGGTCTTAGGGCAAGGGTGTATTTGTTTTGTTGACTAATCTAGGCTTTTTTGCTGGCTCATTTGACAAGCAGCCAGAGCTAGATCATAGGACCAACATGAAACCTGCAGTGACATTCAGGGGGTGTTTTGCCACTGCACTTCTTACCAGGGCTTTCTACTAGGATTGCACTTCTGTGCTACAGCATCTTACTGTATCAAAGCACAATTGCAATGCCCACAGACATGTTATCCTGGAAATGGGTGGAGGCCATTGCAGACGTGTTTGCAAACACGTTGGATGAGAGTGAATTCTATATCTTGGCATCCATCCCAACATAGCATCATGTATTGCAGGTCCCCCTAACCCCTTGTTCTTTGTCCCTCCACAAGACAAAGGGCAGATCTTATTTTTTGTAACGGGAACATTCCTTATTCTCTAAATAGTCAAATGATTTGCAATGGAGACTGGCTGATCTCACATTATCCTACGTACTAGCAACTCAGCATGAATAGCCATTCTGTTAAACAGAGGTTTAATTGACGATCATGGCCACCAAAAATGGTAGACGGATGCTATAAAAGACCACTTTAATCATTTACATGTTAAGTACTGTTCGGCTTTTGTTTCCCTTTGAGCTATTGTGCCTGAATTTCAGAGTGATGAACTATTGTTGTCTTTAAAGCCACCCTGCGGGTAACAGTGCTTACCCTATGAATCCAGGGCTCTTTAGTAGAATCCTGCTGCTGCAAAGTAATGGGAGATAAAGTACAGTATTGCACATTTCCAAACCAGGTAGACAACAGGTGGAACTTTCGATCTGCATTAGAGAAGATGTAGCTATAAGGAAAACATGAGAGAACGACTTGAGGACATCTATGATTGGGAAGAAGGGGAATTCCTGGTTGTGCTTTACATGTTTCTCAAAAGGATAACAAGAGGCAGCAATTAAGTCAGGTAGAAGTACAACACGTGTTAGTATATGAAGTGCAGGTTTTTCCAACCGAAGAACGTACCCTTCTACAGGGTCGGACTCAGAGGCGTAGACAGGGTAGGGCCTGAGTGGGCATGGTCCAACCAAAATGTGTAAATGCCCACTCTGCAGCACTGTGTGGGCATTTCAAGATGTTAGTGTCACTGCAGTGGGCCCCACTACAATAGATTCAGGCCCCACTGGTCAGACTGGGGCGTAATATTGGCTCGGGCACCAATGAAAAGTGGCCCACAGTTGCAAATGGCAATTCATTCCTTTTGTGGAAGACTGTTTGAGTAGTACCCAAGGGGGAGGTTTTTGATAAATTATGATGTCAATTGTGCATTTTAAAGAGCATTCATTCAGTAATACTGGTCAAAACTATTAGCCATGTGGTGAAGTAACTTATAAAACTTGGCCCACTTTGACCCTGAAAAAACTGGCCCACACTAGCATTTTGTGTTTCTGGTTCGGGCATTGCCCTATTGCCCTATAGGGCAGTCTGATCCTTCCCTTGCTCTGACTTAATTATCATACAGTCACTCTTAGTAACACAACAGGGATTCTTAAGACACTACTTTTCAGCGTGTTTGCAATGTTGAAATGATGTTGGCACCTTTGCAAGATTTTGAAACTGACATGCTTTACCGCAGTGTAATTTACTGAAGAAACAGACACATTAAATCCAATCCACTGCTCTGATGAGTTGTGCAGTACAGACCACAAAGGTACACTAATTGTAGGAAAGCTATTTTCTGCTCTTAAGGCATCCAAAGGTTGTGCCCATGCCAGGTTTGTCAGGAAAATCATGGATCCGAGTTTCAGCTGAATCCAGAGGTGATGGTTGTGGCTGTTGATGCCCCACCTGCTGTTGCCATGTTGGGAAGTTCTGTGTGTATCGATTAGACTTCTTGTCTATTGATCTGGAAACACTTCACAAGCAGGGTTTGGAAAGTTTGTTTTTGTAGTATACGCTTCAGTGTTGTTGGCAAACTATTTACTGCATTCCTTTGTCTGCATAGATCCAGTGTGATGCCTCATGTCTTCTTAAAGAGACACACGTTGTGGCTGATTACTTTCTTGTTAAAACATTTCCTCAATGGGCACGTTCTCTTTGTTTCATTAAAGTGCTGAAGGTAATTGTATTTCAAACCAAGAGTGTCATCATTATTGGGGTGGCCACCTTTTATTGTTATGTCATCCTGACTATAATAATACAATCATATTGGATATATGCAGACAAACCTCTTACAGGGATCTTCATTCCTGGCAGAACCCTCTGTGTCCAATCTCTGTACAAATGGATGTTATATTTGTCATATTTAATAGGACTCTAACCAGTGGCCTCTTCCCAATAAAGGGATGAGTCGGCTCTGAGATGCCCACTGATGTCATAGTCAAGCCATTAACATCATATTCCATCTTGCCACTTCAATCAGCAAAATAAATGCCTCGCGGCATGCCAACAACAACTGCCTATGGCTTTTCAGTGTGGCCATGTTCTTCAGCATGTGGGACAGCAGCAGAGTCTAGATGTGATTCTCGCTTGACGTTCACAGGCCCTGAACCAGGTGCAATGCCATACTAACATTGTTTCTATGGCAAAAAATAAAACATAAAAAGAAAGCCTACTAATGACCACGTTGTGCGCATGAACTGAGCAGATAATGACACAAATGAGTACTGATAAAATGTAATCCTCCTTAAGAGTGGCCACTCTTTCAACACAACAGACTCCCTTCAATATGTGACTGTCCATTATGGCTGGCCCAAGGTCCAAAACCTTCCCATTAAAACTGGTCGGCAGATCCTACCAGTCAATACTTTTCAATATATATTAAATAATAGCCACAGAATGTACCTATGAGATAAAATAGAGGTTCTAACAGAAAAATGGATTTTGAGCTAATCAGAAAATACAATGTGTAGGCTCCAATGTAGTGATCTCATGAAAAAGAAGTACCTCAATTTCTCATAAGGAAAATGTTACTCTGTGCCTCCTACTTGACTGTGGCAGATTAGCATCTGTGTGGAAATGCAATCCTGAGCTTTTTAAAATGTTTTCTAAGTAAAATGATGGTCATTTTCTCTTTCAGAAAGAGGGCTGTGATAGGCCACACTTTCAAAATGGTCCTTGCTGGAAAGAAAAAACACACATATGTTTACTCTGCCAGGCCTTGTCCACTGGCCCACCAAAAGCTTAAATGTGAATTGCCAACATGGCAGACACAGTGTACGTGACAAAATGCCTTCTGGAAAGAATGAACAAGCGCTATTTTTGTAAATGTTGTTAATAGGAACATGATACAGGTAAATCTATTTCTGAAAGGTGAGTTTGCTAATCAGACCCCATTTGAGAACGCCCCAAGCCAAAGGCTTAGTGCAGGGGTCAGAGATTTGTGGCTCTCCAGATGTTTTGGAGTATGACTTTCATGATCCCTCATCAGTGACTATACTGGCTAGTGCTGATGGTAGTTGTAGGCCAAAACATCTGGTGAGTTAAGGTTTGCAGACCCCTGGCCTAGTGCATACATGTGCCATTGCTGGCCCAGTCAACTGACTACTATGGTACCTGCTCACCAGTGGCACAGAACAGATTCAGAGGTCACATGTGCATTCCTGACAGCTGCTGTGGCCCAAGGTCACTGCAGACAGAGGCTGAAATGTAACCTCTGCACCTCTGATCCAAGAAATAATAATTGATGCCTTATCCATCACATGGCAAGGAAAAACTCAAAAAAGACGCTATACTTGGTTATGGTATAGCGACTGATAAGGGCACACAATTTCTGAAAGCATACCAATTTAATATCATAAAAGTGTCAACCCTGTGAGCCCAGAAGAGCTATGCAAGGGCAATGTATAAACATGGCAGTCTGCACTGCTCCCAGTGAGATAATAGCTAGGATGCTGCCCTCCTTCGAAATCCCAGAAGGAAGGATAATGCTCTCATAAGGCATAGAATCTATCACACAGAGATGTCCTCGGACCCTTGCATTTAAAGGTGCAAACTCATAACAAAGGCCAACTTCACATGGGCGTGCTGCACACCAATAGGTCTTTGAAGGGCAGGCTTAGGAAGGGGGTGGAGTTATGGTAGCCAGAGAGAATAAAGTGCACCTCTGAAAGGATTACATCATCTTGCTTTCTGGTGGGACACAGCTTCCTTTCTGTCCGATCGATTCCTATGGAACAAAGCAGTGTAGATATGATACAAGAAGGCAAGGGCCGTGTTACAGCAACAGGGATAGGATTCCTTACAGCAGGCTGATGTCTGTCCAATCCCCTGTGACCTTTTACCTTAATAAGGACAGGATCTCCCACTCCTTCTTCGATTCTTTCCTGGACACTAAGAAATTGACGTTTCTGGAACACTGTTGGGAGTGCAGTACATCCCAATGTCCTTTGCAATACAGGTGAAGACAGGTGAATTCAAGGCAGATGAGAGCTCTGTCTCTAACCAGCCCCATGCTAAATTGGGGGTGAAATGCAGTTGACAAAAGCTTGCACTCTGCTAGATGCACTGGAAATAGGCTCCTTTCTGGAGTGGAAGGAATTACTGCAGGCATGAGCCCAGCTCCCTGGACTGGGAGTGAAGAGTAAGAAGGACTCATCTTTTCCTAAAGCGCCAGAAATAGGACACACAGCACCCAGAGAAGCCTAAAACAGCATGGATTGTTTCACCATTCTTAACCGTCCTCATACAGATTGGACAGTTTTCAAAGCCTTTGGCCCAAACAGAGCCCAAAGTGCTGCCTTTGGCACTCTCGATGCATCTTCAAAATGCTGCTTTCAACTTCAAACCATTTTGACGCCGCACTGCACCATCAGCACTCATCGCTGCTGAAGTTTGAACCCAAGTTTGCAATGTGGAAGGCTTCAAACTTCTGCATCTGTGTACAACAAATCAAATCACCAGAACATTATGAAGACATGACCAAGAACATCGACTCGAACCATGGGAAGCCATCGGGGGCTCATGCCTACTTGACCGATTTGTAACTATTTTTCTCAAACTGGCTTGACTAACGAACCAACCCTGGTGGATCCTTTGAACTGTGCTGCTCGGACACTGCACAGAAACACACCAAGCCCTGCTTCAAACCTGTTTTGTGGCTGATCTCTTCCTTGACAAATGTGATTTGCTATATTCACACCCCATCCAACTTCCAACAACAGTGCTTAGAAGCTTGGTTTTAATTTATTCAACCACCCAACAAAAATAACTAGATATTGTTGGGGGCCCAGGCCCCTATCTAGTTTTGGGACGGCAGTGGCTGATAATCCCTGTTTCCCTTGTTTCTACTCTTGAGAAGGCCAGAACCCCTAGTCCACTTTTGGGACAATGGTGACTGTTAAGCACCCTTTTGCATGTATTTCTACAAACACATATCCTTTTCAAGTGACATGATTGTAATTATATCTTTTATCCCTGGCTCATGTACTCAGAGTGTCATTACATAGGCGTTATGCATTTTCTGTGTTCTTTCCACAAGGGTGGGTTTTTGCTTGTGTTTCTAGGTAGTTATTTGCATTTGCATTCTTGGTAGTTTAATTAGTATATATATATATATATATATATATATATATATATATATATATATATATATATATATATATATATATATATATATATATATATATATATATATATATTCAGTAAAAAAACTTTGTTAAAGGGAAGTTATGGTTCAAAATAAAACCGAAAAACCCCTGAAATAACATGTGCATTAACCTTTGATTAAAACTCTGTACAAGGGCTTCTTATTATAATGTTGACAAAAAAAAGTGCCAAGGATCATTGGAATAGATGTCTTGAACTATGTAGTGCATTAGGCAATGCATTGATATAAGTAGCATTCTATTATGAAGTTATTTACAGTATACTAAGTGTATAAATATAAGCATTGTATGCACCATACATGATGGGGGTGCAATATTCATAATCTTCCCATGTTGAATAGTGAAATGATAAATGATAAATGCTTTCTTATTACAGTTTTGTGTACTTGTGTACTGTGCAACATGTAATAAGTAGATAATAAAACCACTTACTACATAATTTCATTACTACATACAAAACAGAAAGATACAACAATACATACAAATATGAGTATATATAGAAAAAGTGAAGTACATAAAAAGGCAGCAGTAGAAGCAGAAAGTGTTCACAACCTAACTGATTATCTTTATGCACAGAAAGGATTGCTCTGTTTCAAACTTACTACTTCCCTATGATGTGACTGCACCCTAAAGAAAGAAAGTAATGCAAATACAAATATGAGCACATCCAGAGAAAGTACAGTAACAGAAAATAGCAGAACATTAAGAAAGTGTTGAAAACCTTACTGATTGTCTTCATACACAGAAAGCATTGATATCTTTTAAGTGTGTATTCTCCCTATGTATATGTTTCATATGCTGTGAGTGAACCCCTAATGAATTACTGTAAGAACATATTGATAAGTCTACAAATATAGTACATTTTGATTTTTTTGTTTTTACTGGCCAAGATATATCACTAAAGGAAAAAGCCAGACATGTGATGTCATCAGTGATGTCATCAATGACATTTGTGATGTCATATTTGATGTCCTGGATGTCAGTCTTAGCAGTGCACGGTGGTGGCATGAGTAATGGTTGCTTAGCTTACCATAACTAGCGAATTTCAGGGGTTTTTCGGTTTTATTTTGAACCATAACGTTCCTTTAACAAAGTTTTTTTACTGAATTTCATAGGTTTTTGGTAGCAAAACCTAACCATAATGTCCCTTTAACAAAGTTCTTTTACTGAATTTCTTAGGTTTTTAGTAGTACAACTTAACCATAATATCCCTGACTTTATATTATGTAACATAGAACATACTGAACCCCCAGCTAGTGATTTTGATGTCCGCGGACTGTGCATATGTCCGCGGACGGACGCGGACAACAGCAACACTACCCAAAAACTCATGGGGTATCTTAAATTGTTATATCTTGCCATATGAACAGTGCACACGTTCAAAAACCAGCACACAAACACATTATATATAGTAATAAATAAGAAGTGGAACCTATATATCTAACACATCAACCATCCATTTAAATACCATATGTACTGAAATGGAATATAAAAAAAGAAGAAAGATAGGCTTCCAACATAATTACCTCACAGAAACTGCACAACTAGGAGCAACAGCAGATCTAGATACCAGGAAGAACACAACTTACCAGAAGCTAGTAAGTGTACTTCATTTGTCTTATATATTTCTAAAATTTCTGTATTAGATACAATAAAAGTAATATATATTTTTTTCTTCACAGAAATGTCCAGTACTTTGGAGTGGCTTGAGGAGAATTTCCCACGTGAGGAAATGTCTGAAGATAGTGATAGTAATGGTAGACACTTCTCTATATAACCAAATTAATAAGCATTACTTTATGTACACTTAACATATATATATATATTTTTTTTTTAACAGACCATACAAACACTGAATATAGTACACCAAAAGATACATTGGAAAAGACTCTCCAGTGCATGGAAGAAAATATTGACATGCTCATGGCAAATTTCAACCATTTGAAAAACTTTGTGGAGGACCACATAAAAGAAAACATTAAATACCATTGTCTCACATGTACCTGTCCCCCCTCTCCATATCCCAGTCAATTATCCCCAAACCCTCTCCACGAAGAAAAACGTTTAGATGAGACTTTCATCCCTTCATCTCCTCCTATCCATCCTCTTGAAACCCCCAATTCCCCTGTGTTTGTGTCAGTTTCTGCTTCCCCTTCTCTTTCATAAATTGTAAATCTATACATAATAAAACAAAAATATTATATGTGTTTTAATTCAGTTCATTTTTGTGTTTTTTTAAAAAAAGGCAGTCGGGGTGTCCGCGGACAGCCCAGGTGTCTGGGATGTCCGTAATTAACCAAATAGGGGTGTCCTAAGGACAGTATACCTGTCCGTACTGTCTGCAAGCAAAATGGAACCGTTCTTAGAACACACTTGTTGTCCGGGATTGCCGCATTAACCAAAATGGAGGTGTCCTAAGGACACTGTACCTGTCCGTACTGTTCGCAGGCAAGTTGAAACTGTTTTAAGAACACACGAGGTGTCCAGCATGTCCCTAATCAAATGAAAATGGAGGTGTCCTAAGAACACTATACCTGTCCGTACTGTTCGCAGGCAAGTTGAAACTGTTCTAAGAACAGACGCGGTGTCCGGGATGTCCGTAATCAAACGAAAATGGAGGTGTCCTAAGAACACTATACATGTCCGTACTGTTCGCAGGCAAGTTGAAACTGTTCTAAGAACAAAAGCGGTGTCCAGGATGTCCGCATATATACAAAAATGGGGGTGTTCTAAGGACATTATACCTGTCCGTACTGCCTGAAGAACATCTATGCACATGCGCACCACACCCGTAAGTTCTCCGAACATCGCGCCTGTCCGTAACTGTTCGTCTCACTTGTGTCACACTTTTAATTAGTTTCAGGACCTGAACACTGTCCGTAGAACACCCGCACGCATGCGCACGACCGTTCCCATGCATTTGGTGTCTTACAGACACCCGTTCCCTTCGCGGACATGTTTGCGACACCATCATGTGACCGCACCCACGCTGAGCGTGTGTCCTGAATTGCAGGCGCTGTCCGGGTCCCCGAACATTTCAAAAGAACCTTTTCAGGCAATCCACAGTATTTTATAGTACAAATTCACCATAGCACATGTCTCAGACAATGACCCTGATCTTCTACATACTTTTTGGAACTTTTTGAACCTTTTTGGGGTGTTCGATTTGTCCGCGGACAGCCTAGGTGTCTGCGAAGCATGCACCTGCACCCCTATAGAAGGCCACACCCCAGAGCTCATCCTCATTGTGTTTCTGGCTATCTGACAGAACACTGTGTACTTTGGCTGCCAATCTTCCAGATATTTCTGAAACCTGATGGCATCCATGGCTCCTCTACTTCCACCTGGTGCTACCTCTGCCTCAGCACCACCCCCACCCCCTTCACCACCACCACCTCCCCAAGGGCCTGAAGAGGGGAACAGGCGTGAGGATGTAGAGGAGGATGAAGAGGATGACGAGGATGAGATAGTGGAAGTCCCTACTACCAGCACTCGCCGTGAGTCTTGGGTGTGGTGGTTATTTACCATTCATGCTAACGTACCCAAGGCGCGTGTGAACAAAGTCACCTGCAAACAGTGCAAAATGGTGCTGAGTCACGGGAGGCTTGGTTCGTACAGCTTTGGTACGACAACTATGAAGCAACACTTAAGGTTGTTCCACGGTGGGGCCATTTGCAAGGTTGTACCTTGTGAAGAGCGTAGTAGGTTGAGTTCCTCTACTTCATCCTCCGTTTCCGCTCCTCTCACCACAAGAGACACTCCTGGGGAGAGCGCATCCCTCCAACTGCCTCACAGGCCATTCACAATGCTGATGACCCTTACTTTTTGAGGGTCACAGTTTTGGTATGTACTGCGACGCAGTACTCTGCAGGGGGGAGAGACTTCGAAGTGCTTTCGAGACTACAGTCTCGGAGCATGAGAAGACCTGCCACTACCTAAGTAAGGCCCACCCGACATCTTCCTCTCTCCACCCACCCTTTCTTATCCCCGTGGTTGGTGTCCCACCCTTACCCTCCTTTCCCCTCCTCTCCTAGTGTGTCGTGTGTAAAAAAACAAAAAAAAATTAAAAAACAAAAAAAGTCTAAAAATAGAAGTGACAAATAAATGGAGCAGGGTCCTGTGCATTTGTTTTTTAGATGTCCGCGGACAGTTCGCCAACATCTAAAGTTTTGCGGTGCTGCCCTATCAAAATCATTGCACTTCTCTCTGGGAGGAATTGGTGGCTCTGAAAAGAGCCTTTTGGTGGTGTTTTTTTCTGTTTGAAAAACTTGAAATAGTCAACACCTACTGCAAAATGGATGGCTGTAATTCCAAAAAAGGACGCAATTCATTTTGTACATTTCTCAGAAAAATCTGATTATCAGCATAAGTAAGATGGACTCCATGTCTGCGAAAAATGTATGTGCTACGAAACATAATTTTTTCATTGTGAAAAAGGACCTGCCAACATCTCCTAAAAAGGCACAAACAGCCTTATTATCATTCCGCCTTGCTTTCTCCATTTGTGGACCAAATGAAGAAGAACGCAGCCACATTTGTCTCTGCGCAATACGAGAAAATATTACTTGGGAATTTGGAAACATGTCCATGACCTTCCCAAGTCCTTCTTTCATCGCAAATTGCAAAGAAATTCCTGACACATGTCCTAAACAGTTCCCTCCACAATGAATTATAATTATGTCTGGATGAAGCTCTGTCTCCAAACTAGCACAGGGAGGTACCAAGTCCAGCGACTTCATTCCACACACTCCATGCCAGTGCACTTCAACATGAGGAAATCCAATATCTGCAGCTACTCCACAACATTGTGCATGCACCTCCAACCAATGTATCCATGAGTCTCCCAAAATCCAGACAATCGGTTTTCTGAAACACACAGCCAAAGCTAAATGTTCTTCTCTCAGGAAAAAGACTTTCTGACAAACTCTCTCCTTATACAACACAACCACTAAACTTTACTGACCTATCAATTGCTCTACTCATTCTCATTTACATGCATCTCCACCCCAAAATCCCTGCATGTAATATGCGATGTCTGCGGACTACCACCATGTCCGCGGACATATTATAACTTGGATAGCCCTTCTACCATTTCCACTTCACTCACTGTGCCATTCCCTCATTGGATACAGCTAACCAGTCACACAACCAATATACTGTAGATCACTCTGAGTACAAGTCTCATCTCATTGGAAAGCTCCTACTACAAAAACTACAGTACAAGTCTTCAAGATTTCTACTTGCAGCTGCATGCATATCCACATGCATGAATACAAACTACAGGTATGCATATGTTCTGCACAGTACATGTACAACTCTTATAAATGAATATAAACAGAGTAACTGCCACTTAACCTGTATAGCCTATAAAATGAACTTATTGTCATTGTTTCCATTTGCTAAAATCAACTATCACTTCCAAACCTGTCTGCTATCTAATTTTTATTTACACACACACCTATCTAAAAAATTATAATATTAGAAGATGGAAGAAATAACAATATAATTGTGGAAAAACACTTAGTAGTGTATCGTAAAATTACACACAGCCAGTAAAATGTCATGCGTCTTCATACACTCACACACATAGACACTTTCATTGAATTGCTGCCAGCTGCAATAACACCACTACCTGTAAATCACATCCTTCTACATTATTGCCTATAGCTTCACAAATACATATATTCCATGCTTTTCTATACAGTTTCTGCCAATTACCTAATTAAAATTGCAAAATAAATATAACATTATTTCTTCTTTCTCCTAACATTCTATAACACAGCTTTAAAAATCCAAGTGAATTTCATACACTTAATATTCTACTCATTTACAAAGCATGTTGAACTAACATAATATAAATAAAATATAAAGGCTGAACATAGTCAAATGAAACTGAATGCATACACTATGTTCAGAAATCAAACAAGAATACTACTACAAAGACATAAAAATGAATCTCTCAATTAACATCACTGCTATAAACACACACAATTACTGACTGCTTTCTTTTACAATTGCAGTGAAGACCACTATCCTGGAAAACAGCAACATCTGAACTACAAACACCAACTAAAAAGAAATATGCTTATGTCACACAAAAAAGTCTGCCTAGTCTTTAAATCTCTCCATAATCTTGCTCCCCCTTATCTCCCCTCTCTTCTCTCTTTCTACACTCCCTCCCACTCCCTTCACTCTGCTGACCACTTTCTTCTCACTGTTCCTCCTCCCCCTTGTGCAACATCCCGTTTACGCTCCTTCCATCTCCTAGCCCCCCTGCACTGGAACTCCTTACCTCTCTCACTCCCCTCTATTTCTACCTTTTCCTCATGCTACACTTTCCTCAAATCTCTCCTTCTCCATTCCGCAACATGAAACCCCTCCCACATTCTTGCCCCTGCCCCCTTGCCTTATCTCCTTAATCATCTCCCTCCCCTTCCCTCTCCCCATTCTCATCTTTAACCTCATCCTTTTCCCTCCTCCTCCTCTTCCCCACCCTTCCCTCTCTCTCACTTCTACTGCACTACTCTCCTTCTCCCCTTCAGTTTAATTGGTCTACTTACTGTTTTCTTGGTCTGATTCTCAATTTTAAATTGCTTCCACTGTTACTGTTATAATATTAATTTTTATATGTATCTTCTTGTTATTAAAATATATTACTCAAACACACTCTGCGGGTGATTCATGTAATTTGTGAACCAAAAAAAGAAGATGTGTGTACCATTCTACCCACAAATCACCATTTATTAAACAGGGATTAGCACGCAGAATGGCACACAAATCCCTGTTTTTCAGAGCACAAATAACATAACTCAGCCCTTAGAATATTAGTATTGCAAAACAAAGAATTGTTTTAATTTTATACCATTTGATTTATCCTCACCACTAGCTCACTTGCTACTGTCATCTGAACCGCAGTATAGTAACACACAAATAGAAGAATAGCCTTCCCAACTAATTGTAGCTGCCCAATGCACAATCACACACCACCAGATACATCTTTACCATCATACTCAAACACTCATGTATACATCACACATACATTACACAACAGCCCAACCCATACCTTCTATTTTTTGTTTCAACAGACCCCACAGAATGCCTACCAGAAAGCAAGTCCGTAGAAAGCAAAGCAGAAATAGGGCAAATGAAAATAAAAATGTCCAAAATAAGCATCCATTTCTAGCAGAGTATGTACAAAAAGTTAAAACAAAACAGCTAATACAGTCATTTAGCAAAACTAAACAATCTTCCAGTACAGAAACTTTACCTCCTCTATCAAAATGTAAAAGAAAACAGAAAATGATTAACAGAAATGCAGCTAAATCTGCTCCTATAAATCTTGATATAGTAGGAAGTAACCATACCAAAAAAAGTATATTAGCAAAAATGTTCCGCCACAGAGTCCTTCAGAATCTTATAAAAACACGAGACAAATCATGCACAACCCTTAAAAAACTACCGTAGAAAATTAATCTTAGAAGCTTTGATAGTGCAATCCTTCTCAAAAGAAAGTTATTTATTTTAGTGTTAAACAGAATGAAACCACTAACAAAACAAAGTACTAAGCACTAAATTACAAAAAAGGCTTCTCAATAAACGGAATGTCAACAAAAATAACTTAAATATCTGTGGAGGTGAATGGAGTCACACAACAAGCACAGAACCATATTTCAATGAAGAAGCATACAAACGAAATCAAACAAACACAATTGGCATCCATAGCAGTGGACGAGGTTATAAAAAACTTAATAATACCATAATGGAACAAGAAATACTGCTTACAAAAATATCCTCAGAAAACTCAGAATCAATTCTCCATTTGACTGAACCAGAACGTCCAGTATACAAATGGTCATGCACGTCAATGTGTAAAATTGCCAAAAAATCTTTCAAATATTTCCGCCAGTTCCTCAATCAATATGTGAAAGACAAAGACAAAATCAAAATAAAACTGCTGCAAAAAATGGATACCTGACCAGTGCGCAAATAGACAGGACTGCAAGGACATTCATTGGCCTGCATTTCAGGACCTTTTTGCAAAAGCAGTTTCCATCATATCAAAATGATATCAACACATCATTCAACTATAAGAAATCCAGTCTATATACTGTACTATGCTAAAAGTCCTGCTTTAGCACTAGCCGATTTAAATAACAATCTTCTACATGGTACAGCCAAAGACCTACTTGAAGAAATCAACCATATCCAGAGTAAATATTTTGGAAGTGAAAACCACTTACAAAATGCAATAGCTTTACAACAGACTAGCAACCATTCTGCACATGGCAACCTTCTACTACACACATACGAAAAAGAAATACTAAAATTCAAAAGTACATCCGCTGAAGTACCAAACCATCTGTGTGTGTGTGTTGCTGCAGAAATTTTTATAAAAGTAACTCAAAAACTATAGACATAACATACAAAATAGAAGACAATGAAGTACAAAATAACTGACCCCTTAGCACTTTGCAGTTACTGCACTACAAAACTTGACAACAATCAAACTCCTTCACGTGCTATCAGAAATAATTTGGAATTATTCCCTCTACCAAAACCCCTGCAACAACTCAATTTATATGAGAGCATCATAATTCAAACAGTGCACCCATTTCAAGCAATAATACACCTTCAACCAAAAACAGCAAAATTACCTCCCTCTGAATTGGGGAAAGGCATTCATGGCAAAGTGGTATATTTACCATAAGATCTAAAAGAATATGTGCACACTCTGGGAGTGCATCATCCAATAGAACCATCTTTAATTGTCTTAGTAAATGGTGTACCTACAAAAGATTTTAAAAAATTGGCAACAACTGGTAGACTTTCATAAAGTTAGACAAGCCTTGCAATATCTAAAAGACAATAATGAATACTACAAAGAAATACATATTGAAGAAAACTTAAGGGAAACAACTGAAATAATTCAAGAATCACAAGAAACTGGTGTATTTGAACTTCTAGATCCTGCTACAGTATCCAATATTTTAGACCATTACACAATTCATCCATTACACTCTAATGACACCATAGAAGATGCACTAGAAACGTACCAAATGCGACAAACGAAATGATCACCAATCAGCATATGGGAAAAAAGTATAGAAGCACATGCTTTTCCTCTACTCTTTCCTACTGGCAAAGGAGGAAGGTATGATGATAGACCCACTCAGATGACAGCATCAGAATACCGCTCATTACTAATGTATTCTGAAGATCCCAGATTTAGACAAAATGTGATATACATATTCCACCTACTCTTTGAAAGTGAACTAGCAACTCTATGTTACAGAGTTGTACACACATTAAAATCAGGAACCCACTTTCAAAATATGTCAGATACGCAATTACTACAAAAAGTGCAAGAAAAAGATGAAGTTTTACAATCAAGCTTTACAAATCTGTTAGCAAACATGCGTGGTACGAAAGAGTACTGGTTCCGACGTCACAGAGATGTACGTTGTATGATAAGAAACCTTGGCCCACCCACTTGGTTTGTTACATTAAGTTATGCAGAATATGCATGGGAAGATCTACATGATTTTCAACGCATATCAAACAAAAACAAAACAAACATAGATATACTAACACCTAGAGAACTTTGCTCTCTAGATCCTGTTAATATTTCAAGATATTTCCATCATCGCTTCATTGCTATGCTACACTTCATTTGTAATAAAACTGTTCCTCCCCTCGGAGAAGTGCAACACTTCTTTTGGAGAAAAGAATACCAAGCCAGAGGAGCACCACATATCCACATGCTTTAATGGATTAAAGATGCTCCTAAATTTGGTCAAGACAGTGATGACACTGTGTTACAGTTTATTGAAAAATATGTCACTTGTGAAATTCCATCAGAAGCAACAAATAGTGATCTTCATGCACACATTGTACAATTTCAAAGACACAAATGTGGCAAATATTGTCATCGCATATTCAAAAACAAAGGGAAATACTACACCAAATGCCGTTTTGGTTTTCCTAGACCGGTTACAGAAATAGGTGAAGTGAACAACTTCATGTCTTCAGTTAGACATAGTGTTAAAGGTAAATCACCTACAAATACATATTACATAAAAAGAACAGAAGAAGCAAAATATATCAATTATTACAATGCAATCATTGCCCTATTGTGGAATGCAAACATAGATGTGTAGTACATTGCACACAATTCCACTGTAGTTGCACAATATTTTACAGCCTGCTTAACCAAAGCAGAAAAAACAGAGCTTCAAGACCTCTGGAATGACCTGTCAACAGACAAAACACTGTCTCAGAAATTGTACAACTTGGGCATAAAAATGCTCTCCCACAGAGAATGTTGATGCTATTGAGCTGCAGATAATTTAACCGGTACTGCTTTGTATGGAAAATCTGAAAACATAGTATGGCTAAGTCTTGGTCCTGCTAAATCTAGAAAAAGAGTTCCCAAATCATACGACGACATAGAAACAATAGCCAAAAATGATCCGCACAGCCAAGACATTTTGAAAAACAATTTACCAGACACATACTACCCAAACAGAAGCACCACTTTGGAAACCATATGTCTATACCACATAGCCCAAAACTTCACATACAAAAATAATACAAAACCTGATAAAAAAGGTAGATACATAGTGACAAATTGTGAAGGCAGCTTAGTAAAACTTACCAAACCAAGTTTAATTAATCATATCAAATTGTCATTAAAAACTCCTCAACATAAAGAACTATATTACATGTCCCTGCTACAACTCCTTAAACCATGGAGAAAAGAAGAAGAAATACTAGATAACTATGACTCCTATGAAGACACTTTAAACCAAATGAAAGCACTATCACCGATTTAAACTTTACACAGTACAAAACAATGTTGCACAATGAACAGCAACACGAAGAAGAACTCCAGGCCCAACTAGATAAGGACACTCCTGACAGTAGTCAACCTTCTGTAACAGGAAGCCAAGAACCACTGGGATAGCCACTAATAGCAAACAAGGCAGAATTAGCTATGACAGAAGTAGAAAACACCATGTGTCAGTATGAAGATACAGAAGACTTAAGTACACTACAATCAAAACTAAACAATGAGCAGCGTAGCATTTTTCAAGAAGTAACAGAAGAAATTGCACATGGTGTACAACATGAAAATAAAGAATGTACCTGTCAAAATTGCAAACCTATACTATTATACGTCAGTGGTGAAGTTGGTTCAGGCAAAACATTCTTAATCAAAATCATCAGCAATTTCCTTCAACAATTGACAAACAATAATCTGTCAGCTGTAGTAAATGCCCCCACAGGTTTAGCTGCCTACAGAATAGGCGGTGTCACTTTACACTGATTACTACTCCTGCCAGTCGAACACCAAAACAAATTAGAATATTACACACTTTCTACAGAAGCTGCAATGGAATGACGCAGAGTGTTAAAACAAATGAAAATGCTACTAATAGATGAAGTGAGCATGGTCTCCAACCTAATGTTGGCTTTGATTCACCTCAGATTACAAGAAGTACTTAAACCAAACTATGATGAGCTCTTTGGAGGAAAACACATTATTGTTTCCGGGGATCTTCTTCAATTGACACCAGTGAAAGGTGAACCAATTTTTAAAAACCTAGGACACAAACTCTGCCGGAAAACTGTTGGCAGCGTAGGAAATGTCAGCCTTTGGCAACATTTCCAATACAGAGAACAATTTTCTCTAACTCTAGCATACACAGTCACCATTCATAAATCACAAGGTCTTACCCTAGACAAAGCATTGATAGATATTGGTAACACTGTCTTTAAAGAAGGCATGAGCTACGTAGCACTATCATGCTTATGTACACTTGAGAGTCTATTTCTAATCAACTTTGATGCAAGTAAAGTAAACCCTGATATTCCTTGCATTTTAGAATGCAATAGACTATGTTCACTATACACCCCCATCTAAAAACATATCCTGTTCCACAAAAAAGAAAACGTTGTAAAAGAAAAATAATTCAAACAGAAATGCAACAGGATCTCACTATAAGTTCTCCAAAGAGACAAAAAGAAGCTAATACTTCATCAATTACCACAACCAAAGGAGAAACTATTACTCAAAGTAACTCAGGTACTTCAAAGAAGCAACAAACACTCCGAAAAAATGACTTGGACACAGACCTATCTGGTCCATTCAAATTTTCAAATATAACTGGTGTAAATTGCTACTCAAATGTAGCAATGAATATTATATTTCAATTACCACCAATTGTTGACAACATTTACTTACACAGTATAGACCAATTGTGTTTGCAAATGTTAGTACTTCATAGAAACGCAACAAACAATCCTGACAACACATATAGTGTTCATGGAATAAGACAAGAATTGGACTACTGTGCTGGAATGGTGAAATTCACTATAAACTCCCAAGAAGATCCACAAGCATTTCTAATGTACTTACTACAAGTACTTGAAAACAAAAACATACCGATAAATGAAATGTTCCAGATTTCCTACATGTGGAAACATATATGCACTCTCTGCAACAATGTGACACAGGAACAAATCCCTAATGAGCGCTTCGTGTATGTATCCATACCTAATTGTGAATCCGTTCCATTTCAGCAACTTGTACAAAATGCAAACCATGGTAGATTATGTACTACCTGCAATTCAGATAATCGCTCCACCTTACTAATACAAACACATAGTAAATACATAATACTATTGCTTCTACCTTACAATGCAGATGGTACCAAAAACAACTGCAAGCTGACTGGATTCACATATGGTCAAGTATCACTTGGTAAGAAAACCTTCACAACAATAGGTATAATCTACCATGCAGGAGCCACAACCAATTCAGGTCACTACACTGCATATATTAAAAAGAAATATGGATGGTTTCAATGTAATGGTAGTACCATTACTCTAACAGAGATTACCAGCAAATCTTACAAACGCTTATTTAATCTTCTTAAAACCAAAATTGAATAACTAATCTGTTCTTAAACATTAACAAAACTTCAATTTAAAAACTATAAACTGTTTCAATACGCTAACAGGTATCTAACTGCCCCAAGATTCTACAACAACCAAACAGATAAATCAATACCACTAAATTATAACAAAAAATAGACAGTTAGAATACACCAACAGGTATCTAACTGCTCCGAAAATATGCAACAAGCCAACAGATAGAACATTAGTCAAAAACAACAAGTGAACACTAAAAACAAACAAACAAATAGACTGTAGAATAACAAAAAAACGTTTTTTTTTATCTACCATGCAGGATCCACAACCCATGCAAGTCACTACACTGCATATATTAAAAAGAAATGTGGATGGTTCGAATGTAATAATAGTACCATTATTCTAAAGCAGAGATTACCAGCAAATATTTCAAACGCTTATTTAATCTTCTTAAAACCAAAATTTAATAACTAATCTGTACTTAAACATTAACAAAACTTCAATTAAAAAACTATAAACTGTTAGAATACACCAACAGGTATCTAACTGCCCCCAAGATTCTATAACAACCAAACAGATAAATAAATACCACTAAATTATAACAAGAAATAAACAGTTAGAATACGCCAACAGGTATCTAACTGCCCCAAGATTTTGCAGCAACCAAACTAATAAATCAATACTACTAAAATATTTAACAAAATAGACAGTTACAATACGCCAACAGGTATCTAACTGCTCCAAATATATGCAACAGGCCAACAGATAGAACATTATCCAGAAACAACAAGTGAACTCTGAAAACAAACAAACAAATAGACTGTAGCATAACAAAAAAAGGTTTTTTTTAATCCGACATGGATTTATTTTTCCCACAGACCCAATGATTTGAAAAACAAACACAGAAACTGAACAAATAGCACAGTACACTGGTTTGGAATCTACTAAATATGAGGGCCAAAATGAATAAACAATGTCTACTATTCAATGCTATAAGTCCTTACAAACTACCAATACTAACATGATCTTTTCTTTTATCACAGACATTGACAAAGAATATATGTACTCCAGTTACCAAACCAAAGAGTACGTATATTACAATGAGTACAACTCATAAATACTGCTCCATAACACAACCATTGAAGCAAACAGTGCATATAACTTCGGTCTTTGGTGCATGGCTAATGCACCAATACTCTAGGACCTGGCCTCAACCACTGCAGCATATCACACCCATGGTAACTTATAACTTCGGTACTTATAACTTTGGTCTTGTGTAGGCCCTGGCCACAACCACCACAACATATCACACCAATGGTAGCTTATAACTTCGGTACTTATAACTTCGGTCTTGGGTAGGCCCTGGCCACAACCACTGCAACATATCACACCAAGGCTAGCTTATAACTTTGGTGCTTATAACTTTGGTCTTGAACTTTGGTCTTGGGTGCATGACCTTCGGCCATGCACCCAAGACTCTATGCCCTGACCACAACCACCACATGCACCCAAGACTCTAGGCCCTGGACACAACCACCACAGCATATCACACCCATAGATCACACCCATAGAATCAAACATTTTAACTATGTCATATGGGCAATTTTTATGTCCACAGACACTGTGTGTGTTCTTAGAACAGTTTCAACTTACCTGCGAACAGTACGGACAGGTATAGTGTCCTTAGGACACCTCAATTTTCATTTAATGACGGACATCCCGGACACCGTGTGTGTTCTTAGAACAGTTTCAACTTGCCTGCGAACAGTACAGACAGGTATAGTGTCCTTAGGACACCTCCAGTTTCGTTTGATTACAGACTATAACTTCGGTACTTATAACTTTAGTCTTGAACTTTGGTCTTGGGTGCACCCAAGACGCTATGCCCTGACCCCAACCACCACATGCACCAAGACTCTAGGCCTTGCCACAACCAATGCAGCATATCACACCCATAGATCACACCCATATTTGATTCTATGGGTGTGATCTATTGGTGTGATATGCTGCGGTGGTTGTGGCCAGGGCCTAGAGTCTTGGTTGCATGGCCTACGGCCTATGGCCTTCGCCATTCACCCAAGACTCTAGGCCCTGGCCACAACCACTGCAGCATATCACACCCATACATCACACCCATAGAATCAAACATTTTAACTATGTCATATGGGCAATTTTTATGTCTGCGGACACCGTATGTGTTCTTAGAACAGTTTCAACTTGCCTGCGAAAAGTACGGACAGGTACAGTGTCCTTAGGACACCTCCATATTTGTTTAATTACGGACATCCCAGAAACCGTGTGTGTTCTTAGAACAGCTTCAACTTGCCTGCGAACAGTACGGACAGGTATAGTGTCCATAGGACACCCCTATTTTCGTTTGATTACAGACTATAACTTCGGTACTTATAACTTTGGTCTTGAACTTTGGTCTTGGGTGCATGGCTTTTGCCATGCACCCAAGACGCTAGTCCCTGACCACAACCACCACATGCACCCAAGACTCTAGGCCATGACCACGTCCACCACATGCACCCAAGACTCTAGGCCCTGACCACAACCACCACATGCACCCAAGACTCTAGGCCTTGCCACAACCAATGCAGCATATCACACCCATAGATCACACCCATATTTCATTCTATGGGTGTGATCTATGGGTGTGATATGCTGCGGTGGTTGTGGCCAGGGCCTAGAGTCTTGGTTGCATGGCCTACGGCCTATCGCCTTCGCCATTCACCCAAGACTCTAGGCCCTGGCCACAACCACTGCAGCATATCACACCCATACATCACACCCATAGAATCAAACATTTTAACTATGTCATATGGGCAATTTTTATGTCTGCGGACACCGTATGTGTTCTTAGAACAGTTCCAACTTGCCTGCGAAAAGTACGGACAGGTACAGTGTCCTTAGGACACCTCCATATTTGTTTAATTACGGACATCCCAGAAACCGTGTGTGTTCTTAGAACAGCTTTAACTTGCCTGCGAACAGTACGGACAGGTATAGTGTCCATAGGACACCCTTATTTTCGTTTGATTACAGACTATAACTTCGGTACTTATAACTTTGGTCTTGAACTTTGGTCTTGGGTGCATGGCTTTTGCCATGCACCCAAGACGCTAGTCCCTGACCACAACCACCACATGCACCCAAGACTCTAGGCCATGACCACAACCACCACATGCACCCAAGACTCTAGGCCCTGACCACAACCACCATATGCACCCAAGACTCTAGGCCTTGCCACAACCAATGCAGCATATCACACCCATAGATCACACCCATATTTGATTCTATGGGTGTGATCTATGGGTGTGATATGCTGCGGTGGTTGTGGTCAGGGCCTAGAGTCTTGGGTGCATGGCCTACGGCCTATGGCCTTCGCCATTCACCCAAGACTCTAGGCCCTGGCCACAACCACTGCAGCATATCACACCCATAGATCACACCCATAGAATCAAACATTTTAACTATGTCATATGGGCAGTTTTTATGTCTGCGGACACCGTATGTGTTCTTAGAACAGTTCCAACTTGCCTGCAAAAAGTACGGACAGGTACAGTGTCCTTAGGACACCTCCATATTTGTTCAATTACGGACATCCCAGAAACCGTGTGTGTTCTTAGAACAGCTTCAACTTGCCTGCGAACAGTACGGACAGGTATAGTGTCCATAGGACACCCCTATTTTCGTTTGATTACAGACTATAACTTCGGTACTTATAACTTTGGTCTTGAACTTTGGTCTTGGGTGCATGGCTTTTGCCATGCACCCAAGACGCTAGGCCCTGACCACAACCACCACATGCACCCAAGACTCTAGGCCATGACCACAACCACCACATGCACCCAAGACTCTAGGCCCTGACCACAACCACCACATGCACCCAAGACTAGAGGCCTTGCCACAACCAACGCAGCATATCACACCCATAGATCACACCCATATGGGCAATTTTTATATCCGCGGACACCGTGTGTGTTCTTAGAACAGTTTCTACTTGCATGCGAACAGTTCGTACAGGTATAGTGTCCTTAGGACACCTCCATTTTCATTTTATTACGGCCATCCCGGACAATGTGAGTGTTCTTAGAGCAGTTTCAACTTGCCGGCGAACAGTACGGACAGGCATAGTGTCCTTAGGACACCTCCATTTTCATTAAATTACGGACATCCCAGACACCGTGTGCGTTCTTAGAACAGTTTCAACTTGTCTGCAAACAGTACGGACAGGTACAGTGTCCTTAGGACACCTCCATTTTTGTTTAATTACGGACATCCCAGACACCGTGTGTGTTCTTAGAACATTTCAACTTGTCTGCAAACAGTACAGACAGGTATAGTGTCCATAGGACACCCCCAATTGGGTCGATTGCGGACATCGAGTACAGCACGGCTGTCCGCAGACACAACAAACACGACAGGGGTGCCTGCCACCTAAATAGATACAATATTTCACCCATCACTTACTCCCCCACCCTCCCCAAACAGTCTTAAACGACAACACACTTGCCAAAATTGTATTTCTCCACCATTTGGCACCGTGCTGTCCGTGGATGTCCGCGGATACAAGATGGCGGGCGTTCTCAAAAATCCGACGCACTCCACGCTCTTCACCATCCAATTAGCGGACACGTCGCATGTCCGCGGACATGGCGCAAGCCGATTAGCCAATCAGGACACTGTCCGCGAAGCAAACAGGGAAGTGTGTCCGCGGACCAGACATAGATATCACTAATTTTTCGTGACCTACTTTCTGGTCTTTTTAAAAAAAACTACTGGACGGATTTTCACCAAATTTACAAAAGCATGCTTTCAGGACCAAGCCGCTGCTCCTGCCGCAAATTTGGTGAAAATCCGTCCAGCGGTTTGGGCTGTAGGTGTGAGCAAAGTTTTTTCCTCATTCAGTCTATTGGAAAAAAAGAAATTTTGGGACCCCCCTTATAACTTTGCCCCCTCTGGACCAAACCTCACCAAACTTTGCAAGTTATAAGCCACCCAAAAAGTGCTCTTCCTATCGGAAAAGCACCTTAACCATAATTACACGGCCACTACCGTGGCCGTGTAATAATATATATATATATATATATATATATATATATATATATATATATATATATATATATATACATATATATATATATATATATATATATACAGTAAAAAAAACTTTGTTAAAGGGACGTTATGGTTAAGTTGCGCTACTAAAAACCTATGAAATTCAGTGAAAAAACTTTGTTAAAGGGACGTAATGGTTCAATGTAAAATCGAAAAACCCCTGAAATTCGGCAGTTATGGTAAGATAAGCAACCATAACTCGCACCACCGTGCACTGCTAACACTAACACCCAGGACATCAAAGATGACATCACAAATGTCAGAGTCAACCTCAAAGGGGAAATGGGGCACACTATTTAAATGTACATTCACCATGCTCAGATTTTTGATATGTCCGCGGACATGGCGGTAGTCTGCGGACATCGAAATCACTAGCTAGGGGTTCAGTATGTTCTATGTTACATGTATTTAAAGTCAGGGATATTATGGTTAAATTGTGCTACTAAAAACCTATGAAATTCAGTAAAAAAACGTACTCTGAAAAGAGCCGTTATTTTTTGTTTTTTTTGCAGATGCTTGACAGACACCTGTTATTTTGTATTTTTTTTCTTCTTTTTTTTCTTACTTTACTCCTAAAATCTTCACATAACCTTCTCCAAAGCAACCCTTACATTCCAAAACAGCATGGCATTTCCCATAAAAGATAAGGAAATGCCATCTTCTTTCAAATAAACAGCATTACTGGAATCAATATTCTCATTATTACAGAAGAACATACCAGCTCTAAGCATGAAGGCACACATGCCTCGGTTGATTACACACCTAGCATTGTTTTGCTGAGGACAAAAAACTGAACTATTGTCCCATATTGCCCTAGGTAGTAATCCAGAAAAAATTACTTTGGCATTTGGAATGATGTTCATTACTGCTTGAACCAAGTGTTCCAAATCTGCCAACAAAGTAGGGGCACTGACAAGCCCAAACGGAAAGCACCATAGTGCAAAACTACCACATGGGGACTGTTGATCCTGCCCATATCTTCACAAACTTGTACAATTCCCTGTACATTGCAATCAGGCACAGTGCTCCACATGACCTCCACTCCTTTAACATCAAAATTCTTTGCAACATGCCTGCATTGAGTATACTGTTGTAAACCATGCACAAACATATCTACGAGCACCAACACCCTGACTTTCTCCACTTCTGCCATCTTCACTACACACAGTCTCTTTCAACACAAATCCACAACCTCAACATCTGATTGGCTGATTCCTACAGTCTTCTTTCCATGCTGGATTTGCTGGAAAACCCCGGATGTAGCACGCCCTGTCCGCGGACAGCTGCGGTGTCCGCAGACAGCGTAACTCTTGGACAGCCCTTCTACCATTTCCATTTCACTCTCTGTGCCATTCCCTCACACAATATGGACAACGTCCTCAGAGCACCCCCATTTTCTTTATGTATGAACATTTCAGGACACTGCGAGTGTTCTTCTAGCTCACTCTTTCTTCTTTTGCTGACATATCTAGGCCACATGGTTTTCTTCAGTAACAGTCAGAAACTAAAAATTGTATTTTATTTGTAGACGTATCCTACAAGTAGGTTCTTATAGTAATTCCCTTAGAGTCCAGTCACATCATATGAAACATATACATAGGGGAAGACACAAGCTTTAAAGACAGCATTATTTTCAAGCAAATAAATGATGATTTCTCTGTTTCAAAGCTGCTATTTACCCTATGTATATGTATATTGGTATGTGTTCTTGTCTCTTTATGTTTTCTCTATAGTAATGCAATTATGTAATACATGGGTTTTATTAGCTACGTATTACATATTTCACAGTACACAAAATTCTATTAAGAAAACAATTATCATTTAATTATTCAACATATTAACATTATGAATATTATACCTTCATCTTGTACGCTGCACACAATGCTATGTTTCTGCATTAGTAGCTTAGTATACTAGATAGAACCCCATAATAGAATGCTATTTATATCAATGCATCGTTCAAAGCACAAATTAGGGTATGATATTTATTGCAATGATCCTTGACACTTTTTTCGCAACATTATAATAAGAATCCCTTGTACACATATTTCATGAAAAGTACATTCACATGTGATGTCATCAGTGATGCCATCAATGACATTTGTGATGTCATCTTTGATGTCCTGGGTGTTAGTCTTAGCAGTGCACGGTGGTGGCGTGAGTTATGGTTGCTTAGCTTACCATAACTGGCGAATTTCAGGGGTTTTTCGGTTTTACTTGGTACCATAATGTCCCTTTAACAAAGTTTTTTTATTAGCACACAAACAATATACAAAGATGGAGTGTAAAAAGCAATTTCTCAGAGATGGCTGTACACAGAATGTTGCAAACTAAGAATTTATGGTCGTTTACAGTGAAGGTCAGCTGCTTCCATTTTTTGCTCGTGTGCCGGATAGGCCCACGACTCGCACTATAAGGTTCTATTTTTTTTTACCTTGACAGACAGGGATCGTGCTAAAAGACTTCTTTTGAAGGAGTGTTGCAAAAACGTAAGACACGATAAGGATGACATTTCTGAAACTAAACCACTTTTATATATTATATCACTATGAGAAAGATCGTTGGCACAGTCGGAGTCGTATTTTGGGACTGCACTACGCTTCGACAATGGAAAATGCCAATATAATGTAAGTAACCCTTTAGATTGTTTTATACCGGAATATAATAATAATAGCGTGGCGTTAAAGCCCGGTTAAGTTGTACTTGTTCCTTCAATGTGGCATAGTGTTTTCTACCGCGCACTATCACCGCTGAATTGGTCCCCTGTCGCTTAGAGGACTCTGAAAAAGGCAGAGGACAGAGGGTGGGTTAATACCCTGCTGGGAAGTCTAATACGCGATTTAAGCAGGGTATGTGTATTCCTGAGGTGCGGGGAAGTCTAACACGCGATTTCAGCAGGGTATGTGTATTCCTGGGGTGCGAGCAAGTTTAACATGTGATTTCTGCCTGGTATGTGTATTTCTGGGGTGTGCGGGAAGTTCCACATGCGATTGCAGCAGGGTACGTGTATTCCTGGGGTGCGGGCAAGTTTAACACGCGATTTCTGCAGGGTACGTGTATTTCTGGGGTGCGGGGAAGTTTAACACGCGATTTCAGCAGGGTACGTGTATTTCTGGGGTGCGCGGGATGTTCCACACGCGATTGCAGCTGGGTACATGTATTTCTGGGGTGCGGGCAAGTTTAACACGCGATTTCAGCAGGGTACGTGTATTCCTGGGGTGCGGGCAAGTTTAACACGTGATTTCTGCCTGGTACTTGTATTTCTGGGGTGTGCGGGAAGTTCCACACGCGATTGCAGCAGGGTACGTGTATTCCTGGGGTGTGGGCAAGTTTAACACGCGATTTCTGCAGGGTACGTGTATTTCTGGGGTGCGGGGAAGTTTAACACGCGATTTCAGCAGGGTACATGTATTTCTGGGCTGCGCGGGAAGTTTAACACACGATTTCAGCAGGGTACGTGCATTTCTGGGGTGCGCGGGAAGTTCCACACGCGATTGCAGCAGGGTACATGTATTTCTGGGGTGCGGGCAAGTTTAACACGCGATTTCAGCAGGGTACGTGTATTCCTGGGGTGCGGGCAAGATTAACACGTGATTTCTGCCTGGTACTTGTATTTCTGGGGTGTGCGGGAAGTTCCACCTGCGATTGCAGCAGGGTACGTGTATTCCTGGGGTGCGGGCAAGTTTAACACGCGATTTCTGCAGGGTACGTGTATTTCTTGGGTGCGGGGAAGTTTAACACGCGATTTCAGCAGGGTATGTGTATTTCTGGGGTGCGCGGGAAGTTCCACACGCGATTGCAGCAGAGTACATGTATTTCTGGGGTGCGGGCAAGTTTAACATGCGATTTATGCAGGGTACGTGTATTTCTGGGGTGCGGGGAAGTTTAACACGCAATTTCAGCAGGGTAGGTGTATTTCTGGGGTGCGCGGGAAGTTCCACATGCGATTGCAGCAGGGTACATGTATTTCTGGGGTGCGGGCAAGTTTAACATGCGATTTCAGCAGGGTACATGTATTTCTGGGGTGCGGGCAAGTTTACCACGCGATTTAAGCAGGGTACATGTATTTCTGGGGTGCAGGGAAGTTCCACACGCGATAGGCCCTGTGCGAGTGGGGTACGTGTATTTTGGGGGTGCAGGGGATTCCTACATGTGAATTGGCAGTGTGGGTCCTCCCAGGTGTTCCCTCTACACCCTCCACGGCCCCTGCTGGCAGACCACACCACAAGGGACTACCCTGCACCCCTAGGCATGTCCCGCAGGCAGCCCTTCCACCATGGGCATGCCCCCCCAGCCAAGCCACATGTCACCTTGCACTAGTGATCACCAACGCATTACCCCCTTGTACCCCCACCCCGCAGCAGTGCGGGGCACCTGCCTGCAGGCCCCCACTCATGTCCCCCAGCACCCCACCCCCCAGCAGTCAGGGGCACCTGCCAGCAGGCCCCCACTCATGTCCCCTTGCACCCCCACCCCCCAGCACTGAGGGGCACCTGCCAGCAGGCCCCCACTCATGTCCCCTTGCACCCCCACCCCCCAGCACTAAGGGGCACCTGCCAGCAGGCCCCCACTCATGTCCCCTTGCACACCCATCCCCCAGCAGTGTGGGGCACCTGCCAACAGGCCCCCACTCATGTCCCCCAGCACCCCACCCCCCAGCAGTCATTGGCACCTGCCAGCAGGCCCCCACTCATGTCCCCTTGCACCCCCACCCCCCAGCACTGAGGGGCACCTGCCAGCAGGCCCCCACACATGTCCCCTTGCACCCCCACCCCCCAGCACTGAGGGGCACCTGCCAGCAGGCCCCCACTCATGTCCCCTTGCACACCCATCCCCCAGCAGTGTGGGGCACCTGCCAACAGGCCCCCACTCATGTCTCCTTGAACCCCCAGCACTGAGGGGCACCTGCCAGCAGGTCTCCACTCATGTCCCCTTGCACCCCCAGCACTGAGGGGCACCTGCCAGCAGGCCCCCACTCATTTCCCCTTGCACCCCACCCCCCAGCACTGAGGGGCACCTGCCAGCAGGCACCCATTCATGTCCCACTAATGTCCCCTTGCACCCCCACCCCCCAGCAGTGCGGGGCACCTGCCAACAGGCCCCGACACATGTCCCCCAGCATCCCCACCCCCCAACAGTCAGGGACACCTGCCTGCAGGCCCCCACTCATGTCCCCTTGCACCCCCACCCCCCAGCAGTGTGGGGGCACCTGCCAACAGGCCCCCACTCATGTCCCCTTGCACCCCCAGCACTGAGGGGCACCTGCCAGCAGGCCCCCACTCATGTCCCCTTGCGCCCCCAGCACTGAGGGGCACTTGCCAGCAGGCTCGACTCATGTCCCCTTACACCCCCACCCCCAGCACTGAGGGGCACCTGCCAGCAGGCCCCCACTCATGTCCCCTTGCACCCCCACCCCCCAGCACTGAGGGGCACCTGCCAGCAGGTCCCCACTCATGTCCCACTAATGTCCCTTTGCACCCCCACCCCCCAGCAGTGCGGGTCACCTGCCAACAGGCCCCGACACATGTCCCCCAGCACCCCCACCCCCCAGCAGTCAGGGGCACCTGCCTGCAGGTCCCCACTCATGTCCTCTTGCACCCCGACCCCCCAGCAGTGTGGGGCACCTGCCAGCAGGCCCCCACTCATGTCCCCTTGCACCCCAAGCACTGAGGGGCACCTGCCAGCAGGCACAAACTCATGTCCCACTAATGTCCCCTTGCACCCCCACCACCAAGCAGTGCGGGGCACCTGCCAACAGGCCCCGACACATGTCCCCCAGCCAACACGTCATCACAGTCTCGATCCCTGGCCGTTATGGGCAGCCTCCACATGCCAAACACCCACCCAAGTATTTCATCCACCCACATAGAAATGCCAATTACATGACACAACCCCAATGGCAAGTATGTAAATGAAGACATGTCCCTCACACACACACAATGGGTGCAAGTGAATCTCAAAACCCATATCATGACATGCATGAAACCAATGAGATAATACCACACATCGAAGTTGGAAGAAAAAAATGTATTAAAAGCAACATGAATGGAATTAAAATCAAACAAACAACATTGGAAATTAAAAAAGAAAAGCTGCATGTCTGTAAAATAATGAAAAACAACAAATCATAATCCAAAGGAAAGGTGTCCAAAGTCACAGTTCCAAAAATGAAATCCAAGGGCAAAACAAAAGTGAAAACCATTGCTCCATGCGGAAATCCAAACAAAAAAGTAGAATCCAACAGTTAACTATATACAGATGAACAATCCAGGGTCCATGGTCCCAACTGAAGAAATGAAACCTATCAAAAACTCCTACCTAAGAAAAAAACTATGTACAAAAATGTGGTCCATTGTCCAAAAGGTCCAAAATAAAGAAAAATCCAAAGGAAACCTAATACTAACCAAATAACTATTTACAAGGGCAGCGGGCATGTCCAACGGCTCACATGTTGATGTCCCGGACCAGGGCATCATCGAACTCCTGTTCGATGTCCCGGAGGCGGTCCTCTTCCATGGCCCCGAGGATTCGCAGGGACGATGACATCTGGAACTCCAGGTCCCTGCGAATGGCCTCGAGGCACTCGGCCCGCCTCAGGGCCCTATGCATGAAGTTCTCCGCCCTGACCATCGTGAGCCATGCCTCTTCCGCCCGCTGCCGCTCCGCATCTATCGCATGGCCCAACCGCTGCCACACGGAAGACACTTCCCGTCCAGGGTCCTCCTGCCCTCCGGCCGATGCCTGCCCCTCCGATGTTGATGGCCCCGAGCCATCATTACTCCCACCTACAGCCTGCTCCTGCTGCTGCTGCTGTCCATGTGCCCTGTCCGATGGTGCCTGCACATCCTCCATCTGCTGGTCTCCAGTTGTGGTGTGCACCCCTGCTGGACCGCCAACTCCCGACTGTGGCAGGGATGGGATCTCCACCAAACTGGCTGTGTTGGTTGGGCCAGGTCCACAGGGGGCCCTGGTGAAATCTGGGCCGGAAGACGATGTGGAGAACGACCGGCGCATAGCCCCCACAGAGGAGGAGAGGTCCGCCAGAGTGCGCGTCACATGTAGGAACCCTCTGACCAGGGCCTCTCCCAGCAGTGCCACATCACGACGCTGCTCTTCGTGATGGCGTGCGTTCTCCGCCCAGGAAGAACGCACTCATCACGAATGACACGCGTGCGCAATGCGACTCCCACCAGGACGGATCCCACACGGTCGCAGGACCCCTCGTCCGCAGGTAGTGGAGAGACAGGTGATATGGCACTCTCCCCTACCTGCGGACGGGCCTGGGACGGGGCCTCCCTGCTGGTGCATGATGGTGCAGTCACAGGGTCAAGGACAGCGACATGCACAGGCCCCTCCGCGGTGACCTGTGTAGCCTCCTGACCCTGACCCTGGACTGCACCACTTCCACCAGTGGTACTACCCCCACCAGGCCCCATGTGCGGCTCAGTAGCGGGCTCCTCCTCCTCTGTGGAGACCACCAACCTGGATGTCTCCACACCGTCTTCCGCCATTGGAAGCCCCTGTGGGGGCTCACCCGGCCCTTCCGCCACAGCCGTTGAGGCAGACGCAGCACCAGCCCCCTCGCTCCCGGATGATGGTAATTCCTGGGAGGGTGGCTGGGCCTTGCGTCGCCGCCCAGTGGAGGCATCCCCGCCGCTTGGCTCCACAGCGCCGTCTCCGCCCTCTTCTTCACTTGACGCTGCATAGAGGGAGACATAGAACACAAGCATCAGGGCACAGTACAAAATACCCTAGACAGGAAGCAATAACACATGAGTGGCACTGTCAAATGTCACTTCCATCCTGTCATTCCACAACACATGGGTGAATGCACACAACACACATGCAGAAACAGTCCGGGCGCCTGCAATCTACATCAACATCCCTGTAGAAGGGTCCCTGTAAACCAAGATGTTGCCTTCAAAGTCACATGCATCCATGGTGTTTCAAAGTCACACACACACTTCTCAGGCACACACACACACATGTGCACCATACATGTACATGACATCAGCACCCATTCCTCACCCCCCCTCCATGTCCAGGAACAGAGACAGCCATGCATTCATGTGTGAATTCCACATAGAGCTCCCCATGTTGCTTTAAAACACATGTACCAACCATGTGGCTCACACATAATTGGTCTCACATGCATGATCATGATGTCCCTGCACACACACATCCATATTTGGCCTATGTCACACATACAGGCAAGCATCAGACTACCAGCACACTGCAACATGCCCTGTCTCACAAAGCAATGCTTGGCCACTCACCGCTCAACTCCAGACGGGTCTGCCTCCCAAGGATCTGGGCGCTGGGCCTACGCGTTCCAGGACCCTCATCTGGATGGCACTCAGGCGTGCCCAGCCCCCCTCCGTGAGGCGCCGGGCCTTCTTGACGTGCTTGATGTCGCCGGTTGCCACCCCCTCCGCGTTGATGGCAACCACTACGTTGTCCCAGATCCTCGCCCGTCCTTCCTTGTTGGCGCGTGATGTTCCGAAGAGGGCATCATAATGCCCCAGGACATACTCCACCAGGACACCAACTTCGGTGGCAGTGAAGCTGGTGGCCCTCTGCCTCTCTGGCTGGGGGTTGCCAGTGGTGCCAGATGGTGTAGTGCCCGACAGGGCAACCCCAGAGGCAGGAGTGGGTGGGCAACTGGGTCCTGAGGCTGGGCTGTGGAGCGATGGAATCCCAGTAGGGAGTCTTCTGTTCCAGCAGGGGTGGACACAGCAACTGGACCCCTGCAGATGACTGATGCGCAGGCACCAAATAGCAGGGCACATGGGCAGCAGGCAGACAGGCAGCAGCAGATGGCTGGTGGGAGTGTGCTCGGGGATCTGGGGGCAGGGAAATTACCTTCTGGGCAGGAGCGTGGTCTTCCGTGTGTGTACGCGTGGCCAGCTTGATACGAAGTGATTCTGCACGTGAAAATCTTGCACGTCAGCGTGTGATTCGAGGAAAGGTCCCTAGCGTAAGCACTCGTACGCGCTTTCATTGGACCAAAGGCCCTTCAAGTGTAAGCACCTCTGTGACGTGACGCGCGCAGGCGTGCACGGGCGTTTCCCTCGTGACGTTAGCATAGTGGTTCAGCGCGTGTGAAAAAACTGCACATCCGCGTGTGAATGCGTGTAATCTGAGGAAAGGGCCCATGCGCATAAGTGACATGATGCGGGGGCAGCAGTTCGCTGTACGTGCCTTTCGTGGAGACCGACGTGTGTTGCTGCTTCCTGTTGTTTTGTACGCCATCACAACTTCACAGCTATCAAGGACGTATCTCTTCTTTTGACGGGGGTATTGGCTACACGTGTTTTTCTGCATCGCGCTAGTCAGACGGTGAGTCGCACACGCTATTTTTCCCATTGCGGGTGCCCCTGTGTATCGCACCCATTTTCGAGGTCATAGTAACCTGCGTGTCCCACGCGTACGCGTTATTCGTGTTACTGGGTGCCACCGCGTACTGCGGGAGATTGATTCCATGCACGTAGGCTGCAGGGTTGCTTGCACAGTTTCACTGCAGTTTTGGGGTACCTGAGCATTGCGTGACCCGTCACTACATCACCGGGGTTACATACAGCCTTGCAGGTGCAGGGGGGCTGTTAACATCTTGCTTCCCACCTCCTTCACCCCAATTGCCTAGGTCAATTGTGCTGTACACCTCCCATTGGCACTACTCCATCTGTGCCGCACTACTACATCTGTGCCATGGTTGGGAGGCCAGCAAAGGTGAGGGGCGCCTCAGCTGGGCGTACTCCTCGTGGCGGGCGTGGGCGGGGACATGGCCGTGATGACCAGGGAGTAGGGGGACTCCAGGGTGTCCAGGGCGGGCACAGAGGGGGAAGAGGCAGGGGTGCGCCACTTGAGCACAATGTTGTGCCATGTGTCGGTGCAGTCATGCCACCACCCCCTGCGGTTCCGGGAGATGCAGCTTCTGCATCTGGCACTGGCGCCCGTGTGAACCGGCGGTCCGTTCCATCGACTGCCATGGGCCCAAGGGTAGTGGTAGCTGCAGGTGCAGCTGTGGACTCCGCCACCCAGGCTCAGGGTCTGCCAGCGCAGGCTGCGTTGGCACTTGAGGAGCCCTTGGAAGATTTACAACAGGCCAGGAGGGAAACCGTAGGGGCATGCAGGGCTGCTCTGACCAAGACATGTGTCCCTGGGGCAGTTATGTCATCTGCTGCCCCGAACAGCCGGGTGTTGGCAAGTGCAGGGGCAGATGCACCTAACAACACCCCGGTTGTGAGTCTGTCAACCAGGACCGTTGCGGTCAATGACCCTGCCACAGCGGAGGTTGCTGCGCAGGGTCCGTTACAGGGCACCCAGCTGCCACTGACACAAGTCAGGCCTTTGGTCGTCCCTCCACCTGCCACTCCCTTGGCTCAATCCACTGAACCCACTGGCCATACTGGTCAGGGCGGCATTAGCCAGCCAGGGTCTGCGCCACAGTCCAAGAGGAGGAAGGTTGCACCTGCAGCACAGGCTGGGACCCCACACACAGCCACGACCTCCTGCACATTGAGGAAGAAGCCTTTCTGCGAACAGGAACTGGACTTCCTCGTGAACTACGTGCGGGGCCACAGCCGTTACATGCTAGTGGGTGCCAATAGTCAGACTATGGCTGCCCACCGTGACACCCACTGGAAGCAAGTTGCGGAACATGTCAGTTCATTCGGCCATGAGGTGCGCATGGCGCAAGAGTGCAAAAAGCGTTGGAATGACCTCAAACGCAGCGCTAAGGCTAAGCGTGCCTCAAATTACAACTTGACTCTGGTGACTGGCGGTGGGCCTGCACCAGAGTAGGAAGAGCTCACTCCGCATGAGTCACTCGTTGCGGAGTTCATATCACCTGAATTGATCGAAGGAGTGGGAGAGATGCCACTTTGATGCCCAGTCCAGTGAGTATTGATGCGTGCTTGTTGAGGACGTGTGCGTTTTACTTGTGGGATGTGTTGTGCATGATTGCCACTACATGTGACGTGTACATGGTTCTGATGTGCAAGTAATGCAATGCTTCCGTGATGCATGTCTGCTCTGCTGGATGGTGGACATGTGGAGCAGACGGGGACTGTCCGCATCACCACTATTGCACCCTACTCACATGCTGGTTACCAGTATACCCCTCCGGTCCATGTTCCAGCTCACTGGCCCTTCTGCAAGTGGCGTGGGGTGACCTTCCTCTCAGCCCCGGCACAATGTCATAGCATGACAGACGTGCATGTGTCCTCTGCCTGCATGTGGGTACTCCATGTAGGCATGCTCCCTTGCCCCTCCTCCGCCACTCTGCACCCCAGTTCCACCTTTGCACTGGTCTGCTTCAATCTTGCCATTGGGTACTTTCCTGTTCATGCGTCCTGTGTACATGCTAACTTCCAGCGGACAATCTGCCAGACATATGCTGTGTGGTACAGCCTTAGTACTTGATGCAGGGTATCTCACTTGTACTGTGCATAGGTCAGATGCCCCGCAGGGACATGAGTGCCCATTCATGCTCCATGTGCATTGCACGCATGCCCCTATGTGTCCTTGACTGGATGATCACTGTAATACAAGTCCTGGGTGACATACATTGCATGGTATCTCATCAGCCTTCCCATGTCAACTGTGGCTCAGTACTGCGTTGCACACATGTTTAGGGTCTGACAATCTGTGTGGGTCACAGGCCTCAGCCTGTTTAATGGCCAATGACTCTGTCGAACTGGTATAGTGTCTTCTTCACACGTGGGTGGACTCCAGAGGTTTCATCATGTGTCCTGCTTACTGTCCCATCATCATTTGCAGTGTTGTCACTTGACTCACATGAAGCTGTTGATGCTAGTCAACACTGTCTGTCAATACGCAGGTTTATGGTCAGCCTTTTGATACCATGCTGGGCATCCCTGCTTTTGCACTTGGGTGGAGGGGTGCTTTGCTTGTAGATATGCTACCCATTGAATGCACATTGCACGTGATGCATGAATTTGACCTTGCACTGCCTTCACATTTCCTGACACACACCATGGAGTCCTTGTACATGTAGGTAGTTAGTGACATACACATTTGCTGCACTGCATAGACCCACTTCTATGCAAACTGCCACGTTTCAACAGGCCTGATCACAGAAGCAATTCAAAGTTGACCCAGCATGCATGCCAGGTTCGATTTTGTGTGTCACATGTCTGCCTGATATGTGTGTTGTCGGTGTGTGTGTGTTGTGTGCTTCTGACATGTGTAGTGACCTTTTTTCTCTCTATTTTTCAGGTGATGACGCAATGGAGCCGGAGGACTGTGTTGTCATGCCAGACACAGGGTTGTTACCACTACATCAACCCGGCACAAGTGGGGGTCGTGGGGTGGTAGGCCACGAAAACCCCCAAGTGCTACAGTCCATCTTGTATATGACTGGCTATGAGTCCAGCCCTGATGACGTCTCTGACGTCCATGTCGAGTTGGATGAGCATCAAGTCCATGTGTCAGGGGTGAGTGATTCTGATGTGGACACTCCTCTGTCCGCGACACCTGCACTGAGGGGTCAGACAGTCTTGGTACCTCCGCCCGTGGTGGATCGGGACGCAGGGTCACCCTCCACACCAGTCACTGATGTGCCTGGGACATCACGTTGACGGGGGCATGTAGTCGTGCAGCCGCGGGCGGTGCCAACACAGCGAGGACACCCGATCCTTGGGTCCCGCAGGGGTCAAGCCCAGCAACGCGGTCGCCACGCGCAACCGCAGTATACTGAGTGGGAGAAAGACATGACTGCCAATTCAGAACGGCAGGGGGCAGCAATGGAGAACATCGCTGAGAGCATGGAGCATGTGGCCCGATCTGTGCTCCCCCCTGCTAGGCAGTTGATTCTCCAGCAGCAGGCGGCACGGTCCACGGCCCGCTCACTCAGGCTGGGCATGGCGGCCTCAGACAGGGCACACCAGGCTGAAATGTCGTCTCTGCGTCAAGCAATTGCTGCTCACGCAGAGGCGCACATGGATGCCCTGAGGGAGGAGTATGCTGCCCTCAAATCCACTCTGGGTGTCCTTCTGATGTCCCAGAGGCAGCGGGCAGAGGAGAGGTTTGCACAGCTTGAGCGTACCATCTCGGCTGAGCTACAGGCTTGCCGGGAGGTGCAGCCGTTGTTAAGCCAGGCCTTGCAGGAGGAACTCCGTGTTACACATGCTACCTTTCAAGAGGAAGCACGTGTATCACGTGAGGTTCTGCTTGCAGACCTACGTAACATCGCCACACAGAACCAGGCTCACCCGTCCGTCAGACTTGCTGCCGTCTAGGGGCAAGCTGCGGCTAGGTGTGGCCAGGCTACTGTGCCACGTCCTCCTTTCCAGGATGAGCCAGACTCAGACGACCATCTATCTCCCACATAGGTCGGGCTGTGCAGGCATTGAGCCCATGGAGGTTTTTTTTTGGCTCAGCATCATCGCATGTGGGTGTTGAGCAGCACCCTGTACTTCCCCCTCCTGGGTGCCCCCCCCCCCCGGGTCACATGTGGCCATTTTTGATTTTTCTTTTAGTTTAGTTAGTTAAGTTTCTGTTTGATAGTTAGTTTAATTAGGTAATGTAGGTTTTTCATAGTTAGTGTAATCAGTTAATATAGTTTAAAATTGCTTGTCTATTGTGCTTTCATGTGACGGTGCGGTGCTTTGTGGCTTTTGAAAGCATCCACTGTCTGTTCCAGCTGGGCCCTTCAGGCTTGTCTTGTGTATGTGTTTGCTGCTTGGGGTCCTTGACTCACATATGCCACTCCTGCTTCCCTTATCCATGGGCTCGCAAGGATGCTTCGGTGTAACAGCCTATTACACAAAGGCTTTGGACTGTCATATCTGTGGCATGTCTGGTGCTGTGTAACTTGTGTTAACACCCCTAGTGGGGATGATTGCGGTGTTATTTTGCTAGATGGGGTGTTTCATGAATAATGTGTACATTCATTGCTATGCATTGTGTTGTATGTTTCTTATCTTTACTGTACACGTGCTTGTTGCAATTCATGCCGTAGATAGTGTGTTCCACACTTTGGATGTGAAAGACGGACTGATGGTGTGATTTCTGATGTACGTCTCTGACATGGTCCAGTAATGAGATGCCTGAAGAGACACACACAGATGACTCTAAAGCATTAATCATGTGTTTCATGCCCTTTCTGCAGGGGGATGGGCCTCCAGACCACCTTTGCCAGCAGACATGGCCCATTGGACGTCTGGATTCTGGACACGTTTGTTGGTGCCCACATGCACATGTGTGTGCAAGCAGAGGCACAGGGATTGCAGACATACATCCTAGAACTGCTGATGTGTTTCAAGGAACTCCAGGCAAGGTGAGCAGCACAGGGGGGCCACAACACAGCAAAGCTTCCACCAGGCCAGTTGCACATGCAGGCTTAGTAGCAGCACTGACGGTGAGCTTTGAAGAATATTGGTGTTGAATCACACAATACAGCTCAGATGTGTTGGTGGACTGATGGCTAGTTGATTGTAAGGTTGTCTGGGCCACCTGCAGGGGCAGTGGCACATACCCTCCGGTCCACCATGGGCCATTGAGGCACTTGTATCACCCATGTTGCCTTCCGAGACATGGACAGGAGCAGCTCACAGGGACATACAGCAAGGGACAGACTCGGGTGCAGTGCATTTCATTTCCATGTACATTTTGAAACATGCACTGCCTTTTACGGTCATGGTGGGACACGACTTTTTCTGAAGTCATACCTTGCTATATGCGTCTGTCTACTTACCCAGGGAACATTGCATGTTGTGTGAATCGTGACACATTGGTGTTCCATTTGTCACGCCCCCACCGGCGCCTGACTTACTGCTTTGACTGTGTATGAACCATCACAGGGGGAATGTTACGTATGGGTACGAAGCATCCACACCAGATTGTCTGTTTGTAGAGTAGTTTGTTGCTATGGGGCATATTTGGTGGTGTGTTTGTGTGTTATGGGCACGAACAGATTATTAACTGTGGCTCTCTTTGCAGCATTGAAGTGCTCCTGTAACCGGACCTGAGAGTGTGCAGGCAGGAGGCCAGCACTCAAAACCAGAGCTGAGTGTCTTGTTTTTCTTTCAAACTGCTCTACATGGGCTTGCTGGGGGGTGCACTGATGCATGGATGAATGTGTAATTCAATTTGGTATGTTTTGTTTTCCATAATCACCCAAAGTCCTATCCAATTCTAAACCCTGTACCCTGTACCCGGTGTTCCTGCTTCCCGTACTTATCCAACCAACGCTCCCTAACCCTCTTTCCACACTGGGGTTGCGGATGCCTGTGTAAGCCCCAAGCTTGCAGGCGCCAAAACCCTAGAGGGGGTGGTTGGTTCGTGCCACTCCTGCGCCTGGACTCCGGAAGGCCCTGACAATGATGTACAAGTTTGTTATGATTGTGTATGTGTTAATGAAAGTAATCCATTTTAGTGCATTCCCTACTTTCACGTGTCATTCCTACTCCCCTCTCCTGCCCCTCATTCCAGTTATCCAGTATGCCAATGGCTGTCCCAACTGCATATCCCTGACCCTCCTTCCCCACCAGGGTCTCAGAGGCCTGTGTGAGTTTGACCTTGCAGGCACCCAGGCCACGGTGGGGGTGGTTGTTTCCTGCCACTCCTGCGCCTGTACATGGGAGCTGTGACAGTACACATCCGTTCATGGTGCATCATTCTATGTTATGTACCACACATGGTTCACATCCTGTTGTGACATTGTTTTACTGTGCTACCTTGGTTGTTACATAATTGTGGTAGTACTTGGACTTTGTGAGATACTGCTACTTCAAGTCATCTACTGGAGGCTGTTCTGGTTCGTTTTTCTGCCTTGGATTTTGCGTCTTTGCAAATGAAGGTGGACTCTAAGGGTGCAGGCAACTTTTAACACACAAGGTGGGAGATGGTGACGAAGGGGAAGGGTGATCCTGTGGCCCGGTGAAATTGAGGGTTGAAGGCTCCATGACCCAGGTGCAGTTGTTCAGTGGGTCATGGTGATTTGTGAGGGAGGGGGGGTGTTTTGCTGTTGATAGTTGCCTTGCCCAGCAGTGTGATGGGAACCCTGACATTGTAATTGTGGTATCCTATGTACATGATGTGTTCTGCTGATCAATGCATGTTCATGTGTTGTGTTTACCTTTCAGGTGTGAGGGCATAGTGGTGGTTCTGACATGCTGGGGTGTACACATGGTGAATGTTCACATGTGATGTGTAGAGGACACTGATGGTCAATTGATTGCACATGCATATGTTGAGTGCATGTCCTTGCTGACCCGCACACTTGCACTATGATGCACTACATGTACAACCACCCTTCGATATCCACATGTACACTCTGTTTGCCTTCTGCTGCCCACTGTGTCCCTGCAGCACATGTTCTGTGACCAATTATGGATCGTGTACATGCCTATTTTGCTTTTTGATGTGGTTTGTCGCTTAGATGTGATGCTCAGGGTGTGCATCACACACAATGGCTGTTCACTGTGCTGTGCGCTGAGCAGTGTGTTGCAGGAGTTGGACACAGCACACAGAAGCTGCAGTGTTGATTTTACAATGCACAATGTGCACTTAGACAGGCATTCTTTGTTACGTTGCGGCTACTACTTTTGTGATGCATTTGGGAATGACTTAATTTGGGTGGGAGGTTGTTGGTCAGTCATTTCATCTGATTCCATGTCAGGCATCATTGTCTGATGCCAATTTACATTTTTCACATGGCAATGTGTACCTTATTGGTACTGTGTTGGTGTATGGCTATTGATTGCCATGTCATGTTGTGGTTTGGGAGGGTTTGAGTGACATAACAGTGATGGTCATGGCCTGTTTTGCAGGTGTGTGTGATTCACACCTTGCATGTCAGGGTCAGCCGCTTCTCGAAGCAATGAGCTGGGGGTAGATCTCTCTCTGCGGCAGGGGCCTCCCTCTGGAACAGCCTTCCTGCCTCCCTGAAACTTGAGGAGAACCATCTCCGGTTCAGGAAGCACCTCAACACCTTCCTCTTTGCTTCTGCTTTCTCTCTCCCTCTCCCTTGCTAATTTCTTCATTGAAACTGCACTGAATCTGCAACTGGGCCACTCTCACCGACCTCAGTCCCTGGCCCAGCCACTCTCCACTTGCACTGCCTCCCTGGCAACCCCTGCACTGCGGGACTGTCTCTGTATCCCTACAGCCCCCCCTTCCCAGCACTTGTCTGCACTTACCTTTGCACTTGCCACCAGCTGGCCTATTTATTTATTTTTTATTCTACTTACCCTGTACTGCACTCCTCCCCCTCCCCTTCCCCTTGCACTTTTCCCTTCCACCTACCCCTGCACTTGCGCAAGCTAAATGACACCTGGCCTAGTAGGATCGTTGTCTGTCTTCCCTTGTTCGCCCCTCCCTGCCTCGTCGCGCCTTGCAACACTTGTGTATAGGCGCGTTACAAATGCCATATCATATCATATATCATATGTGTGCCTTTTGGTCACACAGGATAGCTTTTGTTTAAGTAGATAGGGATGCACACAATGTGGCACTTCCATGGCAACAATCTCCTGGTGGTAAGGTTGTGACAGTTGACTGTCTCTTTGTCATCATCGATTGTCACCTGGTATGTGCCAGGCCTGTGTGCACTCCGCAGGGGTGGGAGTTTAGGTGAAAAATGTGGCCACAAGCTGGGTCCGGGCTTCCTCGCCATGTGCCCTGTCCCCTCCCATGGGCAGCGCCTGTGCCTTTGGTTGGAGATGTGGGGGCACCACCATGTCCACCGGTATGCCCTGCTGTGTTGCAACATTGTGCAGGACACATGCTGCCACAATGATCCTGCACACTACTGGGGGTGCATAGAGTATCTGCCCGCCAGAGCGGTTAAGGGAGCGGAAGCGTGACTTGAGCACTCCGAATGTGCGCTCCACTATGGCCCTGGTTGCAATATGGGCAGCGTTGTATCTTACCTGGGGTGATTTGGTGGGGTTCCGGATTGGCATCATCATGTGGTTGCTCAGAGGGTAGGCACTGTCCCCTGGGGAGGTGATAATAGTTGAGATTATTAGGGTTTGGGTATTTGTCTGTGTGTGACTTGCATGCATGTGCACAGGCATGTGTACTCACCTAGGAGCCATGTGTCACCATGCTGCCCAGCTTCCAGGGCCCGGCTCAGGGCGGACATTCTGTATATGAAACTGTCATGGGTGGAGCCAGGGTAGTTTGCATAGACAGAGGTGATGATTCCCTTTGCATCGCATACCACCTGTACGTTGATGAAACACTTGTGTATAGGCGCGTTACAAATGCCTTATCATATCATATCATATCATATCAATGCCAGTGCTTGCGGTTTCGGTAGATGTGCTCAGTGGCCCTAGGTGGACGCAGAGCCACATGGGTGCAATCTATGGCACCGGGCACTTTGGGGAAGTGTGCCACCCTGTAAAAATCCAGGACAACGGCCTGCCTTTCTGCGGGTGTTCTGGGCATGTATATGTGCCTGCGGACTAAGGGGCGCGCTGTCATGATTGCCAGGACCTGGTGTAGGCAGTGTGACTGCGTGACCTGTGAGACCCCCCCCCACTATGGCAGTGGTCCGCTGAAATGACCCAGTGGCCAAAATATGCAGGACATTGAGCACCTTCTCCAAGGGGCTCAATGCTTGGGAGCAAAGGGTGGGTGATGTAAGGTCATCTTCACACTCCCTGACCAGGTCTAGGATGATATGGGGTGGAAACCTATACCTGCCGTAGACCTGGTCGTCAGGCATCCCAAAAAGGCTTGTCCGTGGTGAGAAAATGCATGCCCTGGCTATTCTCCTCCTCCTGCGGTGTCCCACGATCAGTGCTGCGACAAATGGGGCATTTATCGTAGCTGTATATACGTGTTTGTTGTTTGCGTGCACTTTTATACTGTGCACGGGGACGCTTCCGCCTGCCTTCGTGTGGCGGACGCATTGATGCCTGTGAGTGTCTTTTGCCGTGCGCGGGTTTCCCGTATTTGAATCCATGAATACGGGTTGTTCGCGTGCGTGTGGGCATTCCGTGTAGTTCCCTGCAGTACTTCCCCAGTTACACCTTCTTTTTCACCATTCCGCTTGTTACGCCCACTGTTCCGCCCACTTTTGTTTTGTGCGCCGCCCTATGTGCGCTTTTGCTGTGCGTGTAGCGCACGCCGTTTGATGACGTGTGTGCCCGTGTGCGACATGCATGGATTTGGAAAACGACCAGTGGGTAACTAGCGCAGCGCCTTCCTTGTATCGCACGCGTGCACGTGCGCTTGATTTCTCACACTTGCGCAACCTTGCGCCTGCTTGCGCTGGAATTTTCGGCACACGTTTGTTCCATGAATTGACCCCTTGATGTCAAATAAAAGTACTTTACGAAATGTACAATCTTGCTGTTTGCTTTTAAATCACAGTTTCATATTCCGAATTGTTGCGCGCTGTGTTGTGAGATGATCTGTGTTGTTTTCCGGGTTCTGTGTAAAGTTGCGTAGGACTGGAGACGATTGGGCGCGTTTGGCTTCGCACCCTGTACCGTCACGGAGAGAGGCGGGGAATATGAATGCTTTGATAATGTCAGGCGTAGGGGCGGGAGATATGATTTAGTGTCGCAAAAGCAGGTCAGCCAGGTCGATGGGGCAAGTCATAGGATTATCACATAATGTCGACGCACAGCAGCCTGATTTATCGTTTGTTTAGTGGACAAAAAGTCGGGTAAGGGCCATAGGAAATTGTAATGTCAACGGACATAAGGAGGGTTCTTAGAACACTTTCAACCTGACAACGAACTATACGAACAGCGTTCTCAGAACACCCCCATTTTGTTTAATTGCAAACATTACCTCCACGTCCACTCTTCCTCGTCCCAGTACTTACTTCATGAGGCCCCTGCCTCCAACACGGGACCTTCTTCTATTTCTTTAAATTCCTATAACTCCTCCCCCACATCCACATCACTGAGTTTCATATTACCAAGCCGGAGCATGGGACCTTCCCCTCAGGGATGGTGAGGAGGGTTGTCAGTACTGTGACGAGGAAGAGTAGGACTAGCAGTAATGAAGATTACCGGTAAGTAATCAGAGCATTTCAGGACACCGCAAGCGTTCTTAGAACACATTCAACTGGCCAGAGTACAATACGGACAGCGTCCTCTGGACACCCCCATTTTGTTTATGTACGAACATTTAAGGACACTGCAAGTGTTCTTAGCTCAATTTTAGCTTGCTTGCGAACAAAACGGACACATACTCCGTCCTCAGAACCCACCACCATTTAGTTTATATAGAACATTTCAGAACAGTCGTGTTGTCCGCAGACATATCGAACACAACAAAAGTGTCTAGCATATAAAAAAAACAGAACATTGAACCTATCTCATACTCCCCCACCCTCCAGAAACACTCTTACACACCAACACACTCCACTAAATACAATTTTTAATCCAGGTTTCACCGCGCTATCTGCGGTCGTCCGCGAATGCAAGATGGCGGGCGCCACAGAAAATTTGACGCGTTTCACGCACCACGCCGTCCAATCAGCGAACACGTCGGGTGTCTGCGGACATCGCACAAGCCGCTCGCCAATCAGGGCACTGTCCGCGGAGCGAACAGGGAAGTCCGTCTGCGAAGCTAACGGAGATATCACTAATTTTTTTGCCTTACATTTTGGTCATTTTCAAAAAAAACTACTGGACGGATTTACACTGAAATTTGCAAAAGCACGCTTTCGGGACCAAGCCCCCGCTCCTGCCGCAAATTTGGTGTAAATCCGTCCAGCGGTTTGGGCTGTAGGCGTGCGCAAAGTTTTTTCCCATTATGTCTATGGGAAAAAACAAAAGTTTTGGGACCCCCCCTATAACTTTGCCCCCCCTGCACCAAACCTCTCCAAACTTTGCAAAAACATTCTGGGTGGGCCATATACTTTTTTTGCATAGTTTGGTGAGGATTCCTCCAGGGGGAGCGAAGTTATAAGCCACCCAAAAAATGCTCTTCCTATGGAAACAGCAACTTTACCATAACTACATTGACGCTACCATGTAATTAATATATATATATATATATATATATATATATATATATATATATATATATATATATATATATATATTACATGGCCACGGTAGTGGCCATGTAGTTATGGTTAAGTTGCTGTTTCCATTGCTGGTTCCTACAGCCCATACCGCTGGACGGATTTCCACCAAATCGACCAGGAGCAGCGGCTTGGTCCCAAAAGCGTGCTTTTGCAAATTTGGTGAAAATCCGTCCAGTAGTTTTTTTTTAAAATGACCAAAAAGTAGGTAAAAAAAATTAGTGATATCTGTGTTCGGTTCGCGGACACACTTCCCTGTTCGCTCCGCGGACAGTGTCCTGATTGGCCAATCGTCTTGCGCGATGTTCGCGGACATGCAACGTGTTTGCTGATTGGACGGCGTGGAGCGTGAAGCACGTCAGATTTTTCGGTAGCGCCCGCCATCTTGGATTCGCGGATGTCTGCGGACAGCGCGGTGAAACTTTGTTCAAAATGTGTATTTTGTAGAGTGTGTTGGTGTGTAGGAGTGTTTGGGGAGGTTGGGAGTGTATGAGATAGGATGAAAGTTGTGTTTTTTATGTGTTAGACGTTCTTTTTGTGTTCGATTTGTTTGCGGACATCACGGGTGTTCTGAAATGTTCTAAATAAACTGACTAGGGGGTGTTCTAAGGACTCAATATGTGTCCGTTTTGTTCGCAAGCAAAGTGAAACTGTTCTAAGAACACTCGCGGTATCCCGGGAGTGTTTGTAGGGGGTGTCCTGAGGGCGCTGTCCGTATTGTTCTCTGTCAAGTTAAATGTGTCCTAAGAACACTCGCGGTGTCCTGAAATGTTCGCAAATAAACAAGATGGTGGTGTTCTGAAGACGCTTCTAAGAACACTCCCGGTGTCCTGGAATGTTCGTAGGGGGTGTCCTGAGGACGCTGCCTGTATTGTTCTCTGTCAAGTTGAATGTGTTCTAAGAACACCCGTGGTGTCCTGAAATGTTCGCAAATAAACAAGATGGGGGTGTTCTGAAGACGCTTCTAAGAACACTTGCGGTGTCCGGGGAGTGTACGTAGGGGGTGTCTTGAGGACGCTGTCCGTATTGTTCTCTGTCAAGTTGAATGTGTCCTAAGAACACTCGTGGTGTCCTGAAATGTTTGCAAATAAACAAGATGGTGGTGTTCTGAAGACGCTTCTAAGAACACTCGTGGTGTCCGGGGAGTGTCCGTAGGGGGTGTCCTGAGGACGCTGTCCGTATTGTTCTCTGTCAAATTGAATGTGTCCTAAGAACACTTGCGGTGTCCTGAAATGTTCACAAATAAACAAGATGGTGGTGTTCTGAAGAAGCTTCTAAGAACACTCCCGGTGTCCTGGAATGTTCGTAGGGGGTGTCCTGAGGACGCTGTCTGTATTGTTCTCTGTCAAGTTGAATGTGTCCTAAGAACACTCGCGGTGTCCTGAAATGTTCGCAAATAAACAAGATGGTGGTGTTCTGAAGACGCTTCTAAGAACACCTGCGGTGTCCGGGGAGTGTTCGGCGGGGGTGTCCTGAGGACGCTGTCCGTATTGTTCTCTGTCAAGTTGAATGTGTTCTAAGAACACCTGCGGTGTCCTGAAATGTTCGCAAATAAACAAAATGGGGGTGTTCTGAAGACGTTTTTGAGAACACTCCCGGTGTCCTGGAATGTTCGTAGGGGGTGTCCTTAGGACGCTGTCCGTATTGTTCGTTGTTAAGTTGAAAGTGTTCTAAGAACTATCGCGTTGTTCTGAAATGTTCGTAGGGGGTGTCCTGAAAACAGTGTCCGTATTGTTCGCTGGCAAGTTCAAAGTGTTCTAAGAACACTTACATTGTTCGCGGACATTAAAAGTTTCCCATAGATCATAGTTGAAATGTTTGACTCTATGGATGTGATATGCTGCGGTGGTTGTTGCCAGGGCATAGAGTCTTGGGTGCATGGCCATTTGGCCATGCACCCAAGACTCTATGCCCTGGCAACAACCACCGCAGCACATCACATTCATATTTGCTTATAACTTTGGGTGAAAAACAAATGTATAAGGAACAAAGGTATTAGATACTATGGATGTGATATGCTGCTATGGTTGTCCTTATTATTGTATACTTACTGTTTGGTCTAGTAATGGGAGTCCATGTTTTTCTTCTTCATTTCTGTGATAAAAGAAAATAGCATGTTAGTATTAGTATTTTGTAATGACTTATTACATTGTATAAGCAATATACTTTTATTTTTTTTCGACCCTCATATTTAGTAGAGTACAAATCAGAGTACTGTGCAATTTGCTCAGTTTCTGTATTTGTTGCTAAAATCATTGGGTCTGTGGGAGAAAAAAAAATCCATGTTGGATTAAAAAAAACCTTTTTCTGTTATGCTACAGTTTATTTGTTTGTTTGTTTTCAGTGTTCACTTGTTGTTTCTGGCTAATGCTTTATACTTTGCTTTGTTGTATTTTTTTTGGAGCAGTAACAGATTCTTCATTTGTTTTGATATTATAAAATTTTGGAGCAGTTAGATACCAATTGGCGTATTCTAACTGTCTATTTTTTTAATATATTTTAGTGGTTTTGATTTATCTATTTGGATATTGTTAAATTTTGGGACAGTTAGATACCAATTGGCGTATTCTAACTGTGTATTTTTTGGCCTAATTTAGTGATATTCATTTATCTGATTAGTTGTTGTAGAATCTTTGAGCTGTTAGATAGCTTTTGGAGTATTCTAACAGTTTATATTATTTTAACACACATTTATAATTTTGGGACAGTTAGATACCAATTGGCGTATTCTAACTGTGTATTTTTTGGTCTAATTTAGTGGTATTCAATTATCTGATTAGTTGTTGTAGAATCTTTGAGCAGTTAGATAGCTTTTGGAGTATTCTAACAGTTTATATTGTTTTAACACAAATTTACTTAAAGGTTTAAATACAGTTTATTTATCAAATTTTGGTTTTAAGAACATCAAATAAGCGTTTGTAAGATTTGCTGGTAATCTCTGCTTTAGAGTAATGGTACTAGCATTACATTCAAACCATCCACATTTCTTTTTTATATATGCAGTGTAGTGCCCTGAATTGGTTGTGGCTCCTGCGTGGTAGATTATACCTATTGTTGTGAAGGTTTTCTTACCAAGTGATATTTGACCATGTGTGAATCCAGTCAGCTTGCAGTTGTTTTTGGTACCATCTGCATTGTAACGTAGACGCATTAGCATTACGTATTTACTATGTGTTTGTATTACTAACGTGGAGCGATTATCTGAATTGCAGGTAGAGCATAATCTACCATGGTTTGCATTTTGTACAAGTTGCTGAAATGGAATGGATTCACAATTTGGTATTGATATATATATGAAGCGTTCATTGGGGATTTCTTCTTGTGTCACATTGTTGCAGAGAGTGCATGTATGTTTCCACATGTATGAAATCTGAAAGATTTCATTTATAGGTATGTTTTTGTTTTCCAGTACTTGTAGTAAGTACATTAGACATTCTTGTGGATCTTCCTGTGAGTTTATAGTGAATTTCACCATTCCAGCACAGTAGTCCAATTGTCATCTTATTCCAAAAACACTATATGTGTTGTCAGGATTGTTTGCTGCATTTCTGTGAAGTACTAACATTTGCAAACACAATGGATCTGTACTGTGTAAGTAAATGTTGTCAACAATTGGTGGTAATTGAAATATAATATTCATTGCTACATTTGCATAGCAATTTACACCAACTATATTTGAGAATTTAAATGGTCCAGGTAGTTCTGTATCTAACTGCTTTTTTTGGAGTTTGTCTTCCTTCTTTAAAGAAGTACCTGGTTTACTTTCTCTAATTGATTCTTTTTTGTTTGTGGTACTTGATGAAGTATGAGTTTCTTTTACTCTCTTTGGAGGATTTGCAGTGACGTCCTGTTGCATTTCTGTTTGATTTAGTTTTCTTTTACAACGTTTTAGTTTTTGTGGAACAGAATATGTGTTTAGATGGGGAGTGTATAGTGAGCAAAGTCTATTATATTCTAAAATGCAAGGAATATCAGCGTTTACTTTACTTGCATCAAAGTTGATTAGAAATAGACTGTCAAGTGTACGTAAGCGTGATAGTGCTACGTAGCTCATGCCTTCTTTAAAGACTGTGTTACCAATATCTATCATTGCTTTGTCTAGGGTAAGACCTTGTGATTTATGAATCGTGACTGCGTATGCAAGAGTTAGAGAAAATTGTTCTCTGCGTACATACATATCTTTGAAGAGAAGGAATCTAGCTGTTGAGCGTCCTATCTGTTTTACTTCTGACAGTTTGTCAAAGAGTATATTGACAAACTGAATTTTGTTGTCACGTGGGTATGTTTGAAAGCCAACAACTGTACCCAGTGCTCCATTAACTAGTCCTTGGTCCACGTCAAGGTTACGTTTAAGCATTACTCTGCAATTTAAGAATAATTTTAACATCTTTTCTAAGCCTGCTGTGTTTGAGATTGATTTTTCTAAATTATTTAGTCTTGTTGTGGCTTGGTCACACATGGGTAGTGTCATACCATGTACATCTAGTTTGTCTGTGGCGCTAATTTCCATTATTGGTTGCATTTCTTTACTTAACATTATTTCATTGAATTTGAGACAGCTTGCAAGAGTTGGCATTAAGGCCGTGCAATTGACATTTTTGTGGGCTAATTGTTCCATAACATCTATAGCACATGCATTATCGCCATAAAGTGCATTAATGTGCCGGGTTTTCAATGTTGCTTCTGCTTCTTTAGAAAGTATACCAACTCTCAAACTTTTTAAAATGTTGGCATAAGTTAGATCTGCAGATTGGCGCATGTTTTCTGTTAATTCTCTGTATTGGAAATGTTGCCAAAGGTTGACATTTCCAATGCTGCCAACAGTTTTACGGCAGAGTTTGTGCCCTAATGTTTTAAAAATAGGTTCACCTTTTACTGGTGTTAATTGAAGCAGACCTCCAAAAACAATAATGTGTTTTCCTGCAAAGAGCTCTTCATAGTCTGTTTTGAGTACTTCTTGTAATCTGAGGTGAATCAAAGTTAACATCAGGTTGGAGACCATGCTCACTTCATCTATTAGTAGCATTTTCATTTGTTTCAATACTCTGCGTAATTCCATTGCAGCTTCTGCAGAAAGTTTGTAATAGTCTAATTTGTTCTGGTGTTCTACTGGTAATAATTGTAATCGGTGTAATGGAACACCACCTATGTTGTAGGCAGCTAAACCTGTGGGGGCAGTGACAACAGCTGACAGTTTGTTGTTTGTCAATTGTTGAAGGAACTTACTAATGATTTTGATTAGGAATGTTTTGCCAGAACCAGCTTCACCACTGACGTACAGTAGTATAGGTTTATAATTATGGCAGGAACATTCTTTATTTTCATGTTTTACACCATGTGCAATTTGTTTTGTTACTTCTTGAAAAATGCTACTTTGCTCATTGTTTAGTTTTGATTGTAGTATAGTTAAGTCTTCCTTATCTTCATACTGACACATGGTGTTTTCTACTTCTATCATAGCTAATTCTGCCTCATTTGTTATTAGTGGTTCTCCCAGTGGTTCTTGGCTTCCTGTTACAGAAGGTTGACTAGTGTCAGGAGTATCCTTATCTAGTTGGGCTTGGAGTTCTTCTTCATGTTGCTGTTTATTGTGCAACATTGCTTTGTACTGTGTAAAGTTTACATCAGTTATAGTGCTTTCATTTGCTTTGAAAGCATCCTCATATGAGTCATAGTTATCTAGTAATTGTTCTTCTTTTCCCCATGGTTTGAAGAGTTGTAGCAGGGACATGTAATATACTTCTTTATGTTGAGGAGTCTTCAATGACAATTTGATATGAATAATTAAATTTGGTTTAGTGAGTTTAACTAAGCTGCCTTCACAGTCTGTCACTCTATATTTACCTTTTTTTTCATCAGGTTTCATATTATTTTTGTATGTGTAGTTTTGGGCTATTTGGTATAGACACATGTTTTCCAAAGTATTACTTCTGTTTGGGTAGTATGTGTCCAATAAATTGTTTTTTAAAATGTCTTGGCTGTTGGGCTCATGTTTGGCTATTGTTTCTATATCTTCATATGATTTTAGAACTCTTTTTCTAGATTTAGCTGGACCAAGACTTAGCCATACTATATTTTCAGATTTACCATAAAATGAAGTACCAGTTAAATGATCAGCTGCTTCATAAGATACACATTCTCTATGGGTGAGCATTTTTATGCCCAAGCTGTATAATTTCTGAGATACTGTTTTATCTGATGACAGGTCATTCCAGAGGTCTTGGAGCTCTGTCTTTTCTGCTTTAGTTAAATATGCTGTGACATATCGTGCAACTGCAGTAGAATTGTCTGCAATGTACTGCACATCTATGTTTGCATTCCATAAGTGGCCAATGATTGCATTATAATCATTGATATATTTTTCTTCTTCTTTTCTTTTTATGTAATATGTATTTTTAGGTGACTTACCTTTAACACTATGTCTAACTGAAGACATGAGGTTGTTTACTTGACCTGTATTTGTAACTGGTCTAGGGAAACCAAATCGGCATTTGGTGTAGTATTTGCCTTTGTTTTTGTATTTGCGACGACAATATTTTCCACATTTGTGTCTTTGAAATTGTAAAATTTGTGCACGAAGATCACTATTTGTGGCTTCTGATGAAATTTCACAAGTGACATATTTTTCAATAAACTGTAAAACAGTGGCATCACTGTCTTGACCAAATTTAGGAGCATCTTTAATCCATAAAAGCATGTGGATATGTGGTGCTCCTCTGGCTTTTTATTCTTTTCTCCAAAAGAAGTGTTGCACTTCTCCAAGGGGAGGAACAGTTTTATTACAAATAAAATGTAGCATAGCAATGAAGCGATGGTGAAAATATCTTGAAACATTAACAGGATCCAAAGAACAAAGTTCTCCAGGTGTTAGAATATCTATGTTTGTTTTGTTTTTATTTGATACGCGTAGGAAATCATGTAAATCTTCCCATGCATATTCTGCACAACTTAATGTAACAAACCAAGTGGGTGGGCCAAGGTTTCTGATCATGCAACGTACATCTCCATGACGTCAAAACCAGTACTCTTTAGTACCACGCATATTTGCTAATAGATTTGTAATATTTGATTGTAAAACCTCATCCTTTTGTTGCACTTTCTCTAATAATTGTGTAGCTGTCATATTTTGAAAGTGTGATCCTGATTTTAACATGTGTGCAACTCCGTAACATAAAGTTGCTAGTTCACTTTCAAAGAGTAGGTGGAATATGTATTCCACATTTTGTCTAAATCTGGGATCTTCAGAATACATCCGTAATGAGCGGTATTCTGAAGCTGATATTTGAATAGGTCTATCATCATACCTTCCTCCTTTGCCAGAAAGAAAGAGTAGAGGAAAAGCACGTGCTTCTATACTTTTTTCCCATATACTGATTTGCAATCCTTTTGTTTGACGCATTTGTTAAGTTTCCAGTACATCTTGTACGGTGTAATTACAGTGCAAAGGATGAATTGTATAATGGTCTAAAGTATTTGATATTGTAGCAGGATCGGGTAGCTCAAATTGACCAGCTTCTTGTGTTTCTTGAATTATTTCAGTTGTATCTTTCAAGTTTTCTTCAATATTAATTTCTTTGTAATATTCATTATTCTCTTTAAGATATTGCAAGGCTTGTCTAACTTTATATAAATCTACCAGCTGTTGCCATATTTTTTTGTCTTTTGTAGGTACTCCATTTACTAATATAATTAAAGATTGCTGCATCGGACGTTGCACTCCTAGAGTATGCACATTTTCTTTTAGATTTAATGGTAAATAAACTACTTTTCCACGAATGCCTTTTACCAATTCAGAGGGAGGTAATTTTGCTGTTTTTGGTTGAAGGCGTATTATTGCTTGAAATGGGTGTACTGTTTGAATTATGATGCTCTCATATAAATTAAGTTGTTGTAGAGGTTTTGGTACTGGGTATAATTCCAAATTATTTCTGATAGAACGTGAAGGAGTTTGGTTGTTGTCAAGTTTTGTAGTGCAATAACTGAAAAGTGTTAAGGGCTCAGTTATTTCATATTTGTTTTCTGCTACAAGGTAGAGAGCTAATTCAAACCATTTAGAACCTTCATTGTCTTCTATTTTGTATGATAGGTCCACAGTTTTTGTGTTACTTTTATAAAACATTCTACGGCAACATACACATACATGGTTTGGTACTTCAGCTGATGTACTTTTAAATTTTAGTATTTCTTTTTTGTATGTGTTTAGCAAAAGGTTGCCATGTGTAGAATTGTTGCTTCATTGGTTTAAAGCTATTTCATTCTATAAATGGCTTTCACTTCCAAAATGTTTTTTCTGGATATAGTGAATTTCTTCAAGTAGGTCTTTTGCTGTACCATGTAGAAGGATGTTATTTAACTTTGCTAGTGCTAAAGCAGGACTTTTAACATAGTACAGTTTATAGACTAGATTTCTTATAGTTGAATGATGTGTTGATATCCTTTTGATATCATGGAAAGTGGTTTTACAAGTAGGTCCTGTAATGCAGGCCAATGAATGTCCTTGTAGTCCTGTGATTTTGTATTTGCTTTTTACATATTTATTGAGGAATTGGCGTAAAGATTTGAAACATTGTTTGGGAATGTTACACATTGACGTGCATGGCCATTTGTACACTAGACGTTCTGATTCAGTTGAATGGAGGGGTAATTCTAAGTTTTCAGGGCATATTTTTGTAAGGAGTACTTCTTGTCCCATTATGGTATTATTCACTTTTTCATAACCTCAACCACTGCTATTTATGGCAATTGTATTTGTTTGCTTTTGGTTGTACGCTTCTTCATTAAAATATGGTTCTGTGCTCGTAGTGTGATTCCATTCACCTCCGCAGATACTTAAGAAGTTCTTTCTGTTGACATTTCGCTTATTGAGAAGTCTTTTTTGTAATTTAGTTATTAGTTTTGTTAGTGGTTTCATTTTGTTTAACAGTAAAATAAATACATTTCTTTTGAGAAGAATTGCACTGTCCATCAATGCTTCTAAGATTAATTTCCTACGATAGGTTTTAAGCTTTGAACCTGATTTCTCTCCTGTTTTTCTAAGATTTTGAAGGACTTTGTGACGGTATATTTTGGCTAAAATACTTTTCCTGGTATGCTTACTTTGCACCATATTAAAATTTGAAGAAGTAGTTTTATCTGTACTGATAGCTGATTTTCTGTTAATTGTTTTTTGGTTTGTTTTACATTTCGATAGAGGAAGCGAAGTTGTTGTACTTGAAACTTCTTGTGTTTCACTAAATGATTGTATTAGCTGTTTTGTTTCAACTTTTTTTTACAAATTCTGCTAGAGTTGGATGCTTATGTTGGACACCTTTATTTTCATTTGCTCTACTTTTGCGTTGCTTTCTACGGACTTGGCTTTTGGTAGGCATTCTTTAGGGTCTGTTGAAAAAATAAAGAAGATATGGGTTGGGGTGTTTTGGAATGTATGTGTGCTGTGTGCATGAGTGTTTGAGTAAGATGATAAAGATGTATGTAATGGTGTGTGATTGTGCATTGGGAACTAAAACTAGTAGGGATAGGTATTCTTGAATTTATGTGTTACTAAACTGGGGTTCAGATGACAAAAAAAAAGTAAGCTAGTGGTGTGGAAAAGTACAAATAGTAAATCTAATGTATACAATTAAAACAGTTGTTTGTTCTATAATATGAAAATCGTAGTGGTTCAGTTGGGTAATTTGTGTGTCCAAAAATAGAAATTTGTGGGCCATTCTGGCTGTAAATCGCTGTTTAAGACATGGACATTTTTGGACAAAATGGTACAAAATCTCTATTTTTAGAAACCAAAATAGCTCGCATTAATGTTATAGTATATTTCATTAATAATACAAATATTATGGTGAAATATTACTTACTTTTTTTTTAAATTAACAGGTAACTTCTTAGTTTTTCTTTCTTCTTCGAATTCGGCTGCTTCTTTTCAGGAAACTGGTCTTCACTGCAATTGTAAAAGCTTCAAATTAGTAACTTTGTTTGTATATAGCACTGTTTTTAATTTAGATATTGATTTTTTTAATTGAAATCCTCAGTGCCTTCTGTAAAACCATTAAACTAATTTATTTACATAAGATACATTGCATCAGTTCAGTACATATGATATGTTCTTAATGAACAAATTGTATTGAATGACTAACTGTAGAAAAAAAAAATATCTTCACTATGTCTTGTGAAATTTATGATATATTAGTGAATACCACTATTTCTGTAAGTGAACTGTTCTAGGTAATAGCGCCTCAATGTCATGTCTAATTTAAAGTAACTAAGTAAATAAATAAATAAAAACAAAAAATATGAAATTGTATAAGTATTTTTATAAAGGTTTAAACATAGATTGTGTTTGCATGCAATTCTGTTTGAATATATGTAGTCTATATATTTCATTTAAAAAATGTTAGTTTAACATGATTTGAGTGTGTGTGTATAAATAAAGTAAAAAGTATAAAGGTTTATAAGTGATAGTTGATTTTAGGAAATTGAAAAAAGTACAGTAAATTCATTTTACAGATTTTACAAGGTAAAAGTCTGTTTGAAAATGTGTTCATCTACTATACAGAAAATATGCATACCTGAAGTTTGTGTTCATGCATATGGATATGCATGGAGCTGCAAGTAGAAATCTTGAAGACTTGTACAGTATTTCTGGTAGATGCTGCTTGCCAATGATATGACACGTGTACTCAGAGAGATTCAGAGTACATTTGCAGTGCTGATCTATGATGATGCAGTTAGATGTAGAGGTCTTGAATGTGATTGGTGCATGGTCATGTGATTTTTGAGGTACATCCAATGAGGGAATGGCAGAGAGAGTGTAGTGGAAATGGTAGAAGGGCTGTTCATGTTACGATATGTCCGCGGACATGGCAGTAGTTCGCGGACATTGGGAGTTACATCCGGGGATTTTTGGTTCAGAAGTCATGCAAATGAGAATAAGCACTGAAAGGGATTGGTCAGGAAAGTTTGGTGGGTGTGTTGTGCCAGGATAGATTTTCTCAGATACTCTTTTTGCTGAGAGAAGAAAAGATAGGTATGGCTGTGTGTTTCAGAAAACAGATTGTTTGGATTTTAGGAGATTCGTGGATACATTGGTTGAAGGTGCATGCAGAAAGCTGTGGAGTAGCTGTAGATCTTGGATTCCCACATGTGGAAGTACACTGGCATGGAGTACGTGGAATGAAGTGTTTGGACTTGCTACCTCTCTGTGCTACTTTGGAGACAGAGCAACATCCAGACATACTTGTAATTCATTGTGGAGGGAACAGTTTAGGACATGTGACTGGATTTTTTTTGCAATTTGCTATGAAAGAAGGACTTAGGAAGGTTATGGACATGTTTCCTAATTCTCAAGTGATATTTTCACGGATTGCGCAGAGACAAATGTGGCTTCGTTCTTCTTCATTTGGTCCACAAATGGAAAAAGCAAGGCGCAATGTTAATAAGGCTGTTTGTGGCTTTTTAAGAGATTTTGGCATGTCTTCTTTTCACAATGAAAATATTATGTTTTGTAGTACATACATTTTTCGCAGAGATGGAGTCCATCTTACTTATGCTGGCAATCAGATTTTTCTGAGAAATGTACAAAATGCATTGCGACCTTTTTTGGAATTTTTTGGAATTACAACAACGATTTTGAAGTAGATATTAAGCATTTACAATTTTTGACTTACAAACACCACCCAAAGGCTCTTTTCAGAGCCATCACTTCTTTCCAGAGAAAATTACAATGTTTGTGATGGAGTAGCAACACAATTTTTTTAATGTTCGCGAACTGTCCGCGGACTTCTAAAAAATGCTTCATTTATTTTCACTTCTATTTTTTAACTGGGAAAGGCGGCTCTGAAAAGAGTCTTATTTTTTTTTGATTTTTGTAATTTTGTATTTTTTTTGGTTTTTCAGACACGACACACTAGGAGAGGAGGGTAAAGGAGGGTAAAGGGGGGGACACCAACCACAGGGATAAGAAAGGGCAAGCTGAGAGAGGAAGATGTAGAGTGGGTTTTATTTGGGTAGTGAGCAGGTCTTCTCGTGCTCTGAGACGATAGTCTCAAAAGCACTCCGAAGTCGCACCCCCTGCAGAGTACTGTGTCACAGTACATACATACAAATGTGACCCTCGAAAGGTAAGGGTCATCAGCATTCTGTATGGCCTGTGAGGCAGCTTGAGAAAGACGCTGTCCCACAGAAGTGGTCCTTGTGGTGACAGGATCAGAAACAGAGGATGAAGTAGAGGAAATCAACCTGCTACGTTCTTCGCAAGGTACAACCCTGCGAATAGCCCCAGAGTGAAATGACCTCAGGTGTCGCTTCATAGTAGTGGTCCCAAAGCTGTATCATTTTGCACTCATTTCAGGTAACACGGTTCGCACGAGCCTTAGGACCATTCCCATGAATGGTAAATAACCACCACACCCAAGACTCACGCCTAGTGCGGGTAGTAGGGATTTCCTCTATCTCATTCTCATCATCCTCTTCTTCCTCCTCCGCATCCTCACTCCTGTTCCCCTCTTCAGGCCCTTGTGGAGGTGGTGGAGGGGGTGGGGGTGGTGCTGAAGCAGGTGCAGCACCAAGTGGCAGTTCAGCAGCCAAGGATGCCATCTCGATGATGGTGTAGTCTGCAGGTGGCAGCAAAAATCACTGTGTTCTGAAGAATAGCCAGAAACACAATGGGAATAAGCTTTTGGGCGTGGTCTTTTATAGGGGTGCTTGTGCGCGGTCCGCGGACATGCGCACTGTCCGCGGATAGATCGAACACAAAAAAAGGATCGGAAAGTTTCAAAAGGTATATAGAAACTCAAGATTGCTATGTGGGACTTGTGCCGTGGTGAGATTTTATTGAAAAATATTATGGATTAACTGAAAATGTACTTTTAAATTGTTCGGGGACACGAACAGTGTCCGCATTTCAGGACACACGATGAGCGTGGGCGTGGTCATATGATCCGTTTGCGAACTAGTCCGCGAAGGAAGCGCCTGTCCGCAGGACACCAAGTGCACGGAGATTGGTTAGCGCATGAGCATTGATGTCCTACGGACACTGTTCGGGTTCTGAAGTAATTAAAAGTGCGTCACACGTGAAACGAACATTTCAGGACACCGCGTGTGTTCTTAGAACAGTTTAAACTTGGTAGCGAACAGTAAGGACAGATATAGTGTTCTTCAGGACACGTGTAATTTAGTTTATGTACGAACATTTCAGGACACCAATTGTGTTCTTAGAACAGTTTCAATTGGGTAGCGAACACTACGAACAGGTAAAGTGTTCTTCAGGACACCTCCATTTTCGTTTACGTACAAACATTTCAGGACACCAATAGCGTTCTTAGAACAGTTTGAACTTGCTAGCGAACAGTATCGGACAGGTATAGTGTTCTTTGGGAAACTTTAATTTTTGTTTGTTTACGAACAATTGAGGACACCGCGTGTGTTCTTGGTACAGTTTCATGTTGCTAGCGAACACTACGAACAGTTGTACTGTTGTTCAGGACACATCATTTTCGTTTATTTACGAACATTTCAGGACACCAATTGTGTTCTTAGGACAGTTTTAAGTTTATAGCGAACATTACGGACAGATATAGTGTTCTTTAGAACACTTTAATTTTTGTTTCTTTACGAACATTTCAGGACACCACGTGTGTTCTTAGAACAGTTTCAACTTGCTAGCGAACAGTACGAACAGGTGTGGTGTTCTTCAGGACACCTCCATTTTCGTTTATGTACGAACATTTCAGAACACTCGCACTGTCCGCGGACACTTTTATTGTTTTTTGTTAAAAAAAAACGGAAACTATTCACAATACAATATAAAAATTAAACTTTATTGAACATATATCAATAATTTATGACAGAGAAGGTGAGGCAGAAACAGAAACAAAAACAGGAGAATTTGGGGATTCAACATGATTGGTATTAGGTGAAGAAGGGATGGAAATCTGATCAAACCATTTTGGATTATGGAAAGGGTTTTGGGATAATTGACTGGGATATGGTGAGGAGGGACAAGTACATGTGGGGCATTGGTACGAGGTTTTTGGTTTGAAATGATTTTCTACAAAAGTTTTTAAATTATTAAAATTAGCCAACAATACATCCATTTTTTCTTCTGTATTGTGAAGACTGTTATCCATAACAGGGTTTTCTGAAGTTTTTTCTATTCTGGTATGCTCTGTACAAAAAAATAATATATATGTTAAAAATATATTTAAAAAAATAATAAATAAATGGTTTATATTATAAAGTGTTTACCATTAGTTTCACTATCTTGTGACATTTCTTCATGTGGGAAATTGTCCTCTAGCCACTCCAGAGTACTAGACATTTCTGGGAGAAAAAAAAAAAAAGATAATATATTTTTTAATCTAATACAGAAAGTTTATAAATATATGACTAAAATGAAGTACACTTACTATTTCTGGTAAAATAAGTCCTATGTATTCAGTGGGTCTGGTCTTGTTCTAAGTTCTGTTGTGTCTGTGAGGTAATTATGTTGGAAGCCAATTTATCTTCTTGTGGTATATTCAATTTCAGAACATATTGTATTTAAATGAATGGTTAGTGTGTTACATATATGGGTTACATTTCTTATGTATTACTATATATAATGTGTTTGTGTGCTGCTTTTTGAATTTGTTAAATGTTCATATATTATGATATAACAATCAAACATACCCCACCACCCCCCCCCACAGTTTTTAGGTAGTGGTACTGTTCTCCGAACATGTCCGCGAACATTAAATAAGTTCGCGGACATCAAGTTCATAAGAAGAGATCTAGTCAATTCCATATGACATGTATATAAAGTCAAAGTCATTATTGTTAAGTTGTGCTACTAAAAAAAACTATGAAATTCAGTGAAAAAACTTTGTTAAAGGGACGTTATGGTTAAGTTGCGCTACTAAAAACCTATGAAATTCAGTGAAAAAAACTTTGTTAAAGGGACGTTATGGTTCCAAGTAAAACTGAAAAAACCTTGAAATTCACCAGTTATGGTAAGCTAAGCAACCATAACTCGCGCCACCACTGTGCACTGCTAAGACTAACACCCAGAACATCACATGTGTATGTACTTCTCATGAAATATGTGTAGAAGGGATTCTTATTATATTGTGAAAAAAGTGTCAAGAATCATTGCAAGAAATATACTCTAATAAGTGCATTGAACGATGCATTGATATAAATAGCATCCTATTATGGGGTTCTATCTAGTATACTAAGCTACTCATACAGAAACATAACATTGTGTGCAGCGTACAAGATGAAGGTATGATATTCGTAATGTTAATATGTTGAATAATGAAATGATAATTGTTTTCTTAATAGATTTTTGTGTACTGTGAAATATGTAATAAGTAGCTAATAAAACCCATGTATTACATAATTGCATTACTATAGACAAAACACAAAGACACAAGAACACATACCAATATGGGTATATACAGGGAAAGTGAAGTTAGCAAAAAAGCACAAGTAGTAGCAGAAACAATTCATAACTTAACTGATTAGTTTCATGCAAATAAATGATTGCTCTGTTTCAAAGCTGCTATTTACCCTATGTATATGTATCACTTGATGTGATTGGACCCTAAGGAAAGTAGTGTGAGTACAATGTATACAAATATGACCATAAACAGGGAAAGTACAGCCATAAAAAAAACAGAACTATCAGAAAGTGCTCATAAGTCTAGTGATTATCTTTATGCACAAAAAGGATTGCTGTCTTTCAAGCTTGTGTTTTCCCATATGTATATGTTTCATATGATGTGACTGTACTCTAAGGGAATTACTGTAAGAACCTACTAGAAGGATATGTCTACAAATAAAATAAAATTCTTAGTTTCTGACTGTTACTGAAGAAAACCATGTGGCCTAGATATGTCAACAAAAGAAAAAATAGTGAGCCAGACATGTGATGTCATCAGTGATGTCATCAATGACATTTGTGATGTCATCTTTGATGTCCTGGGTGTTAGTCTTAGCAGTGCACGGTGGTGGCGCGAGTTATGGTTGCTTAGCTTACCATAACTGGCGAATTTCAAGGGTTTTTCGGTTTTACTTGGAACCATAACGTCCCTTTAACAAAGTTTTTTCACTGAATTTCATAGGTTTTTAGTAGCACAACTTAACCATAACGTCCCTTTAACAAAGTTTTTTTCACTGAATATATATATATATACACACACACACACACAATTATCCTTGAGTCTTTGTACTATTGCTGTTTGGGTGCTACTGTATTAACCTAACACCCCTCCTGAGAGTATAGCCTGCCCTCAGCCCACATTAGGCATACCCTTCAGTATTTCTCTGTTTTATTTTTATGATTGGTAGAACTTCTTGTTTAGTAGGAGTGTGGGCCTCAGTACATGGTTTAGCAACTACGCATTACTGTAGAACTGAAGAGCAGTAGTAATTTTGTCACATAGTAACATGTGTCTTTCTAAATAAAAAGCCTTCTGGAATCAGAGTTAATTCGAGCAGCCATGGTCTGCTTTAATAGTACTAGAACCAATGTGCAAAATACCATGCATTGGTCTGGTGGCATAACATGGCTAAATACCAATCTTAAGTTATAGCTAGTGATATATAGCGGCATATAAGGAAACACAGTTAACATCACTGAAAACAAATTTCATGTCATAATCCACTTCTCTGTGATATACAGCTGTAAAACCATTTGTGTATTGCATCTGGCTTGGGTAGTGTCACAACAGATGCTGGCTTGCTCAGTAACTTTTTGTTGTAAGCAGGGAAGCTGTACCACTTTCTGAGGAGAACAGGATTTACGGCCTTTTTAAAAAAAATGTTTTTTCCATTTATTGTGCGTTAGCAAGACAAATCTTGACTTTTTACACACATATCAACAATGAACAACTTCACAAATAAACAATGTAACATTAGGCAAAAACATTGTTAAAAAGGAAGTCAATTCATATTAATCATAATTGAACATTCACAGAATTAAAATAAAATGAGACAACTGATCATGACAAAAACAAAGAATCTCTACCTAAATGACCCAAAGGATTTGAAAACAAGGACTTTACTACATCGCCTCTTGTCGCGATCATCAAACTCTCGATCGTCTAATGAGATTCCACTCTATTAGTGAATTTTAGGACACTCACGATGTTTATGACTTCTGTAGTTAGAAACACTTCATTACCTGAAGTAAGTCTTTCCCAGAACATGGGGGATGCCAAGGAGTCTATACTATGAACAGATCTTCTCAATCTGAGGACCCTTAGAGCCCAGGTCCCTGGGCAACCAATCAGCACGCGTTGGATTGAGTGCTTTAATTCCAGCTCATATTCCTGACAGATGTCCTTAGGAAAGACTACGCTGTCTGTCGCGTGCTGGATTTCCAAAGTTGGGAGGATGTTCAATCTCAATCTGACGAAGTCAGCCCTCACACTAGGGTCTGGGGACCTCCTCAGATAGGTAGGCAAAAAGGATCTGGGTTTGTCAAACTCTGATAGGGAGGAGGAGAGTTTTAATGCTCTCATTTGCTCTATCGTTCTAATCCAATCTCCCCCTTTCAAACTCTCTTTAGATGTTAGCGGGTTATGCACCAAGGTATCTACATCTGAGTCCACTTTAGATAGAATCTTAGTAGATTTGTCCCTTAATGCATTTAGAAAGCCATCATATCCCTTTAGAAGCTGTGTTGCCATATCTTCATTAAGGGACAGGGATTGGGGCTCAGGGATCAGTCTGTAGGTGGAGATCCATCTCCATTCCATCCATTCCAAGAGGGAAATCAAACCCAATTCATATTGGATGGAGACTATAGGGGCCAAATTGGGAGATTAAGTGTTTTCTTCCACAACTTAGATTCCAGTTTGTCCCAATTGATGGCAAAACTCGGGTTACTACATTCCAGACCAAATTGAAGTGTAGGGACTACTTTCCTTGCATAATATTTTATGAGTGGAATAATTGAGAACCTACAGAATATATTATACATTTTGATTATCTGAATGAATCTTAATGTGCAAATTGTGAAGAAAGGACCTTTTACTAGGATACACACTAATCCTTAAATCCAGATACATAATCTCATTTAGTATCGGCACAGCATGATTGTGCAAATGCCAAGTGAAGGGTTTACTCCTCTTCTCAGGTCTTTTAAATATTACAACACTGGATGTATGTAGATTTATCATTAGTTCACTTAATTTTGCATAGTCTGCAAGAGCGTTAAGGAGGTGCTGTAGACCAATTTGCGTATGATCCAAGATGACAATATCGTCTGCGTATGCTAGCCACGATATTTTTCTCGTTCCCAATTTGGGAATGGCCTGGAGTAAGATGTAGATCCAATCAAAAAGATCCACCAGGACAAGTTAAAAAGAAAAGGGGCGACTAGGCAGCCCTGATGAACAACTCTATTTATCTCAATTTTTTTCGATAAATCCCCAGATTTAGATAGTCTGACGCGAAGAGTAGAATTATGAAGGGGTTCAATCAGGATTGCCAACAAATTGTCAGGAAAACCCCTACCTTTCAACTTGCCCCAGAGCCGATCTCTACCAAACAATGGTTTCCCATCCTTCACAAAGCATCCCGCGGCGACACAGCTCAGAGCTCAGAACCAGACCATTGAGGGAGGTTGAGAGGTTGAGAGACCCTTCCTAAATCCTGTTTGAAATTTTGAAATAATCCCATTTTCTTTAGCCCAGCTTTCTAGATCTCTCAAAACAAGCCCTGCAAATATTTTACTGTTCGCATCCAGTAAATAAAATGGACAGTAATTCGATGCGGCTATGTGATCACCTCGCTTACATATAGGTTCAATGATCGAGCTTTTCCAAAAATCCGGTATTCTCCTTGTCTTGATTATTTGGTCGAAGAGGCCTTTCAGCATTCTCGACCAAATTGTGGGATTTGATTTTAATATGCCATTTTTAAGACCATTGGGTCCTGCAGCTCGTGACATGGAAGATTTCATAATTAAATTAATATTTTCCCATAAATTCTGAATAAACGCAATAAGATACACTAGGGCAGGATTCCAGTAGATATTAACTAGAAGCTATCCATGAGTGCCAAGTTTGTGGTTCAGCTTGGCTCTAACAATCATGATACCCTGGACCTCCTCAGAAATTAGGACTGAATCTTCAAAGATCAAATTTCGACATAAGATACACAGTCCACCAACAGGACGCCCCACCCCTGAGCCACAAGATGACTGATGATAGGAAGAAAACCCATCTATGCCAAAAGCCAATCTCACCCAGGATTCCTGGAAGAAAATTAAATCAATAGATCCAAACACATAACATTTCATAGGTTCATTACAAAAGGAGTTGAAACCCCCTCGAATTCCGGGACAGGGTTCATATGGGCAGGTTAGTTAGGGGTTCTTTTCAGCAAGCCCAAGTTTAAGGAAGATCTGATGCACTATCTCTTGTACTAAATCGAGTACTATGGGGGATGCTGACAGAGCTTTAGCTTTCACTTGGGATGAAGCTGAAGAAAAGTAGTAATCGTGGACGCCGGGGTTAGTTCTTCAAAGACTCTGAGGTCTTTAGTTGTCATCAGGTGCCTCAGACACCACTCTAACTTTGCCCCTAGTATTGACTCCAAACCCAGTCTAGATCTCAACACCAATACTGCGGTATCAGTATTCGGTAAAACCAGAAAACCAACCCGCTCAATGTCTATAGTGGTGATATATATTAAACTGGGCATGGCTTTCATCTCAGAAATAATTAAAGAGCGATTCAGAGGGTATTTTGATCAGTGGTTCAAGGTAGCACGTGACAGAAAGAGAGTTAAACCTTGGGATAACTCCTTTGGCTTATCAGGTGACCGAGGCAATTTTTGGTTTTTATAAATGGCTTTAGTGAGCACCACACACCGTGGGTAATAATAAGCAGCGCTCAGATACCTGAGGGTTCGTAGCGCTATATAAATGCCAAATTATTATTATTATTATTATTAGTAGTAGAGACCTCCCTTCTCAATACGTTGCTTTAAAAGTCTCCGGAGTTCAAGCATGGTTAACCAACTGGTTGATTGAGAATGGAAAGCGTTCTGGTCACTGCAGTACTACTTAGCTGTTGGAGATAGTTCATTGGTGGGACTTTTTGCCCCCCTGGCAGACTAGAGCCGGTTGTGTTGTTACAATCCTCTTTAGTTTTTGATTTTAAAGAAATCGGGGCAGTCCTTAATAAAGGTTTGTTGAGTGCTGTTTTGGTCCCTTTTAAAAAAATGGGGGCAATCTTTAGAGGTGGTTTGATTGGCTCAGTTTGACTCCCCACTGTGATTTTCACAATAATCAGCTCTTGAGTAATGCTATCAAGAGAGTTTGAGGCAGAGGGGACTTTTTTGGAAGAGGACTTCCTCCCGTCACCCATGAGCCCTTTCTTCTTACTTTCAGTGCAATTTTTCATCTGAAGTCCTTGTAGATTGCGAAGAAAGCGGTTTGTACTACCTGAAAGGTTGGTCTTCTTTGCCTTGGGACCACTTTTGGCATTCTCTTTAGAGGTCTCTACATGATCAGAGACATTTTGGGTTAGTGAGAGTTGTTTTCTCTGTTTCTTTTTCTTTTTTGACTTCCCATTGGACTTCTTACTTAAATTACGTTCTTGTTGATCTTTCTGAGATTTCACAGCTTCATCTGAGCTTGCCACAGGGACCTCTTGCGACCCTTGAGCGGCCATTTCTATCTCTGCCATTTGGGCCAAACACATACATTCTTCCAATGTGGAAGCGGACAACAGAGTGTCAAACATGTAAACACTACCTGGCACATCCGTGGGTACTGATGAGCATCTACAGCATTGCCCATAAACATGTGAACTTTAAACTTCAGAGAGCTTAGAGCTCAGTGTGGCGAGTTCCATGTTCACTCCCTCCCACTGAGCAGCCAAAGAGTCGATTTTATGGGCCTGATTTTTCAACAGGAGGTGAAATTCTGCCAAAGTTTCTCTTATGGAGTCATTTACTGCAGACTTCGGGCCACCAGCGAAATTTAGTTCAATTCTAAGTCTTTAATAATCTCCAACAAGGAGCCCGAATAAAGATGGACTTCAGCTTTTAAATTCCCAAAAACTTTAATACACTAACTAAACACATAGTTTAAAGCAGTATCTGGTCATTTCATCTAAAGCTTTACCATCGAATGCCATTCCATCGACAAAATTGCATCAAAAAAATATGCATTGAATGCATGTTTTTTTCTAGGTAAAGAGTTTAGTGTTATTTATAATAGGTTTTAAAGGGTAAAAATCAGGGGGTTGGGGAACCATGCATTCGAAGGTAATTTTTTTGATGCATTTTTTTAGATGGAATGGTCATTCAATGGTAAAAGCTCGATGGAATGACCATAAACCGGTTAAAGCAGCAATAGATGCAGAGTTTAAGACTTGATCCTGGAATTCTGCACCCCTCATCTCCTCCAATGCCGGTTTAGACAGCAGAGGTGTTATACTTTGCAGAGAACCCTCTGCATCTCTTGAAACTTCCAATAGGGCAGAGATCACGTTCAACTCAAAAGAAGCATCAACATTGGGAAGGATATTAGTGTTATCACTAACCTCCTCCATCAAATCAATATTCAATTCGTCCTGGACATGATTTAGCAGTCAGGGTTTAGATAGATCACTGTTGGATAAGTCAGCTACGAACCTACTCCCTATCCTCTCTGGGGCCATTATAAGGGCCCTACCTTCCACAGGGAAGTAATTTAGGATTGTATTTTTGATGGATGTTGAGGTTAGGGTGTAATCCAAATCAGATGTCAGACAGTTTTTTAATTGAGGAGAATTTGGCATAGAAACGCCAGAGTCTTTATGATCCGCTGATTGCAGGAAGGTTAGACCAGATCCCGAGCCCTGCTGATCATCCTTGGGGAAAATACTTTCTTTTACATGAAAACACCCCTTATCCACCGGGAGAGATTTGAATATAGATATCCCCACTCGTAAAGAAGTCGAAACCCCCTCCTGTGGGTCCTCCCATTCCGTTGCATGATTTTCAACACCAGTGGAGGCACTACGAAGGTTGTAGGTTTTTAATTTGCTCATATCAGTATTTTCTTTAGGCAGAGCCAGGCTTACCAAGATTCTGCCCCCTGACTCCTCCAAGGAGCACGGCCAAAAATTGTTCCAAAGCGCTATTTGGGTCAAACACCCGCAATCCCCAAAATAGCACACCAGCCTACAATGGGCTATGTAAGAAATAAAAATAAATGTGCGCACCCCTCACGATACTGTATTTTATCACCTATGAGTGGCGGCTCCAAGAGAAGAAGGTCGCACCCCACGGTCATTGTCCCCATCTAGAGGAGGACATTTGGGGCAGAAAAAAGGCAGTAAAGGCCAGTGAAAGGCCAGTATAGGCCAGTATAGAGTGATAAGGGCAGTGAAGGACACAGTAAAAGCCACAGGTCCTGTCCTGTAGGGGTGGGAGTTGGAGCTATGTGGTTCAAAGTGGCATCTGCAACACAATGGGGATAGTCATACAAGAGAGATAGTTACTCAAGCCCTTTTGATCTCGGGTAGACAAGGAATGGGGGATGGACAGTGTATCCCACTCAGAAAGGGGCAAGCCATTTTGGATTTGCCAGGTCCCCATTTCATTCATGAGGCACCCCATAACTTCCATCAAGCAAGGCACTCTGAGAACTGACATCACAACGAATAGCCCTTGTTGCAGCTACAAGATGGCTTGGAATGAACCAATCCACTGCGCAAAAGTGATTATTTAAGGAGGTGAGAATCCTCCCCTTTAGTCAAATCCTCTGTGGGATTCCATTGGGGAATTATCTCCTTGCATCACCTGAAGAAATATCTTGGTACCATCTTGGACCAACTCAAGAAGTATTTTGCACGATCTTTTTTTGTGGTAAAAACAGCCCAATGTTCCCATCCACTAGGTGATGACAAGGATGTCCAAGAAAGGAGGCATTACCCAATCTGGGACCATTTGGCGAGACCTGCTGGGGGAATGTCTTTCTGCTGCTAGACACTGATAGCAAGACTCTGCTTGCTGAAGTGGTTAGCTCTGCAAGTGTACCTGGCATCCTTCCTGGTGGGGAAGTAAAGAAGGGGGACGTGTTTCCACAGAGACATGTTGAGGAGCCCTAACCTAACGATCTCCAAGCACCAAAGGAATTTGGAACCACTTCAAGTCACTTTCAGCAATCCTGACCCCTTTGAGCCCCTGAAAAGACCCACCTGAGCTGCCTTTGACTTAACTTCGAGATGCTGCATGTGGCATCGAGCTATGCTGACCCTAAAACCGCTTGCCTCTACAGAACATGTTCAAGCTGTGAGCTGTTGTTGCTTGAGGATCCACACAGCTTTGTTGGTTCCAGTTGAACCAGATCACCATGAAAGCTGAGTTTCTGTTTTCTTTGCATTAAGATCCCTATTGATCCTTTCAACTATGCCAAATCGACATTACCTGCTCCCCCAAGAGTCTTTGCATGTGAAACTGGTGCTTGTTGTCGAACTGCATCTCTTTGGTAAATCCTGCCAAGCAAGTTCACCAGCTCAAACCCCACTAGATCCACCAGAAAGCTTTCAGAAAACCATATTGACACTGTTGGGAGCCCGAAAGAAGGTAAACACATATAAATCAGTAGTTCTGTCCAAGTACGCCTGTCTACAATCAGTAGTTACATTAAAGATACCAATGTATCCTCTAAAGACATATTGGCCCTCATTACAAGTGTGCTGGTATCCCGGTAATTTCGTCAGGATACCAGCAAACTGACCTACCGTTTCCGCCACCTGATATCTCGGAATTACCAGGATATTACACGTGGCGGAAAGGGCGGTAAATCCCCATTCCATGGAGTCCTATAGGTCTCAATGGAGAGGGGATTGCCAGTATTTCCAGCAATGGCAATACTGGTGCCAGAAATACTGACTGTTTTTTGCCAGTGGGGGCCTGATTTACAACTCTTTGCTCTGTCTGGTAAAATTGCTGGACACGAAATTACTGGCAATTTTACCAGCAATTTTACCAAACCGGCAAACTTATAATGAGGGTACTATTCTTGAACTTGTTTGACTTTACTAAAAGACTATTTACCTGCAGGCGCTTTTCTTCAGTGCCCAAAATACCCATTCCTCCCACAGTCTCCATTCTCTGTACATCTCATACAGCAGTGGGTTGTTAGTGCTTTTAATAGTTTGTCTGCCTTTTAGTTTAAATAAAGTCCTAGAACGTTGATTGGACATGTCTTTTGTTTTGGCACTTACTGTAGCATGTTTGGTTTTGATGACTGCATGCTGGCTCACACCATCTATTAGAGCGTGGCCTGCTCTTGGCCCATACTATGAAGATGCGAGGGAGCTATACTGATCTTAGCATTGCTTTTTTTAAAGAAGCAAACATCTGAGCGCTCCACTTTCACTGGAAGTATAGAAAAATAAAACGTTTTTAAAACAGATTTTGCTATCGTACCATGTGAACTAAATTGGAACAAGAAAAAGAGCAAATGTCCCCTGTAAACATGTCTTTGGCCTCGCTACATATGTCCCCCATTAACTCTAACTCAAGAATAACTTAAATCGGTAGAGCAGATGCAATCCCAATGAATGCTCTGTTGGAAGCGCTTGACACGTGTTGCTCAAACCAACAGCCATATCACAGAAACCTTTCAAGTTCAATCATATACTTTCAATGCATCTCTGCTTCAGTGCAAAGGATTGGGACTAGGGTAAGCATTGACCTTGTCCTAATTACACTGGCAGCAGTTCAAAGATTCTGTAACACTGCCCCAGTGTATTTGTCCATGTTGGAACGGTATCAAGAGACCACTGTGGTGGTGTTGATGAACATTGTGCTTTATAATGACACTTATCATGAATGTAATCTGATTTAACACCCCTCTATTCATTCTTCTAGCTCAGTATTCACACACTTAGAATTTTCAGTGGATATCTTTAAGATATGTCTTTCAGTTCACTACTTTTTAAAACATCAAGAATTTTTAAATGAGGAGCTCACAAGCCTCTCTTCTCTGCAGTGTTATTATACATTAGATTATACATTATAGTCCTTGGCAATTTAATCCTGGCAGTTTTATAACTGACTGTTATGGTTGGAGGGATTTGCAAATGCACTTAGAAGATACCATTTTAAGCATACAAGGCACGCTACATTGTAAATTATGAGTGTGTTATTTGAACGTATTTTTGTATGGTTTGCCATATTTCTATTGCACAAAAACATACATTTACAGCTTGTTGTTGATTATGGGAACAGCAATTTTCTCTTTAGTCTTGCATTTGCAATTTAGAGTTCTTTCATACCTTTCATATTTTATGATTTATACTCAAATTGCTTTTTTTTTTATAAAACCATTTTAGGCTGAGTATGCCTTTTTTTCTTTTATATTTGATTTTGCATGGTCACGATAAAAGTAATTATAATTTTGATTATTCTTGGATCTGTTGCCGAACAGAAATAAAGGACGAGGAATGTAAAAGAGTGGAAGTCAATTTCATGTGTAATCAGGCTCAGGCAGGCCTATAGGTCAATGGGGTGTTGCCCGAACCAAAAACGCAAAATTCTAGGGAGGGCATGATTTTTCGGTTAAGGTGGGCCAATTTTTGTGCCAGTGTGGGCCACTTTGATGAGTTATTTCCATACCCGCTAGTAATTTTGACCAGTGTTGCCGAATTCATATTCTTTAAAATGCAAATATGTCATCCCCTTGGGTACTATTCAAGCAATAAGTCACAAAAGGAATGAATTGCCATTTGGGCCACTTTTTCAGTGGTGCCCGAGACAATTGTATGCCCTAGTCCGACCCTGTGTGTAATACTTCTATGTGTTTCCTTGACATCATGATTTTTCTGTGGCTGTGGTTCACTGTGGTGTCATTAGTTTGAGTCCATTGGCAAGTCTATACTGAAGGGTCTTATTGATGAGAAATAGGGCCTCATTACAAATCGCCCGGTATGGAAACAACGGTGGCCGTAAACCCGCCGCCACCGTTGTTTCCATGCCGGGCGATCACAACTCCTGCAGGCGGGAGGTGATGTTCCCGCCAGGCCTGACCTGGCGGGTCTAAAACCGCCCGCCTGCAGGTGGACGAGGAAACACCGGCAGCATTACGGGATGCTGCCGGTGTTTCCATGACCCCCATTCCCATTGAGTCCCATATGACTGAATGGGAATGGGGATTAACACCATTCTGCCTCCGTGATTCCCGGAAAACCGGGGTTGTAATGCCCCTGTAATTCCGGGAATCACGGAGGCGGAATGGTAATACGAGTCCGGCGGTAACCATGCAGTTTTACCGCCTCGGTTACCGCCGGACTCGTAATGAGACTAAATGACTTGTGGTTGGGTCCTAGTGTAGAGTAGCTGTAACATATGTTGTGAAATGTCATCAATAACGCATTTGCCCGCTCTCTTGATCACTACCCTGCTTTGAAATCCCTAATTAGCAAACGTATTAAGGGAGGCTGGCATTTACAGAAAGTTTGCAGAGGTAGGTGCAATTGTGCACGGTGTTAGCACTAGGGCAAAGTCTACCGTATGGAGAAAAAAACGTAGGGTCACATTAGAAAATCTTTGCAACATGACAAGTGCAATTTTGCATGGTATTAGCATTAGGGTAACAATCGCCCTATTGAAAAAAAACATATATTTTCAATGAGTGTTTGCACAAGGACTAATTTTGCGCTAGTGCTTATACATTCATATTAGCACTAGGGTAAACTTGGACCTGCTGCAAAAATACATTGAAAGAAGAGTTTTTGTGCCCATAGGCACTTTTGCCCTCGTGCAAATACCATGTAAAATGTTGCTTGTAATTGTGTGATGGCCAAATTTACAAAAAAAATGTGCATGGCGTAAAGACAATGTTCGCCCTGGTAAAGTGCACTTTGCACCATGCACATATACCCAAGTGGATTCATAGATCATACTTTGCGCTGTCCCTATAGACTTTGCGCCGTGCCCGAGCACAATGCGGTAGTGTGAGATTTGCACAAGGGAAACAGCAGTACAAAGTATGAGAAGGGGTCGAACAATGCACTTCTCATTAAAAATGGAAAATGGGGTGTGGGAGGGGGCGCTTTCGAGCAGCTAAGGTGTGTAGACGTGAGCCACAACAGCTCAGCCGCGGCCTACATGATTCTGGCAAGAATATCCTGAAAACAAGCTGAATCCCCCGACTTTATGGGTCTGGCTTAAGCGAAACGTCCTCCCATCAGCCGGCTGTGTCTCAGGTGCGAAAGGGTGCTGAATAGGCAAGTATCAGAGGGCAAGCTGAGGCGCTTTGAAGACCGGACGCCATTTTGGCAGTTGAACTGCTGTAGTGTGTGCCAGTCGGGTCCCCGCAGGTCCACATTTTGGGAACCTTGTTGGGCTGGATATTTTGCACAGCGGTGACCAATGGGTGGGAGGCAGTTGGGAAACCTGGGCTGTGAGGTGGGCAATTCTCAGCGCAGTGTTTGGAGGTGGAGTGGTCTGCCGTGGGTGGAGCACGAATGCTGGTGAGATCGCGCCCAGTGGCATTCATGGTATGATATGATATCATTTGAGATGACATTTATAACATGCCTATAAACAAGTGTTTCAAGGCATGACAAGACAAGGAGGGGGAACAAGGGGAGGACAAAACAACGATGTTACTAGGCCTTGTGTCAGTTAGTGCAAATGCGGAGAAAGAGGGATGGGAGAAGTGCCACGGGGAAAGGGATGGAGAAGCGCAGGTACATAATATGTGACCAGCATCCCCCAGCCAAGAAGCAACCGTTAGCAGCTGGCACCAGGTAGGTGCCTGCAGTACAATTATGCAGACAGTAAAATCTGAACTGCTCTTTAACAGCGAGACAGTGAGCCCTGATATTGGAACAAGCAATGGGAGCCTGGGCTTTTGCTAACAAACCCCCCACAAGCTGCTGACCCTTCGATGCCCATCCCTTCCCTCCCCACCCTGCCACCTCCACTCCCAAGTATTAGAGAAATGAGGCAGTTTAAAGTCTTTCTTTGGCAAGGCACATAAGAATTTTGGAATGTTCAACAACATGTCTGTAATTCGGTACAGAAGGTACTTACACCCAGCTTTTATACATATTTCAGCAAACAGGGGACGGAGGTGCTCGCCTTATCTGCCAGTACAGATATATGCCGGAATATGAGCCATTGAAAATCAATCAGTCCTGAAGACGATGGCACAATCCGTGATTCCCATTGAAACCAGTCGACCAAATTGGTCATTAGCGCTCTCATGACCAATACGATATCCTATGAACTAATCCAGGATATGGTATAGGAACAGTTGTACTCACATTCTGTGAGCACATTTTTAAGGTGTCCTGGGCGAACAGGACTTTTTAAATTTACATTTACCAATCCAAGCACAACCACTCTTGTTTGGAGCTTCTGGCCGTGAGGGTGAATAAAATACTTAAGATCAAATCTCCGGGTAGCATGCTTTACACAACTAGAAAAGCGACAAGATCTAATCAACAGTCTTATCTCCACATCGATTGATTGGTTCTCCTTGGATTTTTAAAAATATACCATCTTTTACTCTGATAAAACAAATGAGAACAGCATTGATGAGGGACAGTTTTTTCTCCTGCTCTGCCTATTAGATGCGCGGCGCACCACCGCCCACCTAGGGTAAGGCACTCCTGGCAGGTAATGGGTGTTCTTCCTTTAGAGTCAGCCAGTACCTGATATTAACAGTGTTGTTCTTGATGAATGTGATTGATTGTCAATGCTAAATATTTCTCTCGAGAACCGTTTTGTTGTGTTACAAACGGCGGCCACCAGGTGGCTCATAAGTGCAGGTACTAATAAGTACCGCCAGCAGGTGGCTCATAAGTACACAGAAAAGAGACTGTCGGGTTACAGGTACAGACCCTAAGCGCTGGGTGAGACTGGAGGCATTGTGATGGCAACTGGACAAGCAGGAGCCTCAGCCCAAGTACAGAGGGTAATCAGTTGACCAGGGCGTGGAGCAGTCAGGCACATCAGCAGGAGAGAAGAAGAGAGATCGCTGAAGTGAAAAAGGAGGTTTTGAGTTGCTTCTAGAACCAGGGTGGTTCTGCTCAAGTTTGAGAGCAGCAGGGAGGCTGTTCCAGAGGGAGGCCCCAGCCGAGCAAAGAGATCTACCCCCCATTCTCTGCTTGAAGAAGCATCTCACCCTCAGACAGTTGGAGGTAGATGAGCAGAGAGCTCGAGAAGGAAGATGTTAGGGAAGAGGAAATTGGAGGTATAGAGGTCCCAGGCCCCAGAAAGCCTTGTGGATGATGCAAAGGGTCTTGAACTTGATCCTTGCAGCCACAGGGAGCCAGTGGAGAGATTTCAGAGCTGGAGAGATACAATCCCTAGGCTTGAGGCAAAGGACAAGTCTTGCAGCCCTGTTCTGGATAAATTGTAGAGGTCAAAGAGCAGAGGCAGGCAGATTTAGAAAGAGGCTGTTGCAGTTATCCAGCCTAGAGAGGACCAGGGCTCTGGAGACAGTGAGCTTCTGGGGGAAGTGAGAAAAGAAAGAATACCTCTGAGGAGGTGGAGCTGAAAGTTTGACTTCTTAGAGGTGTCGTAGATGTGAGGAGAGGAGAGGGTTGAGTCGAAGATGACACCAAGGTTCTTAGCCTCACAAGAAGGATCAGGAAGGGGGCCCAGGATGGGTGGCCAGAGAGAGAGAGAGAAAAGATGGGAGCAGATGTTGTCAATACTGGGTGGAGAGGGACCGTATTGCCTGTACGGTTTGGACCATGTGGAGTGGAGGTGCAGCAGTGAGATCAGGACCTGGGGATCAATCATTTGCACATTTACTTCTGGCAGGTGCACCCAGGCCACTACTCTCCCTAAGTTCTACATTCTATTGGACAAGGGCCCTCAACCTCCCCATGCACACAAACAAGTGGGGATGGGCCCCCCAGGCTGAGAGCTGTATGATGGGTGCCTCTGCCACCTCCCTCTAGGTGTCAGGATCAGTAGAGAAAGAGGGCTAGAAGGCCCTTGTGGTGGACACCCGGTAGGACCCATGGGGCCCCCTTTGGTCTGGAATAGTCCATAATGGACTGGGGCACACTTTTGACATTCGAAAAAAAACACGGTACAGCACGCTTGGTGGCTCCATGCCAATATCCTGCTGAATTGTGGTCCAATGCCTTCCACCCTTAATAAGTTGCCTGTATTATCAGTGGCAGTGGTCGCAATAGGGGACCTCTATTTCTGGGAGCAGCCTCCCCTCTCAAAAATCAATTTGAAAGACAAGCTCAAGAAGGCTGGATCCAACTGCAGTCAGCCACCTGGCACCTCCCGACACAGTGTTCGGCGCTACCACGTTAGTGGGCTCCCTCGCTCTCCAAGATGTAATGAGTGCCACAGCATATTCCAGAACGTCTATGGATGGGAAAATAGACGGGCTTGCATAAGAGGTGTCCCTGCTGCGACCCAATCTACATAAATCATCTTCAAGAGTGGGGAGAAGCAGAGCAGCACATCTCAAACTTGGAAGCGGCCATCAAGACAGCAGAATGGCAACTCTGGCTGCTCTCTCAACAAATCAAGTCATTAGAGAACAAGGCGGATGAGAACAAGGGCATTCCAGATGGAACAACCGCTGCAGCCTGGAGCTCCCAGTGAAAGAAGAAGGCCCCGGTATGGAGCTCTTCCTAGAACAATGGCTGACAGACCTCATGGTGCCCAAGAAACTTTAAACGTTTTCTCGACAGAAAGGGCACATCGGATGCCCACGGGTCGGCATAAGACAGAAGCACCACCGTGCACAGTGATAGCCAAACTACTGAACAGCCAATACTGCACCACACTGTTGAAAATGGCAAATGCCACAGGTCAGATTATGTACAACGAATCCAGGATCACCTTTTTTCCAGATTACACGAGGGATGTGCAAAAAGCCAGGCAGTCCTTTGATTCAATAAAGAAAAAGCTACATGTGCAAGATAATACATACACTTTTTTCTTCTTTGCACAACTCACTGTTGAAACTGAATCCCAGAGCACATAAGAATAAGGAAATGCTGCCGTACGGCCAGGGGCTGTCTCCACGTCTGAACAGACCCCGAACCATAGACCTTCCAGGAACCGATGAAGAAACCCAACCATCTGCAGATACTGGCTGATGAATACAGACAAGATTTTAGCTTCTCTCCTGTTTCAATACAAGGATCAGATGTCATATAGAATGTTTTTTGACGCTGTGGCCATACCCGACTGACAGGGTGCTAAGGAGGATCCGCTCTTCCCTGCTCCTGTTGCTTTTTCAGAGACCCCCCCCAGTTGGCAATATATGCTGACTGAGTGTTTGTTTGCATTTTAAATGCTTTATTTTATGTTCGGGCGGCAGGTGCTCCAGGTTTGGACGAAGTACAAGAGGGGGTTGTTGGGAACATTTTCTTTTTGTTATCCCTTGATAATTGGGAAATTTGCATAGGTACCTTGCAGGTGACATTTCTTTCTACCATTTTAGCATCAACAGCAGTCACAGATAGGTCATGCACACAATCACTAATACACACACATGGGGACCAATGACACCAAGAGGCATATGGCTTACTTGAACTGGAATGTTGATGGGCTTGGATCCAGTATCAAACAAAGGCTTGTATGACAATTTCTTAATAGGCACTCCCTAGACGTAGCCCTTCTCACTGAAGTACACATCTGACCGGCGCAGAGTGTAATTTCTCTAAAAGATCGAATTACAAAACAGCAGGTCTTGCAGGTTTCATTAAGGGCTCTCAGGGACTCTAATCCTGATTCAGAAATGTTTACCCCTCAGATTCATCATTATACAGCAGAACCCACTGAGGTGATTTGTACTGTTGCAGGGGGAATTGTAGGGTGCCAGCATGGACATTATTTCCATCTACGCCCCTCGTCCATTGATGCTGGAAATTATAGAGAGCATTCAAGCTTACTCATACATCACCAGAAAGACTCATGTCTCCTAAGTGGGGATTTCAAAAAGATTCTAGATCTGGTCTAGGACTGGACCCACCTCCGGGACAGGAACCCCAACATACCTATAACATTGCGCACCTTTTCAGAGGCACTCGGGTTCAAAGACACAAGGAAAACACTGCATGGGCAAGATCGTGTTTTCTCATTTCACTTGGGAGCTCACGCACCATGTTCAGAATCCCCCAGTACTAGTCTCAGTTAGGTTCTTGACTAAAAGGAAATCAGATCATTCCCTACTTCTAATGGAACTCAAACTGACATACATAAACCCAAGTCAGCGTGGTGTTTAAACAGCTATCATCCTGGCTTCCCCGAATTTGTTGAAGGGATAACCTCTAAAACGACTGAATATTTCTCTCTCAATGAGGGGACAGTGGAGAGTCTAGTTAAATTATGGGAGAAATGGGGGGAATTATCTCATTAACTACAGCAGAGAGGAAGACCCATGCGTAAGGGTACGTGATGCCGAAAGTACTGCCATACTAACTGAGGAAGGATTTTTCAGAATAGGGTCTACAACGTCACACATACTGCTCCTTAGGGTCCAATAGGCACTCAAAACATATCTATGCATCCAGGGACAAGGCCAGGAAGATGCTTGCCTGTCTGGAAAAAAGGGAGGAAGGGAACGAGAACGTTAGAGAAATAATAGACAGTGAGGGTGGTAAGATTACTGATGACATGGACATTGCGCGAACATTTGCCGATTATTATGAGGTGCTCTAATAGGCCCCGCAGGACCTGGACTTGGCCACAGGGTTGAATCTACGACACATTCTCACTCTTATGCATCGGTCATGTCAGCAGAAATTAGATCTGGAAGTTGAGTTAAGTGAGGAGGAGATAGATACTGCCATTTCCCCATCTTCAATTAGTGCAACTTAATCATAACGTCCCTTTAACAATGTTTTTTCATTGAATTTCATAGGTTTTTATTAGTACAAGTTAACCATAGCATCCCTTTAACAAGGTTTTTTCAGTGAATTTCTTAGGTTTTTATTAGTTCAACTTAACCATAACGTCCCTTTAACAATGTTTTTTTTCAGTGAATTTCATGGGTTTTACCAGTGCATGCTATCTTCCTACAACTTACTAATATCATACTTACCAAATATAACAATATTTGTGTCCAATTTACAAAGTGTCACATTAAAACTCTGCCATTTCCGACCTTCTAGAATCATTTTTAACACTTCTGTACACTTTTTGCAACTAGTTCAACTAGTTTTGCATCCGTAGACGTCTACGAACATCTGACTTCATTGCAGACCTTCCGGACAGCGCCACATGACCATATGCTGGCACGCGGCATGATGACGTGTCCGAGAAGCCGTCCACACTTCACGAAAAGATCTGTGCTTCGCTGACAGTTCGGAACTGCCTTTTCTACTGATCTAGGAACTTTCAACGTCAAAATTTCCCTTGCACAGCTCCAACACCTATTCCTACTCATTATCCATTATCAATCTAGTTCACAGTACATACTTTTAGCAAAACTGCTATTTATCTTAAAACGAAATCAGCTATTTCCATCCCTCCTCCCCAAGAGCCACCACTACTGCTGTAATCAACGAGCATATGAAACACTGCCCCCTACCTTAGAAATAACACATGTGCAACGTTTTCCCCTGTCCACCTGCCCCTCCATATTAGTGTTTGGTGCCTCTTCCCTCTTTTGCCTCCCCATATTTCATTCTTTGCTCCAGTGCCAAAAAAAAAAATACATCCAAAAACAACAAAACAAATGTTCCTTTAGGAACCACCGTTCACAATTAAAAAATAGAACCAAAAAGAAACACATAGACTCCATCTACTTTACATTTCTCAGTAAAGTACATAGACTCAATATGATTTTACAACATTTCCATTTGCATTTTGTGTTATGCTAACGGGAATATTGTGGCATTCATCCCCCGTTCCAGGGACTGGAACGGTGGATACCGGCCCACCAACCCAAGTTATCAGCCCAACCGACCATTATCCCCCATTGCAGCCCCTGTAATGAGAGATGAAGGCCATTAGCACCCTAAGTTCCCGGGGTGCCAAAAAACCATTTTCCAAGATTGCCACCATGCAAAGGGAAGGTGGGGTTTCATACAGGTCACCTCTTCACTTTCCATAGCAGCCTGCAGAAGGCAAAGAGAAAACCCTATGACCATATTACTACGAGCACATTTATCTTCCCTTTCAAACCTTATATCTAGATCTAAAATCTTTTTTCAAACTTTTGTGTAGATTTGTCAAATTGCACCACATTTATAAGCCTTTACAATATTTTTTGACCCCCCTTCTAATTTTGCCCCAACCTGAAAAAATCCCACCAAACATTGCATAAACATGTATATCTAGATCTATAATGTTTTTTTCACACCTTTGCGTAGATTCGGTAAATAGCACCTCATTTATAATCCTTTAAAGTAATTTGGGACCCCCCTCTAACATTGCCTCTTCGTGACAGATTCCCACCAAAGTTTACAAAAACATTTAAATCTAGATATATAATCTATTTAGAATATCTTTGTGTAGATTTATCAAATGGCACCACATTTATAAGCCTTTAAAATAATTTGTGACCCCCCTCTAATTTTGCCCCCTCTTTACAAAATCCCACCAAACTTCAGAAAAGTATTAATACCTATATCTATTATCAGTTCCCCATCTTAAGTTTAGACTCATCAAAAGGCAACACATTTATAAGCGTTGATATTATTTTGGGACACCCTCTCTTGACAGATCCCACCTAACTTTGCAGACTCATTCGGAATCAGGTCAAGAATATGAGTGCAGTTTAATTAAGTGGCGCCAAAGCTATAAGCTATCCAATAACTGCTTTTCTCCAACCCTGTAATGCAGAGGTGTCCGCGAACCTCACAGGACTGTTCGCGAACATCCAAAATGTTTGCAGACTTTTGCGGCAAAAACACCAATTTTTTTGCCTCTTGCAGCCATATCCCATCCCATCCTCAATACCCCTCGCCTTCCAGAGATTATTTGATAAGGCTGACAAGTGCAAAGTTGAGTTCTTTTGTATGTTTTTACCACGATGTCCAGGATGGCAGGCACATCGAGAAAATGTGACGCAGCTCATTTTTCACTCCAACCAATCAGCGAGCATGTCGCATGTCTGCTGACATGACGTAAGCCAATTGGCCAATCAGTGTCCTGTCCATGGAGGGAACAGGGAAGTGTGTCCGTGGAGCGGACAGAGATATCACACATTTTTTTAGGCCTACTTTTTGGTTGTTTTTAAAAAAAACTACTGGACGGATTTCACCAAATTTACAAAAGCACCCTCGGGACCAAGCCGCTGCTCCTACCGCAAATTTGGTGAAAATCCATCCAGCGGTTTGAGCTTTAGGCGCAACAGAAATTTTCTCCATTCAGTCTATGGGAAAAAAATAAATTTTGGGACCCCCCCCTATAACTTTACCCCCTCTGGACCAAACCTCACCAAACTTTGCAAACAAATTCAGAGTGGGCCATTTACTTTTTTGCAAAGATTGGTGAGGATTCATCCAGGAGGGGCAAAGTTGTAAGTCGCTCAAAAATGCTCTTCCTATGGGTTTAACAACATAAGCATAACTACATGGCAGCTACCGCAGGCCATGTAATACAGAGATTACATTTACCATTACACCAAGCCCCTGTGCTTCAGAACCCACTGTCCCTTATTTCCATATAGAGTTTGAAAAAGCTTTTGATTCAGTCATGTGGGACTGTCTGTGGGAATTTATGATACACATGGGATTCAGGAAGAGGTGTCTTAGTTGGGCTTGCCTGCTTTACAACATGCCGACTGCAGAAGTTAAAGTCAACGGGGTGGCCTGTAGCACCTTTCCCATGGGTAGCAGAACCAAACAGGGATGCCCCCTCTAGCCACTCCTATTCACTCTTGCTATAGACCCCTTGGCGATATAGTTGAGAATGGATCAGAGCTGGTCAGTGTTTAGGTGAGCATCTGGGTGGGAGGACAGAGTATTTGTATATGTGGTTGACTTATTAATATATGTGGGGGATAGAATACACTCTTGTCCGATAATAACCCGTTTACTGTGTTGTTTATGAGGTATTCAGAGGTCTCAGGGTTAATTGGCCTAAAGTAAAAAAGAATTCTGATCCAGAGGGAGGAGAGGGACACCCCCAGGGATGTCCCTATCAGATATCAAGGGACAGTTTAAATACTTAGGCATAAGGAACAGACTGGACCATGCAGGGTTCCCCCCTCGGAATCTCCATTCTGTTACTGAATGATTCTTCCAGTACATGAAACACTGGAAATCCCTTCCATTGAATTTGATGGGAAGGTTGCTATGTTTGAAATGTTAATATTACCCAAATATATACATATAATGCAGAATGCCCATCTCCTGGTCCCTAAATGGGAATTTGACAAGATTGGTATGACCCTCAGAGAATTGTTGTAGGGTGGGAGACAGCCACGTATTGTGCTGGCCATATTACAACGTTCAGTGTGGGAAGGGGGAATTGGCTTATCTAACACATGGTAGTTCTACTGGGTGAACCAGTTGATGACAGTGAACACTGGGCTACAATGGGAGCCTCACGTGTCACACATAAAATCCAAGCAGGGTTGGATTAAGGACTGCAAACTGATTCAAACCCTATTTAGGGGTTGGGAAGGGGTCTGCTTTGCCAAATATGACGATATGACGCAGCACACTCTATGTGTCTGGAGGGAGGCACATAAACATATATGATGAGCCGGCAGGCTAACATTAGCTCAATCATGATGGTATAACACACAAATGCCTGAGGTTAACAAGATTGGTAGACTTGCAGCATGGAGTGTCAGATGTGATAACGGAAAGCATCCCACTGTCCTTTCAGTACCTTCAACTCACTTTCAGACTCTTTGACAATGAATACTATCACTATATACAGTTCACACATTCTTTAGGTATGTAAATTCGTAACCTTCAAGAGCTCCCACAGTGTTCTCTGCTTGTGTCAAACATCCTCCTGGATGCCACTAAAGTCACATCCACTCTATATAAGCCACTTCTGCCTTTGGAACTCAGGAACTGCCCGGTCTCCGATCGAGATTGGAAGTGGATGTGGGCACACTTTGGGCCTCATTCCGAGTTGGGTGCAAAGGGATTACCAGCACCGGTAAGAACACTGGTGCCGGTAAACCCTTTGCGCCCTATTCCGAGGTCCCTTAGCGGGTCCCTCCTTTAACACCTGGTCTGACCAGTAGTTATGGACGGGACCTGTTAAGGGACTTCAGAGCTAATAACGGTCCCGCAAATTGCGGTACCGTTATTAGCTACTTCTCCATTCCCATTGAGCCCTATGGGGGCTCAAATGGGAATGTGGAATGGATTTTTCAATGGGGATTTACCGGTCCCACAAAGGTCGGACTACACGGTAAGTCCCCATTGAACCAAGTCGGAGTCGGTACTGGTATGGGAGGTAGTCATGGTGCAAATAGCGCCATGACTTCCTCCATTCTCGGAATGAGGGCCTTTGTCCTGAAGAATGGCTGGAGGTGCTGATGATCCCGAAGGAAATTGGAATTTCATCCAAGTTACCGCTAATACAGCTTAAAATACTCCATAGTGTAAATTACCCCCCACACTTTGTTATTCAAATGGGGGCATAGATGATCAGATTAACTGTTTAAGATGTGGTAGAACCGAGGCAACTGTTCATTATACGTTGATGGAATGTGCCCAAGTCTGTGGTTTTTGGAGACAATGGGCTCATTATGAGGTTGGTCAACCCTGTAACACTGAATCCGGTGCCCGACTTCCCAGTGCCACCGAGACATTACAAGTCCCGGAGGAGCAGGAAGTCAGGCGCTGGATTTTGGAAATCCCCATTCCCATAGAGTACCATAGGACTCTATGGGAGTGGGGAGACAAAAGCACTGGCACTGTTGCTAACGGTGCTGGTGCTTCCGTATGACTCTGCCTACTGGGGCTAATGTGCCCGGCAGGGTGAGACCTGTTGTGCGCAGCAGCTCCAGCGGGCAGACTCGTAGTGTGGCGGTCTGGAAACAAGGGTGCCGGTAAGCTTACCGGCACCCTTGTTTCCAGACTACCACACTTGTAAGGAGGCCCAATATCTTGATATGTTTAATATGGTCCTCTGTACTGACATTCTGGCAAACACGAAACTGCTGTTGCGAGGAATATGGGGGGGAATCCTTGGATAATCAATAAGAAAAACTGTTCCTATCCACAACTGTGGGTCTGATCAAAAAATGGATTAGCTAAGTGGGAGCAGCAGACAGCCCCCAGTTTGGTATGTGGGTTTCAGAAGTTACCGTGTGCATATCACTGGAAAGAAGAGTGTACAATGCAAGAGTTTGTCCAACAAAAACAGAGAAAATATGGGGAAAATGAGGAGGAGAATTGATAAGGGGTGAAAAGAACTTGGGAACGTCTGTTTCCTGTTTTAAGCACATTCCTGGATGGTATCTCATTATCAATGTATACATTTCTTGCTTTCTGACAGTATGCACGCAATCATGTTTTTGTTCTTTAAAAATCTATAAAATGTGTTTTAAAAATTGAAAATGGGGAATAACGTGAGCATGGGGAAGGAGTCACTGTGCACATCTACAAACATTTTTTATGAAGTGGAAACCTAATCTTATTCACAAAATAATAGTGCTTTTGCGCTAACCTTGCACAGTCAACTTTTATCACCATTCCAGAGTAGTTGCTGACTATAAATGTGCAATGCAATCGTAATAAAAATTACTATAAAAGTGCTGTGCAATTGTAAATATAAATCACGAGAATGACTGATCACGCATTGCTCACACTGAGTTTGCCACATCAGCACCAGCATTTGTGGGACGCCGGATGCCACATACTGGACCTGGTCAAAGAGTGAGAGAATGAACTAGCATCACACACAATGTGCTCACAGGCAGTGCCACCTCATGCCAAAGTGCTATCTGCCCTTTACTTGCTTGGCACTGGGTCATTCCAAAGCACCACAGCCATGGTTGGGGGACTTTCCCAGCCCACTAAATCATGGGACTTGCATGCAGTTGCCCTGTTGCCCGAGGTAATCTGAGCCATTGACAGCACCCATGATGTCCTGCACCCCCAGAGAGACAGAGCACATTTATCACAAACGGAAACATTGGCATTCCATCAACATGCAGTTCATCTGTGATGTCAAGGGAAATATAATGCATGTTAATGCAAGTCCTTGGATGTGCACATGACAGCTACATCTTACGTCATTCCTGTATCCACCAGGCTCTGGAATCTGTAACCGTTAGCAACGTGTGGCTCATTGGTTAGTATCACCCATCAGGCATATAGAAATACACACTCAAGTGGTCACATGCTGCAGAAAAACCTACCAAATGGCAGTAAATTGAATACATTAACCATTTACTCGTTTGCAGGGGACAGTGCCTACCCGCTATCACCATTCCTGTGAACACCCATCATCTAGGAATCCTGTCAACCCAGGTGGGGGCCGCTAAAATGCTGCACACATTTCCACTAGGGGCATAGTGGTGTGCACATTTTAAGTGCTCCCTTGACCACTCATGTGGCGTATTGTTATATGTACCACCAGTTGTATGCAAATTCATAGTGGCATGTTGTGACCTGCAAGAACATTGCCAAACAACATGGCATACCAGTTGAGGTGCAGGAGGGGTTGCGTCCTAATCCACAGTCACCACCCATATTCCTAGCAGAGCAATGGGTAGAGGTACAGTGCACCCGCATCTGTGTTAGTGAAAACTGGTTTACATAAATGACATCAGTGTGGAACACACATACGAATGATGAAATCATACAAGTTCAGATTGCCCATACAAAACACCTCAAAAATGCCTTTCTAGGAGTGGAAATGAGGGTGTGCTCCATAGCATGGAATTAACACTGCAAGCCATCTACATCATTTCACTGTAAGCTCACAACAGCACACACATTATGACGTCTAAACGGGCCTAACAAATCACTACCCACAAAAAACACATGCACTACATATTGGGTAAACATTTCCAGCCCATGTGGTGAATGGTAACTCCTGCATTGCGAAGTCAATACAAACACCAGTGTTAGAAAGTCTGCCTTTGAGAGCCCATCAACATGTGTGGACACATCCTTACTCCTTGTGGTTGTGCAGACAGTACCATGGAATGGCTAAAGCTAAACCGTCCTGATGCTGGAGACCCCCTGTGTGGAGGGCATATGGCAATCCTTTACAGACTCTTCCCTATGGAAACACAACTCTAAAGAACCACATCAATGAATCCTGCCTTTTGTTGTCTTGCCCTCATATGTCTGTTGTGCACCAAACCTTTGTCAGGACATGGGGCAGACACACTTACTCAGCAATGAGCATGTTAAAACACAATTATTGACTCCACTGTCTGTGGACTGTACACCTCCTCACCACAATGCTGCCGAAACAGAGTTCCTGTGACAGCCAGCATTCAACTTTACTCCTTCATCCACCTGCAAGACCCCCCACCCCTTTGACAACCTACACCCATTGTGAGGACTTCACCTTCCATCTACAGTGCCCTGCCTTCCATTATGGAGACACCCTTGCAGCCTTGCATCATCACTCTGATGCATAGGTCCTGGAGACCCCTCAGAACATATTTAGTTGTGGTTCTTTGTCTCACAGTGCATGATAGTATATCCAGGGGCACAAGACTGGTGGGCATACTGAGAGACATTAGTGGAGAATGTAAGAATTGAATGAGATAGAGTTCTCATACCTACCCTATCTTCCTGATGAACTGCAGACAAACAGCTTCTTTTCCTGGCCAGGAGTGGGTCTGTTCCAGAGGGGCACAATGGAGCATGCCTGACAGATGAATGAGTTGCCCCCTGCCTGCTAAACAACATAATTAGATCATCAAAATTGTTGACTGTGGACACACGTTGACAGCAACACCTCATCTGAACCGAAGCAAGTAACCTCACAAGCACCTTAGCATGCAGTTCATGGAAACTGAGTGGAGTCTACAGGTTGTCCACCCCCTTATATGTCAACTACCATACTCCTGTGTACTCACAAACTGGATACATGATGTTGCTTACAGAAAGACAAAGACTAAGCGCAATCTAGATTGAGACAGACTTTGGAAATGTGAACAACTAACACAATGAGGCATGTCTGCAATAGGCCACTGTTGCATCTGGAGGCTTACTAAAATACCTTTGCTTTGGAGGGTCTACTCCCCTTTTCCTCTGGCTGACCAACTTCTCTCTAACAGCTCCCACTGCCTTAAACTACACACACATAAACCCCCACAATGACAAAGTCATGCTGATCTATTAGCACAAGTACACAAACAGAACTCTGAAAAGCTTCATGACAGACTCCCTGTCAATCATACACATACATAAGAAGCCAGCAATACCAACAATTGAGGACACTATCACATTATCACCATAAGGGCAAACAAACTCACAAGTTGCACATCTGCATACATTAACTATGTGCCCTGGACATGCATGCACAAACAACAGAGATATTGCACAGGCCCTGCCACTTTCCCAGTAACATACACCCCTCTTCCCTCCAGAGTAACGTAGGGGAGACAAATTATAGAGCCAGAAGTGGCCCATACAAGACGACTGACAACACTGTCAACTGAAGGTCATGTGTCATGCTGTGGGACAGTGTTCATTCCACAAAGGAATAGTGTCCAGCAACAGCCCTGCCTGGTCAAGGAAAGAAAACTGATCAAAATCCATAGCATGTGAGTCCATAAAACACTCTGGGCCTCATTACGACCCTGGCGGAAATCGAAAAACGATGGCGGAAATGCAATACCGCCATCGAATAGCGCTCGGTGCGACTATGACCCGTCACCGCAAAGTACGAAGCCATTAGCGACACCGTTGTGAACGCCAACGCTAACTGCACCAAGTACGCGCGCGCGCGCCATGCCAAACCGTAAATACCACCATGGCGCAAGGGTACGCGAATTCCGACCCTAGCGGACATGTACCTAATGCCATCAAGCACGGCGGAAAGTACCATTCCGCCATGGTGAGAAGTACGGCATCGCGAATCAACCGTAAACGGCCCCACTGAGTGCCTGTACACTGCTCCCTGCCCACAAAGTACAACTCCCCGTAGGTGCAACGAAGTCACAATGCAACCAGTGAAATGTACAAGTCACCCATGCATGCCAACGAACAAAAGAATCACAAGAGGGGCCAATGGGAGCTGCAGGGCACAGATGGCACGAATACAGAAGCCATTCCAATGGACATGACCACAGTCCCCCACCAAGAAACGCATGCAAACACAGGCACCTGTGACCAGCAATATTCCGAAAATCACATCATTCCACCAGTCCACCTGGCTGACCGGCATCTGTTACACAAAACCCAATCCCCCGCCCCTGAGCATGACAACATTCAAACAGTCATATTGGCAGCCCCCATCCCTGACCTCACTGGGCTTCGTAGGCAAACGCGCCCAGCACAGTACCACGCAACTAAACTCCGAAGCTGGAACCCAATGCAGATCTCCTCACAATACATCGCTCCCCAAATAGGAATATGCCACATCACTCGCAAAGAAGAACGCTACACGGCCCATATCAGAATAGAAATTTAATGCACAACAAAATCACCAAGCCCATACAGCCATTAGGCCATGAACTCCAAAACACATTTCACCATTGTGGGCTGCATCCGCAAGAAATGACCAGCTACTACTTGTGTGACGCCCTGTTCCATCATGGTACACAGAGCCACATTCACGTACGAAAAGGCAACATGGAAGCGCACAGAACCGCAGGGCCGTCCCAATGGGGAGGCACTAGTCCAGCTGAAAGGCCGAAATGTTGCTCCGAGCCACTAGTACTGCGTAAGGGCATGTGGCCCATTGGCGATCGTCCCATAAGATCGTAATGCTGCTCCACTGATTAACACGAAGCAGCAGGTGTCGGGAGTAAAAGCCATCTGCAGGAGTGGCATACAGATGGCAGTGGCAAAAGGGGAGGAGATACCTGTCAACCAAAAGAAAAGAAAAAGAACAGAATGGCCATCAGAACTACATTCGAACAATTCACTTCAATGATCACACTAAATCCACAGCCATATGCATGCTAGCCCACTCCAAAGGATCATCACCACCCCAAAACCACTTGCGACTCATAACCATCTATATCGAGGTGTAAACACCATCACAAACGAGTGTACCTGTGCATGCGTCTGTGAAAACAGAATCCATCAGATGGGAATGTTAACGTGCATGGACACAAGTGTCTGAAGGCGCGTCGAGACAGGGAGGGCTCAACAAGGCCAGATAGACGATGGTCCCACTATGGCAGCCCTGCATCACATAGCGCAGGGGAGGCGGACAGATTCCAAGAAGCCCTGTACATGGCAAACTCTGTATCAAATCATCTGCCCATGCATCCATTCATCATTCCCTCATCCCGGTATAAAAACGCCTGAATATTTACTCACATAACATTAGAAATATCCATTGAGTCTGTGCGTTATGCAGCCTGCAAAATCCACAGTGCCCCAGCCCGTAATTCCAGTGTTGTGAAGTAACATGTATTTGGGAACGTCCGGCCTCATCGCCCACGTCGCTATTGCGCATCCCAAACTATTCATATCAATCATTGCATCCTCGCCATGGCCCCTGTCTCAAGGACATTGAACAATAGAACGTTATATTTGCAGTCAGACCTGTGGGCATCTCCTCGCCGCTAGCTGAAAACCGAAAGCGCCGCCCTTCGAATTCCTCATTTGCAACATCACGTCGAAAAGGCATCTGTGGCCGTTTGAAATCACAAATTAATCAATCTAGTGCGGCTGTGTGTGAAAATGGCAACTGCCTTCACCCACAAATGGGACGCCCCGCCCGTCGGTGCAACTCGGTACAGTGATGCATGAGGGCCCACCGTTACTCGAGTACTACGTTCCACTGACCCTTCACAAGTCTGTTCGCGACTGCAAAGATTGTATGTGAAACAATGGGACCATAGCCGAATGTACATATCAACAAATGTTACACGGCCATCGGGTACAAATACATGATTGCAATAGCAAGATGCCATTACTCGAATTGCAGCGTTGTGTGCGGGACGTGCTCGGCCAAAGGGGAGAGCAGCTTGCACAGGTGGAATGAATCACCACAGGTGGAGGCCATACAGCCTGAAAACACATAAATTGCACACCCAGTCTCCTCCCACAACCACACCCACTCCGAAATGCTACCGGCAGGACTCGCGATGTTGGCCCTGGGGGACCTGATAGCACTGCAAGTACTCCAACTCCAAGAAGAAGACGAACACCAACTACAACCGGCCGCACGGAGGAGACGCAGGAGGAGGAGGAGGCCAAGGCAGGGCCAGCAAGGGCTGCCAGCACAGCCACTACCACCACGCAGGCAGCCCGCAATCCCACGCCTCCGAGCACATCCGTTCAACCTCACTGATGAGCAGATCCACACCCTCTACCGTTTGGACCGGGACACCATAGCCGCCATTGTGGACATGACACAGGCTGACCTTGTCAGCATGATAGATAGCCCAACCGCCATCCCACCCCTACTGAAGGTGGTGTCTGTACTACACTTCCTGGCCACAGGCACCTACCAGCACACAGTCGGACAGTTGCATGGCATTTCTCAGCCACTGTTCTCACGGACACTATTGCAAGTGCTCGATGCCCTCCTGCAGCACGCAGACAACTACATCTCTCTACCACGCTCGGAGCAGGAAATTACCAACACAAAAGTGGGATTCCATGCACTTGCCGGCATACCGGGTTGCATTGGTGCCATCGACTGCACCCATGTGGAATTGGTCGTCCCACATGCCATGGAGGCCCAGTACCGCAACCGAAAACAATTTCATTCCCTGAATGTACAAATGGTGTGTGACTCCAACAGGATCATTACACATTGTTGTGCCCGATTCCCTGGATCAACCCATGATTCTATGGTCTTGAGGAACTCTACAATACCACGCTACATGGAGCGACACGCAGGGAACAGATCCTGGCTACTCGGTGAGTCTCATTTCATGCATGATAATGTGGGGTATGTGATTCGGCAATGACCTGGCAGGAGGGGGGGGGTGTGCGTACGTAGCAATGGCATTCCACATCATACGTTTATCGTCCACATACAGGTGATGCTGGATATCCACTGAAGAGATGGCTCCTCACACCAGTCCGGAACCCACGGGACCAGCATGAGGAGGACTACAACCATGCCCACTCACGTACCCGTGTAGTCATTGAACAGGCATTCGGCCTACTGAAGACTCGTTTCCGCTGCCTCAGCAGGTCTGGCGGGGCACTCCTGTACCGCCATGAGAAGGTTGCAAAGATGGTCAAGGCATGTGTCATGCTCCACAACATGTGCGTACGTAGAGATGTGCCCATGCCCCCTGACGCAGAACTGCAAGCACCTGAAGATGGTCATGATGAGGGTGGGGATGTGGCAGCACCTCAAGGAGTCTGCGAGGCACCGGAGGGCCGTGACATTCGTCAGCATCTCATTGATGCATGCTTCTAGCACTCACGCCTGGTGGCTGATACATGGACACGGTACTCGTGGCACTGTGTGTGTCTGGTACATGCACAATATGGACTGTACGCCTATGATGGCCTAGTACACAAAGATCATTGTCCACACATCTCATTGGTTGATCGTGCACTGTTTATGGCATATGTGATATCATGTTGAACACCCTATCGACCCGCCACCCAAGTGAGCCCAAAACACCCCCTCCACCCTCCTACCTCCCCCCCGAACACCAGTGTCCAAAGATGCTCATTGTCAGTGGGCAGTCGCTATTGCAAGCCCCCTCTGCGGGTATCAGGGGCACCCCTGCCTGTGGAGCGCAGGTTCCTCCCAGATCTACGTTGGGGGCTGCCCTGGACGGAACTTGCAACGGATGATGTCTCTGCCTGCTCACGTCCATGCATGTCCCTAAGGGTTTGTGAGAGCTCAGTGAGCACACGGCGCACTGCGGCAAGTTCGGCACATACGTCTTTGGACGTCGCATGCAGTTCCCCCCTCAGGCTCTCGGTGCTTCTCTCCATTTGGACTCTCAGGCTCTCGGTGCTACTCTCCATTTGGACTCTCAGGCTCTCGGTGCTACTCTCCATTTGGACTCTCAGGCTCTCGGTGCTACTCTCCATTTGTGCCCTTAGTGTCTCTGTACTTCTCTCCATTTCTGCCCTAAGTGTCTCAGTTGATGTTTCTATGTCTGCCTTAGTGCCCCCACATCCATCGGCATGGTCCTTGAGGAGCGTGGCCAGTTGCTGCTGTTGCACGATTAACTGGTCGAGGGACTGTTGCCTCTGCTGGGCCATGGCCATTTGCGGTGGTGTCACAGAGGGGCTGGTGACCTCATGTTGCCTTGCCACAGGGCTTGTGGGGGATGGCCAGTCGTCGTCTTGTGGGTGCCCCTGCGTGGTATCCTCATGTTGTACGGGATGGGACAGACAGGGAGATTGGGACAGGTCATGGATGGATCTGACTTCGACATCCCCGTCTTCTGTGTCGGAGCATGCTGCCATCAATGGGGTGTCACCTATGGTGCTGCTGCCACCAGAGGCAGTGCCTTCTGTGGCATCCATTGGGGGGACCTGTGGTGGTGGTGTTGTGGGCATGCTGGCTGCTGGGGTGCCTGTTGATGTTCCCTCCTCTGTGCTGCCACCTGATTTGTGCTGCTGCCGTGTCTTGATGCGTGCAGCTGAGGTGGAGGGTCTTTGGCCGTTGGTCTTGGCCCTCTTTGCAGGTGTGCTGGTAGGGGTGTCCTGATGCTCGTCGTTTGGATCGGACCCTGTGGTGGAGTAAAGGAGGCCGAGGGTTATTAATGGGTCTGTGGGAATTGGAATGGCATTGTATCACATGCATTGGGGTGGTACCTGAGGGTGATTTGGGTCGGGGCCTTGGAGGTGCTTTCATTTGTGTGTGGAGTGAGGGTGCAGTTGTTTGGCAGCCTGCAGTTAGGGTGTGCCTGCTGCACGTGTAGTGGGTGTTTTAGGGGTTTTTAATTATTTATGTATTTATTGTGAGTTTTAAAGTGCGCTATCAGGCCAATGTGTGTGGACGTTCTCCTGGACATGTGTTTCTGTTGCACTATGTGGACACATGGTACTTCACATGATTGGACATTGTGGATGTAGCTTTGTTTCATTTGGGCCACCCACCAGATTCTTCGGATGTCTGCACTCCTTTCTCCATCCCTCCGACTCCCTCTATGCTCTCCATTCCAATGGTGGAGGCACAGATTTCTTCCCAGGGGGTCAACCTGATGGGTGATTCCGATCCTCCCCCGGTGGCTGTGGCAATGTTGCGGTTGGCAGAAAGTATGCTATGGACGCGTATCCGTAGGTCGTCCCATCGCTTTCTGCATTGCTGTGGGTTGCGGGGTGCGGTCCCCACCGCACTTACCCGCTGTGCCACCAGAGCCCATATGGCCTTCTTGTTCGCAAGTGCCGTCCTGGTCATTTGCGTGGAGAAGACGACGGCAGCATTCTCCTGGAGGGTCTCTGTTAGCACGGTGAGTTCCTCACGGGAGAAGTGGACCTGCCGCTTGCGGTCGCACACTTTCTTCGCTACTTTTCCCATTTTTATTGGTTTCGCTAGGGTGGATGATGGGTTGGGGTGTGTTTCAGGGTAGTGTTTTTAGTGGTTGTGTGGATTTTGTGGTTTTATAGGTGTACGGCTTGATTTTTTCCGTTCTGGGCCCATGTTTTTACTTCCGTTTCCGTATATTTACGGTCACCGTACTTTCCGGTTGGCGCTCACTGCGGTGTCCGCTGTGATGGGTGGCGGTATTGCACCTAGGGCGCCGTACGGCGGCGGTGTGGGCCGTTTTGGGGTCATTTCCGCCATCGCGGACTTTGCACTTCCGCCATGCCGTGGTGCTCGTGCCCGATGGGTCGGAATGGGCCGCACTTTGCTCCATCGTGCAATGGCGGAAACGCTATTTATGCTGTGGCGGTCCAGTCAGTCACTTTCCGCCAGGGTCGTAATGAGGGCCTCTTCTGTGTGCAAATGCTGCATATATTCCACAAAGGACATCACCAACCACTTACTGACAAACCACATAAATGTATGGGATCTGCAGGAATGTCCTCAACTGGTTCTAATCCGACATTCCTAATCTCTATCTGTTGTTACAATTAGATCAATGCAGATCACCAACTGCACCCGTCACCTGAGAAATCCTGCAATGTTCACATGGAACTGTTCGGATCCCTTCTCCCTCCACACAACATCCACATCCACTGATACCCAGATGACAAGCAGCTACATCTCAAGACATCCTTCACTGAAGACTTCCACTGGCCCAAACGGTGGCTCGCATTGATCCAATTGTGGGTGTCCATGCTCAACTGAATTTGCATCCTTCCAAGACACAATTATCACAGAGGGCCTACATCACCAAACACCTGGACATTGACTCCAGGCTCTCTGCTATGAACATTGAGAGCTTCACTAGCCAGCTGTCCACCTGTGCAAAGCCATTGGCTTTGCTATTAAAACACACCTCTCCTTCAAACAACACATAGCAAGAAAGACACACATGGCTTATTATCAACTGCAGTCCCTATGGAAAATGAAGACCTTCAGGCCACAAAACAACGTAGGATCTGTTGTCCAAGTGTTGGTCCTCTCCCACTTAGGTGGTGGCAAAAGCCTTTTGTAAGCCCTTTTGGTGACTACCATTCTGCACCAGAGATGTATCCTGCATGCAGCTGTACCACTCAACAAAGGACTCTGCAAAATAGACACATCACCCTCACCCTCATGGAACTCCACTGGCTCCCATTGCAAGTCTGCATCATCTTGAAATCCTGCTGCATCATCCAAAAGGTTGTCCCCCTGAAGTCAACAAGCTACCTCATTGACAAACTCTGCATCTCTGGAGGCCTGCAATACACCAGGATAGAGGACATTATCATACTTCTCAGCCAGTGCATGATGGAAAGAACCAGAAGACAGCCCTATTCCGCCCATGCCCAAAAACTCGTAAACCACATCCCTGTCAATATCAGACTCAACCCCTCACTTAAAGTTCAGGAAGACTACATGAGAGTGTGTGAGCAGCTCCCCCATTTCATCTTCTGGTTGGCAGTACATACCTTGTTGAGAATAAACCACCATCCCCCTCCTCTGTGAGCTCCCTGCTTACGTATATGTCTCTGCTACCCCCAACATGTGTTTCTCCCTATGATTGAAAAGTGTTCAATAGCTTCCCTGAAGTGAGCGGCACCTCTTGAAATATCCAAATATCTTATATAAAATCTAGGATTTACACCCTATCACTATACTTTGTTACCACAAGAAGACACTCAGCTGCCACGTAAAACCTATCGCAAAACAAAAGAGGTGATGGCTGGAAGGTTTGCAATTAATGCTAACATCTGCCTTTGATCTGTGCAAACCTCCAGACCATCATTCTTAACCCTCCCAGCCATTACAAAAGGGGAAAGACCATATGCAAATCAAGCTTGGTCCCACCCCAAAAAGGGCAGTCCAGCCCAAACCTTTTGTTCACATCCCTTCTGCACAAGACCACAAGATATCCCAAACATGTTTTGGTCTTGTTGATCTTCATCAGAAAGGAGTAGCCTGGGTCTCCTGGCCTAGCAGGCCCACATCTCTTATTGTTATTCTTTCTACCTTTTCAAAATTTTGTGTGGCTTTCTTGGGCTAAAAAGGAGATAGTTCACAGTGAGGTATAAACGCTATTTGAGTAGAAGATGAAGTCGGAGTTTTAACTACTGGTGACTCCTCTATCACCTTAGAACCCTCCTGAGGGGATTCATTTAAGCCGTTACTAACTGCTGTGATTGGGAGAATAATTGTACCTCTAGTGGTCCCTAACTCATTGCCACCTTTGCCAGTCTTTTATTTTTGTTGGTGCCTTTTAACAGGGACTATGAAGAGAACTATATATTTTGGCAAGAATGGTTTTCGCCTTGCTGCATTGTGATAGGTGAGCTGAGCCTTTGTTTAGATTTTGAGACAAGTTTTGTATTTCTTCAAGAGCAATTACTGAATAGCAGCAAGTGGGGAGCAAGTTCTAATTTAATATTGTCATATAATGTTACGAACAAACTGAGGACCATATTCAGGGCCGATATTGAGGACAATGCTATTTTGATGTTATTTCCTAATTTACGTAAAGTATGAAGGAGGCCCTGGGGCGTAGGATGTCTACTAGTGGAATGTTCACCCAATAAAGAGGACAAATCATTTAAGTCTATATGGTCCTCTTCAAGTTCATTCTGATCTTCAATATCCAGCCGCTCGCTAGAACATTCATTATGATGAACGTTCGACAGATCTAAATTCAAAAGGCTGCCATCATTGATATAGCTCTCCTCTCTCCTTTCCAACCGAAATTTTAAATGAGGGCGTGCTTCTGTACTCGAGCCAGTCCATGGGTAAAATCCTGGATTTTCTTTTGAGAGTTGCATTTTATTGCACCACGAGCACCAGGCGTGGGTGGGATTTGGGCATTATGACCATTTTGAATCACACTAGCTGTTTCATTGGTTCTGGTGTCATGCAAAGCTAGATTTATTGGTGCCTTTAAATGTATGCTTGTAATTTCTAGCAGCGATTCTGGCTGTTGGGCTAATTCCTTGGCAAGAGTCGTGGGGCCATTAGGCCTTGAGTTCCCAGGATTGAATTCAGCCTCTGTGTCAAGAGTCTCAGTAGATTTTAGTGACTATCACTGATTCGCATTTAAAGATGTCGAAATAGTTTCCACAGACATCTAAACAGTTTCAACTACAAAAACATCATCATCATGTTCGGTGGGAGTCACGCTCATCACGCCACAGTGAGCCAGACAGTGCCTTGTCAGCCTTCACTTGCACGATGTGCTGAGATACTCTGCTCATAACGGATTGTGAGGATAATGGATTTTGTATGGCAAGTGTAAATGCAGGAGCCAACTTACTACATAAATTGTACATGGTTGCTGGTGCAAGAATGATATAACAGAGAATAGAATGTCAAATCTTTACTTACTGCACCTTTACCATCTCTTTTCGCCACACAGCTGAACTGCCAAACTGCAGTGCACACTCTGCACATTTTGAATACTTCACGCATGCAACAGATTATAAGTCAATCAATCAGGGGGTAATCAAAAGTAACTCCAGTTGGTTAAAGGCACAGCGCTCCAAAGATCCAATCGGCACGAGGCCTGCCAAACTTGTGGAATATTTTATCCACACCAATGCGCCACACTGCACCACTTTGCCAATGGGGAAAGAACACTGCCAAAAATGGAGGCGAGAACCCCTGTGCGTGCCAAATCTGCAAAACTGAGCATGGTTCATAAACCACAAAAGAGCTGCACACCCTGCCACACACAGGCAAAGTTGGTGTAAAACAGGAATCACTGCTGTCACCTCTCACCTGAAGCAAGACTACAAAAGTGGGCTAAAATCCAAAAATGTTCTTAAATACAGCTTTCTAATCAATGGCAACCTTCAAAGTGCTGTTTTGGCGCTAAATCCAGGAATTTTCCCAGTGAATTATTGAAAGGAAAAGTGTGCTGAAATCATAGATTCTCCAGGCAGTCAAAGGAATCCAGGCCTCACTGCCTGACAGCTGCATCAGAAAATTTGCTGTCAAAACCCAGTTTAAATTTGTTTCTGTTTCCTTATTAAAAGGGCACAATTCACCTATTTAAAGCATGTTTTTGAAAGGCTAATTCGTTTAAAATGCCCAAATCCCTTGTAAATTGTGCTTATATTTTATATGTGAAATGAAAAGACTTCAATTTAAAGGAACCCAGTCTGGAGATAATCAACACTCCCTTGAAAACAGGAAGGCTAATGTCTGCTAATGGTTCCCACATAATGACAACAAGGAGAACAATGAGGCCACATTAGCCTTTCGTCTGGTGGCTGAGCCGAGAACAAAGGACAGGCTAAGCATTGACATCTGCTGGGAGGGACAGGATGCTTCCCTCTACATCTCACCCTGATCAAAGGACTGGACAGATGCGGCATGGTTACAAAGGAGAACTTTGATGTTAAATCCTTATTTGTAGTTAAGTTTAAAATTCTTTAACTGTGCAACCGAATGAAGGATACATCTGAAAATTGGTAGACATTAACCTAATTTCAGGCTCTTGATTTGAAGACATTGAAGATACCTGTACCATTTAAGGAACCAAAGTTATGAACAAATTCTCATTGTAGCAGATCGATTAATGTTGCAAACTTAAAATTATATGTACATGGTCCACTGATAAGCGTCCAGAGATGTACCAAATTAGAAATCATTAATCCAAACTGTTATGGTTAAAATTGATAAAAATCCATAGAATGAGAAAGACAGCTTGCACAAAGATGGGGATTGAATGCGAATATAGACAATCAAATATGAAATGCATGGTCCGATTTTATTAGGGTACATAATTGTAGAAATGTACATGTGTGCAAAAGTTATGTTTTGGTAAAAATCAATATGGGAGTTCCTAAATCCCATCGTAAAGATGACAGATCTGTTCTGACTGAAAACCAAATCAAAGCATGTGCCTGCAGCCACTCATTGCCGCAGGGGTGTGTTTTTGAAATTCTGCCCACACCATAAACTGGGGGATGGCATTTGGAAGCATAAATATAGGAACTTCACTACACATAGCACAGACTGCTTCCAGAACCCATCCAGATTTCAGCGCAGCACCTTGGTCGAGAACTCTTCATCTTGTAGCTGACTCCAGAACTCTTCATCTTGTTGCAGAATCCAGACTTTAGCATTGCAGAACTCTTGCTAACTAGACCCAATATCAAAAAATCCAAAACTTGAAAGACCATTTTGATTCAGCTTGGCTTGCTACCATTAAGGCTTGCCCGCTGAAACTTGCATCCTGCTATCTACCGTGTTCAGTAACCAGAAGGGCACAACCAAAATCCAGTCTGAGGTGCAGTCCAAAATTGACCAGAACCGCACCGCTGATCTGATCTTTCCAGAGGTGCCCTGCTGGCGGAAGACCAGACCCGATTCAATGACCAGAGCTGACGGTCCAATTTAATAACTTCTTCTGTAAATATAAATAGGAAGAACAGTGACCCATAGTATATTTGTATTTTATTATCCCTATGGCAACCCATCCCATCTTTAAATTCAGAACCCTAGTATTGTTAGAATCCTTCTTGCGCTGATTTTTCTCATCTGTGTTACAGAACCATAACTCCTTAGTGATTTGGTTTAATTCAAGTAATTCCCAAACAGAATGGAAACTAGAGTATCATACATAAAGAGTTATGAGCGGCCATGAATAACTGATTCCTCTGTGGTATCCTCTTTTCCATAAATACTTGTAACCTCAGAAAACCACTGAGGTGCAAACCTGGTCAATCAAATTGGGACAGGGTCCCTTTCCATACTCTTAAATGAATGTAACAAAAAACTCAACAGGATGTATAGTCAAAATACGCAATATCTTTATATCACCAAAAGTATAATAATGTTCACAAGCAGTGAGAAATCACCACATTGGTTTCAAAACAAAAGTAATTGCATATGGTACAATGAATTACATCATTCATTAGTATCAAGACAAATGTTTGAGCACTTTATTGAATGGAAACATACAAATGAAATCTTGTTGAAAAATACTTTCGCAAAACAGAGGTAGCTTCTGTAATTTACATCAAACTGCATGCAATGTCATCATACAATCACATTAATACACTACATATTTCGGGGAACAAGCCCCTTCTTCAGGTGTGAATGTTGATTGCATTTCTTTAATTTCTACAAAAAATACAAAAATATCTAATATCACTCTACTATTAGGCATGGTCCAATTGAACAGCTATGGGCTAATAATGGCAAAACCAAAAGAATTGGTTAAACTAACCTTCCAATCAAGGGGGGTCTTCAGCCACAACACTCGAAGAGGGCAAGAAAGAGTTTCTACCAGACTAATGGATCTTCAAAATTAGCCACAATCACATGTGCCCTGCATGGCAACCATTAGTCCTATTCTCCAACAACAGCAAACGGGGTTCTAAAATAACAAAAGTAGAAACAAAACCACAGTAAATAGACCAGAAAGACCCAAGTAACCCATGTACCACCGAGCAGAACTTTATCACGTAATCAAAATGATACATAAGTACAACTAATCGCTGCGGATTATCCAATCTATATTAAGAGAAGGCATTATTCCACTAACAGGTAGGTGCTAGAGAAATTTGCAATAATTATAGAAATACGCGCAGTAAAATGTCACGTGACTGTAAGCTGCTTACGTCACGATCTATTCCACTCATGTGAAGTAAAATACACGATAAAAAATTAACTCGCTGTTAAGCAACGTACTATCAACATGTGTAGGATAAGTAAATGGTGAAATAAATCAAGACTCTACAATCGAGTAAAGGGGTGTGCCTATGTTACTGGCAACAACATAACAACAGCGTAAAAAAACTGCATATTCTGTTTGGTCAGCAGACCATGGTTAAGTACAAGAATCCTCCACCCTGTGTAAATTGAACATTTCGCACGCATGCGAAAAATAACAAAATTAAAGGAAATAAATCAAAGAAAAAAGTGAATTAGAACAGCTCAGTGTTAACTCTGTTGGAGCACAGTGAAATTAAATATCCATTAGGCGCGATAGCTGTTCATTTGGATGTGTCAAGACACACTTTAGAATGCTGAAGCATATTTAATACAAATGCACACAATCCTCAACTGAAGCAAGTTCAATATCTGAAAAAAGGAAAGTTCACTAAAAATCGAAATTACAAATTGGAAGATAAAGGATAGAGGGGAAAACAAATGGTGAAAACTTTAATTCAAATGTAGCAAGATATATCAAATTCATTGTTCATGCCTCTTGGTTCGAGTGAGTCAAGTCTGTCAATCCACTCTGTCTCTTTTTGTCGAAGCAACAAATGTATGTCACCTCCCCTCTTTGGGCATTTAATTTGCTCCAGGATCAACAGTTTCATTTGAGCAACAGTATGACTGAACGACTTGAAGTGTTGAGCAGCTGGAGAATGGACTGAACACAATCGGATGTTAGATTTGTGTTCAGTCCATCTCAACTTAGCTTTTCTGGTTGTAAGGCCAGCATAAAAAATGCCACAAGGACATTTAATCCCATTTATGACATGGCTGGTGTCACATGTACCGGTGTGAGTCAAAGAAATTGTTTTTCCCGTGTCAGGATGGTTAATGCTCGATCCTCTAATAATGTTGTGACAATGTTGACAATTCTTACAAGGTAAAGTGCCTTTATGTACAATCGCACCAGCTGGCGGTGGTTGATAGTCTGCTTTGACGAGGAAGTCTCTGATGGATTTACTTTTTCTGTATGCGAACGTGGGTTCAATAACAAACAGTTGAGCTAATAAAGGGTCCATTTTAAGCATTTGCCAATTTCGTTTCATAATTCTTTTGATTTTATACCTCTGTTGAGAATATGTAGTCACATACACCAGAGGATCAGTGTCTGATTTGGCCGATTGCTGCAATGTTTGAGATCTTGGAATTGCAGAAGCTTTAGTCAGAGCTGTAGCTATAGTGTTTTGAGAGTACCCTCATTTAAGAAATTTCTCATGCAAGTTCTTAGACTGAAGAACAAATTCTGCCGGCTCTGAAATAATTCTTCTGTACTGTAAGAATTGACTATAGGGTATAGATTGTATAGTGGTGTTTGGGTGGAAACTTGATGCCAAGAAGATGCTGTTTCTATCGGTCAGCTTGTTGTAAATTGTGGTATGTAGACATTTTTCTTTGATATAAACTTCCACATCAAGCAACTGAATCCTGTAAGTGATTTCAATCCGGCACACACCCAAGTCAAAGCCCAGCATGTAGTGCACAACTGAAATCCTTATTTATTTCTGTCTAAAAGTTCAATATTCTGAACGATATACCACTCATATCACACCCTTCTCCTGGAACCCACCCTCCCCCTCCCCCGGTCACACTGAACCAGGAATCAGGCTGGTTTGCAATGGTAAATATTTATTTATGTGTTTAAAATTTGCCATAATCACAATATATTTTAATAGGTAAACAACAATCACCAATGGGGTGACAGAACACTGAATAATATCTTTAATGCACGAGGAGTAAGTAATGAGCAAAACAAATGCAGCACAGAAAATAATACTTTTGTGTTGGTTTCAGATAAGATAGCACTATGGTTAGAAGTTCCCACTGACACACCCCTCAGCCCCCAATAAGCAATGTACAAGATGGCAGGAGAGAGCAGGTATTCAGTAATGGCACAAATCAAACAAAATATCAGTACCACTTTCCCCCAGCAAACACAAGAGAAAAAGGGAATTAACTTTTCAGCTGTCAGACTGGCTTTCAAATTATCTTTAGAATGGACTAGGTAAAAACCACAAATATGGTCAGAAATACTGAAATTGTTATAAATTCCTATGGGAGACACTTTGAACAGTTGCACACAAGCACAAGCAATGATTTGGTCAGAAGAAAACAATTGAAATCTTAAGGTCCAAGTCGGAAGCAGTTTTTACATGTGTAAACCTTTCAGATTTTTAAAATCGTGGCAAACTTTTCATTTGTGCGATATTCCCAATAACAGGAGAATAACAGTGCAGTTTTGGGTGCTATGGATAGCTATGGCTGTTGGGTACACATAGGAGTTGACATTCTGTTTCTATCACAGAAACTGAGGGAGTTATGGAGGTTTTAGTAAAGGTCGTTTTTGTGAAATGGGCACGAGAATGGAAAACATGAGTGCACTTTTAAAAATGACAAATGAAATGGGTTTGCTTACACTAGAGGATGACTATGAAGAAGTGAATACCACACAGAGAGATTACAGTCACTGAATCAGGGTGACCTAACTGATAAGGAAACTCGACTTCTTCAGATGAGAAAAGGGTCAGCACAAAGATAGTTCTAACAATACTGGTTCTGAACGAAAGATAAGATTATGCAAAATACATATGCTATGAGCCACAGTTCTTCCTATTCATACTCAAAGGATAAGTTTTTAAATGGGACCATCAGCTCTAGTCCGGATTGGGTCTGGTCTAGGAAAGACAGCACAACAGACACGGGACTGGATCCTGTAGGCCAGTCGCCGGATTAGCACATGATCTACTCTCCTAGTCTGTGGGTGTTTGGATCAGCTGGATGGTGAGTTCCTCATGCAAGCCTAGTGGTGGCAAGCCAGAGAATTTCTGATACTGGTTCAAAAGGCCTTTTCACACCACACAGCGCTTTACTGAGTGGAGAGAATACATTTGATGATTTGGGGCCTTGCTGAAGTCTCTATTGCTGGCAAGGGATTTGGCATCTGGATCTGGAATAATATTTAAAGCTGGATGTAGAATGCTGGATCAGAGTGCTTCGCTGGAATCAGGAAAGACTGTGAGTCCCTATGTGTTGTCAGCTGTCTCTATTTATGCCTAAAAATGACGCCCCAAAGGAGATATGTGGGCTGGCTTAGCTAAGCTTGCCCCTCTGAGCTGGGATTGGACCAAACTTCATCTCCGCCTTGCAATTTGAGTGATTGGATCAAGGCCGGATGATGTCACGTTTTATGATTTGCTTTACAGTTCTGAGAGACCTCCTTTTAGCCACAGCTCTCAAAATCTGTTTTTATATTAAATGTACATTTCTACCTTGGTCACCTTTATACAAATCACACATAATGATGCCATATTTTACATAGCAACTATTCCCCAAAACCCCTCTGTGGTGGGATCTTGTCTCCCCTTCCTACAGAATTTTGTTGTTTTCGCTATGAACACACTTTCCAATTTTTCTGAAAATTTCCACAAAGGTGCGTCTTTAACATGGGGATATCCGTATACATTTTCACACTTCTAACAGTAATACATTTTGCATAAAACCACATATCTTGCCATTCCTGTCCAGAACATGTCACACAGTTCTGCCGCCTCTTCACACATGTAGCCAGAAATTAAATTAAAAACTCTGTCATTTTTATATTTTTCACCACTTTGAATAACACGTTATGAGTCTTTTAAAAATGTGTTCTTTGTTCATGTTTAGCAACAGATGGTCGCTTGGCTCCACCTCTTTTTGTCTCCCTGCAGTCCAGGGCATCCCCCTCCTTGCTTGTTCCTTCCAGAGGCCATTTACAACCCCTTTAACACTTCCAGTTTCCTGGGCTGAAGCCTTGTCACTGTTCCTTTGCCTTCTGTAGACAAGATTCTGTTCTAACCTGCAATTAAAATCTCCCCATGAGTTTCTGCTGAGAGGAAGGCCATCCTTCTGGTATAAAAACCTGCTTTTCCAGTTCTGGCAGCTTCAGTCAAGCTAATTGAGTTTTAAACTTAGCAAAAACCACTTTTGTTGCATCACATACAAATACATTTCTTTCTTGGCCTTAAAATCGGTGGAATCAAAAACACAACTAAAATCTGTAATCTTTTTTGGCAACAATCCTGTTTATGTTTGCTAATTCAGCAAACCTTTTTAGTTTTAGGTCATTTTAAAGCTTGTTCAGTACTACTCTGACAGCTGTCTTTCAGGCAGTCCCAGGTACTGCACCCAGATTATGGCATATAGGCTGTCTGTTTTCAGACTTTGTATGTTTCACAATGTTTCATTTGAGACATGGATTTTAGCACCAGGCAAGATTGTGAATGTTGAAAGTGTTGTGTTATAGGCCTTTTTGAGTTCTTGGCAACAAAGCAAATGTCAATTATAGGCACATTTTTGCGTTTCATTTGCAAAGTGCTTCTTCTTTCTCTGTGCACTCTGTTTGCTGGTCATGAGACCCACTGGCACATTTCTGCAGAGTGTGCTCTATTCCACTGCACATGTACCATGGGTGGCAGGTTGTGCATCCCTCTTTTTGTGTGCTGAAGCACACAGTTTTTGTAGGTTGTTGTAGGATTTTGGCGCACACAAGGGTTTTGCCACCATTGTTGCTGTTTCTTTCCCCATAACTGGCAGAGTGATGCCGCATAGCATAGCGGACTGGGTCAATACATCCCACAATACATTTGTTACTGACTTGGGTGGTAAATTTGATCCTCTGTGCAAGTTGATTCATGAATGTAAAGAATTCCAAAAGACTTTGGTGAGAACCCCTCCGTACCCCAAAGATGTCATCAATATATTTGAGGAAGGTTCTGTCACGACCCTTGCCCAAAACCCCCTCTAGCAAACCCATTGGCCTGGTGGAGTCAGGACCCGGGCCTCTAGAGCCTGGCATCCTCTTCCAAAACCCTCTTGTGGCCTCTCCTGGCCCCTATGGCACCTATGGCACCAGGCTCATACATAACAATATCAAATGGGCCAGAGTGAGCGAAGTAACTGGACTGCACACACCCATGAAAGACAACGTGCCCCTGCAAAGAAGGTAGGACGAAGAGCACGCCTAATTCTACCACAAGGTGAGGAGAGGGCGCCAGAGGGACTGAAATCATACGGGTTGGAGGGAGGATACTTACCCCAGTCGGTCAGTCTTGAACACAGTCCTCCTGTATTTTCAGGCAGAATTTTCCCCGCAGACCACATCAGGGCAAAGCTGAGAACCATACCAGCGAGTAACCCGGCTCGGTGGCGTCCCTGTGGATATCGGGTGAGCGTAACAGAACGCGAAGCCTACCATAACAAATCCACCTCGGCGCCATGGAGACATCAGAAATGGACCAATTGTCCCAATTACTAGGAGAGCTTCGTGCTGAGGTTCATTCTGCCCGACAAGAGACTAATGCTCTCTGGAGGGACTTGCTAGTGACCAAACATCGTACGGAGGAGATCAGTAGGCAGATCCTGCAATCACAGGCAGCGCAGAGTCCTCTGGCAGGGAGTAATCCATTGATGCAAAACCCCACCTTACCATCTACTACCCCCACTCCAGTACAGATCACGTTACCTGGAACAATTCCCCTTGCACCACCAGAAAGGTTCTCAGGCGACCCACGAAAGTATGCAGCATTCATCAATCAGTGTCACCTTCATTTTCTTTGTATGCATGGAGCATTTCCAAGTGTCCAAGCTCGGGTAGCTTTTGTCTTATCATACCTGAGTGGTAGTGCAGCAGATTGGTTGGAGCCGTTGGTAACCCATGACGATCCTCTATTACATGACTTTGGGGGCTCCAGAGAGAAATGGAAAAACGTTTTGCTCGCCATACCCAGGAACAAGCAGTAGACAATGAACACTTGTCCCTCCGACAGGGGAATCAGGACTTGTTAACGTACATTGCTACCTTCAATAGACTGGTTGCCGAAGCTAGGTGGCCAGAAAACAAAAGAACCACGTTATTCCATTGAGGCTTACGAGGCGAATGAAAGGACGTCTTATCCCAGGTGGTTGATCCACCCAGAGACTGTGCAGAATTCATAAATCTGGTTGTGCAGCTAGACCACCGGTTGCAGGACCGAAAAGCAGACCGGTATAAGGCAGACCCTCGGACCGTGTATGTTCGACCAAGGGAAAACACACACCGTGTACCTGAAAATGCTGTAGAACCCATGCAGATTGGACAGATACGGCCTCCATTAACAAAACAAGAGCGGGACAAAAGAAGACAACAACAGCTTTTTATGTTTTGTGGGAAACCAGAACATTTCCTGAAGGACTGTCCAGTAAAACCCCCAAGAAGAACAGTCAGGGCCACAGAGAAGGATGAAGCTAAGGAATCGGAAAACTACCAAGCTCGACAAACGTAGAGGTCAGTTTGTCGAGTGAGAAGAAAGAGTTGCTGACCTCGCACTTTGCAATACCAGTGATCTTAATTAACCACCAACAGTCATCAAGAATGCATGCAGTTCACGCATACATCGATAGCAGAGCAGTTGGAAATTATATTGATCAAGAACTGGCAGCAGAGATGGGGCTTCCTTCCAACTATGGACAAGGTAACCACCGTGGATCGGACAGAAATCACTTCCAGACCAGTAACCCAGTGCACAGCCAGGGTCACCTTGCTGTGCCAGTGTTAGGCAGAATCTTGTGCAGCTCCCTTGGGGAACACTGCAAAAAGATTAAGACTACAGGAGTAAGCAGTAAACCCAATTGGTAGCAGTCTGCACCACGCAGATTTATCTGGTAGCTGTGGCTGAGCAGTCCGGCTTCTCTCAAGAAGAGTAGGGCAGTATGTAGAGTATACACAATAGGGCTAAAACACAGTAGGGCAAACAAACACTGACCAGAGCTTTTGTATGAAAAGTATAGAGTTATTTATTTAAAGCACACTTCGAGCAATACACTAGCACTCTCAATGAAAAGTAAGTTAAACACAGTGAGGTAAAGTATACACACCTCCCTTGATAACTATCAGACAAGTCAGGGTTAAAGAACTACTATTTGTTCAGACAGATATGAGCGCTTAGCCTAGATGGCACTCCAATAGTTAGGTTAAAAAGGGAGAGAAAAGGCAGAGCATAGAATAAAACAGTTCCCAAAACTTTTTAGAAGTTTAGAGCAAGTGAATTAAGGCTGTTTACAATGTAGAGCCAAAGTTCACAGGCCAGGCCCACTTTAAAGGGAGCCAGGCAAAATGTGCCCAAGATCACACAGTTTAAGTGCACTAAAAGTCTTTGCAAAAATGTTCAAGAAAGAGGTTGGGGTGGTTCAAAAGATATAGTTAGAGGTCTGGAGCCAACCCAATATAGAAGCCAAGGATTTAAGGGTCACCTTTAGCAATCTGTAGAAAGGGAGGCCTGGTAGGACACAGTATCTTAAAGAGAAAGGAAACTCCAGTGGGGGCAGTTGTTCCTGGCAGTGGTTGCAGTTCATCGTTCCAACCAGGGGAAGAAAGGATCTCATTGAGGAGGAAACTTGGAGTTGTTGCACTGCACAGGAATGAAACCAGCCGCAGAGTTCCTGATTAAAAGGTGCAGTCCTTTTATTCGCGGTCAAAAGTGGTGAGCTTGGCTATCCAGCCACCGGGGTGCTTGGCACCGGTGATTCGACCAAGTGATGTCTTTGGAAGTGAAAACGGGCGAACTGGTTGGACCTACCAGCTCAAAGGGAGAAGACTCTCCAGCAGAAGATCTTCTCTTGTCGTTTGAAAAGTGGTGAGTTTGTTGCAGCAGGGCTTCACCGGTGGTGTCATCAGTTGCAGGTGGCTCAGCTTCTTCCCTCTTCGGATTCTTAGATCCTGTGGCGACTTCTGAAGTTCCAGTCCCAAAGGCCCTGCTTTTATGCAGCAAAACCCCCATTCATCAGCCTAGCCGTCAATCACACATGCTAAGTGGTGAGCCGGGCGGCTCACCACTGGTCCAATCAGAGTATAGTGCGACTTGGGTTGCCGAGGCAACGCCGTCCAGGGTGCCTATTCTGTTAAACCCAGACAGAGTGGCACCACTTGGAGGGCTTCTGTGGAGAAGCCCGCCAAAATAGTGGAACAAAGGGCTCAACCTTAGTCAGAGTTACAGAGACGGACACAAACGCCATTTTGGAACCGAGTTCTGGCAAAAAGACCCAACCGGGGAATTAATATTAAATAAATAAACTGCGGGTATCTTTAACATTGCACCAAAAAGTGGTGCGTTTAAAATCAATAGGAAAATCCCATAGAGAATATTCCGGTGGAATATTTTGCATAGTAACCCCTGCCACCAGCCAGAAACTTGACAAGTGGGGAATGGACAGTGCCCCCTTGAAAATAGACCCAGGGAAAATATAATTAACACCTTCCGGTACTTGCACAATATGATGGTTTGTACTGGTTCTGTTCACAATTTAGGACTAGTAAAGTCAATGGTGACTTTACATGCCCTGGGAGACAGTTGTCAGTCCCAGGGTACGGAGTCTATGTTTGGGGGTCACTATGACACCCCTGTGTTACTGCACTGAGGGTGCTGTGTAACACACACATAAAAAATTGATGATACCCTATGGAGTAAAAAGAAAACCCCATAGCCCAAAATCACACAAATAGTCACAGACATATCCCAAATCATGCCTAAGAGTGGGAGTAAAAGAGTCTCACTCTTAGCAGGAGAAAAAAACAAACGCCAAAAATCCAGCAAAGCTGCTGGGGGACTCACTAGGTTTGGGAAATTAGCCTTATAAGAGAATTCTCCCTAACAGCCAGGACGGACATCGAGAGTCTATTTCATTCGATCTCATCAAGGCACCTCAATTCAGGCTAATACTAGGGATGCCATGGTTGGTTGCTCACAACCCTTTGATAGACTGGTGGGTATGAAAATTAACCTTCCCCAGTGACTGCTCCCCTGTATGCTATTACCAAGAGGAGAAACCCGACGTCTATATCCCCATGACTCCCGCAGCGACAGTATCAACCCTGGGAGCAACTAATACCTTTCCAAGTGAATACCATGATTTCCAGGATGTTTTCCGAAAGGACCAAGCCAATACATTGCCACTGCACAGGCCCTATGACTGTCAGACCGACCTTGTTCCCGGTGCACAAATCCCTTGCGGCAAGATCTACGCTCTCACAGAACCTGAAAACCTTTATTTGAAATCCTATTTAGACCAGTACCTTGCAAACGGATTTATCCATCCTTCGAAGTCCCCCGCAGCCAGTCCTTTGTTCTTCATACTGAAAAAGGAAGGAGAATTGAGAACCTGTATTGACTACCGCGCATTGAACCAGATCACCGTGAAGAACCGCTACCCCTTGCCACTTATCCCTGAGATACTAGAGCAAGTTAAAGATGCCCAGATTTATACCAAATTGGACCTTCGAGGAGCGTACCACCTGGTCCGAGTCAGAAAAGGAGATGAATGGAAAACCGCCTTCCATACTAAGCATGGCTTGTTTGAATATCAAGTCATGCCCTTCGGGTTATGCAACGCTGCTGCAGCATTCGAATATTTCATGAATGACGTCTTAAGGAAGTTAATTCATGTGTGCGCCTTAGTGTACATAGACGACATCTTAGTATACTCAGCCTCGAAACAAGATCATGTCAGGCACGTTCGTTCAGTCCTCAACAAGCTCCGTCAACATTGCTTGTTTGCAAAGCTTGAAAAATGCTTTTTTCACGTCACCGACGTAGAGTTTCTTGGTTTTAACCTTACTCCAGGAGGCATCAGAATGGATGTGCACAAGGTAGATACCATTCTAAAATGGCCTTCAACGACGTCTCTGAAAGGGGTACAAAGCATGCTGGGCTTTGCGAACTTATACCACGGGTTCATCCCAGACTTCTCTTGGGTTGTGCACCCAATCACAGTACTATTACGAAAAAACAATAAAAAGTTTGCTTGAACCGAAGAAGCAGAAGAAGCCTTTCAGGAACTTAAACAAAGGTTTACCTCCGCTCCAATCCTGCGACATCCTCGTCCAGACCTCCCTTATGTCATTGAAACTGATGCGTCCAGTCTTGCAATGGGGGCTGTCCTTTCACAGAGAGACCCGGAAACCGGCCAGCTACATCCTGTGGCCTTCTGGTTGAAAAAGTTCTCACCTCCAGAGATTAATTATGCCATCACGGACAAGGAACTCCTGGCTATCAAATCCGCCTTTAAAGCCTGAAGGCACTACCTTCTGGGGGCCAAACACACCATTACAGTCATCACAGACCACGAAACCTGCAATATCTCAAAACAGCCAAGGCCCAGTCCTTGTGCCAATTACGGTGGGCCCTTTTCTTTGCCGAATATGATTATATAATCACACTTCGACCAGGAATCAGAAACAGAAAGGCGGAGGCCTTATCTCGCATGGGCATAGATGAAATAGTATATATAACTCCAGACCCAGTACCTATTATACCTGAAGACAAACTCTTGGATATCACGACAGCCTTAACACAAGCAGAACTACAAAAAGAAATCCAATGGACAATGAATCCTGATGCCTACCTCGCATGGCAAACTCAAGGAGAACAATATACCATCAAGGACCATCTACCCTTTTTTAGGGATCGCCTATATGTACCCAAGAAGGAATTACAACAGCATATTATTTCAAGCTATCACGATTCACTGATCGAAGGGCATCCTGGCATCACCAAAACCCTAGCTAAGGTGAAAGAGAACTTTTGGTGGCCTACCTAGCGTAAGGACATCATTCAGTATATTCAGTCCTGCGGTGTCTGCGCACAAAATAAATCATAGAAACAAAAACCATCTGGTCTCCTACAACCATTGGACATTCCTCCAGTTCCATGGCACACTCTTTCCCTTGACTTCATCACTGATCTACCTCCAAGCCAAGGGTTAAACACCATCCTTGTAGTTGTGGACTTATTCTCGAAGATGGCCAATTCTATTCCTCTCAAAGGCCTCCCAGACGCAGCCACTTTAGCAAAAGTGTTCCTGGAGGGCGTGGTTAAGCTACATGGATTCCCTTTGGTTCTGGTCTCTTATCGAGGCAGCCAGTTTGTTTCAAACTTCTGGAAAAAATCTTGTGCAATGGCGCAGATCGATGTTCGGCTATCTACCAGTCACCATTGCCAAACGGACGGCCAAACCGAGAGAACCAATCAGACACTCGAGCAATATTTACGGTGCATGCTGCACCATGAACAAAGGAATTGGAAAGACCTACTATGGATAGCCGAATATGCATATAACAATTCTTTGCATTCAAGCACGGGACAAACACCCTTCTATACCCTTTATGGCAGACATTCACGTACCTCTGAACTAGACCTTCCAGCCAGCTTGGAAATGCCAGCGGTAAAGACTCTACACACAACCATTACTCAGGCTTTCAAAAGGGCAAAGGAACACCTTATTCATGCCAAAGTAAAACAAAAGAGATTCACCAACCAACACCGGAAAAAGGCCCCTGATTATCAAGTAGGAGACAAAATTTGGTTAGCCGCTAAATTCGTACCCATCAAGGGAACCCGAACCTTTCATCCCAGATTCTTAGGACCCTATACCATTAAGGAAATTATCAACCCAGCAGCCGTGAAACTGGATTTACCACCTAATCTACAAATCCACCCGGTATTCCATTTGTCCCTCCTGAAACCAATGCAACCCAGCACACGGATTGGGACACCACCTAAGCCCATACTTGTTGACGGAGAACCAGAATTCACAGTCAAAGATATCTTGGACTCTAAATACTCTAGGACCAAGCTATATTATCTCGTCGATTGGAAAGGATTTAGACCACAAGATAGATCCGGGGAGCCCAGTGAGAATATCCACGCACCACGTCTAATCAGGAAATTCCATCGGAACTTCCCAACCAAAACTGGGCCAGACAGAAGGAACACCATGGGTGGGGTCTTAGGGGGAGTGCTGTCACGACCCTCGCCCAAAACCCCCTCTGGAAAACCCATTGGCCAGGTGGAGTCAGGACTCGGGCCTCTAGAGCCTGGCATCCTCTTCCAAAAACCTCTTGGGGCCACTCCTGGTGCCTATGGTGCCAGGCTCATACACCATGAAAAACATATGCTTAGGAACTACTTAATGTGTTGTCAGCCAACATGGTGGCATCCACATAGCTTGGTTCCAAAGAATCAAGCTCTGCGGTCTAGAGTTTTGGGTGTGGTAGCCTAGGGACTACTTTACCTGGACTATTTTGTTGGGGCTGTTTAAACCACACCCCAGCAAGACAACACGCTTTGTGTTACTTTGCAGCTTGCAACGTGACCCTCACCGTGTCCAGCTATTCCCTCGAACCTCGGAGAAGCAGAACCTACAAGGAGACCAAAGGAACATCATTAGCAGCAGCATCTTACCTGCAGGCTTCATCTTTAAACACTCGCAGCTACTGAGAACAGCTTCCTCGAATCGGCACACCTCCCGGACAGAACGACCTGTAAGAGGAAGATAGAGGCAACATTAAAGAAAGCACAAATTACGAACTGCTCAAAAGGCTTACCTGGCTGGTCGCCTCTCGGCTGGCACCACTCCGGACATTCCACTCACGCTGAAGAACACCGTGACCTACAAGGAAGGAAAACACAGGTTAGCGAAGTCAAGACTTCGCAGCGCTGCGCATAGCGCTTACTTACCGCATCATGGCGCTCTTAGAAGTCTATTCAAGCCAAACCCAATGTTCTTATATTTAACTAATTTGGATATTTGTTTTTGAAAGAGGTATGGCTTTCTGAGGTTCCTTTTATGCATGGTTATACAATCTTCCTCCAGAAGGCTTAAAAAAGAACCACTAAGCAGGCCCTTGGGGGCTCTACTAATTGGTATGATTAACTGAGTTATGGTTAAGCCAGCTTGCTAGAACGACGAACATTGGGTATATTAACTGTGACCCTGACTTGGGATACCACTTTGAAGAGGGGAGGCTCAAATCTACTCCCGCTCCCCCTTACCCAGACACATAAATAGGAAGAAGAGCAGAAAGAATAATGAGCGCACTCACCATTGTGCACCAGTCTCCAGTGTACCCATCGGTGACAAACATGCTGATAGATACCCACTCCGCCGGCCTTTCAGCCCAAACGCAACACAAACCTTTCCCAGAGTGGATGAAGAGCCTGTGGGTGCTGTCAAAGACACTTCAATTGACAGTCTTGACTAAAGCGCTAAGGAGACATGCTCAGTGCCATTAGGGCCCAGTTAGACATGAAAAACTCATGCCATCCTCACCATAAACCACGCACACATGTGATTACCTGAAGAATACGGATGCACAGTTCTGTAGCTAGAGGACAGAAACACGTACATACTGTCATTTCTTTTATTATTTTGTCTCTAGGTTAATTGTATACCGCCATGCAGGAAACTGCAAGGTGCAAGAGTTCCAGTTTCTAAGCTTGCAGGTGCTTACATGCGAATAACTCTATGGGAATGTAGAAGTATTTAGACTACCTGACAGCGCTATAATTAATTAATTAATGCATTATAAATGGCACACTGTGGAAGCTCTGCTCCAGCATTGGGAAAATTACAGTAGTAATTGCAGTAGAGCTGGGATCTGCGCAAACAAAGGGAATGCACCTCACAAATCCAGGCTTTCAGCCAAGGTCTTGTGCTGAGATGAAATTCCCCATGTTGAACGACAGTGAACTCAGGCGCAGACAGCATTATTAACTTTTCATAAAATATGAGTAATTCAGAGCAGAGAAGGCCCAGGGCATGGTGGCATTGCACGTGGTTCAGTAGAACTGACAGAAAGCCAAGACCTGTCTCTGGGAATGAGGGACAAGTTTGCAAAGCCCAGACATGACTTGAAACAACAGTAACAGACTCAGAAGCAGCGGTGGATGCAGAAAGAAAACAGTTATTCTTTTTGCCTTGGGAATGTACATTTCGTGCTGAGAACACATTTTGTCTCAGGCCTCGAGACCTTAGCTCTAGCCAATCACCATTCAAGACCCCAGGAGTGGGGGGCTCTGAACTTTAAGCCAATGGGAAGACATTCACACTGCAACATTGTAGAAACTAGATAATTGGGGAACAGCCAGGCCAGACTCTGACACAGGGTGAGAGAGGTTTCTGGGAACTGGCCCAAGTTGTGAGGTCAGCAGGGCACTGTTTATTACAAAACTGGCCTGCAAGCCAGTCTCGTTGAGAGCGTGCTTGGATTTTGTTTCCCTGCGCATATCCTTGTGTGTTCTTGTCAAAAATAAACTGCATTTTGAAAACTTGCTGTTTGCTTAGGCCTTTGCATTTCTTTTTGGCAAAGGGGGAGGTATTGGGCCTCCCATGAGTTCTGGATCCATGGACTCCCAGTAGCCCTCCCCTACCTGGGGGTTCCCTCCAACCCAACAATGTTGTTGATTAACATTTATTGCAACTTTTTACCTGAGAATGAAATGTCTTTTCTTGACCCGTCTGAACCATTTCTTACTACTAGACTTGTCTGAAGTAGGTGATGTGAATAAATTCATACAGGTGGGTGATTCAAATTGCATTAGCCTAGGAGAACTTCTGCCTGCTAGTCGATCGTTCTCTCAGGTCAACAAAGTATGAAATCTGATTATCCAAAAAGTCAAATTGCAAAAGGGAAAAGTGAAATGAATTGATGAACAACTTGTAATTACTTAGAGTCAAAGGGAACATGTTGCAAGACAGTAACTGTGCCCCCACTTGGTTTTCAGGGGAAGGATTGTCTAGAATAGATAACCTTTTGGTTTCTAGAAAGCTTTTTCGCTGAATGTCAACATTTGAATATTTATAGAATCAAGCTGAGCAATCATGCCAAGGTAATTTTCCAGCTAAATAATATAACATGGGTGGTTCCCAATACATCAGTAATCTCGAATCTCATTGGTAACCATTCAGGGAATGCTCTCTCTAAGTTTTACATTATTTCCAAGCATTTTGGTAGGAATGGCTGCTCTTTGTGGTACTCTTGTAATTCTAAACAACACAGACATTTGATCAAGCCTGAGAAGTTTTCTGAAATGCTAGTAGAATTAGCAACAGTGTTTGTAACAACCTTTGAAGAAATCAAACTTCCAAGAGAAGTAATGTACATGTGTATGATGAATTAGTTAACGAAAAGATAAGTAAAATAATTTAAGACTGCTTGCTAGGGATTATATCTTTGAATGAAATACCTTTATTCTTAAAATGAAAGAGCTCAAACAAACATATACAAATTGGTTATTGCATCCAAAATAGACATTTGGCCTGATTTACAAAGCCTTTTTCAACGGGAGGTTTCCCATTCAAAAGTGCTTTTGTGAATCAGGCCCTCTGACTGTTAGGGATAGTTAGCATATGATGTCTGTGACAATGCAAAAGCACACCTAATTTTTCTGGAGATTGGTCAATCACAATTGGGCATTCCAAACGCATGAAAACCTTGACCCAATTTATACGGCTGTTTGGGAGAAGTTCTTTTGTGAACTGCTTCAGCACCTTCAGAGGAATCTTTAAATATGCCCAATTAAATAAGAGCAACTGGCGGTCATCTTACACTCTGAATGACCTAATTGATTCAATCCACAAATAAAAAAATTCCTGTGCTGCGGGTCCAAATGGGTTATCCAATTGCACATAAAAATGAGTTCCTATTACTTGGGGTGAAATATGACACACCTTATTTATTAATATGAATTGCATCTTCAGGACTGATGAATCTTGGTATACCTCGCACATTGTGCCAATTTATAAAAAAATGCATTAAGCTCACCTAGGAAATTATCATTCCATTGCATGATTGGAAGTATGTAGCAAAATGTTTGCTTTGCTTTATTACATAGGCTTCAACAATGGGCCCTAAATAAGAACAGGCTTTCAAAATTTCAATTTGGATTTTGTCATCACCAGCGTATGTCCCTCAATGGACAATTTATAAGTTACTACAAGATTAAGCTATGAAGACGGGACCATGGGTCTATTTTGCAAGTATATACTTTTCCGGAGCCTTTGATAGGGTTAACAGGACTTCCCTATGGAATAAAATAACATCATTGGATATATCGGACATTCATCTAAGCTTTTTAATTATGCTTCATGAAAATATGTTTATAACAGTAAGCTTGGAAAGTGGGAGTTTCTCTCAAGAACCCCGTCCGTACATCACAGGGTTTGTGGCTGGGATGAGTGCCGCCCCCCTTTCTCTTCAACCTTTACATTGCCGATCAGGGAATCTATTGACCAAAGCAAGAACTTTTCCACCAGGCCTAGGTAAGATCAAAATTCCATGGCTAACTTCTGTGTTCAATAACATTATTTTTGATTTAATACCTATTGGGTTCCAGTGTCGTTTGAAGTCAGTACTTTTCTCAAACTGTAATCAAAATGGGACTACATTGGTATCTAGATAAAAGTCCCTTTGAAAGTAACAAGACAACTTACTTACTTATGCTTTTGATGAATAATACACCAAATAAGAATGCCTTGAACTTGTGCATGCATTTTAAGATACCGAGGAATATAGCACAAATGAAAAATGTGAATCTTAAAGGTTGTCGGTTTACAGGAATTCCGCTGATAGCGTTTTACAAACAAAAGATAGTGCCAAGAATTGTGTATACCTTAAAATGTAACCTACTTTACGATTGGCACCTAATTGCCAAAATTGAGGGTTTTCGTTTGATGAGCTGTCTTATTACTTCCAAGGTGTGTGCTGATTGTTGTTATACACCGAGAACATGGTCAGCTTTCCCGTTGAGCTATTGTCACATGGAGGATTTAATTCAATTACTACTATTTATTTGTTCCTCTATGTATATATCTCTCTAATACTGCAATGAGTATGACTTCTAGATTGATTGGAGACTTTTTCATTTGGTGTGAAATATTTTGATTGAAATTGGCATATCTAAAATGTTCTCCTTGAACATCTGCATAACTCAAAACTTAGGCTGTGGGAATTTGATTGTTCTAGAATGATCGACACAATTTGCTCCTATACATTATTTTGAGGCTGTGTCAGGGACAGGGAGGGATATGTCTGTCTCCCTCAATATTTAATAAAGTTTCCTTACCTCAAGGCATGCCTGATATATTTATGGTTTCATTTTAACATTCTTCCTATGCAATATATTATTGGGACAAGACTAAAATTACCTGTCCACAACTTAAGTTGTAGATTTTGTGAATGTAAAATGCCAAAGTTGAAACCTCTTAAGGTCAATGCACATTGATCTCTATGTACATTCTAGAAAATGGATAGAGACCATTGCATTTTGGGGACTTGTGCAAGCAGGCGAACACGTCTCACTAGTTCTGGCAACCAAATGGTTTTTGAGTGCAATATTGGATAAGTTGACTATTATTGATGAAACCTCTTAGTATTTGGCTTGGGGTACTGGGAATTTAAAATGTTGATCCTGTCATTACTGTTTTATGAGCTATCAATCTAAATGAAGAACGCTTAATGACCAACAATGTTAACTGTTGAAGTCTTTATGAATTCTGTATATTGATTTATGTTATGTTTAGGTGAAAATATTTTTGTAAACCAAAACGTACTTATTTCCCAAACAGGGAATATGTATTAGCAACTACCAATTGAAAAAACCCAGTTGTCATCCCAGGCATGTTCTAAAAAATCTGGGCAATTAATTGACATTAAAATAAAAACAAATCAAAACTAACGTGTCATGGCAAGGTTGGATGAAACATTTTAATAACTTATAGGCTGACTCTACAGAAAGCAATCACTTTGACTTTGGGCTTGCTCCCCAACAGTTTGAATTCACTGACTCCCTTCTCTTTTCAACCTTGCTACGATGTTAAGGGTTTTGCCTAGTTGCTACTCTAGACCATATACAGGGACAATGTTGCTAATAGAAATGGCATTACAAATAAGGGTGGAACCCAAAAGTCACTGTAGTAGGATGCCTCAATTTGCACTTTTACGGGTTTCTGCCTTTTGGTCTAGCCAATTTAGTCCTTTTACCTGTGGTATGACACATTTTGCTGGACATCTATGATAATGCAAGCAAATGTTGTTACATGGCTAGACTAGCATTTTGATGCAGCCAGTCTAGCCATTTCTTGCTGTAGAATGACATTTTTTACTTGACATCTGTCATAAAGCAAGCACGGTAAGTGTTAATACGCGGCAAACATGTCATTTTGGGGCAGCCAGTTCAGCCATTTCTTACTTTGGCATGACATTTTTCTACTGTGCATTTATGATACAGCAATCATTATCAGTGTTCTTAAGTGGCTACATTGACATTTTGGTGCACCATTCTACTTATAGTCTCTTATAGATGCATGCCATTTTTACTGGGCATATATTATAAAGTAAAGAAGATAAGTGGTATTATGTGTCTAGACTGGAATTCATTGGTGCAGTCAGTGTGAAAGGGGCCGCTAGGGGACCCTGACGTCTATGGAAACAAGGCGAATCACCACACACGATAGATACGCCAGACACAAGGTTGTATTCCCAAAGCTAGGGTTTATTGCAAAGCAAAAGTCTCAGTTGGCCAACTCGGTCTCACGCCCCGCGACGTGTATCTCTAGACCTCGAGGGACGCAAGAGAGTGAATTACGTACATCAGTTACATATATACAAAATGCATATCAAACAATCAGCTATGACATGTTTAACACCCCCCCTTTTATTGGGTTTCTTTGAACTTGATGTGATGATGGACATCTCCGACAACTATGACACCTTCAAACATCTATTCTAGTAACAATTTGTAATTTGTGAGTGCGAAGGCATCTTCCAGTTGTTGAATAGAACACAGCGCTTCTGTTCTTGGAAGCGAGCTTCATACGGGGGGGGAGAGTTGCATTCCGGACCTTGCTATCTATTAGGTGCTATTTGTGTCCTGGGAGCCGACACACTCTAGCGGGCTCAGCAAAGGGGGGTCGTAAGAAGAGCATAATTCAAGCCTTTAGCTGTATTATTCTAACATATTCTACCATATAACGAGACTGGCTGGCAGCTGCAAAATGATTAAATGCCCCGCAGCTCTGCTTCAAGGCTACATTTGGGAGGGAGCTGGGCATTCTTCTTGGCACTGCCTACGTTTGTGTTTCAACAAACTCTTGTTATCCTCTTGGCCCTGCGGCCTTGTCCTTTTTACATACAGACAACAATGTTTTACAGTCGAGCAGTGTAAGCGGAAAATATACTGCGAAGCAATAGGAACAGAAAGCAATGAGCAATGGTTAGAAAACAAAATGGCGATTCTTGTTACATCAAAATGGCCGTTCATTGGCAAACTCGAAAACCTATATTCTGTTATATCGTGCATGAGACGGTTGGTCCACGGCCACCAAAATACGTTTGTGGTCACAAAGTAGAGGTATCCATTTTTCTAGACTGACAAGTCGGTACGTGCTTTCTTATTGAGGCCTGGCATTTGTAATGGCAAAGTTACAGGAGTATGTTTTCATGTGAGGTTACTGCCATATGTGCTTTTGTGCAGAATCCATGGCAGGTTGGCATATATTGTTTCAAGCACACCGAGCGCATAAACAAACTATACATCCTCTGGAATTTGATGGCACTTCCTTGGCCTGTGAAGAAAATCCGATGGTCTCTTGTGTTTTGCGACATTAACTTTCACAGGCTATTATCCAGCGAAGGATCAATACCGGGCAATACATTTCCTGTCACAGTTGTTTAAAAGTATTGTAAATTAATTCTATTATGATCGATATACCTCCTAGTAGGAAAGAGGCACACTGCGACAGCAACTGCTTTATGATCTGCTTCAAGTCATTATTTTCTATGGGGCTAACAATGTTCTGATTGGAAGATACATGAATTTCCTCTGCTGAGAAATACTCTTGAATGCCGTGGTGGAAGGTCTTGGTCCAGAACTCAGAAAATGTGCAATTTTGCACAGAATTAAGAAAAAACTGAGAACATTACCTCATTGTCAAACATGCATTAATTCAATTCACCTTTGCCCTGGAAATGCATGGAAAGTATATGTGTTTGTATATGTGTTTGCAATATTTTCCGTTGAGCAAATACTGTGCAAATGTGCACTTGCACTAGTCCACAGATTCTGTAAAATAGCGCCTGGTGTCCAAGTATTTGACCATGTACTGTTTGGAGATTGCCTTTAAATCATATGGCTCTTTGCGCAATTTCAACAGATACCTGTGCAATAAAATTGAAAATGTATCACCAATTGGTTCAACGAGTAAAAAAAAACAAACAACAATCCACTTATGGGGAGTTCGTCTTTCATTTATTTTTTAAATGCATTTATTTATTTATAGTTGATGCAAAATGTGCCTTTTGCCATTAAATGAACGTTTGTAGATTCAAATAAATAATCTTGAGAACAGGCATAATGCATTGGCATTGGTTGGGGTGTCCAATCTACATGAAGATTGCATGTGGCAGGTCAAGGTATTGTTAAAAACGACTTTTAATTGGAGGGTTGCAATGGCATCAAAATGCATATCTTCATTAAATTGGACACTGTACAGGTCCCCGACAAAACACACACGATGTAATTCACTGAAAACAGAGAAACTTTAAGATCTCTCTTGAATACAGATTGAAGTAGATATTGGAGGACTTTTCTGTCTGTTGTTTTGGGCTCCAAAGATAAGTTTGACCTCTGTCGGCCTCCCCTTGTATTTGTTGTAGTCCTCCTCCATATCCTTCATACTATAAAGCAGTCCTTTACCTCCTTCCTTTTCTTTGTCAGATTCTAACCAGTGACCACAATATGCACTCCTCACTAGCCATTGGCTAGTGATATTTGCCTCATGGGGGTCATTACGAGGTAGGAGGTAACCATGCTGCTTTAAGCGGCATGGCTCCCCCTTTACCGGGTACCGGGTTCTGGGTCCGGGTTCCTTGAATGAGGAATTACCGGGCCATTCTGACCTTGGAAGGCCCGGTATTTCCTCATTCAAGGAACCCGGACCCGTTACATCCCCATTCCCATTCGAGCCCCCATAGGAAATGGGGAGCATGCTAACAACGGGCTTGTTAATAACGGTCCCACGAGCTGAACTCGTAATGAGGCGGTAAGGGGTTGATGGCTCCGGAAACTTTACCAGCGCCATTAACCCCTTACCGCCAGGGTCGTAATGACCCTCATGGTGTGCTGTGTGTATATAAAAATCAGGTGGCAAGTGACTTTTTATGGCTCTCTAGTAGCTTGCAGCTTGAATGTATTTGTTGGCTCCTGTTGTAACAAATAATGTGTCTTCCCTTTCGTACACGTTTTTAACTCCTCTCTCAATCGGCCTTAGAGTTGGGCTGGGGTTGAGGCGTATGTATCCACATATAACACTAGTTTGCTCTTGTCTTAGTCATTCTAAGATTTTATCTGACATTGGGATTTCCTTTCCCTGTCTGCACCCAATGTGTAATCTGTATTGCAGCATTTCTTATGCTTCAGCTGTATGTGAACCTGCCTTCCCCATATACAAACAACCATTCACTTTTTCCTTAGTTTTCCTTAGACTTTGGTTAGGTATGAAATTCCGACTCGGAGAACATAGCAAGTATTTCGAATTCTCTCTCATCCCCTTTGTTACACTCTTGCCGGATTCTGGATGCATCAAGTCATTCAAATGTACCTTCAGATTCTCCTTTAGACTTTGGTTGTTCATTAGACTTCATTTCACAGTGTGTACCTTAAAGATCCAACTTCTCTTTTAATATATAATTTGATATGATTGATTATTTATTTTTTTATTTTAATTTTTTTTTTTTATTAAGGTATGTAATATACAATCATATAGTCATAACTTCATAAACATAATGCAGTGAAACTTTTACATGAGAATAGATTAAACAATGGTAAAGTGGAAGTGTTCCAGTAGAGCAATTAATTAAATACACTGTGTGCAATGTGAAATTGAGCATATAAGGAACAAATTGTCAATATAATTGAAAACTTACACATAAGAACTATAGCACAGTGTTGTGCACAACTTAGTATGGAACAAATTCTGCATTATGATGTCTAAGTGGGGGGGGAGGACAAACATAAGACTGACATATGACGAACACGACATATGGAGGGAGGGGGGAGAAAGGGAGGTGGTAGGTATTGATGAAGAGAGGCACATTGGTATATAATGCAGTAAATATTCAGTCAAGTGTCCAGATTAGTATTCGCATATAATAATCTTGGGAACATCAAAGGAGTGTGAGAGATTTGGAGAAGTCACATTCCATGCGTGGTTACATTAAAAATGGTTCAGAAATCGAGTAAAAAATGACCACTTAGCATTAAACTTAGGTATAGAGTTAAGATTGTTTGCCATGCACATTTCCATCTTTTGCGTGAGACATATGTTATTCCACCAGCTTCTTATACATAAGGAATGAGAGTCTTTCCAATTGGCAGTTATACTCTTCATAGCCAAACAAATAAAGAGATCATAGAGCCTGGAAGCATCATATGGCAAGTGGGTGGTAACTGCCAGGCTACCTAAAACAATATTCATAAATGAAAGTGGTATATCGGTGAAGAAAATAGAGGTAAGGTATTTCCATATTTGTTGCCAAAACTTAAGGGTATGGGGACATGAGAAGAACTGTCCTGGTGGGGCCGACTAGATACGATCAAGATGATGTTATCACCAATAATTTTATATTATCTACAACTCTTATGTGTTCCGATATCTCCTTCCTTTTATAAATCAATTTACTCTATCCTACTAAATTTCCTATGGGGGGAGGGCAAAAGCAAAAGAATAGCCTTAACCAAATTGAAGGCACCATATGACAAAGGAGGTGTCAGGTTTCCTGATTTCAAAGCATACCACACTGCCTTTCTTTTGAAGCAAGCTAGATATTGGTTTGCCTGCCCCATAACGTCAGACATTGCCACATGGTGTACCATAGAGAAACTGTTAATGTATCCTGTAGAAATCACCGATCTCATTTATATATTTAAGCACTCCTCGCTGGCTATATCAGAACCCATTAGAGCCACAATATCAGCCCTCCAACTCTTTTTATTCACACAGACACACTCCCCAAAAAAATGCCTTTCTCCTTACCTATGGCATAACAATAAGATACTGATTAAGAATAAAACCCTAAATAGAAAATCCTGGAAGAAAAAGGGTATTAGATTTATACAACAAATCATAAATAAATCATCTATCCTTTCCTTTCAGCAGCTTAAAAATCAATTCTCAATCCCCAACACAGATTACAACTTCTATAATGAATTAGTTAATTCTTGCTTTGACGCTCTCCACAGCTCCTCCAATGATATTCTGACTCCTGATGCCTCAAGATTGCTACATCTTACTATGCCCACTGACACAAAGGCTTCAAAATTCTACAACATCCTTATATCATCCCTGAAGTTGTGCTCGATACGCCACAAATGGGAAGATGACTTTGGCTATGTTTTAGACGATTACACATGGACTAAGCTCTTCTCTAGAATCAAATATATTTCAACATCAGCAAATAACTCCCAACATTTGTTCTTCTTTATACATAGAGCTTTCATTACACCAGCCAAATTATTTCTATCCAGTATTAATGACAATGACAATTGTTGGACTTGTGGAGCTACCCCTGCATCGTATGATTGATTATTTATAACGCGCTTAATACCTAGAGGTTTCTAAGCACGGACCCGGGGTTAGAACCTGTGTTGCTCCATGTCGTCTTGTTTCCAAGGTGAGCGTGTTACCACTGAGCTATCCTCCCGAGACTTAAGGGTCTCATAAAACTTTTACTGGCCGCTAGAATTTGATTACAAGCATGTGCCAGACTTATTCAACTTACCTTTTCAATTTTCTCATTATCTCTTGGCTGGGTACCGGGCTTAATCTCCAACATGCTCCACAATTAAGCAACTCATCTTGTTGGGTGTCCTGACCCACGTTTGAGCTATCATGCTGCAACATTTGGTGCTGTGGGCTTAGAAAATCTAAGATGGCCAAAAAGCCCACATGTACGCCAGAATAGGAAAACTGTGCAGTACTGGCATGGAAGACATCATGATGGCCAGAACTTCCCAGAAAATGTACAGGGAAATGCATGAAGAATAGGCTGCCACCCATTTTTGCCTATGTTGTGAGCACAGGAGGGCACTGCCTAAAACCACCATTGGGCTACCCACACAGTAGCCTGAAACCATTGGGAATGGCAATGCTGATTGCCAAAAGCAACCTAGAATTGTGGGGAATTCATTTTCTTAAATCCCAAAAATGGTTGCATTACCATTACTCACCACTGTCAGAAAGCCGGCGTTTTAAAACCACCAGACTTTTGTGTAAAACTGAATAAATGAAACAAAACTAGACCAAGGAAAGACTTGCTAATGTAAAACTATACTCTGAAATGACTTGAAGGAAGTAATTATTTAATGTGTATGTAAAAATCGTAATAGACTTAAACTGGGGGACAAAAAGTGACATTTAGCTGAAACCTGGCTTAATGAAACTGAATTCTGCCTGACATCTACCCCCACAGGAGTTAAAACTTGCTCAGTCACTCTTCCCCTTGCCAAAAGGAGTTGTCACCTCTCTGATTAGATTAGGGGTGCAGCAGCTACAGGGAGTTGAACAAAGGCCTGTCCTGGGCCCAGGCAGATGGTTTATTAGGATGGTCGTAAATGGCTTCCTTTTGAACAAAGCCCTTCCTTGACTCAGGCAGATGGTTTATAGGGGAGGTCGTAAAGTGGCTTCCTCTTGGCAGAAACGGGGAGGGGCAGCCCCTCTGAGGACAGGCTGAGCTTAAAGAAAGTGGATAGACTGGTTTCTCCACCATGTGACCTGAAAAGACACACCGCTGTTGGCCAGAATATGGTTCTAAGAAAGATGTATAACTCACAGTGCAGACTAGTCAAAATTATTTAAATGATACCATAATTCTTGTGATTTTTCTGTGCACGTTTTAAGACGCGTTGGGAAACTGTGCCATGTCCTGAGGCAAAACCCCGCTATTTATTGATATTGTAGACACTGCATTTAAGCTAGCGACCTGGAAAGTTACTGAGATATTGTTGAGACTTGAGTGTCGTGTAGGCAGAAGAGGCCTCCGTCCCCAAATGCCGCACAGAGAGAACTTAAAGCCACTCTCTGTGCAGCCGTTGAGGCCACAGGCGAAGATTTTCAAGTCCGGGACCGCGAACCTCTGGGACCCCACACTGCTGCAAGAAAATGCGGATTAAGTACCAAGCAAGAAACAGTAACCACAGTGTTTAGGAAAAACGGAAAGGTCTTACCAATCAGGGTCAAGGAAGAGGTAGTGAACCTAGTGGAGAGGTCCGGGACCCACGTGGACGGAGGTACCCCAAGAGGAGTAATTCTCAGTAGTTCACCTGTTAGCAGGAGCTGTGGAGCTGTGAGGCAAGAAGTCCAAAGAGCCAAGGTGCAAGAGGATGATCCAGGAGGCAGTCCAATAATAGTCCGTGGTCGAGAGCCGTGTATCACTGTGCAAACAAATCCAAAGGGGCAAATCCAAGAAGAGTCCAGTAAAGCAAGCCAGGTCGATGATCCAAAGGTGATTCAAGGTTCGTAACGCCAAACAGAATGCAGAGCACAGCTGTGAAGCAACGAGTACCCGGGTTTCCGAGTTTAAGTACTCGCGCTTCTGGTCACGGGATGCGCGGCTGGGTCACGTGATCGGGCAAGAGCATCACGTGACCTTACAGTCCCGCGACGCGGAAGCTCAGGGCTGGCCCTTCGCGATCCTAGGCGCCAAGGCAATTGCCAATGTAGGAACGGCCGTAACTTGACAGCCGTCCTGTTACGGACCAGACGCGGGTGCGCTCGCAAGACGTGTGAGAGTCCACGTGAGTCCCGGGGAAGGGGGGAAGAGAGGGAAGGGCGAGACGGGGGATGGGGGAGTGCCTTGGGGACCACATGATGAGGGATCGTGACAGATATGTGTGGGAGGGGGGTGTATATGTGTATAAATCTGGAGAAAAATCAGATGTTGCAAAACCCACTAAAAAGCACAAAATGTTGCCATTTCTGGATGCAAGCCCCCAGGAAGAGCAGAGTTTGAACAGAGTATACCTCATGTGATATGTGATGGGTGCATGTAATTTTAAACAAATGTGTATCTGTGCAATATGTATTTGGGTCAAATATAGATTTGTGGGCAAACTGACCAGGGGAGGATCCTCTGACCCATAAAACCTACAGCATCACTCTGACTCACATTTCCTTCCCCCAATCATGGGAGAGGGGAGAATTGGGCCAATGACAAGTAGAGAGGGGCATGCTTTGCTAGGCCCAGGCACACCCCCATTTTCGGAACACATAAAAAGAGACTGCTGGGACAGGTAGAGAGATTCAAATCCAGTTGCTGCAACGCGCTCTGCCGGACCACACAACATCCAGAAGATACCAGATCCAACACTTAGACTTTAAAACTCCAAAGAACTTGATTCAGAACTCAAAGCAAGGGCCTAAACCCACAAACTGAGAACTCTTCTCAGTAGGCCTCAGCATCCAGCAAACCTAACAGCGGTAGCAGCTTCCAGGAGCCGTGCAGATCAGCTCTTTGTCCCGAGAAAGCTGTGCAGGAAGATCCAGGAGCTGTGCACAGACGCTGTACCCAGAGATCCAGGAGCCGGGCCAGGAGCAGTGTCAGACCAGACCAGCAGAGCAGATACCAGACGCTGTGCGCAGAGACCGTCCGGGGCGAAACCAGAACCGAAGCCATCTTGACCCGATCCGTGAGACCTAGACCTTCCAAATACATTGTGAGTACAGCTAGGACGGTGTGAAACCAAATCTCTTAGTTTCCAGTGATATAATTCAATCTATTTAATCTAAGTAGAACTGCCTCCTAACTGTCACTTGTCAATTCTGCAGCCGTATAGCTGTCACCTGTCATTTTTAAAAGCTGTCACCTGTCAATTTGAGTTACTTTAAATTCGAAAAACGACCTTTACAAAATCGTTCATATCTTTGGAACCGTTTGGGCTAGAAACTAGAAACCTCTGAAAGCTTAGAATCTTAGCTTTTCAACGAATCTAGAACCGACTTACTACTCCTTATACTTTTGCCGTAATCGTGATTCACGCATTCGGGAATTTTGCCGTGATTCGCGATTTGGTTAAAAATCCAGCCACGTGTGAAAACAGCAGCTTCCTTGCTTTCCTTTGCCACAAATTCGTTTAACCTGCTAGTTACTCCTAGAGCATTGTTAAAGGGAGCCTGAGCTCATCCCAAGTATCTTTCACTCACCCTGAACCTCCTAAAGGGAATTAAAACCATTTTCAGCATATTCCTCACTTCATTGCCAGCCTGTGTTTCAACTTCTATCCATAGTCTAAGCTTGCTGGGGTGAACTGAATTACATTTGATTGCATGTCTGAGAACTGTGTGCTACTCTTCATTTCCTTACATTGCATAAGAGGGGGAGTGGATTGCCAGAGAAAAGTGATTACATTGTTTTGTTGAAATCATATTGAGTATTTTCTGTACTGCATTTTCATTCAACATTGCATCCATCTGAACTTATATAAAGCATTCTCTACCACCTTATTCTTCTGTTCCTATTCACAAGTGTGCTACCTCATCCTTATACTACTCCTGGGTATTCAAATCAGTTTACTAGTAGGACATTATTCACTGTTGATCACTGCTCATGTTTTAAGTGTGATATTAATTATTAATTCATTATAAAAGTGTGATATATATATATATACTGTTAATTTTTTTTCAAATAAACCTTTTAAACTTGCAAACCGAACTACTTCTTGGCTCAGTGGGGTCAGGGGGATTCTAAGAGAGGGGTGTTATATAGGGGTAGTCATCCAGAACTCATGAACTGGACATAAAGATATATCAATAAGGGTTTCCATTCAGTATCCCAGACTAGGCATTGACTTAGCTGTAGTGTTGAATTGAATCCTCTTACAAAGTGGGTGCTCGAGCCGGACGTCTGGGTTAGGTCTATCACTTGTGCAGCTTAATACAGTGTGCTAACTGATGGGATACATACATCCGGTCGGATCACCACGCTGTTTTACGCTGGAAAGCACTCTTCAAAGGGACACTCTAAGGAAAAGGTCTGTTTTGCAAAACTAAAATACTATTTTCTGTAAGTCAGGACAGAGATCAATCTCTAGAATGACGACCTTGGTAGACATGAAAATAGCGAGGGAGCACCTCTTACATAAGCTATTTGTGAGAGGTGAGTGGACTCACCAGGACCAAACGGTCTGGTTGCAGGCCATCGCGCAACAGGTCACTGAAACAGGGTCAGACTTATGGAGAGATCAGGGTCCATTACATGTGGCCCTGAGTGAACTATATATGGCTCCTAAAGCCAAAGATGAACACAATAAGATTGCCAGGATAGCGGCATACCTGTATGTATATATGGGAGACATGCAGGATAAATGTACTGAAAGCCAAGATCTGGCGAATAAGCGACAGATGGCGTTAGAGAAGGTCCAATCTGATCTGGTCTCTTCTGAGCAGAGGCTGCAGGGGAGCCAGGAGTCAGAAAATGATAGTAGGCAGTATATCATTAAAATAAAAGAGGACATGGATAGACTGCAACAGGAGAAGGCTGATCAGGATACCAGATTTCTGGCCTTGCAGAAGGAGTACCAAGAAGGGGTGGACTCCCTTCTGCAGAGCCAGAAAAAGCTGGAGCAACAACTGGACTTCAACAGGGCATGCACAGAACAGGTAGCCACCCTGCAAATTCGATTAGACAGAGAGAAAGAGGAAAGCAATACATTGATTCTGAAAGACCTGGATACCCAGGCAGAGTTTGATCAGGAGCACCAGAAAGCTGGTGCCTTCCAAAGGCAAAGGGACGACCTGGCGGCACAGATGCAGTCTCTTAGTCAGGAAAGGGATACCTTAGGCCAGGAAGTCTGCCACTTAAAAAGGAAAATGGAAGAAAATCACCTGGCCCTCCAGGGACTGGGTGACCTCCAAAAAGAACACCAGAACATGTTAGAGCACACCAGGAGGGTGGAGGATGCTCTGGCAAGAAAGGAGCAGGCCAATAGGGACACAGCTCAGGAGGTAACCCTCCTGCAGCAGAGACTGGCCCAGTACTCCAGGACCAATCAGGAGGCACAGAGAGAAAATGAGGCTCTCTGTCAGCACAATGATAGGCTCCAACAACAGGTAGCGATGCAGGAGAGACTGATAGAGTCTAGTAAGGCCTTAACTGAGGAACTGAAAGCGCAGGCTCTTGCATTGCAACACGGAGCAGGGGCGGATAGAGACCAGGTTCGCTGGAAGAGGGAGACTCCTGAGCATAACCTCAGGAGCCCTAGTACCAGAGGCCTTCATATCTCTCAGTCCCTGGACTCTGCCACCCCCATGTCCCCTCGCGCACATGAGCCCAGGGCCATGGGGTTGGCAGATTACTATCCAACCAGAAGTATGGGGCTCATAGGCCAGTACCTCCCAGGAATGGAGGGGCGGGCATCCGGGTATGGGCACCTAAGCACAGTGCAATTTAGTGGGGAACCCCAGGAGAGTAGGCCCATTAAGGGCATCCTGAAAACTTCTGCCCAGTTAGGTCAGTGGGGGGGGGGGAGGTACCCATCAAATCCTGGCAGCAACGAGGAATCTGAAGACTCCTCTGAACGGTGCAGGACACAGGAGACCAGGTCCCCACATTCTGCCAGCCGTTCCCAGGCTCGCAGAATCCGGGAAAACCTGGAAGATCAGACAGGAACCTCTGGGAGCAGTGCCTCTGAGTCAGAGGATGAATGGACCAGGGTTACCCGAACCAAAAAGGCCAATAAGGCAAAAAGGGCCTTGCTTAAGGACCCATTGAAGCAAATAAAGGCAATAAGGAGTGTCATCACTCCTTATCATAAGAACGCCAAGTATTCCGTTTGGGAACACTTGGAGCTCTATGAGCAAATGATGGAGACTTTCCATTTGAAGGACAGCAATAGCTGCATCCAGTACGTCAAATGGACATTCTCCCCAGAATACTCCAGTTTCTTTGCGGGGCTGGAGGACCAAAATCATTTAAGATGGTCCACCTATAAGGCGGCCATCTTGAAACATTTTTCTGTTCACAGAAATCCTCAAGAGGCTCGCAAGGCAGCCTACAATTTGCAATGTGGGGAGGATCAGGCCCCACAAGAGTTTGTGCAAGAATTAAAGCGTGCTTTTGCGCAGACCACCAGAAGGGTGCGCACAGACAGCAAAGAGTTTGTCAATACATTTTTCCAAGCTCTCCCTAAATATATAATGACCCAGCTCGTGAGAGATTTTCATGAGAAAAGATCTTTAGACTGGGTCATTGAACAGGCTACCCGGATCTATGAGGTGCAGAAGCCTATCGAAAATAAAAATAACGCGCCGAAAAACCCCAAAACGAACAGCACCCCTGCTGCTGCAAAGGTGGCAGAGGTAAAGGTGGCCCCCGTTTTAGATTTGGAGATGGGGGGGCCTAAAAACCTGCCTGCACCAAATAATTCACAGCCCAGAAGGCCCTCGGGCCAGTCACAGACAGGGAGTCGAGGAGGTAGTCCCACAAATGGGGTCCCCCGCTCCCCTGACTACGTAAGTCCCCGCTATAAGGGAACACGACCAATCCTGGGTTATGTGTGGACTCCTCCAGCCCAGGGGGGGGTCCAGCCCAGCACCTAAACCAGGGAACTTCCCTCCCAACTTCCCACAGGAGGGCAGAAATTCTCCAAATCCTGGGCAGAACTTTTTCCCCAGGTATCCACCCAATTTCCAGCCCCAAAATCTTCCATCCTTCTTTCCACAATTCCCTGAGCCCAGACAACCTAATCCGGGAGAGGGGAGGCCAAGGGTGGAGGGGTACCAAAATCTTCCCAACCAGGGGTACTACCAGAGAAGGGATAGCTACCCTTCCCGGAATCAGCCCAGGGGAGAAAATAGAGCCCCGTATCAGCCTGAGCGGGTTTCACAACTTGAGCGCCAGGTCCAAAATATGGCACGGGATCTGGGTCACATACTGAGAACCCTCAGATGAGCATGCCACCGCAGAATGCCCCAAACTCTGGACCTGGTGCTCCAGAACAATGACGGGGGCAGCACCCCGATAACCCACCGGTTCCCAGGGAGGAGGCACAAGGGGAAGGGGGGTGTAAAGCCTTGGAGGAAGCTTCCTTCCCAACTTGTAAACTGCCCCTGGAAAACCAAGAACCGGAAACAAAATATCCTACCCCTGAAAGCCTGCCTCCCAAGGAGCAGAGAGGAGGTAGGAGAAACAAAATACCCAAACAGACCCACTTTGAGGAGGAGGTACAGATCTTCCAATTTGAGGGAGAGGGATCCTCAGAGGATCCTGTGAAAAGGATCTTCTCCTTCAGAGATGGGGGAACTCCTCCCAAAGAAAAATGGGTCCCAAGCGAGGCCAATTCAGACTGGGGAGATGTGGAGACTGAGCTACCGCCGCCCATCATCTCATCCCAGAACCGACAATACCAAAATCCCCTGGTTCAAACCCATCCTGGTGACTGCCTCCAAAAAGGGGGGGGCGGCCCAGAACTGGAACCAGGGGAACCCACAATGGATCTGATTTCCAGTTGCCAACTTTTTCTTTCAGATTCCCAAGACTCTCCACGGAATTCTGCCCAAATTTCCTCTCTCGTCATGTCCAAAACCAGAAAGTTAGCCCACCAGTTGTCCAAAAATGTGCATTATCTGTGCCCCCTTGAGGAGAAGGAGGGAAGATACTATGCCCCGGTACAAGTACAGGGGCAGGGTACAATTCTGGCACTGGTGGACACTGGATCCCAAGCTACCCTTCTGTCCAAAAGGGCCTTTGAGGAACTAAATGCAGGAAGGGGGGAGAATTACCAAATTCCTCTCACCTCTCTTCCTGGACAACTGCAGAACTTAGACGGGAAGGAAATTCCCGTTGAGGGGACTGCAGACTTGGACATTACAATTGGGCGACACAAGGTGAAACACCCGGTCATAGTAGTGATTCCAGAGGGCACCCCTTGTTTACTAGGGAATGACCTCCTGAGAAGGTTGTCACCCCTAATAGATTGTGCAAACAAGGTCCTCTGTACCCAGACTAGCTGACCAATAAAATTAAAACAGAGTGTCAACCATGTTAGTTTAAACGGCACCTGCCACATGGTTGAACAAAAATCTGACCAAGTAGAATTTCACTTCCAGAACAACCAAACTCCAGACGTGACAGTAATAGCAGTAGGACAACAGACTGGTGATGGGGGGGGTCCTCTCTATTTCTGAAAATCAACCTTCCTTCCAGTTTAAGGTGGTATTCCACACTGGAAGGAAACACTCTGAAATTCTTCACCAATCCACAATCAGAAACTCCCACTCCTATATTCCAGAAAGATGTGAAATCAGCTCAGAGCCTGGCTGATATTCAGCAAATTGGAGAGCAGTTGTTCATCCCTGTTCAGTTAAATGATGGGAAGGACTCTGTTCTCGCTCGAGTGTGTGTGAACAACGGTAAGAGCTTCATCAGCGAAGCCATGTTCCGCCAACTCCCAAAAGATCCAGCCATTCCCACATTCAAACTGATAAACAAATGGGAAATGGACCTGGAAGCACCTAATTCCAAACACCTCCTGCCAAGCAGGTGTATGCTCAAAATCTCCATTGGCAACAAGAGCATAGTCCATAATTGTTGGGTCGTGCGAGACGTCACTGCTGCCTTTTACTTAGGCAGTGACATTCTCAATCGCTTTGCCATTAGTTTGGACCTAATAAACTTCAAAGCTTGGTCCCGATTAGCGGATAATCCCATGGGCTTTGATGATCCAGAAAAAGCATTTAGGTCAGCTCAATTGCTACCTTATGCAGTTGAAATTCAGATCAAAGAGGAAGTCACCATCCCAGAAAGGACCCGACAATTCTCCCTGGAAGGGAAAGTTAAAAGAGGACAAAAATTGCAAAACCCTGATGCTTATATACATCTAAATGCTTCTCTCCAACAGCAAGGGTTGGGGGTAAACCCAACTCCATTAGTCAACATAGAACATGACACCATTCCAATAGAGGTGGATAACAGCGACTTAAAGAGTATTACTCTAGCCGTAGGCACCATTATTGGAATGGCGGTTGGATTTCCAAGATCTCTTTGCGGTAGACTCATATGACTGTGGTCGCACCGACATCCACACCACAACAATTCCCACGGACCCTGGAATGACTCCAGTGTTTGTGAAGCAATATCGTTTGCCTCTCGCATCCATGGAGTCCCTTACTGAAATAATTAAGAACCTTGAATCCCGGGGAATAATTCGTACAATACACAGCACCTTCAATAATCCGGTGCTGGGAATATTGAAGCCAAACGGCCTGTGGAGACTCTGCGCTGACCTCAGGGAGCTCAATAAACGGGTCCATACTTCCCGATGGCCTTTGCCCTACATTGACCAAGGGCTGGCCCAGATTCAGGGGTCACAGGTATTCACAGCAATAGACCTGAGCAATGGATACTGGACCTTGCCTGTCAGTAGGGAGGACCAATACAAACTGGCTTTTACCTTTGGGGGCCAGCAGTACACATGGATCGGACTCCCTTCGGATACCTCAACTCCGGCAATGAATTCAACTTTTTCCTACATAAGGCCATGCCCGACCTGGCTGCGAGGGGTAACCTGGCTTATGTAGATGATGTCCTCATCAAAAGTTCATCTGTGGAGGAACACATAGCGGAGATCCGTTATGTTCTGACACAGTTGAGGGCCGCCGGAGCAAAACTTTCCTTTCGAAAGCACAGTGGTGTAGAACCCGTGTTAATTTCTTGGGTCATGAGATTACTCCTCAGCGTCTCTGTCCCCAGGAAAAGAAAGTGGAAGCACTTCAGAAACTGAAAGACCCCTTAACTCTGCGGGAACTAGGGAGCCTCCGTGGACTGACTAATTACAGCAGAAAGTTCATTGAGGGCTACGCAGAGATCACCAGACCCCTGATTCATCTCCTGAAGGGGGGGGTCAAGTGGGAATGAGGTCCAGAACAAGCCGAGGCAGTAAGACAACTCAAATGAAGCCTCTCACAAGCGCCTTGCCTAGCTTACCCTGTCAGAAACAAGGAGTTCTTCCTGGAGACAGGGTTCTCTAATACGTGCTTGACGGCAGTATTATACCAAAAGCATGACAAGGTCAATAAAGTAATCTCCTATGCGAGCAAAACTTTATCCTCTGTGGAGGAAAAATTCAACGATTGTGAGAAGGCACTCCTGGCAACGGTGTGGGCATTGAAGAATTACCACCCGTTTATCCAGGGGGAACACATCATAGTGGAGACTCCACACCAGCCTCTGCAATATCTCCAAAGTGACAGAATCCGGGCCGGAAATGTGAGTAATTCCCGAATTACTTCCTGGATTCTGTCAATGCAAGGCTTTCCTGTGGAGGTCAGATATGGCCAAAACAAGAAGAGTCCCCTCGCGAAAGGTCTGGCTGACTTGCATGATTGTGCCAGAGAAAACTGTCTCGAGGACGAAAGTCTAAAAATCAAGGACAACACAGAGGCATACCTTAATTCCCCACACAAAGTCTTTGAAGAGGACACGTGTGAGGGAATGCCCACTGTCTATGTCGATGGATGCTCTTACCATGTTAACAATGACGGGGAGAAAGAACTGGTGGCTGGCGTAGGGAATGCATGGGTGAAGGAGTTCCCAGAACCCTCCGCTGGATACAAAATTGGTCCCCGAAGTAGTCAGGTGGCAGAATTTATGGCTGTGCATCAGGCCATCCTCACTGCTGTCCAACATCAACTCCAACAACTGGTCACAATCACCGATTCGGATTATGTACAGAACGGGTTCGTGGAGCACCTGGTTAATTGGAAAACCAGAGGCATGTTATGCGCTAATAACAAACCCCTGAAACATGGGAAGTTAATACAAAACATTAATGATCTGGTCACATCGAATGGGATGACCATTTACTGGAAAAAGATCAAGGGTCATTCCAAAGTAGAGGGACCAGACAAAACTGGAAATGACTTAGCTGATCAGCTGGCCAAAACCGGGGCCATCCAAGGGGATCTAATCGAAATAGAGTCCTTGTTGGGGGAAATCCTGGTGACTGCTATCACTAGGTCCCAGACAAATGCTCACAATGATCTTTCAACTGCCCAATGGAGCAAGGAGACCCCTGATGCTGATTTGATTACAGCTCAGAAGGGGGATCCAATTATTGGTAAGTTTTACCAACGCCTTGAGGACCCTGAGAACTTTCCCCTGACGGATACCGATTACATTGGGAAAGAGGACCTAAGAGTGTCGATGAAATGTCCAAAAATGTTCCAGATCCAAGACGGTTTGCTGGTAAGGAAATCCAAAGCTGGCCACGATCAGTGGGTGGTTCCTACCTCATTCCGAAGCCTGATGTTAAGTCACGCCCATGATGCGGCCACCGCCGGTCATAGGGGGTTTCACACAACACTGGAAATCTTAAGAGAGGTTGCGTACTGGCCACACATGGGGCAGGACCTTGACCAATACTTGAAGGGGTGTCTTGTGTGTGCACAATTTCAGCCATCATCCCTCACGCACCGTGCACCTCTCCAAAAGAGGGGGATGACACTGCCATGGTCAGATTTGCAAATCAACTTTGTAGGCCCTGTGATTCGCTCGTCTAGAGGAAACAAGTACATGTTGACCGTTACATGCTTGTTTACCAAGTGGGTGGAATGTCTCCCAGCCCCAAACTGCAAGGCAGAAACAGCAGCTGCCCTGATGATTAACCACATCTTTTCCCGTTTTGGTCTACCTCAAAGGATTGAGTCAGACAGAGGTAGCCACTTCACCAGTGAAGTAATGACAAAGATGTGGGAGATACTAGAGGTTAAAAGGAAGCTACATATTGCTTACCGGCCAGCTTCTTCTGGGGCAGTAGAGAGATATAACCGAACCATTGTGAGCATATTAAAGAAGTTTGTGGCAGATTCTGGGCCAAGTTGGGATATCCGATTACCTCTGGTCCTAATGGCCATCAGATCTACCCCTTCATCTGCAACCAAAATGTCACCATTTGAGTTGATGACTGGACGCAAGATGGTGCTTCCCCAGCATTTGCTCCACAGAACCCAAGAGCAAACGTTGATAAATGCCTCCACAACTCATGAGTATGTGGAGAATTTAAGGAAACACCTTCAGCATGCTTTTGCCTATGCTCAGTGGAATCTATAAAGATCAGCCGAGAGTATGAAGACCCACTATGACCTGAAAACTTCCAGGAAGGAATATCAGGTGGGTGATCGGGTCTATTTATACAACTTCCAAAGAAACCAGGCAAAACAGCGAAAATTCTTGCCTACATGGAAGGGACCCTTTGAGATTATAGACAAGATCTCCCCTGTGGCCTACAAGATCCGCATCCCCAAAGGCAGTTTGGCAGAGGGGGAAGACAAGTGGGTCCACATAAACCAGTTGAAGTGTTGCCATCCCAGTCACACTTTGCAGCAACTGGAGGAGTCCTCTGTAATCCCAGAGGGTACCGCTCCAGAGTAATTCAATTCCAACCCTAAAATATCCTACATTTAGCCTATCAAATTCTGTGTTTCTCAAGTTTATGTGTTCCTGTCTCTTAATTTAAAAAAAATGTGCATTTCATATCTGTTGAGTTCTAAAATAGATATGCCACCCCACTATATCAATGGTGGGGGAGAAATGTCCATGAATAGGTATTGCCGCTTTTCCTTTGTCGTCCTAGGAGAAAGAAAACCTGGAGACTGGCCAAGGAGGACGATCCGGAGACCGGGAGCAGAGACCCAAGGGGCCCGGGGTACCGCCCAATATTCCTATCAGGAGAACCGATCGATCAGTACCGGATGGAGGAAAAGATGCTGAACTGTGCCATTTGCAGAATTGGAAGAAGATTATGCGGACATACCAGTGCGTGGGTCAAAACATTCTGTGCACCCGACTCCCCATCGACTCAAATTCAAAGTGCAGTCGCGTGGGGGGGCTTTGTTGGGTGTCCTGACCCACGTTTGAGCTATCATGCTGCAACATTTGGTGCTGTGGGCTTAGAAAATCCAAGATGGCCAAAAAGCCCACATGTACGCCAGAATAGGAAAACTGTGCAGTACTGGCATGGAAGACATCATGATGGCCAGAACTTCCCAGAAAATGCACAGGGAAATGCATGAAGAATAGGCTGCCACCCATTTTTGCCTATGTTGTGAGCACAGGAGGGCACTGCCTAAAACCACCATTGGGCTACCCACACAGTAGCCTGAAACCATTGGGAATGGCAATGCTGATTGCCAAAAGCAACCTAGAATTGTGGGGAATTCATTTTCTTAAATCCCAAAAATGGTTGCATTACCAGTACTCACCACTATCAGAAAGCCGGCATTTTAAAACCACCAGACTTTTGTGTAAAACTGAATAAATGAAACAAAACTAGACCAAGGAAAGACTTGCTAAGAGGTGGATACAATGTAAAACTATACTCTGAAATGACTTGAAGGAAGTAATTATTTAATGTGTATGTAAAAATCGTAATAGACTTAAACTGGGGGACAAAAAGTGACATTTAGCTGAAACCTGGCTTAATGAAACTGAATTCTGCCTGACATCTACCCCCACAGGAGTTAAAACCTGCTCAGCCACTCTTCCCCTTGCCAAAAGGAGTTGTCACCTCTCTGATTAGATTAGGGGTGGAGCAGCTACAGGGAGTTGAACAAAGGCCTGTCCTGGGCCCAGGCAGATGGTTTATTAGGGTGGTCGTAAATGGCTTCCTTTTGAACAAAGCCCTTCCTTGACTCAGGCAGATGGTTTATAGGGGAGGTGGTAAAGTGGCTTCCTCTTGGCAGAAATGGGGAGGGGCAGCCCCTCTGAGGACAGGCTGAGCTTAAAGAAAGTGGATAGACTGGTTTTTCCACCATGTGACCTGAAAAGACACACCCCTGTTGGCCAGAATATGATTCTAAGAAAGATGTATAACTCACAGTGCGGACTTGTCAAAATTATTTAAATGATACCATAATTCTTGTGATTTTTCTGTGCACGTTTTAAGACGATGTTGGGAAACTGTGCCATGTCCTGAGGCAAAACCCCGCTATTTATTGATATTGTAGACACTGCATTTAAGCTAGCGACCTGGAAAGTTACTGAGATATGTGTGGGAGGGGGGTGTATATGTGTATAAATCTGGAGAAAAATCTGATGTTGCAAAACCCACTAAAAAGCACAAAATGTTGCCATTTCTGGATGCAAGCCCCCAGGAAGAGCAGAGTTTGAACAGAGTATACCTCATGTGATATGTGACGGTGCATGTAATTTTAAACAGCTGTGTATCTGTGCAATATGTATTTGGGTCAAATATAGATTTGTGGGCAAACTGACCAGGGGAGGATCCTCTGACCCATAAAACCTACAGCATCACTCTGACTCACATTTCCTTCCCCCAATCATGGGAGAGGGGAGAATTGGGCCAATGACAAGTAGAGAGAGGCAGGCTTTGCTAGGCCCAGGCACACCCCCATTTTCAAAACACATAAAAAGAGACTGCTGGGACAGGTAGAGAGATTCAAATCCAGTTGCTGCAACGCGCTCTGCCGGACCACACAACATCCAGAAGACACCAGATCCAACACTTAAACTTTAAAACTCCAAAGAACTTGATTTAGAACTCAAAGCAAGGGCCTAAACCCACAAACTGAGAACTCTTCTCAGCAGGCCTCAGCATCCAGCAAACCTAACAGCAGTAGCAGCATCCAGGAGCCGTGCAGATCAGCGCTGTGTCCAGAGAAAGCTGTGCAGAAAGATCCAGGAGCTGTGCACAGACGCTGTACCCAGAGATCCAGGAGCCGGGCCAGGAGCAGTGTCAGACCAGACCAGCAGAGCAGAGACCAGACGCTGTGCGCAGAGACCGTCCGGGGCAAAACCAGAACCGAAGCCATCTTGACCCGATCCGTGAGACCTAGACCTTCCAAATACATTGTGAGTACAGCTAGGACGGTGTGAAACCAAATCTCTTAGTTTCCAGTGATATAATTCAATCTATTTAATTTAAGTAGAACTGCCTCCTAACTGTCACTTGTCAATTCTGCAGCCGCATAGCTGTCACCTGTCATTTTTAAAAGCTGTCACCTGTCAATTTGAGTTACTTTAAATTCGAAAAACGACCTTTACAAATTCGTTCATATCTTTGGAAACGTTTGGGCTAGAAACTTGGTTTAACTTTCCTCTGAAAGCTTAGGATCTTAGCTTTACAACAAACCTAGAACCGACTTGCTCCTCCTTATACTTTTGCCGTAATCGTGATTCATGCACTCGCAAATTTTGCCGCGATTCGCGATTTGGTTAAAAATACAGCCACGTGTGAAAACAGCAGCTTCCTTGCTTTCCTTTGCCAAAAATTTGTTTAACCTGCTAGTTACTCCTAGAGCATTGTTAAAGGGAGCCTGAGCTCATCCCAAGTATCTTTCACTCACCCTGAACCTCCTAAAGGGAATTAAAACCATTTTCAGCATATTCCTCACTTCATTGCCAGCACATATAAAAGCATTTTGGGCCTGTGTTTCAACTTCTATCCATAGTCTAAGCTTGCTGGGGTGAACTGAATTACATTTGATTGCATGTCTGAGAACTGTGTGCTACTCTTCATTTCTTTACATTGCATAAGGGGGGGAGTGGATTGCCAGAGAAAAGTGATTACATTGTTTTGTTGAAATCATATTGAGTATTTTCTGTACTGCATTTTCATTCAACATTGCATCCATCTGAACTTATATAAAGCATTCTCTACCACCGTATTCTTCTGTTCCTATTCACAAGTGTGCTACCTCATCCTTATACTACTCCTGGGTAACCAAATCAGTTTACTAGTAGGACATTATTCACTGTTGATCACTGCTCATGTTTTAAGTGTGATATTAATTATTAATTCATTATAAAAGTGTGATATATATATATACTGTTAATTCTTTTTCAAATAAACCTTTTAAACTTGCAAAACAGAACTACTTCTTGGCTCAGTGGGGTCAGGGGGATTCTAAGAGAGGGGTGTTATATAGGGGTAGTCATCCAGAACTCATGAACTGGACATAAAGTTATATCAATAAGGGTTTCCATTCAGTATCCCAGACTAGGCATTGACTTAGCTGTAGTGTTGAATTGAATCCTCTTACAATCTTTCTCTTGTGACTTAGGCTGCGAAATGGACCACGTTTCCCAGGATAAAACAAAAAGATTCATCTTCTCTTTCAATGTTTAAATGTGCTGTTAAGACCTTGGCTGTGTATTGGACTATGTTTCCAGCATGCTTCTCAGTAACTTGATTTATTCTGGGACTAGTATAGACCATTCTTACTGCCTTCCCGTACACCTTCTCTCTCTGACTTCCCTCTGTCCTGCCCTTCTTTTGTTTACATTGTTGCCTCTCTGCCTTCTCCATCGGTGTTCCATACTTTGGTCAGTGCCATTTGCTTTACTCTCTGCTGTGCGTGTCAGATCTCTCTTGGACACCAGATCCTCCTAAAGCTTCTGTTATCTTCTCTTCTCCGCCTCTGGTTCTCCTGGCTGCTTCCTGTAAATATAAACTTATCTCTGTCTGTGCCTTCTGATAGATCTCAAGCATCCACTATATCATCTTTTAGTCTTGTTGCGCTGCTCAGCTTATCTTCTCTCTTCAACCTTCTGCCTCAACTTCCAGACATGCATCTGGCCTTTCTCCTACTAGTTTATTTTTGAAAGGCCGACAAATCCACAAGCTGAGTCAAGTGATGGTCCCCGTGAAAAACATATTCTGGAAGTTCCATGTAGATTTCCTGTGCAACTAGCACCACTCCACAGCACACTACCTTTTTAATATGCCCAGGATCAAAACAATGCCCACACGTGACTGGAGAGCTACTGACTGTATGGAAAACGTCTGCATACCCTTTGGTTTCAAGGTAAATACCCAAAGTGTCAGCATAGATTCAATCTATAAAGTTGCCTGCATTGCCAGAAGTGAAAACTCCAGGACCATCCCATTGTTTTTCGATACAATGATGGGTTGCTAAAAACGGGGAGTACCTGTGTTATACTAGCTGGCACGGCTAGCCAGTTTGCTTTTGAGTAGTCACAAGCTACAAGTAGTCCCTTCTCCCTTTCCATGGCAGCCATTGAAAACGTAGGGAAAAATGTAAACAAAGAAAATGACCGCCATGAAAAGGAGAGAATGGACTACGTAGTCCCTTCTTCCTTTCCATGATGCCCTGTCGTGGATCGGGAGCAGACGTGCTGGGGAAAGAAGTGCTCCCAGCGCATCCAGTCCCGAAATGGACAAAAAAGAAGGTTAGTGGGGTTGGGAGAGTGAGGAGGGGATTATTTGGATTGGGAGTTTGGGGGAAGGGAACAACTCTTACCTTGATCCTGGCAGGGGAAGATGACAGCCTCCAGCCGTGTGGTGGCTCGGACCGAGGATTACCACGTTCCGAGCCTCCTCATTGGCTGAGTGGCTGCAACCCCCCGCCGTGGACAGAAAGGAAGGAATGTTAAGGGTGAGAGAGATTCCCAGTCGGGTAATGCCCAGGCGAGGGCCAATGAGATTGCATGTTATAATCTCATTGCCCTGGCCAGGTACTAATATCATATAGGCACCATTGACCATATTCCTTCTAATAAATAAGTTTCAGGTAAAGTATGATATCCATCAGGAGTGGCTGCTAAAGCCTAAATTAGTTCGGCAGCAAAAGGGGTTTACTTCAATTCATAAAGGTGCAAGTTAAAACTCATTGGTGGTTTAATGTTCATGCATACATGGATGCTTGATGAATCTAATGGTAAAGCAGCATTCTCCCAAAGGAGACTGGTTCAGTATGAGATGAAACTGTGCAGTAGATGAATACAAATTTAACAGAAAATCAGGTACTAAACTTCCCTTGCATTCTTTGGATCTCCAGAAGAAAGGAGTGTTTGCTGAGAACAATTTTGTTTTCAGTACGAATTCCACATGTTCACGGCCACCGCAGGACTCTCTTTCACACCTCTTCTTCAAATTTGGTTCAAGGCCTTTTGTAACATGGTGTGATTTGGGTGAGGGAGCAGCTTTGGTGTCAGATAGGCAAGACATTGGGCCTTATCAGGAGTTGGGCGGTAGCCCTTAAATGCAGCAGTAACGCTATTACCGCTGCATTTAAGGGTGGCCCAATTATGAGTTGGGTGGCAGGTTTGATGCTTTACCTCCCGCTTTTTGCTGAAGTGAAAAATCTCCACTTCCCTGTTTGTGACGCTATTAGCACAGCGCTAATAGCGCTGAAAACCCCCATTGGGTCCACCCAATGGGGAATGGGGTTTAACCGCCTTACCACAACAAAGAATCCAGCACAAATTGCACCAGACCAAGTGGTGTTAACGCTATTCACGTTGGTGATATCCTGGCAGTATTATAGCTAGGATACTGCCAACCTCCTTATGAGGCCCATTGGTAGAGCTAAGACAACATGGGAGCTCTGGAAAAAAGAAAAGATCCTTTCTAACATTTTGTATGTTCACTGCATGATGAGCTCTTCTGAGCGGTCACTCCACAGAGAGCAATGTCCTCTTAGAAATGTTGCAAAAGAAGATGGATATTTCTTAGGAGGGGTCCTCAGTGGATTCTATCAGGCGGCTTGGAAGCAATCAATTCAATTTCGGCAGTGCTTTGTTGGAACTGCTGTGAGTTCAATGTCCCTTCCATACAAGTGAAGACATGATGGTCTAGTGTGGAAAAGAGACCTTTCCTCACAAGACTCTGGGAATATAAGCAACATCTATTTGAAGATTCTTGGGGCATGTTTGCACTGAGCACCAAAAGACCAGGACACCTATATACCCAGAGGAACACAGTGTACCTTAGGTTGCTTCAGCAAAATGTCAGCCTGCATGGCAGCAGAATAATAAAGCTCAAGCTCTTTGTGGTTTTCTTCAGTGGACTATGTGAGCCCAAAAGTCTAGCAGCATCACCTATGATACTTGCTTCTGCTCAGCTCTACAGGAAAAGACTTCAAGACTGTTTATAGAGTACTTCATGCAACGCAACATCTTCTGAGATTTGAGCTATGCTTGTAGAGCTGCACACTTAACACAGGTGAGCCATCCTGGATAAAATAAGTATTTAATGTGATTGAGTATATTTAAGCTGCTTGACATACAGAATCATCTTGAACAAACATTCTGCTTCCCCTATGTTTAAGTTACATGACAAGACTCTTGATCCATGCCAACTGAAGACATTGCTGCAGTTGTAGAAGACCATTCAGGCATCAAGCTGCAAATTGGTAGATAAATGCACAGGTACTCCAATACCAATGCGCCTTCAACACCATCGAACCACATCTTGAACCCTTTGAGAACAAACTAGAAGAACAACTGGAGGCTGTTTAGCCAAAGATAATATGGAGGCTAGGTGTCCATTTACAGACATCATGGGTACCCTGAAATCCTAGCCTTACTTTGGGTCCCAAAGAATGTTAGATCCAATTTAAAAACCTTACCCAGAGACATTTAAGTAACAATGTCTGTGCTTTTTGACTTAATCATTGTGTCTGGTTATGTTTCCTCCTACAGCACAAATCCTAGACTATTCAGTCTCCAAATACATTAAACCCATCATAAATGTTCAGGAGTTTGCTATACCTAACCTAATGCTCCAAGCAGAAAGCTGTCAGACTATACTTTACTGATGATCCCTAATAAGGGTGTAATCAGGTATACAGTTGTCCGCAGATTTGAGAGCTGTCATTCTAGGATTGATCGAGCTATGTATAAAATAGCACTGCACTGTAAGACAGAGACAGTTGTCTGGCTTTCATTTGAGCTAATTTGTATCCATATTGCTTTGTTCATGTGGTTCTGAACTGAAGGTGAATTCAGTGATGGCTACTGGGAGATGCTGTGGCATGTGGGACTTGGCTATTCTAGAGCCTTTTTTGAACATCAGTTTACTTTGGTTCCTCCAGCCGAGTTGCTGTTTGCAATTTTCCGCTGCTGACAGGCATCTCTGGACAGAAGCCTGCCCTCTGCTCACATTACCAAAATGTAGGTGAAAGATAAATAATGAAGATTGCCAAAGTGCATAGCGCAGGAAGTCTTGATTCTATTAAAGACACAGAGGTGAGCATTATGCTTATTTTTCCTTATTACTGCCTTAACACAGCACTTCAAATTTATCATCAACTTCTTTTTTTTTTTTTTTAAACTAATACAAAACAAACAAACAACTTTCATCCAACATGGAGCCCTTAAACTAGTCCAACAGGTGAACCCACTACATTTCCCATGAGGCCTCTGGTGCCCTGTAGTCCTAGCCTCAGTCACATCCACCAAAAGGCATCCCTTTCCTAGTATAAGTCCTTCCTTGACCAGGTGCTTTCCTCTTCTTTTTTGTTGAACTGGCTGAACTCTCCTGCAAGTCTAACTCTTAGTGGCTGCTGCTTCTCTTCCTGCCTTTTATAAGTAGCGAAGGGCTCTGCACTTCCTTGGATATACCACTGAGTCATTCTCTGGAATTCTTCTGCTCTTACCCTTGATCAAAACAAAATTGATATGTTAGGGTGGGGAATTTGCTGACTGCTCTCCACAATCGTATATAGAAATTTTACAATGCAAAAGTTCAAAAAGCGACATTCCCTCAGGGAGGGTTAATGCTCGCCTCCGTGTCTTTAATAGAATCAAGACTTCGGCCCTCATTACGACCCTGGCGGAAATCGAAAAACGATGGCGGAAATGCAATACCGCCATCGAATAGCGCTCGGTGCGACTATGACCCGTCACCGCAAAGTACGATGCCATTAGCGACACCGTAGTGAACGCCAACGCTAACTGCACCAAGTACGCGCGCGCGCGCCATGCCAAACCGTAAATACCACCATGGCGCAAGGGTACGCGAATTCCGACCCTAGCGGACATGTACCTAACGCCATCAAGCACGGCGGAAAGTACCATTCCACCATGGTGAGAAGTACGGCATCGCGAATCAACCGTAAACGGCCCCACTGAGTGCCTGTACACCGCTCCCTGGCCACATAGTACAACTCCCCGTAGGTGCAATGAAGTCACAATGCAACCAGTGAAATGTACAAGTCACCCATGCATGCCAACGAACAAAAGAATCTCAAGAGGGGCCAATGGGAGCTGCAGGGCACAGATGGCACGAATACAGAAGCCATTCCAATGGACATGACCACAGTCCCCCACCAAGAAACGCACGCAAACACAGGCACCTGTGACCAGCAATATTCCGAAAATCACATCATTCCACCAGTCCACCTGGCTGACCGGCATCTGTTACACAAAACCTAATCCCCCGCCCCTGAGCATGACATCATTCAAACAGTCATATTGGCAGCCCTCATCCCTGACCTCACTGGGCTTCGTAGGCAAACGCGCCCAGCACAGTACCACGCAACTATACTCCGAAGCTGGAACCCAATGCAGATCTCCTCACAATACATCGCTCCCCAAATAGGAATATGCCACATCACTTGCAAAGAAGAACGCTACACGGCCCATATCAGAATAGAAATTTAATGCACAACAAATTCACCAAGCCCATACAGCCATTAGGCCATGAACTCCAAAACACATTTCACCATTGTGGGCTGCATCCGCAAGAAATGACCAGCTACTTCTTGTGTGACGCCCTGTTCCTTCATGGTACACAGGGCCACATTCTCGTACGAAAAGGCAACATGGAAGCGCACAGAACCGCAGGGCCGTCCCAATGGGGAGGCACTAGTCCAGCTGAAAGGCTGAAATGTTGCTCCGAGCCACTAGTACTGCGTAAGGGCATGTGGCCCATTGGCGATCGTCCCATAAGATCGTAATGCTGCTCCACTGATTAACACGAAGCAGCAGGTGTCGGGAGTAAAAGGCATCTGCAGGAGTGGCATACAGATGGCAGTGGCAAAAGGGGAGGAGATACCTGTCAACCAAAAGAAAAGAAAAAGAACAGAATGGCCATCAGAACTACATTCGAACAACTCACTTCAATGATCACACTAAATCCACAGCCATATGCATGCTAGCCCACTCCAAAGGATCATCACCACCCCAAAACCACTTGCGACTCATAACTATCTATATCGAGGTGTAAACACCATCACAAACGAGTGTACCTGTGCATGCGTCTGTGAAAACAGAATCCATCAGATGGGATTGGTAACGTGCATGGACACAAGTGTCTGAGGGCGCGTCGAGACAGGGAGGGCTCAACAAGGCCAGATAGACGATGGTCCCACTATGGCAGCCCTGCATCACATAGCGCAGGGGAGGCGGACAGATTCCAAGAAGCCCTGTACATGGCAAACACTGTATCAAATCATCTGCCCATGCATCCATTCATCATTCCCTCATCCCGTAATGATAACGCCTGTTTCCATACTCACATAACATGTGAGAATTCCATTGAGTCTGTGCGTTATGCAGCCTGCAAAATCCACTGTGCCCCAGCCCGTAATTCCAGTGTTGTGAAGTAACATGTATTTGGGAACGTCCGGCCTCACCGTCCACTTCGCTATTGCGCATCCCAAACTATTCATATCAATCATTGCATCCTCGCCATGGCCCCTGTCCCAAGGACATTGAACAATAGAACGTTATATTTGCAGTCAGACCTGTGGGCATCTCCTCGCCGCTAGCTGATAACCGAAAGCGCCGCCCTTCGAATTCCTCATTTGCAACATCACGTCGAAAAGGCATCTGTGGCCGCTTGAAATCACAAATTAATCCATCTAGTGCGGCTGTGTGTGAAAATGGCAACTGCCTTCACTCACAAATGGGACGCCCCGCCCGTCGTTGCAACTCGGTACAGTGATGCATGAGGGTCCACCGTTACTCGAGTACTACGTTCCACTGACCCTTCACAAGTCTGTTCGCGACTGCAAAGATTGTATGTGAAACAATGGGACCATAGCCGAATGAACATATCAACCAATGTTACACGGCCATCGGGTACAAATACATGATTGCAATAGCAAGATGCCATTCCTCGAATTGCAGCGTTGTGTGTGGGACGTGCTCGGCCAAAGGGGAGAGCAGCTTGCACAGGTGGAATGAATCACCACAGGTGGAGGCCATACAGCCTGAAAACACATAAATTGCACACCCAGTCTCCTCCCACAACCACACCCACTCCGAAATGCTACCGGCAGGACTCGCGATGTTGGCCCTGGGGGACCTGATAGCACTGCAAGTACTCCAACTCCAAGAAGAAGACGAACACCAACTACAACTGGCCGCACAGAGGAGACGCAGGAGGAGGAGGAGGGCAAGGCAGGGCCAGCAAGGGCCGCCAGCACAGCCACTACCACCACGCAGGCAGCCCGCAATCCCACGCCTCCGAGCACATCCGTTCAACCTCACTGATGAGCAGATCCACACCTTCTACCGTTTGGACCGGGACACCATAGCCGCCATTGTGGACATGACACAGGCTGACCTTGTCAGCATGATAGATAGCCCAACCGCCATCCCACCCCTACTGAAGGTGGTGTCTGTACTCCACTTCCTGGCCACAAGCACCTACCAGCACACAGTCGGACAGTTGCATGGCATTTCTCAGCCACTGTTCTCACGGACACTATTGCAAGTGCTCGATGCCCTCCTGCAGCACGCAGACGACTACATCTCTCTACCACGCTCGGAGCAGGAAATAACCAACACAAAAGTGGGATTCCATGCACTTGCCGGCATACCGGTTTGCCTTGGTGCCATCGACTGCACCCATGTGGAATTGGTCGTCCCACATGCCATGGAGGCCCAGTACCGCAACCGAAAACAATTTCATTCTCTGAATGTACAAATGGTGTGTGACTCCAACAGGATCATTACACATTGTTGTGCCCGATTCCCTGGATCAACCCATGATTCTATGGTCTTGAGGAACTCAACAATACCACGCTACATGGAGCGACACGCAGGGTACAGATCCTGGCTACTCGGTGAGTCTCATTTCATGCATGATGATGTGGGGTATGTGATGCGGCAATGACCTGGCAGGAAGGGGGGGGGGTGCGTACGTAGCAATGGCATTCCACATAATTCGTTTATCGTCCACATACAGGTGATGCCGGATATCCACTGAAGAGATGGCTCCTCACACCAGTCCGGAACCCACGGGACCAGCATGAGGAGGACTACAACCATGCCCACTCACGTACCCGTGTAGTCATTGAACAGGCATTCGGCCTACTGAAGACTCATTTCTGGTGCCTCAGCAGGTCTGGCGGGGCACTCCTGTACCGCCATGAGAAGGTTGCAAAGATGGTGATGGCATGTGTCATGCTACACAACATGTGCGTACGTAGAAATGTGCCCATGCCCCCTGACGCAGAACTGCAAGCACCTGAAGATGGTCATGATGAGGGTGGGGATGTGGCAGCACCTCAAGGAGTCCGCGAGGCACAGGAGGGCCGTGACATTCGTCAGCATCTCATTGATGCATGCTTCTAGCACTCACGCCTGGTGGCTGATACATGGACACGGGACTCGTGGCACTGTGTGTGTCTGGTACATGCACAATATGGACTGTACGCCTATGATGGCCTAGTACACAAAGATCATTGTCCACACATCTCATTGGTTGATCGTGCATTGTTTATGGCATATGTGATATCATGTTGAACACCCTATCGACCCGCCACCCAAGTGAGCCCAACACACCCCCTCCACCCTCCTACCTCCCCCCCGATCACCAGTGTCCAAAGATGCTCATTGTCAGTGGGCAGTCGCTATTGCAAGCCCCCTCTGCGGGTATCAGGGGCACCCCTGCCTGTGGAGCACAGGTTCCTCCCAGATCTACGTTGGGGCTGCCCTGGACGGAACTTGCAACGGATGATGTCTCTGCCTGCTCACGTCCATGCATGTCCCTAAGGGTTTGTGAGAGCTCAGTGAGCACACGGCGCACTGCGGCAAGTTCGGCACATACGTCTTTGGACGTCGCATGCAGTTCCCCCCTCAGGCTCTCGGTGCTTCTCTCCATTTGGACTCTCAGGCTCTCGGTGCTACTCTCCATTTGGACTCTCAGGCTCTCGGTGCTACTCTCCATTTGTACTCTCAGGCACTCGGTGCTACTCTCCATTTGTGCCCTTAGTGTCTCTGTACTTCTCTCCATTTCTGCCCTAAGTGTCTCAGTTGATGTTTCTATGTCTGCCTTAGTGCCCCCACATTCATCGGCATGGTCCTTGAGGAGCGTGGCCAGTTGCTGCTGTTGCACGATTAACTGGTCGAGGGACTGTTGCCTCTGCTGGGCCATGGCCATTTGCGGTGGTGTCACAGAGTGGCTGTTCGCCTCATGTTGCCCTGCCACAGGGCTTGTGGGGGATGGCCAGTCGTCGTCTTGTGGGTGCCCCTGCGTGGTATCCTCATGGTGTACGGGATGGAACAGACAGGGGGATTGGGACAGGTCATGGATGGATCTGACTTCGACATCCCCGTCTTCTGTGTCGGAGCATGCTGCCATTAATGGGGTGTCACCTATGGTGCTGCTGCCACCAGAGGCAGTGCCTTCTGTGGCATCCATTGGGGGGACCTGTGGTGCTGCTGTTGTGGGCATGCTGGCTGCTGGGGTGCCTGTTGATGTTCCCTCCTCTGTGCTGCCACCTGATTTGTGCTGCTGCCGTGTCTTGATGCGTGCAGCTGAGGTGGAGGGTCTTTGGCCGTTGGTCTAGGCCCTCTTTGCAGGTGTGCTGGTAGGGGTGTCCTGAAGCTCGTCGTTTGGATCGGACCCTGTGGTGGAGTAAAGGAGGGCGAGCGTTATTAATGGGTCTGTGGGAATTGGAATGGCAATGTATCACATGCATTGGGGTGGTACCTGAGGGTGATTTGGGTTGGGGCCTTGGAGGTGCTTTCATTTGTGTGTGGAGTGAGGGTGCAGTTGTTTGGCAGCCTGCAGTTAGGGTGTGCCTGCTGCACGTGTAGTGGGTGTTTTTGGGGTTTTTAATTATTTATGTATTTATTGTGAGTTTTAAAGTGCGCTATCAGGCCAATGTGCGTGGACGTTCTCCTGGCCATGTGTTGCTGTTGCGCTATGTGGACACATGTGATTCACATGATTGGACATTGTGGATTTGGCATGGTTTTATTTGGGCCACCTACCGGATTCTCCGGATGTCTGCACTCCTTTCTCCATCCCTCCGACTCCCTCTATGCTCTCCATTCCAATGGTGGAGGCACAGATTTCTTCCCAGGGGGTCAACTTGATGGGTGATTCCGATCCTCCCCCGGTGGCTGTGGCAATGTTGCGGTTGGCAGAAAGTATGCTACGGACGCATATCCGCAGGTCGTCCCATCGCTTTCTGCATTGCTGTGGGTTGCGGGGTGCGGTCCCCACCGCACTTACCCGCTGTGCCACCAGGGCCCATATGGCCTTCTTGTTCGCAAGTGCCGTCCTGGTCATTTGCGTGGAGAAGACGGCGGCGGCATTCTCCTGGAGGGTCTCTGTAAGCACGGTGAGTTCCTCACGGGAGAAGTGGACCTGCCGCTTGCGGTCGCACGCTTTCTTCGCTACTTTTCCCATTTTTCTTGGTTTTCGCTAGGGTGGATGACGGGTTGGGATGTGTCTCAGGGTAGTGTTTTTTGTGGTTGTGTGGATTTTGTGGTTTTATAGGTGTACGGCGTGTTGTTTCCCGTTCCGGGCCCATGTTTTTACTTCCGTTTCCGTATATTTACGGTGACCGTACTTTCCGGTTGGCGCTCACTGCGGTGTCCGCTAAGATGGGTGGCGGTATTGCACCTAGGGCGCCGTACGGCGGCGGTGTGGGCCGTTTTGGGGTCATTTCCGCCATCGCGGACTTTGCACTTCCGCCATGCCGTGGTGCTCGTGCCCGATGGGTCGGAATGGGCCGCACTTTGCTCCATCGTGCAATGGCGGAAACGCTATTTACGCTGTGGCGGTCCGGTCAGTCACTTTCAGCCAGGGTCGTAATGAGGGCCTTCCTGCGCTATGCGCTTTGGCAATCTTCATTCTATGACAAGACCGGAGGCGAGCATTATGCTTGTTCAAAGCTTTGAATCACTGCTGCTGCAATATTTGCGACGGGCTTAAAATAGAAGGTTCTGAAAACTGAGTCACTAGACCAGTCTGCCGCCTTCAAGATCTCCTGCAGCAGAACTCTGGCTGCATGAGCTCCCGAAGCCATGGATCCCTTGGCTGAATGAGCTCTGAAGACAGAAATGTCTATGCCCGCCTGTTCCATAATCTCTTTCACCCATCTCGCTATTGTAGCTGGGGCCACTGCTTTGAAAGGCTTCCTACGTGCAATGAGTAGTTGAGTAACATTATGAGGTCTGACTGCCGCTGTTGCTGCTTCATAACACTTAATGCAATGCGCTACACAGAGCTTGCTATTGTCTGGAAAATAGGGGTAATTAATGACCTTAGAATTTTTCTTGGTGCGCTGCTCCAGGTTAAAAGCTATACCTTCTGGATAAAAAATGTTCCTGGCAATTTCCAATGCCTTAACGTCTGATACTCTCCTGCAGTAGACTAAACAGAGTAATGTAGCTAGCTTCCCTGAGAGTTGCCTGTTCGATAGGAGGTCATTCCTTGGCCATTGCTCAAATAGTTGTAGAACTCTATTAACGTCCCAAAGTGTTGAATATTTAGGTACTGGAGGTTTAGTTAATTTTATTCCCTTAAGAAGTCTAGTCACTGCTGGGTGCTCTCCCACCAGAGATCCATCTATTAGCTCATGCCCTGCAGAAATAGCTGACCTATACACTCCCACTGTTCTGAAAGCTTTCACACTAGCCGTTAGTGATGCTAGAAAATTCAGCTCTATAGGTGCTGAAATGGGAGAAATACTCCTCCCCATGCACCATTGGACCCAGGCCTGCCAAGCGGAATCATAGCTCTGAATAGTGGATGGAGCCCATGATACTTTGATAAGCTCTGTAGCCTGTTCTGAAAGTTCCGGCAGGCACCATCGGCGCCTGAAATTCTGCATGCTATGAGGTTCAGCGTCTTGCTCTGAATCAGCGGATGTGGGTTGCCTCTCGGATCGAGCAGGAGATCCACTCTGCAGGCAATCCTCTGTGGGAAATCCATAGAAAGTTCCATCAGAACTGGAAACCAGGCTAGCGACTTCCATTCTGGTGTCACTATCACTAGTTATACTCCCTCTCTGCGGGTCTTTGCTAGAGCCCTCGTCAACATCGCAAAGGGGGGAAAGGCATAGTGAATGGGACCCTTCCAGCTGTGCATGAATGCATCTGTCCCCGACAATTCTGGGTCCAGTCTCCAGCTGAAATATTTTGGCAGGTGAGCGTTCAGTCTCGATGCAAACATGTCTATATCGAAAGGACCCCATTTTTGTTGCAATTTCTCGAAGACTGACTTGTGTAGCCTCCAGTCGCTGGAGTCTGTTAGATACCGGAAGTTCCAGTCTGCCGCTGTGTTCTTCACTCCCAGAAGATACTCTGCTTTTAACGCTATCTCTCGTTCCAAGCAGGCATGCCAGAAGTCTTTGGCTAAATTGGCTAACATCCTGGACTTCGTTCCCCCTAGTTTGTTGATATATCTCACTGCTGAGATATTGTCCATCCGCAGAAGGATGCAGCATTTCACTTGCTCCTTGGTAAAAGCTTTGACTGCGAACGATCCTGCCGGTAGCTCCAGGCAGTTTATGTGCAGCTCTAATTCTTCTCGTGACCATTTCCCTCCTGTGTCTACAAGACCGCATCTCGCTCCCCAGCCTGACCTACTGACGTCTGACTCTATACTTATTTCTGGTATGTCTCCGAATATGGCTCTGCCATTCCATGCTTCCATGTTGCTGAGCCACTAGCAGATCTCCGTCTTGCTGTCCTCGTCTAGGGGAACTAGCTCAATAATGTAATGGACCTGGGAATATTGACTGGATCGAAGCTGCTAGGAGACCTACTATCCTGGCTAGATTCCGAAGTGATATAACCGGTCTTGTCAGAGCTGCTCTCAGATCTTCCTTTATCGCTCTGATCTTGTCACTGGGAAGTTCCAGGGTGACTTTGTGTCTATCATGAAACCCAGGAATTCTATTCTCTTGCTCGGCGACAACTCTGACTTTTCCGCATTGATCAGAAAACCCAGTTCTGCAATCTGCGTACTTGCCCATTGCACTTGTTTTATTAACCTCTCCTTGTCCTCGGACATAAACAGGATGTCGTCTAGATAGATGATCATCCGGATACCCTCTTCACTGAGAGCGGCTGCTAAGGGCCTCATTAGTTTCGTGAATGCCCACGGGGCTCATGCCAGCCCAAAACGTAGGGTCTTGAATTGCCACCTTTGATCCCTCCAAACAGACTGGAGAAATCGTCGATCTTGGTGAGCTATCGTAACCATCAAATAGGTGTCCTTCAGATCCAGCTGTGCTAACCAATCCCCTTTCCTGAGAGGTCTGATAGCAGATGGATGCCTTCCATCTTGAAATGTCTGTACACTAGCCAGCTGTTCAGCTGTTCAGACCGGCCAAACTTTGCCTTTCCTGTGCACTAAAAACATGTTGCTCAAGAAACCTATCTAATGAGAATGCACTTTCTCTATGGCCTGTTTCTGCGCTAGCGCTCAGAGCTCCTTGTCTAGTAAATCCGCTTCTGCTTCTGAGCTGTGTAAGCGCGGCAGGGGATTTCTTTGCTCGGGGGAACTTATAACATCAAGCTGGTAGCCCTGCGCTGACTGTAGAACTCATGCGTCTGCTGAAAGCTTTCACCAATTGTGCATAAAAAGCACAGTTCTGCCCCCAACCGGTGGATATGTCGCTTTGCGCTCTCTCACCTGAGTTGCTATTCTGGTGCTTGAAGAAACCTCTTCCTCTTCTCCCTCGGAAGCCTCTGCCTCTATTTGGAAAGAAGGCATCCTGCTGACGTGACTCCCAGTACTGGGCTCTCGGCCCCTGCGGCCATTGGTTTGAGCTAAAGTGGCCGGTCGAGCGGCCTCTGTATCGACCGGCCCCGGCAAAAACTCATCTGGGAAAAACTTTCCTGATTGAGGCCTGCGCCTTCTCAAGGGCTGTGTAGGTTCCTACGAACCTGCTCATCTCTTTCAGGAATGTGTCACCGAAGAGCAATCCTTGAGAGCCCTCTCCTGCTTCGTATGAGGCTAAATCACTTAGCTTGTTATCTGTCTTCAGCAGCACAGATCGCCTCCTCTCTGCTGATATCGCTGAGTTCACGTTCCCTAAAAGGCATACGGTTCGCTGCGCCCAGCATGCTAGCATAAAGGGATCTACTGGCTCTCCTGTATCCTTGGCTCTTTCGCGAGATCCATAATCTTCGCAATGGGCCCCGAAAGGTCCAGCACTGTATCCTGACAGGATATCCAAGCGTGGTCCATTCCTTTCCTCACATCTTTGCTTGCCTTGGTGACGAAGGTAAGCATTTTCGGATCTCACTCCGGGGTCTCTGAGACTTTCCCGTTGAGCTCCGGTCTGGGGCACTCAGATCTGAGCTTGAACCGTGTCTCCTTTTCTAAAGGCTTCCTTATTTTCTGAGCCATATAGATAGCCACTCTTGGCGAAGGAGTCCATTCCATGGACGGGGGATGTCTGATTGTGTGAGGTTCGAACATATCCGATATGTCCTTGTCAGGCGTGGCCTCCGCTGCGCTGGCTTTTTTTGCATCTGCTTTGGGCTGCTCAAGCACTTTCTCTTTGCCCAAAATACTCTCATCATCCTCCTCCTCTTGTCCATACTCCTCTGACGATGAGTGTTCATCCCCCATATTATCTGCCCCTGGGGTTGGGGGTAAGAGTCAGGGCACTGCTGATTTCACCGGAAAGGCTTATTTCAATCTATGGAAAGCATCAGTGCTTCCTCTTCCGGGCTGCTTTACACCCCCTATTAGTGTTCGCCAGAGGTCTTGCGGAGGTCCCCTCATCTGGATCTTTTAGACTGCCAGCTTTAGTGCCCAGTACACCTTCCAGAGCTTGTAGCTGTTCTTGCAAGGGTTGCACTCCCTGAGCTACTGCTCTAACAAGAGAATCATCTAAGACCTTTTTAAAGCTGAGCAATAGGTCCATCTCCTCCTCCTGCATCTCTTCCTCCTGTTCCTCATACTCCTCCCAATACTCTTCGCCTCTGTCCCTTGCCATAATCCCGGCTTGTGGGGCTGTGCTCTCTGATTGAGGGTAAGGAGTAGTTCACTGCTGTGGAGTCTTATAGGCTTAATATGGAGCCTTGGAGGGGCAGAGCCCTCTCAACAGAAATACCACGGTCATAATCAAAATATAATTTCTTTTTTTTAATTTTTTAAAAATTCCTTTTAGTGCCTCTGGATGTGGCTTAAATGTGCTGCAATGTGGTTTTTGCCACAGGCGCAATGACTCCCGAGCCGAGATACCTGTTTGGAGCGTAGTTCCGACCGTTACAGAGGAAAACAGCCACTACGCGCATGCATGCAGGCGTGCTGGAGAGAAACCCTCTTCTCTGCCATCTTGACAAGCCTGAATGTACCCTGTAGCTTTAATACGCAGAGTCAGAATAAATAGTGACTACCTTCCCCTTACTCATTTCTAGTATCTCAAAGAGTGCTACTAATTGTGCTGCGTTTCTTCATCCTGACCTGGTATTCCAAATCCACTTGGTCCACAATGTCCACACTTGTATGCCTCTCACCAGTGTTCGGATTAATTGTCAAGGACCGATAAACAAAGAGTACCTCACCTCCCTCCAAGGCATCCTCCTTAACATTTGTCTGCACTTCCTCTTATCCTTCATAAGTCGCACAGTCATGGACAGTGTCTTCAGGTTTCATTGGTTTGGCTACAAATGTCGCTCGATTGACTAGGTGACACTGTAGTGGATTTATGGAAGCATTTGATAGAGTAACTTCATACCAAGAGACTTTCTGTTTCATCATCGTTGATTTGGACATTTCCAAAACTGCAAAAACTGCATGTTTCACATACAAAGTCACCAGACAACCCATGGTAAAGGTTGAAGACTTTTGTATCACAAAAGCCACTGCTGCTAAAGCTTGTTCACACAGAAACTGACCATGCATAACTGGGCCTAGGAGTTCACTGTTATTATCCACAGGTTTATGGCCTAGTGATGTTTTCTGCACCAGGACCACTGTCATCACCTGCCCGTCTGAATGTGAAAATAGATCAAATGTCTTTTGGCAATCCAGGGTGGCCAAGACTGGAGCATTGCTGATCTCAGCCTTAAACTCTGTAAAGCAAATCACCATCTCTACTGACCATTTAATCAGAACAGTCACCTTCTGCGCTCCCTTAAGTTGTTGCAGTAAGGGCCTTGTGTAACTAGAATAGTCAAACATCCATGATCTACAATAGTTACAAAGTCGCAAGAACTGCTGCATTTGTTTCACCGTCACTGGCTATTCTGAGCTGCGGTGGCTCTCTCAGGTATTACCTTTCTTTACTCTGGGCAATACCACTTGCCCCAAATGTACTACCTCTATCTGGCAGTTTTGTAATTTGTCTTTGTCCACTTTGCACCCCTTCTTCACAAACAGGGTGAGGAGTGTTATTGAATCTCCCTGATACTGCTCTTCTGAAATGCTACAGACTAGTAAATTGTCCCTGTACTGATTTACTGTGCTGGACACATGTAAATTCCCCAAATCCCTTTGAACAACCCTATTGAAAACACTTGGAGATTCAGAGTAACCCTGAGGCCACCTTGTGTGCTTAAATCTTTGCTAAAGATATTTGAACGCAGTAAAGTACTGGCAATCAGGGTGTAGGGGGCCAATATTTTTTTTAAATGAATCACAGAAAAAGTGGGTCAACCCAATAGAGATGTTACAGACAATGGTAGCAGGATTTGTCACCACCAGAAACTCTTCCTCAACAATGTTATTCAGAGGGTGCAAATCCTGAACTACCCTTCAACTGGATCCCTTCACCTTTCTTACAGGATTGCATAGCTGTGTTACATGGGGACACACAGGTTTGTGTTATGACTTACTTCCACAATGCCATAATGGTCTCATAAATCCCTTTGTCAGCCTCGCTAGACATGGGGTATTGCCTCACACATGGCAAAATCACACCAGGCTTACATTTTATTTGTAGTTCTCCAACACTCTATAACCACCCTGAATCATGATAATTGGTGGTCCACAAGTGGTCTAGCACCTTCTCCAAATCCTTCGAAAATGACTATGTATTTTTAACAATAGGCATGGTCTGTGGTACTTCCCTTTGCTCTATCGCTATCTGGAAAAGCACCCCAATCTCAAAACCACCACTCCTGTGTCTTCAGCATTCTCGCACAATAGTTTGTTGGACATGTCCCTTAGCGATACGGTCAGATCAATGCACAAGACTGTGCACCTGTCTCTGCCTTTCTCATCGGTGCCTGGGAGAACCACCCTGTCCTTGTTGATAACCACTGCTTATTGGAGAATCATAACAATGGTGCCTGGAATTGCTTCCTGTGACTCAACAGGCCAAAACATAAATTCAATCGGTATCCATCATGTCTGATCTCTGATCCCAGGGAACCAAACTAACACAACAATTACTCCATAAAGGAACAGCTGAATGTTCAGGCACTCCCCCTATCATACTTTCAGTGTAATCTTGGCACTGTGCACCTGGCCACCCTCTGTCGCCTGGGCCCAGATGCCTGTTCACTCTGCCACCCTCTTGCTCTGCGTCTGGGCCACCCCTTGCACTGGGGTCTGTATATTTAGCCATACAGTCCCCCACCCTGTTTTCCTACTGCACTTATCAGATATTATCCGATTGGCTAATCCCAGCACTGTATCTTTAGCCATACAGTCCCCCACCCCGTTTTCCTACTGCACTTATCAGATATTATACGGTTGGCTAATCCCAGCACTTGCCACTTGCTGGCTGCACTAACACTGTTTAACGTCATATTTATTTATTTATTTATTTAATTATTATTTATCTGTTCTCTCCTCTGGCCCATACTTTCCACTTTTCCCCCTTGCATGCACTTTCCCCTTTTTCTCCTTTCCCATGCATTTGCGCATTCTCAATGTCGCTGGGCCTAGTACGATCATTGTTTTGCTCTGCCCTGATCCTCTCCCTTGCCTTGCCACACTCTGAAACACTTGTTTACGAGCGTGATATAAATAAACTATCATATCATATCATACCTGCATGAAAAACTGCTGATTCTTTCACTGGACACAAACCTGGAGTCCAACAAACTATACCTTCCTCTGTGAAAGAGATAATCATGTTCAGCTTGGTTACGAGATCTCTGCCCAAGAGATTTTCCAGGGTATCTGTACAAAACAACAAGGGCGCAGATACATAGATCCTCAGTGTAAGAAACCAACAGCATAGCCCCAGGAAATCCCTGGGTGTCTGTCATTTTACCTGACATGGGAAACTTATCATGATGAAAAACGGTGTAGCTCCTGTATAGATCATGAATTAAAATGTTCGATCACCCCACTTTACACCTATCCAATGAGGAGCAGAAAAGGATTCCCTACAAAAACACTTGCTCCAGTGTAGTAAGTCACCATTCCTTGGGGTAAGTGATTTTTCTCCTATGCCAGGACCGGTGCCTGCGCAGGCACAGTAGGGTGAAACATATAGGTCTTTGCAGCCTCAGTTGCTGGTTTCATTTCAATCCATACCTGCTATGAATAGACATAACCTGGGGTCTATGACATGGTCCAGGTTTGGATTTGCTGGGTGCCTGTGTGAAAATACTGTGGTCTACTTCGACAACCTCGTGACACATGTCCCATTCTTTCACACGACCAACACTGTATCCTGTACAATCCTCCATAATTATTTCACATTGGGTCATTGAACTGGGGCCTCATTCCTCTCAACCCGCCAAATAACCCACTCAGCCTACTGTGCCCACCACTGATTCTGTTGTTGTGCTTACTTTTGAATCAACTACCAAGTTTACTATTGAACTAGCCTACTGTGCCCACCACTGATTCTGCCATTGTGCTTACTATAGAATCAACTACCAAGTTTACTAGTGAACTAGCCTACTGTGCCTACCACTGATTCTGTCATTGTGCTTACTTTTGAATCAACTACTAAGTTTACTACTGAACTAGCCTACTGTACCCACCAGTGTACTAGTCTCTTACGCTAACACTAGTCGCCGCCCTTCCACTATGGAACGCTATTCCCTATCAACTCTATTGATCCTGTCTACCGTGCCTATTACCTGACAGGCATATTTTGTCTATCCCTAGTGGAACGATGCTTCCTAAGAACATTCAGTCTACGATATTTTCCCTTACCTCACTCATAACTATCTTGCAGCCTAAAACCTTTACCTCAACCAACACTATGTGCTCCCCTTGCCCCCTCTCCACCAGAAACAACAGACTCTGGGCCAGACTGCCTTGCCTCTACGAGCCAAGGAGTAGTAAATGTATAAACCCTCATCCTCACGGCAAGAATAATGCCCCAGGGCTCAAATCCTACCTCAGCTTAGAAAAGAAGATCCTGTCCAGAACCTTGATCTCTGCGTCCCTCCCAAATTACAAGCTGAATACTAAAGCTATAAAGCTTTGGCGATAATGGCCTAGCCATTATCGCCAAAGCCATCCTTGCTATAAGACTTGCACCCTCACCATCACTTAAATTGTGCGAAATCCTCATCGCCAAACTCCCTATCTCCAATTGTCACACCTTTACCAATTACCTACTATATAGGCCCCAAGGCCCTACTGGTACCTTTGAGAACGATATCTCCAGCATCCTAGCTAACAACACCAAAGATTCCTCCCAGGTACTTATATTGGGTAACTTCAACCTTGGTTTTAATAACCCGTTGGACAAAAATGTACAGCCAGTAGCCAACATCCTCATAGAATATGGGGTGACCCAAAAAGTATCTACTCCAACCCACACCAAAAGAAGGACCCTAGAATGGGTGGCCGACCTGAACTGCATTACCTCTATCACTTCCATAACGCCACAACTATGGATGGACCATCACCTGATTGCTTTCACTACAGCAATAAATAGACAACCTACCAAAGACAAAGCCATGGCACCGCCTCTCCCCACAAGGAGCAAAAAAAACATCACGGTAGATAGGCTCCTACCCCACATCCTACCATCTCTAAATCAACTCCCTAATGCCTCTGACCCTAACCTCCTAGTCAAGGCTTACAACAATACCATGACCGAAGCTTTAGACATTATTGCACCCATCAAAATGTGCAGAAGTAAACTGCATGCTCATCTTAATGCCTGGTTCACACCACAGCTAAGAGACCGCAGATCACGAAAAAGAAAGCTGGAAACGCTATGGAGACATACCCCCTCCGACGAAAATAAGGTACATTTGACCAACTTCGCTAATAATTACAACAAATAAATAATTTGCACCAAAAAAAACCTCTACAACGAAAGAATTGCCAACGCTAGTTCCAACACCAAGGAACTATTTCTTATTCTGCAAGAACTGGAATCGCCCATTGCACCTACTTATCTGTATCTGAGGACACACACTGGTGTACCAGCATCCAGAATGCCCTAGCAGACAAAATAATATTACTCCAAAATAAGATTCCCAACAAGAAAGCTACCTTACCCAATCATGAGCTGAAATCATCTAATGTTAATGTTCCCACTGGCACATTAAAACCCTTTAGATGTTCTAAAATATCCCTCCTTGAAACAGAAAAAATCATCTCTTCTCTGAAGCCGTCCAACTGCCAATGCGACAAATGTCCGGCCCAAATAATCAAAGATGCAGCCAGAGACCTAGCACCGTTCATTTAGAAATTAATCAACGCATCCTTAGCAACTAATATTGTCTTAAGCAACCTAAAAGAGTCCTAGATATTACCTTTGCTATAAAAAAAACAGACACTGGGCCCCTCCATCCCCAGAAATTACAGGCCGATCACAACAGTAACCTTCCTTCTCAAGGTAGTAGATAAAGTAACATACGTGCAAATTCAGAAATACCTTGAAACTAACCACCTTCTAGGCTCACGCCAATCTGGCTTTAGGCCACAACACAGGACGGAAACGGTCCTTATCGACCTAAAAACACAAAGCTTAGGGACAAAGGGAAATCGGCCATGCTATTGCTCCTCGACATGTCGGCTGCCTTCGACCTGGTTGACCACGAAGTTTTGTGTAAACACCTGGCCTCGTCTGCCCAATTCTCGAAGGACGCAATAGCTTGGATCTAATCGTTCTTAAACAACAGAACCATGAGAGTGTTTTCCCCATCAGCATCTGCAGACCCTATCCAGACCACTTGAGGAGTTCCACAAGGATCTTGCGTATCACCTACTATGTATAATATATTCACAAAGCCTCTGTTTGAAAAATTGGACAGGCTGGGTGTCACCTACACCAACTATGCAAAAGACCCATATCCTCATTCCCCTTTTGGGCAATTATTGTGAAGACACGCCTTTGGTAAATAAAATCTACCTTCTTATTCAGGCATCACATGGCCTGTGCCTGAATAACGAAAAAACAGAGCTCCTCATTCTTCCTAAAAAAACAGAACCCTAACTTTGTGGCATTCAACATTGATGGAAACACAATTTAGGTAATCAAAGAAGTGAAAACTTTAGGTTTTTACCTCAACTCTACATTAACCCTAAAAAAACATGTAAACTCTATGGCCTCTGCCTCAGCCTACCAGTGGTCGAAGTGAGCGGGAGCGGTCGGAGCAGTGCTCCTTAACTTTTTTAAATTATGTTTTACAGCTCCTATACTTTTATTTTAAAAGGAAACCGTTCTGGAACGGTTTCGTTTTAAAATAAAAGTGTAGGAAGAAGTTGAAACTTGCACTTTCAGTGCAGTGCACTGGACGTTTCCTTAAACAGCAGGTGCAAGTGTTTGGGGGTTTGTATTTTGTGTGGGAGGGGGCGTGGTAATGGGGTTTGTGGGGAGTGGGTGCAGACCAGCAGGGAACATAGTTCCACTACTTCTTTTTCTACACCTGGACCACTGCAGCCTACACATGTAAGCTAATCAGAGCCTGTAGGCCATTCCTATACAATACCAGCTGCATCACCCTAGCCAATGCCCTGATACTTCCAAAACTAAATTATTGTAATGCACTATCCCAAGGCGCCAACAAATACATAATGGATAAAATACAAATCCTACAGAACAACGCGTTAAGAACTGCACTAAATATACCCAACAAAGAACACATATCACAACTGAGAAGAGAACATCACTGACTGAAGGTAAATGATAGAATCCTGCTCAAAACAGTTTCCCTTACCATCAAGTGTCTCAACAACTTGCCCCCCGTACTTATCAGAGAGAATAGTCAGAAAATCTTCCACCTGCCCCTCTAGAGAAGCCAACTCCTTCTGCCTAGATATATCTAGATTCAAGCTAAAAAAATCAGGTGGCAATAGCTTCCCAGTCAGAGCCGCTCAATCCTGGAACGCATTACCTCTGTTACTCAGGAAGCATCAATCCTTCCTCAGCTCTAGACGTAATACCTTGAAATGGCTACGCCCGAACGACATCTGATGCTTCCTGTATATACTGTTCTGTGCTCGTTTTTTACCACCAGCCCATTGTCATTTAGCGTATAATCCATGAGTATTTCTGTGTAGCACTCTGTGCCACTTACTGTATATTTGATGTATATCTTTGTGTATAACCATGATTCCTATGGTCCACGAATATGGCTGTGTATAACTCTGTGCCACTTACTGTATAATCGATGTATACTTTGTGTTTAACTATGCTTCCTGTTGCCCTACTATGTAACCTAAGCTAAATGTTTTCTTGTACCTGTTGCACCCAGTTACCTCAGGGTTCGGTGCGCCTTATAAATTAATAAACAAACAAAAAAACAACAAAACCTCCTCGCAGAAATACTCCCTGTCCCCTTGGGAACCCTCTCATTGGCCATTGAATCAGCGCATACCCGTCCATCCAACCCTGTGCCATACCTACTTGGTTCAATATGCCCCTGTTGTCCCAATTGTCCCTGTTGTCCCTCCTTGGAGCTAGTAATTACTGCTATTTTTAACAGATCTTGGCTTTTTTTTCTGAATAAGCTTAGCCTCTGCCTTTTGTGCCTGTTCAGTACCATCCTTTTCGTTTTCCTGTCTTCTCTTACAAAAATCCACAAAATGTGCTGAATCTCAGGCCAATCCTTGGGCTCCATTCCCACTATCTTATCCAGATCATGCTGAACTTCTTTGGGAAGTCCCTTTTTTTGTGAGCTTGGGGTAAGAACAATAAACCTTTACAAATTTGACACATAATTAAAAGCAATGCAAGAATGAAGATTTAACATGAATTACAAAAAAACTCCATAATTAAATTACTACCCTTCAATAAAATCATAACAATTCCAAGTACAAATTATACACCCACTTCCCATTTCTTGCAGCATAGTTATTAATCTTTTAGAGGTGAGGGCAGAGTAGAGGTTGCTCAAATTTATTTCGTAAAATGCTTTCTAATGTCTGTTTAAAAGGACCACAGAAATAGGATAAGAATAACCTCCCCAAACAGTGAACTTTATTCACAATCCACCTGCATTCAGGTAAGGACATTGCAACTTTTCAGAATTTGCACTACCGTTGATGTTAAAGCTATGTTATGTCCAGAGATTATTCTATCCCAAAAAATATTCTGCAATAATCATCTCCTCCTGAGTAACAAATCTCCTCAAGAGGAGCAATCGCACATTCCAGGTTCCCTCACACTCCATTAGGAGATGCCTTATATATTGGTTTGAGGGAATATCACAGTTTTACATAGCTTTCTGGCTTTATCCCCTTGGTTCCACTTAGCCAACACTTCCCCACAGTGTATTAGATTTAGTATTATCCTCAAAAAGTTGTTTCTCACTAGTTTGTGTGGAAATTTCACCAGGTAGCGTGGGAGACAACCAAGTTTTTTTTTCAACCGAGAGGAAGCGAGAGGAAGGTGTTCTTTGGGGATGATCGCCAACTTTTGCAATTGTTTTGATCCAGTTGAGTATTTCTAACTCTCGTTTTCCCTTTAATGGATTTGTCACTAGATTCTCTAGATTTAAGTCAACCCTTACCAAGAACTCCTTCTCTCTACTTTCGAGGCTGGCAAGAATCTTTGATCTAGAATGTTCTAGATGAATTTTAATGTCCCCGTACAATGTGGTGTTTTGCCCGTCACAATCTCCTGATAAAGTGAGATCAGTTTCCAATTAGCCATGCAGTCAGGTGACTTTAGGCCTAGCTTGAATCGCAGGCTCCACGATGGAGCACTCACTGGAAGGCCAAGTCCCTCTTCCATAACTGTCCCTCCAGGGTGCTCCAATTTATTTGCAGAGCCATGCCTTTGCCTCCGGGCCAAATAAAATCACTGCAACCGCCTTTGCCATATAGAACTTTACTAAAGATACAATGGAAAATTTGCAAAATTTGGAATTTAGTTTTAGCATCTGAGATGTAATTTGTGAGACGGTCATGGCTATGTCTGACTCAACTTCGTGAAATGCGGGGAGGCATTGATTTTATAGCCCAGGTATATCAGTTCTTCTACGCTTGGGATAGTTTGACCCTCCAGGACCAAATTTGAGTAGTCAATATCTTTCTGTGAGTGTCTGAAGACTACAATCCTCAACTTTAGGGGGTTTATGGATAGCTCATTTAGCCTGGCATATTCACCCAGCTTGGACAAAAGTCGCTGCAATCCTATGGCCGTTTTACCCAACAATACAATGTCATCTGCTTAGGCCAGCCAATGGATCTTTTCACAGTTTAACTCTGGGCTGGACAATCCAGACGACTTCAAATGGACACCCATATCTGCCAAGAACAGATTTAAGAAGAGAGGAGCCCCCAGGCACTCGTACCTGACTCCCCTCTCAGCCTTAATTAGCTCCGATAGATGCCCCTGGTTATCTAAGCGCACCCTCAGAAGTGTGTCCTTATGTAATTTAAACAGCATCGCCAATAGCATTTCCAGGATCCCCCAACCCCTCAATTTCCTCCAAAGCAATGACCTTTTGACCTGGTCAAAAGCCTTAGATAAATCAACCCAGGCACCATAGAGTGGTACTTCTCCATTCCCCATGGTGTATTCACTTACCAGATTTAAGACCCGGGGCCTCATTACGACCTCGGTGGTAGCCATGCCGCTATTGGCAGCATGGCTGCCGCCGAAATCGCGTCTGGGTCCGGGACCTCAGAATGAGGAATAACTGGGCCATTCTGAGTTCGGAAGGTGCGGTAATTCCTCCCTCCAAGGACCCGACCCGGTCCTTCCCCATTCCCATTTCAGCCCGTTGTTTGCACCCTCGTCCCCTCGCGGGACCCGGTAAGCACGCCTGGTTTGACCAGGCGTTGCTTCCTGGGTCCCGTGAGGGGACCTCGTAATGAGGCGGTACGGGGTAAATGGCACCGGCACCTTTTACGGCGATGTTTACCCCGTACCGCCAGGGTCGTAATGAGGCCCCAAGCCTTTTAGGGCAGTAGAAAGACCTCGTCTGAAGCCTGTTTGGAAATGAGACAGGATCTTTTTTTTCTCCACCCTGATTGACAGTTTGTTTAGCAGTAGCTTCATAAATACCTTACTATCTATATCAAGGAGGGCGATCAGTCAGTAATTTGCCGGATTTAAACAGTGCCCCCCCCTTGAAAAGAGGTATAACCAATGCAATCTTCCATGAGGGTCGGAACAATCTCCTCTTGAGGATCTCTTTAAAGAGTTGGTACAATAAGCTGGCCCACAACCTCAGGTCGTTCTTAAGAACCTAGTAGGTGAGGCCATTCGGACCAGCAGCTCTAGATGTTGATGATTTGAGGATGATATCACTGATATCTCCTCACTGAAGGATAGGCACCAAGGAGCATTTGGGGCTGGACTGAATTGGGTCCCGTTTGGGTTCCCAAAGATTCCTGACAAGTATTCCACCCACCCAGATTCTGATACTAGGTTACATAAAGTGCTGTTGGTTTGAGGTTCTAGTTGTCCTACAACCAACCAGAAATGTCTAAGATTCCCTTCATTTAAAAGTTGCAGCATCTGTTCTCCATCTTCTTCTAGCCGTGATGCTCTATGATTGCTTGACCAATGTTTATAATTTGCTCTTACTCTCTTAATTTCCACTCTATAAATCTCTAAATCTGAATACGTCGACTTTAAGCCTCTCAAACTTTTTCTGAGTTTCCTTTTTTTTTCGCTGGGTAGCCTCGTCGAAGCTATGTACATATTTTTGTTTGTTCCCTGCCGCTGAGTCACTGGGGGCTAAAGTAGACCAATTAATTTTATCCGGGTGACATTGGGTCTGCCAAACACAGTTGGGGATCTTCTTTAACTGATTATTCCCCTCTTGTCTATATTTGACAAGCCTAATTTTCCCTTTTTTGCCAGAAAGATCCTGCAGATTTGCATCTGATGGCAAAGCTGATGGGTCTGAAAATGTCCATTCCAACCGGCAGTGATCACTACCCCCATTGCGCTTTATGGACAGAAGAGAAGGGTGGCCAAAAAGACCTGGGGAAATAAATATATAGTCCAAGACAGATGAGGACATGTCTCTATGCCGGGTTGCAATGGGGCCAATGCCCCCCCAGAGCATCCATTCAACATCTTCAAGTCCCAGGAGTCCAAGAAGTCCATTCAAATCCGCCCATTTTTTGAGATTTTTCTAGTGGGTGGCATGTCTGTTCTCCTCCATAACTGCACGCATTCTCTGTTGAAATCCCCGTCAAGGACTATGTTAGCACTCCAATATCTGACTTAATCATTACTAGTAATGAGGCCAGTATTGCCAGGAAGAAAAACAGTTTGGAGCAGGCAGGGTTCCAGTAAATATTGATAATTACCTAAACAAGATCCAGCATGTCACAGGACAGATGTACTCTACAATTCCCATGGTGTTTACTGCTTGATTTTTAAGTGCCATCAGGAGATCACCTGATGGTCTTCCTTTTGGTTTTTGTGATGCTGTTAAGCAATGGATTGTATATCCCTCAATCTCTATAGGGTTTACCAGCCACGTTTCCTGAAATAAAATGATGTCATTCATATCAAACAGATAATCTTGCATCCCCCTGGCTTTGAAAGTACAGGAGCCCCACGAGTTCCAACTTACTAAATGCAAACCCTTTCTTCTAAAACTTCTGGGTTCCTACTCCTAGTTTCTGGAGTACTTGGGACAGAATTTCCTGCAAAAGGGTCAAAGCATTTTCCTGGATGGTATCTCCACTGGTTTTCCTTCTTCCTGCCATCTTGACTTCTTCTAGGACCTCCTCTGCCCTCTGGTGTCTGTCCTTTGTAGTCCCTTTAGTCAAAAAACAACCTTGAACAGCATCCATCAAATGATTGGAGAGGACTTTTAGACCCAGCCACTCCAAGTCTCTTGATGCATTCAGGATGGCCATCTGTGCCTTCTTGGTAGTGAGGCCCACTTCCACAACATGGGATTCTTGTAAACTAAGGAATCTTACAAATTCTATGGGCCTCATTACACGGAAGGCGGTAAGGGTTAACGGTCACCGGTAATGGTACCGGTGACCGTTAACCCTTACCGCCTGATTACGAGGTCCCTTTGCTTTTTAGCAGGCGTTAAAAACCAACCCGCAAAGGGACCAGGGTGCTAATTACGGTACCGCAATTTGCGGGACCGTAATTAGCACCTTCCCCATTCCCATTATGCCCTATGGGGCAAAAATGGGAATGGGGAAGGTCAATGGGGGAAGGGGGAATTACCGCCCCGCCAACCTTGGAATAGGGTGGTAATCCCCCTTTCCTCCAAGGCGGTGCCGGTATTTTACCGGCATGGACCAAGGTGCTAATAGCACCTTGGTCCACCGCCTACCGTGTAATGAGGCCCTATATCATTTGTCAAAAATAAGAAGAGGTTTCTAACTTTTTTGAGGAGCCCAAGAATCACAGACCTACTTAGAGATTTGTATTGTTTGGTGTTTGTTAGAAGTCTTAAGCAGATCCTCGGTATAGCGTAGTCCAGTATTTCCTCTGGATTGCTTATTTCTGCTGGCGACTTACCGATCTGAACAGGTTGGCTTTTTTCCTCCTGTACTGGAGTGAGTTTGATCTCCATTGATTTTCCCGTGCTATTCCACATGCCCGAAGTGGTAGAAAGGTTTCCTTGGCACAGTTCCAGCCCCACAGCGGAGATTGAATTTGTGAACATGGCTGATAATACAGAAGATCCTTTTTTACTGGTTTTCAAAAATATGGGAGCCAGCTTTATGTTAACCCCCTCATGGGAGCTATGCATTGTATTATTGATGGTGCTCTGCTTCGGCATCAATGGCTTCTTCTGCAGAAATATTGGTGCCCAATTGATGTTCCTGACATGACATCCGACTGGCTTGATGAAGATGATTTATCATGCAGTCCATTGTTCTTTGCTCCATTTTTTGGTGAAAAACTAACCCCCGTAGGCTGCTTAAAGGCTTTTGCTAGAGTAACCTTCAGATCTGTTTGAAGACCTACGCTCATGCTTGTGATCTCAATTAGCTCTTGTGATGCTTCTTGTTGAAAGTTTGAGTGATTTTTGAAGACATTTCCCTGATTTCCAGGATTTGCTGCCTAATGGGGATAGAATTAGTATCTTTACTGGAATAACTGTTTGAAATGTCTTTATGTTCTGCATCTGAATGTTCACAAGGGGGCAACGTAATGTTCTTTAAGAAGAGATTCGCTCCAGTATTGGTGACCCTTATGCTTTTCTGGTTCTTTGACTTTTTTGAGTCTTTCTTGGGTCGTGGTGGGGCGTTCACGATATTTTTTTGCCCACTTGTCTCTTTTTCATTTTTCATCTACCTCTGTAGTTCTGATAACTTGCAGTCCAGGTTGGCTCAGTTTCCATCAATGTTACTGATGCCACCACATGTTTTGGGTTGGTGACTTCCATGTTTATCTCAGTCTCCTCCTCTACCACATTGGCCAGTCTCCTAAATTCCTCCAAATTGGATTGGGAAAGTGGAGTGTCATCTTCTTCTGTTTTCTTGAGGTTTAAAGAACCTTATATTGATGAAATTTCCAGGCATTGCTTGGCCAGTTCAAATCTCACCTCTTTCACGGTGGGAGTAATGATGGAATTGATAGCAGACCCTAGCCCCATGTGGATTCACATTTGGCCGTTTCATTTGTAAGTTCCTGAAGTGTCCCTGCTTATGACTACTTCTGTTTTAAGGAGCTCAAAAACTGAGACTAGGGAATTCGGCACAAAGTTCAAGGCCACAGGGTCCCTTCTTTAAGGTGTGCATTATCCGTAGTTGCTCCCATTGTCGTAGATGTTTTATTTTCAGTTACGTCCTCTGTTCCCCCTTCAATAATAATTGATGTGCAGACCTGTGGGTTGAGCAGATGTCCATCTCCAATGGTCAAAATATCACAGATATTCCTGTTCCTCGGGGTAAACAGATTATCTTCCAATCCTACCAATGGGGTTTGTAAGACCTGGGGGGGGGCAGTTAATATCAGATTCACTCTCAAAGTCATGTAGGCTTTTATTCCCTGTTTTTTTATGATCTTTGATTTTCTTTTGGATCTTTTGTATCGTGACTGTATATTCCAGCATTGTGTCAAGGCAGATTGTATTTCCTTCCCTGCTTCTCCCTCACCTGACTGTAGTAGGGCAACTTGAGCATGCACATATGCCTGAGTTGTCACAGTGATGTTAAATGGTGGGGGAAGTATATTTGCTGCAATTTCTGGAGTCCCCCCACTGTTGAGGGCACCAGGTAGGACCCGTCCCCCTCAAGGGCTTTGTATTGTCTGGTATGGCTGTGGTACAACATTTCAGTTTTTTTGTCTCAGGATTGGTCGCCCAGAAACAGGGTACCAAGCCACAAGATTTGTCCTTCCAATGACCTTTTGATAGCACAAAACACCAATTCCTTTACAAATGTAATGGTAAATTGGTGGAATTACACCAGGACTTCTGATATACTTAACCCCTGGTGGCTGCTCGCAGCCAAATCGTTCTGCCTCAGGAAGTAAATTCCCATATCAGTCTGGATCATTTGAATTTCAAAAGCAAAAGGATAACTCGCTGATAAGCCCCCAACACAGAAGGTAACTTCAATGTGTATCTTCTACAGGGGGACAGGAGCTCACAGGTTTTGTCATGGTAGGCGTGATAGACGTAGCAAGGGAGAGATTCCCTGTTTGCCATTCCGTCCGATATCTTTACAAAGTGATTGCATAGATGTACTTTTAGTAATTAGTATTCGAAAAGGCGTGCATGAACGGCAATCAGAGATTTCCGTTTAGGATAGCGGTGGGATAGCGGTACAAAGACAGTAAGTTATGACTCAGTGTTTGTTTTCAGTTTGCTGTTGACAATGTTACCGTGAACTTACTCGGTCATAAGTGCTTCCCGATCCCGAGTCTTGATCCCTATAACTTTTATGGGACTTTTTGAGGACTCGCTCCCTTCCCGCTAACGGCTGCTTCTTTTAGATGATCCAGGGGCCACCAGGTCACACCGCTATAATACGACGGCAATAGAGAGCTGTTGAAGTTGCAGGGTAGTTTCAGAATCGAATAGAAAGCCTACCTCGATGGACTCCGAGGACCCAGAGATCAAGAGACTCTGCCACCAACTCCGCGGCCACTCCACGGTGGGAGGTGGATTGTTGCAATGAAGGTAGAAAGTGGACTGCTAATGCTCTTGGAGGAGCAACAGGATACACGGCAGGTAACAGGTACATAGTCAACCAAGAGACTCTGCCATTGACTCAGCAGCAGGAGGTGGGTTTTGAATGCTATTTGCAATGAAGGTAGAAAGTGGACTGGCAATGCTCTTGGAGGAGCAACAGGATACATAGCAGGTAACAGCTACACTGTTACCAAGAGACTCTGCCACCGACTCTGCAGCTGCTCCACGGCGGGAGGTGGATTTTGAATGCTATTTGCAATGAAGGTAGAAAGTGGACTGCTAATGCTGTTGGAGGAGACACAGGATACACAGCAGGTAACAGGTGCACAGTCAACCAAGAGACTCTACCACTGACTCAGCGGCGGGAGGTGGATTTTGAATGCTATTTGCAATGAAGGTAGAAAGTGAACTGCCAATTCTCTTGGAGGAGCAACAGGATACACAGCAGGTAACAGGTACACAGTCAACCAAGAGACTCTGCCACCGACTCCGCGGCCGCTCCACGGTGGAAGCTGGATTTTTAATGCTATTTGCAGTGAAGGTAGAACATGGACTGCCAAAGCTCTTAGAGGAGCAAGAGGATACAAAGCAGGTAACAAGTACACAGTCAACCAAGAGACTCTGCCACCGACTCCCTTTTTTAGCATGTAACAACAAAATAATGTTTTTATCCCACGCTTCTCTCATCTCCACTCTCCACATCTCCAGAATTATCTGGATATGTGCGGCAGGATTGTCATCCAATTTCATCATTTTGGTGAGAATCTGATTTATATCTGGCGTATTGGATACATAAACTGCAGGGCTCTCCATACCTATGCCCTGTAAATATTGAAGGGTGCTTGTATTCAACTGAACTTTTGGATGCCCTGATCACCTCCAAAGCTCGTCTGACCATTACCCCATTAGAGCCGTGAATAAGCTTTTCATGTCCCCTATGGCCAACATGACACAGGCAATCTGTTTTGCAATGCATATATCTACTTCTCCGCCCCTGCAGTGAGCAAAGGGAGTGTCTTCATCAAATTGTTTTGGTCCATGTGTCGACCACGAACCATAATATACCTTTCCCCCTCCCTTCTGGAGCAATGGAAATTGAGTTACTCTTGGTTTTACAGGGACCCTCCCCATCTTTTCCATGCTTCTTACTGTGGCCATACAAGCACAACGGTGTGTCTTAAGTCCCCATGGTGTGACTTCTGTAGCCACCTTTGCTGGAGCGGGAGGTGGGGCTACTACACCCTGTTCTCCCTGCTCAATATCTGATTCCCATTCATCCCTCTTGTTCCCCTGCTATTACATAACCTGCCCTTTCTATGGGCACACAGGGATACTCAGCACTACCGGTATGTCGTTTCTCATTCTCTTTGCTCAAGTCCTGTACCCAACGCAACACTTTCCTCTTCGAGATTCACTCTGACCGCCTTAATGACTGACCTATCAAGCCTAAAGAGGACTTTCCCACGCACCCACTTCCTTTATTCTACATCCCTTACCTGCCTATTCAGTTCTTCCCGCTCTTCACTTCTCTGCTGCTGCAACAGCACTACCTCTTCATCCGCTAGCCTCAAAGCTTCTTCCAAATATTTCTGCTCTTGATTTTCCACTGCCATTCACAACCTATCCTCTATCCTAGCATTAGTAGGCATGGTTTTTCGTTTTTCACCCATTGCATGCCTTCACCTAGCCTTTCAGTTGCCGGTCACACTCTTTTGTGCTCCTCCACCTTTGACCTCTCTGCTAACCTAGTGGTCAAGGGACTGCCATCCTCAATCTTTCTGGTGTCTTGACAATTGAAGGAGTTATCATTCCACTTTCCTCAGTATCCCATCATTCAGAAATCGTAGCTGATGGATGCCTTACCTGTGGCTGTCTCAAAACCACTGGTGTGGCCGCTGGAGAAAATGGGGGTTTGAAACTCAGGGTTAGGATGCCTTACTGCGGGCGATAAAAGATAACACCCATATGGGGGTTATGCAGAAAGAATTTCTGCACCCTCCTCACTGCCTCTTCAACTTTAATATTGTTTGCCTTTCCGCCCTTCTCATACATCTTCCATAATTCCAATATATTTAAACACTTTTCTAACTTCGATCCCCTGTACCTAGTAACTAAGAAGGTCTACAGGTTTTCCAACATTCCCTTATCATAGGTCCCCTCTTCAGGCCAAGAAATAAGCATTTTACCCATAGTTTCCTGCAGCCATTCTCAATGGTATTTCAAAATCTTGATCTTATAACCTGGAAGGACATCACACAAATGATTAATTGGAGACACCATACTCCAAACCAGTCTAATTCTAACAATTAAATTCTGAAAATCAATGATCTAAACAATGAAGCTGAACCCACTGCACAGAATTTCAAACCCGAGAACCAAGTTTTCCCTTTCCTAATTTCATAAAGCTTCCCCTCAGTCCCTTACATCAGCCACTTTCAACACAATCACCTCACTATACACCCTTAAGTATACTTCCCACTCTTACACAAAATACAGCATATTATTAAAAAAACACAATGCCGGGTCAAATCCTCTTTACTTCTTCATCCCTTCTTCTTCATCTGTATTACAATGTTTTTGATTACAATGTTGTCTTTTTTCGACTACAGAAAGATACCCTTCATTACTTCGAATAACCAAGTAATGAAAATAACAAACTAGGTAAAAAATATCGCTTTGATGGGGTGAGGGCTCCAACCGCAACAGACAAGTAAAATGAAGGATGCCAAGTGTATACTCCAGAAAGGTATCTACGGATAGATTTAACATAAAGATGTCACCTCACCTCTGGTTGAGGGCTCCAGCCAACCAGACAAGCAAACAGAAGGGTATCAGGGCAAACTCCACAAAGTACATACTATTAAGATGCTTTGATACATGAAGAAGGCTTTTTCTACTCCAAGGCCCTGATTCATCAATTATTTACGCTGAAAAAAACGGGATTTGTGCGCCATTCTGCCTGCAAATCCCTGATTAACAAATGGGGATTTGCGGGCAGAATGGCGCACAACTCCCATTTCTTTTGGCGCACATAATCCATGAATCAGGACCCAACTGTTTTAGCTCTGCGACTTCTGCAATCTTAGTACCTCAATATTTGGGTGGACGCGTCTTCTATGAATATAAAGGAAAAAAGCCAAATGCCGCCAATTCTAGTAACTCTCAAATAAATCCAACAAAGACAGGCAGCAAGTTGGTTAATGTCATCACTCTTTATTCCTCCAAACGCGGTGCCCTTCAGAAAACACGTGCTTTGGCTATGTGCCTTTTTCAAATCTGTGCATATTCTTTTAACATTGCTCTTAGCCTTAATCCTCTGCAATTAGATTCGCTCCATCTTAGTATAGGTTTAAATCCCAGTTTAGGCTGCATTCCTTGTCATCCGCGCCGGCTCTCTGCGTGAGATGCCCAGATTTGAAAAAGGCGCATAGCCGAAACACGTGTCATCTGAAGGGCACCACGTTTGGCTTTGGAGGAACAAACAGTGATGACATTAACCAACTTGGGGCTTGTCTTGAATGGATTAATATGAGAGTTACTATTAATGTGCCACCTCACCCCTCCATGTAACATAACAAACTAGGCAAAAATATATGTAAAAAAGGACTTACAACACAGAACAGTTCATCCGCTCCTCCAAAACACTCTACCCTTTCAACCCACCTAAGCTCATCAGACTCCACACATACATGCCTAATTTTACCCTTACCAAATACCCTATATCAAAGAAGAACCCTATTGTCCTCTAGTACCCTGTTGCTTTACTTACCAAAGTGCACTCATGTAAAATGTTCTCAGTCACCATTTTCTCAGTCTTCTCATGTAAAAACAGGCAGCAGTCACCAGTCACCAGTCACTGCGTCATGTGGTGATACAGTTACTCAGTTCTAGAGGCCCTGTTCTCCCTCCCATGCTACTTTCAGGTATCAGAGATGAAAAAACGATCCCATCTTTTAGTAGAGCAGGCCATGGTTACCGGTGTAAATCAAGAGGAGCTGACATTTTGCCTGAGATTTTAGCAAAATTGCCAGAACCCTTTTTCCTCAAACTGACTTACTCAATATACAGCTCAGAGGGTAGAACATTCCTACATTCCTTTCTTTAGAAGATTGTTTAAAGAGCAGTTGAAGGATCATCTTGCAGGAGTGGCTCTTGCTCAACTGTCTGAAGTATTGATGAAATTGACTATATAAATCCGTAAATGCTGAAAAGAGCAATGTCTGAACCTATGTCCCAGGTCAGGCCAATGAGGAAGTCAGACTAGGGTGATCTCCCAAAGAATTGGAACCAATGACGATCCAAACTGCATGGGGTCACCTGTCTGTGGAGAAGTGAGGTTGGCAGTGTCTTTCTTTTTGCCTCTTGTTACAGAGAGACCTTTCTGTCGAAGTGTGGAGTTTGCCTGGTTAAGTCATCAGGAAATAAAGTTCATCACCCTTTTTGCTACACTATAAGTTGGTTTGTAATGTTCATAGACCTCTGATAGTGAGCGTGGCTGAGTATCGGAGTTACACTTAATTAGGGACAGTGGGCATTTTTAACAGTAATTGTGACATTTTGTGTACCAACATAACAGCTTCCATCTCTGCTGGATTTTGGGGCATCAGGGATGTATAGGAAACTGACTTTGGCTAAGCAAGTTGGGATAGCTAAATCTCAGCTTCTTATTGTCCATGCTATGATTGGACCTATTCCAACCTCATGAGCTGTGATCCTCAGACACAGACATGAGGTGGATGTTTAGTAAATTGTAGTAAAGTTTTATTATTTGACCTAAAAGCATTTCACAATGATCCTCTATTTTTGGGATCACTTGTTTGGAGAGACATATACCGGTCATATAGACCTCCTGCTCAGTTATCATGCTTTCACCTTTTAGTGTGGCCAGCGCTAGGGCTAATGCAGTAGACTCAAGAAAGTGAAGGCTGGTGGCCCTCGTTCTCTGGGGCCACTGGTCAATTCAAATCTATCTCTGATACCACACGATCGTCATGAGTGTGTGAATGTATTTCAGAAGCCTGTTCAACATGTATACTAACTTCTCATTTGGTGACTGGCTGTGGTTTTGATGTTAAGTCAAATTCTGCATACCTTTTGTCTAAATGTAGGCTTCAAAGGAACACTTACAGGAGAATGTAAGTCAGGGCTAAGTCAAGATGTGGCTGTCTGCACCTGATCTGTCCTGTGGTGTCTTTGCTGACCTGCAAATGGTATTTTCATCTGATGCATGCTGTCTGCGGCCCCTGGCTGCCTGAGCCTTTGTTTGTGGGGGCGTGTGAGCTGTCATCTGCTGCCCCTTGTGGGAAGCAGCCCACTCACCTGCCTGCTCTGCCCTGGCTCTGGTTTTGGGAGTTACCACCATCGTTCCTCTGTACATGCCCCTTCAGCCCGCCCATCACCCCTTGAACTTTATGACATTGCATTCTGCGTGAAGCCCAGGGCAAAGGCAGGGCAAAGTCTGGGCGCTGCTGTGTGCAGCTGTCCGCTGATGGATGCTTATTTCTGTTTTTCTGCTGTATTATTTTTTTCTATACTATGCATCTCTTTATTTTTTTCTCATCAGGTTCTTTGAGCCCAACCGTCTTGGCTTCCCCAGTTGCAGCACCCTAAATGTACTTACTGGTTCTACTATATTTTCCATCTTAGTGCTTGCCTCATTATTAGTCCTTCGACCCAATTGTTCTTCACCAGTCGTTACTTCTGACATGACTATTCCAATCCCCACTCTCTGCACTCACCATGACTCTGCTCCTTGCTCATCCTCTCGTAATTATTCTAATCATGTCTATCCTCCCTGTATCTTTCACTTGTCTCCTATTAAACTTGGTTTGTGGAATGCTTGCTCACTATGTAATAAATCTGATTTGGTTCTGAATATATTTCTTTGGCTAAATCTCCTTTTCTTGTGTGTCACTTAAACCTGGCTTTCCTCTTCCAACATAGCTATCTCTGATCCCTTTTTACATCTGCTACTGCTTTTCTTCAAACTCCTCGCCTGGCAGCCCAAGGGCGTGGGACAGGTATTCTTTACCACTCTTCTTTTATTCTTGTTCCTACTTCCTTATCTCTTCCTATGTTTGCCTCATTTGAATATTATTTGACCACTTTTTTAAACCTTGCTTGCTGATGTTTCTACTTGTTTTTCATCCTCCTGGTTCTGTTTTGACTTTCTGTGATGATATTGATGCTCTGCTTCCTGTTATTCTTCTGTGTTCAACCCGTCCAAATAATTTGTGACTTCAATCATCATCTTTAGTCTGTTCACTCATCCCTTCCATTGATAGCAAATCTTGATTCTTACTACCTCGTTACTCTTCCTACTCCGCCCTTTAATGTCTCAGGTTCTTGTCTTGATCTTATTTTTACTTCATCTCCATCCCCATCCTTTGATTCTGTTCACTCTGTTTATTCTTCTGATCACCATATTTTACTCTTTTCTATTCTTCCGTCTATTTCAAAAACAAGTTCATCTTTTTCTAAACCACTTGCATACGCTCACCTTGATCTGTGTGCTTTTAATACTCCAGTGTGTTTCATCCTGTACCTCTAGTCTTCCTTATCATCCTGTATTCACTGCTCTTTCTGCCGATGATGCAGCTTCTACTCTTTCCTCTTTTCCTTCCTCATCTCTTGATTACTTATATTCTGCTTCTGTTTATTCTCCTTCTCGGAAGCCACCTCAACCATGGCTTACTCCTTATCTTTGCTCTATGCACCGAGTTCTTTGTCGCCTTGAGCGGTGCTGGAGCAAAATCTCTCCCTGACTCAGACTGCTTGACCTTTTCCTCCTATCATGCATTATATGATGTTGTGCTTTTTTCGGCCAAACAGTCATATTATTTGGATCTTTAATGTCCTCAGTCTGCTCATCCTAAGCACTTGTTCCAATCACTTTCTCTTCTCTCTCCTTCCTCGCCTGATTATTCACGCAACTTTACCCTAACTGCATCTGATCTTGCCACTTATTTTTCTTCAAAAGTGGCTAATCTTTGTTCAGCAATTCTTCTGTCTGGGCCTTCTTCCTTTCTTTTTCTTCTACATCTTCGTCTCCAACCTCGGTTATCTAATAATTTTCTCTCATTTTTAACTATAATTTGTCATCCTTGCTAGCATGTGCTCCTCCCACAGCTTCTCCTCTTTATCCAATTCCTTCATTACTTATACCAAATGTATGTCCTTCCTTGATGTCTTATCTTACTTGTCTTTTTGTTATTTCTCTTTGTGCTTTCACTTTCCCTTCTTTATTTAAACATGCTTCTATTCTTCCAATTCTGCAAAAACCTTCTTTAGATACTTCCTCTCCTTCAAATTTCTGACCTATTTGTCGTCTTCTCTATATTTCTAAGTTGCTCGAATGTCTTGTCTATTCTTGGTTCCCTTGTAACTGACAACTCTATTTTTCCTTGTTTCCAGTCTGGATTTCGTCCTCTTCATTCCACCGAAACGGCTCTTCTTTCTGTCTGTGATTCTCTGCTTTCTGCTCGCTATTCCAAACATTCTTCTCTTCTTATCTTACTGGATTTATCAGCTGCTTTTGGCATGCTAGTTCATACTTTACTGTTAACTTCCTTTTACACTTTTGGCTTTTCTGGTTCTTTTTTATCTTTGTTTCGCTCTTACCTTTAAAATCGTACATAGTCATTTTCTTGGGCTGCAACAGTTTCTGATTCTTTACCTATTTGTCACAGTGTGCCTCAAGTTTCTGTTTTAGGTCCTTCTCTTTTTTCCCCTCTATATGTCTCCTCTTGCTGATATCATTTCGTCTTTTGGGATATCTCATCACTACTATGCTAATGAAACATAACTCTTTTTGTCTTTCTCTTCTTTTACACCTTCCATTAATGATAATCTTTCTTCCTGTCTTCTTGGTAATTAATCTGGCATGTCGGATCATTTTATTGTTCTGAATTCCACTAAAACTGAAGCCCTTTTTATCCCGGCTAACACTATTGCTGCTTCGTTTGCCCTCTCTTTTTTTTTCTTTTCACCCTTCTCTACTTCCTATTTCTTCTACTGCTCGTAATCTTGATCTCTATTGTTGTGAAGCAGCACACAGACGCTGGTAAGTTGATTTCACATTTTATTTAAGATAAATGTAAGCAAGAAAGACCCCCGAACATACAAGATCCTTCCCCTTCAAAACCTCCATCAACTGACCACTTTAGAACGTCAGTAATAAATGCAGTGAACATTCCAATGACATCATAGAGGCACCATGCTCTACCTATGTCACCAACACTAGCTCCTCTCTCTGCTCCCAAAGAGAAACAACATTACAACACATCTCCCTTCATTTCATTTTTTTTTTTTTTTTTATATATATATAGAATTCTTTGGGAGCAGAGAAAGGAGCTAGAGCATGGTGCCTCTATGATGTCATTGGAATGTTCACTGCATTTATTACTGACGTTCTAAAGTGGTCAGTTGATGGAGGTTTTGAAGGGGAAGGATCTTGTATGTTCGGGGGTCTTTCTTGCATACATTTATCTTAAATAAAATGTGAAATCAACTTACCAGCGTCTGTGTGCTGCTTCACAACAATGGCGACGAGGTAAAGCGAAGGCAGGTGAAGTGAAAGCAGACCCAGACCCCCGTGAAGGGAAGCATCCACTGACTGGACCAGCACGAAGCAACGACCGCAGCTGTGGATCCTTCCGGATCGAGAGACTCTACAGGCCACGACACGTAGCCGCTGTCTACGTTCTTCATGGCACATATCTTTCCAACCCAGGACGTGTGCGGGTTGTCCGGGCCACTCCGTTGAATCGCTGAGCAGCCCGCGAGGAACTCGCCCCTGTTTCCTGGATCCCTGAAAAGGAGTGGGGATTGTTCCGCCCAGCTGGGGCGTCGAGCAGCCGTGCCCGCCCCTGTCCCCTGTGTGCGCTGCTGTCGTGGAGAGGAGCTGCAGCACTCTTCCGGGATCCCCTGGAAAGGAGGGGGATTGCTCCGCCCAGCTGCGGCGTTGAGCGGAAAAAAAAAAAAGGGTGAAGCTCTGCAGTCGCGTCGAGCAGCCGTGACGAGCAGCCGGAAGCTCTGCATTCGCGTCGAGCAGCCGTGACGAGCAGCCGTGACCGCCCCTGTCCCCTGTGTGTGCACTGCTGTGTGCTGCCGTGTAGAGGAGCTACAGCACTCTTCCGGGATCCCCTGGAAAGAAGGGGGATTGCTCCGCCCAGCTGCGGCGTCGAGCGGAAAAAAAAAAGAAGCTCCGCAGACGCGTTGAGCAGGGGTGCCCGCCTCCGTTCCCCTGTGTGCGCTGCTGAGGAGGAGGGGCTGTTGTGCGGCTCCTCTGAACGTGTTTGTGTCTCGTGATGATGTCATCGCATCATCTACCGAAGTAGAGTAAGTGGTGTCCATCATTCTCCTTTACTGACTGTAGCTGACAAAGAGCCCCTCAGATTGCTCCACACGTGACTACCGCAGTGTGCATAACAGACGGTTAGGCAAATCAGATGAGATTGTGCTTCATAAATACCGTATATCTTATAGTAAGTGAAAAAAAAAAAGGGGGGTGGAAGAGGATGTGTGCTGAGAGCTACCATAGGTAAAAAGGGAGGTACTTGAGGACACAGCCACCTTAAGCCACACCAGCAGTACATTTCGTCATTCAGGCAGTCATGGCAGGTCTACCAGGCATATCAGGTCCTCCCATTTTTATGCCGACTCCAGGAATGGCAAAGATTGCTTGGCAGCAATGGCGCAAAGGTTTCATGCACTACATGAGGGCGGCTGGTGGTATGTCATATTCTGGTGAGAGAAAGCTGGCTTTGTTGTTGCATTTTTTGGGCTTTGAAGGCCAGAGAATTTTTGACACTTTACCACAACTAGAAGGAGACGGTAGTGGAGATAATTTGAATGAATTTGAAAGTGCATTGTTGAAAGTTGACAAGCATTTTAATCCAAAAAGGAGCACAATCTTGGAGCGTTACAATTTTCGTATGCGAGTTCAAGCGCAGGGGGAGTCTGTTGAAGATTACGTCACTGCTTTGCGGCATCTGGCTTTAACATGTAAATTTCAAGATAGCTTTGATGAACATATTTGAGATCAATTCATGACACATTGTCGATCTAACAAAATACGGGAAGAGTTAGGGCTAAAATATGAACCAAGTTTAGATGAAGTATTGGATTTGGCTAAGAGAGTAGAGCATTCCTTAGCATGTGTAGCCAAGTTATCTAAAAATGAAGGAGGAGATACTAAGGAAGCAAAACCAGAAGTAATGAACATTGCGGAAGGAAAGAACAAAAGAAGAGGAAGAAATAGACAGTCAACCAGAAATATGCCGGAGGAAAGAAGGAGTCAGAATATTTGTCAGAAAGATGAAAAAAAAGAGGAGAGGAAAGATAATAGACTATGTTATCGTTGCGCTAGTGCAACCCATTTTGCATCCTCCGTAGTCTGCCCAGGTCGAAGGACCGTTTGCACTAAGTGCAGGAGGAGAGGACATTTTATGTCCTGTTGCAAGAATTTTCAATTTGGGCAAGAAAACCAAAGAAAGGTATTTTATGTGAATGAAGAGGAGGATGGGAAATCGTCAGATGACGATGTTGTAGTTATGCCTTCTCAGAATGTTATTGTCAATACAATTAATGTTGTTGGTAAGGGGGATGAAGAGGATGACTGTGAGCGTCCATATGCTATTGTGGATGTTAATGGGTTCAAGTTGTCATTAATGGCCGACTCTGGTTCAAAAATAACGCTTATTTCTAGAAGTGTATTTGAAGCAGAGATGAGAGGGAATGTATCAGCATTGTCGAAACCGGACATAAGTCCAGGAAGTTACAATCAAGATAAAATTGAGCTGTTAGGGTACGTGTGGAGCAAGTTTGAATTTAAAGGTAGATGTTGTGATGGAAAGGTGTATATCACTAAGAAAGACCCCCGAACATACAAGATCCTTCCCCTTCAAAACCTCCATCAACTGACCACTTTAGAACGTCAGTAATAAATGCAGTGAACATTCCAATGACATCATAGAGGCACCATGCTCTACCTATGTCACCAACACTAGCTCCTCTCTCTGCTCCCAAAGAGAAACAACATTACAACATCTATTTTGACACTGACTTATCTTTCATCGTATTTCTACAATTTGTTGCTCTTGTCAATACCATCTTTTTAACATTCATAAAGTTCAGCCTTTTCTTACCTTTCTTGCTACCGAACATTTGGTTTCTTCACTTATTTTATCACATATATTTTATTGCTCTGTCTTCCTGTTTCTCGCTTAGCTCCTTCAGAGTCTGTTTTTAATGCCTCTATTCGTCTTTCATACATACTTTCTCCACGTGATTCTATCTCTGGGTCTTTACCTTCCCTCGACTGGCTGCATTTTACTCCTGACTTAAATTTTATTTTGTTTGTATTGTTTTTAAATATCTTTGAGGTCTTGCTCTTTCTTATCTTTCATCGCTTGTTTCCTTTTCTGTACCTTCTCGCTCTTTCCGTTCTCAGTCTCAATTTCTTTTATCAGCTCCCTATCCTCCCTGTGCCCAATCACGATTTTGTTCCTTTTCATTAATGCGCTCCTCCTCTAGAATGCTCTGCCTCTCTCTTTTTGTTCTATTAATACTTCTTCTTTACTTCACTGTACACTTATGAGACATCTTCTCCAGTCTTAATCTAATAGTTTTGTAAACTTCAATACACCCCTTTATCCTGATTGTATTGTTCTGTAAAATTTGATCTATGCATCGCTTTGGAGTAAAGTGCTATGACAAATAAATACAAAAATACAAATACAAAATTAAACAATGGGCAGGGACACTGCAGTTTTGTACCTAACATACATGGCAATGTGGATTACACATGTCGCTTGGAGCTCAGTTTTGATTTGATATCTGAACCCATTGTGACATGTTGATAGGGCCTAGGAAGGTGCACTACGAAATTGGTAATCACAAATGTTGGTCTTATTTGTTTGCTCAAGATTAGTTTGTCGTCACCAATATTTTGTTTCCAGCAATGTCAAAGTCCTTATAGTTTCATGTTGGTACATATAGATGGTTAATGTGGATACTTGGGAACAGCACGGGCCGCACCTGGTCAAAAGCAGCTCCCAGAATGTCCAAGAAAACTTGGGGCAGAATTGTACCAGCACCATTCCCCCTGGGAACATCAGACACTGTTGAGCAATGAGATTCAGCAGGTTGTGAACAGACTATATTCAAGCACAACATGTACAAGCTGAGGAACGGCGGCCCTGATTCGACAAGCAAAAAGAGCCCAGACAGGTTGATCAATCTCTTGGAAAGACTAACCCTCTGCAAAGAAAGCACCAGATCAGAGGAGGATCCCCCAGGGCAAAATGAAGAAGATGGGCGTTTCGAACACCTGTGCCTGGAAAGGCTGGAATTAGTGTAGCAACGGTTGGCAAGAGGGCTCAGGGATGAAATAAAACCTGTGGTCAAAGCAGCTTGTTAAAATGAAAAAAAAGATGGTTAATGTGGAGCCAGTTGTAGTCGGAACAGATCAACATAGGATAATAACATTGTATGCAATTGAGTAATGTGTGCACACATTGGTTGGCCTTCAACGTCATTCATCATATACTGTGCATACAGTGCTCATATACTGTGCATACAGTGCTCATATATTAAAATACCTGTGTAAGGTCATCACGAATTGAAGGCAACCTATCCCGTTCATGATCATTTCTTTCACTACATAGTAATCTTTCCTGGCAAAATAACCAGATGTGGTAGGCATGCAACTGTGAAGCGCATACTGAGGTCAGACAACATGAGCTAAATGGGGAGTATGAGTTCCACGTAATCAGTTTACTTTTTAAGTCACTTCATTTATTGTGGAGAGGGACAATCTAAGAGTAACTATAGTGAGATTCACCTTACTCTTGTTTCAGATCTGTGGTTTAATTTTGTAGAGCACATATTATGCATAATTTAGATTCAATAATTGGATTCTGGAACAGCACATGGATTTTCAAAACCCACTCATGTGTCTATTCTTGCTGTCGGGAAACAAAGCGGACACAAATTCACACACTCCTTTTCAAAGGCGAACTTGATTAAATCAACCATGATTTGCTAAACTACATAGCTAATGCCCTGTAACAAGATTATTTTTTTCACTTGATTGGCATGGCATCACAGTGCTTCTGACTATACAACAAAGCACCTCAGCATTCGTACCGAATGTGGCAGTTTACAATTTTAGGCCTGCACCAAATGAACGATTTTTAATGGTAAGTATAAAAAAATTATATGATTCATGCTAGAGTGCAGAGCGTGGCACCAGGTTTCGAACGCGCAGTACAGTACAATTGAAAATCAAATGACATCCTGACCAGGCAAGGGAATAGGCGCATCTGTTTGTTTTATCTTTAGGTTTTAGGCTACAAGGACTTTTATGGAAAAGGATGACTTATTCAGGCCCAGCTTACCCATTACTAAAGTCAATATGTAAATAATTCAATGACATTCGGTAATAGGAATATCAAAAGAATATAGGTACTTCTCATTGCATTAAGCCTGAATTGAATGCATGTCAGGAAGAAAAAGAACGATGAACGTGTATGCTACCTGTCTTCATTAAGGCATATGTAATCGTCTCTGCCCACCCATCAAATTTATCAAAGGATGAGCATAAATCACTGGAACAGCCTCTCTGCCTCCCTGAAACTTGAGGAGAACAATCTCCGGTTCTGGAAGCACCTCAAAACCTTTCTCTTTGCTTCTGCTTGTTCTCCTCCTCTCCCCTGCTGACCTCCTGGCTGAAACTGCACTAGTTACCTGGCTACCCTCTGATCTAGGGCCCAGGTCCCTCCCCTCCCTCCCCCGCCAGTCACACACACCTGCACTGCCTTTATGGCAACCCCCGCACTTGTGGACTGTTTTATGTATCCCCACAGTCCCACTACCAGCACTTGACACCTGATGTCTGCACTTACCCTTGCACTTGCCACCTGCTGGCCGTACTTTCACTTATTGTTGTTTATTCCATTATCCCATGTACTGCACTGTCCTCTGCCCCTCCCTTCCACACTTTCCCCCTTCCCATGCACCTGCATGATCTGAATGACACATGGCCTAGTAGGATCGCTGTCTGTCTTCCCTCTGTTCCCCCTCCCTTGCCTTGTCGCGCCTTGAAAAACGTGTGTATAGGCGCGTTATAAATGCCATATCATATCATTTCATATCATATCATATCATATCAAGTTTCCATGCAATACTATGCTGAAACTTGATTTTGCCTGTAAATGCCAAGATCTTACTCTTAATAATATTTACTATTAGGCCATTTGTTTTTGCGTATAAACCCAGGGCATCGATCATGATTCGTAGTACCTTAGGTGTATGGTGTAACAGGATTAAATCATGAGCATATCCCAACCAGCTAATTTTTTGTTTGCCCACTTTAACTGGGTTGTTATTAGGTCTGTTAAAGACATCTTCCAAATCGTCCAGGTAAAGATCGAAGAGGGTTGCCGAAACTATGAACCCTTGTTTCACACCTCTTGTTGTATTCATAGGTTCAGATAGCTTATGATAGTTGGGAGGCTCATTCCAGGGACCCTTCTTGTGCACTGGGAGGATATGGCTTTCCATCCAGGAAGCAGGAAGATTACCACATTCTCCAATGTGGACAATTAAGAGATAAAGTGCATGTGCTCACAACCCTGGGGACAATTTGAGAAGACTATTGCATGTTCCGTCTCAGCATGCTGCTCGGGAGTTATGTAATCTCTCAATTATTATGGTTATATCTAAGACAGATGCCTTACATTATTGCCATTTTACAAGTGGTAAAGGCAACTCTTTATTGACAGGAATTGTCGCACCCAAACTAGATGAAGTATGGGTAGTCCATACAGGCTTAGGTACAGTGTTGATTGGTAGGTCTCTTTTACCTGTTCCCCCTTATCGCCCTCCAGATTTCAGTGGTGTTTCCAGCAATGGCGAGGTTGGAAATCTGTTGCCATGTCTCCCTCTCACATCTATGTCAATGTTATCTAAGCCATCTGCAATCATTATTTTGGGCTATTTTGATGTGGTTATTAATGTCAATGGCATTGTACAGCCCTAGTATAAGATAAAAGACTTCAGGAATGTTTGCACAGAGTCATGTTTTCGCTGCTACAGTCCTGGAGTCATAATGGGATCCCTTTTAATATACCCTATTCCAACGCTTGTGCATACTTTTATGCTGACGTTTTTGCTGGATAGACTCTTTCACACTTGTAATCAATATTTCAAAAAAGGTAGCTGGTGCTCCTCTCCAGAAAGAACATGGCATGATAACCTGTTCTCAGGTGAGAGTTTGCAGCACACACTTTTTGCTCACTGTGCCTTTCACAGATGGGAAATATCCATTTGCATATCAGTCTTTGCCCCGGCCACATGGGCAGTCCAGCACCGAAATGCTATGGCAATCCCTCTCTGAACAAGAGTACCAAAAGCAACCCCATACACGTGTTTCAGCCTTTTTGGGCCTCATCAGTGAGGTGAAGCTTTGCCTCTCTGAGCACGGTGAGCAGGTAGTCCACGTCTGGTTGCCCCCAGGTAACTCAGGGTGACCAACCCCAAGTTCCTTACAAATATTTCAAAAAAAGTAGCTGGCGCTCCTCTCCAGAAAGAACATGGCATGATAACCTGTTCTGAGGTGAGAGTTTGCAGCACACGCTTTTTGCTCACTGTGCCTTTCACAGATGGGAAATAACCATTTGCATATCAGTCTTTGTCCCGCCCACATGGGCAGTTCAGCACCAAAATGCTATGACAATTCCTCTCTGAACAAGAGTACCAAAAGCAACCCCATACACGTGTTTCAGCCTTGTTGGGCCTCATCAGTGAGGTGAAGCTTTGCCTCTCTGAGAACGTGAGCAGGGAGTCCACGTCTGGTTGCCCCCAGGTAACTCAGGGTGACCAACCCCAAGTTCCTTACAAATATTTCAAAAAAGGTAGCTCGCGCTCCTCTATAGAAAGAACATGGCATGATAACCTGTTCTGAGGTGAGAGTTTGCAGCACACGCTTTTTGCTCACTGTGCCTTTCACAGATGGGAAATATCCATTTGATTACACTTGTAATCAATAACGAAAATTCAGAAAGAATATTAGTGATACAAGAGTCACTATTTATATCATGCATGTTACTGGAAAAAGATGGGAAGTAGCCTGTCAGAGGAGGTTTTAGCTTTATCCAAATTTGGGGCATTCCAGAGAATCTGATTGTGTCCAGTATTAATATATATGTCCCCATTTAAGTCATAGGAATAGGTCACCCTATTCCCTAATAATGTTTTAAGAAGTACACACAAGTGCAGTCCAGCCAGATTGGAAAAGACATAGTCAATGGTGCAGGCACTTTTGCTGCTCACACGTGTGAAGGCATTACTAGTGTCTCCAGTGCAGTATCCATTGAGCATGGTAAAGCCATGTGCATAAAGCATGTTCGCCCAAGCCTTGCCTTGTTGATTTGTAGTGGACAACGCTGCTGGAGCAAACTTACTTTGGGTTAATGGGTCTATGTTGTTGTCACCTATTCTAGCATTAAAGTCACCCACTATCCACACTGCAAGGTTGGACACATTGGACCTCATTATAAGTTTGCCGGTCCGGAAACAACGGTGTCGGTAAGCCTACCGGCACTGTTGTTTACGGACCGGCAAACTACAAGTCTGCCTGCCGGAACTGCTGTGCCCGACAGGTCTAACCCTGCCGGCACAGCGGCCACAGTAGGCAGACTTGTCACGATGACTTTTCACGGGAGCACCGGCACTGTTCTTAACTCCTGTGTCCCCATTCCCATAGCCTCCCATAGGACTCTATGGGAATGGGGATTCACGAAATTGCTGGCACCTGACTTCCCTGCTGTCGGACTTGGAATAGCCCAGTGGCACCGGGAAGTCAAGTGCCGGTAATTCATTCTGAGTCTGGCAGCAACCCACCGGTAGCACCGGCAGGGTTACCGCCGGACTCGGAATGAGGCCCATTGTCTTTTAATATTTTTCTAACAGTAGCCACGTTGCATGTAGTCGCAACAAAGTTAAGGGGTCATAGATGTAAACAAGACTATAATAGTTTGTATGTCAGCTACTTATCCACTTGGGCCATAGACGACAATCCTCTAATTTCACTAAATTCCCAAGATTGGCGTACAGAAATAAGTAACCCTCACTTGGGGTGCCCCATAGGGCCTTTAGTAGCCAGTATCTGCAGGGTGTTCCTACCATCAAGTTGGCACTGTTCAGTCAGCCAGGCTATTATCGAACACAGGTTCATATTAGTCATTAAACCGTCTTCACTGGCAAGGTGAGAGGACCCTAGAGTATTCCATGAACCCAGAATGTAAATGGCATCCAGACATTGACGAAAATAGGGTTTTAAAAACTGCCAGGAGCCATGGCCAATATCCCTCTTCAGTCCCACACTTCTCTGTACATGTGTCTTTATTATGGAGATCAGGATTACAATTTACATGAATGGTTCTTTTTTCATTATCATCACATTTACTATTATGAGTATGGGTACTACCTTCCGAGTAGAGTGTCAAGGGACTCATTTGTGGGGCTATATTACATTAATAAAACGTATCAGAACTTGTCTTTCCATTTCACAAAAACTCAAAGTAATTATTGTCAGTGCTAACTTAAGTAGAGGTTACATCTCAGCTCTAAACCGAATAAACAAAACATGCCTGATAGAAAACACTATCAACAAGCCAATCGCCCTCTAAAGGTGGCCACAAGGACTGCCTAAAAGTAAATCTTTTAGTTCAAACTGAAAGACCACCAATAATGGATTCAAATCACTTCAAAAGATAATTTCACGTTAGATATAAAAATATCAGTTACTCAGTGAAAATAATAATATAGAATAAAAGTACACACATATTTTGAGGTCAATTCAATGGGATGATGGAGATAGTAGGTTAGTAGATTCAGAATCATACTTCCGGTTATCAAATCAAGAATTCATATACACTTCACAGCATAGTCAAATATTTCAATAATTGTCAAAGTCCTAATGTGCGCTCTATATCCCTTATTCTGGAGCAAAGAACTTCTCAACTTCCTAAGCAGGTATAAGAACATTAATTTAGAATGTACTATTTACCCATATGTGTTATTTGAGAAGCCAGATGATCTTAATCAATTAAGGAACTTACCTTATGTCATATTATCAAAATCCTATGGGTCCAAAGGTGTGGGACATCTGTTGATTGTATATCATTTTTAAAAATGTGATACATTTAGTATTTAAATCCCAAGTAAAATCAATAGGCCTTCCGAGGCAAACATTTATGTTAGAGAAAGCATATCACCTAATGGTACAATAACATACTTACATGTATCACAGTCAAAAGTCTTGCCATTTTTATATTTATCATCCAAGTAACTTTTGAAATGAGTTGAATTAATTATTGGCAGTTTTTTTTTTTTTAACATTGCATGTAATGCAATGTAATGTAATTGTCATTTGTAAAGCACCTTACACCATTGGTATGCTCCCAATGCGCTGCAGGGTGAATGCCCTTGGGGGACAGATATGGGAAGATCGTAAGAGATTTACAGAATGTGTGTGCATTTTAGCCAATATGAAGGTAGGTAGGTGTGGCCAAGTCCTTGCAAGTCACTCATGTCGAGCAGGCATGTGGATGGGTGTGTAGTGGTATTATGGAGAACATGCGAGAGCAGGAGAATCATTATGTGTGCAGCTAGACCTAATTGTTATGGTGGGTATAGCTGCATTCTAATGGCACGGGTGTTGTGCAATGTGCAGTGCATGATATCAGATGCGTGCAGGTGGGTGGCCGTGCCTTCGGCTAGCATCTATATGTATCGACTATGATTACGTACCCATGTGTCCTGTTGTGAATTAAAAACATAACATTTACAGACTCTTTTTGGACACCTATACAGTGCAACTGGGTAATTGATAGTGTTTTCTACTAGACAATATGTAGTCACATTAGGAGATGCTGTCACTGAGACTAGTACAGATGGTAAGATTTGTGCTTCATCCCAATTACCCAATGTATATGCTTTAGCTTTGACAAAATGTGCTTGGACCACTTTGGCCACTTTTTGTTGGAGTGTTGAATCAATCCTGTAGTGATTAGTATTTGACTACCACCCCTCCTCCCGTATCCTTCAATAGTTCATCCAATTAATGTGTGTGTCTCATGTTAAGACTGATCCGTTTCGTTGTGATTATGTATAGTCCCTCCCCTCCATCAATGATGGCAATTGGCCAAAGTCGGCTGTCCATTTAGCACTGCAGAAACCACATGCCTTTCAGACCACTCTAAAACAATATAGGATTCAAACTAAAATGGGAGTATTCTACATCTTCAAAACATACTTTCTATGAATTTTTTGTAGGACCTTTCCTCCCCCTGAATGTCACACACCAGCACATTTCTTTTTCCTACATTGACAACCAAATTTTGTAAGAGTTACAAATTCCCACTAGAACAACAACCTTCCATGAGGGTACATTCTACCACTGCCTCTGCAAGATGGAGGGCCAGGATCTACAGCAGCCATGCTCTAATGAAATGATATTTAGGGAAATATTAGAGAAAAAGCATCAGAAATGTATGCAATGCAATGCTTTATTCGTATGTTAATCAATGTTGCATAATACCTTCACTAGGTCTTTTCTTGGCAAACAAACATCATGGGATTATGTTGTATGCATTAAGTGGATGACTTTGTCCAGTTTGTGGTTGTAGGTAGCTGGACCCGTGTACCGAACCTGACATGGTTTACTTCACTCATGGGACTGACAGACCTGACAACCATGAGGAATTTTAAGTTTTTGAAATCTGTCATTCTTGGCTTTTTTCATTGTATATACAATATTTACTACATTGCAAATGCTAGCCTTAGAATGACCTTGGGAGGATGGACCCTCTGTCTCTTGCACCTTAGTTGCATTGCCATTTTTATTGCTGTTCTCCTAAGACGCCAGAGGCAATGGGAGTCATATTGCCATGCAGAAGTATCAGACTGCAAGGCATCCTTGGCTATTGTGGCCACACTTGTGTTTGGTGTGTCTGACAATGTGGTTCTTGTTTGTGCTTCTGTCTGTCTGGTTGTCAGGTCAGATGATCCATGCTGTACAAAGCCAATGTTGGGGTACACTTTGAGGCCATGATGTGCTGCACCATCCCAAAGATGTTAACTGTGAGTGGCAGTTCTGGCCCTGACTTAGCTTTGGTGCTAAGTAAAAGAAAAGATGAATCTTGCAACACATTTATCATGTACTACTTTTGATCCAGTGTACTGCTATGGGTATTTCATTCTTGGATATCCAATCACAACAGGGGTGTGCTATCCTTCCATGGTTATGGCTAGTTTTGTCATCAGGCTTTTCCCCAAATAGTGACTTTCCTCTGTATGCCCCTTAATCCATTCTGGATAGCAACAAGGTAGGTAGTGGTAATTCTTGTCTACATAATTGAAGGAAGGTAAGTGAAGAAACTGGAGTGTCAATCCATCCAAGTTGCCAATACTTACCTTTGGAATTGTCTGCCCAATCTCTTGAGACATATCACTTTTTCACAGTCTTTTAAAAGAAATAGAAATAAGTTATGTTTCTTGCTGTAACCTAGGACAGCCTTCGATGCAAACCTCCTTTTTGGCATTTGTACATGTCTGTGTTTCCTAATTCTGTTTTAGTTTGTAAAGTTGTTTGCTATACCTGCCTTTGAGCTCCTTGAAGCTTCCACAATTTTGGTGTTGTTTGCACTTAATACATATAAAAATAATGCAACCCTCAAGCTGTCAAATATTGTGACTCCGTGTCTAGTGGCACTGAGAAGAATGCGTTCTTCATATCTACCACAGTGAAACATGATGCATCCTTGGGTATGCTGCACAAAATTGATGCTGGATTCGGGACAAGTGGGAATTCTTTTTGTATGACGTCATTGAGGGGGCGTAGGTCCTGTATCATCCTCCATGCCCCTCCCTTTGCTTTTTTAATGGGGTAAATGCAAGTATTACAAGGTGAATTTGAAAGCACTATAATCCCTTGCTGTAGTAGGGCATACATCATTTATTTTATCCCCTTTTATTTCCTGCGTCAGGGGGTACTGTTTTACCCTGGGCAACAATGCCCCTGGTTTGAGTTTTATTTTTACTGGTGTCACTTCACGCAACAATCCCACGTCATGTGGGTCTGCTGTCCATTATTCCGTTGGCGCCAGTTGCAGGTCATCATTAAAAAATGTAGGCTGTCCACTCACCACTGCCATAAGCGGTAGTTCCACCTGTCTGTTATGTATCATTATGTGACAGGGAATTGCTATCTCCATTACTATTTCTCTGCAACTGTCTGAGTCAGAGAATAGCTCCTCATCTGACAAATTTCGCAGGGCTATGTTAGCATTGATACACAACACTGTTCGCCATTCACATCCATGTATGTCTAGTCTGATCACTGTTATTCTTTGTGAGGATACCTGCACCCCATGTAAATCCAGGGACATCACTGTCCTAGAATTATCTCGGGGCGTGCTAAAGGACGGAGCACAAATTCTGCTAGCACTCTCCATTCTTGGCGATTCAGTTCAGGCACAACCCGTGCTAGTGTCTTTAGCCCTTGAATGAACATGTCTGGGTCAACGGGTATTCCACACACCTGCTTTGCCGTGGCTTATGTGTGTATAACTAGCATTGCTTGCAGTGGACAGATCTCAGGGCTAGAACACACTAACCCTCTTTCTGTAAAGGAAATGGTCATATTGAGCTTACTAAGGAGGTCCCTCCCCAGCAAATTTATGGGTGGCTCTTTATAATACAATAGGGGTGCTCGCACTGTTTTTTCCACTTACTGTTACATCCAATTCTTCTGTGTATGCAACCTCGACCACCATCCCAGAGAACCCCTGCGTCTCAATTTTAAAATTAGATAACGGAAACCTGCCTTCTCGTAGGCACGATGTTTCTGCTCCCGAATCTACCATAAAAATGAACTGTTTGTTTCCTATCTCCGACCCCACCAGTGGTTCCTCAGCTGCGTTGAGGGTCGTTGATAGTACTGGACACGCAAGTGCTCTCTGTGGGCTGTCCTATGCTGAATATTTTGTGTTTCCCCCATTATCGAAAACATTGCCTGAAAAAATTCATACTTATTACAGAAGTGTTACAAGAGTATGGGCCTCATTACAAGTACTCCGGTCCGGAATTAATACTGCCGGTAAAACCATACCGGCACCGTTTCCATGTCCGCCCAATCATGACCCGCGGCCCTGGTAATAGCACCACCCTCAGCCGCCACCGTAGAAATAGGGGTCCCGTTAAGTCCGTCTGCACGGAAACCCCTCAGTTACCGTCAACACGAAACACCATGAGCATCACAACTAGCGCGGACACGGAAATACTGGCAAAAAAATGGCGTAAATACCGTGATCACGGTTGCGGAACCGCCACCACCGCGAACATGGCATTATACACTGCCTGCTGAACTGAATCAGGGCACAGGTGCACCAAATCAGCCCAGCTGGACCTAGCAGGCCACTGGGAGCCAGCCCAACACAGCACAGAACCATGCAGGCATGGGCCTACTCAACCAACAGGCAGCACTGCACATGGTGGCAGTAATGGCGCAGAGGAGGAGGCGTAGGCGGAGGAGGCGCAGGCAGCAACCAGCCAACCCTGCAGCTATGGCAAACCCCATTGCCCAGCCAGCCCAACCCCGCCGCCAGCCTGCAATACCACGCATCAGGGCCTCACCCTGGAACCTCACCCCAGGACAGATCCACACACTATACCGGCTGGACCGTGCAACAATCCTGCACATCACCGGCATGATTGAGGACAACATCAGCAGCCAAATTGACACCCCCACCGCCATCCCCTCCCCTCTTGAAGGTTGTCTCAGTACTGCACGGCATATCACAACCCTGTTTCTCAAAAATCCTGGTACAGGTACTGGATGCCCTGTTGCGCCATGTGTCGGAACACATAGCCCTACCCTGCACCCTCCCCGAGGTCATTGCCACCAAGTTGTCCTTCCATGCCATAGCCATAGCAGGCATGCCAAATTGCATAGGCGCAGTTGACTGCACCCACGTTGAGCTGACAGTACCACGTGCAATTGAGGTGGTGTTCCGCAATAGGAAACAGTATCACTCTTTGAATGTCCAGATGGTTTGTGATGCCATGCAACTGATTACACACTGCTGCGCACGTTTCCCAGGCTCATCACATGACTCAATGGTACTGCGGAATTCCACGTTGCCACGGTACATGGAACGCTATGCCGGACAAAGCACATGGCTATTGGGTGAGTACAGCTGACAATGCTACAGCCCTGTCAAAGTGGTGTGTGTGTGTCCAGGCCAATGAGCATTGTGAGTGTGCCGCTGTGACCGCACATGCATCACCCCCCTTCCATCTACCAAATACACAGCGGATGCCAAACATCATGAATGAAGACATGACAGGGCACCACAATGTGCCCGTGCACACGCTGGCACAGCCAATCCCATCACTGTCCCATGAACCTTGTGCCATTGCAGACACCCACCCTCAATTGAAACACTGCCTCAAAAGGCACGAGAGGCATGTAAATGAGACGACGTGTATTTACTAATTCCGTACAGTGGAGTCACTCTGCCATGTGTGGACAGCACTGCACCGTGACATGCACACAATCAAATGTCACCCGCAGGGCACAGTAAACATGCAAGTTAATGTGTAGGCCCATATCCAGTTAGCGACATACATCGTGATGCCCAAAACATACCTCCATACACTGCATGGTACATATGCATGAATGAATGATGATACAAGATTGCACAGCAGCAGATGAGGACATGATGCCACAAACACTGACATGTTCCCCCATCTACATCCCATGTAGGTGATGCGGGATATGCACTCACGCCATGGATTATGACACCTGTACGGAGACCAAGGAACAGGCATGAAGAGGCATACAATAGGGCACATATCCGGACACGTGGAATGATTGAGAGGACATTTGGACTGCTGAAGGCCCGTTTCCGCTGTCTGAGCAGATCTGGCGGATCACTGCTGTACAGCCCAGTGAAGACGGGTAAAATCACGCTCGTATGTGCCATGCTGCACAATATATGCCTGCGCAGGAACATCCCAATGCCACCAGACGCAGATGAGGAAGATGGGGATGGGGATGGGATGGCACCGCCTCCCCCTGGGGGTCCACATGATGGCCAGAGAGCACGGGATGCCCTGATTCGCATTTACTTTTGAGTCACAGCACATTCACAGAAATGCACGAACATGATGACGACAATGAATTAATAGTTGCACTGTAAAATAAATTATCAATGTCCACACATGTATGTCTTGATTCGAAATGGTGATGTATTGATGTAATAACAACAGGGAAGGAGGTGCATTGGTTAGGGAAGCTGTACACACGGGGCCACCCCCACCCAGGCCCCATTGTTCAAACCCCCAAAACTACCTACCCCACCACCCAAACGTGCCCACCCCCACCCAGGCCCCATTGTTCAAACCCCCAAAACTACCTACCCCACCACCCAAACATGCCCACCCCCACCCAGGCCCCATTGTTCAAACCCCCAAAACGACCTACCCCACCACCCAAACATGCCCACCCCTCTTACACCCTTGTAGTCCACATGTGTACTGCACTGCCCCACACACATGCCATCACTTCCGTGTGCGCTTCTGTGCCTGTGCAACCTTGCCCGAGGGACCCGTTAGCCTACTCGAGCGCCTCCTTGGACTGGCAGTAGTGGAGCTGGATGGGGTGGTTGTGTTTGATTGCGCAGAATCTGGGATTGAGGGCATCCGTGCCAGATTTGCCTGTTGGCCAACCAACATGGCCTCTACAAGCCTGGAGGTGTGGTCGTTGCCCTCCCGCACATGGCATGCAAGGGTTACTATAGTGTTTGCAAAGCGTCCGATGGACCTCGACAGGCGACACACTGAGGCGCTGTAGCTCTCCCTCTGCAGCCTGGATTCCTCTAGCTGCCTCTCCACCAGCTGGGTGAGGGTAGCCTTCTGCTCCGCCATCCGCTGCATGCGGGCATTCAGTTCGGCCATGGATGGGGTGGGCGACCTCATGGGACTCCTCAGTGATGTGGGGCTGAACTCCAGCTCATGGAAGGAGCCCAGGTCTTCCAATGTGGGCATCTCCCCCTGTGGCCCCGTTTCGGAGGGCTCTTGCGGGGCACTGTAATCACTGCAGGCCGCCCCCTCTGCAGTGCTGCTGCCTTCGGTGTTGTGTTGGGTGGCCGTGATAGGTTCCCGTGGCACCTGTCTAGACTCAGGCAGTGTGGAGACGGTGGGGATGTCGGTGGTGGTGGTGGGCGGCACATCTGTAGTGGCTGGTAATGTGGCCAGAGGTGCAGAACTGCCGGCAGCATCCTCCTGTGTGGTGGCGGTGGCTTGTGTACTTGCCGGTGCAGATTGGCTGGCCTGTTGTGCAGTATCAGTGTCACTTGAAACGGCTGTGGGGACACAAAGGGCATGCAATTAGTGTTGTTGTGGTGGCAGATGGGTGCATCATATGCGTCATTAAGATTGTACATTGAATAGTGTTAGTCACATGCATCTGATTGCTGGTGTATGCATTCTGTGATATTGGTTGCCATACGGATCATGATGGGTCCTTTGGCCCACACATGCACTGCCTGGGGGGTGGGGGGGTTGTTAATGGTTCCTTTGGCCCACACATGCACTGCCTGGGGGGGGTTGTTAATGGGTCCTTTGGCCCACACATGCACTGCCTGGGGGGGGTTGTTAATGGGTCCTTTGGCCCACACATGCACTGCCTGGGGGGGGGGTTGTTAATGGGTCCTTTGGCCCACAAATGCACTGCCTGGGGGGGGTTGTTAATGGGTCCTTTGGCCCACACATGCACTGCCTGGGGGGGGTTGTTAATGGGTCCTTTGGCCCACACATGCACTGCCTGGGGGGGGTTGTTAATGGGTCCTTTGGCCCACACATGCACTGCCTGGGGGGGGGTTGTTAATGGGTCCTTTGGCCCACACATGCACTGCCTGGGGGGGGTTGTTAATGGTTCCTTTGGCCCACACATGCACTGCCTGGGGGGGTTGTTAATGGGTCCTTTGGCCCACACATGCACTGCCTGGGGGGGGGGTTGTTAATGGGTCCTTTGGCCCACAAATGCACTGCCTGGGGGGGGGGGTTGTTAATGGGTCCTTTGGCCCACACATGCACTGCCTGGGGGGGTTGTTAATGGGTCCTTTGGCCCACACATGCACTGCCTGGGGGGGGGGGTTGTTAATGGGTCCTTTGGCCCACACATGCACTGCCTGGGGGAGGGTTGTTAATGGGTCCTTTGGCCCACACATGCACTGCCTGGGGGAGGGGGGGTTGTTAATGGGTCCTTTGGCCCAGTACTCACAACTGCATATTTTCATGTGGCATTCATGTTTGGGCACTTACCGGCATCTGCAGGTGGGCTCACTCCTGCCTCAGCCTCCCCGATCCCATGGATTGCCTCAAGGTGGAGGACGCTGCTGCAACGCTCCTCCCATGCTTGCAGCCTCAGTGGGGAAGGGGGTCCTCCGCCTGTCCCACTGCTGCGTTGGCGGTGCGTGGAAATGAGGTTGCGTACCCTCAGCCTCAGGTCGTCCCACCGCTTGTGGCAGTCCTTCACGCTCCTCACTGTCACGCCAACTGCGTGCAGCTTCGGCCCACACCTCCTTCCTCCGCTGCTGTGTGGCACGCCGTTGGTCGGCGCTGAACAGCATCTCCGCATTGTCCACAATGTGCTCCACCAAGACGGTTAGCTCGCCTCGCTGAAGCGCTGTTTGCGCTGCCTCTGAGCAGGAATCCTGGCAGACATGCTGGTGGTCCCTTTTGGCTTCTCAGAGTTAGGATTGTGCTTGTGCTGACTCTGGATGGCAATGGATTGTGCTTTTATATGATGGCCGCCTCTCTGTTTCCTGTGTTGGCGATCATGGTATTTCCGGTTCCGTGTCCGTGGCGGCGGAGGCGGACACGGGTTTTGCGCCACTTGTGGCTGCGTTATTTCCATTTCCGTGGGGTTTTCCGTGACGGCGGTAACAACGTTTCCGAGTCCGTGTGGTGCGCGCAACCGACAGCGTGTAATCAGACGGTTTTTCCGCAACCTTGCGGACACGGAAACGTTTTTACCACCGTCACGGATTTTGCGCGGTCCCGGACTGGCAGGTTGTAATGAGGCCCTATGTCATTGATGATGTAAACTATAGGAGCATATAAGTTGTGGGGATTGGTTGGTGATATTGATATTGATATTTGATTTCTATCGCGCTCCTACACAAATGTTTCAGAGCGCGACATGGCAAGGGAAGGGAACAGGGGAGAACAAAACAGCGATCTTACTAGCCCTAGTGACATTGAGAATGCGGAAGTGCATGGGAGAGGGGGAGGGGAAAAGTGCATGGAAGGGGGGAGAAGTGGAAAGTGCGAAGCAGAGGAGAAACAGATAAATAACAATAAAAAAATAATAAAGGCAACAAACAGTGGTAGTGCAGACAGAAATTTGCAAGTGCTAGGTTTAAGGCAGCAGACAGGGTAGGTCTGATAAGTGCAGGAAGAAAAGGGGGGGCTGTATGGGTACAGATACAGACCCCAGTGCAAGTGGTGCCCCACAGGCAGTGCAGGAGGGTGGCAGGTTGAGCAGGTACCTGGGCCCGGACGCCAGAGGGTGGCCAGGTGCACAGTGCCAAGAGAGAACAGATAAGCAGGGGAGAGCGGGAGTGAAGGCAGAAGAAAAGAGGAAGGTCTTGAGGTGCTTCCGGAACCGGAGATGGTTCTCCTCAAGTTTTAGAGTGGGAGGGAGGCTGTTCCAGAGGGACGCCCCAGCCGAAGACAGAAATCTACCCCCAGCTTGTTTCTTTGAAAAACGACTGACCCTGAAGGAGATGGAGGTAGAGGAGCGAAGAGCTCGAAAGGGGAGTTATTTGCGGAGGGATAGCTGAAGGTATTTTAGACCCAGGCCCCAGAAAGCCTTGTGGACAATGCAGAGGGTTTTGAATTTAATCATTGCATCCACTGGGAGCCAATGGAGAGATTTAAGAGCTGGAGAGATACAATCCCAGGGCTTGAGGCCAAGGACAAGTCTCACAGTCCTGTTCTGGATTACTTGCAGAGGGCGGAGAGTAGAGGCAGGTATATTTAGAAAGAGTCTGTTACAATAGTCCAAGTTAGAGAGAACCAGAGCTTGGGATACCATGAGCTTCTGGGGGAAGGAGAGGAAAGGCAGAGTACCTCTGAGGAGGTGCAGTAGGAAATTTGACTTTTTAGAGACCTCAGAGATGTGGGCGGAGAAGGAAAGGGTGGAGTCAAAGATGACCCCAAGGTTCTTAGCCTCGCAGGTGGGGGTCGGAGGAGGGCCAAGGGAGGCCGGCCAGAGAGTGAGGGGAAAGGATGGTGAAGGAGTGCCGATGAAGAGGATCTTCGTCTTCCTGGCAGTCAGACAAAGATCATCGGCGGCACACCAATCTTGAATGGCAGTTAGGCAATCAGAGATGAAAGAGGGAGAGGAGGTGGCAGAAGGCAGCCTGAAAATGATTTGAGTGTTGTCAGCGTAGCACTGGAAATTTGAGCAGAAAGTGACAATGCAGTGGGCGAGAGTTGCCAGGTATTGGTTGAAAAACCAGGGTGAGAGGTTAGACCCCTGGGGAACACCACAGTTAGAGAGGAAGATAGATGAAAGGAAGGACCCAAGTTGGACCTGGGAGGGTCGATCTGAGAGGAAAGAGGTCAGCCAGGCCAGAGCCTGATCAGTGATACCCAGGTTTTCACTGAGACATTTGAGCAGGATGCTATGGTTGACCGTGTCAAAGGCAGAAGAGAGATCAAGGAGGATGAGGACAGAGGCAATGTTAGAGTCAAGGTTGGAGAGCAGATCTTCACAGATGTTCAGGAGAGCAGTTTCCGTGCTTCTGGCAGCTCTGAAGCCAGACTGGTGGTCATGGAGATAGCCAACAGAATTGGAATGAAGGTTAAGCTGAGAGATGGCCCACTTTTCCAGGAGTTTGCCCAGAAAGTGAGTAATGGACATTGGGTGATAGTTAGCTGTACAAGAAGGATCAGCTGTGGGTTTCCTGGGTTTCTTGAGAAGAGGATGCACAAAAGACTGCTTCAGAGGGGAGGGGAAGGATCCCGAGGCAAAGGAGTGGTTGCAAAAATCAGCAAGGGCCGGATCGAGGGTGTCAATGAGGTCCTTGATGGTTTTAGAGGAACGGGGATGAACCTGTTTTGACGAGGCTCTCATAGATCGGACTTGTCTAGCGACCTCGTCAGGGGAGAAAAGAGGAAAGGACGAAAAAGATGGTGGGTGGTGGCTAAATGAGGGTCAGTAAGCACAGATGGAGAGGGGAGAGGAGAGGAGGGGTGTGGGTGGAGAAGGTGGACAGGATGTCCTCGGTTATTTAAATGAATTGAGAGACAAGGGCATTGCAAAGAGCCTGGGAGGCAACAGGAGGGGTAGAGACTGCAGCAGGGTTGGCCAGCTCCTTTCAGATTTTAAAGAGTTCGGCCGTGTTGTTAGATGCCACAGAGACACAAGCTTGAATGTGGACTCTCTTCTTGGTGAGGACAGAGAGTCGGTGTTGCCTTTGTAGCAGGTGACAGGCCAGTTTGTCAGAGGATGAACAGGAAGTCCTTCATTTCCTCTCAGCCACCCTACACTTACGTTTAAGTGTAGCTAGGTCAGAGTCATACCAGGAATTGCACTTGCCTTTGGACTTCAAACAGATACTCATGACAGGGGCAAGAGCATCAAGCATATCAGAAATTGAAGAGTAGAGCAGAGACAGGCTTTGTGAGGATGTGAGACAGCCAAAGGTGGAGGGGGGGGAAAGTGGTGGCAAAAGCCTCAACTGACACACGCTTCATGGGCCGGATGTCCGAGAAGGTAGGTGGCAGTTTTGGGGTAGGCATGGCTTGGGGGGAAGAGAGGGAGAGATGAGAGGAGAGGAGGGAGTGATCGCTCCAGGAGAGAGAAGTGGTCAGAGGGATGGAGAGGGGGAGGACAGAGGAGATCAAGACATCGAGTGTGTGCCCTAGAGAGAGAGTCGGGCCAGAGGGGAGGATGGACAGGGAGAGGGAGTCGCAGAGGTCATGGGAGAGTACAGAGGAGGAGCAAGGAGAGTCTAAACGTATATTGAGGTCACTGAGGAGGAGGAGTTGAGTGGTAGAGGCCAGGAGGGAGAAGGAGAGGTCTGCCCACTCAGAGAGAAATTAGGTGATTTGACCAGGAGGCCGGTAGATGGTAACTGTCATGGGTACCAGGCATGTAGTCGGGGCAAGCTGGGTGGAGGCTTGGCAGGCCTGGCATAGGCACACAAAAAAACCCATAGCAAATACCTTCTTTTAATTCCTTCCTCGTGTTTGTAGTAACTTCCTGGTTACCACTTCCTGTTGCCAAACAGGAAGTGCATGAAAGTCCATGAGCTCTCTAGCGTTTGGGTGTGGCTGGCTATATAAGCCACACCCAAGATTCTTCCAGTGCTTCGTGTTGCTTTCTGTAGGCTGCATCAGCAACACACTCACCGTGCTTCTGCTTACCTGCTCTGGATAATCCTGCTTCTGCTTACCTGCTCCGGATCATCCTGCTTCTGCTTACCTGCTCCGGATCAACCTGCGTCTGCTTACCTGCTCCGGATCATCCTGCTTCTGCTTACCTGCCCCGGATCAACCTCTGTGCTTTCTCCACGCCGCAGTTTTCCCTGGACACTTGGTGAAAACTACACCAGCACCTGTAAGCACAAAGAAGAACTTTAATTAGTGCGCTCGCTCCAGTAATGCTGCGCATACTCACCAAATGTTCCCGCTATGCTGGAATCCAGGTTCGTAGTCCGAGCATCCAAATTCCGGCAAAAGTAAAGAGAGACATTACTTACTGCGCTCGCTCCAGTAACGCTGTGCATACTTACCAAAATTCCTGTAAAAGAAAGGTGAGACATTACTTACTGCGCTCACTCCAGTAACGCTGTGCATACTTACCGAAGCCTCTGTGCATACTTACCGGATCTCCGAGGCTCTCCAGTAGTGCTGAACCCAGTCTCGTGGTGCAAGCACTCCATAATCCACTCCTGCAAGGGAAAGGAGAGACATTACTAGGTGCGCTTGAACCTATAACGCTGCGCATACCTACCGGCGGTTCTGAGTTCTACATGCAGCGCTACTCACCCACGATACCTTTGGCACAATAAAGACAATTCGGACAGTACCAGACTCTCAAATCTACCGTTTGTCTTGTGGAAAGGACTTTCTTGCTAGTGAAGAAACTCGCACATTGAACACTCTGCCTCGCTGTGAAAGCATATAACAGCGTGTGGCATCAGAACTCGGCAAACAGACATTGGCAACATCCCTACGAGTGTAGGGCTGTGAATCTCCCATAGAATCGCACCCCTGCGAATGAGGGATGGAGTGCACACCCAACTAAAAACCAAGGTGTTCCTCCTAGTGAAACAGGGGAAGTGAGAACTCGGGGTCAAAGGAGGCTCACCCATCGCTCCTGAAGAGACACAGGTGAGTGTGACAGTAACAACAGTAAGAGAATAGGTAGGCGAGAGAGAAAGCCTACAGACAAGGCATTCAAAAGAGGAGTAGGTCTGAGTGGGAATGATAGAGGCAGGAATCCACTCAGGAAAGATCAGGGCTACCCCCCACCGGACTGGGAGGACCTGGGTGCTGAGAGGATCTTGTAGCCATCAAGGAGGAGAGTGTCAAAACTTGTGACAGAGCTGGCCATGAACCATGTCTCAGTAAGACCAAGGACATCATGGTTTAGTTCTTCAAGGAGGTGGCAGATGTCAGAGGAGTGTTTAACAGCAGAGCGAGAGTTGAGAGGGGCAATATAAAGAAGCTTGCCAGCCTTAAAGACCTTCCAGGGAGGGGTACAGATCAGAGGTACACCTTGTGTAGGAGAAAGAGCGCTAGGAGGAGCAGGGAGATGGAGAGAGAGGGCAAGGTAGCCAAGGGGGAGAGGAGGGGACAGCAGGAGATGAGAGGAAATTGATGAGGTGAGGGAAGCGCTTATCAAAGAGGAGGAGATTGGCCTGAGGACTTGGACCATGACAGTGCCATTTAGGTAGACTAATGATGACTTTAGAGGAGTCGAAGGAAGCCATGAGAACTTCCCAGCGAGTGCCACCATTAATGGGAGAGGAGGAGATAGGGCAGAGCACAGAGCGCATATGAGGAGTCCATAGATCTGGTGAAGGAACGACAAAGAGGATGTCGGCGAGGGTCTGTCAGGCGGAAGCATTGGAGTAGGTGTTGGCGATAGGAAGACCAGGGTCAGAGGCCAAGATATCCTTCTTGAACTTCTTCCTAACAGACTTAGTGAGAAGGGAAGGATAGTCAATGGAGAAGCAGCTGAAAAAGATAGGAGAAACAGAAAGCGCCATTGGGGTGGAAGTGAGGAGAGGATGGAGATACTGCAGGGGTAAGGCAGGTTGGTGTGGGACAAAAGAGTGTGGTGAGGTCACTGGGCTGGCAAGCTACAAAGAAGAAACAGTATACAAGCAAAATACAGAGAATTTCACAATGGGCAGCAAGATTTGACTTTTTAGAACAAAGCAAAAACAGCAAGATTTGACTAGTCTAGTGCAAACTAGACACTATGGGGGCAATTCATAGAATTCAGCGCACAAGTGGCGCACGCGGCTGGCGCACAGTGTGCGCGTGCGAATCCCTGCGCCAGCCGCGTGTGCCAAAATACATTTCCGCACACAGCGTATTCATGGATTCCACCAAAACCAGCCGAGGCACACAGTGGTGCAGCGACCCTGCAGCAGCACCAGTTACGCCCCCCAAGAACGCCCCTTGCGCAGGGAAAAGCCATCAAAATCCCCAATCCAGCGCAAAGGGCTGCGCTAACCCTGTACCAGCGCGGCAAGCGGGGTACGTGTATGACTGGGGTGCGCGGGAAGTTCCTCACGTTATTTCAGCTGAGTACGTGTATTTCAGGGGTGCGCGGGAAGTTCCACACGCGATTCCATCAGGGTATGTGTACATCAGGGGTGCGCGGGAAGTTTCACACGTGAATTCAGCAGGGTACGTGTATTTCAGGGGTGCGCGGGAAGTTTCACATGCGATTTCAGCTGGGTACGTGTATTTCAGGGGTGCGCTGGAAGTTCCACACGCGAATGTCCTGGGTACGTGTATTTTGGGGTGCGCGGGAAGTTTCACACGCGATAACAGCAGGGTACGTGTATTTCAGGGGTTCCGTGGAGTACTACACGTGAATTGGCCGTATGGGTCCTCCCAGGTGTTCGCTCCACAACCTCCACGGCCCCTGCAGGCAGCCCACACCACGGGGGACTACCCTGCACCCCCACTCATGTCCCCCAGCACCCCCACCCCTCAGCACTGTGGGGCACCTGCCAGCAGGCCCTCACTCATGTCCAACTCATGTCCCCCTGCACCCCCACCCCCCAGCACTGTGGGGCACCCTCCACCAGGCCCCCAACTCATGTCCCCCTGCACCCCCACCCCCCAGCAGTGCAGGGCACCCTCCACCAGGCCCCCACACATGTCCCCCTGCACCCGCACCCCCCAGCACTGTGGGGCACCTGCCAGCAGGCCCCCACTCATGTCCAACTCATGTCCCCCTGCACCCCCACACCCCAGCACTGTGGGGCACCCTCCACCAGGCCCCAACTCATGTGCCCCTGCACCCCCACCCCCCAGCACTGTGGGGCACCTGCCAGAAGGCCCCCACTCATGTCCAACTCATGTCCCCTTGCACCCCAACCGCCCAGCACTGTGGGGCACCCTCCACCAGGCCCCAACTCATGTCCCCCTGCACCCCCGCCCCCCAGCACTGTGGGGCACCTGCCAGCAGGCCCCCACTCATGTCCAAACCATGTCCCCCTGCACACCCACCCCCCAGCACTGTGGGGCACCCTCCACCAGGCCCCCAACTCATGTCCCCCTGCACCCCCACCCCCCAGCACTGTGGGGCACCCTCCACCAGGCCCCAACTCATGTCCCCCTGCACCCCCACCCCAAGCACTGTGGGGCACCCTCCACCAGGCCCCCAACTCATGTCCCCCTGCACCCCCACCCCCCAGCACTGTGGGGCACCCTCCACCAGGCCCCAATTCATGTCCCCCTGCACCCCCACCCCCAGCACTGTGGGGCACCCTCCACCAGGCCCCAACTCATGTCCCCCTGCACCACCACCCCCCAGCACTGTGGGGCACCAGCCAGCAGGCCCCCACTCATGTCCAACTCATGTCCCCCTGCACCCCCACCCCCCAGCACTGTGGAGCACCTGCCAGCAGGCCCCCACTCATGCCCAACTCATGTCCCCCTGCACCCCCACACCCCAGCACTGTGGGGCACCTGCCAGCAGGCCCCCACTCATGTCCAACTTATGTCCCCCTGCACCCCCACCCCCCAGCACTGTGGGGCACCTGCCAGAAGGCCCCCACTCATGTCCAACTCATGTCCCCCTGCACCCCCACCGCCCAGCACTGTGGGGCACCCTCCACCAGGCCCCAACTCATGTCCCCTGCACCCCCACCCCCCAGCACTGTGGGGCACCTGCCAGCAGGCCCCCACTCATGTCCAACTCATGTCCCCCTGCACACCCACCCCCCAGCACTGTGGGGCACCCTCCACCAGGCCCCCAACTCATGTCCCCCTGCACCCCCACCCCCCAGCACTGTAGGGCACCCTCCACCAGGCCCCAACTCATGTCCCCCTGCACCCCCACCCCCCAGCACTGTGGGGCACCCTCCAACAGGCCCCCAACTCATGTCCCCCTGCACCCCCACCCCCCAGCACTGTGGGGCACCCTCCACCAGGCCCCAACTCATGTCCCCCTGCACCCCCACCCCCCAGCACTGTGGGGCACCCTCCACCAGGCCCCAACTCATGCCCCCATGCACCCCCACCCCCCAGCACTGTGGGGCACCTGCCAGCAGGCCCCCACTCATGTTCAACTCATGTCCCCCTGCACCCCCACACCGCAGCACTGTGGAGCACCTGCCAGCAGGCCCCCACTCATGTCCAACTCATGTCCCCTGCACCCCCACCCCCCAGCACTGTGGGGCACCTGCCAGCAGGCCCCCACTCATGTCCAACTCATGTCCCCCTGCACCCGCACCCCGCAGCACTGTGGGGCACCTGCCAGCAGGCCCCCACTCATGTCCAACTCATGTCCCCCTGCACCCCCACCCCCCAGCACTGTGGGGCACCTGCCAGCAGGCCCCCACTCATGTCCAACTCATGTCCCCCTGCACCCCCAACCCCCAGCACTGTGGGGCACCCTCCACCAGGCCCCAACTCATGTCCCCCTGCACCTCCACCCCCCAGCACTGTGGGGCACCCTCCACCAGGCCCCCAACTCATGTCCCCCTGCACCCCCACCCCCCAGCAGTGCAGGGAACCCTCCACCAGGCCCCCACACATGTCCCCCTGCTCCCCCACCCCCCAGCACTGTGGGGCACCCTCCACCAGGCCCCAACTCATGTCCCCCTGCACCCCCACCCCCCAGCACTGTGGGGCACCTGCCAGCAGGCCCCCACTCCTGTCCAACTCATGTCCCCCTGCACCCCCACCCCCCAGCACTGTGGGGCACCCTCCACCAGGCCCCCAACTCATGTCCCCCAGCACCCCCACCCCCCAGCAGTGCAGGGCACCCTCCACCAGGCCCCCACACATATCCCCCTGCACCCGCTCCCCCCAGCACTGTGGAGCACCTGCCAGCAGGCCCCCACTCATGTCCAACTCATGTCCCCTGCACCCCCACCCCCCAGCACTGTGGGGCACCTGCCAGCAGGCCCCCACTCATGTCCAACTCATGTCCCCCTGCACCCGCACCCCGCAGCACTGTGGGGCACCTGCCAGCAGGCCCCCACTCATGTCCAACTCATGTCCCCCTGCACCCCCACCCCCCAGCACTGTGGGGCACCTGCCAGCAGGCCCCCACTCATGTCCAACTCATGTCCCCCTGCACCCCCACCCCCCAGCACTGTGGGGCACCCTCCACCAGGCCCCAACTCATGTCCCCCTGCACCTCCACCCCCCAGCACTGTGGGGCACCCTCCACCAGGCCCCCAACTCATGTCCCCCTGCACCCCCACCCCCCAGCAGTGCAGGGCACCCTCCACCAGGCCCCCACACATGTCCCCCTGCTCCCCCACCCCCCAGCACTGTGGGGCACCCTCCACCAGGCCCCAACTCATGTCCCCCTGCACCCCCACCCCCCAGCACTGTGGGGCACCTGCCAGCAGGCCCCCACTCATGTCCAACTCATGTCCCCCTGCACCCCCACCCCCCAGCACTGTGGGGCACCCTCCACCAGGCCCCCAACTCATGTCCCCCTGCACCCCCACCCCCCAGCAGTGCAGGGCACCCTCCACCAGGCCCCCACACATATCCCCCTGCACCCGCACCCCCCAGCACTGTGGGGCACCTGCCAGCAGGCCCCCACTCATGTCCAACTCATGACCCCTGCACCCCCACCCCCCAGCACTGTGGGGAAAACTCCACCAGGCCCCAACTCATGTCCCCCTGCACACCCCCAGCACGGTAGGGCACCTGCCAGCAGGCCCCCACTCATGTCCAACTCATGTCCCCCTGCACCCCCACCCCCCAGCACTGTGGGGCATCCTTCACCAGGCCCCCAACTCATGTCCCCCTGCACCCCCACCCCCCAGCAGTGCAGGGCACCCTCCACCAGGCCCCAACTCATGTCCCCCTGCACCCCCACCCCCAGCACTGTGGGGCACCCTCCACCAGGTCCCCATACATGTCCCCCAGCCAACATGTCATCACAATCTAGATCCCAGGCCCTTATGGTTAGCCTCCAAATGCCAAACACCCACCCGAGTATTGCATCCACCCACTTAGAAATGGCAATAACATGATAGAACCCCAATTGCAAGTTTGGAAATGAACACATGTCCCTCACATACACCCAATGGGTGTCAGTGAATCTCAAAACCCATATCATGATATGCATGAAACCAATGAGATGATACTACACATTGAAGTTTGAACAAAAAATATGTATTAAAAGCAACATAAATTGAATCAAAAATAAACAAACTAAAATGGGAATTCAAAAAAATAAAAACCAGCATGTCCGTGAAATAATGCAAAACCACAAATCATAATCCAAAGGAAAGGTGTCCAAAGTCACAGTCCACAAAAGTAAATCCAATGGAAAATGAAAATTGAAAACCATTGCTCCATGGGTAAATCGTGAAAAAAAATTAAAATCCAACAGTCAACTATATACAGATAAACAATCCAGGGTCCATGATCCCAACAGAAGAAATGAAACCTATCTAATAGCACTAGCTAATAAAAAAAAACTATATACAAAAATGTGGCCCATTGTCCAAAAGGTCCAAAAAAAATGCAAAACCAAAGGAAACCTAACACTAACTACAGAACTATTTACAAGGGCAGAGGGCTAGTCCGACGGCTCACTTTTGGATGTCCCGGGCCAGGGCATCATCAAACTCCTGCTCAATGTCCCGGAGGCGGTCCTCCTCCATGGCCCCGAGGGTCCGCAGCGCTGTCGACGTGTCCACCTCGAACCCCCTGTGGATTGCCTCGAGGCACTCAGCCCGCCTCAGGGCCCTCCGCATGGAGTTCTCCGCCCTGACCATCGTGAGCCGTGCCTCTTCCGCCCGCTGCCACTCCGCATCTATGACGTGGCCCAACCGCTGCCACACGGAAGACACTTCCGGTCCAGGGTCCTCCTGCCCTCCGGCCGATGCCTGCCCCTCCGATGTCGAAGGCCCCGAGCCATCATGGCTCCCACCACGTTGCTGCTGCTGCTGTGCCTCTGCCCGTGCACTGCCTCCTGCTGCCTGCACATCCTCCGCAGGCTGGGGTGCAGTCGTTGATGTGGCCACCCCTGCTGGACGTCCGACTCCCGACTGTGGCAGGGATGCCTCCTCCACCAGCCTGGCCACACCATCAGAGGCAGCTCCACAGGGCACCCAGGTGACTGATGGGTGGGAAGATGGCACGGAGGACGACTGGCGCATAGGGGGTTCAGTTGAGGAGGGGGTCGTAGTGAGCCCCATCAAACGGAGGAATCCGGCCTGGGTGACCTGTCCCAGTTGGCCGAGGCGGTGAACGAGCCATTCGAGATGACGTGCAGTCTCCTCATGAAAAGACTGCAGGTCACCTCGCATGGCCCATTGACGCAACGCCACACCAGTCAGGACAGGCTCAACCCGGACCCGGATAGCCACGTTCGCAGGCAGAGGAAGGCCAGTTGTCGTGAGCTCATCCCCTTCCTGAAAACGGGTCTGGACGTAGGCATCCCTGCTGGTGCAAGATGATGCAGTGACAGGATCAGGGACAGGATTGCACACAGGCACCTCCGCTGCGGCCTGTGCTGCTTCCTGTCCCTGGTCCTGCACTGCACCACTAGCACCAGTGGAATCCCCACCTCCAGACCCCGTCTCTGTTGCTTGCACGGCCTCCTCCTCCACCAAACCCCCACCAACCTGGATGACTCAGTGCCATCTTCACCTGTTGGGCCCTATGGGGTCCGAGCTGCCCCTTCTGCTGCCGAGGAGTCCAACTCCGACCTCCGCCTCTTGGACCTCCCCCCGGCAGCTGCAGCCTGGGACGCGGCACCGGACTCCTCACTCCCCGACGAGATCACAACCTGGGAGGGGAGCCGGGCCTTGCGTCTCCGGCTGGCGGTGCGATCCCCGCCGCTGTGCTCCATAGCACCTTCTCCGCCCTCTTCATCAGTTGACGCTGCAGACAGGGAGAAATAAAACACAGGCATCAGGGCACTGTACAATGGACACATACACACATGACAGTTGTACATGAGTGGCATTGGCAAACCTCAGACATGCCATCACAATCCCCAACACACATGTCATTTCAACTTGCACACATGAGCCATACCACAGCCATATCGCAACTGCCAGCACCATCCATACACATACAACAACATGAGCAGGCAAAGGTGAGCCAGACATCACATGCAACACAGGGAGTGCACTACACATGTACACACACCACCACACTTGCATGCATGTGTACACCTCTGCCAACTGTCGCAGTGTTCAGATGGGCATCCCTGTCACATCTGCCAATCAGGCTCCACATCCCGCTGTCACATGCATCCATGTTGCATCACTGTTGCACCCTTGTCAAATACACACACATGCACATGTACACAGTGCTGATACATGCAGCTGAAAACAACATACATGCGTGACATCACGAACATGCCTACTTACATACACATTCATCCAAACATGTGTGCCCACACAACTGCATTTGGCATGCAAGCCTACACACACAAGCACCATCCATGTCTCACACATGACAGCCCTTGCATGTGTTAGCCTCACGGCCCTGTACACCCCCACCCATACTCGGCCCCATACAAACAGATGTGCAACCTGCACACTACTGAAACATCACCACACGCACAGCTTACAATCAGGATGCATGTACACTTACCGCTCGACTCCAGACGGTCTGCCTCTCAAGGACCTGGACGTGGAGCGCTGGGGATATGCGTTCCAGGACCCTCATCTGATCTTCCGACAAGTGGCCCCGGTGCCCCTTAGCATCCGCTGCCTTCAAGAGGCGCCGGGCCTTGTTGAGGGTCCTGGACCTGAAGTCCTCCCAGCGCTTCTTGACATGTTGGAAGTCGCGGACTGCCACCCCCTCCACGTTGATGGCAGTCACGATGTCCGTCCAGATCCGAGTCCGTCCTTCCTTGTCGGCACGGGAACTTCCGAAGAGGGCATCATACTGCCCCAGGACTTGCTCCACCAGGACACCAACTTCCCTGGCACTGAAGCTGGTGCCCCTCTGCCTCTCTGGCCGGGGGTTGTCAGTGGTGCCAGATGTTGCAGTGCCCGACATGACAACCCCAGAGGCAGGAGTGGGTGGGCAACTGGGTCCTGGGGCTGGGCTGTGGAGCGATGGAATCCCAGTCGGGAGTCTTCGGTTCCAGCAGGGGTGGTCACAGCAACAGCACCCCTGGCTGATGTGCAGGCAGCAAATGGCAGGGCACGTGGGCAGCAGGCAGTCAGGCAGCAGCAGATGGCAGGTGGGAGCGTGCTCGGGGCTCTGGGGGGCAGTAATTCGGCCTTCTGGGCAGGAGCGTGGTCTTCCGTGTGCTTACGCGTGGCCAGCTTGATACGGAGTGATTTGGCACGTGAAAATTCTGCACGTCAGCGTGTAATTCGAGGAAAGGTCCTTAGCGAGTAAGCGCGTCTGCACGCATACGCAATTTCATTGGACAGAAGGCCCTTCAAGCGCAAGCGCCTCTGTGACGTGACGCGCGCAGGCGTGCATGGGCGTTTCAGTGCGCGTGAAAATCTGCACGTCCGCGTGTAATCCGAGGAAAGGGCCCATGCGCGTAAGTGACGTGACGCACAAGGACGTTTCCCTCAGCACGGGTTAAAGGTGAGCGGGGCCAGCAGTTCGCTGTACGTGCCTTTCGTGGAGACCGACGTATGTTGCTGCTTCATGTTGTTTCGCGCGCCATCACACTTCACAGCTATCAAGGACTTATCTCTTCTTTTGGCGCGGGTATTGGCTACGCGTGTTTTTCTGCATCGCGCTAGTCAGACGGTGAGTCGCACACACTATTTTTCCTACTGCGGGTGCCCCTGTGTATCGCACCCATTTTCGATGTCATAGTAATCTGCGTGTCCCATGCGCACGCGTTATTCATGTTACTGGGTGCCACCGCGTACTGCGGGAGGTTGAATCCACGCACATAGGCTGCAGGGTTGCGTGCACAGTTTTACTGCAGTTTTGGGGTGCCTGAGCTTTGCGTGACCCGTCACTACATCACCGGGGTCACATACAGCCTTGCAGGTGCAGGGGGGCTGTTAACATCTTGCTTCCCACCCCCTTCATCCCAATTGCCCAGGTCAATTGTGGTGTACACCTCCCATTGGCACTACTCCATCTGTGCCAGCACTACTACATCTGTGCCATGGTTGGGAGGAAACCAAAGGTGGGGGCGCCTCACCTGGGCGTACTCCTCGTGGCGGGCGTGGTCGGGGACGTGGCCGTGGTGACCAGGGAGTAGGGGGACTCCAGGGTGTCCAGGGCAGCCACAGAGGGGGAAGAGGCAGGGGTGCGCCACTTGAGCACAATGTTGTGCCATGTGTCGATACAGTCATGCCACCACCCCCTGTGGTTCCGGGGGATGCAGCTTCTGCATCTGGCACTGGTGCCCGTGTGACCCGGCAGTCAGTTCCATCGACTGCCACGGGCCCAAGGGTAGTGGTAGCTGCAGGTGCAGCTGTGGACACCGCCACCCAGGCTCAGGGTCTGCCAGCGCAGGCTGCGTTGGCACTTGAGGAGCCCTTGGTAGATTTCCAACAGGCCAGGAGGGAAACCATAGGGGCAGGCCGGGCTGCTCAGACCAAGACACGTGTCCCTGGGGCAGTTATGTCATCTGCTGCCCCGAACAGCCGGGTGTTGGCAAGTGCAGGGGCAGATGCACCCAACAACACCCCGGTTGTGAGTCTGCCAATCAGGACCGTTGCGGTCAATGACCCTGCCACAGCTGATGTTGCTGCGCAGGGTCCATTACAGGGCACCCAGCTGCCACTGACACAAGTCAGGCCTTTGGTCGTCCCTCCACCTGCCACTCCCTTGGCTCAATCCACCGAACCCACTGGCCATACTGGTCAGGGCGGCACTAGCCAGCCAGGGTCTGCGCCACAGTCCAAGAGGAGGAAGGTTGCACCTGCAGCACAGGCTGGGACCCCACACACAGCCACGACCTCCTGCACGTCGAGGAAGAAGCCTTTCTGCAAGCAGGAACTGGACTTCCTCGTGGGCTACGTGCGGGGCCACAGCCGTGACATGCTAGTGGGTGCCAATAGTAGGACTACGGCTGCCCAATGTGACACCCACTGGAAGCATGTTGCGTAACATGTCAGTTAATTCGGCCATGAGGTGCGCACGGCGCAAGAGTGCAAAAAGCATTGGAATGACATCAAACGCAGCAGTAAGGCTAAGCGTGCCTCTAATTACAACTTGACTCTGGTGACTGGCGGTGGGCCTGCACCAGAGGAGGAAGAGCTCACTCCGCATGAGGCACTCGTTGCGGAGTTCATACCACCTGAATTGGTCGAAGGAGTGGGAGAGATGCTGGTCTTTGATGCCCAGTCCAGTGAGTGTTGATGCGTGTTTGTTGAGGAAGTGTGTGTTTCACTTGTGGGATGTGTTGTGCATGATTGCCACTACATGTGACGTGTACTTGGTTCTGATGTGTAAGTAATGCAATGCTTCCGTGATGCATGTCTCCTCTGCCTGCATGCAGGGACTCCATGTAGGCATGCTCCCTTGCCCCTCCTCCGCCACTCTGCACCCCAGTTCCACCTTTGCACTGGTCTGCTTCAATCTTGCCAATGTGTACTTTCCTGTTCATGTGTCCTGTGTAGATTTATTTATTTTATTTATTTATTTATTTATATAGCGCAGACCAGGCCCAAAGGCAACCGGGCGCATATCTTGGCAGAAAGTTACAGGTATAACATATCATCACATTGGTACCAACAGATTGTGAACAAAATATACAAAATATACAATTGACGTTACAAATCAGAGCAATAAGCAGAACAGTAGTGACGGAACAAAGCAGAGCTAGGTCCCAGATGGCCCGTCAGAGTCAGAGGGCGGTTGTTAGTGAGATGTAACTAACGAAAGCTTGGCTTTGTGTTTGAATAGGTTAAATGACGTTAAGGTTCTGATAGTGAGTGGTACAGTGTTCCAAAGCTTGGCTGCCAGGACAGGGAAGCTTGCACCCCCAGCTGTATGAAGCTTGAATCTAGGGATTGCAAGACCGTGGGACTGTGCAGATCTAAGTACTCGCGTTGGTATATGTTGAGTGAATCGAGAGGCTAGATATGAAGGGGCCTGGTGGTTAACACATTTGTATGTAAGAGTAAGTGCTTTCAGTGAGATCCTTTGGGCGACTGAGAGCCAGTTGAGGTTCTTCCTGGTTTCTGAGATGTGGGCAGATCGGGGGATATTAAGAGCCGCTCTAATGGCATTATTTTGGGTAGTCTGAAGTTTGTTAAGATTACCCTGGTTAGTGCCTTGGTAAAATGCATTACAATAGTCCAGTTTGGACATAACCAAGGTCCTGGCCAGGGTAATGCAATTCTGGGCGGTAAGGAATGGGCGACAGGCTGAGATCAGTTTGCAGGTGTAGGCAGACGCAGCAGCCACTGCATTAGTTTGTCGGGTGAGAGTCAAGGAAGCGTCCAAGTAGATACCCAAAGTTTTGGTATCTTTAGATACTTTAATTAGATTACCGTCAATGTTAAAGGAGCCGAACAGGGGACTTAGTTTGTTAAGTCTCTGTTGCGTGCCTAGGATGAGAAGCTCAGTCTTGTCATCGTTGAGGCACAGCTCGTGCTGGGCCATCCATGCTTGAATGACAAGGTAAATGTCATTGAGGGCTTTGGAGTCAACAATGTAGTCACCAGTAATGGGTATGAGTATCTGGGTGTCATCGGCGTAGTTCGTGTAGGTGACACCCAGATAGTCAAGCACATCAAATAATGGTTTGGTGAAGACATTATAGAGAGTAGGGGAGACACAGGACCCTTGCGGGACTCCACAAGGGACTGGTGTAGGGTCGGCCGATGCGGTAGGTGAGAAAACTCTCATGTGCCTGTTGTCGAGGAATGACCTGATCCAGTTGGATGCGTTGTCAGAGAAGTGGGCAGCGGACTTCAGGTGCCGACATAGTATTTGGTGGTTGACCAAGTCGAAAGCAGCGGATAAGTCCAGTAGTAGTAGAAGGGCCAGTTTACCGTTGTCTTTAAAGTCCTCAATTTGAGTTTTGAGGTCAAGAAGAGCTGTTTCAGTCCCGTGCTTGGGTCTGAAGCCAGACTGTCTTGAGCCGAGGAGGTTGTTAGTTTCTAAGTAGTTCTGAATCTGCAGGTATGCTGCTCTGTCAAGTATTTTGAGTAGGAACGGTACAGTGGTAATAGGTCTGTAGTTAGTTGGTGTTTCAGGGTCCAGATTCGTTTTTTTTAGGAGAGGGATAACCCATGCGTCCTTTAAATTGTTGGGTACCGTTCCAGTTAGGAATGAAGAGTTGATGAAGGTGGTTATGAAAGGAGCGAGGTCCTGTGCCGCTTCCTTAATGATAGGTGCTGGGCAGGAGTCACCTTGGCAGTTAGAGGGTTTTAGGTTGCGAATGATGTTTTCGACCTCGAGGGTGGTGAGTGGGGTGAAGCTGAAAGGGGTGTGAGTAAAGGAGGCCGTTGGCGTAGTGGAAGGTTTAGTGGGGGGGTTGGTGAGTAGGGTAGTTTGTTTGGTGTTAATTTTTGATTGCAGGGTGGTGATTTTGTTGAGGAGAGCGTTTTGGATGTTATTGCACCATTGGCTGTCTTTAGTGCAGGTATCAGGAACGGGGGAGGGGGCTTCCAATTCTTTAAGGATTTTAAATAACTCCTTAGTGTTGGATTCTGCTTGTGTGATTCGTTGGTTGTAAGTCACCTTTTTGGCTTGTAAGATTGCTTCCTTGTAGTTGTGGGTAGCGATGATGAGGCGTTCTTTGTTAGGGTCACATGGGTGGCTCTTCCAGAGTGATTCAGCCTTGCGTTTTACTTTGCGTAAGGCTCGTAACTGCGGGGTGAACCAGGAATTCAAATGGGCTTGTTGTTTAGCTTTCCGTAATTTAAGCGGTGCTATATTATCAATGGCTTTGAGCAGTGTTTGATTGAAGATGTCTACTAAGACTGTAGGGTCGTTGTGTTGGGACACACATTTGTTCAGGATAGGAAGGATGAGTGGGAGAAGTTTATCCCTGGTGATGTCTTTTTTGTTCCTTGTGGGAGTGGCTGGAGCTATCGTGGGAGTGGTGAGAGGGTTGGTTGCTGGTAGGTGGAAGATGATGATGTGGTGGTCGGACCAGGCACAAGCGTGGTTGGAACTTATGGTAGTGTTGCAATTGAGATCAGAAATCCAATCGAGCGTTCTACCTCTAATATGGGTAGGTTTGTCAATGCGCTGTTGGAATCCTAAATTAGCTAATGTGATAGCGACCTCAGAGGCCAAATGATCCTTAGTGTCATGTAGGCCAAGGTTGAGGTCACCTAGAAGCAATACCTGAGAGTTGGGTTTTGTATTGACAGTCAGAATGGCTGTGATCTCATCTATGAAGGAGCCAAGTGGTCCTGGAGGTCTATAGATAAGGTGGAGGGTAGCAGTGTTAGTTGGAGATAAGGTGAGTTTCACGGAGAGGGATTCTGCACAACTGAGCTCTGTGTTGGGGATGATTCTAAGTGTGATGTTATTTCTATGTATGAATGCGACTCCACCCCCTTTGGATGTTGATTGTCGGTCAGCTCTAAGGATAGAGTAACCGTTGGGGATAGCGAGGGAAAGAAGTGGGCCAGAGGCTGCGTGTAACCAGGTTTCGGTAATGGCCACAAAATCGAGGTTATGAGTGGTAATGAGGTCAGAGATGTCCAGTGCGTGGGCCGTAATAGATCTGGCGTTAATGAGGGCACCCTTGAGTTCTTTGGCAGAGATGGTGCTGTAGGATGATGGTAACTTCTGTGAAGTAGTGGTGACGTGTGTGTGCTGAGTGCAGTGGGCACGAGGCAGTCTGGATCCAAGTCTAAGATTCCTGACTTGGAGTGCGCAAGGTTGATTAGGTATGGGTTTAGTGGCAAAGTGATGGAGCCATAGGGGAGGGTCATTGAGGTATGGGTTACTAAGGGGCATTGCGGTCTGGTGTAAAGTAGGGTGATGAAGGTCGGTCTTAACGGTGCTGGGAGGAGTAGGGGGATAAAGGGATGTGGCAATGATGAACCCTGCGATGATGGCGAGGGTAAGGTGGCTGGCAGTTGGCAGTGGCCGCATATCGTGAACCAAGTGCCCTAACCGTCTGTGCGGTAGTGTAAGCGTGCACTGGAGGGGACGTGGAGGAGTTCTGCGCTGGGCAGAGGTAGGATCAGCCAGGAAGTGGCAGTCCAAGTGAAGCTTGTTAGGTGAGTGCATGTGTAATTATGCAATCAATGACTCAAAAGGCAGTGGTTCAGCTAGTCTGACTGGGTAAGTACATGTGCGATTATGCAATCAATGACTCAAAAGGCAGTAGTTCAGCTAGTCTGACGAGTTGAGTGCAGCAAGTTGCGAGCAAATTAGCTTAACATCAAACGCTATGCGACTACAGAACATAAAGGAAGGTGCGCGGCGTACATATGAGGAATTACAAGAGGCGGTGATTCGTAATTAGAGTGGTGATGAAAAATGTGGCACTACGTAGTGAAGGTGCTCCCGAATGAGAGAGGGGAGTGTCCTTAATATCCAGTCGGGGCAACAAGGGACGACAGGCTAGGTGAGTTCACCATACCGGGATCAGCTAGGTCAGGTCCACGAAGAGTGTTACCGCATTTCTTGACGGCGTTCCGTATGTGTCCTAAGGATCAGGAGTACATCATCAGCTGGGAATGAGTGTGCTGCGGAGCGGTGACCAGCACCGTGGCGGACCGGTGTCATATATAGGGGTTCAGCATAAGGCGCTCCCTCACGCTCCACGGCGCGAACAGGGAGCAAACAGGGGCCTTAGTATGGGCCTTCGTGTGGCCGCCGGCGCTTCCGCCTGCCGGCGGATGTGGGTAAGGGAAAAGGCCGCTAGTTGCTTAGCAGCGAGGCATCAGCCTCGGTTTCATGCCGCGCTGCGCCCGGCATTAGTAGGTCAGGCAAGGTAGGTCAGGCAGAGCGTGCTCGATGCTCGATGGCATCTGAATAATGATTTTTCTTGGTGCAGGCAGGTGCAGTGAGGGTATCTGTGCCTTACTGCATGGATGGCTCTAGGTGGGCTTTCAGTGCGGCTGGGTAGCGAGGATGGCGGTGACCGCGGCACGTGGAATGCTCCTGCTGCTGAATGGTGGCTGCTGCAGGGGAGGAGGGGCTCCTGCCCTCTCCTCAGGGTGGCTGCTGGCGGTGAAGAATGGGGCTCCAGGGGCAAACAGGGGCCTTAGTATGGGCCTTCGTATGGCCGCCGGCGCTTCCGCCTGCCGGCGGATGTGGGTAAAGGAAAAGGCCGCTAGTTGCTTAGCAGCGAGGCATCAGCCTCGGTTTCATGCCGCGCTGCGCCCGGCATTAGTTGGTCAGGCAAGGTAGGTCAGGCAGAGCGTGCTCGATGCTCGATGGCATCTGAATAATGATTTTTCTTGGTGCAGGCAGGTGCAGTGAGGGTATCTGTGCCTTACCGCATGCATGGCTCTAGGTGGGCTTTCAGTGCGGCTGGGTAGCGAGGATGGCGGTGACCGCGGCATGTGGAATGCTCCTGCTGCTGAATGGTGGCTGCTGCAGGGGAGGAGGGGCTCCTGCCCTCTCCTCAGGGTGGCTGCTGGCGGTGAAGAATGCTACCTTCCAGCGTAGAATCTGCCAGACATATGCCGTGTGGTACAGCCTTAGTACTTGATGCAGGGTATCTCACTTGTACTGTGCATAGGTCAGATCTCCCGCAGGGACATCAGTGCCCATTCATGCTCCATGTGCATTGCACGCATGCCCCTATGTGTCCTTGACTGGATGATCACTGTAATACAAGTCCTGGGTGACATACATTGCATGGCATCTCATCAGCCTTCCCATGTCAACTGTGGCTCAGTACTGCGTTGCACACATGTTTAGGGTCTGACAATCTGTGTGGCTCACAGGCCTCAGCCTGTTCAATGGCCAATGACTCTGTCCAACTGTTGCTGTGTCTTCTTCACAAGTGGGCGGCCTCCAGAGTTTTCATCATGTGTCCTGCTTACTGTCCCATCATCATTTGCAGTGTTGTCACTTGAATCACATTAAGCTGTTGATGCCAGTTAACACTGCCTGTCAATACACAGGTCTATGGTCAGCCTTTTGATACCATGCTAGGCATCCCTGCTTTTGTACTAGGGTGGAGGGGTGCTTGGCTTCTAGATATGGTACACATTGAATGCACAATGCACGTGATGCCTGAATTAGACCTTGCACTGCCTTCACATTTCCTGGCAAACACCATGGAGTCCTTGTACATGTAGGTAGTGAGTGGCGTACACATTTTCTGCACTGCATAGACCCACTTCCATGGAAACGGCCACCTTTCAACAGGTCTGATCACAGAAGCAATTCAAAGTTGACCCAGCATGCATGCCAGGTTATATGTTGTGTGTCACATGTCTGCCTGATGCGTTTGTTGTCGGTGTGTGTGTGTGGTGTGTGCTTCTGACATGTGTATTGACCTTTTTTCTCTCTATTTTTCAGGTGATGACGCAATGGAGGCGGAGGATGGTGTTGTCATGCCAGACACAGGGTTGTTACCACTACATCAACCTGGCACAAGTGGGGGTCGTGGGGTGGTAGGCCACGAAAACCCCCAAGTGCTACAGTCCATCTTGTCTCTGGCTGCCTATGAGTCCAGCCTTGATGACGACTCTGTCGTCCATGTTGAGTTGGATGAGCATCAAGTCCATGTGTCAGGGGTGAGTGATTCTGATGTGGACACTCCTCTGTCTGCGACACCTGCACTGAGGGATCAGACAGTCTTGGTTCCTCTGCCCGTGGTGGATCGGGACGCAGGGTCACCCTCCACACCAGTCACTGATGTGCCTGGGACATCACGTCGATGGGGGCATGTAGTCGTGCAGCCACGGGCGGTGCCAACACAGCGAGGACCCCCGGTCCTTGGGTCCCGCAGGGGTCAAGCCCGGCAACGCGGTCGCCACGCGCGACCACAGTATACTGAGTGGGAGCAAGACATGACTGCCAATTCAGAACGGCAGGGGGCAGCAATGGAGAACATTGCTGAGGGCATGGAGCGTGTGGCCCGATCTGTGCTCCCCCCTGCTAGGCAGGTGCTTCTCCAGCAGCAGGCGGCACGGTCCACTGCCCGCTCGCTCAGGCTGGGCATGGCGGCCTCAGACAGGGCACACCAGGCTGAAATGTCTTCTCTGCGTCAAGCAATTGCTGCTCACGCAGAGGCGCACATGGATGCCCTGAGGGAGGAGTATGCTTCCCTCAAATCCACTCTGGGTGTCCTTATGATGTCCCAGAGGCAGCAGGCAGAGGAGAGGTTTGCACAGCTTGAGCGTACCATCTCGGCTGAGCTACAGGCTTGCCGGGAGGTGCAGCGGTTGTCCAGCCAGGCCTTGCAGGAGGAACTCTGTGTTACACGTGCTAGCATGCAAGAGGAAGCACGTGTATCACGTGAGGTTCTACATGCAGACCTACGTCACATCGCCACACAGAACCAGGCTCACCCGTCCGGCAGACTTGCTGCCGACGAGGGGCAAGCTGCGGCTAGGCGTGGCCAGGCTACTGTGCCACGTCCTCCTTTCCAGGATGAGCCAGACTCGGACGACCATCTATCTCCCACATAGGTCGGGCTGTGCAGGCGTTGAGGCCATGGAGTTTTTTTTTTTGGCTCAGCATCATCGCATATGGGTGTTGAGCAGCACCCTGTACCTCCCCCCTCCTGGGTGCCTCCCCTCCCCCCGGGTCGTATGTGGCCATTTTTGATTTTTCTTTTAGTTTAGTTAGTTAAGTTTCTGTTTGATAGTTAGTTTAATTAGGTAATGTAGGTTTTTCATAGTTAGTGTAATTAGTTAATATAGTTTAAAATTGCTTGTCTATTGTGCTTTCATGTGACGGTGTGGTGCTTTGTGGCTTTTGAAGGCATCCACTGTCTGTTCCAGCTGGGCCCTTCAGGCTTGTCGTGTGTATGTGTTTGCTGCTTGGGGTCCTTGACTCACATATGCCACTCCTGCCTCCCTTATCCATGGGCTTGCAAGGATGGTTCGGTGTGACAACCAATTACACAAGGGCTTTGGACTGTCATATCTGTGGCATGTCTGGTGCTGTGTGACTTGTGTTGACAACCCTAGTGGGGATGATTGCGGTGTTATTGTCCACTGTTCAGCTTTTGCTAGATGGGGTGTTTCATGATTAATGTGTACATTCATTGCTATGCATTGTGTAGTATGTTTCTTATCTTTACTGTACACGTGCTTGTTGCAATTCATGCCGTAGATAGTGTGTTCCACACTTTGGATGTGAAAGACGGACTGATGGTGTGATTTCTGATGTAAGTCTCTGACATGGTCCAGTAATGAGATGCCTGAAGAGACACACACAGATGACTTTAAAGCATTAATCATGTGTTTCATGCCCTTTCTGCAGGGGGATGAGCCTCCAGAGCACATTTGCCAGCAGACATGGCCCATTGGACGTCTGAATTCTGGACACGTGTGTTGGTGCCCACATGCACATGTGTGCACAAGCAGAGGCACAGGGATTGCAGACCTACATCCTAGAACTGCTGACGTGTTCCAAGGAACTCCAGGCAAGGTGAGCAGCACAGGGGAGCCACAACACAGCAAAGCTTGCACCAGGCGAGTTGCACATGCAGGCTTAGTCACAGCACTGAGGGTGAGCTTGGACAAATATTGGTGTTGAAGCACACAATGCAGCTCAGATGTGTTGGTGGACTGATGGCTGTTGATTGTAAGGTTGTCTGGGACACCTTCAGGGGCAGTGGCACATACCCTCCGGTACACCAAGGTCCATTGAGGCACTTGTATCAACCATGTAGCCTTCCGAGACATGGAAAGGGGCAGCTCACAGGGACATACAGCAAGGGACATACTCGGGTGCAGTGCATTTCATTTCCATGTACATTTTGATACATGCACTGCCAACTTTGTTTTGGTCATGGTGGAACACGACTTGTTCTGAAGTCATGCCTTGCTATATGGGTCTGTCTGCTTACCCAGGGAACATTGCATGTTGTCTGAATTGTGACACATTGGTGTTCCATTTGCCACGCACCCACCGGCGGCTGACTTACTGCATTGACTGTGTATGACCCATCACAGGGGTAATGTTATATATGGTACGAAGCATCTACACCAGATTGTCTGTTTGTAGAGTAGTTTGTTGCTATGGGGCATGTTTGGTGGTGTGTTTTTGTGTAATGGGCACATACAGATTATTGACTGTGGCTCTCTTTGCAGCATTGCAGTGCTCCTGTAACCGGACCTGAGAGTGCGCAGGCAGGAGGCCAGCACTCAAAACCAGAGCTAAGTGTCTTGTTGTTTTTCTTTCAAACTGCTCTGCTTAGGCTTGCTGGGGGGTGCACTAATGCATGGATGAATGTGTAATTCAATTTGGTATTTTTTTTTCCCCTAATCACCCGGAGTCCTATCCAATTTTAAACCCTGTACCCTCTACCCGGTGTTCCTGCTTCCCGTACCTATCCAAGCAACGTTCCCTAACCCTCTTTCCCCGCTGGGGTTGCGTTTGCCTGTGTAAGCCCCAAACTTGCAGACGCCAAAACCCTAGAAGGGGTGGTTGGTTCGTGCCACTCCTAAGCCTGGACTACAGAAGGCCATGACAATGATGTCCACGTTTGTTCGGATTGTGTATGTGTTCATGCAGGTAGTACATTTTTGTGCATTCCCTACTTTCATGTGTCATTCCTCCTCCCCTCTCCTGCCACTCATTCCAGTTTTCCAGTGTGCCAACAGCTGTCCCGACTGCATATCCCTGACCCTCCTTCCCCACCAGGGTCTCAGAGGCCTGTGTGAGTTTGACCTTGCAGGCACCCGGGACACGGTGGGGGTGGTTGTTTCGTGACACTCCCGCGCCTGTACACGGGACCTGTGAGAGTACACATCCGTTCATGGTGCATCATTCTATGTTATGTACCACACATGGTTCGCATCCTGTTGTGACATTGTTTTACTGTGCTACCTTGGTTGTTACATCATTGTGGTAGTACTTGGCCTTTGTGAGGTACTGCTACGTCAAGTCATCTACTGGAGGGTGTTCTGGTTCGTTTTTCTGGCTTGGATTTTGTGATTTTGCAAATGAGGGTGGACTCTGAGGGTGCAGGCACCTTTTTACAAGGTGGGAGATGGTGACGAAGGGGAAGGGTGATCCTGTGGCCAGGTGAAATTCAGGGTTGAAGGCTCCATGACCCAGGTGCAGTTGTTCAGTGGGTCATGGTCATTTGTGAGGGAAAGGGGGGGGTTTGTTGTTGATAGTTGCCTTGCCCTGCAGTGTGATGGGAACCCTGACATTGTAATGGTGGTATCCTATGTACATGTTGTGTTCTGCTGATCAATGCCTGTTCATGTGTTGTGTTTACCTTTCAGGTGTGAGGGGATAGTTGTGGTTTGACATGCTGGGGTGTACACATGTCAATGTTCACATGTGATGTGTAGAGGACACTGATGGTCACTTGATTGCGCATGCATATGTTGAGTGCATGTCCTTACTGACCCACACACTTGCACTATGATGCACTACATGTACAACCACGCTTGCATATCCATGTGTACACTGTTTGCCTTCTGCTGCCCACTGTGTCCCTGCAGCACATGTTCTGTGACCAATTATGGATCCTGTACATGCCTAATTTGCTTTTTGATGTGGTCTGTCGCTTAGATGTGATGCTCAGGGTGTGCATCACACACAATGGCTATTCACTGTGCTGTGTGCTGAGCAGTGTGTTGCAGGAGTTGGACACAGCACACAGAAGCTGCAGTGTTGATTTTGCAATGCACAATGTGCATGTAGACAGGCATTCATTGTTATGTTACGTCTACAACTCTTGTAATGCATTTGGAAATGACTTATTTTGGGTGGGAGGTTGTTGGTCAGTCATTTCATCTGATTCCATGTCAGGCATCATTGTCTGATGCCACTGTACATTTTTGACATGGCAATGTGTACCTTATTGGTACTGTGTTGGTGTATGGGTATTGCTTGCCATGTCATGTTGTGGTTTGGGAGGGTTTGAGTGACATAACAGTGATGGCCATGGCCTGTTTTGCAGGTGTGTGTGATTCACACCTTGCATGTCAGAGTCATCCGCTTCTCAAAGCAACTAGCTGGGGGTAGATCTCTCTCCGCGGCAAGGGCCTCCCTCTGGAACAGCCTTCCTGCCTCACTGGAACTTGAGGAGAACCATCTCCGGTTCCGGAAGCACCTCAAGACCTTCCTCTTTGCTTCTGCTTTCTCTCTGCCTCTCCCTTGCAAAATTCTTCACTGGAACTGCACTGGATCTGCAACTGGGCCACTCTCACCGACCTCGGTCCCTGGCCCAGCCACTCTCCACTTGCACGGCCTCCCTGGCAACCCCTGCACTGCGGGACTATCTCTCTATCCCTACAGCCCCCCCTTCCCAGCACTTGTCTGCACTTACCTTTGCAGTTGCCACCAGCTGGCCTATTTATTTGTTTTTTAGTCTACTTACCCTGTACTGCACTCCCCCCCTCCCCTTCCCCTTGCACTTTTCCCTTCCCCCTACCCCTGCACTTGCACAATCTAAATGACACCTGGCCTAGTAGTATCGTTGTCTGTCTTCCCTTGTTCCCCCCTCCCTGCCTCATCGCTCCTTGAAATACTTGTGTATAGGCACATTACAAATGCCATATCATGTCATGTCATATGTGTGCCTTTTGGTCACACAGGATAGCTTGTGTTTAAGTAGCTAGGGATGCAGACAATGTGGCACTTCCATGGCAACTATCTCAGGGTGGTAGGGTTGTGACAGTTGACTGTCTCTTTGTCATCATCGATTGTCACCTGGTATGTGCCAGGCCTGTGTGCACCCCGCAGGGGTGGGAGTTTAGGTGAAAAATGTGGCCACAAGCTGGGTCCGGGCTTCCTCGCCACGTGCCCTGTCTCCTCCCATGGGCAGCGCCTGTGCCTGTGGTTGGGGATGTGGGGGCACCACCATGTCCACCGGTACACCCTGCCGTGTTGCAACATTGTGCAGGACACATGCTGCCACAATGATCCTGCACACTACTGGGGGTGCATAGAGTAGCTGCACGCCAGAGCGGTCAAGGGAGCGCAAACGTGACTTGAGCACTCTGAATGTGCGCTCCACTATGGCCCTGATTGCAATATGGGCGGCGTTGTATCTTACCTGGGGTGGTGTGGTGGTGTTCCGGATTGGCGTCATCATGTGGTTGCTCAGAGGGTAGGCACTGTCCCCTGAGGAGGTGTAAATGGTTGTGATTATTGGGGTTTGTGTATTTGCGTGTGTGTGTGTGACATGCATGCATGTTCAAAGGCATTTGTACTCACCTAGGAGCCATGTGTCGCCATGCTGCCCAGCTTCCAGGGCCCGGCTCAGGGCGGTCATTCTGTATATGAAACTGTCATGGGTGGAGCCAGGGTAGTTTGCATAGACAGAGGTGATGATTCCCTTTGCATCGCATACCACCTGTACATTGATGGATACATTGATGGAATGCCAGTGCTTACGGTTTCGGTAGATGTGCTCAGTGGCCCTAGGTGGACGTAGGGCCACATGGGTGCAATCTATGGCACCGAGCACTTTGGGGAAGTGTGCCACCCTGAAAAAATCCAGGACAACGGCCTGACTTTCTGCGGGTGTTCTGGGCATGTATATGTGCCTGCGGACTGAGGGGCGCGCTGTCATGATTGCCAGTACCTGGTGTAGGCAGCGTGACTGCATGGCCTGTGAGACCCCCCCCACTATGGCAGTAGTCCGCTGAAATGACCCAGTGGCCAAAAAATGCAGGACATTGAGCACCTTCTCCAAGGGGCTCAATGCTTGGGAGCAAAGGGTGGGGGATGTAAGGTCATCTTCCCACTCCCTGACCAGGTCTAGGATGATATGGGGTGGAAACCTATACCTGCCGTAGACCTGGTCGTCAGGCATCCCAAAAAGGCTTGTCCGTGGTGCGAAAATGCGTGCCCTGGCTATTCTCCTCCTCCTGCGGTGTCCCACAATCAGTGCTGCGACAAATGGGGCATTCATCGTAGCTGTATATATGTGTTTGTTGTTTGCGCGCACTTTTATACTGTGCGCGGGGACGCTTCCGCCTGCCTTCGTGTGGCAGACGCGTTGACGCCTGTGTGCGTCTTTTGCCGTGCGTGGGTTTCCCGTATTCGAATCCATGAATACGGGTTGTTCGCGTGCGTGTGGGCGTTCCGTGTAGTTCCCTGCAGTACTTCCCCAGTTACGCCTTCTTTTTCACGCGTTATTCCCCATTCCGCGTGTTACGCCCACTGTTCCGCACACTTTGGTTGTGTGCGCCGCGCTATGTACGTTTGCTCCATGAATCGACCCCTCAGTATTCGGCACGGTGCTGCAGGATTGGCTGAGGTCCACTTGGTGCCAGCGTGCGGTGCGCGGGTCAGCTGGGCTCTTCTGGGTGGAGCACAGGGTCAGATAATGTCCGAGCAGTTACAATTTATGCTATGTAACATTGCCCTTGTGGCCACACATACCTTGAACGTTAATTATGCATTCTGTCATATAAGAGATATATTTGTAAACATCTTACCTGTACAATAAAAGTGAGAAATACATGGGTCCAGGTGCCTAATTTATCCATGAGATTATGTTGTCACCTTCATCAATCATTCCTTTAGATCTCATACGTAAACTGTTTATTGTTTGTTATCGGAAGTATATTTCCACTCAAGGGATCAGGCGTGTGGGGTGAGCTGGGGTGGTATATGGATGAGGGGCATGCAATCGTTACATCAAAAGGCTTTGGGGCAAGGGGCTTATTGCCCATATTTCTTTAGCCAGAGTCTGGGGGTGCAAAGCGAGTTCATGGTGACATCATGTGTCAAATGGGTGAGGGGAGGGTGGATACTTGGTGCAGGCTCAGCGGAAGGGTGAGATGTTACATTTGTAGCATCACAGCATCAGTGAAACAAGGGCCTTCAGCCATCAGCCCAGCATGAGGCGGAGAGTGGTGGGGGCTGAATGCGGGGAACTGCATGAGAGGGGAGAGAAGGCCTTGAGGTCTATTAAGTTTGGTCTTGTTCAATTTGTGGGATTATGTGTGAATCATTGGGCTGGACTAAACCAGGATATTGTCACTACATGTACACCGAATAATAGAACGAGTTCTGATTACATTTTAGGCTATGTCTTTGCATCTACCATACTCATCGAGCTGCAAAAAATGACTCTATTTACATTAGGGTCATGGCCTTGTCGGATATATATATATATATATATATATAGTGCACATACAAATCTTACATCATCTGAACACATTTGTGAATATGCATAGTGTTAAGAACCAGTGAGCATGCAGATTATATATTTTGCATTTGCCAGCTTCTTAGCATATCATACATTAACATAGGGCTTTAGTAGGAAAAGATGTGGGAGCAACAACATGGGATTTAGACATATATATAGATCCTAACGTTGTGTATAGTACCCATGTTTTAGACACAATAATAAAGGAACGTTTTGTTATATTGCATAACTTCAGCCTCATAACACATAACCACAGAAGGGAATTTACAAACTTTACAAAAGGGGATTAGCACTGTGGGTGAAACAGGGTGGCACACAGGCATGGGATATGCATTTGTTACTTAAAAAGATGCGTGAGGTTGGGGGATTATCCGCAGCATATATCTTAACTGTAAGGTCTGCAACATGGTGGGACATGTTTGTGGAGATGGGTTGTGTTTCCCAGAACCAAACGCTGGCCTGGTCATTTACAGGTCAGTAATGGATGGAGGAAGGCGAAAGATACAGGGCCTCATTACGAGGCGGGTGAAATGGGTTTAACAGCACCAGTAAAGGTGCCGGTGCCGGTAAACCCATTCCGCCCTATTACCAGGTTCCCTTGCGGGACCCTCTCAGAACGTCTGGTCAGACCAGACGTCCTTTGCGGGTCTTGCAAGGGGACCAGGGAGCTAATAACGGGCCCGTTACTAACGGGGCCCGTTATTAGCTCCATCCCCATTCCCATTGAGCCCTATGGGGCTTGAATGGGAATGGGGATGGGTTTTTTGAATGAGGAATTACCGGGTCCTCCAAGGTTGGAATGACCCGGTAATTCCTCATTCAAGGAACCCGGACCCGAGTTTGGAGGCAGCCATGGCGCTAATAGCACCATGGCTACCTCCAAACTCAGCATGAGGCCCACAGTGTCGGTCTTGTAACTTGTTCGCGCCTCATCTCCCATGAGAACAGGCCTGCTGCAGGGACACAGAGGGGAGGAGGGTGAGGGAAATAACTGGCCCGCTGTGTGCGATCTCAAGGGGAGAGCTGCAGTCCAGCAGGCTGCTTTGCGCATGAGGCCTGTGTTACCATGTACAAAATGTAGTCGGAGTGTGGTTCAAAAATGGAGTCTGTAATCAGCCTTCTGGTTGAGTTTTGCATCCATATGGATCGTCCCGCGTCTATCCCGCCTCCCTGGCCAAAGGCGCATGGGTAGCCGTTGGACGAATCATAATGTGCAAGCGGGTTGGAATGGAGGGGAGGGGGCCTAGAAGGTCTTTCCACCCATATAAAGGTTATACCAGTGGAGTTGCAAGTCGAGGAGTTTCCAAGTAATGCCTCCTTGATATTCTCAGTGTATTCAGCAGATTCATATAATTATTTGGTAGGTACAGAAGATGCTAAATCTCCTGCTGTCATTGTGATAAGAATTGCATCACAAGACTCAGTTATTTATAACAAGCAGAGCTTGAGAGTAAATGTATCCGGCATGAGTAATGTAAGAGAATTTCAAACACTTGCCCAAAAACATAATCTTGCACCCCTCAAACACAGATCTCAATGTCAACAAGAAGCACCTTTAATGCATGTTGACGCCTTCAAATTATATTCAGAATCCAATGGACACACTAATGAACGAGAGGTTGGGTTAACAATGATTTCAGAATGGCTACTTCCAACGGAAGATGAACTCATCCTGAATTGAAGAAATGCAATGAAACTGCATCAAATTTCTAAACTATGCTACATAGAATCACAGGATATCTCAGTTGTTGAAATGGTCACGGAATCGGGAACTAACTTGGCCAGACTACATTTAAAATCTATTTTGATAATATCAGCCTTGGAAGAAGCTTCTGCTGCTTTCTTCCCCATGGGTTTTGATCTGAAAGATGACGTAGTAGATTTGTTGTTTGTAAACAATATTGGCAAGGGGATAACTCCATTAAACGAGAGGATAGATCGAACATTGTGAAAAAGTTTCCGATTTAGCCTTGCCTCTGAATGCTGTCTCACTCCAAAAGTCTGGAAATTATAGAAATACGCTTGTTGATGGCTTTAGTCCATTGAAAGTGAACTTCGTGAACTTTGTGTGTGTGATTGAGGGGGCAGAGTAGTAGAAGAAAGAGGGGCTAAGGAGCTCTGAGGAAGTAAGGTTGAGGATTGGCCTTGGCTTGCAGGATCACGAGCTGGGGGTGGTAATAAATAGACTGAGAGGGTCCATCAGGAGAAGTTCTTGACAATAGAGAGTTGCAATAATCGCAATTCTGTGCACTTATGTATTGGGAAAGACAAAAAGCTACAGGATATGGCAATTCTGTGTTTTCAGGAAACCTGGTTGCAGTCTCTTCTCCTCTGTGATGGCTTCTCTGTCTATTTAAACGCGGCTAGAAAGGCGAGGAGGGCAGACCCTCTTGTAGCCTACTAACATTAATTAAGGCTGGTAAAGGGATTAACGTAATTAAAACTGTGAAATCAAATCCTATGTCCAATTAATAATTGTGGAATTTGCACACAAGTCCATAATAACAGCTAGAACGGAGCGATTTTTAATCTTTACTGGAATCTTGCAAAGACTGAGTCGACCTGTTCTATTGAGAGTGTGATGAGCTTTGATTGATGTAGTGCACGTTGTATTAAATGACCCTTATATAATTTTGTACGGTGATTTGAACATTAAATGCCTAGATGAAAGGTGCAAGCCAAAGACCAGGATGGATACCAGCACCAGGTATTCGACAGTTAGCACTTTTTTATGGATACAGGAAGTCGAAAGGCAAGACCTTCATATGCTAAACGACCAAACCAGGGGTGATATGCTGGTGAACGATACCTGGATTTGTGGTCATTCAAAAGCTTGCATTGACTACATTTTTGTTACAGGCAACGTCCTTAGGGGAATTGAGTCATTGGGCCTCATTACGAGTTTGGAGGTAGCCATGCTGTCATTACCGGCATGGCTACCTCCAAACTCGTGTCCGGTCCCGAAAAAAGGGAATTACCAGGCCATTCTGACTTTTTCAGGTACGGTAATTCCCATTTTCGGGACCCGGACCCAGTACGTCCCCATTCCCATTTGATCCCCCATAGGGCTCAATGGGAATCGGGAGGATGCTAACAACGGACCTGTTAATGACGGGTCCATAGTTAGCATCCTTGACTGCTCGTGGGTGCTGTTATGCACGTCTGGCCAGACCAGACTTGCATACCGCCACCCGAGAGCAAACTCGTAATGTGGCGGCCCGGAATGAACGGTGCCGGTACCTTACCTTCACCATTCATACCGCGGCCACCAGGGTCGTAATGAGGCCCATTGTCTATAATCACATTGTGGAACAGTGATCACAAATTGTTAAAACTGACATGGGCATGGAAGGGGAGAGATGTGGATTGAATGGTTGTAAATATCAACCTTACAAAGGAAAGGAACAGGCTATACATTAAGCACCATAATGTGATGCACATTGCCACCAAGCTGCAGGAACACACAATGATCCTGTATTGCTGGTTTATGGTGCATTGTTATAGAGTTTGAACAAAGACCCAAATTCCTTAATAGACCGGAGCTACACCACAAACACATTTATAATCAGGAACTAATTGAGAGCAGGAAGCTCCTATGTAAAGTTCTTAGGGAGCTCTGGCACTCACCTGGTAATATACATGAACCTTTGGTTAAAAAAAGCAAGCAAAAATACAAAACCTGGTTGAGGTTATTTAAAGCTCAACAGAGGCAACAGGAGGCTGAACTTATGCTGGGGGTAGTGTGTAAAAGAAATCCTTGTTCTTTTTGGGAACTGATTAATATTAATAGCATGCCCCAAGCAGCATTGATAATTAATGCGGTCTCTGAAACAAATTGGGTTAGACACTTTTTGCTATTCCTCAAGGTTCATATTCGAGGAACGCTCAGGTAAAAAAGAATAAATGGTGTATTGATGTCTACAAAGAGGAAATTGAGACGCTAATCAGCAATTTAAATAAGTCAAGTGCAGCCAGTCCAAATGGATTGACCAACGTTATGCTCAAGGAAGCTCCAGAATTATAGTCCATTCTCATATTGTTCAAACACATCCTGAGTATTGGTGAAATTCCGACATAGTGAAAATCGTCCATAATAATACAATATTCATCGAGATCGAGAAGATCTGTTAAACTACCGACCAATCGCCGTCTTGGATATTTTGGGGACGCTATTTGCGACTATGATTCTTTGTCGACTGAATGTGTGGGCAAGTGATGTTGGCAGGCTGGACCCCAGACAGACAGGGTTAATCAATGGGGTAAGAACCTGCTTCAACCTTTTCCTCCTAAATCTACTAAAATTGCAGCTATTGAAAAAGAGAACACATAATTTTCTAGTTTTTATAAATTTAAAACAGGCATTTGACAGTGTAAACAAGACAAGATTGTGGGGGAAGTTAGAAGATTGGAATTGTCCTATGGATTTATTACGTCCAATAGTGGTGCTGTACTCGTCAACATCAATAAAGGTCAGACTGAATTTGGAAAGTCAATTGTCTAAGTGAATTAATACACATAGGTATCTAAAACAAGGATGCCCATTGGCACCAATATTGTTTCATGTATACCTGGTGTATTTGGGGATAGTCAACAGAAGTTAAATACCTTTCCCCCCAAACTGTACCGTGGATCCTTTATGCAGATGACCTGGTTTTGGTTGATCAAACGCGAATAGGCTTGCAACAGAGATTGGATTGTCATCAAAAGTATATGATCGGAAACGATTTGATGATCAACTTTAAAGAATCTCAAATATTAATTTTGTAGGATGCGAAACAAGGGTTTCAAATGCCATATTGGTTCAGAATCCTTGGAGAAGGTTACATAAATGAAATACCTAGGAGTCACGGTGAACTGCAGTATAAATGATGGCTTTTGGGTTTCAGATCTGAGAGCCAAGGCCAAGCGCCTGGCTGCCCAAAGTCAAGCTCTTCATAGGAGATATGGAAAGCTAACCATCATCCCACTTCTGGCATTCTATAAACAAAAAGTGACGTTTTCCCTAACATATGGGGCAGAGACAGGGTTAAATATGCCTTGGCAGATCTGGGAAGTGTTGGTGGGGATCTACTGGAAGAAGGTCCTGCCCCTTCCAAGGGGTCTGCCTTTAGCCTTCATCAGATTTGAGCTGGGGTTGCAGTCCCTATATGCAACAGTTCTTTGGAAGTCACTGTCCCTGTGGCGGAAATCTATTTTGTTGACCTTAGCAAAACCTCTAGAGATTTTAAACAATGGCACAATGCAGGAGGTGGACCGGCGGCTTGATGCCTGGTTAGCCAGGAGTAACATGTGCTTGGCTTCCTTGGACACTTCGATTGACGTTCTGCTGTCGGATTGGATTAATACCCAGGACAAATGAAAACAATATAAGCTAGTGAATAACTTTGGCAGGGAATCTAGAATGACTAATACGTTTCCGGCATATTTGAGAAAGTTCCCATGTCCTGTTTATCATACGAAATGTATGAGGTTGAGATTTAATTTGTATCCTACAAGGGATGTATTGATGTCTTACAAGGAACTACACATGAGTACACCTGGCTGTAAGGCGGGTAATGTCGAATCCTTGACACATTTAATTACGGGATATCGGGGTCTAATGGCTTTAAGAACTAGGTATTTGCAACCCTGCTGGGAAAATGTCAGCTCTTTGTCGTGGGAGGAATGGTGGTCTATGTTTTTATTAGGAGAAAAACCATCCATGATTTTTGCCGTGGTCAAATTCTTAGAAGGTGCCCTTTCTTAAGTTAATGAATTAGGTTGGTCCCGTTGGTTTTGTTGTAGTGAATGTAAAAAAGGATGGATGAAATGAAGGACTAATGGACTGCTGCTGTTTTTCATTATTTGTTTTTTAACAACTAGATGATAATGTATATATGATTTTAAATTGTGTTTTGTATTTTAAAGGTTTTTTTAATGAACCCATTAAAAAAACAAAATAAACATAACAATCATAAAATCTAATGAAAGAGCAAGCGTGAGATCATAAGTAAGGCATGGTGGTTATGGCCTAAGGCTGCATGAGTTTGCATTTTTTGAGTTCATTTGAACACGTTAGGTTTTGGGTGGTAACCATCATTTGCCTGCAACTGTAGGGTCCTTATAGGTCCACCTTGCTGAGTTTCTGTCCTTAGGGAGCGCCCCCTCTCACTTGAAGGTACATCGAGTTGCCAGCTGGTATTCCCCTGTCCCCCAATACACCCTTCCTCTCCATCATTATCCTGTACTGTAGTTACATGATGCATAGTGCAAATCCTGCCCCGTTTGCCTTTTTTGTGTGTTTTATCAGAGCACCCCTCTTTCTGTCCCATCGCGTTCATACAACAAACCACCACTTTCCTATTCTTCCATTGCTACTTTTTGTTATTGTAAGGAACTCTACATTGGCCCAGTCCTGACACCCTTGCTTGCCTATGAATACTGAGATTCTAATCAAGGCTCTCCACGCTATCCTAATGAACCAAACAACACAAAACACAAAGTACGGCTGTGGCTGTGCAACAATGCAGTAGCACAGTCATTAATCTATGTGCAAACACACCAGTTAATCACAATCAGCATGTGTTTGACAGGTGGACAGGTGGAGTGTCCAGAACAGGACTGATGAGAGTACACACACAAAACCACTGTAAAGCCTATTGGTTGGAAATGTCCAGGTAGCATTAGTACAGATATATACTTTATGGTTCCATTTACTCTAACATTATTGTTGGTGCTGGTGGATGCCTTGGGCCACCTCATCCATGCACACACACACGCATAGTGAGAAACACTCATGGACACGTCCGATGCTGTTGAGGTCCCGGTGGCAACTGCCGTTCGGGACGCCTTCATTCGTAAAGCGCATGCGTGAGCCGGAACGAGGCTCACGCATGCAGACATGCACTTCCCACTGTAACATCCCTCCTTTCCTTTAAACAGGAACAATTAACAACATGAATTGCACAATTTAGGGAGCTACCGGCTCAGTCCCCTGAGTCCATGATGTAGTCCTTCAATCGCGCCGGGGGTTGTCGCCCCTGTCTCGTTGCATACCGACCGCTACTCCCGTGGGTCGGCAGCGGTGCGACATCCATCTGCACGGGGTACTCGTGCCTGTCGGTATCAGGGATGTCTCCTCTTGCCTCTGAAGTCTCTAACAGCGACCTCTCCCTGGGGTTCGAGTCGACTCTCTTGAAGAGTGCTTTGTTTCGGGTTACTGTTCCTCTTTCATTTGCCGCAGTTATCATTGACCCTTTCACATGAGTAACTGTCCAGTGTTGTGGCTTGTATGTGAGTGACAGTTTTCCTTCTGGGTGGCGGTTCTTGACCAGCACCATGTCCCCCACCGCTACCTCCTTTTCCTGTAAGCCTCTTGTTCTGGTGTATACTTTCTTATTCTCATTTAAAATGGTCATTTATACATCATATGTAGTTTTGACAAAACTGAGTAATTGTGATGTCATGAAGTTCTAATGAGAATGTTTTGCTTCACTGTATGTTCTATTGCGGTCAGTTGGAGCCTTCCTCTAAAGGGGGTGCCTGCTGTCTGCGTGTATTGACTTATTAAAAAACGTATGAACTTGTTTGCTGTCTGGACCTCAAACTTAACATTGGCGACGAGGATTGCTGATAACTCACTGTGGAATTCTGTGTCTCCCGTGTGGTGGCACCGCCCGGACCCCGGCTCTCCCTCCCTAGAAGACGGCAGGCAGGAGGCAGACGTAGGGAGGTGAGCACCTGTCGCTGTTCGCTTAACTTTTTGCCGCTGTTAATATAAATCCCTGTAAAGGGGCCAGAGCCGCCGGAGAGCCTGCGTGAGCCATTCCCTGCGTGAGCCCCCAGCGCGGACGCCGGCTCGAGGTTCCTCGCAGCGTTGTGCTGCATTTGAGCTCCGGCGGGGAGCGTGGCATTGAGGAGGTCAGTGCAAGACACAGCGCGAGCTCCCGAGCGAGCTTCCCCTTCCAGCACGCACTTCCTCGCAGCGTTGTACTGCATTTGAGCTCTGGCGGGGAGCGTGGCATTGAGGAGGCCAGCGCGAGACACAGCGCGAGCTCCCGAGCGAGCTTCCTCTTCCAGTGCGCACCTCTAGACACACGCTATAGAGGGCGCGTGGACCTCCAGGAACCCCGGTCCTCTCATTGTGACGTCGGTTGCTCAGCAACAGATCTTCCACGCCTCGGAGTGGAGGAAGGAACGCAGAACTTGATCTGCCAGTCTGACCAAGCCCCGGATCTTCCATTGTGACACAGATACTGCCTAGCAACAGTATCTTCCCACCCTGGGAGCACTTTATATTCATGCAGTACGACAGGAGTCCATTATGACAAAACAAGGTGGCACAATATGTTAATGGGAGCGTGCAACATTTAAAAATAAAAAATAAAAATAAAAATATTATTTGTTTTCTCTTCTCTGTTGCTCATTGGCATACTAGGAAGATTATCAACCGTTTCATTTTTGGTGTGCCCTGCTGCAGCTGCACAATATGGCTACTTCCATTCCACCGCCTGTCCCCTTCCTGAGTGAACCGGGGCAACCTCCAATTGCTTGGGATAGGTGGAGAGACATGTTTGTGAACTACCTGGTGGCCATGGGCGGGGAGAGATTTCCCTCTGCACGTAAGAGAGCCTTACTCCTTCACAACCTTGGCATAGAAGGACGCAGGATTCATGATGGACTCTCTAGGCATCATGCTCCAGATGCTGATGACATGGATGAGTACATGTTTGCTCTTAACCAACTTCGTGATCACTTTGAACCAAAGAAGAATGTTAGTTTTGAGAGACACAAATTCTTCCAGAGGGTCCAAGAGAAGTCGGAATCTGTGGAATCATACATTGCTTGCCTTAGATCCCTGAGTTATACTTGCGAGTTTGAACATTTAACTGATTCTCTAATCAGAGATCAGCTTGTTAGATGTGCTAACAACGTGAGAGTCCAGGAGAAACTTCTTGCAAAAGATATGAAGTTGGATGAGGCTGTGGAATTAGCCAGAAGCATCGAGCAAACATCTGAGTATGTTAAAGAAATTAGGATTGACAAACCAAATCTTCCATCGGCCTCTGTATGTGTTGTTAATCAAAAGAAAAAAATTGTTTTTTCCGCAGTGAAGAGAGGAAGTGGCAATACGAAGAATATGTGTTCTCGTTGCGGCAGTTCAAGACATGGTGTGAATTATCCTTCATGCCCCGCCAAATATGCAGAATGCTTCAAGTGCAAGAATAAAGGGCATTTTGCTAACGTCTGCAAGATTAATGTTATCAATAGTATAGAGTTCAAGCCAATGGACAATGGTGAAGATGGCATTGGAAAGGGGTACAACATTCATGAAGTATGGTGTACACAAGAATTCACACCAAGGCACATTTTTGAAATTTCAGAGATGTCTGGGATGACCAAAGGTCCTGTGGATAAGTTTCAAGTTGATGGTATTGAGCTTGTAATGAAAGTAGATACTTGTTCCCCTTGGACCATCATATCTCAAGACACGTTGATAATCATTTTGGGGAAGAGCAATGCTGTTGTTCGCCCTACCAATGTCAGGGTGTGTGGATATGCAGATTCTGATATAAAAATCCTGAGTGAATTTCTTGCTAAAATAACTTATAAGGAAAGGGACTGCCAGGCCATTCTGCTTGTGGCGGAAAAAGGGACCTCTCTGTTAGGCTGGGAGGAGCAGAAGAAGTTGGGTTTAAGGGTACAGGCTAGTGCACCGGATCCTGTCACCATTGCCGAGGTGGGAGATTCCTGGACCAGGGAATTTCCACAAGTGTTTTCTGACAGTCTAGGAAGGTTGAACGAGTTTGAGCATCACATTAAGCTTAAGATCAATGCTCAACCTGTGGTACACAAGGTACGTCAAGTACCATTGAAAATGAGGGCACAACTGAAGGAGGAGCTTAATTGTTTGATTGACAAAGGGGTGATTGAGCCAGTTGTAGCTACTGAATGGTTGTCTCCAATTGTTCTGGTTACCAAGGCTAATGGTAAGATAAGGTTGTGTGTCGACCTACGCAGTCTCAATAAGAACATAGTGGTGGAGAGGCACCCGTTACCAAATATTTCCGAAGTTTTGTCCACAGTAGGAGAACCTAGGTTATTTTCCATCATTTATCTCTTCTGCCTATCATCAGGTTCCGCTGTCTAAAGAGTGCCAACATCTGACTGCATTCATTACTCCTGAAGGTGTGTTCAAGTATAACCGAATGCCCTTTGGTTTGGCCTCAGCGGCATCGGTATTTCAGAGAGTAATGGAGACAGTACTCAAAGGTCTTGAAAAAGTAACGGTGTTCCAAGATGACATTCTCATTTTTGCCAAGGATGGTCCTGAACATGATAGGATACTTAGATCAGTGTTGGTCAGGCTCAGGGATGCGGGTCTGACGGTATAAAGGGAGAAATGCAAGATTGCTGTCACGGAAGTGGACTACTTGGGGCATAAGATCTCCTGCAATGGTATTTCTCCCAGAAAGTCACTAGTTGATAGTATTGTGGGTGCTCCCCAACCCCTGGATAAAGAACAGTTACGCTCGTTCATGGGGTTGGCAGAGTACTATCACAAGTTTGTCGATGGGTTTTCTACCATGTCGTCTCCTTTGAGAGATCTATTGAAAAAGGGCACCAAATATGAGTGGTCGGAAGAATGTCAAACTGCCTTTAGTAAGATTAAAGATAGTACTGTGAAAGCACCTTCATTAGGAGGGTTTGTTTCTGGTAGGCGAACTGTGCTGGCTGTAGACACAAGCACATTAGGGCTTGGTGCCGCTCTTTTTCAGTATGATGGTAATATTGAACACATTATAGCTTTTGCCTCCCGACCACTGACGGGTGCAGAAAGCAATTATTCCGGGGTGGAGAGAGAGGCCCTAGCTGTGTCATGGGCAGTGTCTCATTTCAATTTTTTTCTATGGGCCAGTCGTTTGTTGTAAAAACAGATCATAAACCGCTGGTCCAGTTATTGGGCAGTGCAGAGTGGGCTAAAGGTTCACCCAGAATATCTCGGTGAATGATTGACTTGCTGGCATATGATTTTAGGATGGTGTACATACCTGTAGGAGAAACCGTGGTAGCTTATTGTCTTTCTAGACTGCCTGCACAGAATGAGAGCCTGAAGGATGTGAGTGCGGAGTGTACTGCGGGCATTTGCAAACTTGTACACAATGTTATAAGCAAAGAGGAATGGGAATCCACCGATGCTAATGATGAGGTCCTGGGGCAAGTCAAGTTGTGGACCAAAACAGGTTGACCCAGGAAAGACCTCATTGAGAAGAAATTAGATTATTTTTATTGCATTAAAGAGGAGTTGAGCATATCAGAGGATGGATCTCAACTCAGAAAAGGTATGAAGATTGTACCTCCCTGTGATATCAGGCCCAGATTAGTGGACATAGCTCACCAAGGCCATTTAGGTATGGGGGGTACCAAAAGACATATCAGACAATCCTTTTGGTGGCCAGGGATTGATGGTCAGGTAGAGAGGTGCGTGAGGAGTTGTAAAGAATGCGAGAGAAGTGACAAAAGCAAGATGGTTAAAGAAGCCCCCTTAAGACCTGTCAGTGTTCCGGGAGAGCCATGGAGAAAATTAGCAGTGGATTTAATAGGGCCTATACAGGAACTGGGAGAGGATTTTAAATATTTTATTGTCCTGGTGGATTATCACTCTAAATGGGTTGAGTGGAAAGCCATTAGAGAAGCAACCACTTCACAAGTGATTAATTTTTTTGAGGAGGTGTTCTACAGGGAGGGATTCCCCTCAGAGCTTGTTTCGGATAATGGAATACAATTCTGTTCGGATAAAATGATGGAGTTCCTCAATAGGTTTGGTATTAAACACTGCAGGACAGCACCTTACCAGCCTAGAGTGAATGGTCTTGTTGAGAGAGCCAACAGATTCCTAAAGGGAGGATTACAATTAGCCATGGCTTCTGGTCTAAGGTGGCAGACAGTTCTCAGGGAGATGGTATGGAACTACTGCGTGACTCCACACTCTGTCACCGGCATTTCACCCTTCATATCTCTCAAGGGAAGACAACCCGGTACAAAGTTATGTCCGGGCTGGTTGGACTTAGCAAAGAGTGTACATGTAAACAGGGAAAGATCATGGATCTCATCAGAGAGGCCCAAGACGAGTACAAAGGGAGGTTTGATACAAAAAGGGGTGTCAAGGTGATACCATGGTCAGTGGGGGACTGCGTTTATGTAAAAAATCCCAGGGTTTCTCCCAAGTGTATTGAGAGTAAATTCATTGGACCTAAGAAGATTGCTGTGATCAGGGGGAATGTTGTTATCATGGAGGGCGGAGAATGTTGGTCAATGGCCAAACTGGTTAAGTGCAATAAGCTTGACGATGATGTCGGTGAGGGAGAGAGAGAAGAGCAGGTTTAAAGGGGTGCCTGCTGTGTGCGTGTATTGACTTATTAAAGAACGTATGAACTTGTTTGCTGTCTGGACCTCAAACTTAACACCGCTCCTCTCACTCTCCTTCTCATTCCGGGTTACTCTTTCCTGTCGGACCCTGGCGTCGTCGATCACACCTGGTGCTCTTCCCTCCAGTTCTGGAAGGAGCCCTCTTGGGCAGCGGCAAACAGGGCTTCAGCTGAGGACACTCCCGTCGACTGATGGGGAGTGGTTCTATATTCTCGCAAGAATTCGAACAGCTTTCGTTTCAAATCGCCCCCTCTATTCGCCGAGATCCGAAATATTTTGTTCAATGTCCTCATAAATCTCTCCACTTCCCCGTTCGCCATGGGCCATAGGGGTGTTACCTTCCTGTGTTGTATCCCCCTCTCCTCCATGTATTCGGCATATTGACTCCCCATGAGCGGGGGCCCATTGTCCGAGTACAGGATGGTCGGGAACCCATGGGTCACAAACATTTTCTCAAGGGCCAGAATGGCGGGGTCGCATGCAGTGGAATCTACCAGCTCTACTTCGGGATACCTCGACCATTGGTTCACGACGGCCAAGAAATACATCCCTCTGCCAGTTGAGCCAAAGTTAGCGTGTACTGTCCCCCAGGGGAGTTCCTTTCTGTCCATGGATTTGATCGGAGGTGCCCTTTCTGCTGGGCTTGCGGCCTGGCACGGTAAGCATCTTCGCACATGTCCTTCCACCCGGTCTTCCAGGTCGGGAAACCACACCTTTGGTCTTAGTCTCGCCTTGTTTTCGCTGACCCCTGATGACCAGTATGCACAAGCTCGAGTACTCTGGGTATCAATGCGCTGGGAATCACAATCTGTCTGCCCCGAAGGAGTAGTCCTTCCTCTGAGATCGAGAGTTCATCTCTCACCTTCCAGAGCGCATGCAGATCCTGTCGCGCTCCTGCCTCCTGCCTTGCGTTGTTGTTCAGAACCTCTTTCCACTCTTCACTCCGGATGGCCGACTAGATCACTTTGAAGATTTCATCTTCGTTGGATGCCCTGGCAAAGACCTCTCTCGACAGTGCCACGGGCATGGCTGCCTCCATGATGTTATGAATGATTTCCTGACATGCCACTATCTCTGCTTGGCCCTACTCCCTCTCGCTGTTTTGGTGGCAGGACAGGTAGTTGGCGGGGTTGTTTGTCCCGGGCCTGTATAGGAGCTTCACCCCATATTCTATGAGAGACAGCATCCAGCGTTCAATGCGTGGTGGAGGTTTCGACGATGCCCCGGCCATAATGGGGATAAAAGTTTTATGGTCGGTGACCACGGCCAACGGCTTCCCAATGATGTAGAGGCGGAAGTGCTGGTAGCCCCACAAGATGGCAAGAACTTCTCTCTCAATTTGTGCATATCTTCTTTCCGTCTCTGACAGAGCCTTGCTCGTGTACACAATAGGACGCATGCTTCCTTGTGCACCCGCCTGCAGTAGAATGGCACCCAACCCCACTGGGTTGGCATCCACAACAATCTCGGACTCAACCATGGGATCAAAGTAGGCCATGGTGTCCTGATCAGACAGCGTGATCTTAATGTCTTGGAACGTTTCTTGTTCCCTTTTGTCCCATGACCATGGCACATCATTTTTCGTTAGAGCTCGGAGGGGTTCCGATAGTGATACCAGTCCTTTTATGAATCAGCCGCAGTAATTCACCATTCCAAGGAAGCTGCGCACTTCTGCCAGTGACTCAGGTGCAGGGGCCTTGCGAATGTCGCAAACTTTTTCTGGGTCGGGCGAGATCCCCTTTGCATGAAAGATGAAACAGAAAAATTCTATGCGATCTCTAAAGAACTCACGCTTGTTGCGGTGTAGTGTCAGACCTAGTTTGTTCAGTCTCTGTAGTGTCAGTTCCAGCCGCTTCATGTGCTCGATTTCCGACGACGCCAACACCAACATTTTGTCGCTCATGTTGAGGACCCCACATAAGCCAGCCAGCGACCCTCAGATCGTGTTCTGAAATACCTCGGCGGCAGAGGACACGCTATAATTTAGCCGCTTGAATTGATATAGCCCCTTGTGGGTGGTGAAAGTCGTTATGTACCTAGAATCAGGGTGAAGCTCAAGCTGATGGTACCCGAACCATAGATCTAACTTTGAAAAGACTTTGGCCCCTTGAAATTCACTGTCTATATCGTCCAGCGTTGGAGTAATGTGGCGCTCCCTTTTTATTGCCGCATTGGGTAATCGCATGTCCATACAGATTCGGACGGCACCTGGTTGCTTGGGCGCCACTACAATTGGTGAAACACAGGGCGTGGGCCCTTCAACTTTCTCGATGATATCCATCTCTATTAGAGTCTGAAGTTCTTTTTCTACTTGAGGTCTGAGGTGGAAGGGAATCCTTCTATGCTTCAGAGCAGTAGCTTGCCCACCTCTTGGAATAAGTTTTCAAACCTGCTCAGGAGCTGCTCAATGTCCGCATGGTAAACTGCTAGCTTAAAGTGGACGATGTTGAGGGCCTCTGATGCTGCAGAGCTCAGAAGAAACTGGGGACAGACGTCTGTTACATAAAAGCCAGGTTTGATTGCATTGGGGCCGTGGGTAACTGGAGCGACGAATACTCCTTGGATCAGCAGGGGCGTGTCGCCTCCGAACATGTAAATTCTAGCTTTTGACTGGTCCAGCTGCGGTGGTCCCGGGATAGCCTTGTAGTGCTCTGTGGCAGAACACACACCGGTGCTCCTGTGTCAATGAGGACTGGTGTGGGGGTGCCCTTAATGTCCACTACACAGGTGGGTTGCCTCCTTTTCTTGGTTCCCGTGGCAAGGTTGGATATGAAGAAAATGTCTTTGTCATCGTCCTCCTCCTCCGCGATATTGAGTCTCTGTGTGTCTTGTTCCACCGTGGCTATGCTCCTCGGCCTCCTGAAATTACTCCCACTCGGCCTCGCAGGACCCCTGTGTGTCATCACCGGAGCTGCAGGTCGACACATTCTTGCATAGTGGTCTGGTGTGTTGAACCTCCCGCATACCCTTGACTTCGCGGGGCAGTCCTCGGCGTGCGTTAGATCATACCCGCAATACTGGCACAGTGCTGGGGATCCCTGGGGGGGAGCAGTATCTTGGCGCTTTTGACTCCAACGTGGCTTGGACGTGGTGGACTTTCCTAGAGTGAAAGCCTCTTCCCCTTTGCTGGGGCGTACCGCTGTGTCCATTTTCGCCCCCCTGCTTTCTGCTAGTTTGTATATCCTGCCATTGTCTAGGATCTGGACTAGTGTCATTCCCGGTTCTCTCAGGATTTGCCTCCGTAACTTACTGGAGCTGCATCCTTGTATCAGCTGGTTCCTGGTCATCACCTCCTCATTGTCCCACCTGCACGTGCTCGACAGTTGACGCATCCGTGCACAGTACTGGTCCAGGGACTCATCATTGTGTTGTTTTTCCCCACACATCACAAACCTATCAAAGTCTACATTCGACAGTAGAATGAAGTGATTCCGAAGTGCAGTCTTGACGGCTGCATATGTTACCATTTGAATGTTTAAAGATTCATAGATGCGTAGCACCTCAGTAGCTGCGGAGTACAGAAGCGTAGCAACCTTTGCATCATCATCATCTTCCCCTGTCGCTCTGAAGAACATGTCCAGCTTTTTAATCCATATGAGCCACTTGGACCCCAACTTGGAGGGTGAGCCAGAGGTGTCCAACTCTGGCATGGGTGCCAGAGAACCATGCTGCCGACGTCCCACTCTAGCAGGTGCCGCAGTCTCCCCATCTGTATCACTCATTCTCGCAGGTCGCACAGGCACCTCACCCACGTGACTGAGGCTGCAAACCTGTCCTGCGTTGTAGACCACTGACCTGGACTTTCTGTCTGTGCTGTATGCAGGCTCCACCTTCAGTAACCCACTGGAGCTGGGCCCCCAGGCCTGGATTGCTGGCTCTTCATTACTGATATTGAAGAATGGGGCCCTACAGGCCAAAATCGCGGCTCTCCGACCTGGTGAACCACAAAAGGTCCAAAAATGTGTGGTTTTTTTTCCAGCCCGTGGGCAGGGCACGAGCACTCTTGCAGGCCACAACTGCACCACGAGCCAACTCCAAAGTGGCCGACCATCATAGCGTCGGGTTCGGGCTGCGTCGGAGGAAGGATTAGTGATAGTTACGCTCACGCGCGCAACTATGATCCCCCCCGCGAGCAGCTGTCCTCATCTCCAATGTTGGTGCTGGCGGATGCCTCGGGCCTCCTCATCCATGCATACACACACGCATACTGAGAAACACTCATGGACACGTCGGGTGCTGTTGAGGTCCCGGCGGCAGCTGCCGTTCGGGACGCCTTTATTCGTAACGCGCAGGCGTGAGCCGGAACGAAGCTCACGCATGCGTACATGCACTTCTCACTGAAACATCTATATACAGGTCACGCCACACATGAGTGCATGATGGTTGATCATCGGCCATCCTCACACGTTCCTGCTCAGGGACCCAGCTGACACTCCAAGCACTCATCAGCATTTTCCTGAGCTGTCAGTCAAACACTTGCATCAGCAATCATTTAGATGGCCTGCAGAACATGACCACATTCAGACACTACAGCAGCACCCTGTGTATAATGTTGGGTATTCGCCTTTTAGACAATATGCAAACTTCAGTGGTGGACTTGTCAGCCCATCACTGTAGCCATGTGCCACTGGGCTTCTCTATGTGTAATTTAGCCACTTGGAAGAATGTTGCTCCATGCTGCTGTTTTAACAGCCAATGCAGTATGTCTTTGGTGTGTACTGTCCTATGGGGAACTCTGGAGATTTCCTGGTAGGCCTCTGCACCTTGAGCCTCCTTTGTGTGGTAACCTATTTTATTTTCAAATGTTCTCAAAGGAAAGGATCGGGCTTGCTGAAAATGTTTATAATGGGAGCCACTATTCCTAGGCTGTTTCCCAGTCCACCCCATTGGTGATTCCTTACTTGGAGAAGGAAAACAGAGGTCGTTGAAGCGGATATGATAGGTTATTTATAATGCACTTAATACCGAGAGGTGTCTAAGCGTGGACCCAGCAATCGAACCTGCGTTGCTCCGTGTCGTCTTGATTCCAAGGCGAGAACGTTGCCCCTGAGCTATCCTCGCGAGATAATGTATACCTCCATGATGATTCGCATTGACGTGTTTGGGTGCTCAGTTTCCCTGTTGGTTCTATTTTTCCAACGAGGCCAATGGCAGCATAACACTTTTTAAAACTTGTTTTATTAAATAATGTTTTCGTAAAGCTACTTTTGCTTTGCCGCCTTTCCATGTTTCCACAAATAGAACGAGTCTAACCGGATTAAATGTTAAAACATTACATGTCATTCTCCATTTGCTATCTGTCTGGTCATTTTTAAATTACCCGAGTTTATTTTCATGGAAAATAAAAATATCGAGCTGTGTTAATGTGCTCCTTTTTACACTAGTTCTGAAGTATGTCATGGAAACAGCATTATGTATTTTTCAATATATATCGTTTGCGGAATTGCAATAAGAAAAGCAATATGATACATGATCTACCGTTAAGTTGAGTACCTTCTACTCCGAGACTATATTGGTTCTGCACGGCGTCCTTATTTATGGCGACTCTGTGGTAAAATATTGCGCCTTGAAGATGCGAGCAAACAATGTTCAAGTTGTATTTATAATGCTTGTTTAAAGCATTAGCATTTTGGCAGCTACATAAATCATTTAAAGATTCCAGACCATCCATTTCTGAATTGCAGGCTCAAAAAAATGAGACAGTTTGTCTTGGCTCGACGAGTGGACTCCTTGACCACGGTCCAGGTTTCCCTCACTATTTCGCAAGACGACAGCCAAGAAATTTGAAATAAGCCATCTTTGTGATTTTTGGCTTGCTGCACTAGACGGGGAACTGGGTTATCTTCTTCATTGCTCGAAAGGATGAAGATCGGTGTGTAGGAAAACAGCCTAGCGCCACCCCTCTTAATGATCCACAGTTGCGCACAAGGAATGTGTTTTAGACATTTGCATTGAGACTTGAGGAGGTGGCATCAAGATCCGTCTTGAAAGCCTTTTTCCACTCATAGGAAGGTCTCAGACGGTTTACCACCAAGCTTTAGGTGGAACAACAGTATCTATGGGCCTCATTCAGAGTTTGCCGGTCCAGAAACAACAGTGGTGGTAAACCCGCTGCCACTGTTGTCTCCGGACGGGCAAACTACGAGTTCTGCAGGCTGGTGGTGTTACTCCCGCCATGTCTCACCTGGCAGGAGTAATGCCACCCACCTGCAGATGGAAATGGAAACACCGGCACTGTTAATTACGGTGCCAGTGTTTCCACGGTCCCCATTCCCATGGGAATGGGGAGTAACGAAATGCCGGCTCCGGAATTACCAGACCAATGAGGATGTAATGCCCCGATGATTCTGGCAAGTACGGAGCCGGTTATTCCCTATGAGTCCGGCGGCAGCCTGCTGGTTGTACCAGCACAGCTACTGCCGGTCACTTAATGAGGCCCTATGTATCTGTAGCCTAAATGTGTAGCTATCCCACTAAAAGGCTGGTACCTCCAACACCGTCTAAAGGGGGGGGTGATTAATCTGTGGGCATATATCACACTCGCAGGGCAGTAACCCAAAAGGATTGTGCCGAATCAAAGTCAGGTCCATAGATATCAGACAGGTTATTATAGTGCTGGCAGAAATCAGTACCAACTTCAGTTGGGTGATACTCGTATGTACAAGTTCTGTGTAAAGTGCTTTGACGAAAGCGGCACATAAACAGCAAATCATTATCTGAATGGCATGCTCACAGAAGGCTGACAAGCAATTTTGAATCCTCATCAAACTTATTGTTTGAAATGGCAAAAGCTACTTTCATTGTTAGACATTAATAGGCAAGTACAGCTATGAAGTGGTACTGAGCTTTCAATGTAAAACCTTGGCTGGGTGATCTGCATTCACAGGTGGAATCCCAGCTGACTGACTCACTCCTTTCCAGGCTGGGAATTTGAAGGCCAATGAATTAGCTTGCAATGTTAGCAATTCCAGTAGTTCCTAGAAACTGGTGGTATCAATTCATCATGAAGCGCTATATAAAAACCTGATATTCTTACCATCAGAAACAGTGAGAGCGGTTTTCCAGAGACATGCAGGGGCAATGGTGCTCAAATGTGGAAAAAACAAGTGCGAATAGGTGCTTTTCCACACAGAATCAGCATTAGGCTTTAAAATAAGGGTATTCATTATATGTTTATCATGACAATATACAATCCCCCTTTCAAGACTATGGGCCTCATTACGAGGAGCGCAGTGAAAACGGGGTCATTACTGGCATGGAGGTACTAGCGGGTCCGTGCTCATATGAGTCCGCTAAAAGTGGGTGATTACGAGTGCGCGAGCACACGCAAACCCCCATGCCGGTAATGGCCATACCGGCATGCTGCTAAAGGCCCGCCAACCCCCCGATAGCGCCATCACGGGACCTGCCGATACTGCCTCTGCCTAGGAGGCACTCCTTAATAACCGACCCGGTAATAACAACATGCTAATACTGGGCTTGTAATACCGGACCCGGAAGTAACGTCATTGCGTCAGAATGGGAAATGCTGCGGCGGCCATCTTTAAAAACACAATCCATTGCCATCCTCCCAAACCACCAGTTGCATTCAGGAGAGACCAGTGGCAATCCCTTCACCATGTCGAAAGCTACCCTAAGACAACCTCCACCTGCGCAAAAAGCGTTTCTCAGATGCAGAACTAAATATGCTGGCAGACACCCTTGCTGCACATGCTGACGAGATAAATCAGCAGAACCTGAGCGTGAGGCGCAGCAGCGCAAAAAGGAGATCTGGAAGGAGGTAGCCCGCAAGGTCTCGGCTGTCGGAACCACCCAACGGACAGTGAAGGATTGCAAAAAGAGGTGGGATGACCTCCGCCTCATGGTTGTTCGTAATATCCTGGCAAGCAACAGGAGGGAGGCCATGGCTACAGGCGGGGGTCCCCACTCTCCTGCCAAACTGAACAGCTGGGAAGAGAAGGCAAGCACGTTCATCCAGATGGAGTCAATCGAGGGATTTGAGGAGATGGAGACGGGTGCGGCAACATCTGCAGATGGAGGTGAGTGACCCTGCAGATCCCTGTAGGGGAAACCATGATGTAGCACAAGTGATGTAGAAGAGAGTCTAGGCAAGGCAATGCATGTCCCAACACACACATTAACATATTCCTGTCCAGATGGAGGGCCAAACCCTGCCACACTGAAATGCATGCTGAGTGCCAATCCCATTACCAACACACAGCCAACACACACAGACCATGCCCATTTAATACATCACACAAACCCCAATACAACGGCATGCCACTTGCCATGCAGCAAACGCCAAAATGCCCACACCTGTAAAATATGAATGCATGATAAATGAAATACTCCTCAGCACCATATAATGCATCTAGCATGTAACACCATCATTGATGCCCTGCATCTCTTCTACCCCCCCCCAGGCACTGATGGAGAAGATGCCAGCCAGGATCCCAGCACAAGGGCATCCATGTCCCAGCCAAAAACAACGGCCAGTGACAACACCACCTCCGGGGCAGCCTCGCTGCCCACAACAACACCCAGTGTGCCTGACACCATGGACACTGAGCTGCCTACACCTACACCAATGGAAGGCGAGGTTGTAGAACCACTGACCAACACCGATGATGCAGAGGAGGAGTATGTAGACCAGGAAAGACTAACGCATGTGGCATGTCCACACTCCCCAGGCCCCGTGTCCACCCCCCACCCCACATTCAGCCCTCAACCCCCTGCAGCAGTGCGGATCCCTGCCTGCATGATTCAGACCTAAGCAGCATCCACGAGAACAGCACTGCAATTGCAGGCTCTGTCACAGCACCCTTGACCACTGATGATCCCACCATCAGCCTTGAGGCATGGCTGGCGAGGGTGGAGGCCAGACAGGACTCGATGTTGGACCTGCTCCGGCAATATATCATGGATGGGAGGACACCAGGCGTGGGAAGCCCAGGCCATAGCCGAGACCTCAGCCGACATAGCTGCCAACACAGCCGCCATAGCCGCCAACACAGCCGCCGTCAATACCTCGGCATTGTTGATCAGAGACTGTCTGGGGGCTATCGCCCAGGTCCTCACATCCATCCTGCTGCACATGCAGCAGCCGCAACCTGCACCAGGAGTGCAAATGACCACAGCTTCCTCCCCATCCACCACACCCGCTTCCTCTGCCCCCCCTTCCTCTGGACCCTTCAGCCAGGTGCGTTAAACAAGGCGCAGTGCGAGGCACCCTGAAATGCCACCCCTGGTCAGCAAGAAGTCCTGGAAATAGTGTGCAAGAACTATGGGAGTGGGTCAGATGGTGTTGGCGGTGAATGGGAGTATTAGGGGGAGTACATTGGGGTGTTTTGGGAGTTTACTGGGGTGTTTTGGGAGTTTACTGGGGGGTTGGGGGTGGGGGGTTGCACTTTCTCCACTTGTTATCAATACACCCGTTGTGTTAAAAAACATTCAATGGCTGGACATTGTTCATTTCGTGTGTATCCATTTAATTAATGACGGTGTACAGTGCCCAACTCCACACATTCCCTGTGTGCATGTCCACAAGGACACAGTGTACAAAGTCTCACTGACACATATCAATCAACGTCCCTGTGGGTCAGAAGTATTCGTCAATCAGTGATTGGCGTGGCGTACTGCACAGCCATCCTGTGCATCACATACTGGCAGGGGTGCTGCTACCCCTCCTGTCATAGTGCAAGCACCCGAAACCCTGAAACTGGTGGGGCCATCCCGGACTTTGACCCCCTTGGGGGCTTATCAGGCCCCAGCCATGCTCACCTAGACTCAGTCCTGGTGCCGCTGGCGACAAGCTCATGGAGGTGTTAGCTACATGGTCCATTAACTTGGCTCTGAGAGGCTGAGCCATTCAGTTCAGGGTGTGGACTGGAACTACTTTACCTGAGAGAAGGGATACGGAGAAGAGGCCTATTTTTTTGGAACTACTTGCAAGGCTATTTAAACCGCACCCAACAATCTGAACACACTTCGCGTTATTCTGCACTCCTGCAGCGTAACGCTCACTGTGTCAGATCAGTTCTTGCTTCCTTCTGCCACGCCCGTCCAGAGTCTTCAATCCATCGGCACCTGCGAACAAAGAATAAAAGGAGTTATTTAAGCACCGAAGGCCTTACCTGCAATACATCCAGATCTCATCTCCTGCTTTCCCACGGAACGCCGCATCTGCAGAACAGAACGGAAAGTACCCTCTCGGGTAGCTACTCACCTGATCGGCCCGCTCCAGGAACTTCATCGGACAGTTCTTCACTCAGCAGTGCGCCGCAGCTCGACACCGCAACACGGATCTTCTATTCTTCTTCCTGGAATCGCGCCGTACCTGCTGAACAGAAAAAGACAAGCAGGTTAGTCGCACGTAGCAAAGGAAGGCTACACAGGCGAACATTCGCGCGCCCAGCACAGCGCTATACTTACCAACAGGAATCCTGAGCATCATTGTCAGGAGGGTCATCCATCATCCGAAGGTCGCTTAACGCCGCGCCTGTAAGACAATAACGAACATTAGTTATCTTGAACAGAAAGACTTAAAGGCTGTCATTCCAATGAGTTATTGGAATAGAGACTTACCTGCTTACTACCAGGCCTTCTTCTTCAGCAACCTCCTTCGGATCAGTGACATAACTCGATCCAGGCGAGACTGTGAACCATGCCCCTGCCAGAGTGTGCAGGATGGAGAGCTTGCCCATTAAAAAACCGAGGTGAGCCAGTGGAAGTGAACGAAAGATCGGAAGGAGGTGAAACCACTGACCAGCTCCCTTCGGTAGCTAATATCTTGTTTCGACTTGCAGGCTAACATCTCCTGAAGCAAGGACTAAGGGGAGATGCAAGCTAGCATCTCCAGCCAAGCAGAGCAGCATCAGGACAGACATCACCCTACGCACACAAGCACGCCCCTGTGGAGACCAGGTGAGCGTGACACCTCCATCTTCACCCTCATTATCCTCACCCGGTGCATGCATGTCAATGTCAGGTGGCAGTGGTACATTTCTCCGGACGCACATGTTGTGCAGCATGACACAGGCCATGGTGATCTCTGCCACCTTCTCAGGTGCATAGAGGAGTGCTCCACCAGACCTGCTTAGGCAGCGGAACCGCGCCTTCAACAGGCCAAAGGTCTGCTCAATCACTACACGGGTACGGGTATGTACCCGATTGTACTCCTCCTCATGGCTGTTCCGCGGGTTCCGCACAGGGGTAAGTAGCCACCGCTTCAAGGGATATCCTCCATCACCTGCAAGCGAATACAGATAGGTGTAGATGAGTCACTCTGAGCTGCCACCTTCAGGATACACAGTCATGGCCGCAGCTATTTGCTGTCGACCTGCACATGTCCCTGTAGGTATGCACGAATATTGTTTAGATGCATTGTATACTGCAATATGGTGTGGTAGTCTGGATGGCGCGTTGTACAGATGATGCAGGGTGAATTCATGCATGCTGATGCGGATGCACTGTGGTGGTAGGACTTTGTTTGGCCTCCAATTTCTGCTGTGTATGCTACACTGTGCATGGTCACACTAGCCACATTGGCACAGTTGCAATCCTGTTCTGTCATGCATTGCTTGACATACCCATGGTGGCCAGGTTGTGCGTCTTACATGTTGTCATTGATATGCGTAATTGATCAAATGTGTGCCAGTGATGTGTCATGTTGGGGTTGGGAGGTTCAGGTCAGGAGTGTTTAGCTCTGTGTGCATTCTCCACTCACCGGCAATTCCCACCCAGGTGGAGTACGCACCTCCCCCCCTTTCCCACCCAAGTGGAGTATGCATCCCCCCTTTCCCACCCAGGTGGAGTATGTATCCCCCTCTTTCCCCCCCAAGTGGAGTATGCACCCCCCTTTCCCACCCAGGTGGAGTATGCATCCCCCCCTTTCCCACCCAGGTGGAGTATGCACCCCCCCTTTCCCACCCAGGTGGAGTATGCATCCCAAAACATCACTACCCCAAAGAACTGCCCTGGGCCAGTTAGGCAACTCATCAAGCAGCCAGGCACATGGTCCAACATGTCGCTCCATGTGACGGGGTAGCGTGGAGTTGCACAGCACCATGGCATCGTGTGTTGATCCAGGAAATCGGGCGCAACAATGTGTGATGATCTTGCTGGAGTCACATATCATCTGCACATTGATGGAGTGGTATTGCTTGCGATTGCGGTACACCGCCTCTATGGCATGGGGGACTACCAATTCCACATGGGCGCAGTCAAGGGCCCCAACACAATTGGGCATGCCTACCAGTACATGGAAGCCTACTTTGGTGTTGGCTATCTCCTGGGCAGTCCGTGGTAGGGATATGTGGGTGCTAGCGTGCTTCAGGAGGGCATCCAGCACTTGGTTCAGCATGCATGAAAATAGTGGTTGCGAAATGCCATGCAGCTGGCCCACTGTGTGCTGGTAGGTGCATGTGGCCAGGAAGTGGAGCACAGACACTACCTTTAGTAGCGGGGGGATGGCAGTGCGTATTTCTATGAGGCTGGCAATGTTGTTGCCTATCATGTAAACTATGGTGGTGATGGTGTCCCGGGCCAACCGGTACAGGGTATGGATCTGGTCAGGGGTTAGATTGAATGGACTGGGTCTGATGCGAGGGATTGGTGGCTGCCTACGAGGTACTACTGGCTGCACTGGTGGTAATTGCTGGGCCTGTCTCACCCTCCTTCTCCTCCTGCATCTCCTCTGTGCTGCCTGTTGCTGCTGCTGTAGTTGTTGTTGTAGTTGCTGTTGTTGCTGTAGTTGTAGCAGTATAGGCATGTCCTCCAGTGCCATGATTGCAACAGCTAGTGGTATCATTTTGGTGTAGGAAGGGGTGTGGTGTGAGGGTGTACTCCTTTTATACTGGGCCAGGCTCTATTGAGTCCACCTGTGGTGATTGTGTGCACCTGTGGCAGTTGGCTTGATTGTTGATTGCTGTTTACGGGTGGTCTGCGATGCCTGTATGGCCGCCATCATGCAGGCCCTGATTACCGTCTTCGGGGTGCCGGTATTTGCATGCCCGCGTGGGTTGTGATGTCCTCCTATTACTGGCATGCCGGTATTTACTCTCCAAAGGGGCGCGTGTACGCGCCCATGCCGGTATGAGGGGGCACGGTACGGGCGGTGCAAGTATTGGCGGGTTGTCGGGTCGTTATGCCCCCAACCAGTTAACGATGCCAGTATTACCATTCCGCCTTCCTTTTTTCATTACCTCCATTCTCATAATGAGGCCCTATGCTCCTAATTCCTGGTCACTTTACATTGACAATGGGTCAGGAATAGCGTCAGATGATGAGATCTAATGGGGTGCACGTTCTGTGTGTAGTCTCGGGGCACTGAGCTCTGCAGGGGTATGGGTCTGCAGAATCAATATGAACAATTTACAAGACCATTTGAATAAAACATGTTAAAAGTTACAATACATGAAATTAGAAGTCTAGTGGCTGAACAGCTTAGTTTCTTTGATTCAGCTGCCAGCCGCTCTTATTTGATAGCAAATTGCAAGACCTTTACACGATACTACATCACACTGATCGAATTTGATGATACATCCGCTACCAACCAAGGACTCTCCAATCACAATTTCCTTCCCTAGGATTTGATAGAATATGTAAAAGACGTTTCTGTTTACTGCCACCCTCCATGATTGACAGAGTGCAAACAATTATTCAATGGCCAGCTTGCAGAGGAAGCATTGTGAAAAAGAAGGCCACCAGGTGTATTAAGCGTGTCGACAGTGAACTAGAATTATTGTTATCAGCAGGAGAAATGTCACAGCCACCTCTGACATCAGTGCTGCAGGAGAGTCGGTTCACTAGTTCTCTGCCTCTGCAAGTTATATTCCTGATTAGTCAAAACAATGTAGAAGTTCAGTGGAGAATTGGGCAGCTAATGATTAGGAAATTAAAAAACACTGTTAAAACACTTAATACACTTTCTCAAAGAGCGTCTATTATAGGATGTAATTGATATGTCTGGCTATCAGGATCCATTGAATGTGTCCAGCTAATCGCCCCACCCCCGATTTCCCCCTGCCCCGCCGCCACCCACCTCCTTGACATCTCAGCATACTGTGGGAGCTGGGGGAGACCACAGGCATATACCATCATGGCCGACCAAGGGACCTGTTGAAATGCTGCGTGTCGAGACAGCGGCCATCTTGAATGCTGTTTATGATGTGTAGCGCAGTCTGACCCAAACCCATTTTTCCGTGTTGATGAAGTGGACCTGCTTGCAGAGGAGCTGCTTTCCCTGAACCTTCTGCTTCTCTATGCCAGAACTTCAAGGGTTTCAGAAGCTGGAAATCCCCCACTTGAGTGGCAGCTAATTGATCTAGCCAGTTGCTGGGTAAATGTATGTTAGTTTATTCCTAGACTTTGCTGTTAAGGGTTCAGAGGTCATTTACAGTTACATTGCATTTACTGCAAAAAACATAACATTTTAATATCTTTTCAATACACTGCTTTCACAGTAATTTGAGTACACTTAGCCTTTAGGGTCTGATCAAAACAAGGGAGCACCAAGCCAGGAAAGAGTGAACTTTGATGCACATGTGTTGACTCAACCTAGAGAAGCACCTTTGTAAGTGACTGTTCAGCCCTAAATGCAAAATGTTACAATTTCTAACAATAATGTATGCGAACAAATGTTGTCCATTTATAAAGGATCAGGGCTGTCAATTCACCCAAAATCCAGGGGTAGCAGAAGTGACAACAGATGCCCTGTGTCCTGGGTGATAGCAAAGGATATGATGTCAGATTACCTCTAACCCTGCTTAAATCACAGGCATCGGCATAACAGTTGTTAGAAATGCTGCAATAGCCATTATCATCAATATAATCTATACCATACAAGTCAAACTGCTATTTTGCTTACAAACCATATTTTAACTAGGGGCCATTCATGAAAAACTAAAGATACTTCCAAAAGTACTGGGCTAACGACTACATTTTCGTATGGCAGTACAGGGTTGTATTGGTATTTGCTGCCATATAATGCCAGTTGAAGCATCACATGCCAGGAGTAGTTATCATATGTTAGGTATAGATCCATATACCCCAGTGTTGCATTATATCGCAACTGCAGCTTTCTATATACAGTTACTGACTTATTTCTGCCAGTTATACACGTGACAGGGATAATCATCACGTCTTCATATGACAAATGTAGCCCCAGATACTCCATATTGCCCTACATATTCCTGAAGAAATCATATGTGAGCTGCAGCATGGGTGATGAACATGTAGGGCCCGATTAATGAAATAATCTCCGCTGAAAATAGGGTACTTGTGCACTAAATCGCATGTAAGTCCCCCGTTCGTTGATTCATGGAACACTATGTGCAGGGCTTACCCGGGACTCGCGAGGAATCTGTGCTGGTCTACCACGTCATTGCGACCCGACAAATGCCTTGCACGAGACTCCAAGAGAAGGGCTGGCCGGCCCTGCACAACCACCTAAAAAGGGGGCAGAACACATGGAATGAGGACGAAAAGCAAAAATGTGGGCGTTACGAGGGACGTTCCAGCGTCAAACAATCGCACTGCCCTTACGCTGGCTAAACAAACGTATTAATGGAATTGAACAGGGAACACTGGTGCATAGAAAATGAAGCGCAAATCCAGAGACAACTACGCCCAACAATAGCAGGCGTAACCGTTAATGCAGACACTAACAAATGCATAAAAAGCACACCGATTAACAAACGCGCGGATACAGCCACGATGAATGAACCGTTTGTTGCAGCAATCATCCAGGGAAACCGCAGGAGGAGGAGGATGGTCAGGGCCCGGATCTTCCACCCAAGACCCAGCCTTTTTGGGATGCCTGACCACCAGGTGCATGGCAGGTATAGGTTCACCCCCATATCATCATTGACCTGGTCACATAGTGGGAAGATGACCTCAAACCACCCACCATGTGCTCCCAAGCACTGAGACCCTTGCAAAAGGTGCTCACTTTTTTGCATTTTTTGGCCACTGGCTCATTCCAGCAGACCACTGCCATAGTCAGTGGCATCTTCCAGGCCACTCAGTCACGCTGCTTACTGTAACGCTCACTACTGGTGCCGGATTGTTATCTTGCATGACTCCTGACGATAAATCGCTCAACCAAACCACTACCTTCCCACTTCCCTGATGAAAAGGCTAATTACCCAGCGTACAGGTAAGTTGGGAGTGGTTTGGAGGTCTTGAATGCCTTGAATGTGATGATTGTGGCTCAGGGCCCTCGGGAGGAATCTATAGGTGAGCAGATAAGGAGAAGAGGGTACGCCACTATGTTGTCTGCTTCCCCCCAGCCCCCCGAACCTCCCCAGGGTATACTGACTGGCAGGCAATGCAGTATAGGTGCTCACCTATTCAAGTGATGTGCAGAACGTCAAATGGTCATCACTCTCCCAGTTACTTCACTGGAAGGGAGTCCAGTCCTGCTGCGGCACTCGTGAGGCCAAAATGTGAGTGCTCTGCTTTGCGTGTTATAAGAATAGTCCAAGCGCATAGTTTCAATGTCTTAAATGTCCTTCCTTGCTTCAGGCCCAATGCGCGGTATAGAAGTGTCTTTGCAGTTCTCTTTGCAGTTGTTTTGAATGCCCGTTCAGTTAACGTATACCACTAATGTTTTTCTCTTTTCCTTTAAAGTTCGTCATCCTCAGTTCTCACAACGGTGCCCCCCGCAGCGGCAATCATCTGGAGTGAAGCAGAATGCAACAAAACTGCATGCGGGGGTAAGCAGGGTTGCAAGGGACGTGCTGGTGACGCTCGGGATGCCGGCAATGGCATACTGAGTGTTATTTCTTGTTCCCGGGTGTTGCGAGCCACTGCGCTGGAACAGAGCCCTTCCACGTGGATTCCAAGACTCCCAAGGTGAGTATGATGATTGGAGCGTCTTCAGGATCCTGTTCAGGCGCGCAAAGGTACTACAGCAAGGCCACGGTACACGTGGAGTCTGCTGTGGACAACAAGCATTATGCTGCTTGTAATCTGCAGCCCCTGAAAACTCTAAGCACTGGGTGTGGCCCAGGGCAGTTCTTAAATAGCCATGGGCTGCACCTAGCACCACTAGACCAACAAGCATACTTTAGATAAGTATTGCCACAGGCCATCTTGGTTCCCATAAGGCATCCAGCTCTGGGGGCCATTTTGGAGGTGGCAGCTGTCACTATGAACAAACTGCAACTTGCGCTTGGGCCAGCCAGTAACCCTTAGTGTCCAGGCTCTGCCTACACTACACACTTGTGTTTTGGAGGTCCTACAGGGATCATGACACTTACACCAGGTGATGGCAATCTTAACTGCACGTCCTTCTGTCCGCCGGCATATCTTTATGCCCAGAACACCGCCAGAAAGGCAAGCAGTGTTCCAGGATTTTTATGGGGTGTTGCACTTTCCAAAAGTGCTAGGTGCCATTGATTGCACCCATGTTGCTCTACGTCCACCTCGAGCAATACAACACATCTACCGCAACCGGAAACAGTTCAGCTTGTGTGTGATGCCAAGGGCATCATTACTGAAGTGTATGCCAACTATGCTGGCAGCACACATGATAGTTACATCTTCAGGAGGTCACTGCTACACCAGGCCCAGGAAGTTTGGAAGCATGGCAACACATGGCTCATTGGTAGGTATGAGTGGCCATGCACATGCATACATGTTGAACACAGACCAATAGACACTGTCAACAAATGACAATGACAACCATTCTCACCTCTACAGGGGACAGTGCCTACCCCCTGAGCACATACAAATGACGCCGATATGCAACTCCACCATACCTGCCTAGGCAAGGTGCAACATTGCCCATATTGCAACTCAGGGCATAGTGAAGTGCACATTCGGAATGCTCAAGTCACGTTTCTGCTCCTGTGACCACTCTGTTGGTGTGTTGCTATATGCAGCACCAGTAGTCGGCAGGATCATTGTGGCAGCATGTGTCCTGCACAATGTTGCAACATGGTGTGGCGTCCTGGTGGACATGGTGGTGGTATCCCATCCACACATGTGTGCATCCCTTATAACTAAAAATATGTTTCTTTTTGCGTTTCCAAAAGAAACACATTGAAGAGGGAGGACACCACTACCACCATGACAATCATTGAAGTAAATCACCGTTTTGGGTCCAAAGACACCCCATATCACTATCTAACATACCTGTCAAATGTGTAAGCAGCAATAAATCCTGAAACATCATGTCTGAACTGCAAGCCATACATGGCCCAAAAATTAACATGGACACAAAATACAACAACAGAACGTGCAAGTGCAGATGAGAAGGGGTAAGGGAAAAGGTGCTGAGGTTCTCATGGAGAAGTGCTCGGGGTGAAGTGCTGAGAAAATAACATAAAAACGTAAGTGCAACCTCCTGTGAGGAGGCTGAGCGTGAGCAAGTGCAGTATATAGACAGTGGCTTGGATGAGAGATGTGGGGGTTCAGGGCCCCAAGCATACATAAGGGCCTTGCACATTAATCACGCTACTCTATGATCAGCAGGGAAGAGGGGAGGAGAAGGAAGAGGAGAAGAGAAAGGGTTTGAGGCTTTTTGGGAATTTAAGGAGGTCCTGCTGAAGATGCAGAGGTAGAGGTTGGCTATTACACAGCAGGTAGACTGCTGAGGAAACCAATCGAAGACCAGCTCTGTTTAGCAAACCACTTCACACGCAGGGAGTTGGTGCCAGAGGAACGCAGGAGTCCATAAGGGGAGTATTTGGTCCGGATGTGTTGAATATAGAGTGGTCCCTGGCCCCAGGTATCCTTGTGGATGACACAGAGGGATTTGAATTTAATCTATGCTGAGACCGTGAGCAGGTGAAGGCTTTGTAGGGCAGTAGAGATGCAGTCCCTGGGCTTGAGGCCAAGGGTATGTTTTGCTGCCCTATTCCGGATAAGATGGAGTGGTCGCAGGGTGGCCGAAGGAAGATTAAGGGGGAGGCAGTTGCAGTAGTCTAGCCTGGAGAGAACAGAGCACGGGTAACATTGAGTCTCTAGGGGAAGGTGAGGAAGGGTACAGTTCCTTTGAGAAGGAAGAGCTGAAAGTGGGACTTCTTGACAATGGCCCTCATTCCGAGGTTGGCGCAAAGGGATTACCGGCACCGGTAAGGACAACGGTGCCGTTAATCCCTTTACCCCCTATTCCGAGTTCCCTTAGCGGGTCCCTTCCTTAACGGCTGGTTTTACCACGCGTTATGGACGGGACCCGTTAAGGGAAATCAGAGCCAATAACGGTACCGCAATTTGCGGTACCGTTATTGGCGCCTTCCCATTGAGCCCTATGGGGGCTGAAATGGGAATGGGGAATGGCTTTAACAATGGGGACTTACTGGTCCTGCCAAGGTCAGACTGGACCGGTAAGTCCCCAATGAACGGGACAGGACACGGTCCCGTTATTGGTGGTAGTCATGGTGCAAATAGCGCCATGACTACCGCCAAACTCAGAATGAGGGCCAATGTCATGAATATGAGGGATGAAGGAAAGAGAAGAGTCGGAGATTCCTGGCTTCAGTGGAGGGGGCAGGGGGGCCCTTGGAGGAAGGCCAGAGTGAAGCGAAGAAGTAGGGTGCAGTCTATTCAATAGGGAGACTCTCTGTTTTGCTGGCGTTGAGGCAGAGGTCATTAGCAGTGCATCAGGCCTGGATGGTAGAGAGGCAGTCAGCGATGATGGAAGGTGCAAGGGTGTCAGTAAGAAGTTTTAAGAAGAGTTCTGTTTTGTCAGCGTAGCACTGGAAGTTGGGGGAGAAGGAGGTAATGAGGCATGCCAGCATGGAAAGGAATATGTTAAAGAGGCAGGGCGAAAGAATGGAGACCTGGGGGATGCCACAGGTGGAGGAGGAAGCAGGGGAGGAGAAGGGCCCAAAGTGGTTCTGGAGGAATGGTCAATTAGGACTGAGCTAAGCCGGTCCAGTGCCTGCACTGAGATACCAAGGATATCATGGAGCCTTTTTATGAGGATGGAATGGTTCACCGTGTCAAATGCAGAAGATAGATCAAGGAGGATGAGGACAGCAGGTGATTTGCAATTGAGGGATTCAAGCAATTCCTCATGGGTGTACTAGAGAGCAGTGTCCGTGGCTCTGGAAACTTGGAATCCAGACTGGTGGTCATGTAGGCTAATAACAAGTTTCGTATGGGTGTTGATTGGGGGAGGGCCAACCTCTTGAGCAGTTTTCCCTGGAGGTGTTGATGGAAATGGGGTGGTAATTGGCAGGCAGGAAGGGTCTTCAGATGGTATATTGTAAGGATGGGGCACACAAGAGAGTGCTTGAGGGAGGATGGAAAAGAACCAGTAGCAAAGGAGTGGTTGCAGAGATCAGCAAGAGCAGGAGCGGGAGAGGAGATGTTTCCTTGATGGTTCTGGAGAAGCATGGGGCAACCTCTTTGGAAGAGACCTTCATTGAGTTGACAACTCTGGTGACTTCTTCGTGGGAGACAGGAGTGAAGGAGAAGAAGCAGGAAGGAGGAGGGTGAGTGGTAGGGGCATAGAGGGCGGAAGGCCCTTAGCCTATAATCCGATATACAAGATTAGCTATGTAGTGTGTCATCCATTTTGTGGACTTTATTACTAACAATATCAGCAGTACGTGTAATATGCCTCATTGACCACACTGTAGATATGCTTGAACATGCATATACCATATAATTTGCACTGCACTGGGACTAGCCTACCCCTAATACGGGATGTATTTGCTGGATCTGATTAGAACCAATCCAGATGGAATTCCCAATGGAATTAGCCTAATCTCCTGATATATCCAATATGGAGCTAGCCTATCCTGCATGATGACTGTGGGACCAGCCCAACTTGCCTGACCTACCTTGTGGGACTAGCCTAACCTGTCTGCCTAATCTGATTTAGCCGATGTGCAAATTACCCTTTTACTCTGGATTAACCTTATCTACCCATTTTGATCTAGCATATGTGTAAATGACCTTTTACTCAGGACTAGCCTACTTATGCACTGTCTGCCTATTTTGATCTAGCTGATGTGTAAATTACCTTTTACTCAGGACTAGCCTACTTATGCACTGTCTGCCTATTTTGATCTAGCCGATGTGTAAATGACCCTTTACTCTGGACTAGCCTACTTATGCACTGTCTGCCTATTTTGATCTAGCCGATGTGTAAATGACCCTTTACTCTGGACTAGCCTACTTGTGCACTGTCTGCCTATTTTGACTTAGCCTATGTGTAAAACACCCTTTTACTCTTGGCTAGCCTACTTGCGTACTGCCTACCTATTTTGAGTTAGCCTATATGTGAATCATCCATTTATTTGGGAATTTAGGACTAGCCTTCCTGTGAACTGCCCTGGGGCATCCATACCCCATACCCAACCCTAACTTTACCTACCGACTGAACTACTAAGACTGCTCCTCTCCTCTTGCAACCAAACTATGAATATGAGCAAAACCCAGAGGAACCAGTTACTATTATTCCTACTCAGCCCTTACGCAATAATGGCTATTATTACAATCTTAACATGCCCACCACAGGATAGAAACCACAGACTCAGATCAAGAATGCCCTGTCTCTATGACCCTACAACGAACAGTAAATCCACCCAAAACAACCTTCCTAAATGCATTGTCACCACCTTAGCCCGAGAACACCGGACTAGGCCTGGGCAGGAGATCAGGAACAACAACCCCAACTCTGCACATGCCTCTACGCTGAAAACTCCTATGAGAATTGACCTGCCTATAACTACACATTCCCCCTCCCACAAACCCAATAGCACCACAACTCTCTCTGGATTACTTATTAATGCTAGATCACTCGTGGCACATCCCACTGAAATTGCAGACATCCTTACGAATGGAAACCTAGACATGTTAGCAATATCCGAGTCCTGGCTTCACTAGGCAGCAGGACCTGCCCTTATGCTAGCCATACCAGACAGCTACAATATACTCCAAACTGACAGACCTAATGCTAGAGGTGGCGGCCCAGCCATCATATCTAAAACCAACCTTTCCACTAGACTTGCCATCTCACCACCATGCCAATCATATGCCAATCATGTGAGATATTCACAGCCAAACTTCCTTTATCCAGTAACCGCACTTTACCTATCCTTTTGATATACAGACCTCCCGGTCCCTTGGGATCCATCGAGGAGGACTTAACTAGCCTTCAAGACAACAATACAAAAGACTCCTCACAGATCTTATTGATGGGGGACTTTAATCTGGGCTTCAATGACCCTGATAATAAACATGCCAAATCAGTAGCAGCCATACTGTCGGATCATGGCCTTACACAAAAAGTCCTTACCCCCAACCATATCAAAGGAAGGACCTTTGATTGGGTGGCCGATTTAAATTGCAACATCACCAATCACCAACATCACATCACCAACATCACCCCTCAATCTTGGACTGATCACCATCTAATTTCCTTCTCCTCTACACTAGAACGGGAATAAAGCCAAATTAACAGACCTTGCCAAACACTACAAAAAAGAAATAATTAGTACGAAAAAAAAAATACATTCAATGATAGAATCTCAAAGGCTAATTCCAACACCAAGGAATTATTCTCCATCCTCCGGGAAAAGGAAGCATCTATCCCGCCCTTTGACAATGTCCCTAAAGACAAGCCATGGTAATGACTTGTCGAATAACATTGCATCCCTCCAACTTAAAATAGCTAATAAAAAGGCCTCACTACTCTCATCTGAGCAGCAACCCCCCCTCAACTTACACCTGACAGAACTCCTTCAGATTCACTAAAATCTCCATCCTAGAGACAGAGAAAATAATACTCTCCCTAAAACCATCAAACTGCCAGGGAGACAGCTGCCCAGCTCAAATTATAAAAGACGCAGCTAGAGACCTAGCCTCATTCATCTCCAAGCTTATTAATGCCTCCTGCAAGACAAATACAGTGCCTAACAACCTGAAACAGTCCTGGGTGCTCCCTCTACTAAAAAAGCAAACACTAGATCCTGCGATCCCGACTAACTATAGACCCATCACCACAGTCCCCTTCCTCCTTAAAATAATCAATAGAGTAGCCTATCTTCAAATCCAGGATTACCTAGAAGCTAACCATTTACTAGGATCCCGTCAATCAGGCTTCCGTCCTCTGCACGGTACGGAAACAGCACTAACAGACCTCAAGACTCAAATTGATGAATTAAAAGACGGTGGGAAAAGAGCTATGCTACTCCTCCTTGACCTGCCGGCAGCCTTCGACCTGGTGGATCACGCAGTCTTATGCAATCACCACAGGTCGGCTGCCCATTTCTCAAGTGAAGCCATAACTTGTGTCCAGTCCTTTCTAGCAAATTGCACAATGAGTCTTCTCCCCCTCAACCTCCGCTGACCCTATGCAAAAGTCCTGCGGTGTGCCACAGGGATCCTGTGTCTCACCTACCATGTATAACATCTCTACAAAGCCCCTGTTTGACAAGTTGGATAAACTGGGTGTCACCTACAAAATTCTGCAGACGACACCCAGATCCTCATTCCCATTTCGGGCAACTTTCTCGGAGACACAGCCTTGTTAAACAAGATATACCTCCTCATTCAGGCATGAAAACTGAAATAGTGATCCTTGGTTCAGAGGCGAACCTCAAAAAACTTAGCCCTAGCTACGCTTTATTCAATATTGACAATAACACAATCAAGGTGATGCCTGTAGTTAAAACCTTAGGTTTCTACTTAGATTCCACATTAACCTTGAAGAAACAAGTTAACGCACTAGCATCTTCTACCACCTATTCCTGCAAACTTATCCGAGCTTGCAGACCATTTCTGTCTGAAACTAGCTGCATCACCCTGGCTAATGCACTTATAATGTCCAGACTGGACTATTGCAATGCCTTATATCTAGGTGCCAACAAATACATCCTGGACAAAATAACACCTTAAGAGCAGTCCTAAATATCCCCAATATAGAGCACATTTCCAAATTCAGAAGAGATGTCCAGTGGCTAAATATAAATGACCAGATTCTTCTCAAAACAACCTCACTCACATCCAAGTGCTTGAACAACATAGTTCCACTATATCTCCCAGAAAGAATAAACAGAAAAACCTCAATATGCACTACTAGATCTGCCAATGCCCACCTACTAGAGTTTCCTAGATTCAGATGGACCAAAGCCGGTGGTTCCAGTTTCCCAGTCAAAGCAGCCCTATTCTGGAATGCACTACCCACAGCCCTAAGAGCCGAACAACCTTACCCAAAATTCAGACGTAACATGTTAAATTCGTTACGAACAAATGACCACTAACACCCGAGCCACACTAGCCCGGACTGCCCCCGACACTTGATACCCTACTACTACTCCGTTCTTAAACTTTGTTGTCTCACGGTATTCTTTGCCCACTGCCCTACCACATGCATTGTATCTATATGAACCACTGTAATATTTTACTGTAATTTATGACTTACAGTACCACAACCTCAATGTAACCCACAAGTGGTAACAAAGTATGTCTTTGTATGCTGTACCCATTGTACCTGTTGTAACCAAGCTTTAAGTATACTATACTAGTTCTGTTGCGCCCAGCTAGCTAAGGGTTTGGTGCGCATTACCAAATAAATAAAAAACAAACAAACAAGGTTGTGTTGGAAGAGTGCGTGACAAGGATGTTCAGTATGTCCAGGGATTTGGAAAAGAAGTGAGAGGCGAGTGCATTACAAAGGGCCTGGGAAGGAGTAGGGGCAGAAGATACTGCAGATGGGTTGCCAAGTTCCCTGCAGATTTTGTAGAGTTCAGCCCTTATGTAAAGCACAAGAATGCAAATACACAAATACTCACCTCTTGTACTCCAGCCAGGATCATGCTTGACCCATCAATTCACAGATGCCGATGTCAGACTGGAAGGCTGTTCACCAAGGCAACTGCCATGGAAGACATAAGCAGAAAACACAAAGCAATGTGATACTGCAAGCAAGGATGAAAACATGCTAAACGTAAGATGCAAATAAAAAGTGCATGGTCAATGCTGACTTCATTGTGACAGCATACAATTGGTCCAATTTTGCATTCAATCGAATGCAGCAGAACCATGCACCCCGCTGCGGTCAACTTTAAGTTTCAAAATACAATGGTGCAGCATGTATGGGACATGCATGTCAAAACACCAACACCACAAAATGTAATGTGCTGGTACACAACATAGCATCCCAAAAATGTGCATCAATGTTCCCATGTTTGTGGCTTGTGATTGGCGCTGCACACCATAATTGGGGAACCATAAGCAAGATAGGTTAAATGTGCCATTGAACAATTTGCCTCAGAAGTCATTGTCATTGTGGCAGAGGGGATGTGCACAGTCTAGACATATGCACACTCACTCAGGGCACACCGTAAGGTGTGTTGGTTGTCATCTTATATGTTCTATGTAGCATGGAAGCACCTAAGTACATGTGTAAAAAAAGATTCTATACCCTGCAGGGCATGAAGTGTAACTTGTATTTCGGGCACATGCACATGTCTAGCAGAGCAGAGTCACTGACATCCAGGATGCAGCTACCAAGAGTGCACATTGTGGTCTCATGTTGCAGATGTTGTGTGGCTATGCTAATGGGGGATGAGTACTGTCACACTGACATGTCCAACTGATGTACAACACATGGTTTGTATCCACACTTGTGTGCACTGGACAGGAGTCTGTATACCACAACATGGTTCACCCGGCACAGTCATTCAGATGCAGACAAATGTGTACCACAAGCATACATCTTGGTGATGCTTCATTTCACGTTCTCAGGATGCATAATCTTGGTCACTCACTGGACATGTCCTCGTAATTTTCCAGGCCTCCCACGCCTTGCACCTGTCCAGTAGAATGAATTAGCTCATAGCCTCTTCATGCTCGGACAGCTCCTCTTCCTCTGGTGACCCCCTCTCCAGTTGCCAGAGCATAGGCTAGATTGGCACCCACCTTGGACTTGGTGCGATCGGTGAGGTCATTCCATCGCTTCACTACCCGTGCAGCAGTGCACTTCTGAAACCGTAAGGCATTGATCTAATCCGTGACATGCTACCAATGATGAGCATGTGTATGTGTGCTCCCCGGTTGGTGGCACATGTCACAGTGGTGAATGGCCACGTAGTCCATGAGGATCCTAAGTTCTTTATCATGGAAGTTCTTCTTCCTCAATGCACCAGTGTCCTGTGCTGTGACATGGGGTTGAACCTGTTTCTGCTGTATAGTCTTTGCCTTCATGTCATAAGGTTTTGTTGCGACCCCTGTGTGGCTGGGACCACTCTGGGGTCCAGATGCTGGAACACAAGTGGCCTGGGGCATGGCATTACCCACTGGGGCTGGAGAAGCTGCTTCTGCAGCATGTCCCTTACCCTTGTGCGCTGGGGCAACTGCTTCCGCAGCACGTCCCCTACTCTTTTGGGCTGGGGCAGCTGATTCTGCAGCATGTCCCGGAACCCTTGGGGCTTGGGCAGCTGCTTCTGCAGCACGTCCCTGAACTATTGGGGCTTGGCCAGCTGCATCAGCAGCACGTCCCTGAACCCTTGGGGCATGGGCAGCTGCTTGCGGAGCATGTCCCTGACCCCGGCTATGTCTGCCACCTTTGGGGTCTTTCCACTCATGTTCCAGGTGTAAGTAAAAAATGGAAGGCACACCAAGCTATTGTCCTAGGCAATTTGAGTGAGGGGGCAGTGTACGTGATGGAAGATGCAGTTGTGTGGTCCAGCAAGGCTTAAATGTACCCCAGGTGTCAAAATTATGGCATGCTTAACGAACAGGCACAGGAACCCCAAGAAAAGAATTGATGTATATGCCATACCTGGATACCTTCCAAAAAAGAAAAAAGCAGTATGCGATACGCGGTAGCTTCCAGCAACACTAAAAATGCATATGCGTACCCTGGAAAGCTACTAGAAAGGTAAAAATAGTGGTACGTTATACACAGAAGCACCCACAGTTGAAACAAATGCATATGCCATTCACCACTAGCCTTTCAATATTCAAAAGTATATGCAAGTATGCACGGCGGCAAATCCCCCACCAAAATAAGACATTTGTAAAGTCCCTGAAGTGAACGGATGGCGTGGCACCCCAAAATATGCAGTACTCCACTCATCCATCTCCTCCCCTTTGTATGCATGTCCGGAGTTGCTTCTTCACGTACTAGTGTATCCCCGAATATGACATGCTGAACGCCTGTCTGCAGCACGTGTCACATAAGTTACGCGCTGAGGGCCTTTCCTCGGATTTCACTTGTCCACGCTAATTTTTTCATGCAAAATCCCTTCACTCTGTTTCCAGCTGCTTACATAGCGAGACACGGAAGACCCACGCTCCTGCCTCCATGCCATTTTACCTGCCTCCTACTGCGCTGTGCTGCCTCCAACTTAGCCATCTGCTGCTGCCTGTCCAGTGTGTGTGCCTGATACCCACCTGCACTGCGTTTGAAGTGCCTACTGTCCAGCCATTGCCTCTGCTCCTGTCTTTGGCCCTGTGATCACCTCTGCTGCTTCATCAGACTCCCACCGTGCTATTCCAGCACCACTGCTTCACAGCCCAGCTCCAGGACCACCTTGCCCAGCCAGGCCTGCCTCAGGGGTTGCCATGACTGCAGCATCATCATCAGACCAGAGCGGAAACCCCACGGCAGCGAGGCAGAGGGCTGTCAACTTCACCACCAGGGAAGTTGACATCCTGGTGGAGAAGGTCCTGGAGCATTATGATGCCCTCTTCAACCTTGTGATGCAACACAGCAAGGAAGAACGTCAGCAGATCTGGGACGGGATAATGGATGCCATCCACGCAGATGGATTGGCACCACGCACAAGCGCTTAGAGGACCCCAAATCCAGGGCCCACGGCAAGGCCCTGTGCTATGTCAGGCTGGTGCCACCGCAGAGGTGCACCATGCATGCAGGTGCCGAATATCAATTAACAACTTGCAGGTCCTGGAGAAGTGCTACCCAGTGCTGCACAACCAGGTCTGTGAGTTACGAGAACACCTGGAGTCGACTGGTGAGTAGCCATGTGGTGCAATGTTCTATGGTCCATGTACTCTGTACATGTACCAGCATGTTGGCAGTGACCCCGTTAGGCTTGCAGCAAGAATGTTTGTGAGAAGGATGTCTGCGTGCATGCCCCAGACATTGCTCTACATGTGTGCATTCAAACCAATATGTATTTTGAATGTGCTATCACTTGCATTGTGTGTTGTAGTGCTGGCTTGCAGACCATGCACATGCACTTTTTCTTGTGTCTGAGATGTGCCAGGGTGACAAGTGTGATAGGTGAGGTAATGTTGCCCGTGTCATGTGCAGGTATGATGCTCATGTGTATGTGCCAAAAATGGGAATGTGTGACTGGGCATCTCCCACACCTGGATATAAAACGGGCATTTGAATGTCTGGCTTAGTCACATAGAGCCATTGCAGTTCACAGGACTCTGATGTGATTGTTCATCACACTGCTTGGGGAATCTCAGTTGATGTGTGTGCATGACATGTCTGTGCTTGTTGCTGTGGCATGCACACATGTGCATGTGCAAATGATGCATGTGTGTATAGCATACACAATTTATTGGTTGTGAGAGTGGCAAATTACTTGATTTGATTGTGTGGAGTGATGGCCAGGAAGGTTTCTGCATGGATGTGGATTACATGTTCTTGTGTTTGGGTGTGGAGGTTGATGGTTGTTTCCTTGACAAGTCATGTTCACGTGAATGTTGGTTTTGCCACGCCAAATTTGGCGCAGTACACTGATGTTTCTGTTGTCTGTCTCCTTTTCCACAGTTGCATCTGATGAAGAGGGCAAAAGCAGTGCTGTGGAACATGGCTGCAGGGATGCCTCCCCCAGATAGAGGCAGCGCAAGTGACATCGGGCATGGTTGCTGGGGGTGAATCCAAGAAGTTGAATGTGGGAGGGGACTCCTCAGCAGTGATGAGGACAGGGGATGCCACACAGGAGACATCCATGGCAGAAGACACCCCAGAGTCATCCAGGTTGATGGAGGGGGAGGCGGAGGAGGTGGCTATTGCAGCCCAGCCCATGGGGCCAGGTGTGGGTGTTGAGGTGGGCGTGCCTACTGCAGTCCTGTCCCAGGGGCATGAGGCTGTGCAGGCCACCGTGGAGGTGCTGCTGCAAAATGTAGCCCTGGGCCATCATACAGCAGCATGCACCTGCCGGGATGCCTCCACCCAGTGTCGGCTGATGTGTCTACCCAGACAGACACACCCTTACCATCTGGTGTTGCCATCTGGAATCATGTGCTACCCCTGCTGGCTGGGTTGACGAGGTGGACAGCTGTCATTCATAATGATGTGCAGGGTACTCGTAGTCTGCTCACACATCATCACAGTGAGCTATACTGTCAACATGCCTGTTCCTTGGTGTCCACCATGGGATGTTCACTGCTGCACCACCTCCTCGTATTCCTTCTCTGTGCACCAGTCATCCTCAGGGGTGCCTTCCGGCCCGATACCACCAGGGCCCCAGTGCACCAATCCAACTCACAATGGCCAGTCTGGTGGAGACCACATCCCTGCCCTGGTTGGGAGTCCAAGGCACATCAACTGAGGTGGTCACCATTCCTACCCAAATACCGACAGGGGCACCGGCAATGGAGGGACTCCAGGCACTCATGAGCATTGGAGGTGACGTGTGCCCCCGGGTATCATGATCAACTCGGAGGACGTACCCACATAGCAGGCACCGGGAACTGAGGCAGCAGGTTGCAACCAGGAGGAGGCTATTTGTTTCAGGGCAGACCATCGAAAAGATGCAGACGTGAAGTGTGAGGCAGGAGGCAACATGGACCGGAGGGACAGGATGTCTTTCATGTTCGGTAAGTGAAGGTTGTGATGGCCAGGGCTGTGATTGCCCTGCATCGGGCAAGGAGGCGGGCTGCCCTCCTGGAGCCACTTGGATGGACATGCGAGTGATAGAGACACGAATGCTGGAACCTGCCAGCCATCCAGGCAAGAACGGAGGCACGTATGAGGTGAGGATGTGGCACTGGACTCAACCCTGTTGGAAAGGCTCAGTGAGATTGGAGAGGAGGAGGAATAGCTTGCTGCCTTTGTGCATATTTATTTAGGTGTAGGTTTCCCTTTTTTAAAATTTATTTTCCCCAGACTTTGAACACTTCCCTTCCCAGTTTTTAATGTCTATAGTTGCTTAGGCTTAGGATATTTTCTTCTTTCATATTTCCACTGGACTACTTTGAGCTTGATTCCCTGTTTATTTTTGTACATATTTATGTCAAATACATTGTTCTGTATGTTACATTCCACGCTTCATGCAGAACATTTGTGTGTCGGCCTCTTTGATAGTTCTATTTTCAGCCAGTGCATCTCTCCATTGCAAGTCATGTGTCTTGTGGCCTGCATGCTTGTGTGTTGGTGTTGCTGGATGGTTGTGGATGGTAGGATGCCTGACATATGATTGTGGGTCCATCAGACGACTGGGTCTGCACTGTTTTCATTTGCATTTACCTGTGCAGCATCACTGTGTGTTTGGCATCAGTGTGGTTGGTTGGACGAGGGTTCACTATGGAGGATTTCTATGGTCACGTTAATAGCACGTTTGACATTGCTGTGTAAAACCCATTTCGTGCAGACACGCCGAGCAGCATGTGCAGTCCCACACTGCCTTCCCTCATGTGGCGCTCGACCTCTACCACTGGAATGCAGTAGTGGGCCATGTTTGCTCTTTGTGGCTGCACAAATCACAATGTTTCAGTGACTCATGCTCTCTCTGACTGTCCTACCATCACCCATGCATGGCCCTGTCATGTGATTGTTCCAGAACAGGTATTTTCCCACCCATTCCACCCAGGTCACTGATGCTCAGGCTGTGACATGCCTGGCCAATGTTTGTGTATGTTGCAACATCTTCTGGTAGGTTTGCTTCTGTTGTGGTCGCACATTCAGTTACTGTTCTTTGATGCCTTGGCAATGTGCCATGGACAACATGCACATGGATTTGCATTCACTTGTCACATGTGTATGGGGCTGGCTGATCAAGGCCTGGAAGGGTGTGTGAGCAGATGCTACACTTATGGATGGATGTCTGGTGCATCCAGTTGGTCGTATTTGCGAATTATGTGTTGGTGTTGCACTTCATGGTACTGTCAGACCACAGAAGTTCAGGTGAGCATGCATTGCACTGGTATTGTGGGAGACTGTCAGGGGGCTGCCCTTAAGGGTGTCACAGGTGAGGGGGGCTGAGCGTGGTGTTCAGTGTGGAGTGGGCTGCCTGGGGGGGGTTTCACAGGTGAGTGGGGCTGGGGGGTGGTGTCCAGTCTGGAGTGGGCTGGCTGTGGAGGGTGTTCAGTCTGGAGTGTGCTGCCTGCGGGGTGTCCAGTCTGGAGTGGGCTGCCTGGTGGGGCGGGGGGTCACAAGTGAGGAGGGATGGGGGTGATGTCCAGTCTGGAGTGGGCTGCCTGTGGGTGGTGTCCAGTCTAGAGTGGGCTGCCTGGGGGGTGTCACAGGTAAGGGAGGTTGGGGGGCGGTGTCCAGTCTGGAGTGGGCTGCCTGTGGGGGGTGTCCAGTCTGGAGGGGGCTGCCTTTGGGCGGTTCCAGTCCAGAGTGGACTACCTAGCTGGTGTCCAGTCTGGACTGGGCTGCCTGTGGGGAGTGTCCATTCTGGAGTGGGCTGCCTGGGGGGGTGTCACAGGTGAGGGATTTGGGGATGGTGTCCATTCTGGAGTGGGCTGATTGTGGGGGGTGTCCAGTCTGGAGTGGGCTGCCTTGGGGAGTGTCACAGGTGAGGGGATTGGGGGTGTCCAGTCTGGAGTGGGCTGCCTGTGGGGGATGTCCAGTCTGGAGTGGGCTGCCTGGGGGGGTGTCCATCCTGGATGGAGCTGCCTGTGGGGGGTGTCAGGTCTGGAGTGGGCTGCCTTTGGGGGTGTCCAGTCTGGAGTGGACTGCCTGGGGGGTGTGCAGTCTGGACTGGCCTGCCTGGGGATGGAGTCCAGTCTGGAGTGGGCTACCTGAGGGGTGGGGGGGTTGTCCAGTCTGGAGTGGGCTGACTTTGGGGGGTGTCCAGTCTGGAGGGTGCAGCCTGTGCTTGCAAGGAAGGACCTGTGTTTTCGCTGGGGTGCAGCCCGGGGTTGTGAGGTGAGGCATGCAATTTTGCTGGGGTGCAATCTGGGCTTGGGCGGGAGGACCTGTGTTTTTGCTGGAGTGCAGTCTGGCGTTGCAAGGGAGGGCACGTGTTTTTTTGCTGGGGTGCAGTCTGGGCTTGCGAGGGAGGCCACTCGTTTTCGCTGAGGTGCAGTCTGGGCTTGCGAAGTGAGGCACAGGTTTTCGCTGGGGTGTAATCTGGCTTTGCGAGGGAGGGGCCGCGTTTGCATTGGGGTGCAGCCTGGCTTGCGAGGTGAGGCGTGTGATTTCACTGGGGTGCAATCTGACTTTGCAAGGGAGGGCACGCGTTTTTGCCAGAGTGCAGCCTGCTCTTGGGAGGTGAGGAGTGACTTCTCACAGGCGCAGTGGATGTTGGGACAGGGGTGGCGCGGAGGCTTGCGGCGTGTTTGTACTTTTGCTTGCTTTTTGGTGTGCTTGGAGGCGTGTTGTGGGCGTTCCTCGCACAGCTTGTTTGTACTTGCGTGACGGCTAGTAATGCATCTTTAAATCCATGAATACGTGTGGTGCACAAAAAAGATTTCTGCGCCACTGCTCACACTGGGTCCTTCAGCGTGCAGCCCTTGCGCCATTTCTGCGCCTGATTCCATAAATCAGCCCCACAAAGTTCATACATGAAAATCCATCTTTAAGGGAAAATTATTATAAACTGTAAAACACATTAAATAGATTGCGAAAACATTCTTGAAGAATGAGTATAGGACTCTGCTGACTTTACGGTGCAGACTGCAATCTGCATTTCATTTAAGCACTTTTAATTATGGATTATAGCTCGGGAAAATATGATGTTGATGGGCTCAATATGTGTGTGTTATCTTTGGTGTGCATCAATTGTAATTCTAACATGAAGGAAATGTAGAAACTCCTGCCCCACTAAGAATGCAAACAAACCAAATCATACATACAATAACAATTATCAATGAATAACAAGGCACTGAAAAGTGGTGATGTATGATAAATGACAGATCTACACAATACTGGCCGCTTGGGTTTCGAGATGTTAGTAGATCTGCTGCTTTGAGAAGTTTTGAAACAATCTTGGGCCAGCCCAGGGGTGTGATGTAAACAAGGAAAGTAAACATGGCTTACAGCACAGGCCCTGTTTGCTTTCTCCTGCTCGCATGCACCTGTGATCTTTGACCTAGGGCTGGCAAGCACAATGTCTGGTGTGCCAAAAGAAAAGCCAGATTTACCAGCTGGTACCTCTGACAACTCTCACATGTCATCCATCAAAAGAGTATTAAGTGAAAAAGTCAGTAAAAGAACAATTTCCCTTTAAGATGGTAGGAATTGAATGTGGTGGTCTCATCGACCCAACCAGTGCCTCAAGTCGTTGGTTTATCTTACTGGTGGTGAGCCAAGCAACCATGTTTCCCGAAGCCTTGCCCATGAGAATCTAGAGTGCCCCTTGGTTAGAAAAGGCTCTTTTTGTGCAAATGTTATGTCATCTTAAATAACAGTGATATGGCCAGTGTCCGGAATGACGTATACATCCACTAACCCTTAACACCCTCTAATCAATGACTGGTGGAGCACTACCGACATATATTGAAAAGCATGACTGGTGCTTCAAAACAGGTTCTTGGGTGAAGGAGGATCTCCTAATACCAGCCTTCCTCTTTGACCACAGGGAAGCAGCAAAGGAAGATTGAGCTTTAAATACTTTAAGCTTCTTTTCAATGTTCCAATGAGCGAAAGAGAAACCCTTAGGGCAAGGTTCACAGAAATGATGCAGTCCAATGAGATGTCTGACTGAGCTGGTCAGGCATGACCACGCTTATCGTTGCAACACATTTATTAACAAAGAAACCGTCCTTTGTGCAACACTTGGAAAACTGTTACACACAACATGTGCCACATCCAATGAAATGCCCATGTTTCTGGTGCATCAGTAACAAATATGCATTTAATATGTAAATGCCATCTCACACTTCTTGCGACTTGAAAAACGTGCACACTTGACAGATGTGCTTAAAATATACGTGTCAATTAACGCTAACGCTTAACGCTAATCAATTGAAAAGGATAAAGAAAGGGGATTTCAAGGCATCGGTAAAAAGACTACGATTTCGGGTACCGGTGGTAACCAACACCATAACTATTACAGAACTAGACATGGAAACAGGGGTGGGGGAAGAGGTAGAGGAGCATGATCCAAACAAAAGTAGAAGAATTATCAGATCCTGGATGGAAAATCAGCAACAGACAAAGAAATGTAGAAAGTGGTTATAAACTTATCATATAGAGTCCTCAACACAGTGGAAATAACTGTTCTTAATAAAGGGTTGTTCTTTGCACCGTTGGTGAATAACAATTGGATTAACACATGTTTCCATCAGAAAACGGACAGGATTACCAGTGAATTGAGACAGGAACCTGATAGTGACTTGTCGGTAACAGATATTTTCAATAAACATGTATTGATGTCATTGGAAGATACAGAAAGGTTTTGGGAATGAGATATCCTTAGGGAATTAGACAGATCCCAAAAATCTCAGAGATATGGAAATGTTTAGTTTAGTTTAGTTTAGTTTAGTTTAGTTTATTCATTTATATGATGCGCACCAGACCCAGGGGTATCAGGGCGCAAGCAGGCAGACAATGCGAAGCTTAATTTACAAGTTACATACATAGCTATACACAGGACATATAATTACAATTTAGTACATAGAAAAGGCATAACTAATACATCGGTATGCACTACAAAGGTAGAAGTACATGGCAAATATATAAACAAAAAAATATACAAAAAAATATACACAGGTATGTACTTGTTTAGTGATCATTTGCCTTGAGCCAGTTGATATAACTAAGTCTAAACCTTGGGTAGGATTGATCCGCCCTGAGATGGTGTGGTAGGGAGTTCCAAAGTTGGGCCGCTTTGACCTGGAAGCTGTTCCCCCCTATCTTGGTTAGTCTAAATCTGGGGATGTTAATACAGTTGGCATTGGTAAATCTTGTGGGTCTCGTGGAGATTCTTCTTTGGACTCTGTTTACAAGGTAACTGGGGGCAGCGTTGTTCAATGCCTTGTGTGTCAAGGAGGCTATTTTTAGGTTGATTTTGTTGAGAGTGGAAAACCAGTTGTTTTGACGCCTTATGGCGGAGATGTGAGACCTTTTGGACACACCAATAGCTGCTCTAAGGGCATTGTTTTGAAGAATTTGGATTTTTCAGGTGATGGCTTTGTTGGTGCCAATATATAATGCATTACAGTAGTCGAGCCTCGATAAAATCAAGGCTCTGGCTAGGGTAATGCAATTATCATCTGATAGAAAGGGTTTGCCCGTTCTGCTCAGCTTGCATGTGTATGTAGTGGCTGAGGTGTGGGTGTTAACTTGTTTAGTAAAGGGTAAGGTGGAATCTAGATAGAACCCGAGTGTTTTCACCTCTTTGGCCACCCTGATAACATTGCCATCGATGATGAATGATGCGTAGTTCGGTCCTATTTTTTTTTATATCAGCGTGTGTACCTAGTATGATGAGTTCTGTTTTTTCATCATTCAGGCATAGACCATGAATAGACATCCATGCCTGGATGATGAGATACACCTTGTTCACCAAGGCCAAATCCTTTTCGTAATCCCCGGAAAGAGGGAGGAGAATCTGAGTATCATCTGCATAGTTAGTGAAATGAAGGCGAAATCAAGATGTATACAATTTTTGGGAAATGAGAATGCTATAGACTAGTTCCACAAGGTAGTTACCCAAGGCATGCACATGCTGCTGAATATGGATAGAGCTAAATTAAAATGTGATAACTTATCTCGATTCAAGAAGCAAGCTTTGACTTTATTAAATAAAGATGACCAACTAATTATCAAACCAGCTGATAAAAGAGAGAATGCAGTCAGCATGAATAGGGTGGACTACATGACAAAGTCGAATACACATCTGAGGGTACCAGGTTGCTATGAAAAACTTCAATGCAACCCAATGAAGGACATTTTGAGGAAGGCTGAGGAGATAGTAGACAAATGGTCCAGAGCAGGATTGCTAACTGACAAGGATAAAAGATACCTAACTACAGCACATCCCAGATTGCCTAGAATCTACTTTTTACCCAAGGTTCATAAACAATTATATATTATTCCGGAGCTTAGACCCCCAGTCAGTGGAATGGGCTGGGTTACAGAAAGGTATTCTAAATACATAGATGCTATCATTTTCAAAGAGGTACCAACATTACTGGCATTTTTTAGACACACTATGCACCTATTGGAAAAGGTAGAATGTTTTGAATGGGCTGATGACTTTTGCTTTGCCACATGGATTTCAAAGTATTATATACATCCATCAACATCACCTGGCAATGGAAACAATTGATTACACATATGCAAATAAATCAGCATCATACTTTTTACATATTCAGATGTTGAAGGAAATGTTGGAATTCACGTTGAGTTATAGCATTTCTTTATTTAATTGTGATCTGTACAAACAAACCCATGGCATAGCGATGGGGGTGAATTATGCACCAACACTGTCCAATCTTTTTATGGGTTATTATAAGAACAGGCATATATATTCAGACAATCCCTTTAGTACACATATCAAAATGGGTAATGGTGCATAGATGACGTGTTTGTAATTTGGCAAGGCAGTCAGACTTTGTTGAATGAGTTGTACACTATCTAAATTGTAAGAAGATTCAATCCAGCACTACTGCCAAGTCAATGCCTAGCCTGGGACACTGAATGAAAAACCGTTATTGATATATCTTTATGTCCAGGTTCATATTCTGGATGACAACCCCTGTATAACACCCCTCTCTTAGAATCCCCCTGACCCCACTGAGCCAAGAAGTAGATCTGTTTTGCAAGGTTAAAAGGTTTATTTGAAAAAAAATTAAACAGTATATATATATATCACACTTTTATAATGAATTAATAATTGAATATCACACTTAATCTGAGCAGTAATCAATAATGGATAGTCTGGCACTAGCACACTTCTTTATAATCAATGATGAGTGTGTATAGGATGGATAAGATAGCAACAATACTTTTATGGTTTCAAATAGATGCAATGTGGCATGAAAATGCAGTACAGGAAATAACTTGATAGGATTTCAGCAAAAGACAATGTAATCACTTTCTTGGACAATTCACCCCCCCCCCTTTATGCAATGTAAGGGGATGAAGATGAGAGCACACAGTTCTTAGGAATGCAATCAAATAGAATTCAGTTCAATTCCCCCCAGCAGCTTATACAACAGATAGGAGTTTTGAAACACAGGCAAAATGCTTTGAATATGGTGACAATGCAGTGAGAAATATGCTGAAAATGCTTTTAATTCCCTTCAGGAGGTTCAGGGTGAGTGGTATCTAGTTAATATTAGTTCAGGCTCACTCTAGCAATGATTCAGGGATGGTTCTTAGGAGGCAAATGAAATTTTAGCAGTTCAGGCAAAGGCTGCTGATTTTTACAGGTGGCTGAAATCAGGCCAAATCGCAAATCGCGGTAAAATTCGCGAGTGCGTGAATCGTGATTACGGAGGCACTATAAGGAGTAGCAAGTCGGTTCCAGGTTCTTTGGAAACCTAGATTCTAAGCTTTCAGAGGAAAGTTAAATCAAGTTCCTACACAAACAGTTACGGAGTTATGAACGATTTTGTGAAAGTTATTTTTCGGATTTGAAATTTTAAAAGTTCAAAGCGACAGGTTACAACTTGCAGCCAGAAAATGACAGGTGACAGTTCTACTTAGGTTAAATAGATTGAATTATATTATATTAAACTAAGGGATATGTTCTGAGTTTTGCTGAGTACTCACAAGAGATTTTGGACAGGAAGGCGACTTTGTCACGGATCCGGTCACTGCGCACAGCACTTCACAGCGATCTGGTCTCCGGTTCCGAGTACAGCTCTGCTTTCTGGGTCACCGTCACTGCTCCTGGATCTTGGGTTCTGCTGATCTGGTCTAGCACCGGTCTGCATGGCTCCTGGACCCGCTTTCTCCGGACACAGCGCTGATCTGCATGGCTCCTGGACACTGCTACCGGTCCCGGCAATGTTCTAGGCAGGGAATTCAAACAGCTCGCCCGGCTGTTGATAGTTGGTTAGGTTTGCTGGATGCTGAGGCCTGCTGAGCAGAGTTCTCAGTCTGTGGGTTTAGGCCCTTACTTTGAGTTCTGGATCAAGTTCTTTGGAGTTTTAAATTCTAAGTGTTGGATCTGGTGCTTCCTGGATGTTGTGTGGTCCGGCAGAGCGCGTTGCAGCAAATGGATTTCAATCCCCCCACCTGGGTTTCAATGTTCCTTTTATATGTTTTGAAAGTGGGTGTGTGCGCAGCATCACTAATCCAGCCCCTCTCTCAATTTATCATTGGTCAAGCTTTCCTTTCTCTCTTGATTGGGGGAAAGAAGTGGAGTGTCAGAGCGATGTTATTATATGGCCTGCAGAAAGGACACTCCCCTGTCAAATTGCACACAAATCAATATTTGATCAAAATACACATTTCTCAAATACATAGTGGTTTGTCAATGCATGTACATATTACCTATCACGTGAGGTAGTCTCTGTCCCAAATCTGCTCTTCCTGAGGGCTTGCATTCAAAAATGGCAACTTATTTTCGATTTTAGTGGGTTATGCAACCTTGGTTCTTCATTAAAAGTTATACACATATACACAGGCTGTCCATACCTACTCCAGTAAATTCCCATATCTCTAGCTTAAATACAGTGTCTGTGGTGTCAATAAATAGCAGGGTTTTGCCCCAGAACATCACACAAATTGGAGTTTGGGCTTGAATCGAAGGTACATTTCTTTAAATTAAGGCTCTCAAAGTTATACATTCCTGTCATTTGATTACAAAGAGTTATCAGTATTTTTATAAACTGTATTTTTACTGCAATTCAGCTCTCAGAGCGTTAGTCTCCTCCTCCTAGAAACTTGGGTGGGTCAGAAACCATGCCTCTGCTGGCAGGCAGGCCTTTGTTGACAGGAAACAGTCAAAATCAACATATTCTATTCTAGTGCAAGAGCCTATTGTGTGGTCTCCAGGAGGCTGCCAGCCAGTCTGCCTTCTATCAATCAAGAGGTCATGTGAGATTCTAACTCCTGGGGTGAATCTCTGGAGGTGAGAGGTTTCCCAGCCTTTTGGCCTGTTAATCAAATCAGATTGTCTTCTGGGATCAGCATGTGGTTAAGATTTTAATTAACTCCCAGCCTTTGATGTAAAGGCCTCTCCTGCAACTCCTGACATGCAGTTTCCCTGTCAGAGTTTAGACAGCTAGCGCCGCCTTGAGGTATTTATCGGTACTGCGTCCATTTTTTGGATCAGTCTTGAATGAAGGCATTCCAAACAAGAGATTTTACATGGAAGTATGTTATCCAGGTTCAGCACATGGCACTGGTGTGGTTCTGCAGTAAAATAATTTTGTGCCCGTTGAAGGAATGAATTCCCAATAGTTGTGGGTTGCTTTTGGCAATCAGCATTGCCCCTTTTGCAATGGTTTCAGGCTACTGTGTGGGTAGCCCAATGGTGGTTTTAGGCAGTGCCCTCCTGTGCTCACAACATAGGCAAAAATGGGTGGCAGCCTATTCTTCATGCATTCCCCTGTGCATTTTCTGGGAAGTTCTGGCCATCATGATGTTTTCCATGCCAGTACTGCACAGTTTTCCTATTCTGGCGTACATGCGGGCTTTTTGGCCATCTTGGATTTTCTAAGCCCACAGCACCAAATGTTGCAGCATGATAGCTCAAACGTGGGTCAGGACACCCAACAAAGCCCCCCCACGCGACTGCACTTTGAATTTGAGTCGATGGGGAGTCGAGTGCACAGGAGGTTTTGACCCACGTTTGGTATGTCCGCATAATCTTCTTCCAATTCTGCAATGGCACAGTTCAGCATCTTTTCCTCCCTCCAGTCGATCAATCAGTTCTCCTTGCTGGTCCTGATGGGAGGATTGGGCGGTACCCCGGGCCCCTCAGGTCTCTGCTCCCGGTCTCCGGATCGTCCTCCTTGGCCAGTCTCCAGGTTTTCTTTCTCCTAGGACGACAAAGGAAGAGCGGCAATACCTATTCATGGACATTTCTCCCCCACCATTGATATAGTGGGGTGGCATATGTATTTTAGAACTCAACAGATATGAACATGCACATTTTTTTAAATTAAGAGGCAGGAACACATAAACTTGAGGAACACAGAATTTGATAGGCTATATGTAAGATCTTTTAGGGTTGGAATTGAATTACTCTGGAGCGGTACCCTCTGGGATTACCAAGGACTCCTCCAGTTGCTGCAAAGTGTGCCTGGGATGGCAACACTTCAACTGGTTTATGTGGACCCACTTGTCTTCCCCCTCTGCCAAACCGCCTTTGGGGATGCGGATCTTGTAGGCCACAGGGGAGATCTTGTCTATAATCTCAAAGGGTCCCTTCCATGTAGGCAAGAATTTTCGCTGTTTGGCCTGGTTCCTTTGGAAATTGTATAGATAGGCCCGATCACCCACCTTATATTCCTTTCGGGTAGTTTTTAAATCATACTGGGTCTTCATGCTCTCGGTTGATCTTTCTAGATTCCGCTGAGCATAGGCAAAAGCATGCTGAAGGTGTTTCCTTAAATTCTCCACATACTCATGAGTTGTGGAGGCATTTATCAACGTTTGCTCTTGGGTTCTGTAGAGCAAATGCTGAGGAAGCACCATCTTGCGTCCAGTCATCAACTCAAATGGTGACATTTTGGTTGCAGATGAAGGGGTAGATCTGATGGCCATTAGGACCAGAGGTAATCGGATATCCCAACTTGGCCCAGAATCTGCCACAAACTTTTTTAAGATGCTCACAATTGTCCGGTTGTAGTGTTCCACTGCTCCAGAAGAAGCTGGCCTGTAAGCAATGTGTAGCTTTCTCTTGACCCCCAGTATCTCCCACATCTTTGTCATCACTTCACTGGTGAAGTGGCTACCTCTGTCTGACTCAATCCTTTGAGGTAGACCAAAACGGGAAAAGATGTGGTTAATCATCAAGGCAGCTGCTGTTTCTGCCTTGCAGTTTGGGGCTGGGAGACATTCCACCCACTTGGTAAACAAGCATGTCACAGTCAACATGTACTTATTCCCCCTAGCGGAGCGAATCACGGGGCCCACAAAGTCGATTTGTAAATCTGACCATGGGAGTGTCATTCCCCTCTTTTGGAGAGGCGCCCGGTGTGTGAGGGATGTTGGCTGAAATTGTGCACACACAAGACAACCCTTCAAATATTGGTTGAGGTCCTGGCCCATGTGTGGCCAGTAGGCAACCTCTCTTAAGATCTCAAGTGTTGTATGAAACCCCCTATGACCGGCGGTAGACGCATCATGGGCGTGACTTAACATCAGGCTTCGGAAGGAGGTAGGAACCACCCACTGATCATGGCCAGCTTGGGATTTCCTTACCAACAAACCGTCTTGGATCCGGAACATTTTTGGACATTTCATCAACACTCTAAGGTCCTCTTTCCCGTTGTAATCGGTATCCGTCAGGGGAAAGTTCTCAGGGTCCTCAATGTGTTGGTAAAATTTACCAATTATTGGATCCCCTTCTGAGCGGTAATACAATCAGCATCAGGGGTCTCCTTACTCCATTGTGCAATTGAAAGATCATTGTGAGCATTTGTCTGGGACCTAGTGATAGCAGTGACCTGGATTTCCCCCAACAGGGACTCAATCTCAATTAGATCCCCTTGGATGGCCCCGGTTTTGGCCAGCTGATCAGATAAGTCATTTCCAGTTTTGTCTGGTCCCTCTACTTTGGAATGACCCTTGATCTTTTTCCAATAGATGGTCATCTCATTCGAGGTGACCAGATCATCAATGTTTTGGATCAACTTCCCATGTTTCAAGGGTTTGTTGTTAGCACATAACATGCCTCTGGTTTTCCAATTAACCAGGTGCTCCACAAACCCGTTCCGTACATAATCAGAATCTGTGATTATGACCAGTTCGTGGAGTTGATGTTGGACAGCAGTGAGTATGGCTTGATGCACAGCCATCAATTCTGCCACCTGACTACTTCGGGGACCAATTTTGTATCCAGCGGAGGGTTCTGGGGACTTATTCACCCATGCATTCCATACGCCGGCCACCAGTTCTTTCTCCCCGTTGTTGTCAACATGGTAAGAGCATCCATCTACATAGACAGTGGGCATTCCCTCACACTTGTCCTCTTCAAAGACTTTGTGTGGGGAATTAAGGTATGCCTCCATGTTGTCCTTGATTTTTAGACTTTCGTCCTTGAGACAGTTTTCTCTGGCACAATCATGTAAGTCAGCCAGACCTTGCGCGAGGGGACTCTTCTTGTTTTGGCCATATCTGACCTCCACAGGAAAGCCTTGCATTGACAGAATCCAGGAAGTAATTCGGGAATTACTCACATTTCCGGCCCGGATTCTGTCACTTTGGAGATATTGCAGAGGCTGGTGTGGAGTCTCCACTATGATGTGTTCCCCATGGATGAACGGGCGGTAATTCTTCAATGCCCACACCGTTGCCAGGAGTGCCTTCTCACAATCGTTGAATTTTTCCTCCACAGAGTTTTGCTTGCATAGGAGATTACTTTATTGACCTCGTCATGCTTTTGGTATAATACTGCCATCAAGCACGTATTAGATAACCCTGTCTCCAGGAAGAACTCCTTGTTTCTGACAGGGTAAGCTAGGCAGGGCGCTTGTGAGAGGCTTCTTTTGAGTTGTCTTACTGCCTCGGCTTGTTCTGGACCCCATTCCCACTTGACCCCCCCCCTTCAGGAGATGAATCAGGGGTTTGGTGATCTCTGCGTAGCCCTCAATGAACTTTCTGCTGTAATTAGTCAGTCCAAGGAGGCTCCTTAGTTCCCGCAGAGTTGTGGGGTCTTTCAGTTTCTGAAGTGCTTCCAATTTCTTTTCCTGGGGACAGAGACCCTGAGGAGTAATCTCATGCCCCAAGAAATTAACACGGGTTCTACACCACTGTGCTTTCTGAAAGGAAAGTTTTGCTCCGGCGGCCCTCAACTGGGTCAGAACATAACGGATCTCCGCTATGTGTTCCTCCACAGATGAACTTTTGATGAGGACATCATCTCATCATCTACATAAGCCAGGTTACCCCTTGCACCCAGGTCGGGCAGGGCCTTGTGTAGGAAAATGTTGAATTCATTGCCGGAGTTGAGGTATTCAAAGGGAGTCCGGGTCCATGTGTACTGCTGGCCCCCAAAGGTAAAAGCCAGCTTGTATTGGTCCTCCCTACTGACAGGCACAGTCCAGTATCTGTGGTCAGGTCTATTGCAGTGAATAGCTGTGACCCCTGGATCTAGGCCAGCCCTTGGTCAATGTAGGGCAGAGGCCATCGGGAAGTATGGACCCGTTTGTTGAGCTCCCTGAGGTCGGTGCAGAGTCTCCACTGGCCGTTTGGCTTCAATATTCCCAGCACCAGATTATTGAAGGTGCTGTGTATTGGACAAATTATTCCCCGGGACTCAAGGTTCTTAATTATTTCAGTGAGGGACTCCATGGATGCGAGAGGCAAACGATATTGCTTCACAAACACTGGAGTCATTCCAGGGTCCGTGGGAATTGTTGTTGTGTGGATGTCGGTGCGACCACAGTCATATGAGTCTACCGTAAAGAGATCTTGGAAATCCAAGAAAACTTGTTTCAACTTTTTCTTCTGTTCCAGAGTCACACAGGCATCAGCTAGGTTGACTCTCTCTTCCACCATCTGCCTGAAGCCTGGAAAGACTTCTGGTTTGGCTATCTCAGCGGCCTCCTCCAGCTGGGTGGAGAAGTCCCTGGTCAGAGTGCTGATTTGGACTGGGGGCCTCAGGTGGGAAAGGCAACCCTCATGGACCTGGAAAATCACCTCATCCCTCCTGAAGTCACAAGTCACATCTTCCTTACCATAAGGGCAGGAAGTGTACACCAGGAAGTTCCCCTCATGCCGGGTAAAAATCCTGTCTGGTGTTGTATTGTCATCACTGTCACTGTCAAAACAGTCCTTGGGGATTGGTCCTAACAGTTCATTTCCTAAATCAATGGAAAAATGTCGGTCATCAACCGCCATTCCAATAATGGTGCCTGCGGCTAGAGTAATACTCTTTAAGTCGCTGTTATCCACCTCTATTGGAATGGGGTCATGTTCTATGTTGACTAATGGTGTTGGGTTTACCCCCAACCCTTGCTGTTGGAGAGAAGCATTTAGATGTATATAAGCATTACGGTTTTGCAATTTTTGTCCTCTTTTAACTTTCACTTCCAGGGAGAATTGTCGGGTCCTTTCTGGGATGGTGACTTCCTCTTTGATCTGAATTTCAACTGCATAAGGTAGCAATTGAGCTGACCTAAATGCTTTTTCTGGATCATCAAAACCCATGGGATTATCCGCTAATCGGGTCCAAGCTTTGAAGTTTATTAGGTCCAAACTAATGGCAAAGCGATTGAGAATGTCACTGCCTAAGTAAAAGGCGGCAGTGACGTCTCGCACGACCCAACAATTATGGACTATGCTCTTGTTACCAAAGGAGATTTTGAGCATACACCTGCTTGGCAGGAGATGTTTGGAATTGGGAGCTTCCAGGTCCATTTTCCATTTGTCTATCAGTTTGAATGTGGGAATGGCTGGATCTTTTGGGAGTTGGCGGAACATGGCTTCGCTGATGAAACTCTTACCATTGTTCACACACACTCGAGCGAGAACAGAGTCCCTCCATTCATTTAACTGGACAGGGATGAACAACTGCTCTCCAATTTGCTGAATATCAGCCAGGCTCTGAGCTGATTTCACATCTTTCTGGACGATAGGAGTGGGAGTTTCTGATTGTGGATTAGTAAAGAATTTCAGGGTGTTTCCTTCCAGTGTGGAATACCACCTTAAACTGGAAGGAAGGTTGATTTTCAGAAATAGAGAGGACCCCCCATCACCAGTCTGTTGTCCTACTGCTATTACTGTCACGTCTGGAGTTTGGTTGTTCTGGAAGTGAAATTCTACTTGGTCAGATTTTTGTTCAACCATGTGGCAGGTGCCGTTTAAACTAACATGGTTGACAGTCTGTTTTCATTTTATTGGTCGGCGTGTCTGGGTCCAGAGGACCTTGTTTGCACAATCTATTAGGGGTGACAACCTTCTCAGGAGGTCATTCCCTATTAAACAAGGGGTGCCCTCTGGAGTCACTACTATGACCGGGTGTTTCACCTTGTGTCGCCCAATTTTAATGTCCAAGTCTGTAGTCCCCTCGACAGGAATTTCGTTCCCGTCAAAGTTCTGCAGTTGTCCAGGAAGAGAGGTGAGAGGAATACGGTAATTCTCCCCCCTTCCTGCATTTAGTTCCTCAAAGGCCCTTTTGGACAGAAGGGTAGCTTGTGATCCAGTGTCCACCAGTGCCAAAATTGTACCCTGCCCCTGTACTTGTACCGGGGCATAGTATCTTCCCTCCTTCTCCTCAAGGGGGCACAGATAATGCACATTTTTGGACAACTGGTGGGCTAACTTTCTGTTTTTGGACATTGCTAGAGAAGAGATTTGGGCAGAATTCTGTGGAGAGTCTTGGGAATCTGAAAGAAAAAGTTGGCAACTGGAGATCAGAGCCATGGTGGGTTCCCCTGGTTCCGGTTCCGGCCCGCCCCCCCCCTTTTTGGAGGCAGTCACCAGGATGGGTTTGAACCAGGGGATTTTGGTATTGACGGTTCTGGGATGAGATGATGGGCGGCGGTAGCTCAGTCTCCACATCTCCCCAGTCTGAATTGCCATCCCTTGGGACCCATTTTTCCTTGGGAGGAGTTCCCCCATCTCTAAAGGAGAAGATCCTTTCCCCAGGATCCTCTGAGGATCCCTCTCCCTCAAATTGGAAGACCTGTACCTCCTCCACAAAGTGGGTCTGTTTGGGTCCTTTATTTCTCCTACACCCCCTCTGCTCCTTGGGAGGCAGGCTTTCAGGGGAAGGAGATTTTGTTCCGGTTCCTGGTTTTCCAGGGGCTGTTTACAAGTTGGGAAGGAAGCTTCCTCCAAGGCTTTACACCCCCCTTCCCCTTGTGCCTCCTCCCTGGGAACCGGTGTGTTATTGGGGTGCTGCCCCCGTCATTGTTCTGGAGCACCAGGTCCAGAGTTTGGGGTATTCTGCGGTGGAATGCTCATCTGAGGGTTCTGTTGAGCCCTCAGTATGTGACCCAGATCTCGTGCCATATTTTGGACCTGGCGCTCAAGTTGTGAAACCCGCTCGGGCTGATACGGGGCTCTATTTTCTCCCCTAGGCTGATCCCGGAAAGGGTAGCTATCCTTTCTCTGGTAGTACCCCTGGTTGGGAAGATTTTGGTACCCCTCCACCCTTGGCCTCCCCTCTCCCGGATTAGGTTGTCTGGGGTCAGGGAATTGGGGAAAGAAGGATGGATGATTTTGGGGCTGGAAATTGGGTGGATACCTGGGGAAAAAGTTCTGCCCAGTATTTGGAGAATTTCTGCCCTCCTGGGGGAAGTTAGGAGGGAAGTTCCCCGGGTCAGGTGCTTGGCTGGATCCCCCCCTTGGGCTGGAGGAGTCCACACATAACCCAGGATTGGTCGGTTTCCCTTGTAGCGGGGACTTACATAGTCAGGGGAGCGGGGGACCCCATTTGTGGGACTACCTCCTCGACTCCTTGTCTGTAACTGGCCCGAGGGCCTTCTGGGCTGTGAATTATTTGGTGCAGGCAGGTTTTTAGGCCCTCCCATCTCCAAATCTAAAACGGGGGCAACCTTTACCTCTGCCACCTTGGCAGCAGCAGGGGTGCTGTTGGTTTTGGGGTTTTTCGGCGCGTTATTTTTATTTTCGATAGGCTTCTGCACCTCATAGATCCGGGTAGCCTGTTTAATGACCCAGTCTAAAGATCTTTTCTCATGAAAATCTCTCACGAGCTGGGTCATTATGTATTTGGGTAAGGCATGGAAAAACGTATTGATAAATTCTCTGCTATCCGTGCGCATCCTTCTGGTGGTCTGCGCAAAAGCACGTTTTAATTCTTGCACAAACTCTTGTGGGGCCTGATCCTCCCCACATTGCAAATTGTAGGCTGCCTTGCAAGCCTCTTGAGGATTTCTGTGAACAGAAAAATGTTTCAAGATGGCCGCCTTATAGGTGGACCATCTTAAATGATTTTGGTCCTCCAGCCCCGCAAAGAAACTGGAGTATTCTGGGGAGAATGTCCATTTGACGTACTGGATGCAGCTACTGCTGTCCTTCAAATGGAAAGTCTCCATCATTTGCTCATAAAGCTCCAAGTGTTCCCATACGGAATACTTGGCGTTCTTATGATAAGGTGTGATAACAATCCTTATTGCCTTTATTTGCTTCAATGGGTCCTTAAGCAAGGGCCTTTTTGCCTTATTGGCCTTTTTGGTTCGGGTAACCCTGGTCCATTCATCCTCTGACTCAGAGGCACTGCTCCCAGAGGTTCCTGTCAGATCTTCCAGGTTTTCCCGGATTCTGCAAGCCTGGGAATGGCTGGCAGAATGTGGGGACCTGGTCTCCTGTGTCCTGCGCCGTTCAGAGTAGTCTTCAGATTCCTCTTTGATGCCAGGATTTGATGGGTACCCCCCCCCCCCCACTGACCTAACTGGGCAGAAGTTTTCAGGATGCCCTTAATGGGCCTACTCTACTGGGGTTCCCCTCTGAATTGCACTGTGCTTAGGTGCCCATACCCGGATGCCAGCCCCTCCATTCCTGGGTGGTACTGGCCTATGAGCCCCATACTTTTAGCTGGATAATAATCTGCCATCCCTGTGGCCCCGTGCTCATGTGCGCCACGCAGCTTGGGGGTGGCAGAGTCCAGGGACTGGGAGAGATGAAGGCCTCTGGTACCAGGGCTCCTGAGGTTATGCTCAGGAGTTTCTCTTTCCCAGCGAACCTCATCTCTATCCGCCCCTGTTCCCTGTTGCAATGCAAGAGCCTGCACTTTCAGTTCCTCAGTTAAGGCCTGACTAGACTCTATCAGTCTCTCCTGCATCGCTACCTGTTGCTGGAGCCTATCATTGTGCTGACAGAGAGCCTCACTCTCTCTCTGTGCCTCCTGATTGGTCCTGGAGCACTGGGCCAGTCTTTGCTGCAGGAGGCTTACCTTCTGAGCTGTGTCCCTATTGGCCTGCTCCTTTCTTGCCAGAGCATCCTCCACCCTCCTGGTGTGCTCTAACAAGTTCTGGTGTTCTTTTTGGAGGTCACCCAGTCCCTGGAGGGCCAGGTGATTTTCTTCCATTTTCCTTTTTAAGTGGCAGACTTCCTGGCCTAAGGTATCCCTTTCCTGACCAAGAGCCTGCATTTGTGACGCCAGGTCGTCCCTCTGCCTTTGAAAGGCACCAGCTTTCTGGCGTTCTTCATCAAACTCTGCCTGGGTATCCAGGTCTTTTAGAATCAATTTATTGCTCTCCTCTTTTTCTCTGTCTAGTTGGATTTGCAGGGTGGCTACCTGCTCTGTGCATGCCCTGTTGAAATTGATCTGTTGCTCCAGCTTTTTCTGGCACTGCAGTAAGGAGTCCAAACTGTCTTGGTGCTCGTTCTGCAAAGCCAGAATTCTGGTATCCTGGTCAGCCTTTTCCTGTTACAGCACATCCATGTCCTCCTTTATTTTAGTGATGTACTGTCTGCTGTCCTTTTCTGACTCCTGGCTCCTGAGCAGGCTCTGCTCAGAAGAGTCCAGATCGGATTGGACCTTCTCTAACGCCATCTGTCGCCTATTTGCCAGATCTTGGCTTTCAGTACATTTATCCTGCATGTCTCCCATATATAGGTACAGCTATGCCGCTATCCTGGCAATCTTATTGTGTTCATCTTTGGCTTTAGGAGCCATATATAGTTCACTCAGGGCCACATGTAATGGACACTGATCTCTCCATAGGTCTGACCCTGTTTCAGTGACCTGTTGCGCGATGGCCTGCAACCAGACCGTTTGGTCCTGGTGAGTCCACTCACCTCTCACAAATAGCTTATGTAAGAGGTGCTCCCTCGCTATTTTCATGTCTACCAAGGTCGTCATTCTAGAGATTGATCTCTGTCCTGACTTACAGAAATTAGTATTTTATTTTTGCAAAACAGACCTTTTCCTTAGAGTGTCCCTTTGAAGAGTGCTTTACAGCGTAAAACAGCGTGGTGATCCGACCGGATGTATGTATCCCGTCAGTTAGCACACTGTATTAAGCTGCACAAGTGATAGATCTAACCCAGATGTCCGGCTCGAGCCCCCAATTTGTAAGAAGATTCAATCCAGCACTACAGCCAAGTCAATGCCTAGCCTGGGATACTGAATGAAAAACCGTTATTGATATATCTTTATGTCCAGGTTCATATTCTGGATGACAACTCCTGTATAACACCCCTCTCTTAGAATCCCCCTGACCCCACTGAGCCAAGAAGTAGATCTGTTTTGCAAGTTTAAAAGGTTTATTTGAAAAAAAATTAAACAGTATATATATATCACACTTTTATAATGAATTAATAATTGAATATCACACTTAATCTGAGCAGTAATCAATAGTGGATAGTCTGGCACTAGCACACTTCTTTATAATCAATGATGAGTGTGTATAGGATGGATAAGATAGCAACAATACTTTTATGGTTTCAAATAGATGCAATGTGGCATGAAAATGCAGTACAGGAAATAACTTGATAGGATTTCAGCAAAAGACAATGTAATCACTTTCTTGGACAATTCACCCCCCCCCTTTATGCAATGTAAGGAGATGAAGATGGGAGCACACAGTTCTTAGGAATGCAATCAAATAGAATTCAGTTCAATTCCCCCCAGCAGCTTATACAACAGATAGGAGTTTTGAAACACAGGCAAAATGCTTTGAATATGGTGACAATGCAGTGAGAAATATGCTGAAAATGCTTTTAATTCCTTTCAGGAGGTTCAGGGTGAGTGGTATCTAGTTAATATTAGTTCAGGCTCACTCTAGTTACCCAAGGCATGCACATGCTGCTGAATATGGATAGAGCTAAATTAAAATGTGATAACTTATCTCGATTCAAGAAGCAAGCTTTGACTTTATTAAATAAAGATGACCAAATAATTATCAAACCAGCTGATAAAAGAGAGAATGCAGTCAGCATGAATAGGGTGGACTACATAACAAAGTCGAATACACATCTGAGGGTACCAGGTTGCTATGAAAAACTTCAATGCAACCCAATGAAGGACATTTTGAGGAAGGCTGAGGGGATAGTAGACAAATGGTCCAGAGCAGGATTGCTAACTGACAAGGATAAAAGATACCTAACTACAGCACATCCCAGATTGCCTAGAATCTACTTTTTACCCAAGGTTCATAGACAATTATATATTATTCCGGAGCGTAGACCCCCAGTCAGTGGAATGGGCTGGGTTACAGAAAGGTATTCTAAATACATAGATGCTATCATTTTCAAAGAGGTACCAACATTACTGGCATTTTTTAGACACACTATGCACCTATTGGAAAAGGTAGAATGTTTTGAATGGGCTGATGACTTTTGCTTTGCCACATGGATATTAGTTCAGGCTCACTCTAGTAATGATTCAGGGATGGTTCTTAGGAGGCAAACGAAATTTTAGCAGTTCAGGCAAAAGCTGCTGATTTTTACAGGTGGCTGAAATCAGGCCAAATCGCAAATCGCGGTAAAATTTGCGAGTGCGTGAATTGTGATTACGGAGGCACTATAAGGAGTAGCAAGTCGGTTCCAGGTTCTTTGGAAACCTAGATTCTAAGCTTTCAGAGGAAAGTTAAATCAAGTTCCTACACAAACGGTTACGGAGTTATGAACGATTTTGTGAAGGTTGTTTTTCGGATTTGAAATTTTAAAAGTTCAAAGCGACAGGTTACAGCTTGCAGCCAGAAAATGACAGGTGACAGTTCTACTTAGGTTAAATTGATTGAATTATATTATATTAAACTAAGGGATATGTTCTGAGTTTTGCTGAGTACTCACAAGAGATTTTGGACAGAAAGGCGACTTTGTCACGGATCCGGTCACTGCGCACAGCACTTCACAGCGATCTGGTCTCCGGTTCCGAGTACAGCTCTGCTTTCTGGGTCACCGGCACTGCTCCTGGATCTTGGGTTCTGCTGGTCTGGTCTAGCACCGGTCTGCACGGCTCCTGGTCCCGCTTTCTCCGGACACAGCACTGATCTGCACGGCTCCTAGACACTGCTACCGGTCCCGGCAATGTTCTAGGCAGGGAATTCAAACAGCTCGCCCGGCTGTTGATAGTTGGTTAGGTTTGCTGGATGCTGAGGCCTGCTGAGAAGAGTTCTCAGTCTGTAGGTTTAGGCCCTTACTTTGAGTTCTGGATCAAGTTCTTTGGAGTTTTAAATTCTAAGTGTTGGATCTGGTGCTTCCTGGATGTTGTGTGGTCCGGCAGAGCGCGTTGCAGCAAATGGATTTCAATCCCCCCACCTGGGTTTCAATGTTCCTTTTATATGTTTTGAAAGTGGGTGTGTGTGCAGCATCACTAATCCAGCCCCTCTCTCAATTTATCATTGGTCAAGCTTTCCTTTCTCTCTTGATTGGGGGAAAGAAGTGGAGTGTCAGAGCGATGTCATTATATGGCCTGCAGAAAGGACACTCCCCTGTCAAATTGCACACAAATCTATATTTGATCAAAATACACATTTCTCAAATACATAGTGGTTTGTCAATGCATGTACATATTACCTATCACATGAGGCAGTCTCTGTCCCAAATCTGCTCTTCCTGAGGGCTTGCATTCAAAAATGGCAATTTATTTTCGATTTTAGTGGGTTATGCAACCTTGGTTCTTCATTAAAAGTTATACACATATACACAGGCTGTCCATACCTACTCCAGTAAATTCCCATATCTCTAGCTTAAATACAGTGTCTGTGGTGTCAATAAATAGCGGGGTTTTGCCCCAGAACATCACACAAATTGGAGTTTGGGCTTGAATCGAAGGTACATTTTTTAAATTAAGGCTCTCAAAGTTATACATTCCTGTCATTTGATTACAAAGAGTTATCAGTATTTTTATAAACTGTATTTTTACTGCAATTCAGCTCTCAGAGCGTTAGTCTCCTCATCCTAGAAACTTGGGTGGGTCAGAAACCATGCCTCTGCTGGCAGGCAGGCCTTTGTTGACAGGAAACAGTCAAAATCAACATATTCTATTCAAGTGCAAGAGCCTATTGTGTGGTCTCCAGGAGGCTGCCAGCCAGTCTGCCTTCTATCAATCAAGAGGTCATGTGAGATTCTAACTCCTGGTGTGAATCTCTGGAGGTGAGAGGTTTCCCAGCCTTTTGGCCTGTTAATCAAATCAGATTGTCTTCTGGGAACAGCATGTGGTTAAGATTTTAATTAACTCCCAGCCTTTGATGTAAAGGCCTCTCCTGCAACTCCTGACATGCAGTTTCCCTGTCAGAGTTTAGACCGCTAGCGCCGCCTTGAGGTATTTATCGGTACTGCGTCCATTTTTTGGATCAGTCTTGAATGAAGGCATTCCAAACAAGAGATTTTACATGGAAGTATATTATCCAGGTTCAGCACATGGCACTGGTGTGGTTCTGCAGTAAAATAATTTTGTGCCGTTGAAGGAATGAATTCCCAATAGTTGTGGGTTGCTTTTGGCAATCAGCATTGCCCCTTTTGCAATGGTATCAGGCTACTGTGTGGGTAGCCCAATGGTGGTTTTAGGCAGTGCCCTCCTGTGCTCACAACATAGGCAAAAATGGGTGGCAGCCTATTCTTCATGCATTTCCCTGTGCATTTTCTGGGAAGTTCTGGCCATCATGATGTTTTCCATGCCAGTACTGCACAGTTTTCCTATTCTGGCGTACATGCTGGCTTTTTGGCCATCTTGGATTTTCTAAGCCCACAGCACCAAATGTTGCAGCATGATAGCTCAAACGTGGGTCAGGACACCCAACAAAATAATACACATTTTGGAATTTAGTTCATGAGTAATATGCACCCTACGGAAATCGGCATTCATGTATATGTCCAAGGCAAGTCGATTATGTCAGAATCATACAGGAAACAGTCAGAGGTAAATTCTGTGTTATTGGAAAATAGTTGCCATAAATCCTGTGCAATACACACTATCCCGACTGGTTAATATATAAGAGCTAGAAGGAATTTTAGGGACCAAGAGGAGTTTGGGGAGGAATGTAAAGTTCTTGATGAAAGGTTTCTTGAAAGAGGCTATATAGCAAATACTTTATGACAAACCAAAAGAACAAGTACCAATATAAATCAAACAAATTTGATTGAACCCAAAAATAATCTCAAGAAAGATTTCAATTTAGTCAGGATAATCACGCAATTTAGTGCTGAAAGTAACAAATTGCATACAATCTTTCAGAAAACCCAAGACAGGACAGTGCAAGGAATATTCAAGGACTGTGCATAAAGGATTAAGGAAGCATTATTGGAGCCTTATGAGTTAAGGTATGGCACATATAGGACAAGCAATGGTGGGTCCCACATGAAGAATGGGGCTTTCAGTAGGGAGTATTTATTGAGCAAGGTTCATAGATGTTTATACAATTTTTGTATAATTGTGTGGGGTGATAGCAGCAAGTTGAGCAGGAAGTTGATCTTACTTACCAGTGAGTTGTTTGCTGAGGACACATGATGTGGAGCATTGACAATAATTAAATTTAGAAGATAACAGTAATTACAAATTATGTGATACACGATAAGGGTGCATGGTTATGGGAAACTGAAAGAGTAATGTGCCATTGGGTGAGAACTTAATTTAAAAGTCTGAGAGAGCTTTTAGGTGGTTGGTACTTGGTGGTGCCATCGAGTACACCAATTTAGTGAAGTTTTTTCTTTACACTAGCCCTTAATGGTTTTGCATTCAATAATATATATATATATATATATATATATATATATATATATATATATATATATATATATATATATATTTGTATATATATATTTGTATATATATATTTGTGTATATATATATATATATATATATATATATATATATATATATATATATTCAGTAAAAAAAACTTTGTTAAAGGGACGTTATGGTTAAGTTGCGCTACTAAAAACCTATGAAATTCAGTGAAGAAACTTTGTTAAAGGGACGTTATGGTTCAAAGTAAAACCGAAAACTCCCTGAAATTCGGCAGTTATGGTAACATAAGCAACCATAACTCGCGCCACCGTGCACTGCTAACACTAACACCCAGGACATCAAAGATGATATCACAAATGTAATTGATGACATCACATGTGCATTTACTTTTCATGAAAACTCTGTAGGAGGGATTCTTATAATGTTGACCAAAAACTGTCAAGGATCATTGGGATAAATATCATGAGCTAATTAGTGCATTAAGCAATGCATTGATATAAATAGCATTCTATTATGAAGTTCTATCCAGTGTACTAAGGTACTCATGCAGAAACATAGGCAGTGTGTGCAGCATACATGATGAAGGTGCCATATTCATAATCTTGCCATGTTGAATACTGAAATGATAACTGCTTTCTTATTAGAGTTTTGCATACTGTGAAACATGTAATAAGTAGATAATAAAACCCACTTAATACATAATTATTACAGACAAAACACAAAGAGATAACAACACATACAAATATGAGTATATACAGGGACAGTGAAGTAAACAAAAAAGCAGAAATAGTAGCAGAAAGAGTTCATAACCTAACTGATTGTCTTTATGCAGAGAAACTATTGCTCTGTTTCAAAGCTGCTACTTACCATATGTATGTGTATTACATGATGTGACTGCACCCAAAGGAAAGGAGAGTGAGTATAATGTATACAAATATGAGCATATACAGGGAAGGTAGAGTAGTAAAAATAAAACTATGAGAAAGTGCTGATAACCCTAATGATTATCTCCATGCACACAAAGGATTGCTCTCTTTCAAGCCTGTGTCTTCCGCTATGTATCTGTTTCATATGATGTGACTTGACCCTAAGTCTACAAATATAGTACCTTTTCAATTTTTACTTCCTGACTGTTACTGAAGAAAACTATGTGGCTTCGATATGTCAGTAAAGGATAAAAAGGGAGAGCCAGCCATGTGATGTCATCAGTGATGTCATCAATGACATTTGTGATGTCATCTTTGATGTCCTGGGTGTTAGTGTTAGCAGTGCACGGTGGCGCGAGTTATGGTTGCTTATGTTACCATAACTGCCAAATTTCAAGGGTTTTTCGGTTTTACTTTAAACCATAATGTCCCTTTAACAAAGTTTTTTCACTGAATTTCATAGGTTTTTAGTAGCGCAACTTAACCATAACGTCCCTTTAACAAAGTGTTTTCATTGAATTTCATAGGTTTTTAGTAGCACAACTTAACCATAATATCCCTGACTTCATATACATGTAACATAGAACATACTAACCCCCTCATAGTGATTTTCATGTCCGCGGACTACCGCCATGTCCGCGGACACATCGAAAATCTGAGCGTGGTGAATGTAAATTTAAATAGTGTGCCCCATTTCCCCTTTGAAGTTGGCTCTGAAAAGAGCCATTTTATTTTTATTTTTTTACAGATGCTTGACAGACACCTATTTTGTATTTTTTTCTTGTTTTTTTTTCTTACTTTACTCCTAAAATCTTCACATAACCTTCTCCAAAGCAACCCTTACATTCCAAAATAGAAAGGCATTTCCCGTAAAAGATAAAGAAATGCCATCTTCTTTAAAATTAACAGCATTACTGGCATCAATATTCTCATTGTTACAGAAGAACATACCAGCTTTAAGCATGAAGGCACACATGCCTCGGTTGATGACACACCTAGCAATGTTTTGCTGAGGACAAAAAACTGAACTATTGTCCCATATTGCCCTATGTAGTAATCCAGAAAAAAATTCGCATTTGGAAGGATCTTCATTACGGCTTGAACCAAGCGTTCCAAATCAGCCAACAAAGAAGGGGCACTGACGTTGCCCAAATGGAAAGCACCATAGTGCAAAACTACCACATGCGGACTGTTCATCGTGGCCATATACTCACAAACTTGTACAATTCCCTGTACATTGCAATCAGGCACAGTGCTCCACACCACCTCCACTTCTTTCACATCAAAGTTCTTTGCAACATGCCTGCATTCAGCGTACTGCTGTAAACCATGCACAAACATATCTCCGAGCACCAACACCCTGACTTTCTCCACTTCTGCCATCTTCACCACACACAGTCTCTTTCAACACAAATCCACAACCTCGACATCTGATTGGCTGATCCGTACAGTCTTCTTTCCATGTTGGATTTCCTGGAAAAACCCGGATGTAGCACGCCCTGTCCACGAACAGCCGCGGTGTCCACGGACGGCGTCCATTTTACTCTCTGTGCCATTCCCTCATTGCATACAGCTAAGCAATCACACAATACGAATAACGTCCTCAGAACACCCCCATTTTGTGAATTTTCGAACATTTCAGGACAATTATTATTTCATTATTCAACATATTAACATTACAAATATTATACTTTCATCTTGTACTCTGCACACAATGCTATGTTTCTCCATTAGTAGCTCAGTATACTAGATAGAATCCCATAATACAATGCTATTTATATCAATGCATCGTTCAAAGCACTAATAACGGTATATTTATTGCAATATCCTTGACACTTTTTTCGCAACATTATAATAAAAATCCCTAGTACACAAATTCCATGAAAAGTACATACACATGTGATGTCATCAGTGATTTCATCAATGACATTTGCGATGTCATCTTTGATGTCCTGGGTGTTAGTCTTAGCACTGCACGGTGGTGGCACGAGTTATTTTTCATAGCTTACCATAACTTGCGATTTTCAGAGGTCTTTCGGCTGTACTTAGAACCATAACGTCCCTTAAACAAACTTTTTTTAATATCACGCAAACAATATACAAACATGGCGTGCAAAAAACAACTTCTACAGATGGCTTTACACAGAATGTTGCAAAGTAAGAATTTATGCTCGTTCACAGTGAAGGTCAGCTGCTTCCATTTTTTTCTCGGGCCCCGGAGAGGCTCATGAAGCGGACTATAAGGTTGTATTGTGTTTTGACCTTGACAGACAGAGATTGTGATGAAAGACTTCTCTTGAAGGAGTGTTGCTAAAACGTAAGAGAAGATAAAGATGAAATTTCTGAAACGAAACCACTTTTATATATTATATCACTATGCGAAAGATCGTTGGCACACGCAGAGTCGTATTTTGGGACTGCACCACTAGTAGACAATGGAAATTGCAATTGTACTGTAAGTAACCCTTTAGATTATTTTATACCAAATATAATTACAATAGCGTAGCATTAAAGACCGCTCAAGTTGAACTTGTTCGTTGAAAGTGGCATAATGTTTTCTACCGCGCACTATCACCGCCGAATTGATCCCCTGTCGTTTAGAGGGCTCTGAAAAAGGCAGACGACACAGGGTGGGTTAATAGAAATAATTTAACCGGTCTATAGGCGGTCAAGCGCTTTACTTGCTGTGCCACTTCACTGTAGCCTGTCAAGTGGCACAGCGAGTACAACGCTCGCTTTGACATCCGTGCACAGCTTGCTAACGCAAGTTCGAATCCCGGCAAGGCCAAACTCAGCCTTTCATCCTTCTGTGGTCGATAAATGAGCACCACACACCGTGGTTAATAATAAGCACCGCTTAGATACCTCACGGTTCTTAGCGCTATATGAATAGGAAAATATTGTCATTTTATTATTAACATACTCTGTTGCACTATCTTCGATAGCAAATAGTTTCACGCCCTAATAAATAAAATGATGATTTTTAATGAAGATCGGCTGATGAGACTAATTTATGTTTTTAAAACCAGGTATGTGGCCCCATTTTGCCTATGTCACGATTTACAGACTCCAGCGGATGGGATCAATATGCCCTTATGCCCTTACGCAGAACTAGCGGCTACAAACAACATACTAACCAATAGGGTGGTCTAATGGCTCGTTGTTGGAGCAACCTTCCGATTATCAGAGCAACCATTTACTGCTTTTATCATAAACCAACAGCCTATCTAATGCAAAGGAACAACGCGTGGCTCCAAATAAACTTTTGCTGATCGACAGCAGAGACAATAGCAAATCGCTGAATATTCACTAAACATTTCATGTGAAATAAATGTACTTTATCAAATGTACAATCCTACTGTTTACTTTTAAACCACAGTTTCATATTCCGAATTGTGGCGCACTGAGTTGTAAGATGATCTAACACCCTCTGTACCGCAAAGGAACATCACGTGCCTCAACATGAACTTTTGCGGATCGACAACAAAGACAAATGCAAATTGCTGAATATTCTCTAAACATTTGATGTCAAATAAATGTACTTTACAAAATTTACAATCTTGCTGTTTGCTTTTAAATCACTGTTTCATATTCCGAATTGTGGCGCGTTGTGTTGTGACATAATATGTGTTGTCTTCCGGGTTCTGTGTAAAGTCACTTAGGACTGCAGAGAACTGGGCGCGTTTGATGACGCACCCTGTAACGTCACGGAGAGAGGCGGGGAATATGAATGCTTTGATAATATCAGGCTTAGGGGCGGGAGATATGATTTATTGTCGCAAAAGCAAGTCAGCCAGGTCAATAGCGCCAGTCATAGGATTATCAGATAATGTCGGCGCACACCAGCCGGATTTATCGTTTCTTTAGTGGACAAAAAGTCAGTTGACGCCCATAGGAAATTGTACTATTAGCGGACAAAAGGGTTGGTCTTAAAGCACTTTCACCCTGACAACGAACAATACAAACAACGTTCTCAGAACACCCCCATTTTGTGTAATTGCAACCATTTCGGGACACCGCGAGTGTTCTTAGAACACATTCCACTAGACAGATTACAATACGGACACGTCCTGAGGACACCCCCAGTTTGTGTATTTACGAACAATTAAGTACACCGCGAGTGTTGATAGCTCATTTTTACCTTCCTTGCGAACATAAATGACACATACTCCGTCCTCTAAACACCCCACCATTTAGTTTATTTACAAAATGTCAGAACAGCCGTGTTCTCCGCGGACAAATCGAACGCAACAAAAACGTCTAGCACATAAAAAAACAAAACATTGAACCTATCTCATACTCCCCCACCCTCCCCAAACACTCTTACACACCAACACACGGCACTAAATACAATTTTTTATCCACGTTTCACCGCGCTGTACGCCGTCGACGGCGAATACAAGATGGCGGGCGCCACAGAAAATCTGACGTGCTCCACGCCCCTCGCCGTCCAATCAGCGAACACGTCTCATGTCCGCGGACATGATGCAAGGCCATGGGCCAATCGGGGTGCTGTCCACGGAGCGAACAGGGAACTCCGTCCGCGAAGTGAACACAGATATCACTAATTTTTTTGCCTTACATTTTGGTCATTTTTAAAAAAACTACTGGACGGATTTACACCAAATTTGCAAAAGCACGCTTTCGGGTCCAGGCCGTCGCTCCTGCCGCAAATTTGGTGTAAATCCATCCAGCGGTTCGGGCTGTAGCTGTGCGCAAAGTTTTTTCCCATTCAGTCTATGGGAAAAAAAGTTTTGGGACCCTCCCTATAACTTTCCCCCCCTGGACGAATCCTCACCAAACTTTGCAAAAAAAATTCAGAGTGGGCCATATACTTTTTTTGCAAAGTTTGGTGAGGATTCGTCCAGGGGGAGCGAAGTTATAAGCCGCCCAAAAAGTGCTCTTCCTATGGAAACAGCAACTTAACCATAACTACATGGCCTCTACCTTGGCCATGTAAAATTGTTTGAAGAGTTGGACCCTCGTAAGGCGGCTAATCAATAATCTCCTTTCCTTTTCTGTATTGTTTTGTTTTGCTCTGAAACCCTTAAACCATGCATGGACCGGCATTTGGTTTTTATTGTTACTTTCTTTATCATTTCATTGTATAACATGTGGCAAGTCAATGTATGTAATCTGTGTGTAAACTAATTGTGTTTATTGGCTCTATGACTTCAATATGTGGGATGGTATTGCATCCCTGAGGAAGACCTCAGTGAGGTTGTCGAAACACATGTTGGCGGCTAAACCAGTAAAAGATATATGCCAAACCTGGATGGTGTTAGACTTTCTTTGAAAAATAGTGTAAACCGTAAGAAATGGTATTTGGGTAGAGCACAATTGGTCCAGCTCATATGTGTATGGATGCTTTTGAAGTGACATTGGGTTAGGGTCACCATCTGGACCAGTGCTGACCGGTTATCCTTCATAAAAGATTGCAAGTGAATAAGTAGCTCAAAGGAGTACATACCCAAAAGTTTACGTGCAAAACCCTTAATGCTGCTCACAAGCAAGAAAGGGCCCCAAAACAGAACTAGTGACCTTCTGCAAAGGAGGATGCAGGATACTGGAGCTGCAGAATGGCTGAAATGATGACCAGAGTGTGCAGGAAGGTGGTAAGGGGAGTTGGGCTAGGAGGCGCCTTTGAATCTAAGGTAAAACTATAAGTCTAGTACATGGTGGAGCATGAAGACAGCATTTTTCATCTCCATAGGCATCGCTCCAACATTGCGGTCAGAAAAGCACTGTGGCTGGAGCACTGAAACAGCCTCAATTCTGCGGGTGTTGCCAAGCACACCCAAATAACATCAAGAGGTGCTGTATGATAGTAAAAGTCGCACCAAGGAGAAGGTTCCATGGAGCAGGTCCCATGCAAGCAGCAGGGGTGTTGCTAGGTCTGGAAAAGATCTGGGGCTACGCTAATGTCGGTACTGTCAGTACCCGGGGCTAGCTAGGCTTTTAATTGTAGACCCGCAGCTTCTATTCAGGGCTACAACCAAAAGACCGGGGGCTATAGTCCCCTTGCCCCCCTCCCGACCCCTAGTAACGCTGGCAAACAGCACACGTGGTGAATCATTTTCCCAATCAACTCTGACACCTCCAGAGGGGGATGGATACTCCCTTCTCCTACAGTCAATGGTATCATCCGAATCAACATTGCAAAGCCAAAGCCAGATCAAAATCCCCAAGACGCCTTCGTGCAACCTGTGAGTGTCGTCAGCATGTCCTATGTGATGGATGGATAAGGTGCTGTAATGCATGCAGTGAGAGTGTGTAAATATACGCCATGAAACCATGAATAGGTCAATTAATGCCTAGATATTACTGTGTGTTTGACAGTGGTTTTATGGGTCCTTACAATGTACATATTATTCACCTGCCAGACAGCTGTGCTGTTGTGATGATGTTCACGTCATAAAAGAAAAAGGTGTGAACCGCACAGGGTACAAGATGAGCAATGATACTTGTGAAAATCAACACAGCACATACATTTAATCTGAAAGTGGCCTCATGATAATCCTCGAGCAGCTGAGCACAACTGCAAATTATTTACTTTAATAATAAAGGACATCGACATTACCAGGAATACACATTGTCAAACCATGTAATTAATGACAATACAAATCACTACAATTTAATCTCAACCACATACATATTTTTTCGAAAATTGCTTCATGGGCTACATGTAACGTTGTTGTTTACATGTGTGTATTTTTGCAGTGCTAATGTTGCAACTTTCAAACCCTCACAACGTTTGTATTTTATGAGAACACGTTTGCTATTAATGTTTTTCAAATAGTGGTGTAATGACTTTTTTGCAAGACACTCTCAAAAATCTTGTGCCACCTAGTTAAGACTAAGGCCTAATATTCAATGGTCACGTCTTTGTCGAGAAGAATGTGTTTTGATGACAGAAACTCTTATGGGCTGGGTCTCTTCTTCAGGGCTTTAGAGAACAATCACTAAAACAGAACATGAAATACCAGATAGCAACTCAGAAAAATAAATTTAAAAAAGCAGCATGGTTTGTGACTTAATCCAAATAACCATGGCACATGCACATACACATTACCAGGAAGAAGTGAACGTGTTAGTTCCCTATTAAGTAAATTCTGATCACACACCAACTTTTTTATAACTTGAATCCACTGCTCACTCGTAGACCAAGCATATGTTATCACTATAGATACATTAATTCATGCACGTGCTGCACATATGTGATGTGCAATCCTCAAAATAACGATTTACTTGAAACCATGAAATTAATAATCCAATATGAAGTTTTTGCTCTAGCACCTTGAAGCATCTGTGTGCTAGATGGAATTACCAACAAAATATCTCAGACCAAATAACCGGACAGACTGAAAGGAGATGGTAAAATACTGCTTTAATCTCAAACAAGTAAAGAAGGGCAGATACACTCTCATCAAGTCGATTCATGCAGGATCACAATTTCTCTTCGATTATACTCAGTTTATAAAATGCTAGATGTGTCATCTATGAAGTCATCATATGTGGCACACCGCAAAACCTACTGAGGGGTGGGATTGTATTAGGGGAACATGTCTACATATAGAAAATAACTGTTTTAGTCCATTATTGGTGGTCTCTTGTCTGTGAGACACACCCGATTTACTTCTATACATGTGGTGTAATATACTCGTCATAGCAGAGAATATGGCAGCGGAATAGTACTTTGCAACAGTGTATGCAAAAGTGCATCGCAGGCTTTTCTAATTGGATGGCAACCCAAATCCAACCATGGACATTTGTTTGTTTGTTTGTTTGTTTATTACTTGTATTGTGTGCCAGACCCAAGGGTATTAGGGCGCATTGCATAAGATTACTCACAGTTTAGTTCTACATAGAAATGCATTTACAATTACAATCTCGTTACACATAGTCAATAAACATATTTACAATTACAATATAGTTACACATAGTCAATATGATATTTGCAATATAATGTTTTACAGTATATTTACAGAAAGGAGGTCAAGACTATAGACTACAAGCAGGCAGGTGTGATCTATTTTTTTTTGGGGGATTTGTAAAGCTCACTGCAGCCCGTAGGCATCAAGGCGCTATAAGGTAACTTAAGAAGACTTGCTTGAGGGTTAGAGGAAGCAGCCCACATATGGATACTTGAATACAAAATGCTTGGTTACAGTAAAATTGGTTACAGTGCAAGGATACAGTAGCATAGGCAGGAATAGAGATAAGAATCTGGTGGACTGTATGCAGTGCATAGGATCAGTTCAATAAAATGTTCTGTGTCCACTTAGAAGTCAGCGTCTTTGAACCACTTTATTAAGTTGTGACGACATTTTTGGTATGAATGTTCTACTCTGAGGGGGGAGGGTAGCGAGTTCCAGAGCTGGGTTGCCTTAACTTGGAAACTACTAGCTCCGACTCTAGCCAGTTTGAATCTGGGGGTCATAAGACAATTCGTATTGGAGAGTCTAGTTGTTATTGTCCCCAATTTTGTGACAATTCTATTCGCTAGATAGCATGGAGCTACTTTGTGTATACATTTGTGAGTGTGGGAGGCAACTTTTAATTTAAGCCAGTTGTTGGCTCTTCTGGTCTCAGAGATATGTTCTCTCCTTCTGCTTGCTAGCAACAGGTACATAGAAACGAAACCCAGGTGCTTGGAGAAACGTCAGCTCTCCCCTTGTTTCCTCATTTTGTCTACCCTCTCTCATCAGTTGGCCTCGTGCCAGTGTCTTCTGTTTGAAGTCTGACCATGCCAGTTTGCACTGCCTCGGGCCATTAAAGGGAGTGTAGGCACACCATTATCTTAGCTTCAAACTTGATGAATAGCCCTTGTTTGCAAGCTCTTTGTCACGTGTTAAGAGACCATGAAATTGTCCATATCAATGGTGCATTTAACACCATTTGATTCATTTATGCTGGGTGCAGTTGCTCCTCTTGGCCTTTAGAGGCTTGCTCACTCTATCCCATATAAACTTCATGCACTTTTAATTGTCCAATATTTGGCATCCATAAATGTTCTTGATCCACTTAATTTTTGGGAATTATGTCCTCGCACATGGTCTGCTCGTTAGACTCCCTTTGTACTTTTCCTCCATCTCTCGAAATAGCAACCTTGGTTCCAAGCCAATGTACTCCTCTTTTTTGCAAGGGAAAACAACTTCTTCATCATCTTTCCATGTTAAGATCCTGGGATCTATTTTGAGGGAACTGGGACAATTGACATAAGCCATGGTCCATCTTCGTCGAATGGTCGTCCTAAACTTGTATTTATTTATTTTAATTATTTTGCCATTTGTAAAGCGCACCAAGCCCATAGGCATCCGGGCGCTGAATATATACCGCTTATAAGCAGGCTTCTATGTATTATTTCTAGCTTGCGTTTCAGCGTAGTAACAGTTATTGACCAGTGACCCACTTCATTCTTCTTTGTTTTCATAAATACTGCATCATGGAGTACATGTTTCTCTTAGTATTTCAGTTACAACGTCATTCTTAAGTATTTTCATATAGTTTCAGCATAGGATCTTCTTTATGACATTCTTTTGCAGTTGTCAGACTTTGTTTTAACGCACATCCATTCTGTTCATGCATTTGGCTGAAGGATGCATTTCGACAGCTTGGCAAAGTGCATCCTTCTTGGTAACTTTCCTCCACTATGTCAGCTTTTGGGTACACACTGAAGGGTTGTCTGAGTGCATATCATCTCTCATATTCTCAAGATGCAATGATTCAGGCATGGTTTTCCCATCATGGCTCTTCGTCTGTCATCCCAATATGATGGTGTCAAGGGGGCGGGAACTACAGAGAATACAGGTACCTCCTACTCTATAATGTTTAGTCTGATAAAGCTAAAAAACAACTCAACGAACCATCATGAACTCCCCACCCCAACACACACTCTTACCCCTTCCAAACCCATTACCTTCCGATAATCAGACCTTTCCTACCATCCGAGTCCTCTTCTTACAGCCATCTAGAACACATAGGGACTCTATCTCCCCTCCCTCCCTTGAATATCATCTGCCTCCCCCGAGAGACACCTCACCTACAGATACATCCTGACCCTGGCACCAGCACCTCCTTTGCCCTTTTCCACACCCTTTTTCCACACTTGAAGTCATCTACCCAACCTCCCCCAGGCTTCACACCCCCACTCGTCAGCATTTTCCTCTTAAGCCATTTGGACTCATCAACCCCCGAGCAGCCACACAGGACCTAGTTCCCCCCGTCCACAAACAAACGATTACACTCACAGCAGAAGTGAATTTTCATCAATGGCATAATGGTTGTAAAAAATCACCATACAAACTATGACCTAGTCTCATCTGAATGCCCCGACATTCTCTTCATCACCGAAATGAGGTTCTCTCAAGACTTCCGCCCTAAGGCACATGAAGCCTTCCGCTTGGGATACAAACTCATTGTGCACAAAAGGACCAGCAGGGCAGAAGGCATAGCCATCCGCCACAAATCACCATATCCGCTTCACACTCAGATGAAGTAGCCTGCAACACAGACTGTGAATCCCTCCTGGTAAAATTCTTGATCAGCGCACACTCAGAGCTTCATGTTCATATATCGATCCGTGGGATACAATGGAAGCTTTGTGGCATCCCTAAGTGACTCCCTAGAAGCAATCATGGTCGCCTACACCCTGCTCCCAGTACAAGGGTATTTCAATATTTGGTTCGATATCCCACACAACCCGATGACCAATACTCTACCATGCTTTCCCCTCTTGTGGTTAGCCGTACTTTGTGTTTTGTGAGTCCCTGCTGTGGCCTGAGGCTGCTGTGCCTCCTCTCAGCAACTGCTGTGTTCTAGGAATGTTTCCCCCCTCTAGGTTACCACCCCACTGGTCTCTGTTGGTTAACAGTTATGCTCTCTAGGTCTGTTTTTCCCCTTTTATGTTCCTATTGTACTGTTGATTTCCGTTGGTTACTGTGTCTCTGCTGTTCCACTAGGCTCTCTCCCACTCTCTAGGTTGGCACTGTGGTTTCAGTTGGTACTGTGTTGTTCACCTGCCCTGCTTCTTCTCATTGTGTTCCCAACTGTGTGATCCCCCCTCCTTTTTCTGGACATCTTGCATTGTGCTGCACTGGGCTGTGCTCCTCTCCCCTCTCTCAGAACCAACTGGCCTGGAGGTGGAATGGCCCATATCTTTCCAGAATGGGTCCCTGCGTCTGTCATTCCTATGCAGGACTGCTCCTCCTTTGAATGTCTCGTCTGCAGGCTATCTATCTCGCCTGACCTCTCTCTGACTGGGGCCACCATCTACAGGCCACCTGACCAAGTCGCCCTCTTCCTCTCAGAATGGTCTGACCTCTCCTCTTCTCTCTTTGCCTCTACCTCGCAACTTCTCCTCCTAGGAGTTGTCAATATTCACCTGGATGCTTCTAATCCCACCTCTGGGCTCTTCCCCAGCCTTTGCAACTCTTTCCCCCTTTCCATTCTACCACCTGGTCTGACACACTCTGCTGAACACACCTTGGATGTTCTGAACTCCTCCATCATCCACAAGGCTTTCTGGGGTCAGGGCCCGCACTACATCCAACTCTCTCTGCCAAAATACCTTTCTTCTAGAGTCCTTTCTCAGCTACCTCCAACTCTCTGAGGGTCAGACGCTTCTCCAAGCAGAGAGTGGGGATAGATCTCTCTCCCCTGTACGTGCCTCCCTCTGGAACAGCCTCCCTGCTCCTCTCAGACCTGAGCCGGACCACCTGAAGTTCCAGAAGCCACTCAAGAACTTCTTTTTCTCCTCTGCCTTTCTTGCTTTCCTGCTAACTTACCTTTCTGCTTTGCAGACTGGTTGCTTGGTACTCTCAGAATCTCACAGGGTACCAGTCTCCCCCATCACCAGTTCTCCATTGTTGCATGTGTTCCCTGCAAACATATCGCCATACAAAAATATTGCCACTGGCTGCAGTTACTCTTAGCCTTCTGCCATGATCGCAATTTCCACTACCCTCTCCCTTGCACATCCACCTCTCCCTTCCTATCACACTTGCACAAACTGAATGACACAAGGCCTAGTAAAATTGTTTGTCTTGTCTTCCCTTTATCTTCTCTCCCTTCCCTTGTGGCGTCTAGAAACACATGTGTACAGGTGCGCTATAAATACCATATCATATCAAAACATGGAGACCATGCATCTCACTCAACTAGTCTCAGGCCCTACCCACTCTGCTGCTCACACCTTGATGCTATGTTCGGCTCTCCAGACCTCATCACCACACTGCCACCATCCCCACTTGTCTGGACTGATCACTCAGCTATCCTCTTCCCTGTCTCCTCACTGAACTCACCCTTCCCTAGGCTGATGTGGGGATACAAACCCACTCCCGACTCTGGAAGAACATAAAAGTATCTCCTGACCTCACAGAATACCTATCCATCAACCTGACCTTCTCCCCCCCTCTTTTCAGATCAGATCACCATCCCCAAATGTGATCACTGGCTTTCAGAAGCTCTCAGGCCACTTGCACCAATCAGAACCTTTTCTAACAGATATGATGGTGGTCAGTCAAAATCTCGAAAAAATAAGGTCGAAAAAAAAGGCCGAAAAAAAAATTATATATTTATTTTGGGGTCCGGGATTAAAAAAAAAGGGGGGGGTTGGGAGGGAACCCCCCGAGGGAACCCCCCATTTCGAATAAAAAACGTCATTAAAAAAAATTAGACTTATTTTTTTTTTGGCCTTTTTTTTCGAGATTTATTTTTTCGAGATTTATTTTTTCGAGATTTTGACCATAAACCGCATGGGCCTCATTACAAGTTCAGCTGTAGTCCATTGCCACCAAACACATAACACCATTCCGCTGCCTGATATCTCATTGCCACTGGGACATACAAGTCCGGGCGGCCTGGGATCTCAGGCGTTGGAAAGTGTAAGCCCCCATTCCCGTAGAGTCCAAAAGGACTCCACGGGAATGGGGACACAGAAGCACTGGTACTGTTGCTAACGGTGCCGGTGCTTCTGTGAAAACCATGTCTGCAGGGACCGGTGCCCCCGGCAGGTGAGACCTGCCAGGAGCAACAGCTCCAGTAGGCATACTTGTAGTCTGTCGGTCCAGAAAGGTCCAGAGTTTGCATTGAATTTAGTGATCAACTAGAAGAGTACCCTTGTGGGCTGCAGATCATTGGTGATTGTGTTCCAGTAATATGATTGAATGGATTTGCGTATTTTTCCCCAGCAGGCTTTGAGCTGAGCGATATAGGCCTATCTGATGGAAAGCAAAAGGTCTGGCCTCCATCTGCGCTCTAGATGTGGTTCTGCAATTTTAGTTTTTTGACGGGAGAGAGGCCATGTATGATAGAAAAGGATTTGATGGGTGCGAGTGGCCTGAGAGCTTCAGAAAGCCAGTGATCAAATTTGAGGATGGTGATCTGACCTGAATAGAGGAGGAGGAGGTCAGGGAGGTGGATAGGGTTTCTGCTAGGTCAGGAGATACTTCTACATTCTTCCTAAGGCGGGAGTAGGTTTGTAACCCGGCTGCTGCTGGAGAGGGAAGGGTGAATCTGCTGGGGAGAGGGTGAAGAGGATAACTCAGTGATCAGTCCATGCAAGTGGCGGGTGGCAGTGTGGTGATGAGGTCCGGTGAGCCTAAGATAGCATCTAGGGTGTGACCAGTAGAGTGGGTAGGGCCTGAGACTAGTTGAGTGTGATGCATGGTTTCCATGTTTTCTAGTAAAGTACGGGTCATCAGAATGTGTGGGCTAGTGAACCAAATATTGAAATCCCCCAGTTCTGTGAGGTGGGGGTGGGAGACCATGATGGATGCTGGAGAGTCACTTATGGATTCCATGAAGCTTCCATTGTATCCCGGGGGTCCATATATGAACAGGGAGCTGTGGGTGTGCATAGGAATGATCAAACATTTTACCAGGGGGGATTCACAGTCAGTGTTGCAGGCTACTTCATCCAAGTCTGATACTGGTGATGGGTGGAGGATGGTTATGCTGCCTGCCCGCTGCCCCTGTTGTGCACAATTCGTTTGTATCCCAGGGGGAAGGCTTCACGTGCCTTAAGGCGGACATCTAGAGAAAATCAGGCTTTGTCATGAAGATGGTGTTGGGGCATTCAGATGAAACTAGATCACAGTTGGTATGGTGACTTTCCAACTACAAAATCAACCAGCATGGGGGCTCCTCCTTCTTAGTCCAAGTACCCACCATCTGGAACTCACTACCTTTTACTATTCACTGCATAAAGGAGCACCTCACCTTCAGGAAGGCTTCTCATCAACTCCCTAACAGACTCAGAGTAGATCAATCTCAGGCACAAACTATTCACTGGCCTCTCAGGAGGATGGGTACTCAGGTAATGAATATAGGTGAGACAAAGTGGTTGCTAACTGGCTTCACGGTACGCTCCACATAAACAAACCTATACAGGTTTTGGTCTCTCTCCACCATACCCCCATGCACTGCATACCAGGATATACAGCTGTGTCCCTTAAGGGGCACTGCACGCACAGCCACAAACAACTGAGATTCACACTGCCTGACAACACCCACTCTAAAACATACATAAACCTTGACCCGAGTGACTCCTCTAATAGAATATAGCTGAGTCCATGCACAATTCGGTCTAGCTGGTCACATAGCTTGTCTCTTATGACTCATCTAACTCCTACGATACTTTGCATAGTGCCCATCCCCCTCCTGTCAAGCACCAGTTGCTTTTGGGACCAAGTCACTCTCAAACTTGCTACTCCTTAACGACTATGAAAACACACATGCATTTTACAACTCTTTCATCATTTCCCGGTCTTCTGACTACAGTCTTCCAAGGGGTGTTCAACCTCACAGCGCTTCAATGCCATACCAATCGTAATTGAGGCAATACAAATACCATATAACATAACATAATAAAATATTGAATTGTACCACAAACACTGGGGGAGCAGAAAAACCAGCTGTGAGTGTGCTTACATATTCTTATGCAGACTGCTTTTGTACAGAAGATATCAAACAGCACCAGGGCTCATTGCGTGGTCAATTACCTCCACATTTAATAATAACTCAATTAGATTTTCACTTGCAAGCCCATAAATAACTTTGGGAAAATGTTCACTGCCCTCTTCATGGTGGAGCTCATGATAAGAACTGTTTAATGGTGGTGGGATCCAGTAGCAGTGCCTGCCCTCCTGAAACATTATTACTCTTACCTTTAGTATGTGTGCTCTAGTACCCTGAAGTTTCTTCTACGTGTTAGATGGAATTACCAATATATATCCCAGATCAAATAACCGGACAGACCAAACGAAGATGGTAAAATACTGCTTTAATATCAATGAAAGAAAGCAGGGTGATATGACAGCTATCAAAGTAGATGCCCAATGTTCACACATAATGTTGCTTGAATAGAGTTTATATACTTCCACATATGTCATTCATGATGTCATCCTACATGGCATTTCATAAAACATATCGCCGGGAGGGATTGGATTAGGGGAACATATCTGCTTATGGAATTGTATAAGGGTTAATATCTCATCAGCTGCCCTTTGTCTGTAGGACACACCCTGAGCTACTTCTACGTACGTCACATACTGATTATAGCAGATAATATGGCAGCAGACTAATAACTGCAACATTGTGTATGAAACTGCGTGGCATGCCTTTTGATTGGTTGGCAATCCTGTCCAACCTTGAACTTTCAGCTTCTTAGCAGCACGTCAACAGAACAAAACCTAGTTGTTCAAACTGCAGCAACTTATTCTCTTGTTTTCCCAATTAGTCCATCGTATTTCATCGACCTGATATTTAGCCATGGTCTATCGTTTGTAGTTGATGTCATAGTCTGCTCACTGTTCTGGGAAATTCGAGGGAGTATGAGCACACCCCTATCTTAACTCAAGCTCTAATGAATAGTCTTTTCTTTTGAGTTCTTCATCACATGTTAGGAGACCACGTGTATATTTATTTCAGCCTCCCTATTACTACTGTTTGATTTTATTAAGCATGGTGTCATTACTCCTTCTGGCCTTTAGGGACTTGTTCACTCCACCTCACATAGGCTTTTGCCTTTGTGGTAGTCCAAAACTTGCCACATGCAAATGTCCTTGTTTCACACACACATGGTCTCACACACATGGTCTGTTAATTTGATTACCTTTGTGCCTCGCACCCATTTCTCGAAATAGCCTCCTAGGAGGTCTGACCTGCCGGGAGCACCAGCTCCTGCAGGCATGGTATTCACAGAAGCACCTGTACCATTACCAACAGCGCCTGTGCTTCCTCGTTCCCATTGGGATGGGGACTTACAGTCCCCACTGTCTGACATCCCGGGCTGCTGGTAACTGTAATGTCCCGGTGGCACTGGGATGTCAGGCAGTGGTACGGCTGTTACAGGGTTGCCAGAAACCGCCACCTATTGCCAGCAGTTTTCTGGCAAACCTGTAATGAAGCCTTATCGTGTATCTACTTTGTCAGGTTAGTGTATTAAAATGTGCAAATTCTAGAAAGGATGGGACATCAACTGTAGATTGTGGAGTTGGCCTGTCCAATACTACATTGGGATCCATAGCTATGCCAATTAGTGTACAAATGTACCCCATAAACTCTGCTACCAGGTGTGAAAGAAACATTTTTCTATCTTCACAAATAATATATGTTCCCGCAAGTGCTCCAACACAGTCTTAACTTGCAATTTTTTTAAGATATCGTCAATATACACAATGACGAAAATATCAATATACTCTAAAGAACCTCTTACATGAAATGATGGCAAGACACAAAGGTGCTCTATAACCCAGAGGGAATTGCTTGGCATCCAAACAAACTGAATTTGGTTCTGGATGCTGTTTTCCATTCAATGTCCGTTTAACCCTCACAAGATGGTCTGCACACCTGGGGTCAAGTTTAGTGTAGGTTGTGGCTGATTTTACTTGGGTTTGCAAGACAGTTATCAATAGTAGATTAAACCTATTTTTGATGGTCACCTTGTTGATTGCATATCAGTATACACCGAAAATCTGCACTTATTTTTAAGGAACTAAAAACAAAACAGAGGAAACAGGTGATTTCAAGAAATGTATGAACCCATTTAGCAACAGCTGGTCTAGGCTTTCCTGGGGGAATGGGTTTTCTGCCTCTGACAGAGCATATAATAAATTAAGATTCAATGTCTCAGCCTGTTTCTTTTCAAACACGTCACAACAATCCTGATATTCTGCCAGAAGGGTCACAATATCTGTTGCCCCAATAGTATGTGTTTTGTGAGCTTCCTCAACAAACCGGGTAACTGTTCCTATCTCTGTACCCAAATGTAATTAACACTCTGGGGATGTAAAAGGCGCAGTCCTCTGAATGCAGTCAATTGTCTGATTATATTTTATAAACTAGAACAGCCCCAAAATGATGCCAATCTGGAGGGCTGCAATGAGGTCAAACGCAATGACCTCTTCCTGACAAGGGAAACACTTCATATGAATGTATCTAGTATGAAAGGAGATAGATCCTGATGTCAGGAGAGACCTGTCAACTGATAGGATGGGCTTGCTTGTCCTTTTTCAGACTATGGATAGTTGCAATTTTCTAGCATGCTCAATATCGACAAAGTTATTAGTAACCCTCAAGTTTATCATTATGGATACAATATTCCTAGTGTCACGAGACATCTTTATAGGAGGGAAAAAGGGGCACGTGCCTTGACCCTGGAGAGGGCCCCCACATGGCTGTCTGATTGAAATCAGTCATTGGCCATTTGTTTTACAAAAATAAAACAACACATGCTTTATGGTACGCTGCTGAGGTGCCAAACCTGCAGCCAGGCTGTTACTGACCATTGCATTTTGCTTGGAGCAATTAATCCTATAATACTTTTTGTGGTCACTGTAGTACACACAGTTGTCCAGTCATTTTAGCACAACTCCTGGAGTATTCTCACCTTTCTGTGGGTTGTATATAGATCATATTTAGGAAGAGAGAGTTGAAGGTACTGAGGCCACAGAATGCCTTGTGGACAATGCAGAGGGTTTTGAACTTGATCCTCGCAGCCACTGGGAGCCAGTGCAGAGATTTCAGCCCTGAGAGATACAGTCCCAGGGCTTGAGGCCAAGGACAAGTCTTGCAGTCCTGTTCTGGATGAGTTGCAGTTGGCGGAGTGTGGAGGCAGGCAGATTTGGAAAGAGGATGTTGCAGTAGTCCAGCCTAGAGAGAACTAGAACTCTGGATACAGTGAGTTTCTGGGGGAAGGAGAGCAAAGGTAGAATACCTCTGAGGAGGTGCAGCTGGTAGTGTGACTTCTTAGAGACGTCAGAGATGTGAGGAGAGAAGGAGAGTGTGCAGTCGAAGATGACCCTGAGGTTTTTTACCTCACAGGTAGGAGCAGGAGGTGGGCCAAGGGCGGCCGGCCAGAGAGCGACAGGAAAGGAGGGAGTGGGTGTGCCGATGAGGAGAATCTCAGTCTTACTAGCGTTAAGGCAGAGGACATTGATGGTACACCACTCATAGATAGCAGACAGACAGTCAGAGATGAGAGACAGAGAAGAGGTGGCCGAAGGTAGCCTGAAAATGAGCTGAGTGTCGTCCGGGTAGCACTGAAAGTTGGGGCAGAGAGCGGCAATGCAGTGGACAAGAAGTGCCAGGTATATGTTGAACAGCCAGGGAGAGAGTTTAGACCCCTGGGGGACGCCACAGGTAGAGAAAAAGAGAGCAGAGAGGAGGAGGTGAGTCACTGAATTAGTCTGATTTAGTCTGTTCTTAAACACCTCAAATTTACAATCCCGACAAAAACTATATGCATTTTGCATAAAATTCTTCTATAAAACATTTTTTTAAATGTTGTTATATTGCGTTATTATGTGAATTGTGTACTTTCCAAGCCAATAAGGGATTATTTTAGTTCATGAAAGTGAAGCACTCACAGATAATTGCAGCTTGCTCTATGATAAGAACAGGGAAACAATGTGGTCACGCGCAGAAATTGCAGATTGGACTCACATTTTAGCTTCAACTCTTAACCAAGATGTGTGATCATGGGCAACTCATTTAATCTTGTTTTGCCTAACTTGTCCTTTTCCAGTCTATAAACTTTGGGAAATTCTCAGGGCCTGATTCTGTTCAAGGCACAGTGAGCGTGGTAAAGGCCATGCTTCATTGCGCCTTTTCTTGATGCCCACATACTGTCCTCATTCCCAGGGGATCCTGGGCTTCAGCACAGAGGATGATACTGCTGTGTCACCAAATGCCTACCTTTTTTTAATTAATAGGCGGATTGCTGGTGTTCGGCAGCAGTTTCGTATAGTTGCACAACATTCGCAATTTAACAAAAGCGCTGCCCAAAACACACATTTTTGCATTCCATTTATTTGTAAGCTTTCTGCAGCACTGTAGGACAATCCTCGCCAAGCCCTCCCTCCAACACCCCACAAGACAATAATCCAAGAACGGAATTTTGGAGGTTGCCATTTATGGCAAACTGTGACCCCTTAGGTATCCCTTGCTACCCCTGTGGTCTTCCTTGCTACACGTACACAAATACAAATATTTACATTTTTATTTTTTCTTGTATTTTTTTGGAAGCTCCTGGCCAGCGCCATGTGGCTCTTTGTTTCTGGAGTGGCTGACTATCTTGTTCAGGCCTCTTAAAAACATGGGCCCTCATTCCGAGGTTGGTGCTAGTCATGGCGGTATTAGCACCATGACTAGCACCAATACCGGTACCGCCACCGACGTGGTGATATGGGGACTTACCGGTCCATTCCGCCCTTTGCGGGAACGATAAGTCCCCATTTGAAATGCCATTCCCCATTACCATTTGAGCCCCGATAGTGCTCAATGGGAAGAGGGAAGCCGGCAATAATGGTACCGCAAATTGCGGTACCGTTATTGACCCCAGTACCCCTTTGCGGGTCCCGCCCTTAATGCCTGCTAAAACCAGGCGTTAACTAAGGACCTGCAAAGGGACCTCGGAATAGGGCGCAAAGGAATTACCGGCACCGGTGTCATTACCGGTGCCCGGTAACCCCTTTGCGCCCGGGTCGGAAAGACCCCAATGGGGTTTCACAAGTGTAACACTTTGAGCAGTGAACCTAAATAAGAAAGAATAGGAATAACAAATAGTCTTTCTGGAATTCTATACAATAATTGCGAGACTTATTAAAGGTTAATTTTAGGCACACTTCAGGGGGGTGAGTCAAATTAGTCTGATTTAGTCTGTTCTTAAACACCTCAAATTTACAATACAGACAAAAACTATCTGCATTTTGCTTTTCGCAAGTTGCAGTTACAGCATGTCTCTGCTATGAACATCACAAGACATTCCATGTCAGTGTCCTCAGTCACCTGACACATTTCTTGTGCCTAAAAGCTTGTGTACAGTATGGAAAAGTTTGACCATAACGCATCAAGTCGCCCTTGATTTCATTGTCCCACAATTAATGCTTTGTTGTAATGTGTCTATTTTTTCTATCTCCATGACATGCTGTTCAGGATGTTTGTTTGCATGTCTGAGGTAACGAGTGCCCAGAGTACGGGATGCTGTCTGAGTGTTCTGCTTTCCCTGTGCTACTCTAAATTATTTAATTCACAGTTATGAACTCTCCCAATGATATGTATTTTGCCAACCTCTGAAGCCTGAAAAGTAAATCCACGCAGACTTGACATGAGGCCAACTTTGTACCAGACCTGCTGAGGAACTGGCCTGCTGTTAAATCTCAGTTACCTGTTTATTGGTATCCACTACAAAGTGTAATTTGCTTTCTGACTTTGAGAACATTCAGACATGCAATTGCTCATTTTACTATACCCGCTTAGAAAGCTATAGCTGGTAAGATAGCTCAGTGGGTTGAGCGTTCACTGCTGCAGTGTGACTTCGATCTGCAGGTTGCAGTTTCGAATCCCAGCAAGGCCAACTCAGCATTTCATACTTCTGAGGTCCATAAACGAGTACCAACACAGGTTTCATGATATTGTATGTATATTTGTTCTATATAAAGTGCTTAAGCGTGGGTGCTATATAATAACACATCATTATCATTTGGCCTTGGACTTCTGCTTGCATTCACAGTAATTTGATAATATGTGCCTATACACACTGAAATTAATGATACATACAGTGATTCATTCTTGTGTGAAATGTACATCACATTACAGTGATATTGTTACCATATTTATTGTAGTGTACTTAGGAACAATGCTATGTGATGCCACTTCCTGTTTTGTCAAGGGGTGAAAGGTTGTGTTCCATCACTTCACGTGATGCCACTACGGGGTGGGGTAAAATGACATCAGTTCCTGTGATGTCACCAGAGGTCAAGGGTCATGTGATGTCACTTCCGATACACCTGGCATTTTGGTGAAATGACATCCCTGCAAAAATCAGGTCATTATAGGAACGTTGAAGAGTTATTATATAACACAAATACATTCAGGCGTACTTTTGAGATTTCTTTTAGTTTTTGAGAAGCATTTAATCTGTCGTGTTCTCTCAGTGCAAAGGCAAATGTGTAGTTAGATGTGTAAGGTAGGTTGTGACTGGGAGGGAGGTTGTTGACTTTCTCTCTGTCCTCTGGTCACACTCCTCCACAATAGCGAAAGTGTAGTAAGCTGACCACCACCCAAGGAGGTAGTGTATGTGTCTGATATTTTTACACTGTCACTAATGTGGAGCAGTGACACCAGCAGGGGCGTATGAGACCCATACAATCTGGGGGGGACAAGGGACACCTTGGGACTTTGCTTTTTTAATTTATTTATTGTGTTTTAGTCAGAAAGATGTTCTTCCCTTGCGGCGGTGAAGGGGGAGGAGGGTTGGGGTGGTGTTGTGAAGAAGCTTCTATGCCCATGTCTCCATGGATAGATGTAACAGTGGTGGCTGTGCATCTGGGGGCAAAGACATTGCTCCATTTTAAAGAGATATAAGTTTGGATTGAAATTCAAAACTCACAACGTTCCTAGCAAGAAGCGCAGTAATGCTACAACCAGAGATAGTCAGGGACATGCAGCTAGCATGATGCAGCTGATTGCCAGGCAGTGAAATGCTTGTGGGGTCATGTAGGGGCAGGTCCTGCGCAAAAACATGTTTAATGCAAAATACAGCACACTTTCTGCCACAAATTGGCTAAAAAGTCAGAGTGTTTGCAATTGGTTTGAAGGGTAATGCCAACCCAATACATTCAAGTCACCCACAGTGCACATGAACATTAATGCTTTGCTTTTAAAAATTCCATGCCACATTGAAAACATGTCCCTCTGGCTGCACAAGGTAGACCAGTGTAGACACATAATAACAATGCAGTAAAGCATGCCAGGCCACATTTAGACAAACCTAGACTGGTTTCTCCAAAATGCCAGTCTAAGCAATAACACTCATCAAGAAGAAAGCACACATTCAAGCCCTGGTCGGTCTCTGTGGCCTCTAACAACACAGCCAAACTCTTTAAAAACTGCAAGAAATTGGTCAATTCTGTTGCGGTCTCCACCCCTCCTGATCCCTCCCAGGCCCTCTGTACAGCTCTGGTCTCTAACGTCTCTGCTAAAACTCAGGACATGCTGTCCTCTGTCTTATCTCCCTCTTCCTCTCTATGCCGCCCTTTGGTACTCTCTACCCCTCCTCCACCTCAACCAAGGTTTCTAGACAAGTCCGATGTATGAAAGTGTCGTCCAAACAGGTGCTCCCATGCTCCTCGTAAACCATCAAGGACCATATTGACACCCTCGCTCCAGCCTTGGCCGATTTCTGAAATCACTCTTTTGCCACTCCTACCTGCCTGGCAAACTATTGCCCAATCTCCATCACCCCTTTTCTGGGCAAATTCTTGGAAAGGCTGGCAATCTCCCAGCTTACTCTCCACACTGAATCTGTTGGTTGTCTCCATGACCATCAGTCTGGCTTTAGAGCTGTCGCAGGCACGGAAACTGCTCAGCTGAACACCTGTGAAGATCTGCTTTCTAACCTTGATTCCAGAATTTCTTCTGTCCTAATCCTCCTTGATCTTTCAGCTACTTTCGACACAGTCAACCACGCCATCCCGATCAATCAACTATTTAAGAACCTGGGCATCACGGATCAGGCCTTGGAGTGGCCGACCTACTTCCTCATGGACTGCCCCTCCAGGTCCAAATTGGTCTCTTTCTATCTGCCACCTCCCTCTCTACCTGTGGCATTTCCCAGGGCTCTATACTCTCACCCGGGTTTTTCAACCTCCACTTGGCCCCTTTGGCCCACCTGATCTCTACCTTCTCCTCTATCTTTCAGTGTTATGCGGTTGACACTCAGCTTTCCTTCAGGCTCCTCTCCTCTCTTGCTCATTCCTGGCTGTCTATCCGCGATTTAGGATTGGTGCGCCTCCAATGATCTCTGCCTTAATGCCAGTAAGACGGAGATCATTCTCATTGGGACCCCTGCCCCTGCTTTCCCTCTCTCACTCTAGCCGCCCACCTTGGGCCCTCTTCCTCCACCTTCCTTTGTGGCTTAAAATCTCTCTCTTTCTCTCCTCACATCTCGGACGTCACCAAGAAGTCCCACTACCAGCTGCTCCTCCTCAAAGGGACACTTCCCTTTCTCACTTTCCCCCAGAAGCTCACTGTTTCCAGAGCCCTGTTTTGCTCTAGGCTGACTACTGCAACAACCTCTTTCTCAATCTGCCTTCCTCCATTCTCCGCCCTATGCAACTAATCCAGAACAGGACTGAGAGACTTATCCTTAGCCTCAAGCTAAGGGATTGTATCTCTCCAGCCATGAAATCTCTCCACTGGCTCCCGGTGGCTGCAAGGATCAAGTTCAAGACCCTTTGCATTGTCCTCAAGGCTTTCTGGGGCCAGGGCCCACACTACATCCAACGCTCTCTTCCAAAATACCTTTCTTCTCGAGCCCTTCCCCCAGATACATCCAACTCTCTAAGGGTTAGACGCTTCTCCAGGCAGAGAGTGGGGGGTATATCTCTCTCCTTTGTAGGTGCCTCCCTCTGGAATGGCCTCCCTGCCCCTTCAAACTTGAGCGGGCCACCTGAAGTTCTGGAAGCAGCTCAAAACGCTCCTCTTCTCCTCTGCTTTCTCTCTCTTTCCCTCCCCTGCTGACCTGCCTGACCTATCTGTCGGCTGTACTGACTGGTTGCTTGGCTACCCTCAGAGTCTCACCTAGTCCAGGCTCCTTCTTGATCAGTCACCCTTCCACTCCAGGCCTACCACGCACAAAGGGGCTGTAACTGTAACCCTACAGTCCCTTGTTCTCCTTGCACTTCTCAGAGCGGCGCTACACTTGCTGCACCCACTCAGAGCATTACTGCCCTGTTTTCCCCTCCGCTCTTCCTTGCACTCCCCCTCCCATTTCTCATTCTCGCACTTGCACAATCTGAATGACACAAGACCTAGTAAGATTGCTTGTCTTGTTCTCCCTCTATCTTCCCTCCCTTTTCTTGTCGTGCTTAGAAACACTTGTGTACAGGCCTGTTATAAATGACTTATATCATATCATATCATTTTTATCACAGATGTCCAGAAAAATATACAATGCCACAATAAGAAACAGCTACAATGGAAGCACCCAAATGCCAGTCTAGCCAGGTAATTACACTTAGCAGGTCTGCTTTTTCAGAAATGTGCAGTTAAAAAAAAGTCATACCAAACTGAGGAATGACTAGACTGGCTGCACCAAAATGCTCTCTCGGCGCTAAAAGCACATATCATGCCTGCTTAGCCTGGACATGGACAACCATTATGATTTATCGCACAATCCTGACCCCCAAACATCCCCTCTCTCTCCCACCTCCTACCCCATCATCCAAAACAAAATCAGCTCATATGCCCAGGATTACATTCACGTCCCTCTTCGTTGTCCCACAGCTTACGTATGAGGCTCCATGCCTCATAGGTAAGTATTGGGATGAGGAAGGGTGGGACTAGGAGTAATGAAGATTACCGGTAGCTAAGTCAGGCATTACCTCCATGTACCTCTACCTCATCCCAGTGCCTCGGGTTTCGCTGTTAACAAGGGCCCACTAATTACTAATGTAAAGCATTTCACTGTTAGTACCTGCATTCAAATGCCACATTTTTTAGGCAATTGAAATTGTGATGTGGGTTTAGTACTTGCATGTCAGGGGAGTGATTGGAAGGGTAGAGAGGGGACAGGAGACCACTCATTTTCACAGCAGTCCATAAATGGGTGCTTTCCGACTTAAAGGAGAGAGTTAACTGCATGTAACATCGAAGCTGCACTATAATAGTATCATTAAAATGCGTAAAGAAGTTAGATTCCCCCACACAAATAAGTTTGCCCCTCCCCCACCGCCCATGAAGTTAGCGCCTCTCCCAACATTAGAAAGATTAGCCCCCCAAAATGTAGGGTTTTTTTGCACCCCTTAACACAAGCACACACACCATTCACCATATACACACACCTACACCCAGCCATCCATACATTTAAGTGTGCACTCTTTTACCATATAGGCACACCCAAGCTGCCACCCGTACATTTAAGTGTGTACCCTTTCACCATAGAGGCACACCCACCCAGGCACCCACCCATACTTTTAAGTGTGCACCCTTTCACCATAAACCCACACAGGCAGCCACCCATACATTTAAGTGTGCACCCTTTCACCATACAAGCACACACGCACACCCAGCCACCCATATATTTGTGTACACCCTTTCACCATACACCCACACAGGCAGCCACCTATACATTTAACGAGACAACCCTTTGAGATAAAAGGATGTTTACGCGTTTTAAGTTGTGGTATTTCCAAGTGTTTTCACCACCAGACAGGCAAACAGAATCAACAGGCAACAGCCTAAATGACCGTTAGCATATTGGATGACTTCTGCCATTGGCCTGCGAAATTCACGGAATTGATCCCTTTCACCTTACCAATCTGCCTTGATAAAGACCCTCCGGGGTTGAAACACGTGACGGATGACCTTCTCTGTGCAGGCAATGTGTCTAGACTAAGTTTCAATGTAAATAAAAACACACTTGTAAAAACCACAGCTTAAAACGTGTAAAGATCCTTTTATCTCAAAGGGTCCTAATACTCTTCTTGCAAGGTCACCAGGACGTCTCGATAAACTTCTTTCTCAAGGCTATTGGGTTTACCTCTTCCAACCTGTGATCTTGCAGAACCTGATAGAATCCCAGCAAACTACTGACTGAGCTCAGCACAGGAGTGTTCATTACCTAGAACCCAACCTTCTTCTCTAACTATACATTTAAGTGTGCACCCTTTCACCATGGAGGCACACCCAGCCACCCATACATTTGTGTGCACCCTTTCACCATACACTCACACAGGCAGCCACATACACGTTAAAGTGTACACCCTTTCATAATACACTCATACACACACACATTGTGTGGTTGAGGGTAGCCCTATTACTTCAAAGAAAAATAGTTTCGTTTTAAAGTGACTCTGACTTCATAAAGAAATTATTTCCATTAAGGACCGATCCATAATGGAAATAATTTCTTTATGAAGGCAGAGTGCCTTCCCCACCCCATGACATGGAGGCCTCCAGCCTGGGGTCTTCCATGTCATGCGGTGGGGAGAGCCCTCGGACTGCAAAAAGAAAGTTTCTTTTTGTAGTCACTTTGTCTTCATAAAGAAATTATTTTTTCTTTATGAATGCAGAGTGACTACAAACATTTTTTTACAAAAATAAAATTTGTAAAAAATATATGTTTTCTTTTTTTCTCTGGGGGGGCCTTCTCACATGTGCTATCAGGGCCCCCCGCCAGTGTCTGAACTGCGTGCAAACATCAGAGTTTGAAGTTTGCATGCATCACTGCACAGGGACACGCTGCAGACACACAAACTGGTGCAGCATAGAGACACACAAACTGGGGGAAACTGGGGGGGTGAATACCATTGTATCCCCCCACTTAAAATTGTGGGGGGGATTTGTCCCACATATTCCCCCCATTTCCTACTCCCATGGACACCAGAATTCACATGCAAACGACCTGTTTGCAGAACTAGTGGTTGCCGGGCTGGTTTCCAGCCAATGCTGACAACAGGGGCACAGGTTCCTGAACTGGCACATTGTATGTTCCTTCTGTGTTAATTTCCGAACATGTCTGTAAACCATAAACCCACACTTTGGGCAATTTGCACCTAGTCGAGAATCAGGCCCTCGAGCTCTAAGAGTCATTTAGTTCTAAGTGTAGGCTCTTCAAAACAAGTCTCACTCGTGGTTTTACTGTCTAATGTTGAATTGTTAATGTTAATGTTGAAGGATATTTGTACTGCGCACTATCATCAACAAAGTGGTATCCTGGATCTCTGGTGGATCCAAAAATGAAAGATGGCAGGGTGAGTTAGTGGGACCGAGTGGGAAAAGTGCAAGAGAGCATTGATGCGCTGTTGGCAGCTTCAATACAACCTATTTGCTGAGCTGGTTGTGCTTTTCGGTTGGTAGCTGTCGTGTTCTATTGTTCAAGGTTATGTGTGATTTGTTTTGCTGTTGCGGTGTAGTCAAGTGCTTGTGGTTTGCTGTGCTTTAGAGGTGTGGTTGTGTTTGGTTAGATTTTGAGAGGTGTATGCAGAAGGGTGACATTTTTAGTGGGTTGGTTATTGCCATTGCTAACTAGATGTGATGCATTCTAATTTCCAAATACTTTCTAGATGTGGCTCATGAATGTCCCCACATTTCGGTCTGGATTTGGTGCAAGCTAAAATTCACAATTCTATCTAAATGTGACATTGGCTAATATTCACAATCCTGTCTAGATGCTATGCACCCTATTATTCACAATGCTGTCTAGATGTGATGCAAGCTAATATTCACAATTCTATCTAAATGAGGCACTGGCTAATATTCACAATCCTGACTAGATGTGACACACGCTTATATTCACAAGTCTATCTAAATGTGACACTGGCTAATATTCACAAACCTGTCTAGATGTGACACAAGCTAATATTCACAATTCTTTCTAATTGATATTGGCTAATATTCACAAACATGTCTAAATGTGATGCAAGCTAATAATCATGATCCTGTCTAGATGTGATGAAAGCTAATATTCACAATCCTGTGTAGATGTGATGCAAGCTAATATTCACAATTCTATCTGAATGTGGCACTGGCTAATATTCACAATCCTGTCTGGATGTGACGCAGGCTAATGGTTGCAGTTCTTTCGGGAGTGGCTAGCACAGTTAGGGTACAGTTTATCTAGATGTGAGGGATGGCTAGACAATACAGTTTACAATTTAGTGGATATATATGTGGTTAACAATTTCCAAAAGTGATTGTTACATCATGCAGGCTTCAAGCTAATTGGTGGCAGGGAAGATAATGTGGGAGAGAGGTGGGCTAGTGTATGGGGCGCAGTGATTGCTTTGCTCCCTGTATCCACAACACCTACTTTGCTGTCGCTGCTGGTTGATGGCTGCCTGCTTCCTGCTTCTCCTGCTGACACCCGCAGACACCATCAGGAGCCACTTCTGTTGGAGCTACCCTTTGCCTCGGGCCCTTAGCTGCAGGGAAGTGCTGGGCAGAAGGTCTGCCCTGGGTGTTTGGGGCTAAATAGGGCTGAGGGACCAATCATTGCGCTCCAGGGGAGGGAATAGGATGCAACAACACAGAACATGGAGTGGGGAGGAGGACACAGTGTGTGCTGTAACGCTAAGAGAAGGCACCATGGAAAATACCTTCTAGGCCAAAGGGAACCCAGGGGAGCCCCCAACGTACCTATGCTCCAAGCCAAGAGCTAAAAAAGGCTCAGGACATCTGGGGCAGGGTGGACCAAATTCAAAAACCCAGCAGGCTGGGGGACCAATCAAGGCACTCCGGGGCAGGAATAGGCTGCAACAACACAGATCATGGTGTGGGGAAGGGGACATAGTGCACGCCGTAGGAATAGGAGAGGGCACCATGGAAAATACATTTTAGGTCAAAGGAGCCACAGGGGAGCCTCCAACTTATCTCGGATCCAAGACAAGAGCTTCAGAAGGCTCAGGGCAGGTGGGGACAGGTAGACCAAATTCAAAAAGCGAGCAAGCTGGGGGGGCAAATCACAGTCTTGTGGGGGCAGGGTTTGGCCACAACAACATAGAACATGGAGGGGGGAGGGGGACATGGTGCACGCTGTAGCGCTAGGAGTGGGCACCATGGAAAAAACATTTTAGGCCAAAGGGGACCAAGGGGAGACCTCACCTTACCTCTGCTCCGAGGCAATAGCTAAAAAAGGCTTGGGGCAATTGGGGCAGGGTGGACCAAATTACAAAAACTCAGCAGGCTGGGAGACCAATCACGGTGCTCTGGGGTGAGAATAGGCCGCAACAACACAGAACACATAGTGGGGAGGGGGCATGGTGCATGCTCTAGCGCTAGGAGAAGGCACCATTGAAAATAAATTTTAGGCCAAAGGGGAGCCCCCAACTGACCTCTGCTCTGAGCCAAGAGCTCAAAAAGGCTGGGGTAGCTGGGACAGGGTGGACCAAATTCAAAAACCCAGTGTGCTGGGGGACCAATCATAGCTCTCCGGGGGCGGGAATAGGCTGCAACAGCACAGAACACAGAGTGGGGAGGGTGACACTCTGCGCGCTGCAGTGCTAGGAGAGGGCACCATGGAAAATACATTTTAGGCCAAAGCGGACCCTGGGGAGCCCCCAGCTTATCTCTGCTCTGAAGATAGATCTATAGATCTCTTCATTGAATACAATGAAGAGAACTATGATCCTCATTTCATCTTTCTCAGAAGGAAAAAATGATGGTCTAAAGTTACGTATGCATGCTATACGTGAATTGTAATCTTTAATCTGGTACCGTTATGAAAACATGTATTTGCGATATAGTGAATTGAACTTATAACTAGGACATATTTATTTCACAAGTAGAATGAGAATGAAAACCAACTGTGGGCTGATGTCTAAAGGTCACAGGGCCACAGCTGCTCAGATCTAATGTCAGTGCATGTATCATATTACATATTCAGAAAGCTACCTCGTGACCTTTGATATATTGCACACCACAAAGTAATTTGTTTATTTTCTGACAAATAATAAACCCACTTGAAAACTATAGCTTGTAATTTATATCCACAATCTATGCATTCTGTCTGCATGGTTGAACACTTTTACTTTTAATAACTTCTCTCTATGCTGGGGTATGTGTGCCTTTTTCATACCGCTACTTATCTGTGCCCTGGACTTGAACTACACCTTCCGTGTGGCTGCTAGGGTTCAAATGTTTCCTGTACCTATGCTTGAACACAACTACCCAAGTCCTGGACTGAAAAGGTTGCCCTTCAAATGCTGCTTGTTTATTATTCCCATTCCGGCTAGTCTGATGAGGGTAAGGAGGACTGGTAGGAAGCCCCATGCATATTTTAATTGCTGCAGGACAAAACATCAAGCTGTGGGTTGTGATTGTGATGTGGGAGTGAGGACCAGATATTTTGTATCCTATCATTTCTTTGTTTCAGAAGGGAATCCCAAAAGAGTCTGTGTCCCGGGCCCCAAGATTCCTTATGATGGCACCCAGTGTCACTGTTTGAAATCGAAATCAAGAGGAAGAGCTGAGGAGCCGCAGTATGATTGGTGTTCAGCTTTCTGGTAGGGATTGTGATATCAAAGCTTGGTGGTAAAATCCTATCTATCATTGGGCCTGATTGTTTCCCAGCTCTCATTTCTTTTTCTGGGTCCTTCAAGTCTTCTTAGGTTTGTCGTGACGTTCCTGCACAAAATGTTCTGCCTTTCTACAGTATAATCATTGTGGTTTGCGCTGTTCCGTTTCTTCAGTACTTAGCAGCCCCCTTGTGCCCCCAATCTGCATGGGTTTTGCTTCAGGTAACTTCCGAGTTCCCTCTCTTGCCTTGGCTAGACACACACATGTATGGGGTTCTGAGTGTCTAGATAAGGCCTACTGTCACCCTTTCTTTCCATCATCCTATGGTCTAACCAAAATATCAAGTCAATAGTCCCAAAACATATGTTGGGTTGGGTGACGATATGTGCTAGAGTGTCTTTTAGTTCATTACATAATCCCTGGTAAAATAGGATTCTTCTTTTTCCCATTAGATACCCAACTTCAATGGCCAAATGTTTAACATGTGTCACATATAACACCAGATCTCATGAGCTCTGCCAAATGGCTAATAATTACTTGTTGACCGCTAAAGACAGAGCCCTTTTGTCGAATAACCAAATAAATTCTGTTTTTGAATAAGTTCCAATCAGAGACCTTTTGGGTCGTCTTTTGTGAGGGAGATGCCCGAGCAATAGAGTCCCAATGACATTACAAACACTTTCCTGGCTTAGGTGGTCTGGAAAGCTGTGAGCTTGCACAACACATTCAATTGTCATTGAGTTATAAAAGCTTGATACTTTTTCGGATCTCCTTGGAAAGATTCGGAAGCTGCTAATGGTACTTTTGGGTGTTTGGCAACCATAATATTTGGTTTGTCAGTCAGGGAGTATCTGAGATGATTGGGCTTGTTGCTAGGGAGTAACCTGCTCCATCACGGTTTGCATTTGGGTACAAATAGCTGCTGTTTCCTTCATGGCCATTGTAAGTTTGCCTTTCATTTCAGGAAACATCTGGATGACTTCAGGCAAGGTAGCTTTGGTTAAGTCCATGGTTTCCAGGTGGTTTTAATATATGGTCTTGTAATTCAGTGAGGTTATTGCATTATTCACAACCCCAACAGAAGCACAATAGCTGCCAGGCCGCAAACCCTTCCACCTTGGTTGGCAGATAGAGGGTTAGGGAATAAGAGAAGATGGCTAAGGGGGGGGGGGGGTTATTGGGTAAAACAGATGTTTTATAGTACAGTATGTTAGGTCAAATTCACCACTCAATCATACACACAGCACACCATGGTTTCAGCAGTTTATTGTTAGCATACAACTATGTTATCTACATACAGCTGTTAGTTCTCTATAACCTTCCCACAGTGTTTTAGCCGCACAGTTGTTAGCTCTTTGAATACCTTTTATGTTTGTAGGTTTTTCCAGGATATTCAATTGATTCTACAACAGAAACAGGAAGAACACTGTTTAATTCGCAGCCCTTCTAATGTGTTCACTAAACTGAAATGCCCAACATTGTTGTGACATGTCATTGACTACCTATAATTCTAATGAATTCTAAATGCCACACTTATCTGGTGTCCTTGAACCTTCTGTGGGCCTCAAAGACCATAAAGAATCACTCACTCTGTGTTGTGTTCTACTTTTCGGATGACCTTTGCCCCTTCTTGAGAAGGATGTATGAAAGAAATGCCGGTTGCCCGCAACTGCATGTTACTTATATGATGTCCTCTGATGCTTTCTGGGATTTGAGGACCTATAGAAGAAGTGCTTGTTATGCGCAACTTTGTGCTATTTATCTGGTGTCTTTGGTCCCTGGCTGAGACCACAGGACCTGGAGAGCATTGCTCGCTGTTACCTGGCCTCTGAGATCCTAAAAGGCACAATGGAGCACTGCAGGAATGGAACTTCTCCACAAAGCCTTCTTCTTTGTCCTTTTATTGTTTATTTGTAATGCACACTATACAGCAAAAATTTAATTTCAAGGCACTTATCCATACGATCCGTAGAATCTAAGCACTCATCCTTTTACCTTAACACCCTCACTCACACTCCTAAGGCAGATTCCCGTTAACCATTCCTTCTGTTTTCACTCAAAGCTGTATGTAGAGGCCACTGCAATTATGGGTTTACATGATTCCTCTATCTGCTTTAAGTGGATCATGGAGGACAGCCACCCAGCAGGTTAATGTGTACCCAGCATTGTTCTGTCTAATTGGATTTTGATAGGCATACCTTGTCCATGATTTCAAAGGTTCCTTTTCACAATGGCAATTGTTCATTTGAAAGTTTTATTTATTTATTTATTTATTGCATTTGTTGTTACCCCAAATCCGGGGGTATCACAGTGTAGTTTTACAAGTATAATTGGTCTTAGTTATTGCATGTACAAGGATTAGAGTGGTTGAGTCTAGTTACATAGGCAGGTAAGTTTCATTACATGATGATATGGCTTTCAATAGCGTAGTTTTGTTACTTAAGTAATAGACAGTGTTCCTTTGTGTACTATCATCATGATGGTGATGACTCTAGTTGTCAAACAGGTATACAGTCTTAATGGTTGCATAGTAAATAATTTACAAACTTACATTCAATGAATTAGTATTTGTTAAATAACCAAGTTTTGAGGAGTTTCTTAAATTTGTTGAGGGAAGGCTTGTTAATAATATTTGCTGGGAGTGAGTTCCAGATTCTGGGGCTGCTACGGGGAATCTGGAACTGCCTGTTCTTGCATTCTTGAAGCGAGGGATGAGCAGGTGCGTGTTTGCGTTGGATCTCAGGGTTCTAGAAGAGGTATTGAGGCTTAAGCTTTTGTTGAGGTAGCTAGGGCATTGCCTGAGAAACATTTGTGTGTAAGGGTCAGAGTTTTGTGGAGCATCCTGGCTTGAATAGGTAGCCGATGCGTTTCTCTCCTGTGTTGAGATATGTAATCCCTTTTTTCCTGCTTAGTGCTGCTCTTAGAGCTTTGTTCTGGAGTAGCTGCATTTTGCTTAAATTTCTTTTTGAAGTTCCTAATAAAAGTATGTTGCAGTAATCAATCTTGGCTAAAATGAGGGCTCAGGTGAGGGTAATGCAATTTTGTTGAGTAAGGAAGGGTCTGCTCAGTGCAATGAGTTTGGCAGTATTGGCTGTAGATGAGGCAAGTGCACTAATATGTTTGCACATGGTAAGACTCGAGTACAGCTAGACCCCTAAGGCTTTTACTTGGTGGGAGATGGTGATAGGGGTGCTGTCGATGACTATAGCTGTGTATTGTGGGTGAAGTTTGGCTAGTTGGGCGGGAGAGCATACTATAAGGATCTCTGTTTTTTCTCTGTTTAAACAGAGGCTCCTGGCCGCCATCCAGTTCTGGATGATAGAATAGATTTTATTGACGCAAGTAGTGTCTTGTTCTAGGTTGTCTGATATTGAGATAAGTATTTGTGTTTTATCAGCAAAGTTGGTATATACTACTCCCATTACGTCTAGTGTTGCAAAGAGTAATTTAGTGTATGCATTATAGAGCATTGGGGAGAGTCATGATCCTTGAGGAGCTCCCAATGGTACTGAGATGGGGTCTGCTGCTATGTCGTCTATGGCTACTCGGGATGTGCAGTCTGAAAGGAATGATTTAATCCAGGCAGTGGCTTCCTTTGAGAAGTGGAAGTTGTTAGTTAAGGTTAGAGATAGTTTATTGTGATCTACCAGATTGAATGCCGCTGAGAGGTCAAGTAATAGTAGGATGCATAGGTTCCCTGACTCCCTGACCGCATTCATCTGTTTTTTTAGATCCAGCAAGGCTGTCTCAGTACTGTGTCCTGGGTGGAAGCCTGATTGTCTTTCCCATAGGAGTTGATTGTTTTCGAGGTGGGATTGTACTTGAGTATAGGCGATTTTATCTATAATTTTGAGAAGGAATTGGACTGTGGTGATGGGTCTATAGTTGGTGGGGGTGGTGCGATCTAGGGTGGGTTTTTTTAGAAGGGGAATAACCCAAGCTTCTTTGATGTTAGAGGGGATGGTATTGGTGTTAAATCAGGCATTTATGAAAATAGTAATAGTGGGTACTAAAGTAGGTGTGCAGTGCTTAACTAGTTTAGCAGCAAAGTTGTCTCCTTTACAGTTGGAGGGTTTGAATGAAGATATAGTTTTTAGTACGTGATCTGTGGTCACTGGCATAAAATGGAATTCCATTATGTTGGATGTGGTAACAGTATATGGCAGGAGGGCTGGCTCTGAAGTGGTTCCTAGTATTTATTTTGCAAATCGATTTTATTCTGCAGAGTGTTTATTTTAGAGGCTAGTGCTTCTTGGATTGTGGTACATGCTTTGTTGACTTTGACTACGATAGGAGGACTGATGGGTGTTTCCAATTCTTGAATGATTGTGAATAACTCTTTGCTGTTTCAGGTGGCATTCACAATGCGCATGTATACGGAGTTTGCTTTCTGGGTGTATACTTCCAACTTGTAGGATTTGGAGATTAGTTGAAGTTCTTTTTTGGTTTCACTGGAGGGTTTTTTTCTAAAGAGGTGTCCTAAAGCTCTTTTTTTCCTTCTGTGTTCGATGAGGTCATCATGGAACCATGTGTTGCTTCGCTTGAGTTTTGGTTGCTTAGATCTAAGAGGTGCTATTTCATTGATTGCTCACTTCAGGCAGGTATGGTAGTGGATTGAAATATCATCAGGGTTGATATCTACTGGTGGTTGAGTGTTAATCAACTTATTTAGTAGAGGAGTTAGATTTTCAGGGGTGAGTTCCCCTGTGTTTCTCATCAGGATAGGTAGTGCAGGGGTGATGAGAGGCGTGGGGTCCTTCGTTGTGATGATATTAAATCTGATGAGGAAGTGATCGTTCCAGGACATTTCTATGATGACGCTTAGGAGGACTGTGGAGTTCATTGTTAGAAACCAGTCAAGGATTCCTCCTTTTGAGTGAGTTGGGGTGTTAACAATTTGTTTGAATTGCATTTCTAGGAATGCATTATGGAAGGCTGTGGCTTTGAGGTCTGATTGGTCACTGTACCCCAAGTTAATGTCTCCTAAGAGGATGAATTTAGTGTTAGGTTTGAGGAGTGGGGAGATGAGTAGGGGTAGTTTGATACCCAGGTTATTGATGGAGCTAGATGCTCTGTACACTATTAGAAAGTTGATAGTGGTTTTGGGGTCAATGGTTAGCTTAAGGGCTATGAGTTCGTAGCCTGGTAGCATTTTCATTTTGCATCCTCTAAACTGTAGAGAGGTTTTGGAGATAATGGCAACTCCTCCTCCGGTGGCCACCTGATGATCTGCTCTAAGTAACGTATAGCCAGGCGGTATTGGTATTGCTAGTGTGAGTAACTGGCCTGATGCTGAGTGGAGCCAGGTTTCGTTTTTTATTAGGAAGTCAAGTTGATATTTGAGAATGAGCTCATGTATGTCAGTGGCGTGTGTGCCTAAGGATCTGACATTGAGTAGGGCACCCTTTAAAGATTCCGAGAGTGGTGGGGAGCAGCAGGTTTGGGTTATGGGTAGTGGTGGAGTCAGTGGGATGCTGCATTGAGTATTCTGGTGATTATTATTGGGTTTGGAATGTGGTAGTGAGCTACAGGTGGCATTTTTGTGTTAGTCAGATGCTTGGTATCTGGTTATGTTTCTGGGGTGGCGGGGAATAGTGTTAGGTTTCTTTGTTGTGTGAGAAGAGAGTCTTATTTTTCTTATGATTCCTAGTAGCGTTCTAGTGTGTGGCAGGGAGGTGTAAGTTCTGGAGGAGAGTCTAGAGCAAAGAGGCGAACCTAGCAGAGGTGTAGAGGTTTGTATTTTAGGGTTGTTGGGTAGTATCATGAGCTGGTGTGTTAGGCAGAAATCGTGTAGGGCATGGTAGAGGGTGGTGTCTGGGACAGTGTAAGCATGCTAATCCTGAACCTATTTGGATGAATGTGCCCTTGGTGCATAGTGTGGTGTCGATGCTGTTGGTATTAGGATTGTGAGTCATGAAGGGTTAGTGGTGCTGTGTGGCTACTGCAGTCTTGTTGATAAGCTGAATTTGTTTGTCATGTGGTGAGAGTGATGGTGAGTGTGGCAATGCACCTGGGATGGGCTCTGTAATCGGTAGTAGGTATTCAAGCACATTGAGTAAAGTATACAGTACAAATATTATGTGGCACCAATAAGGAATAAGTATCATTGGCTAATGGGTGAATTAGATAAGCTAAACATTGCAGTCCTAAGCTTTATGACTTAATACAGTGTTTGCGTGGGGAGGTTAAGAATGCCCCAGGCAAAGCAGGTGTTAAACAAGCAAAGGTAAAGAGTACAATAGCAATGAAGCAGTATTTAGTGGGTACCCCGGGAAGTAGGCCGGTACTAGACGGGGCGTGCACAGTGAGATCCCGTAAGTAAACTGACTAGTGAGTGCTAGTGGACGGCTGTGTGTACTAATGGTAGGCAGAGGCGTTAAGGTGGGCAAGTACTTAGCTAAATATTTTACATGGTATACGCTAAGTAAGGCGTATATTAGTCTAGCAGCAGCAAGTGGTATACAGTGAGGGATCCTTTACCTCCGTGAGAGCTAAGGATGGGCTATTTGCTGAGATAATAGTCAGAGCATATGGGTCGGCATTATTTGTCAGAATATATGTCATAAGGCAATATAGGCAGTGTATAACAGAGTCCTACAGTACAGTACAGTAATCAAGATAACAACATTGCTTTATAAGTGGTTTAAAGACCGCGTCAGGACAGGTCCTAGCGTTGTTTACATTTGGAAAATATATACAGTCCATTAGTGTCACTTTGAGATGGTTAGTGTCAGCGTGGTGCTAGCGAGGCTGGGTGGTGGGGATCTTACCACAGTGCATGTTAGTGGACCATTGCTGTTCGGTGATTTGAAAGTAGACATCAGCTGCGGGTAGCTCATAGGGGTGGCATAGGACCGTAGTAGTGCTAAATTGGGCAGGGGTTCTGGAGGGGGTAAGCTGCGGCACAGACAGGCAAAGGACAGGTGCCTTAGTGGTGTGCCTTTGTTGGGGGCCGGCTTACACCTTCCGGTGTCCCAGGATAGGCTAAAAAGGCAGGCACAGCCAGTGAGGCTCTGCAAGGGTTTTCGCCATGCGGATGCTGCGTTTCAATGAATTGCCATCTTGGAGGAGTCAAACCATGCGGTTTCTAATGCCACGGCAGTCGTTAATGCAGCAATTTCTGCATCTGGTGTGCATCGGATGATAGTAGAGGCACAATGATATATTATAAGGCTCAGCTTGGCTGTTGTACGTTTCTTTGTGAAATACTCAAACAAGTGTAGGTTAAAGCACACGGGCTTACCTGAGGTCACACAGAGTGCTAGCAATAAATGGTGAGCTGCTCCTGCAGAGCACAGGTTGGAGGAGCTCCAGCTCCTAGGCTAACTGCATCAAGTTATAGAGATAGGCTTGACCACCTTGTAAATGTTCCCTTTTGAGGCTTTGAGGCCATAGAATGTTCAGACTTTTCCAGGTTTTGTTAAGTATATAAGAATAAGAGTTGTAAGTGTTTTCATAGATTTTCATCATATTCACAATAAGTGCAGGTATTAGTCAACATCAACTATAGCATTTGATATAAACAAATGCTATGGTAATACCATTTTTCTTCCAGTCATGAGTTCAAAAGTGGACATTCGGGTGTCTGAAGCAGGGATAGAACACATGATAATCATTGGTCCTAGGTGGGTCCAGACCCCACCACAATCATTTTTGAATTCATACAATTGTCTTGTATGTTGCTGAACTACCCCGCTAGATTCTGGATAATGTCATCATTTCACCTGTAAAGTGACTATTCCAGTATGATTCAATCCTTTCAGTAAGGGCAAAATGAAAAAAAGACATGTTTCATCAACACAGCAGGTTTAATTGTCAGGAACAAGCCCTGTCTCTTTCTTACAGACAAGGAATATACTACCAAATTCAGTCATATTACTATTAAATGTAGCAGAGACCTTATGGTCCTGACCATTACAACAGCTCAATGCCTGAGCATTGAGGTTCAAAAAGAATTAGACATAGAAGAAAAAAGGTTTTAGACGATCAAGCAATTGCGAACGCTATAGACAAATTAAGAGAAACCAACAAACTCTTTGATGAGTTCAAAACATCCACAATTGCTAAAAAAACTAAAAAATTAAATAAAGACATTCAGGAATTCAAACTTGAAAAGATTTTTCCGTACACAACAGCTGAATTTGCAGAGGCTGCTAAAAAACAACAAGCCACACAAAACAAAGGACGACGCCGTTGGGTATCATTCTCTAACTCCAGTAGCAGCGGCTCAGATGACCAACAGAGATCTAACCAACAACCCCTGTTCCCAAATGTTCATCCCGTACAACCACCCCCTTTTTTAGGCAGAGGAGGGCAAGGTATCCCATACTGGGGCCAACCATGGTTTCCACAATACCCACCACCACGTCGACAAATACGGGGACGAAGACGACAGACACGTTGACAACAGATAATAAAGACATTCCCATTTTTAATCTGCCAAAAGTCACGCTGACAGCATCACAAGTGTCTATTCTCTCCAAAGGCCTTTCATTTGTGCCCTCTCGAACAACTGACTGGTTTCTTACGGAAACCGGAATTGGCCATTTTTTCAGAACAATACGCCTGAAGGCTTTCTTTGATGACACTCCAGCTGAATCACTGGACACTGACTCAGGTCTAAATATCCCGTCTACATTTAGACCCCAAGACAATGAAACACCAAAAGAAATTATCACATTTGAGAAATGCATAATGAAGGAACTGGGCAAACTAAAAGACGAAGAAAACTACTTTAAGCACAATTTGTCAAAAGCCGAACAAAGGGCTCTAATTGAGCTTTCCAAAAAGCCCAATATTGTGATAAAACCAGCCGATAAATGCAGCGACATTGTGATCATGTCGAATGATCAATATTGCACTATGGTTAATCAATTGCTTCAAGATCAGGAAAGCAATAAGAAAAGAAAAAAAGACCCAGCGAGTGAAATCAAATCTAAAATAGCAAATATGGCACAATATGCATATGAGAGGAAATGGATCAGTGACAAAGAACAAACATTTCTGACTACTAGCCAAGGCCGGACTCCATCACTATACGCCTTACCCAAAATTCATAAAAACTCAGTTTCTCCCCCGGGCAGGCCTATTGTGTCGGGGTGTGGCTCAGTTTTGGAACCAGTGTATAAATTCATTGATGTTTTTTTGAAACCTTTAAGCACTAAAATGGCAACCTATCTACGAGACACGACGCACACCATCCAAATTTTTGAAAAACTTTCCTTCAATCCTCAGACACAAAGACTTGTGACAATGGATATCAAATCATTGTACACAAGTATTCCTCAAGATCAGGCCATTGAATGTATACATCAAATACTTACCCCTCATGATGAGCAAACCAGAGTACCTCACAATTTTATTGTGGAATTTATGACCCTAGCTCTACGTAAAAACTTTTTTGAATTTGATGGGCAATTTTATATACAAACTAAGGGAACAGCGATGGGCACAACATTCGCCCCCAGCCTAGCGATTCTGCTTAGGTCCAACTTTGAATCTAATAACATCTTATGCGAAAAAAAACCTTACCAACATTGCATCTCACATTGGAAACGATACATTGATGATATCGTGTTCATTTGGAACAGCTCGGAAACTGAACTCAAGCTCTTCCTAAGCTGGTTAAACAACGTTGATAACAACATCCAGTTTACCATGGAAAGCAGTAACCAGGACATTTGTTTTCTTGATTTAAGAATTAGACACGAATACGGCATTCTTAAATGCTGTTTGTATCAGAAGACTACTGCACGGAACACACTTTTGCATTTTTCGAGTAACCATCCATGCCATTTGCGTGAAAATCTACCATATGGCCAGTTCCTCAGAGTAAGGAGGAACTGCACCAACCTTACAGATTTCTACCAACAATCTGAGGACCTCACCAACCGTTTGTTAAAAAGAGGCTACCCGAAGAAACTGGTCTCAAATTCTAAGAAAAAGGCAAGATTCACAGACAGAGAAATCTTGCTATCACAAAGCCACAATGCCCGGGAACACTTTGACTTTGAAAAAATGACCTATGTAATTACACACAGCCCTCATACTTTTCGGATCAAAAAACTAATTTGCAAATATTGGCCCATTGTTAAACTGAGTTTACCTGATTCCCCTATACCACGTTTTGCTTTCAAAAGAGCTAAAAACGTACGTGACGCCTTAGTACATTCAAAATTCAAAAAACCTGCTCCAAAAACTGGACATTGGGACCTCAGGACAACTGTTGGACACTTTCCCTGTGGCTCATGTTCTGTGTGCCAATTTACCTGCAAAATGAAAAATGTTACTATTGGGACGAAGACCTGGCACTTAAACCTCATGACAAATTGCAAAACAAAGCAAGCTATCTACTGCATTGAATGCCCATGCATCCTAAGATATGTAGGCCAGACAAGCAGATCGGTCAATACCAGAATCTCTGAACACCGGTCCCGCATCAGATGCAAAAATACATCTGCACCCCTTGTGAATCACTTTGTGGAAAAACAACACTACCCGAATGATATCAAGTGGTGGATTTTAGATGTAGTCAAGGACTCCGCAAATACATCACGCAGTCTCCAGCTCAAAGAAGCGAAATGGATTCATAGACTTTCTAGTCATGAGCACGGTTTAAATGAAGAATATGTACCTCTGATCTGATATACAAGCGTTTGCAACACACAAGCTGATATTGAATTCAGCTTGGTCCTGACAGTTAGAAGTGGGAACACGACTCTGAAATTGCCAATACATACCGTCTGCTTTAACATTCCGGCATAATAATATACTGGGCTTGATGTAATGGTGCAATATTTGAAAGTTGGGTGCCACTACCCACGTTTACTGGGAAAGTCTGCATAACTTCCTTCTTAACAACACCAGCAATCGAGCGATTGAGCGCTGTGCAAGTTTCATAGCCGTAAGGACACACCTCCACAGCATTCACAAACAGACTCCTTAATGCATCAATCACAGTGCGTTCATACAGAATCAACCAGGAAGTGCTGCCCCAGCCTATTTTCAGCCAATTGAGCACAAGACTTGCGAAACACACCTATAGAAGCTACGGCGGTGTTCGCGCCTGACTGTCATGACTCAGCATTCAGAACGCTGAACATATCTTCGGCAGCATTCACTCGCTGTCACTGCAAAGGCGTGCTGTAACAGTGAGGCATTTACGATTCTGCACGCTGTTCTTAGGTAATTTTCGAACCCTTATTAATCATCGTCGCTCATACTGAAAGACATTGCAAATAAATTCTGCCAACAGGTTGGAAAGTGTATAACAACACTCTAACCCAGTCCCTTTGTTTTCTCACTGGGGCCCTCCAGCCCGTGCACTACAGCGAGTACAGCTGAACTTAATGCCACACAAGTACTCAGGACGTTTGAAGATCAATTGAAATACAGTTAATTCAGACGCGACCTTCTCCATCATAGGTATGAGATAATTCATTTAAATACCGCTTCTAGCCTTAACCAGTTTTGAGCCATGAAAGAGATAGATTTTTTATTTTTTATTTTCTTTTCTCTATTCTACCCTAGAAAATGTATAAAGGACAGCGAGTGGTTACGCCCTATGGACCTCGGGTTCCATGATGCACCTTTTTTACCAGTGGAAGACCCCAACCCTTGCCTAAGTGGGGTTTCTTTCTGACTTGGTCCGTGCCCAGAATCAGGGTAAGGACGCTAAAAACATTCTTTTAGATTTAGACTAATGCCACACCAACTGAAAACATTCCTTAAAATAAATTTTCTTTTTCTATCTTTTTCTTGTCTGCCTCCACACAGGGTTAAGTTGGTTCCCTATCTTTTCGTGTTCCCGCCTGAGGAAGGCTTCAGAAAAAATGTACATACCCAGCAGGGGGCTGATCCGAAACGTACAGTGGATGTTCTAACTCCATCCATGATAGGAAGACTCCCTTCCTTTGACTTATTTCAAAGTTCATTTCATACTAATGTTGGACAATGCAACCACCCAGGCACTAATATATTTGTGCAGACGCTTCGGGTGTCTTTTTCCTATCTCTAAACACCACCACGTCGGCAGACCTGCTTTCATGAACTTGCGGCACCTGTTATATTGAATTTTGGGCCGTTAGGATTTCCCTTTGTTATTCTGGAAATTTGTTTTTTTCATTTTTGTACTATTTGTATTCAATGACTTATTGGTTTATTGGCAGACCTGCTTTCATGAACTAGCGGCACCTGCTATATTGAATTTTGGGCCGTTAGGATTTCCCTTTGTTATTCTGGAAATGTGTTTTTTCATTTTTGTACTATTTGTATTCAATGACTTATTGGTTTATTCACTGTCTACATTCAATTATTTGTAAAAATTGAACCAAATGTTTCTCTTTTAATTCTATTCTTTTTTTCTGCTTTATCACTTGAGATAGTATATTCACAAGTATGTACATTTTTTGTAAATGCAAAATAAATGACATTGACAAAATTAAGGAATGTTCTCAGAGGAAAAAATGTAGTGGCAAAAAATAATACTGATATCCATGGTACAGGATACAAAACAAATTAAGTTGCTTTGAATTCAACTATAACTTTTTCTTTTACGCAGCATAGTGGATACTTCTGGTTTAACATTTAATAAATTTCACAAAGTCCCAATCCACTGTATGCTTTAAGGGACTACCCCGATTTAACTTTTTGTATGATGTTTCATCAACACAGCATCAGCAGTATCCACATTCAATTTGGGGCTTGGAGATATTCAATCCACATTGTAAATAGCAAGTAACTGCTAACACGCACTTGTTTCCACATCCAGAGTGAATCACAGGTCCAATGAAGTCAATATGTAAATCAAACCAAGGTAATGCCATACCTCTTTTCTGTAGGGGTCCCAGTATGTGCGATACCTAAGCTAAAATTGTGCACATTTAAAACAACTCTTTAAATATGTATTTAGATCTTGACCCATGTGTGGCTAGAAAGCAACCTCATGTAGGGTCTGCATCAACTTCTGCAACCCCTATACCTGGAAGTAACCACATCATGGGAATGTTTTAACAAAATGCTTCTAAATGAGGTAGGTACTACCTACTGGTGATAGCCAACAATATGTGTTGAATTTGATAAATCTTATGAATTGCCATTAAAACTCTCAATTTTCCTTCCCCTTGTAATGTTGTTCAGATAAGACAGTGTTATTTATGTGTCTTGCAGTGATTATTAACATTCTTCAACAATGGGATCTTCCATCTGAGCAGCAATTAAATCAAGATCTGTGGCATCTCTACGCCACTGAAGAGTAGAGAGTTCACTTTCAGGGCAAAATTGTGAATGAGGCACCGCAATGACTTACATTTCACGCAGGAGGTGTTCCATATAAATTGATTCCTTTTGTAGAGCTCAATTTTTGGCCAATTGATTTGCCAAGTTGTTTCCTGTTTTGTTAGGTCATTTTAATCTTTTTCTAATATAATGTCAGAGTGTTTTACATCACAAACTCAACTATAGTTTGGATGAGTTTTCCATGCTTCAAGGGCTTGTTGTTAGCCGAGTATACTTCTGGGTTTTCAATTGATCAGATGTTCATACGTTCATTTCAGTTTTAATCTGAATTGAGAATTCTCACCAGTTTCTGGAGTGATGATTTGTGGCCAATCGATCGTCCATCTGACTACTTGAGGACCAATTTCATAGCAGGTTGAGGGTTCTGGGGTGTATTTTACCCAAGCATCTCTAATGCCATTTACTAAATTTTGCCTCCATTTATAGTGATATGGTAGGTGGGTAAGGTAAAGTGGTCTTTTATGGTGCCCTTAGGCCAATCCATATGCATGGACTGCAGCTCTTCCCTGACACATGTGTTCTTAATGTAAGCGCAATATGCCTAAACATTGTCAGGGGTTTTAAAATGGTCATCTTGTACACAGTTATCAATGGCACCATCACGCATGTTCCCCAGTATTTGAGATTCACACTCATATTCTTTTGGCCATATCTGAGCTCTAAGGGAATCCATGCATAGAACAAATCCAGGAAATAAATCTTGAATTAGAGATATTTTTATTTCATATCCAGTCACTCTGCAAAAATTGTAGAGGCTGGTGAGAGGTCTCAACTATAATATGTTCCCTATGGATCAACAGATGGCCTTTTTTCCAAGTTTTCTTTATGTTGTATCAATAGATCAGCCTCATAGATAACGTTCCCTACTTCTCTTTCTTAACAACAAAGGAGTGTCCCACAATCTAATCTAATTAATAGCTGAAAATACTGGTTTCTGTTAGCGAAAGAAACCTCTTCAAGACATGTTTTAAACCATCCTACAGTAAGTAATGTTGGTGTATCAAGCCTATATGTATACTGCGAATCCCTCACCAACACTCTATTTCATTAATTGTGTAGCACAAATGCTCCTCATAGGATTTTATTCCTGCAATGCTTAAGCTCTCCTCTGTGAAAATAATGGATGCACTGTAAGGACCTCCATTGTAAACAGAACTCTATCACATAGGTACATCTGTAAAATGTGCAAATTACTAACCTAAAATGTAATTCAGAATATCTGGCTCGAGATGAAAAACTATTAGCCTACAAGGGAATCAGGGTATCCTTTATTGTGAAGACCGATTACGAGTTACCACCTGACGTGACTAAAGCCATGCGTTCTTTAAGGTAGTAAGGGCTTCCCATAGGAATTTGAGGGTATGCGAAATTGCTGTGACAATATAATGTTGTTTTATAATTATTTATTAGTTAACACACAGTACTAGTTTTGTTTTTGTGTATCATCAGGTAGTAAGACACCCTGATGCCCTTGAAGGTTACTACCTTTTCATCTGGAGTACCCTTTGCCTCAAATACTAAATGACGCTGGCATAGGCAAGGCATTGTTTGTGGCATGTTTCTTTGTTTATCAGAGATGTTTGGTTCTGCTCATTGTAAGTTAACTGATAATCTACTCCAACGAATATCTAAGTCACAGACTTACTGAGTCACTACATATTTTAGAATGGCATGATTGAAAGTAGTTTTAAAGACCCAACCATCGTTATCGTGATGTCGAGAAATCTGGGCAAATGCAAACTTGAATTCTTGAGCAAACCTCCTTATAGATGGATCTTCAGCATGCATTAGGTTATTTGCAGCTATGTGGACATCTTGTGGGTTTCTATGGGCCTCATTATACGGACGGCGGTGGACCAAGGAGCTATTAGCACCTTGGTCCATGCCGGTAAAATACCGGCACCGCCTTGGAGGAAAGGGGAATTACCGCCCTATTCCAAGGTTGGTGGGGCGGTAATTCCCCCTTCCCCTATTGCCCTTCCCCATTCCCATTTTTGCCCCATAGAGCATAATGGGAATGGGGAAGTTGCTAATTACGGCACTGCAAATTGCGGTACCGTAATTAGCTCCCTGGTCCCTTTGCGGGTTGGTTTTTAACGCCTACAAAAAGCAGGCGTTAAAGTCTCCAACCCGCAAAGGGACCTCGTAGTAAGGCGGTAAGGCTTAATGGTCACCGGTACCATTAACAGTGACCGTTAACCCTTACCGTCGTCCAAGTAATGAGGCCCTATGTGTTAATAATACTTTAAAATGGCTACTTTTCAACAGGACAATTTATAGAGACTTTGGTCTTCCAGTCCCGCAAAGAAACTAGAAAACCCTGGTGAAACAGTTAGTTTTATGTATCCAATATCATGTTGGTTGTTTTCAATACAAATGTAGCCATCATTTGTTCATGCAATTATAAATGTTCCCAAACAGAATATTTTTACTTTTTATGGTAAGGACTTAGAATGCCTTTTATGAGCATAATGTGTTTGATAAAATCGATCAGAAAATCTGATTATGGTTTCCCTTTTCTCTGTCTTCTGATATGAATTCAATTTCCTTCATTGGAGTCTGAGACTCTACTTGAACCCTTCCTCCATGCTTGAATACCTACTTCCATGTCATAATGACTGTGAGGCTTCTTATGTGCGTGGTACAAGAGATCCTCTTTATTCTCTTTTATAGAAAGCTCTTTAGAATGTTGCCCTAGAATACCTATCGACATAGGGATTCTTTGTTTCCTCCTGGCCCCTGCTGCACGTGGTTTTTAGGATTCCCTTTTTGAGTTACATTTCTTTTTTCTCAAGGTTAACTATATGGGCTAAAGATTCTCTGTTGCATCAGGCATTTTCATTCTTGTTCTCCCAATGCATTTTTGTATTTGTATTAATTAATTTAATACTTGGGAGTGACCTCAAATATTTGGTTTTTCAGTCCAGACAAACTGAATAGGCTGATCCTCCATTTTACCTAGAGTTCAAGATATTCCTTTGTTTATGAGAGGGAACTCAGCTCTTCTTATCTCAAATTTATCTCTATCAGAGTGTTTTGGGAGGGTATGTCTGACAACTTCGAATGTCTTGGTTGTATGTAATCAACCAGGTTTGAGTAGTCGGAAAGGTGTGGCTTTGCTTGTCTCTGATTTTGAATTGCTTATTCAAACTCAAACTGTATTCTTTCCTCTCTTGTATTAACCTGCCATCATTATTCGTTATACTATTCATATATTGTTTGTATTGTACCAATTGGTCCCTACATTCAACACGACTGGCCTGACTGGGCTCAAATGAGTTAGCTCTTGAGTCCAGTGATTGTCTGTGTGTATTGCAACTCCTTTTGTAAGATATTGCTTTACTGTGCCGACAAGCATGCATTTCCTCCAATGATTAATGCTTTATAGACTTATAGACTGCCAGCAAGCTACTGCGTTATTCTGTTGCTCTATTTGCAATGCTGCAACAGCAAGATCCGACAGTACGTCTTCTGATTTCTCTCTCAATGTCACGTTTTCATTCTTTTTACTAATGTTTGTGCATATGCCTTACTCTGATCAGCTTGTTCCTCTGCTTGTGTCAATTGTAATGCAGGTTGTTTTAGTTCTTGCATGGCAGTGCCTTTCGTTTGCCATACCTTGGTTCTCGACTGCTTGCTTTCAGATATCTGTGTAGCTGATCAAGCTGAGCTTGCACATCTACCTATTTTACAAACAATGATTTATGCATCTATTTTTAGCTTTCTTTCAGTTGCATGTTTAGAGTAAGAATGCCATCTAGTAACCCATTGGTGTAAGACGTGTGATCATTTAGTTTGCACTTGAGTTTGTCCGTAATCTGGCCAATAGTGATACCATCACAGTGGACCAGGCCACTCACTTTCACAAGAGAGTGATTTCAAGTTAATCCTGCCTTGAGACACTACCACAAAGTGATTTTTTGCAGCTGGACTGAAAAAAGTGCATCCATTCACGACTCTACCAGTGTAATGCTGTAAGAAGACCATCACACCATGTGATATTGAATGGTGACTTTCAATGTATCCCGGAACTATGTTCCCATAATACATTTCAATATAGTTAATTAAATACAGGAATGGCAATATTGCCGCTGATTCATGTATTATTTGCGCCAAAAAAACGGGATTTGTGCGCCATTCTGCCCGCAAATCCCTGTTTAACTAATGGGGATTTGCGGGCAGAATGGCACACAAATCCTGTTTTTTTGGCGCAAATAATCCATGAATCATACCTATTATCTCTGGAGTAAAACAGAAGTACCCTGTACAAGACCAAACACCACTCACCACTGCAGGCTAGGACACCACTACTGCAGTACAGTATATCTGCCACAGACATTATACTAACACTTATGCACTAACACGTGATGCTCACTGCAGGACTGATACAAATTAAATGCACCAAAGACAAGACAACACTGCTACATTACTGAAATATGATTCTCACAGCAAAGGTGAGATAGGTGCACCTCACACAGGACAGCATCACAGCAATTTTGAAAGGTTACCATCACAACAACACTTACATTATTGTACCTTTCCTGGGAAAGAACACTGTTAATGCAACACTGGGATGTTACACCTCAGACACTACATCTCAAATACTGAAAAGTGGGGTTCCCGACAAGACTGAACCCAGTGCAGCACACAGCGGGCTCCCAGTCACCATTATTGTAAGGCAAGCGAACTGCAGGTCTGGCACATATATATCTCACACAGAAGAAGGCATCACCACTGCCATACATGATGGAGACTGATTGCAGAACTGCAAACAGGGAAAGTCACACATGCCGTCATCAGTGCAAGATTGCATTGCAACACAGCTGCAAGGGTGAAACAAATGAACGCAACTCACGCAGGAACAGAGAGCAGCCTTATAGTACTGAGGAGTGGCCTTTATTATGAGGGTGATACAAGGGTACTTCATGCATGACAGCATACACCCAGTACATAACAAGAACAAATAAGTAATAAAACCTTACTTACAATACCAATATTTGAATACAAAAAGAGGTCCCACACAGGATACTTGAAATGGCAGAAGCGCACCTCGGATAGGACAATACAACCACAAAACAGAAATGTGACTCTCACTGCAGTGCTGAAAAAAAGAAATATCCTATAGGAGATCAGCAATGCAATGCTCAAAGGCGCCCTTCACAGCAGGATGGACACAGATCCTTCTCACACAAGGCACACCACTGCAAGGAGATATAGCCTAAAACAATAAAATATCAACGCCCACATGAGACAAGTGACAGTGCTGCAATACTGAGAGTTGTCTATCACTGCAGGATCCAAACAAGTGTACATCACTGCGAGGGACCCGCTATCATTCGTGAAAAAAAAAAGTTGTACTCATTTCTCCACCAAATCTAACACCTACCAAACCCACCCATTCTTTCAGCCTCAGATCATTAAGCTCGTTCTAGAATCCATTCCCACAAAGACTTGACTACTTCACGGACATGACACATCAGCCTCTTTAACAGTGTGAACTAAATTTCCAGCACACTTTACTACATGCAACTAATCAGTGACAAACACTTTTTAACCACCATTATTCCCATTCTAACAATACTAAACGTTTGTTTGATTCTTCATTTTGCTGATGAATACTACATGCTTTCCTGAAACCCAAGTAGATTTCATGCATTTTTTCTTTCTTGACATAGCTCATGTTTATCTAGTTAATTATAACATGGCATAAACTATCAGTCATAGTCTTAAAACCTTTTTTTTGTTTAAATATGATTACAATGAATGTATTACTTTGGCAGTCAGGCTGACTGGCTTATAGCTGCCTGCCTATTCTATGCTTGAATGTGTCTGTGATGTAACTACATATCTATTAAGTGTTCTATGAATCATGTGTATAATACATCTACACCCTTGTCTATTACAATTATTATATCACTATCTTGTGGATGTCAGTTCAATGTTCAGTGCAGCCTGCTTGATATTTATTTATTAATGCAGAAATATGTAGGCTTTGATAGTCAGTAATTGTATATTAAACTGTTTAAAGTACAATACACTTACTAGCACACATTCTAATTAATCTGGAGGCATGCGGTGTGAAGGGGATGCAACTACTGAATAAAGCAAGTGAGCATTTAGTAGAAGGGATTACTGTTCCTTTGTTGGCTACATACCTTATGTCCATCTATACGAAAATAAACCTGTCATAGAAAGCGAACTAATCCCTTCATAGCCCTGTCTTAAAATACACTTTAAAAGCTGTTATATTGTGCTATGTTTGTTATTGAACTTATTTCTCAGCAGCTGATGTTCTGGGTAGAATGTGGGCTAAAAGGCTAAATTATTTCATACATTCTGGGCCTGATTCGACCATTGAGGCTTGTGGCAATTACATGGTACCCAGGAAGTTCTGCATGATTCCAAGCGGCCAATTCATGGAAATATTTGCATGGAAAATCAGGAATTTGCGTGCCAATCTGCACGCAAATCGCTATTCATCGACTGTGCAGGACTTTCCTGGGACATGCATGGAGTTCACACGGGTCCGGCATGTCTCTGCGAGTAAACAAGTACCTTGCGCAAGACTCCATGCAGAGTGTGGGCCAGGCCTACGCATAGACCAAAATAGTGGCGGAACATGCAGAATGAGGAAGAACTTGCAAAAATGTGGGCGTGTAGAGGGATGGTACACAGCCAAGCAATCGCGCACCCATAACCGTGCAAATATAACCGTATTCATGGGTTTGAACTCGGAAAATCGGGCTGCGAAAAAGCACATGCTCCCAGAACCCAAATGCCAAATGATAGCAGGCGTAAAGGCCAAAGGCCCATAGGAAACAACGAGCACGCAAAACGCTGATCATAATTGCGGGTGTGCACCCAAGTTACAAACACCCCGTACCTTGTAAGTTAGGAACCTCGTAAGGTACAAGTTATGAGGTCCTTGTAATTTACATTTTACGAGGTGCTCTTAACTTACAAGTTACAAGGTGATCATAACTATCGGGGTGCATCCAAGTTACAAAGTTCTTGCACGCAGTTTCTCTGGGGTGCTGGATGGATGGGCTGAGGTAGGCGCAAAGGTTGTTGTGTGGTTTGCGTGGGAGCATGTCATGGACGTTCCGGCCGCTTCTTACGCATACGGATGTTTTGCGTGGTAAATTCTGTGAATATGCAGAGCACGCTGGTTTTCTTAATTGTTCCTGGACGCGCAAGGTAGTTTCGGCATGCACAATTTGTGGGGTAAATGCACCTTTTTCAAAGAACTGGGCCCCACGTCTTGAAGACCTTTCCATTATTCTATTCCCCATTTTGGAGACCCGTACGACTACACATGGTCTGGAAATTACCACATGTGATACTGCATTTCTGTGGAGGTAGTTGCCTCCCCACACAAACAGGTAGAAATAAGAGTTTGTAAAATTCAAATTAAACTCTGGATTCATCAGAGTGGCAAAATACCTGGTAATAGTAATTACCAGGGGCCAGATTAACTTTGCACTGGTGCAAGTGCAAAGTTGCACAGTATTAGCCTTTGGGCAAAGTATGTCCTATTCCTTAAAACTCTGGGACATATTAGAAAATCATTGCACCATGACAAGTGCAGTTTGGCATGGTATAACCACCATGGTGAAAATTGCCCTAGTCGAAAAAAGGTATTTTTTTGATGCATTTTTGCACCAGTGCAAACTTTGCAGTGACAATGTATCTTTTTTTCCACTGTGCAGTTTTTGCCCTAGTGTTTGTACCATACCAAACTGCAATTGCCATGGTGCAATGATTTTCCAATATGTCGCAGTGTTTTCAGAAGTTGTGCAATCTTTTGCCCTAGGTCTAATACCATGCATCTTTGCACGTGCACTGGTGAAAGGTTTCTGTAATCTGTCCCCAGATGTTTTAGCACTACCGCAAGCATGTCCTCCCTGTTACCTCTGATCTATCCTGGAAACCCCCTCTAAAGGGTGTTGAGATGTGGATTTTTTTCTACCATATCAAATGGACATGTACAAGACATGCATTACTTGCAGTAGGGGCACAAACTCTCAATATGGCTCTAAATAGAGGGAAAATAAAACAAATCCCAACATACGACTAAATAATTTGGACTTTTGTTTAACTATATGGGTGATAACACATTCCTTTGACATTCCCAAAGCATGCTTGTCCAGTGCATTAACACTTTTTATTCCATCGCCAAGAAATGAAAACTTTAGGCATCTATCTCAACGCTAACTAGGCAAGTTAACGCAACGGCCTCCGCGGCAAAGTATAGATCAAAACGTATTAATGCCCGTAGGCCCTTTCTCTCGACAGATAGCTGTATTACACTGGCCAGAGCCCTTATACTATCGACACTCGAGAACTGTAATGCTCTGTATGTCGGTACTAACAGCCGTAATCTGAAAAACTCCAGGTTCTACAAAACAATGCCTTAAGAGTAGCCTTAAACATCCCCAGTAATAACCACATTTCCTCAGCAAGACGGAATGCCCACTGGCTTCCAGTGAAAGACAAAATCTCCTTCTAAACCTTCTCTCTAACTCATGAACTCAGCCCCCAATACATAGTTAACAAATCCACTAAAAACATAAGTAACGGACCTGCCCGATCTACACACACTCACCTTCTGACAGTGCCTAGGTTTAAACAAAAAGCAGGAGACAACAGCTTCCCAGTGCAAACAGCTAACCTCTGGATCTCTTTGCCCCTAGGGCTAAGGTCTGAACCATCCTTCTGGACCTTTAGGAACATTTTGAAAACATGGCACTTTGCACAGGATCTACAAAGTACCCTGAATTCTACCGCAAATTTGTAGCTGGACTAATATGAAACTGTATGTGTCAAGTATAATGGAAAGCTCAACCTGTTGTAACAATGATGTATGCATTAAGTAATGCGCCCAGATACCTTCGGGTTTGGCGCGCTATAGAAATGAAAAAATAAATAGATAATTTGCTCATAGTGCTGACATATTGCAAGACACTGCTTAGCTAACTATTAATTACAGCTCGAAATCTGTGCTGACTTGGCCTTTGTGTGGATTTTCCACAATGTTTACGCTAAGCCCCGGAGGCCATGGGGCAATTCTACGCCCCCGCTGCCGGGAGCAGACTTAGCATCTCTAGGGGGAAGGAATTGCTATAATCGTGTTCACTGGGATCCTTTCTTCCATGGCATCTGTATTCAGGCAGCCTGCCAAAGGTTCCTAAACGGTATGTTTAATTTTCTGCTTCTCTAACGCATAGACAGGCATATAGTGTTTCTTTCTTCTCTGGATCACATTTTTAAAACACCTATTATTGTATTTACTCTACTAACTCCAGAAGTGTTTTAGATAATTTAATCCAATACTAAGCTTCGCCACATTTAAAGCTATGCACTTGAATCCATCCATTTCGACACACACAGCGTTGCAGGTCACTGTTTCTCAAGCTGGCAAGCAGTGCGCCATGCCCCATAGCAGCACACTACGGCTACATTAATTCTACCAGAGAACAAAGTTGTCAAAAAATCTTGCCGCTGTAACCGCAATGTGGGGCATGGTCTAGGGCAACGCTCTGGCCAAAAGCTGAAATAAGCAGAGGGAATGTTTAAGGCCAATATGAAGGGGGCCTGGAACATCTTCTGTGGAAATCTAAGAGGACATTGGACAGATTTCAGAGGCAATACAGAGATGAATGGGACGTCAGGGGCAATCTGAAAGCGGCATGGGGTACGTTACCATTACATAGTGCAACAGAGTATACCGGGGAAATGTGAAGTGACCGGAGGATAGATAGCACAGGGGCCACGTGCTGCTCCTGGAAGTAAGACCACACAGAGCAACAGAAGTTCGAATCCCGAATCTGCGCTTAGAGACCAAAATCAGGTATTATGCATGATATAAACACACAATTAAATAAAAGAAACATAGCCCACGTCAACTTTCTGCTTGAAAGGGGCTACAGTGTATATATATATATATATATATATGTATATATAGGGTAATGTGAAGGGAGCATTGGGCAACTTTATGGTAGCAATGCTAGAGGGGTGTTGGGCATTTTGTTTTGCAAATATGAGAGAGGCATGTCTCTCATTCTGTGGCAATGTGATGTGTCATTGATCCATATCAATGGGCAATAAGAAAGGGGCATGGACATTCTCTGTGGACAATGTTTATTTTGTTTTTTTATTTTTTACTTATATAGTGCTTAAACCCATAGTTATCAACACGCTGAGACATTTAACAAATAGAAAACAAAATAAGTAAAAAGAAACAGCTAATCAAGAAAGACAGTAATCAGAGGAGTTTGAAGGTATCTTACGTAAAGTATTCAGAAAAAATAAAGGTCTTCCATTTTTTTCGGAAAGAGAGGGTGAAGTCAGTCCTTACACATATTGGTAGCTTCTTGCAAAGTGTCAGAGCAAGAAATCGGAGGGATCTGACACCTGCTAGCATACGTTTGGCCCGTTTGCAGGTCAATAGATTCTGCGAGCCAGAGCGCATTACAGAGGGGTTGTGCCATTGCAAGCATTCCTTAGGAAACTCCAATGCTTGGCCATATAAACAGCTGTGGGTTATCGATAAAGTTTTGAACTTGACCTTTTTTTTAGAACTGGCAGCCAATGTCGTTTTTCAGAACAGGAGTAATATGGGAATGCCTGTCATCGCTGGACACAATTCTGGCTACTACATTTTACACCTTTAGAGTCAAGCAATTCCATAAGCGGAGGCCCCCAGCAGCAAGGCGTTTCCGTAGTGGAATGTGCTGCCAACCGTTGCTCTCATGGTGTTCGTAATAAAGGGCTTAATCTGATGGCGCAACCTGATTTAATAGTGGCAGGCACTGACAGTAGCGGAAATGTGAGCAATCATGCTCAAATCTGAGTGGCGCTAGATGCCCGACAATTCAGCTTTTTTTGTATATTGGGATAGGGTAGAAGTCCAACAATATGGAATTGTAATCAGGTCCCAAATGTCCTGATTCAATTGGGGAGGCCAAAAGCAGTAGCTCTATCTTCTGATCATTAAGACATAGCCAATTTTCCTTCATCCAAATGCTGACCATGTTGAAGGCATCATTGATCATGTGGGTGTTCTTGACTTTGTCGTCAGATAACGTAAACAATTGCATGTCATCAGCATAGTTCTGAAACATACATTTCCTATCCAGGAGTAGATCATGCAAAGGCTTGATGTGTAAGGTGAATAGTAGAGGGTATATGCAGACACCTTGTGGAACTCCTTGCAAGATGGAGTGAATTTTAGATGAAGATTGGCACAGCACTATCTTGGCTTAACTACCCTCAGGAAGGAGTTGATCCCGCTGAGGGCTATCTGGCTCAGGTTAAGATAGTTAGTCAAGTGTGACATGAGAATGTTATGGTCAAGGACATTGAAGGCAGCAGAGAGAGCTAAAATCACAAGTAATCCAGCTTTGCCTTTATCAAGGATATTGAGTATGTTTGATTGAATATCAAGCATAGATGCTTCTGTGCTTTGCTTGGGACGAAAGCCTAATTGTAAAATGTTCAAGTTGGGAATAAAAAATGTTGAAGTTGGGAATATGTAATTTTATCCATGCTTTTCAAAAGGAAACTCACGTTAGTAATAGGGCAGCAGTTTGTTGGATTATCCGGGTCATGCAAAGCCTTTTTAATGATGGGTGTAATGCGTGAATCCTTCACTAGGTGAGGGATATTACCAGTCAGAAATGTCTCATTAATGATCGCTGTGTTAACGTTAATCAGACAAGGTGAGCATTCCTACATGACTTTGCATGGCAGATGTCACTTGCACAGTTAGTGGCTTTTAAGTCCTAAATAGTTTTTCCCACTTCGATGGGTGTTACAAACTGAAAGGAGAATTTGGGAATTAGAGCATGCTTTATTTCCTATGGCTCTTCGGAGTGTTTAGGATTTTTTTTAGCTATGGCTAATCAACAACGTTGTTTCAATCGCCTCCCTGAAATTTTGAATTTTAAGACAAAAGTAGTCCATCAATTTGCCACACCATTCGGGAGACATTAGTGGGCTAGAGATGAGATGCATGTCTCTCTCTCCAATTTTAATCACAGAATAAATAGCTCTTTGGAGGAATTGGACGCCAACAAGATTTTGTAGTTATAAGATTCCTTCTTGGAGGCTAGAAAGGCAACTTTATATTAGGTTTGCACGGCTCAAAATTATGATTGGTTTTTCAGGAGCTAGAAGCACTCCAGGGAATCCAGCAATAATGAGTAACCAGGAGCTGCGATAGGGGGGCAAGGATCTAGTGGATTGCGTTCCGCAAATTCAACTTCCATAAAAGATGGAAAAATATAATGTTGTTCATTATTTATGACCCCTTATGCTTTAAATATAATTTAGATGTGTCCTAAGGCACATTTATAAATTGTCCCAAATGCACAGAACTAAATTCACATTGTTGTGCCTGTTCAGCATCAGTTGGCCAGGGGAGCCAAGAGTAACTCCTGGTAGCTGTTGGTGACAAGCTAACCAGGCTTCTTCTAGACTAGAAGCAGGAGCTAAATAGCTCCCAGCTCCCCTCAATCTCGAACCCTGGATTTGTGCACAAACCCCCCTGCACTTGCGCGATCTGAATGAAACCTGGCCTAGTAGGATTGTTGTCTGTCTTCCCCTTGTTCCCCCCTCCCTGCGCGTCGCGCCTTGAAACACTTGTGTATAGGCGCGTTACAAATGCCATATCATATCATATCACAACCCATTCCTGTTTGTGTTCAGCAGTAGCAGACTTTAACCATCTTCTCTCTGCTTGAAACATGTTCCTCCAAAGATCTTTTACAAGTGGAGTGTCAACAATTGTTTTTTTTTTGGAACTTGATCATTGTAGGCCACAGTGGGGAATCCAAAGCGTTCATTAAAGTTGAATGATAATGGTTGATCTTATCTTCCAGTGACATTTCTAGAACAGAATCATCTTGTAGTAACATAAGCAACCGAGTCATAGACTGACAAGAGACTCTGTTAAGATTCCGAAAGACAGTTGTAGTTTTATTGGTCAACAGGTTCCATGTTTACCAGGCATGCTTAGGTTGAACTTGTAGACAAGGGGCCAAATCTCAGGCTCCTGCCCCCCGCACGACTCTCGACATGAAGACAGAGAAACAATAGATGTGCCTTGCTCTTAGGCCCTTCACCGCGATCATCAATGTATTGCCTGTGTGAAAAACTGTATTCTCTTAGACAACCATTCAGACCATACCCAAAGGACAACATGGAATTGACATCACCCGATCAGGTCGACTGACTGGGAAATCAGAAGCCAATAACATCTTCACTGACATCATGACACAGCCACGTTTTATACATGAAGTACCGATTCATCCATTCATGAAGCTACACAAACCTGCACTGGTTTTTTGCAAATAGGCATGAATCACATGCATATGACCCACTTAGGCAAGGGATGAACACACATACATCTCTATATGTATAACTTTTTGCCAAAGCCAAAACCTCATGATGCACAGAATTCATATATCCAGTTTGCATATGCTTAACTGCTGCTAACATGGAAAAGCTATGAGGATTACTGTAGAGGTTGTAGGCCTCTGAAACAAACAAGAAATGAGAGGCATATTCAGACTGCACAGACAAGCTAATGCAAAAACTTCAGCTCGAGGTGAGCAGAAACAGAACACCCAGCCAAGGACAAAGGGGACACAGCAACATTGCAGCTACCGAGATAGTGAGCCACCTGCAGAAATTCAGGCTTAAATCCTCAAAATTACTGATGAGAGGGCTTCATTACGTGGACTCGAAACACGTGACCCAGACAGAGAAGTCTGTTCCTAGAGAGAAGAGGATACAAGTGTTGCCCACATTTCGTTAACTGACTGCACTCTCACAGGCTTGGGTGATCAGAGAATAGCAACATTAGGGAACAATTTGCACCTCCATGTTCTTGCCCATTACCTTGAAGAGGTACATTCAGTCTGAGAACTTTCTGGGGTCCCAGGGCTGGGCGGACATGTTCTGCCCAATCCAAATTCACCTTCCTTAGGGAGATATAATTTGTTGCAGAGGCCAATGGGTTTCTTGGCGGCCCAGCAAGATTGTAGATGGGTGCAGTTCAAGTGGTCCTAGGAGGAGCCACTAGATATGGCTCACTAATTAGAGGATTAACCAATGGAAGTTCTATGTGTAATCTTACTCAAACTGACCGATGTAAATATTTGATAGGTTTCCGGGAGAGAATCTGGATTTGTGACGTAAAAGCGGAATAAACCCAGGTGACAGATGCATAGAAGCTGAGAGCTCTAGATGAACCTTGTTTTTCTGGTGTGATCCCTGTCATGTTTATATGCTAATAAACAACAGTACTTTTTCCCCATGGCTGAGTCCTTCGTTTTTGTGGCTGGGAGTTTCTGAGGGGCCCAAGTGTTCTCTGCAAATAATTGGGGTGACTGCTAGAGGAGCCATCCATGCTATACAAACTTAACTATCGAGTGGTCAGACAAAGGACATTTGGAAAGCATAATATTTGAAACAACATCCCGATTGGAGAAGATCCAGTCAATAGTATGTCCCTTGTGTCTGGCCTCTCACTAATTGAGAAAAAATAAGATTATTTATTTTTATTTTTATTGTTTAAAGCAAGGACTTAGGACAAGAGCACTCTACAGAGTCTGGGTAGCCCATTTTTGGACTGCTGCATATTTTAACAGTAGCACAGTACTGTGAGGTCTGTGCATCTGTATGTGCTTCCATAGTAATAAGTCCTTGGTTTGGTGTTGTTGAAAGAGCCATGCTTTGAGAGATTTGCAAAAATTGAGAATTGTGGGTGCATTCTGAGCCTACGCTGGGAATCGAGTTACAGAGGGTGGATGCATGACAAGATAAGGATTGTTTGCGTGTTCTCTCTTTGTAGACAACTTGTGATTCAAGCCAGATGATTGATTTGCTGCACAAGGAGCGTGTGCCACCAGTTATGTAGAGCTTAGCTGGCAGTTACAATGTTGTGCTACTCGTGACGGCTTTGCAGATGAAACATGCAGTCTTGTATCCTGGCTTGGAGTGGAAGCCACTGCAGTTCGTATAGATTAGGGTAATTTGGTCAAATTTCCATGCTCCTGTAGTAAGACATGCTGCCGCATGATGGACTGTTTTTAGGCAAGCCAAGTGAGCAGCTGGTAGTCCTATCAGGAGAGCATTCCGCCCATCGATATGCAAAACCACAAGGGCCCGCACTACGGTCCAGAAGATTTTTGGAAGGGTAGACATTCTGAGCCAGGCTGTCTGGGCCTTCCTGGCTATGTGTTTCTGGAAGCACAGGCTGTGTCAATGGTGAGGACCTAAGGATTTTGCTGAATCTGAAAGTTGTGTATCAGATCCTTCCCGGCTCATATCATAGAGCCATTGTTGGACAAGTTGTTTTTATCAGGCGGACCAATGAGGATGACTTCCATCTTGGATGGGTTTAGTTTGAGGTAGGCAGTCGACATCGACGACTGGATGATGGCTAGGTAATCGAAGAGAATATTGATGTCCTGCACGCTATTTACACTCATGTACAACTGAGTATCGTCCACGTATTGGTGGAACTTTGAGGAGAGTGCCCAAAGGCTCCCTGTAAAGGATAAAAAGGATTGGTGAGCGTGTGGAGCCTACGAGGACTCTGCAGGAGACCTGGAGTTGGTTAAATTAGAACAGGTTAATTTAAACAGCCTGGTGTCTGCTTGTGAGGTAGGAGGACAGTGCCAGAGAATCCCATCCTGTCAGCAAGAATGGAGAGAAGGATGCAGTGGTCGATGGAGTCAAATGCAGCCAAGAGAATAAGGAGGGTGAGCAGGCATGAGTCATCCTTATCTATGATTTGGAGATGGTGGCTGTCTCCATTCTACATTTGGGGTGGAATCCTGACTGATAGTCATTTAGGAGGTGGAGTTCTTCAATTCTGGCAAGTAGTTTTGTAGCAACTACTTTTTCTAAGATTTTGCCAATAAGCGGTAGGTTTGTAATGGGCCGATAGTTAGCTAGGCCGTCTGATTCTAGGGTTGGCTTTTTCAAAAGAGGTTGTATAAGACCAATTTTGAGAGTTTTCTGGAATTACCCCTCTGCGAGGGAGGCACTGATCATGCTGAGGAGCGCATTGAGCACTGAACCTGTGAATTGTTTAATGATGGAGGCCGGAATTATATAATAAGAGTAAGAAGTAGGTTTGAGGGAGGAAAACATTTTTTGGGGAGATCCAGGGGAAAAAGGAGAGAATTTGATCTAGAGGGACAGTTTGCGTGTCGGGGTGCAGGGGATGCTAATGTTGTGAAAGGTTGATTCAATGGTCTCTCGGATTTTGTTTTTTTTTCAAACAAAAAGGTGTTGACTCCATCGCATTTTTCCTGAGTGCCTGGTACCTCGTGGTCGGGTGAAGGGTTGGTACACTGCTTTACTACTGTAAAGAGGGCTTTGCTCCTGTTGGAGGCTCCCGTAATGGTGGTGGAGCAGTAAGCAGCTTTTGCCTCAGTAATCAGAATCCCATGGTTTGTGCAGAGATATTTGAAGTTAGTCAGGTCTCCCGAGTAATTGATTTTAAGCCACCGTTTCTCTACGATACTGATTGGTCATTTGTTGGAGGCTAGCTCGTCTGTGTACCATGGTTGGATGGTTTGATCTTTTTCTACCTGGATTTTGGGGGGGCCTGGGCCAAAATGGCCATACAGTCATGTGCTTCTTTGTTATTGGCGTCCGTGTATCTCAGATTTCTTTTTCCCAAAATGATATTGGTTGAATTTGTGATAATGAATAGTTCTACTGCTTCAATAAGGGAGCTTTTAAAATCTGGCATTTAATCAGGAGGACGAGAGAGACATGAGATATTGTATTAGGTATTCATATGTTCTTGAAGTTTGACATGAAGTATCTCACAACCAGGTATTTCACAGGTTTCTGACAAATGTATTTTGAGGGCTTTGAAATAAAGGACAGCGACCCCCAAGCACAATCTGGACGATCATAGTGAAGGATAAGATTGAATTAGGAATGTCGATGGAGAGGGAGGCACCAGCTGGCAGCTGAAGCCAAGTCTCTGTTAAAAACAGAATATCAATTCCAGATTCAGCTATGAGATTGGAAATCTCTAAGGCCTGTTTTACCAATGATAATGTGTTCAGAAGAGGATATTTAACTACAGAGATGATTGTACTACCTTGAAAACCTGCAGGGGGTCCAGTACCATGCGAGTCACTCGAGGATGTTTTATTTGTTACCACAGAATGAGTGTATGTGATATCCAAATGCTCTAAATTTATGTCTGGATCATATCTGGGTTCGACATTAATGTCTAAATTAAATTGAATGTTTGTGCAAGGGGCAGTCGACACTGGTTAAGTGGACATGATGTTAAAGGAGAGGTGGCATTAAGAGGTATCTGTATCTGCTGTGGTGTGTGCTGGTTGCCTGACTAATTGGGTGAGAATGCCTAACCGTTAGGTCTGGAACCTGATTTACAGAGGTATCTGATTGCGCATTGGCTAGGGAGAGATTACCTATATCACTTGTTCCTTTGTGCAAATAATTTGCTATAAATGTCGCCATGGCTTTTTCTGTGGGTTGAAAGCTCATAGACACATGTTATTTAAGTTTGCAGCAGCTAGTGTCGATCGTGGCAAAGTTGTTGTCAGCGATATTGCGGCTTCTGGGGGTACTAGCTGGTTTGCCATAATTGATTATAGGCTCATGTCGCACTGCGATTGTGGTCTTGCATGAGCATGATGAAATGAAGGGAAGCAAAATGTACTTACCAAAGGCCAGCGACTTGGGATTTTGAGTTGCACTCACCCGCACTAACCGGCACAAGCCGACCTGCCAAATGCGCCACGCTAGCGCACCGCCAAAGTAAAGAAAAGCATGCAGGGGAAGCTGAGTAATGTAGTTTACAAACTTTGTCACAGTTTAAAACTTTGTGATTTCAAAAAGTAGTAATTTTCCTCAATGAAGCAAACAAATGTTGCTCTGCAATTTAACAGGTTTTTTCTTTCTATGCTTATCAACCTAGCAGCAATTTAAATCTAAACGCAGTGTGCAATACCGTTCGATCTAATCCACATAAAAATGGCTCTCAGCATACAATGTGCATCAACATGAACACACAGGGCCTGATTCATGGAAAAGTGTGCACTTATCCCACAAAGGCCACGCGCAGAGAACAACACTGCACAAACCTGCATGCAGAATACATTTTGCACGCTCCACATATTCATGGAATTGTTTGCGCAAAGTAACAATATACACAAGTTGAGGCTAGAATGCCCCTAACACAACCCCCACGTAAAGCAAAAACAGCAAGAACAGCTACCTTTGTGTGCTCCCCCTAGGCACGAATACACGCACCATTCAAACAGTGCGTGGGGTCCCTGCAAGCAGGGCTGCATATCTGGGACCTTGCGTGGCTCCCCCATAACTGTTACTGACACCCCGACAACATGTGTACGATTTATCTTAACTCGGGTAAAACTACTAAAATGTGAGAGAACAAACAGGCCTGCCAAATGCACCAGCACTAACACGCCGCCAATATATAGAAAATCAGGCGGGGAAAGCGTAATGTAGTTTCCAAATTTTGTCACAGTTGAAAACTTCATGATTTCAAAAAGCAGTAAATGATAGTGCAAGTCTCCTCACTGAATCTAACAAACGTTGCTCTGCAATTTAACAGTTTTTTTTCTTTCTGTGCTTATCAAACTAGCAACAATTTAAATCTAAAAGCAGTGTGCAATACCGTTCGATGTAATCTACATAAAAATGGCTCTCAGCAAACAACGTGCATTAACATGCACACACACAGTCACCATTTATTTAACTGGGACAACACTATAAATTCCTTGTTGAAGACAAAATCACAATGGTCAATGGTTTTCAAAAAGGCCGAAAATGGTAATGGATTTAAAGGAAACCGGATGAAAGTAAAGCTTCTGGATACACTAGTGAATATTTCTATGCGGCAGGGAGTAATGAATGGAGTTCTGCCACGCAAAATACAAGTGTTCACAATTGTCAAATCACAAGAAACTGGGGCTAATAAAGGATAATGCCTTAACTAAAATGAACAGGCCATATGTTGTGCGGTCGATTCCTAATCGATCAGAGTAGAAAGGAGTCGAATTACTTCTGCTATAGTTGCAACCTTTGAGCGTGGTCTCCCACCTCTTACTTATGCTGGAGACTCACTGGCAAATGGATCGTGCCACTGCCAGTGAGAAGGCAATCATTCAGGTTGCCACAAGTGTGAATGTTGGGATGTTTAAGTCCTTTTAGGTCAAAGTGATGAATCATTGACGGACACACCTTGACGGTCTGCCATGTTAATGCCTTGTTACATAGTTCCTTCATGGTTCATACCTTGTTAATTTGTGGAAATTTGTGAAGCTAAAGATGTACTTGTTTTTCATCTAGTTGGCTATCAATATGTCACTCCCTTTTGGCATTACATTTTTAATTCCCACTATTTTACCAAATGATGGAAGCTATACTTGGATTTGGAGAAAAGGTGAGGGATGCATCAATCGTGGGGCTGGAGATCTCTGCTGATTTCCTTTATTCTCATTCAGAATTTGCATGGAGCTTCTTTGTGGGTTTGTATGAGCACTCAAACGTTTTGCCTCATGCACGTGGAATTGTGGGTGTTGATAAAATGGGATGTTTTTGCCATGTAGGACATACTTTAGATTGTCCAAATCTCTGTTGGGATGATGACTGTAGCTTAATGACGTGGGTAAGAGGACGTATTGCTGTGACCTCTTCCTTGCAGGTGACTTGTGTGTACCCAGCACAGTCATCGGGGATGCATGCATGTGTGCATGTGTGATTCATCTGTGCAGACCGGATCAGACAGGGCATGCTATACTGGCTGTGCAGGTAGGGCAGGTGGGATGGAGTTATTCAGACACCAGAGGAGTGGTACCACAACCCATTGAGTCTGTTTCTTCCTTTCCCACCCTGTTCCTTTTTTGAAGCAAATATTGGATCCTCTGCTACCTCTCTTAAACATTCTGGCAATGCAATATGGCACAACTCTAGTTAGTCTGTCCTCATTCTTCCTTTCTATAATTAGCTTCATAGTCACCTTTCCTTTTCCAGCTCCCTTCCACTTTACTTCTAAAATAGGTGGTATCCTAAAGTTTTGAAGCCTGCTTCCTCCACCCTCTGTTCTTCCTATCTTAAATGCCATTTTGGCTGAATTCCCCTTCTCCAATTAAAATGCCTTCCCAATTATTATCATTACATTTGTTTTGTCTACAGGCCCTGCAGAGTGTAAAGTATTTCAAATCGGGCGATACACTCTGGTCTCAGCCTAGTATACAGCGACAGCTGAAATGCTTATTTTATTATATATATATATATATATATTACATGGACGCGGTATCGTCCATGTAGTTATGGTTAAATTGGTGTTTCCATAGGAAGAGCATTTTTTGGGTGGCTTATAACTTCGCTCCCTCTGGACGAATCCTCACCAAACTTTGCAAATAAAGTATATGGCCCACTCTGAATTTTTGGTGAGGATTCGTCCAGGGGGGGAAAAGTTATAGGGGGGGTCCCAAAACTTGTGTTTTTTCCTATAGACATAATGGGAAAAAAATGTGCGCATGGCCACAGGCCAAACCGCTGGACGGATTTACACCAAATTTGCGGCAGGAGCGGGGGCTTGGTCCCGAAAGCGTTCTTTTGCATATTTGGTGTAAATCCATCCAGTAGTTTTTTATAAAATGACTAAAACGTAAGGCAAAAAAATTAGTGATATCTGTGTTCGCTTCGCGGACAGACTTCCCTGTTCGCTCCGCGGACAGCACTCCGATTGGCCCATGGCCTTGCGTCATGTCCGCGGACATGCAACGTGTTTGCTGATTGGATGGCGAGGGGCGTGGAGCGCGTCAGATTTTCTGTGGTGCCCGCCATCTTGTATTCGTCGTCGACCGCGTACAGCGCTGTGAAACGTGGATAAAAAATGGTATTTAGTGCCGTGTGTTGGTGTGTAAGAGTGTTTGGGGAGGGTGGGGGAGTATGAGATAGGTTCAATGTTTTGTTTTTTTATGTGCTAGACGTTTTTGTTGTGTACGATTTGTCCGCGGAGAACACGGCTGTTCTGAAATTTTGTAAATAAACTAAATGGTGGGGTGTTTAGAGGACGGAGTATGTGTCATTTTTGTTCGCAAGGAAGGTAAAAATGAGCTATCAACACTCGCGGTGTACTTAATTGTTCGTAAATACACAAAATGGGGGTGTACTCAGGACGCTGTCCGTATTGTAATCTGTCTAGTTGAATGTGTTCTAAGAACACTTGCGGTGTCCCGAAATGGTTGCAATTACACAAAATGGGGGTGTTCCGAGAACGTTGTTTGTATTGTTCGTTGTCAGGGTGAAAGTGTTTTAAGACCACTCCTTTTGTCCGCTAATAGTACAATTTCCTATGGGCGTCAACCGACTTTTTGTCCACTAAAGAAACGATAAATCCGGCTGGTGTGCGCCGACATTATGTGATAATCCTATGACTGGTGCTATTGACCTGGCTGACTTGCTTTTGCGACACTAAATCATATCTCCCGCCCCTAAGCCTGGTATTATCAAAGCATTCATATTCCCCGCCTCTCTCCGTGACGTTACAGGGGGCGTCCTCAAACGCGCCCAGTCCTCTCCAGTCCTAAGTGACTTTACACAGAACCCGGAAGACAACACATATTATGTCACAACACAGCGCGCCACAATTCTGAATATGAAACAGTGATTTAAAAGCAAACAGCAAGATTGTAAATTTTGTAAAGTACATTTATTTGACATCAAATGTTTAGAGAATATTCAGCAATTTGCATTTGTCTTTGTTGTCGATCCGCAAAAGTTCATGTTGAGGCACGCGATGTTCCTTTGCGGTACAGAGGGTGTTAGATCAGCTTACAACTCAGTGCGCCACAATTCGGAATATGAAACTGTGGTTTAAAAGTAAACAGCAGGATTGTACATTTGGTAAAGTACATTTATTTCACATGAAATGTTTAGTGAATATTCAGCGATTTGCTATTGTCTCTGCTGTCGATCAGCAAAAGTTATTTTGAGCCACGCGTTGTTCCTTTGCGGTAGATAGGCTGTTGGTTTATGATAAAAGCAGTAAATGGTCGCTCTGATAATCGGAAGGTTGCTCCAACAACGAGCCATTAGACCACCCTATTGGTTGGTATGTTATTTGTAGCCGCTAGTACTGTGTAAGGGCATATTGGTCATTGGCGATTGTCCCATAAAATGGTGAGGGTCTTGAAGTTGCATATTTGGACCTGCACCTGGCAGTTGAAGACCCCATCCGCTGGAGTCTGTAAATCGTGACATAGGCAAAATGCGGCGACATACCTGTTTTAAAAAACATAAATTAGTCTCACCAGCCGATCTTCATTAAAAATCATCATTTAATTTATTAGGGCGTGAAACTATTTGCTATCGAAGATAGTGCAACCGAGTATGTTAATAATAAAATAATAATATTTTCCCATTCATATAGCGCTAAGAACCTTGAGGTATCTAAGCGGTGCTTATTATTACCCACGGTGTGTGGTGCTCATTTATCGACCATGGAAGGATGAAAGGCTGAGTTTGGCCTTGTCAGGATTCAAACTTGCGTTAGCAAGCTGTGCACGGATGTCAAAGCGAGCGTTGTACTCGCTGTGCCACTTGACAAGCTACAGTGAAGTGGCACAGCGAGTAGAGCGCTTGACCGCCTATAGACCATTTAAATTATTTCTATTAACCCACCCTGTGTCGTCTGCATTTTTCAGAGCCCTCTAAACAACAGGGGATCAATTCGGCGGTGATAGTGCGCGGTAGAAAACATTATGCCACTTTGAACGAACAAGTTCAACTTGAGCGGTCTTTAATGCAATGCTATTGTAATTATATTTGGTATAAATAATCTAAAGGGCTACTTACAGTACAATTGCAATTTTCATTGTCTACGAGTAGTGCAGTCCCAAAATACGACTCTGCGTGTGCGAACGATCTTTCGCCTAGTGATATAATATATAAAAGTGGTTTTGTTTCAGAAATTTCATCCTTATCTTCTCTTACGTTTTAGCAACACTCCTTCAAGAGAAGTCTTTCATCACAATCTCTGTCTGTCAAGGTCAAAACACAAAACAACCTTATAGCCCGCTTCGTGAGCCTCTCCGGGGCCCGAGAAAAAAGTGGAAGCAGCTGACCTTCACTGTGAACGAGCATACATTCTTACTTTGCAACATTCTGTGTAAAGCCATCTGTGAAAAGTTGGTTTTTGCACGCCATGTTTGTATATTGTTTGCGTGATATTAAAAAAAGTTTGTTTAAGGGTCGTTATGGTTCTAAGTACAGCTGAAAGACCCCTGAAAATCGCAAGTTATGGTAAGCTATGAAAAATAACTCGCGCCACCACCGTGCACTGCTAAGACTAACACCCAGGACATCAAAGATGACATCGCAAATGTCATTGATGAAATCTCTGATAACATCACATGTGTATGTACTTTTCATGGAATTTGTGTACTAGGGATTTTTATTATAATGTTGCGAAAAAAGTGTCAAGGATATTGCAATAAATATCATACCGTTATTAGTGCTTTGAACGATGCATTGATATAAATAGCATTGTATTATGGAATTCTATATAGTATAATGAGCTACTAATGGAGAAACATAGCATTGTGTGCAGAGTACAAGATGAAAGTATAATATTTGTAATGTTAATATGTTGAATAATGAAATGATAATTGTCCTGAAATGTTTGAAAATTCACAAAATGGGGATGTTCTGAGGACGTTATTCGTATTGTGTGATTGCTTAGATTTATGCAATGAGGGAATGGCACAGAGAGTAAAGTGGACGCCGTCCGCGGACACCGTGGCTGTTCGTGGACAGGGCATGCTACATCCGGGTTTTTCCAGGAAATCCAACATGGAAAGAAGACTGTACGGATCAGCCAATCAGATGTCGAGGTTGTGGATTTGTGTTGAAAGAGACTGTATGTGGTGAAGATGGCAGAAGTAGAGAAAGTCAGGGTGTTGGTGCTTGGAGATATGTTTGTGCATGGTTTACAACAGTACGCTCAATGCAGGCCTGTTGCAAAGAACTTTGATGTGAAAGGAGTGGAGGTGGTGTGGAGCACTGTGCCTGATTGTAATGTACAGGGAATTGGACAAGTTTGTGAGGATATGGCCACGATGAACAGTCCGCATGTGGTAGTTTTGCACTATGGTGCTTTCCATTTGGGCAACGTCAGTGCCCCTACTTTGTTGACTGATTTGGAACGCTTGGTTCAAGCCGTAATGAAGATCCTTCCAAATGCGAAAGTAATTTTTTCTGGATTACTACCTAGGGCAATATGGGACAACAGTTCAGTTTTTTGTCCTCAGCAAAACATTGCTGGGTGTTTCATCAACCGAGGCATGTGTGCCTTCATTCTTAGAGCTGGTATGTTCTTCTGTAATAATGAGAATATTAATGCCAGTAATGCTGTTAATTTTGAGGAAGATGGCATCTCTTTATCTTTTACGGGAAATGCCTTTCTATTTTGGAATGTAAGGGTTGCTTTGGAGAAGGTTATGTGAAGATTTTAGGAGTAAAGTAAGAAAAAAAAACAAGAAAAAAAATACAAAATAACAGGTGTCTGTCAAGCATCTGTAAAAAAAACAAAAAAAATTTCTCTTTTCAGAGCCAACTTCAAAGGGGAAATGGGGCACACTATTTAACTTTACATTCACCACGCTCAGATTTTCGAAATGTCCGCTGACATGGCGGTAGTCCGCGGACATGAAAATCACTACGAGGGGGTTAGTATGTTCTATGTTACATGTATATGAAGTCAGGGATATTATGGTTAAGTTGTGCTACTAAAAACCTATGAAATTCAGTGAAAAAACTTTGTTAAAGGGACGTTATGGTTCACAGTAAAACCGAAAAACCCCTGAAATTCGGCAGTTATGGTAAGATAAGCAACCAAAACTCGTGCCACTGTGCACTGCTAACACTAACACCCAGGACATCAAAGATGACATCACAAATGTCATTGATGACATCACTGATGACATCACATGTGTATGTACTTTTCATGAAAACTCTGTACAAGGGATTCTTATAATGCTGACCAAAAACTGTCAAGGATCAGTGGGATAAATATCAAGAGCTAATTAGTCCATTAAGCAATGCATTGATATAAATAGCATTCTATTATGAAGTTCTATCCAGTATAGTAAGCTACTCATGCAGAAACATAGGCAGTGTCTGCAGCATACATGATGAAGGTGCAATATTCATATATATATATTCAGTGAAAAAACTTTGTTAAAGGGACTTTATGGTTAAGTTGCGCTACTAAAAACCTATGAAATTCAGTGAAAAAACTTTGTTAAAGGGATGTTATGGTTCCAAGTAAAATCGAAAAACCCTTGAAATTCGCCAGTTATGGTAAGCTAAGCAACCATAACTCGCGCCACCACCGTGCACTGCTAAGACTAACACCCAGGACATCAAAGATGACATCACAAATGTCATTGATGACATCACTGATGACATCACATGTCTGGCTCACTATTTTTTCTTTTGCTGACATATCTAGGCCAAATGGTTTTCTTCAGTAACAGTCAGAAACTAAGAATTTTATTTTATTTGTAGACATATCCTTCTAGTAGGTTCTTACAGTAATTCCCTTAGAGTACAGTCACATCATATGAAACATATACATATGGGAAAACACAAGCTTGAAAGACAGCAATCCTTTTTGTGCATAAAGATAATCACTAGACTTATGGGCACTTTCTGATAGTTCTGTTGTTTTTTTTTATGGCTGTACTTTCCCTGTATATGGTCATATTTGTATTCATTGTACTCACACTACTTTCCTTAGGGTCCAATCACATCAAGTGATACATATACATAGGGTAAATAGCAGCTTTGAAACAGAGCAATCATTTATTTGCATGAAACTAATCAGTTAAGTTATGAATTGTTTCTGCTACTACTTGTGCTTTTTTGCTAACTTCACTTTCCCTGTATATACCCATATTGGTATGTGTTCTTGTGTCTTTGTGTTTTGTCTATAGTAATGCAATTATGTAATACATGGGTTTTATTAGCTACTTATTACATATTTCACAGTACACAAAAATCTATTAAGAAAACAATTATCATTTCAATATTCAACATATTAACATTACGAATATCATACCTTCATCTTGTACGCTGCACCCGATGTTATGTTTCTGTATGAGTAGCTTAGTATACTAGATAGAACCCCATAATAGGATGCTATTTATATCAATGCATCGTTCAATGCACTTATTAGGGTATATTTCTTGCAATGATTCTTGACACTTTTTTCGCAACATAATAAGAATCCCTTCTACACATATTTCATGAGAAGTACATACACATGTGATGTCATCAGTGATGTCATCAATGACATTTGTGATGTCATCTTTGATGTCCTGGGTGTTAGTCTTAGCAGTTAACGGTGGTGGCGCGAGTTATGGTTACTTAGCTTACCATAACTGGCGAATTTCAAGGGTTTTTCGGTTTTACTTGGAACCATAACGTCCCTTGAACAAAGTTTTTTCACTGAATTTCATAGGTTTTTAGTAGCGCAGCTTAACCATAACGTCCCTTTAACAAAGTTTTTTTCACTGAATTTCATAGATTTTTAGTAGCGCAACTTAACCATAACGTCCCTTTAACAAAGTTTTTTCACTGAATTTCATAGTTTTTTAGTAGCACAACTTAACAATAATGACTTTGACTTTATATACATGTCATATGGAACTGACTAGATCTCTTCTTATGAACTTGATGTCTGCGAACTTATTTAATGTTCGCGGACATGTACCACTACCTAAAAACTGTGGGGGGGTATGTTTGATTGTTATATCATAATATAGGAACATTTAACAAATTCAAAAAGCAGCACACAAACACATTATATATAGTAATAGATAAGAAATGTAACCCATATATGTAACACACTAACCATTCATTTAAATACAATATGTTCTGAAATGGAATATACCACAAGAAGATAAATTGGCTTCCAACATAATTACCTCACAGACACAACAGAACTGAGAACAAGACCAGACCCACTGAATACATAGGACTTATCTTACCAGAAATAGTAAGTGTACTTCATTTTACTCATATATTTATAAACTTTCTGTATTAGATTAAAAAATATATTATCTTTTTGTTTTTTTTTCTCACAGAAATGTCTAGTACTCTGGAATGGCTAGAGGACAATTTCCCACATGAAGAAATGTCACAAGATAGTGAAACTAATGGTAAACACTTTATAATATAAACCATTTATTTATTATTTTTTTATATACATTTAACATATATATTATTTTTTTTGTACAGAGCATACCAAAATAGAAAAAACTTCAGAAAACCCTGTTATGGATAACAGACTTCACAATATAGAAGAAAATATGGATGTAGTGTTGGCTAATTTTAATAATTTAAAAACTTTTGTAGAAAATCATTTCAAACCAAAAACCTCGTACCATTGCCCCACATGTACTTGTCCCTCCTCACCATATCCCAGTCAATTATCCCCAAACCCTCTCCATAATCCAAAACGTTTTGATGAGACTTCCATCCCTTCTTCACCTAATACCAATCATGTTGAAACCCCAAATTCTCCTGTTTTTGTTTCTGTTTCTGCCTCACCTTCTCTGTCATAATTTATTAATATATGTTAAATAAAGTTTAATTTTTATATTGTATTGTGAATAGGTTCCGTTTTTTTTTTATAAAAACAATAAAAGTGTCCGCGGGCAGTGCGAGTGTTCTGAAATGTTCTTACATAAACGAAAATGGAGGTGTCCTGAAGAACACCACACCTGTTCGTACTGTTCGCTAGCAAGTTGAAACTATTCTAAGAACACACGTGGTGTCCTGAAATGTTCGTAAAGAAACAAAAATTAAAGTGTTCTAAAGAACACTATATCTGTCCGTAATGTTTGCTATCAACTTAAAACTGTCCTAAGAACACAATTGGTGTCCTGAAATGTTCGTAAATAAACGAAAATGATGTGTCCTGAACAACAGTACAACTGTTCGTAGTGTTCGCTAACAACATGAAACTGTACTAAGAACACACGCGGTGTCCTGAATTGTTCATAAACAAACAAAAATTAAAGTGTCCTAAAGAACACTATACCTGTCCGGTACTGTTCGCTAGCAAGTTCAAACTGTTCTAAGAACGCTATTGGTGTCCTGAAATGTTTGTACGTAAACAAAAATGGAGGTGTCCTGAAGAACACTATACCTGTTCGTAGTGTTCGCTACCCAATTGAAACTGTTCTAAGAACACAATTGGTGTCCTGGAATGTTCGTACATAAATGAAATTACACGTGTCCTGAAGAACACTATATCTGTCCTTACTGTTCGCTACCAAGTTTAAACTGTTCTAAGAACACACGCGGTGTCCTGAAATGTTAGTTTCACGTGTGACGCACTTTTAATTACTTCAGAACCCGAACAGTGTCCGTAGGACATCAATGCGCATGCGCTAACCAATCTCCGTGCACTTGGTGTCCTACGGACAGGCGCTTCCTTCGCGGACTAGTTCGCGAATGGATCATATGACCGCGCCCACGCTCATCGTGTGTCCTGAAATGCGGACACTGTTCGTGTCCCCGAACAATTTAAAAGTACATTTTCAGTTAATCCATAATATTTTTCAATAAAATCTCACCATGGCACAAGTCCCACATAGCAATCTTGAGTTTCTATATACCTTTTGAAACTTTCCGATCCTTTTTTTGTGTTCGATCTGTCCACGGACAGTGCGTATGTCCGCGAACCGCGCACAAGCACCCCTATAAAAGACCACGCACAAGAGCTTATTCCCATTGTGTTTCTGGCTATTCTTCAGAACACAGTGATTTTTGCTGCCACCTGCAGACTACACCATCATCGAGATGGCATCCTTGGCTGCTGAACTGCCACTTGGTGCTGCACCTGCTTCAGCACCACCCCCACCCCCTCCACCACCACCACCTCCCCAAGGGCCTGAAGAGGGGAACAGGAGTGAGGATGCGGAGGAGGAAGAATAGGATGATGAGAATGAGGTAGAGGAAAACCCTACTACCCGCACTAGGCGTGAGTCTTGGGTGTGGCAGTTATTTACCATTCATGGTAATGTTCCTAAGGCTCGTGCGAACCGTGTTACCTGCAATGAGTGCAAAATGATACTCAGTCGCGGGAAGCACGGTAAGTACAGCTTTGGGACCACTACTATGAAGCGACACCTGAGGTCATTTCACTCTGGGGCTATTCGCAGGGTTGTACCTTGCGAAGAACGTAGCAGGTTGATTTCCTCTACTTCATCCTCTGTTTCTGATCCTGTCACCACAAGAACCACCTCTGTGGGACAGCGTCTTCCTCAAGCTGCCTCACAGGCCATACAGAATGCTGATGACCCTTACCTTTCGAGGGTCACAGTTGTATGTGTGTACTGTGACACAGTACTCTGCAGGGGGGAGCGACTTCGGAATGCTTTTGAGACTATCGTCTCAGAGCACGAGAAGACCTGCTCACTACTCAAATAAAACCCACTCTACATCTTCCTCTCTCAGCTCGCCCTTTCTTATCCCTGTGGTTGGTGCCCCCCCTTTACCCTCCTTTACCCTCCTCTCCTAGTGTGTCGTGTCTGAAAAACCCAAAAAAATACAAAATTACAAAAACCCCAAAAAAATAAGGCTCTTTTCAGAGCCGCCTTTCCCAGTTAAAAAATAGAAGTGAAAATAAATGAAGCAGGGCTCTTTGTATTTTTTAGAAGTCCGCGGACAGTTCGCGAACATTAAAAAAATTGGGTTGCTACTCCATCAAAACATTGTAATTTTCTCTGGAAAGAAGTGGTGGCTCTGAAAAGAGCCTTTGGGTGGTGTTTGTAAGTCAAAAATTGTAAATGCTTAACATCTACTTCAAAATCGCTGTTGTAATTCCAAAAAAGGTCGCAATGCATTTTGTACATTTCTCAGAAAAATCTGATTGCCAGCATAAGTAAGATGGACTCCATCTCTGCGAAAAATGTATGTACTACAAAACATAATATTTTCATTGTGAAAAGAAGACATGCCAAAATCTCTTAGAAAGGCACAAACAGCCTTATTAACATTGCGCCTTGCTTTTTCCATTTGTGGACCAAATGAAGAAGAACGAAGCCACATTTGTCTCTGCGCAATCCGTGAAAATATCACTTGAGAATTAGGAAACATGTCCATAACCTTCCTAAGTCCTTCTTTCATAGCAAATTGCAAAAAAATTCCAGTCACATGTCCTAAACTGTTCCCTCCACAATGAATTACAATTATGTCTGGATGTTGCTCTGTCTCCAAAGTAGCACAGAGAGGTAGCAAGTCCAACCACTTCATTCCACGTACTCCATGCCAGTGTACTTCCACATGTGGGAATCCAAGATCTACAGCTACTCCACAGCTTTCTGCATGCACCTTCAACCAATGTATCCTCGAATCTCCTAAAATCCAAACAATCTGTTTTCTGAAACACACAGCCATAGCTATCTTTTGTTCTCTCAGCAAAAAGAGTATCTGAGAAAATCTCTCCTGGCACAACACACCCACCAAACTTTCCTGACCAATCCCTTTCAGTGCTTATTCTCATTTGCATGACTTCTGAACCCAAGAATCCCCGGATGTACCTCCCGATGTCCGCGAACTACCCCCATGTCCGCGGACATATCGTAACATGAACAGCCCTTCTACCATTTCCACTACACTCTCTCTGCCATTCCCTCATTGGATGTACCTCAAAAATCACATGACCATACACCAATCACATTCAAGACATCTACATCTAACTGCATCATCATAGATCAGCACTGCAAATGTACTCTGAATCTCTCTGAGTACAAGTGTCATATCATTGGCAAGCAGCATCTACCAGAAATACTGTACAAGTTTCCAAGATTTCTACTTGCAGCTCCATGCATATCCATATGCATGAACAAAAACTTCAGGTATGCATATTTTCTGTACAGTAGATGAACACATTTTCAGATAGACTTTTAGCTTGTGTAATCTGTAAAATGAATTTACTGTATTTTTTTCAATTTCCTAAAATGAACTATCACTTATAAACCTTTATACTATTTACTTTCTTTATACACACACACTCAAATCATGTTAAACTAACATTTTTTAAATGAAATATATAGACTACATATATTCAAACAAAATTGCATGCAAACACAATCTATGTTTAAACCTTTATAAAAATACTTATACAATTTCATATTTTTTGTTTTTATTTATTTATTTACTTAATTACTTTAAATTAGACATGACATTGAGGCGCTATTACCTAGAACAGTTTACTTACAGAAATAGTGGTATTCACTAATATATTATAAATTTCACAAGACATAGTAAAGATATTTTTTTTTGCTACAGTTAGTAATTCAATACAATTTGTTAATTAAGAACATATCATATGTACTGAACTGATGCAATGTATCTTATGTAAATAAATTAGTTTAATGGTTTTAAAGAAGGCACTGAGGATTTCAAATAAAAAAATCAATATCTAAATTAAAAACAGTGCTATATACAAACAAAGTTACTAATTTGAAGCTTTTACAATTGCAGTGAAGACCAGTTTCCTGAAACGAAGCAGCCGAATTCGATGAAGAAAGAAAAACTAAGAAGTTACCTGTTAATTTAAAAAAAAAGTAAGTAAAATATCACGATAATATTTGTATTATTAATCAAATATACTATAACGTTAATACGAGCTATTTCGGTTTCTAAAAATAGAGATTTTGTACCATTTTGTCCAAAAATTTCCATGTCTTAAACAGCGATTTACAGCCAGAATGGCCCACAAATTTCTATTTTTGGACACACAAATTACCCAACTGAACCACTACAATTTTCATATTATAGAACAAACAACTGTTTTAATTGTATACATTAGATTTACTATTTGTACTTTTCCACACCACTAGCTTACTTTTTTTTGTCATCTGAACCCCAGTTTAGTAACACATAAATTCAAGAATACCTATCCCTACTAGTTTTAGTTCCCAATGCACAATCACACACCATTACATACATCTTTATCATCTTACTCAAACACTCATGCACACAGCACACATACATTCCCGAACACCACAACCCATATCTTCTTTATATTTTTCAACAGACCCTAAAGAATGCCTACCAAAAGTCAAGTCCGTAGAAAGCAAAGCAAAAGCAGAGCAAATGAAAATAAAGGTGTCCAACATAAGCATCCATCTCTAGCAGAATTTGTAAAAAAAGTTGAAACAAAACAGCTAATACAATCATTTAGTGAAACACAAGAAGTTTCAAGTACAACAACTTCGCTTCCTCTATGAAAATGTAAAACAAACCAAAAAACAATTAACAGAAAATCAGCTATCAGTACAGATAAAACTACTTCTTCAAATTTTAATATAGTGCAAAGTAAGCATACCAAGAAAAGTATTTTAGCCAAAATATACCGTCACAAAGTCCTTCAAAATCTTATAAAAACAGGAGTGAAATCAGGTTCAAAGCTTAAAACCTATCGTAGGAAATTAATCTTAGAAGCATTGATGGACAGTGCAATTCTTCTCAAAAGAAATGTATTTTACTGTTAAACAAAATGAAACCACTAACAAAACTAATAACTAAATTACAAAAAAGACTTCTCAATAAGCGAAATATCAACAGAAAGAACTTCTTAAGTATCAGCGGAGGTGAATGGAATCACACTACAAGCACAGAACCATATTTTAATGAAGAAGCGTACAAACAAAAGCAAACGAATACAATTGCCATACATAGCAGTGGTCGAGGTTATGAAAAAGTGAATAATACCATAATGGAACAAGAAGTACTTCTTACAAAAATATGCCCTGAAAGCTTAGAATTACCCCTCCATTCAACTGAATCAGAACGTCTAGTGCACAAATGGCCATGCACGTCAATGTGTAACATTCCCAAACAATGTTTCAAATCTTTACGCCAATTCCTCAATAAAAATGTAAAAAGCAAAGATAAAATCAAAATTAAATTACTGCAAAATATAGATACCTGTCCAGTGCGCAAGTACACAGGACTACAAGGACATTCATTGGCCTGCATTACAGGACCTACTTGTGAAACCACTTTCCATGATATCAAAAGGATATCAACACATCATTCAACTATAAGAAATCTAGTCTATAAACTGTACTATGCTAAAAGTCCTGCTTTAGCACTAGCACAGGCAAAGTTAAATAACATCCTTCTACATGGTACAGCAAAAGACCTACTTGAAGAAATTCACTATATCCAGAAAAAATATTTTGGAAGTGAAAGCCATTTACAGAATGAAATAGCTTTAAACCAATTAAGCAACAATTCTACACATGGCAACCTTTTGCTAAACACATACAAAAAGAAATACTAAGATTTAAAAGTACATCAGCTGAAGTACCAAACCATGTATGTGTATGTTGGCGTAGAATTTTTTATAAAAGTAACACAAAAACTGTGGACCTATCATACAAAATAGAAGACAATGAAGATTCTAAATGGTTTGAATTAGCTCTCTACCTTGTAGCAGAAAACAAATATGAAATAACTGAGCCCTTAATACTTTGCAGTTATTGCACTACAAAACTTGACAACAACCAAACTCCTTCACGTTCTATCACAAATAATTTGGAATTATACCCAGTACCAAAACCTCTGCAACAACTTAATTTATATGAGAGCATCATAATTCAAACAGCACACCCATTTCAAGCAATAATACGCCTTCAACCAAAAACAGCAAAATTACCTCCCTCTGAATTGGTAAAAGGCATTCGTGGAAAAGTAGTTTATTTACCATTAAATCTAAAAGAAAATGTGCATTCTCTAGGAGTGCAACGTCCAATGCAGCAATCTTTAATTATATTAGTAAATGGAGTACCTACAAAAGACAAAAAAATATGGCAACAGCTGGTAGATTTATATAAAGTTAGACAAGCCTTCCAATATCTTATATGAATATTACAAAGAAATTAATATTGAAGAAAACTTGAAAGATACAACTGAAATAATTCAAGAAACACAAGAAGCTGGTCAATTTGAGCTACTAGATCCTGCTACAATATCAAATACTTTAGACCATTATACAATTCATCCTTTGCACTGTAATGACACCGTACAAGATGTACTGGAAACTTACCAAATGCGTCAAACAAAAGGATCGCCAATCAGTATATGGGAAAAAAGTATGGAAGCACGTGCTTTTCCTCTACTCTTTCCTACTGGCAAAGGAGGAAGGTATGATGATAGACCTATTCAAATATCAGCTTCAGAATGTCGCTCATTACGGATGTATTCTGAAGATCCCAGATTTAGACAAAATGTGGAATACATATTCCACCTACTCTTTGAAAGTGAACTAGCAACTTTATGTTACGGAGTTGCACACATATTAAAATCAGGATCACACTTTCAAAATATGACAGCTACACAATTATTAGAGAAAGTGCAACAAAAGGATGAGGTTTTACAATCAAATATTACAAATCTATTAGCAAATATGCGTGGTACTAAAGAGTACTGGTTTCAACGTCATGGAGATGTACGTTGTATGATCAGAAACCTTGGCCCACCCACTTGGTTTGTTACATTAAGTTGTGCAGAATATGCATGGGAAGATTTACATGATTTCCTATGCATATCAAATAAAAACAAAACAAACATAGATATTCTAACACCTGGAGAACTTTGTTCTTTGGATCCTGTTAATGTTTCAAGATATTTTCACCATCGCTTCATTGCTATGCTACATTTTATTTGTAATAAAACTGTTCCTCCCCTTGGAGAAGTGCAACACTTCTTTTGGAGAAAAGAATACCAATCCAGAGGAGCACCACATATCCACATGCTTTTATGGATTAAAGATGCTCCTAAATTTGGTCAAGACACTGATGCCACTGTTTTACAGTTTATTGAAAAATATGTCACTTGTGAAATTCCATCAGAAGCCACAAATAGTGATCTTCATGCACAAATTTTACAATTTCAAAGACACAAATGTGGAAAATATTGTCGTCGCAAATACAAAAACAAAGGCAAATACTACACCAAATGCCGATTTGGTTTCCCTAGACCAGTTACAAATACAGGTCAAGTAAACAACCTCATGTCTTCAGTTAGACATAGTGTTAAAGGTAAGTCACATAAAAATACATATTACATAAAAAGAAAAGAAGAAGAAAAATATATCAATGATTATAATGCAATCATTGCCCACTTATGGAATGCAAACATAGATGTGCAGTACATTGCAGACAATTCTACTGCAGTTGCACGATATGTCACAGCATACTTAACTAAAGCAGAAAAGACAGAGCTCCAAGACCTCTGGAATGACCTGTCGTCAGATAAAACAGTATCTCAGAAATTATACAGCTTGGGCATAAAAATGCTCACCCATAGAGAATGTGGATCTTATGAAGCAGCTAATCGATTAACTGGTACTTCATTGTATGGTAAATCTGAAAATATAGTATGGCTAAGTCTTGGTCCAGCTAAATCTAGAAAAAGAGTTCTAAAATCATATGAAGATATAGAAACAATAGCCAAACATGATCCCAACAGCCAAGACATTTTAAAAAACAATTTATTGGACACATACTACCCAAACAGAAGTAATACTTTGGAAAACATGTGTCTATACCAAATAGCCCAAAACTACACATACAAAAATAATATGAAACCTGACGAAAAAAAAGGTAAATATAGAGTGACAGACTGTGAAGGCAGCTTAGTTAAACTCACTAAACCAAATTTAATTAATCATATCAAATTGTCATTGAAGACTTCTCAACATAAAGAAGTATATTACATGTCCCTGCTACAACTCTTCAAACCATGGAGAAAAGAAGAACAATTACTAGATAACTATGACTCATATGAGGATGCTTTCAAAGCAAATGAAAGCACTATAACTGATGTAAACTTTACACAGTACAAAACAATGTTGCACAATGAACAGCAACATGAAGAAGAACTCCAAGCCCAACTAGATAAGGATACTTCTGACAGTAGTCAACGTTCTGTAACAGGAAGCCAAGAACCACTGGGAGAACCACTAATAACAAATGAGGCAGAATTAGCTATGATAGAAGTAGAAAACACCATGTGTCAGTATGAAGACTTAACTATACTACAATCAAAACTAAACAATGAGCAAAGTAGCATTTTTCAAGAAGTAACAAAACAAATTGCACATGGTGTAAAACATGAAAATAAAGAATGTTCCTGCCATAATTATAAACCTATACTACTGTACGTCAGTGGTGAAGCTGGTTCTTGCAAAACATTCCTAATCAAAATCATTAGTAAGTTCCTTCAACAATTGACAAACAACAAACTGTCAGCTGTTGTCACTGCCCCCACAGGTGTAGCTGCCTACAACATAGGTGGTGTTACATTACACTGATTACTACTATTACCAGTAGAACACCAGAACAAATTAGACTATTACAAACTTTCTGCAGAAGCTGCAATGGAATTACGCAGAGTATTGAAACAAATGAAAATGCTACTAATAGATGAAGTGAGTATGGTCTCCAACCTGATGTTAGCTTTGATTCACCTCAGATTACAAGAAGTACTCAAAACAGACTATGAAGAGCTCTTTGCAGGAAAACACATTATTGTTTTTGGAGATCTGCTTCAATTAACACCAGTAAAAGGTGAACCTATTTTTAAAACATTAGGGCACAAACTCTGCCGTAAAACTGTTGGCAGCATTGGAAATGTCAACCTTTGGCAACATTTCCAATGCAGAGAATTAACAGAAAACATGCAGATCTAACTTATGCCAACATTTTAAAAAGTTTGAGAGTTGGTATACTTTCTAAAGAAGCAGAAGCAACATTGAAAACCCGGCACATTAATGCACTTTATGGCCATAATGCATGTGCTACAGATGTTATGGAACAATTAGCCCACAAAAATCTCAATTGTATGGCCTTAATGCCAACTCTTGCAAGCTGCCTCAAATTCAATGAAATAATGTTAAGTAAATAAATGCAACCAATAATGGAAATTAGCGCCACAGACAAACTAGATGTACATGGTATGACACTACCCATGTGTGACCAAGCCACAACAAGACTAAATAATTTAGAAAAATCAATCTCAAACACAGCAGGCTTAGAAAAGATGTTAAAATTATCCTTAAATTGCAGAGTAATGCTTAAACGTAACCTTGACGTGGACCAAGGACTAGTTAATGGAGCACTGGGTACAGTTGTTGGCTTTCAAACATACCCACGTGACAACAAAATTCTGTTTGTCAATATACTCTTTGACAAACTTTCAGAAGTAAAACGGATAGGACGCTCAACAGCTAGATTCCTTCTCTTCAAAGATATGTATGTAAGCAGAGAACAATTTTCTCTAACTCTTGCATACGCAGTCACGATTCATAAATCACAAGGTCTTACCCTAGACAAAGCAATGATAGATATTGGTAACACAGTCTTTAAAGAAGGCATGAGCTACGTAGCACTATCACGCTTATGTACACTTGACAGTCTATTTCTAATCAACTTTGATGCAAGTAAAGTAAACACTGATATTCCTTGCATTTTAGAATATAATAGACTTCGCTCACTATACACTCCCCATCTAAACACATATTCTGTTCCACAAAAACTAAAACGTTGTAAAAGAAAACTAAATCAAACAGAAATGCAACAGGACGTCACTGCAAATCCTCCAAAGAGAGTAAAAGAAACTAATACTTCATCAAGTACCACAAACAAAAAAGAATCAATTAGAGAAAGTAAACCAGGTACTTCTTTAAAGAAGGAAGACAAACTCCAAAAAAAGCAGTTAGATACAGAACTACCTGGACCATTTAAATTCTCAAATATAGTTGGTGTAAGTTGCTATGCAAATATAGCAATGAATATTCTATTTCAATTACCACCAATTGTTGACAACATTTACTTACACTTTAGAGACCCATTGTGTATGCAAATGTTAGTACTTCATAGAAACGCAAAAAACAATCCTGACAACACATATAGTGTTTATGGAACAAGACAAGAATTGGACTACTGTGCTGGAATGGTGAAATTCACTATAAACTCACAGGAAGATCCACAAGAATTTTTAATGTACTTACTACAAGTACTGGAAAACAAAAACATACCTATAAAGGAAATCTTACAGATTTCATACATGTGGAAACATACATGCACTCTGTGCAACTATGTGACACAAGAAGAAATTCCCAATGAACGCTTTATATATATATCAATACCAAATTGTGAATCCATTCCATTTCAGCAACTTGTACAAAATGCAAACCATGGTAGATTATGCTCTACCTGCAATTCAGATAATCGCTTCACGTTAGTAATACAAACATATAGTAAATACGTAATACTAATGCTTCTACGTTACAATGCAGATGGTACCAAAAACAACTGCAAGCTGACTGGATTCACACATAGTCAAATATCACTTGGTAAGAAAACCTTCACAACAATAGGTATAATCTACCACGCAGGAGCCACAACCAATTCAGGGCACTACACGGCATATATAAAAAAGAAATGTGGATGGTTTGAATGTAATGATAGTACCATTACTCTAAAGCAGAGATTACCAGCAAATCTTACAAATGCTTATTTGATGTTCTTAAAACTAAAATTTGATAAATAAACTGTATTTAAACCTTTAAGTAAATTTGTGTTAAAAAAATATAAACTGTTAGAATACTCCAAAAGCTATCTAACCGCTCAAAGATTCTACAACAACTAATAAGATAAATGAATACCACTAAATTAGACAAAAAAATACACAGTTAGAATACGCCAATTGGTATCTAACTGTCCCAAAATTATAAATTTGTGTTAAAATAATATAAACTGTTAGAATACTCCAAAAGCTATCTAACAGCTCAAAGATTCTACAACTAATCAGATGAATGAATACCACTAAATTAGGCCAAAAAATACACAGTTAGAATACGCCAATTGGTATCTAACAGTCCCAAAATTTAACAATATCCAAATAGATAAATCAAAACCACTAAAATATATTAAAAAAATAAACAGTTAGAATACGCCAATTGGTATCTAACTGCTCCAAAATTTTATAATATCAAAACAAATGAAGAATTGGTTACTGCTCCAAAAAAATACAAAGCAAAGTATAAAGCATTAGCCAGAAACAACAAGTGAACACTGAAAACAAACAAACAAATAAACTGTAGCATAACAGAAAAAGTTTATTTTTTTAATCCAACATGGATTTTTTTTTCTCCCACAGACCCAATGATTTTAGCAACGAATACAGAAACTGAGCAAATTGCACAGTACTCTGATTTGTACTCTACTAAATATGAGGGTCGAAAAAAAATAAAAGTATATTGCTTATACAATGTAATAAGTCATTACAAAATACTAATACTAACATGCTATTTTCTTTTATCACAGAAATGAAGAAGAAAAACATGGACTCCCATTACTAGACCAAACAGTAAGTATACAATAATAAGGACAACCATAGCAGCATATCACATCCATAGTATCTAATACCTTTGTTCCTTATACATTTGTTTTTCACCCAAAGTTATAAGCAAATATGAATGTGATATGCTGCGGTGGTTGTTGCCAGGGCATAGAGTCTCGGGTGCATGGCCAAATGGCCATGCACCCGAGACTCTATGCCCTGGCAACAACCACCGCAGCATATCACTTCCATAGAGTCAAACATTTCAACTATGATCTATTGGAAACTTTTAATGTCCGCGAACAATGTGAGTGTTCTTAGAACACTTTGAACTTGCCAGCGAACAATACGGACACCGTTTTCAGGACACCCCCTACGAACATTTCAGGACACCGGGAGTGTTCTCAAAAACGTCTTCAGAACACCCCCATTTTGTTTATTTGCGAACATTTCAGGACACCGTGGGTGTTCTTAGAACACATTCAACTTGACAGAGAACAATACGGACAGCGTCCTCAGGACACCCCCTACGAACACTCCCCGGACACCGCGAGTGTTCTTAGAAGCGTCTTCAGAACACCACCATCTTGTTTATTTGCGAACATTTCAGGACACCGCGAGTGTTCTTAGGACACATTCAACTTGACAGAGAACAATACGGACAGCGTCCTCAGGACACCCCCTACGAACATTCCAGGACACCAGGAGTGTTCTTAGAAGCTTCTTCAGAACACCACCATCTTGTTTATTTGCGAACATTTCAGGACACCGCGAGTGTTCTTAGGACACATTCAACTTGACAGAGAACAATACGGACAGCGTCCTCAGGACACCCCCTACGAACATTTCAGGACACCGGGAGTGTTCTCAAAAACGTCTTCAGAACACCCCCATTTTGTTTATTTGCGAACATTTCAGGACACCGCGGGTGTTCTTAGAACACATTCAACTTGACAGAGAACAATAAGGACAGCATCCTCAGGACACCCCCTACGAACACTCCCCGGACACCGTGAGTGTTCTAAGAACAGTTTCACTTTGCTTGCGAACAAAACGGACACATATTGAGTCCTTAGAACACCCCCCAGTCAGTTTATTTAGAACATTTCAGAACACCTGTGATGTCCGCAAACAAATCGAATACAAAAAGAACGTCTAACACTTAAAAAACACAACTTTCATCCTATCTCATACACTCCCACCCTCCCCAAACACTCCTACATACAAACACACTCTACTAAATACACATTTTGAACAAAGTTTCACCGCGCTGTCCGCGGACGTTCGCGAATCCAAGATGGCGGGCGCTACCGAAAAATCTGACGCGCTTCACGCTCCACGCCGTCCAATCCGTGAACACGGTGCATGTCCGCGAACATCACGCAAGACGATTGGCCAATCAGGACACTGTCCGCGGAGCGAACAGGGAAGTGTGTCCGCGAACCGAACACAGATATCACTAATTTTTTTTGACCTACTTTTTGGTCATTTTAAAAAAAACTACTGGACGGATTTTCACCAAATTTGCAAAAGCACGCTTTCGGGACCAAGCCGCTGCTCCTGGTCCAAATTTGGTGGAAATCCGTCCAGCGGTTTGGGCTGTAGGCGCGAGCACATTTTCTTTCCCATTCAGTCTATGGGAAAAAATAAAGTTTTGGGACCCCCCCTGGACGAATCCTCACCAAACTTTGCAAAAAAATTCACAGTGACCCAAATACTTGTTTTGCAAAGTTTGGTGAGGATCCGTCCAGGGAGAGCGAAGTTATAAGCCACCCAGAAAGTGCTCTTCCTATGGAAACAGCAACTTAACCATAACTACATGGCCACTACCGTGGCCATGTAATATATATATATATATATAGGTTCAATATTTTGAGTGATATACCACTCATACCACACCCCTTCTCAAATATCCCAGGTCCCGATGGACCAGGAATCAGGCTGGTTGGTAAAGGTAATATGTATTTATTTATTTAAAATTCAAATCAAACATATAATTTTTAATATGGATCAGCAATCACCGATGTGGTGACAATAACAGATAGGAAGGTATGTAATGCACTTAAATTCACTCTTTAGCAAAACACAGCTAGAAAACACCAGAGAAAATAACACTTTTGGCTTTTTTGGAAAGATAGCACTTAAGTTAGGATTTCCCCCTGCAATATTCCTCAACCCACAAATAAACAATTCTAAATAGATATAGGGAAGCAGCAGGTAATCAGGAATAAGGAATAGAAAACAGAATTCGAATCCAACCTTCCCTCCCCAAATAACAGAGAAAAACGGATTTGAAATCTTACACTTAAAAATGACATTCGGAAATGGCTGGGTAAATGAATGAATGTGTGCAAAAATCCTTAAATCATGAACAATTTCTAGGGGAGCAACATTGGAAAGATACTAACAACCATGAGCTGTAGTTTGAGCGAAAGTAAACACTTTGAATCTGAATGGGAGGTTGAAATTAGTTTAGAATGAAAATCACACATGTAAAACTTTGCAAAATTGTGGATTCGAGTCTAAAATCAACCAAACGTGAGTTTGGTGGTAGCTATAGGTCTTAGGTATAATCCAGAGTTGAAATTAAGTCTCTAGCTATTAAACTGGGGAAGATATGTAAGGTTGAATGAGAGGCGTTTTTAGAAAAATCGGATGGTGAAAACAGAAACGAAACTCAGTTTGGACAAGAAAATATTTACTATAGTTTTACTCTATGCTAGAGCATTACGGCCAGAATACCGAGGAGGGACACAGTAAGCTCTAGAGTTGATTCATGACTTCAACACCAGATCCCTAGTGGCCCCCTGGCAGAAACCAGTCGGATCACTCGAAATAGGATTGATAGTTTAAGATTTACACAAGATAAAAATGACTAAAGAAATTGCGCTTAGCAAGAGAAATCAAGAACAGGATTGCAATAAGGATTCTGACAATATTACAAGTTATTAAGGTAAGGATAGGATGGTTTAGAGATTGGGAGGAGACAAGGCAAGGCAAGGTATGCTATGGTTCTCTATGATTCCTATTAATACTTACAGTCCACTTTAATTTAGGATTTTGGACCGTCAAGGGTTCTGGTGATCACACGGATCGGGTCTAACCAAGGACAGCTGGGCAACTCTGGCGGGACAGGATCATCTGGGCCGTTCTGGTCACCGGACTTCACTGGACTGCACTGGACTGCACTGGACTGGCCCTTCTGGTTACTGGAGACTGGAGATCAGTGGGATGGCGAGTTTGGAGCAGGCATGCATCTAGTAGTAGCAAGCCAGGTTGGATCAGGATGCTTCCCTTGGGATTTTGGAATTTTTTGAATTTGAGGCCTAGCTGAAAAGGGGTTCAGCAATGCATAGGTCTTGGCTTTGCAATGAAATCTGGATTCAGGATCAAGCAGGATGAAGAAATCAGGAACAGGATGCCATGCAGGAAATCAGTAAGAAAGTCAGGAATCAGTGTGTGTTGTGTGCTGTCAGGTTCCCTTATTTATCATGCCAAATGACATCAGTACAGTGTATGGCAGGGGCAGCCTTACTACTCCCGCCTCTAATAACAGGATTGGGCAAGGTAGAAGTCTCTTCCTAGCTCTTCGCTGATTGGATCACAGAAAAAAGATGTCATGATTATGGGGTGATTTTTACAATGACTAGAAACCTCCCCTAGCCACTGGAACCAAAATCTAATTTTGCCATAAATACATGTTTATACAGTTATAACCTCTGAGAAAATCAGATACACAGGTTACATACTTTGTGGGTCATATTTCAATCCAAACCCCAAGTGTGTGGGACCTGGTTTGTCTTTCTGCTATATTTTGGCAATTTTAACCATGAAAGATTTGGCCTAAAATTTCACAACTTTGTACACAGATGAGCATTTACCCCTGGAATGTGTGTACGAAATGTTGTGTTCGTAATATCAATACTTTCCTTGCAATCTGTTATTCTTTACAACTTCTGTTCCTTATGCAGTAATGAGTTCTACCAAGTTTTCAAAGAAAGAGCATGAAATTAGATTTAAAACTACAAATTTTTCAGACTTTTCCTCATTCTTGCTACAAAGTTAAATGTCTTTAAAGTTCAGTTACAAAATAGGCTTTTTAAAACCAACAGGACGTCGATTGTCACTTCATCAGTTTTTTTTCTTTTTCCCAACTGCAAGCAAATGTCATTTCTTTTGAAGCAGGATGAGGGGCCTCTCTCTTGATTGAAGTTTACTGCCCCTCACACTTGACAGGTGAGAGTCTCAGCCTGCTATTGCCCCAGCCTGGATCAAAGACGAATGTCTGATGAGATTTGTGAAGTCCCTTTCTCCTGGTACATTCAAAGCCTCCAAGCAAGCAATTAGCCTTTCCTGTGCCAGAAGTTTATGAGGTGTCACCCTTTCTCAGGGCTAGCAACTGGCAGAGCAAGTTGTTTTTATTTTTTTTATATAGTTTGCCAACTCAGCCTAGGTTTTAGCTCTGATTTTCTCCTTTTAAATCTTGATTTTAAACCTATGGAATTAAAACAGTTTATAGATGTATTTTTACGAGCAACAATTCCTTTTACATTTCTAAGTAATCAAGCCATTACACAACAATGTACTTTTAAATAGGCGATTTTCCCCCTTGAGTCAGGAAAAAGCACATTTTACTATTTCTTTAAATCCGGTTTTCATCTCTAGCAAATATACACTTTCTGCAGCTGTAATTCTTTTCTTGAGTGCTGGCGTTGTTTTGCAGAATACATACAGTTACAGACATCTATTTAGAGTCTTTATCTGGACAGCTGATTCTTGATACTGTTGCAAAGAAAATAGATATGTTTCCCGTGTAAAATGAAAACGAAGCCCCCGGTTGATTTTTCAAAGATACATTGCACAGGAGCTGTCATTCAAATGAGGCCCGGTTCATCTGAGACACAATGAATGATCCTGGGCATTGCAAGATCTTTTTAATCACAATGATTCATAAGAAATTGATGAATTTAGCACCAAGCAGCACTTTTAAGGTTGAGAAAGTGTCATTTTAAAGAGGCATTTTGGGTTTTCAGCAAAATACTGCTGCCTCTTTCACTTCACTCCATGTTAAATGTTGCAGAGCACACTGGCACATTCCTGCATTGAGAACCCTGTTCCACCCCACCTAAAATGTGTGTGGTAGGGTGGTGCAGCCATTTTCTGGTTGTTTCAAAAACACAGTTTAGAGATTTTGGCACGCACAGGAGTCAGCATGGCTTTTCTTTTTTATCCAATTCGTCCTGTAAATGATGTTGTAAGAGGCACTGTTTTGTACCTATTATTTCAGTAAAAATATCTTAAAGGGTAAACAGACATGTCCCAAAGCAGTATAAATATTTAGAAAATCTTACCAAACATTAGTCTTATTCCCATGCCAAATTCTCACGAAGGACCTTTCCCACTCACTTCACACAATGCCCATCCTCCCCACAAAGTTGAGGCACATCTACGCTGCTCACAAGCAACCTATCTATGCTCCTCATCCGTGGCCAGTCTCTGATTCTCACCTAACTCCCATCCCTTCACCTCATCTGATGCATACACCTGATAATCAAGGCTGATTTTCTCTGTCACATGTGGCCAATTTTTGCTCTTGCCTGAGGTCCCTCTCTTCTTCTCTCCCCATTTCCATCTGTGCTTCTCAAATGAGGCCCATCCAGAAGCCCCACCTGAAGCAATCGCTGATCATTGCTGAGTTCCATTCCCGCTCCTCACCTGAGGCCCATTACTGATCCTTGTGTGAGGGTCATCGCTCCATTCATCAGCTCTTCATGCAGGCCCATCCATGAAACTCGGCCATGTCCGATTATGTTTGTAGCCTGAGGTATGTTCTGCTCTGCACTTGATGACCATCCCAGTCTTTACCTGAGACATAGTCCATGCTCCTAACTATAAGCCTGCATTTGCTTCTCAATCTGGTCGGCACATGGATCTGCTGAAAGTAATATTGGCTCATCTAAAAATTGTCAGTCTTTCCATGGAAGGTCAGTCCATTCCACTGCCATTTTGGATCACATGAGAAAATGCATTTGTAAGTGCTCTTAGTTTTATATCATGTAAAATAACACCACAGACCCAAAATAGACATCACACAGATATCAAAAGTGAGTTATGTCCCTTTTCATATTGCACACATTTCTTTTGGTGGCTTTTAAATACCCTTGTAAAATGCAGATAGGGTACAATATTCTGAAAATACACTAGGTGAAGCATAAACACACTACGTGTATGAACATTTTCGACAAGAAATGTATTGGCCACCCAGGGACAATATGCTTATCATCACCATTTTGACAAAATACAAGAGACACCTAAATTCCTTCAAGAAGCCCACCACAAGTGCAATAAATCCTCTGAACTGAAATGCAAATGGTCACCTAACACCTCCCCTGCGCTCGTTCCCTCAGCCCTAAGGGAAATCATTATCTTCAGATACATGATATGATCTTTTCTTTATATCGCGCCCATACCCAAGTGTTTCAGGGAGCGATACATCTATATCAGGGCATCGCAAAGGTCACACTCAAGACATCAGACAAAGAAAAAACATTCTTTGAAATTGCAAATGAACTTCAATTGTTATTAATTTAAGATGAGTCATATGCTGTGACTACATAGCAGTTCTCAGCACTGAATACTCTCATTTAAATCAACTCAAACATGTTAATCAAGTATATGTTCAATCTAACCTTTTACATACACACAAAGGACGCCCAAATGTTCCACTTCCCTCATGTCACGACCCAAGCAAGATGGTTTCATTTCTTTGGGTTCTGCAAACACAGTGCCCTTCAACCCAAAAGGTAATCTGTGTTACTCAAAATGAAAGAAAAATCAGAATTCAGAAGGGTCAATTTAATGATCGGCAAAAGAGGGGAAATCTGAGAATCACACATGTATTAAATAAAATATAAAGTGGAGCATAACGGAAGCAGTACAATTGGGGATGAACACCTGTCAACTAGTCTTATCTACCACATCTTGTATTCCAACGACAAACACCTTAACATATCTCAGAGTTAAAATCAAGAACACACTAGACGCAATGATCAAAATAAACGAGACACTCTCCTAAAAGACTTCAAACCAAATATGAACCAGTGGGCTAGCCTGCCGCTCTACCTAAAGGGTAAAATGTTCCTCTTTAGAATCGTCTCGAAGTCCAACTATTGTGCACGCTCACCATGCTACCAATGGCAGTACTAGAGAAATACTTTAAAAAGTTACTCAGGATGTTGCCTGCTTAATGGCAAAGATAAAAAAGCAAAAATTAAACCTCAATTTTTAACGAGACTGAAACACAGAGGAGTCTTACATTTCCCGGACTTCCGACTCTATTACTGGGTGACTAACCTGGCATAAATCATCAGAATAAATGTGGAGGGCTCAAACAAACCTTATGGGCGCAATATGAAAGCTACCTCCTTAAGCCCTTCTCAACCGTTTGAGTTCATGTTCCAGAAAATAAAAAAAACTCATAATGTGCTCCTGCAGCAGACAAAGTTAATATGGTCCACCATATGCAAAAGGGAAGGCATCAACGTGACCCTCACTAAGCTGGGACCTATGTGTTATATGGTCTCTTACTAATAGATATGAAACTATTGTTTTGGAAAGAATGGGACCAAGGAGGTCTAAGATATCTAGTACAATGTTTCACAGAGGGGACCCTGGATTCTTTCGATTGTCTCACAGAAAAACAAGTTGCCCAGGAGAGACGTTTGGAAACACCTGCAACACAGCAGATGTCTATGGGTTCAACAGGGGTGTCTTAACAATGTCACTGTTTCCTTCACTTCTTATGCCATCTACCTGGTAACACAGGCAGCAGTGAAACAAGAGTCTATCAATACATGTGCCCTTTTACAAAAGAAATTGGCAGACACGACCCTTGAGGAAAAAGGGCAAAATGAGCTAAATATAACCATAGATGAGTACGACTGGCCAGTGATTTTAGATGGTTGGTGAAAAGGTGTGAGAGACGCCTATGCAAGGCTGATAACTTATGATATAGTATGATATGATGAGTCATTTATAACGCACCTGTCAACAAGTGTTTCTAGACATGACAAGACAATGGAGGGAAGACAATTGGAGGACAAGACAAACAATCATACTAGGCCTTGTGTCATTCAAATCGTGCAAGTGCAAGAATGAGAAGTGCAAGGGGAAAGGGAGGGGGAAGTACAAGGGAGAGGGGAGGGGAAAACAGGTCAGCCAGGTTAGCGTGGCTCTGGGTAGTGCAAGGAAGGGACTGTAGGGTTTTAGTTACAGCCCCTAAGTGCATTGTAAGCCCAGAGGCAGTGCAAGAGTGACTGATCAAGAAAGAAACTGGTACCCAGTGAGACTTTGAGGGTAGCCAAGCAAACAGTGGGTATAGCAGACAGGTAGGTCAGGTAGGTCAGCAGGGAGGGAGAGAGAGAAAGAAGAAGAGAAGAGAAGAGGAACATTTTGAGCTGCTTCCAGAACTTCACATGGTCCGGCTCAAGTTTGAGAGGGGCAGAGAGGCCATTTCAGCGGGAGACACCTTCAGAGGAGAGAGATCTACCCCCCACTCTCTGCCTGGAGAAGTACCTAACCCTTAGAGAGTTGGAGGTAGCTGAGCAAAGGGCTCGAAGGAAGCTATTTTGGAAAGGAGCGTTGGATGTAGCATGGGCCCCGGCCCCAGAAAGCCTTGTGGACAATGCAAAGGGTCTTGAACTGATCCTTGCAGCCACCTTGCAGCCACCGGGAGCCAGTGGAGACATTTCAGGGCTGGAGCGATACGGTCCCTGGGCTTCAGGTAAAGATAAGTCTTGCAGTTCTGTTCTGAATTAGTTGCAGAGGGTGGAGAGTAGGCAGAATGAGAAAGAGGTTGTTGCAGTATTCTAGCCTAGAGAGAACCAGGGCTCTGGAGACAGTGATCTTCTGGGGGAAAGTTAGAAAGGGAAGAGTCCCTTTCTGGAGATGCAGCGGGTAATGGGACTTGGCGATGTCAGAAGTGTGCAGAGAGAATGAGAGAGTGGAGACTAAGATAACACCAAGGTTTTATGCCTTGCAGGAAGGCTAAGGAAAAGGGCCCAAGGCAGGCGGCCTCAGTGAGAGAGGGACAGTATGGTCAGAGGTCCCAATGAGAAGGATCTCCATCTTACTGGCATTAAGGCAGAGATCGTTGGAGGTGCACCAATCCTGAATCGTGGCTAGACAGTCAGGAATGAGTGAGAGAGTAGAGGATGCTGAGTGGAGCCTGAAGGAATGCTGAGTGTAATCCACATAACACTGAACGTTAGAGGAAAAGGTAGAGATCAGGTGGGCCAGAGGGGTCAAGTAGAGGTTAAAAAACCAGGGTGAGAGGATAGATCCCTGGGGAATGCCACAGGTAGAGAGAGAGGTGGCGGAGAGAAGGGGACCAAGTTGGACCTGGTAGGGGCGGTCCAATAGGAAGGAGGTCAGCCACTCTAGGGCCTGATCCGTCATGCCCATGTTCTCACAGTCGATTGATCAGGGTGGCATGGTGGACCATGTCGAAAGCAAGGTTAGATAACAGATATTCATAGGTGCTCAGGAGAACAGTTTCTGTGTCTCTGGCAGCTCTGAAGCCAGACTGATGGTCATGGAGACAACCAACAGATTCAGTTTGGAGAGTACGCTCGGAGATGGAAATCATTGCCAAGAGTTTGCCCAGGAAAAGGGGGATGGAGACTGGGCGATAGTTTGCCCGGCAAGTAGGATTGGCAGACAGCTTTTTGAGGAGGGTGTGCATAAGTGAGTGCTTAAGGGTAGAGGGGAGATTCCAGTGGCAAAAGATTGATTACAGAAATCAGCCAAGGCTGGAGCGAGGATGTCAATATGGTCCTTGATGGTTCTCGAGGAGCAGGGGGGTTGACACTTTCATAGATTGGACTTGTCTAGAAATCTTGTCAGGTGTTGTCAGAGAGAGAGAGGAGAAAGGTGGAAGAGAGCAAGAGATGGCCAAAGGGGGGCCAAGGGCGGAAGAGGGAGAGGAAGAGGAGATAGAGGACAGGATGTCCTGAGTTTTAGCTGAGATGTGAGATGCCAGAGCTGTACGGTCGGATTGGGATGGGACAGGAGAGGTAGAGACTGCAAAAGAATTGGCCAGTTCCTTGCAGATTAAAGAGTTTGGCTGTGTTGTTAGAGGTCGCAGAGACGCAGGCTTGAATGGGTGCTCTCTTCTTTGAAAGGACAGAGAGCCTGTATTGCCTTTGGAACAGGCAGCAGGCCAGTTTGTCAGAGGATGCACCGAAGCCCTCCATTTCCTCTCAGCCACCCTTCACTTACATTTTAGGACTGCGAGGTCGGAATCATACCAAGAGTTGCACTTGGAGGTAGGCTGCAGCCGGATTCTCATGACAGGGGCAAGGATGTCCATGGTGTTGGAAATAGAGAGATACAGATTCGATAGAGCTGTGTCAGGGTACGAGTCTGCCGCAGGAGTAGGAGGAGCAGAGAAAGTAGAGACAAAGACATGCGCTGACATGTGCTTCATGGTCCAAAAGACTGAGAAGGTAGGTGGCAGTGCTGGGGGGGGGCTTTGCCTGAGTGATGGAGAGTTTCAGATGAGAGGAGAGTAGAAAGTGGTCACTCCAGGAGAGCAGGGGTGAGAGGATTAGAGAGGGGGATGTCTGAGGTGATGATAACATCCAAAGTATTTCCGGCACAGTGTGTTGTGCCAGAGGGCAGACTGGAAAGAGAGAGTGTGTCACAGAGGTTGGGGAAAAGCCCATAGGGGGATTAGAAGCATCAAGGTGGATGTTGAGATCTACAAGGAAGAGAAGTTGAGAAGTAGAGGCAAAGAGAGAAGAAGAGAGGTTGGCCCATTCAGATAGGAAGTGGATGACCTGGCCAGGTGGCCTGTAGATGGTCGCCACTGTTTGAGAGAGGCCAGGAGAGATAGAGAGTCTGCATAACAGACAATCAAATGAGGAGTAGGCCTGCGTAGGGATGACACAGGCCAGGACCAACTCCAGAAAGATCAGGGCTACTCCGCCTCCAGGACGGTTGGTTCTGGGTTTGGAGAGGATCTTGTAGCCAGAGGGAGGAGAGTGTCAAACTTTGTGACAGAACTGGCCTTAAGCCATGTCTCGGTGAGAGCAAGGACATCTAGGTTGAGTTCTTCGAGGAGGTGACAGATGTCAGAGGAGTGTTTGACAGCAGAACGTGTGTTGAGTGTAGCAACTCGGAGCAGGTTGCCACATTTGAAAGACTTTCGTGGAGGGGTACAGGCTTGAGGTACACCCTGCAGAGGTGGTAGAGGGGCGCGGGAGTCGGCAGAGGAGGAAGATGAGGGTGCCAGAGATGTGGCAGAAGGAGTAGCAGGATAACAGAGGAAGTTGATAAAACGCGAGAAACGCCTATCAAAAAAGAGGACATTGGGCTGATGGCCCAGAACCAAGACGGTGCCATTCAGATAGACATTAATGATGGTATTGGAGGAGTGGAAGGGGGGCAAGAGGACCTCACACCTAGTGCCACCATTAATGGGAGAGGAGGAGAAAGGAGAGAGAACAGAGACCATATGAAGGGTCCATAGGTCTGGAGATGGGATGACAAAGAGGATGTCAGGGAGAGTCCTTCTGGAGGAAGCAATGGTGTAGGTATCAGCAATAGGGAGGCCTGGGCTGAAGACGAGGATGTCCCTCTTGAACCTCTTCCTTCCAGATTTAGTAAGAGGGATAGGGTAAGAGATAGAGTAGCAGTTAGAGAAAATGGGAGAGAAATAGAGCACCATAGGGGGTGTGAAGGAGGAAGGTGGAGGAGAAGGGGCTGTGAGAAGAGAGAGATGCACATCCCTGTAGCCCAAAACTCAGAATGCGCAGTGGGAGAAGGAGGAGGGGGGCCGGGGTAACAACAAAGGAAGACACAGGAGGGGAACAAGTAACTCACAACAATGAGCTACACGCCTTCCGTGCGGGTGGGCATCTAAGTGGGAGTCTAGCAAGAACCAGCAACAATGTCAAACCGGAATGCAAAAACACCCAGATGCAACTTTCCCAGAAGGGGGAAAAAGGGCAAGTTTTTGAGCACAGCACAATACAAAACACCCAGATTTGACTTTCCTAGAAGGGGAAAAAGGCTAAGGTGTTGAACACAGCACACTACAACACACCGAGATTCGACATTCCCAGAAGAGGGTAAACAGGATACTTTTTTTAGCATAGCACAATGCAACACACCCCTATTCCCAGAACTTGCAAACTGTTACACAGAGCCTACTGGTACCCTCTATGCCTACACAAGGCCAACTTCACACTGACCGACTGTGTTGGAGAGGTTGCACCCACAAAGGGACACTTGGTCAAATGTTATACTGCTGCCCAGTATTAGCGACTTATTGGAGAATAGTCAGAAGATCAATTTTCTTGGTCCTGGAATCCCTGAGGACAAGACAGAAGAGTTTTCAACGTGAAGACACACAGCTCTTCAGCACCAACAAGAGAAATGGAGCCAACTTGCCCTTGGCAATGCCAGAAGGATAATTACAAGGTACTGGAAGGACAACACTTGAAACCTATATCGATAATGGACAGACCTAATGCTACAGGTTGCTGCTAATGAACAACTGTTTCTTCAGGGATCCCTAGTCGAACTGAATGTGATGCTATTATGGACACGTGTCTAGACCTACAAGGTCTTTAGTGCTAGGAAAGTAGGGCCTCATTACAAGTTTGGCAGTGCAAAAAAAAGTGACAGTAATGGAGTTACTGCCACTTTTCCTGCACTGCCAAATTATAGTTTTTGCAGGATTATCACTGGCAGAATTACCGAGTGGTAATTACAGCGATTTGTGGAGGGAAAGTGGAGGATTTACCTCAAGCATTTTGCTGGAGGAAAGTCCTTTACTTTTCCTACACAAACTGCTGGAATTATAACTCAGCAATTCTGGCGGTGAAAACTCCACGACAAATCCCCAATGGAGTCCTATGGATGGACTCCATAAATGGGGACTAACACCATCCTACTACCACTTGTGATCCCATGGAAAACCCACTTGATCAAGTTGAACTAAATGGTAAAGGATTTTAGTGGTAATTCAGTGAATAACCACCAAATTATTACTAGACTCGTAACAATGACCTTACTTATCTGCCCAGACTAAACTTGTACCAAGTTACATTTTTTGAGATCGCTGTGCAATACTTGTGAATATCTATGCACTAGGATGTTGGCTCAACGATTGATTACACTAAAATCCTAATAAAAACAAAATTACAAAAACATGTAATTTGAACCAAATTGGTTGAACACAGTGCGTAGAAAGGAGAATTTACATCAAGTGATAGTCTCTAGGGGGCTACAACAAACTTGGACAGAGGGAATAGGTTGCAAAACATTATGTAAAAGGACAGAAATACTTGACAAACTAAAAAAAAAGTCAGTAAAAGCAATAGTTCTAGTATGTCATTATTATTTGACATGTGTCGATTACATAGCCCCCACCATCTTTAAGAGACAAAATCCCAGACTTTTACACAGATGATATAATCATAAAATAAAGAATCCAATTTGAAAATTAGAATATTGCAGAAAAAATTAGATAAGTATTAGTCGCCAATCAGCCTAACGCTTTTCAAATGCACTTGTGAAATGTATAATAATGATAACCTGTCAAAATGGAGTACTGTATTATCCTTGCTAAACTAATTATGTTTTAAATCTGCAGAAGTTCTCCCATTTCTTAATCCAAAAATAAAAAGACCCAAGCAATTATTTTCCTACCCTTAATTCAACACCAAAATGCAAAGTATGCAATCTAACTAAAGTATGCAATCTAACTAAAGCAGATTTTGATTGTGGGAGCCGTTTTTGCCTTCCTCGCACTAAGGCTGCCGGGACATTGCCTCTTTTTTTTAATGAAGACATCCTGTAGGTTTCTCTGATCTGGATGGAATAACTTCTGAAGAGGTCAGTCACATCAGGAAGACCGCAGAAATTGCGTGTTGGGCAAACTGTATAAAACGTCACACACAATTATATCAAAGTCGCCAAATGCCAAAGGCCCTCGATTATTTGTGTTCGCTTCTAGCGCCTATATTTTACCACATCAATGCAGTATGTTGCACCAGATGTTTACTGGACTTCTATTTTTCTTTGAGGGTCTCTGGGGCACGACTTCATTCACCCACATATACAAAGACCAGATATTCACCCACATATACCAAAGACTGAGCTGTTTCTGTCAAGTTTATATGAACGTTGCAGTTTGTGGTTGAGAATGCGTGTTGAGCTCACACAAGCCAAGCAGAGCAGTGGAGCTAGATTGATCCTTTATACTTGCTTCCAAACTCCTGTTCCTTAGTAAAAGGCCACCTTTGTCCCCGCCTCGGCCCCAGTGGAGATATGTTTTTTCCTCCGGTATAGCAGAATGTGCAGCCGGAACGTTGGACCAATCTACCACAGTTTCCAGTTCAAACTGTCACTGTCTGTCCACTGTTTGCCCTTCTGTGCAACTCTATCATCTATGTTGATCCCTCAGTAGCATCTCCACTCCAGCTTGTCCACAGACCCCTTGAGCAGCTTTCATCCCTAACAGATAGGCTGGCAAGAGGGAGGGTGATCATTGTTTATTGTAGGACAAACATTTGGGGTGGTCAGGGGGGGGTTTCTGAGGGGATTCACTCTTCTAAAGGCCAAGAGGTTGATCGTTCCACAGGCAATTTTGTTATGTTTTGGAACACTGGACTAAGCAGAATGGAACTATAGTCATCACTGTCTTTATTCTTTTGCTATGCTATTAAATTTTCCATTCATCCATCATCGCTCCAAAGATGGCTAAGGATCAAAGCATGTCACATTAGTCCCAGGCTGGGGGTAAACAAATGCATGCCCAAATCATGGAAGGAGACCAGTGAAGTAGACAAACCACTGAGCATTGCATCAGCTGCCTTTGATCCTATCAGCAACATCCCTGTTACATCCCCACAAAGATCGGTAGTGTTTCCTATAAGGTACACTGTGATGAACAGACTTCAAGCATCACCACTGTTACGACCACAGTACTGCGGTTGCCTAATCCCCACTTTGGCATGAAATATTTGCTGAACTTTGTTGATCTATACAATCATAATAATTTGAGTATGGCACCAAACTTTTCAGTCATATATTCTGGTGGCTTTGTATCTACAACTCCTACCCCTCATTGTTCCCGAAGCAGCTTTATCTACTGTTCTTCGGACATAACAGAACCAGAGGTTGTTATCCTTATAATCAAGGACAATTGTTGAACTCTTTAAATGTATAAACAATTTCCAGCCAGGGACAAGTGGGACTATGAGAACATGGCGTGGCTACTGCAAGCTAGGATAGGGATGGTGGAAGAGGAATAGAGGGTCTGGAAGAATCCTGAAGAGTACAGGGTCCCCAAGAATTAAGGACATTTGTAGACTTGAATTCTGCCGGTGCAGGAAGGAAAGAACTAGAAGACAGGCCTTCTCTGTGTACACCCCAAGACTCTGGAACCTGTTCTCTGTCAATTTCAGGCTTGCCCTGTCACTTCCACAGAAAGTTCAGGAAGGGTGTCAAGGTACTCCTCTTCAAGAAATAGCTCATCCCTAGCACTTCGGGCCACACACCCTCCACTCCCCACCCTTTCTGAAACGGGCAATCTGATCCCCACTGTTTCCTCCTCTGGTTGCTTGTAGATTCATTGCTGACAGATTGTCTACCCTTTCCCTCCCGCTCTCCTGTTGTTAACTCCCCACTCCCTAGTTTCTCTGTTTCCACCAAGTTCTTTGACTTATGATTGTTAAAAGTGTGCCATTGCTTTCCGAAGTTAGGTCTGTGCACAATAAATACCATAATAATAATAATAATAATAATAATAATAATAATAATAATAATAATAATAATAATAATAATAAGTGCAGTTGCATTAGTCTTGGTAGTATTCTCTTCAATGCCTCGGGCCCCTGATGTACCAATGAAACTTGGCCCAGTGGCGAAGTAAACCCCAGACAATACAGGTATATCATTGAGCTGGCCCAAGAGGAGGTCATTACCCGCTTTAAATAATATCTTTAAATCGTTCTTCATATGGCTTTCGGCTAGTGCCAGTCGCGCACATGGCATTGCCTTGAGGTGTGATATGGGCCCGAATGCCATTATGGTGATTGCTTTATAGTTAGACTTAATTACCAGCTTTCAGAAAACAGGGTTTTCCATCTATGTTGGGAATGGGACGAGGAGTCAAGGGTATTAGGGTAGTGAAAGGGATTCTGCATGAGTCACAAAGAATGCTAACTGGGAAATGCCGTCCTGCCTAGGGGTGCTTCCATGGAGATGTCCCCCATAGATAAGATTATATCAGAATGAGCAACTCCCCGTTGATATGCATTCTTAGGGTAAATGTGTTTTCAAACCGAACACTTTGCTCGTAAGGCCCCATACTGCTGAGGTACATAAAACAAAAAGCATCATAACTTATGAAAAATTGAACCAGGCAGATCAAAGCAGTACTGTGTAAAAATAAAGGTTTTGAATTTGACAGCTACATTTGAGGTGGTGGTTAGATGTTTCAGATTTTGGGAAATGCACCTACAGAGTCTCAAAGCCTTTACAGCAGTTATATCTACCATTGATTTTTTTGCATAACCATATTGTGGAATGCAGTGCCGACGTTTATTCTCTGAACATAGAGAATAGTTACATAGAGCATAGATAATAGTTACATACAAATATTTGTGGGCTGGATATAGCACCTTAAATTCAATGCATTGGGCAACAGGCAACCAGTACAGAAGTTGAAGGGCTGGAGTGATATTCGTGCTGCCAGCAGGGACATTTCAAAGTAGTCTAGCCATTGTATTCTCAGCATTTTGCAATTGTACCAAACACAGCCCAGAAGACCAATATAGATTATCATTTTTTATTTTCACCAATAAAGTTTTCAATACAATCAGAAATAAACAAGCTTCATAAAATTACAAACCTGGTCACAAGATTGCGTCCAAAAGAGAAGAAAAAGAAGAAAAAATCATCTCATAATGCATAACACAACATACATAAGAAGAAAAAGTAGAAGACAGAAAATTGAAAATAGACCTGAAAAGGAGAAGAGAAAGAAACAGAAGAATATCTAACTGTATCATTTGGTAGTATAATTTATAAATAATCACAAAACACAACCCCACGTAACATAGCATGGTCTTGGCTAGCATACGAGCAAATCAGAATACATTTCAGGGTAATAGTGAATTTGGACAAAACACACCAGCATATTGAGTCACCATGAGACTTTAACCATAGACATTGAGAAAGATCCCCCATATGTCCATAAACTTTTCATTCACTCCTTTCACTTTGCAAATTGCCTTTTCATAGGTGGCGATCATCAGCAACTCATCCACCCACTCATCGATGCAAAAAGAGCTGGACGACTTCCAAGCCCTAAGAATCATCTTTTTCGCAATCATACAGGCCCTGAGAACCACAGTTCCTTCCTAAAGTCAACATCCTCTAACAATGACACATCACCCAGCACTAAGAGAGATGCAACCATTGGAATATATGAAGACCAATATAGATGAAACTGCAATAGGATAGACCGACCCCCGTGACTCTTTGAGGGAAACCTAAACATCTATTTCTGAATTTTACGAGACACACTGATAAATTGAGCTGCTTTTGTAATTTGTGACAACATCAATATGTACTATCTAGTTGAATGGCAAGATTTCTGACAGATGTGACAGGAGAGGGTGACAGACGTACGTTCACGGGACAAATAGCAGGATTCAAGCTGGGTGTCTAGTGCTCCTTAGCATTGCCTTCACCTTTATTGCATTAAATGTAAGGCTGTTATGATTAATCCAGGTCTGCACAGTGGACATTCACTATGCAGTGATAAAGTCCTCGCCGTCACCAAGCTTTACCAAGTTCAACAAGATCCCAATGGCACCTACATGCATGAAGAAAGGCATTCTGAAGGTATGAAGTATTTTAGTCAGTGGCTGCAAATAGAGATTGAATAATAGTGGTGATTATGAAGAACCTTGGGGAACACTTTATGCAGCATTGGTATTGTAGGAGTCACAACCTCCTAGTGACTTTGACCGTGGAACAGCTAAGTATCAGGAATTTCATGATATCTTTGTCAGGTGGTGTTGCAGAATCGCATGTTTGTAAAATATTGTCTTGGCATGTGGATGAGATTTTTAACAGGTGGAAAGATGGGTACTGACATGGGTTCTTGAAAGAGGGTAATGCCTCTTTGCTCGAGGAAAATCTGTCTAACTGAACCCTCTGATCACCCAGGTTATAGTCCTTTCTGTTTCAGCCATAAAGGCTCCTCTAGGGTGACCAAGAGGAATATTCTTTACCATGTTTTATAACAAGGTAAATGTTTGGTGAATTGAGACTTGTGGCATGGGTAGGTTAATTCATTGAACATTCACTGAACTGCCATGCCAAAAGTCAGAGCGCAGGGTCTCTTTATAACACCATGACGGCAGCACTTGTGAATCTTCTAGTAATGGATTCCAGTGGCAGACTTGAATCGTAAATTGTCTTGAGGGAGATTTCAATGCCCACATCAGATCACATACTAGTGAGTCCAGGGTGCTTGTACAGGTGGATGAGGAATAACTTGGTTGGTCTATTTCATCAACATCTAGATGACATTCACAATGGGACTGATGGGAGTTAAACTGGAGATGTTGGTGGCAGCAGATGGAATTCATCTGACTGCCATACGCAAGCAATACTTCCTCAAAGTTTTTTTGGCTGTGTGCATCAAAGAATAGTTGTGTGAGGGCAGTTTTTTACTCATGCGTGCAAATGAGTGACGTTCCAGTGGCGGTCGGCCCCGATGGCGAACCAGTGAGCAAGTGCTTAGTGATCCACAGTGTGCAAGCGAGGAATGTGAATTTGCGGCACAACAAGCTCTACTTCAAGGGACATTTGGGTGCTCTATTCTCCTTCTGAGACTTTAACTCATCTCAAATTGTATCCTTTTACATCTCTAAACATTGTCAAGATCTTTCGTTCTATGATGGATTGGTACAAGAAGGGACTGACCACTGTTTTGCCCTGTGTATGTTTTTCAGTGGATCAATCAGTGTTTGTTTGTTTATTTTATTTATATAGCGCACCAGACCCTGGAGTAAAAGAGCACTTATAGGCAAGTAACAGAAGGCACAGTATATATAGAATTAACAGTAATACAATATGTGGAGGTAATATACAATATATACAGTCAGTGCAATTAGGGTAAACAATTGAGACATTTGAATAGTATGTACAGTATATACAGTATGCGTGGTCTTAGTCAGGCTGAGGATTAGTTTATTGTTTGTCCAATAGCCAACCAATGACTAGCTTCCTGAACATATGGAATGAGGGGGCAGACTTGGTGCTTACCGGTAGGGAGTACCAAAGTTGAGGGGCGAGGACCGAGAAGCTTGAGCGACCAGCTTTTTTGGAGGAGAATCTGTTTGTCTTCCAGCAGTGTGCCTTGGATTTAAAACTGCAAACACACTGAAATCATGCCTTTACAAAGTCATGCAAATACATTTAAAGCATACCCCTACACTGATGTGCAAATGTAATTGAACACATGCTTGTGTACGCCGTCCCACAAATGCATTGAAAGCATACATGTACACCATCATGCAAATGCACCAAAATCATGCTTGTACACAATCATATACAAATAAGAAGGACGTGTATTGCCCTCCTTGGGCCTGTGTTTTTTTATCCTATACTGACACTAGCACTAATTTACAAAATGTTTTTAAATGGGATTGTGCTGTTGTAAAATGTGTTTGTAAATCAGGCCCATTGACCTCATGTGCATTATTCTATATATTTTTCATAGTTTTGCGACATCTGCCAAATTGATAATGTGCCATGGTTAGTGTAACTATGATTTAGTTTCATTAATGCATCTTTCCTCTTATAGAATTTTTTTTTGTATTCACCCTTTTCCCTCTCAGATGGGCCCTGCGCTATGAACCGATTCTACTGATGTTTCAGGTATGCTCCATGAACCAGCTCATGTTTCAAGAGATGAAAAATACAACACATCACTAAAATGGCGTACAGTAAAACAAGTCCCCAAAACATAATCAAGCACAGCTCCATCTTGGATTGCATAGAATGAAAAAAAGTAATTGGGCGCAACCCATCAGGAAGCAGCCCGAAATGTAAAGGTACATGCATGCATGGCCGTATTGCATACAAGAAACAGGACCGGCCCATGTGTACAACGCGTTTTTCCATTGAAAAAAGCATTGCAAATCATACTGCATTCGCTCCATTCAGAACTGGAGGAAAGTGGGCAATGTCTTTGAGCTGCCTGAGTTAAAGACCGTACACCACAGCAATTTGACCCAAACAACTCTGGGTCCTTTGCAGAGAGTTACTATATGTCATATGTGGCAGACACTATTTTGCCCCCACGATGTGTGTGTGACATTAACATTCTTTCCAACAGTAGGATCGGAGGTGTATGACCGGCGATTTTTTCCAAGCTGACAGCGCCGCCACTGAAGGTAGATTACTCTCTTCACTGCTAGCTATTACGCCACTGTTTCTAACATCAGTAAGGAAAGCACTGCAATCAGCCTCACGGACAACACTGCAATTCAAGGTAGATCATGTCTGCTTTTTTTAGCTATTGCGCCCCAGCCGACCTCACCGGCACGGGCAGCATTGTATCCTGTCATGCGGACATTCCAGCCGCTTCAAGTAGAACTCTACTTACTTCCTCTCCAGCTGAGAAGGCAATATACCGCAGGGCCACTGCTTTACTTCAAGGTTTAGTTAGCAGTATCCACATTGAGGGTTCAAGCAACCAACAATCCCTCTGCGAGGTGCCAGATATCACTGGAAAACTATGAAGAATGTCCTGAAGAAAGTGGGTAAATCCATTTCAAACACCACTGAAACCGGTAGACCCAGAAAACGCAGCAATAATTTTTTCTTGCTTCCACACACCAATAGGTTCCTCCTTGGCAGTTCCTTCGTGGTGTGGAAGCTTTGTTTTGTCTTCCATTTCTTGCACTCATGATACAGCACAAATGAACAACTGACAGGTTCATTAGTATGAGTTGGGTTAGTAAGTAACCCATTTAATCAAACCGATAATTGGCTTTTTGTGATTATCTTTTATCAACACTTAAACTTCCCGAGGTAAGTCTTCAGGCATTAAATTGTAATTTTGCCATAAGTAGACCGATTTGGTAAAAGTGTTGTTTTTTTAGCTATTATTGCTCATTTTTTACTCTCCAGGCCTCATTAGGACCCTGGCGGCCACGGAATGAACGGACCAGCACTGTTCATTCCGAGCCGCTCTATTACGAGGTCTGCAGCGGGTTCCGCTCTGAACGCCTGGTCAGACCAGGCGTTCTTAGTGGGACCCGCTAACAGACCAGGATGCTAACAACGGGCCCGTCATTAACGGGCTCGTTGTTAGCATCCTCCCCATTCCCATTGAGCCCTATGGGGACTCAAATGGGAATAGGGATGTACTGGGTCTGGGTCCTGCGAAAGGGATTTACCGGGCCCTCCAAGATCGGAATGGTTCGGTAAGTCCCCTTTTGCAGGACCCGGACCTGGTATCCTGTATGGGGGTAGCCATGCCGCTAAAAGTGCCATGGTTGCCTCCATAATCGTAATGAGGCCCTCAGTCATTTCACACTATACATGGGATTGTTAGGAGACCACGTGTATTTCCTTATTCCTAATTTTTTGTTTTGGGAGGGTGCATACTAGAAATTGGTAAATGTTCAACTTCTGTTTACTGTCACTTTTAGATAAGCGGCACACCAGCGCTCCCTAGTATCAGAGGGGACTTAGGCAGTGGCAGTTAGACTTCACCTCTCTCCTACTGTCTCTTTCGAATGCACCTCTCCATTCAAGGTTTCTCCTAATAACTATTTTTAGGGTCTCTCCTTATCACTGCCTGTGGTAACCTCGTTTCTTAAGAGGGCCCCACTGAGACACGTGAATCACGTTGCTATATTCATTGATTTAGGGGTATTGTTCCAACCCTTTGTGTTATGACATTAAAGCAGCCCATCACCAGCTGAATGAAAGAAAATGTAAAGGACCTTCGGTCACCTTCTGTGACACCGAGATCCTGGACCAGATGTGTAGCCTCAGCGCCAAATAGCCATTCACAAAATAAAGTGCTTTTGAAAAAAATAAAAATGATCAAAAGAAGAACAGAAGTGCTTTCCGTCCTACAGTAGGGAGTGGGGGGTGGAGCTGCACACAGCACATTGGCGAGTGCTCTTCTGGCTCCGCCCCCCACCTATGTCACAGGCAACAGGAGCCAAGGCAGGCCCTAAGTGAACCTGGGGGCTCCCCTCTTTGACCTACTCTGCTCTGTGCGAGTGCACTTTGCACAGTGTGCTTGCATAGAGCAGATTACATCACTGATATGAGCACCCAGGACCGGTGAGGGTCAAAGACCCTGTGACTTAGCAGAAAGCAGAATCCATTTGGAAAACGCAATGATCACCGAGCACCCAGCATCGTGGGCTCGGTGATAGTTGCCTTTACTAAATGAATTCTGGTATTTGCAGTTTGGGATTTCAAAATACATTTTGACACGGACAGTGGTGGCTTCAAAAGTACACAAATCATAGCAAGGTATACTTACTATGGTTTGGGTACTTTCCAAGCAATTAAAGAAATTGCGCCATTTTAAAAATATTATTAACACTTCCTTTCATCCGAGTTCAACTGGCAGCTCCGCCCCTTCTGAATACTGTCCCCTCCTCCAAACTACGCCACCACACCGGCTCTTGTGGGATCCCCTTCCAAATGTTTTCTATTTCCACCACTGCGGTCAAATACAGTGGCCCTCATTACAACCCAGGCCTTAAGGAGTTAACGGCGCCGCCACCTTTTACGGCGCCGTTAAACCCTTAACGCCTGATTACGAGGTCCCTTTGCGGGTTGGAGACTTTAACGCCTGCTTTTTGCAGGCGTTAAAAACCAACCCGCAAAGGGACCTTGGTGCTAAGTACGGTGCCGCAATTTGCGGCACCGTACTTAGCGCCTTCCCCATTCCCATTGAGCCCTATGGGGCAAAAATGGGAATGGGGAAGGGCCATGGCGGCATGGGGAATTACTGCCCTGCCAACCTCGGAATGGGGCGGTAATTCCCCATTCCGCCATGGCGGAGTCGGTAAGTTACCGGCATGGCCCATGGTGCTATTAGCACCATGGTCCAAAACCAGGGTCGTAATGAGGGCCATAGACGTGAATTGCACGCAGCTGAAGGGAGGATGGATTCCGCAGACCATTTTCTGCTGCTCTTGAAGTAAAATGCTCAAAGCTAACTCAAAGTACCACTGAATTTAAGCTACACATGTGCATGTCCTAAGCCCCCATTTACCCCATTACTGGGCGAATTAGGTATTTTTTAACACTAACAGTCAACACCACCTCCATATTTTAGGGTCGAGCCAGTGCCGCTCAGAGTCAGACAAATAAATACTGTAAGTGTAAACACATAACCCGTGGGGTGCGAGCAGTAAGCAGTACACACAACGGATGCTGTGTGCACTACTGCACTGCAACTGCTTGCACCAAATGGGCAAAAAGAAGCAGGGTGCCGGAGGGTCTTAAAAGAGGCCCAGGGTCCCTATGGTGAGTCAGGCATGTTCGTTTGGGGCTAGCCTTTGATTGTAGCCCCTGATCTCCATCCGGGGCTACAACCAAAAGATCCAGGGCTATCGCCCCCCCCCCAAACCTCCTTAGCGACGCCTGTGTCACATTGTACTTAAGAGTGGCAAACTCCAACATCTTCCTTCCTACACTTTTATATTAAAAGGAATCCATTCTAGAATGGTTTCTTTTGATATAAATGTATGGGAATGGTGAAACATTTAACAAAAAAAGTAAAGGAGTGCCACTCCCAGTGCCCAAGCCAACTACTCCCATACTTCTTCGACCACTGTGGTAAAGTGTTTGGTGCAATTCCACAATCCAATTCCAATGTGAAGAGAGGGTCCCACTGCTGGGCTTCAACAAGTACACGCTTACAATCTATGCGGTGTATGGGGGTGAAAACAGGCTGGCATGGGGCACGACGGATCTGCATTCATACCACACTGGAGCACTCCAAGGGGCCACGCCATACGCAGAGGGCTGGTGGTCGAAGGGAGTCACGTTTCATTAACTGTAGCAGCGCATCACGTGCAGCCAAGTACTGCTGCAGCCAATCTTACTAAAAGCATGATCTGACAGTGCACTCTGCACAGCTCTTGCTTGGCTGAACACAAAATACTGATGAAGGGGAGGGCATGGCAGGCACAATTGTGTGCATGGTAATTGAAAGAATATGCACGGCTTCAGAATCAAAGGTGCGCAGCCACACAATCGCGCGCCTTGCAGGGATCAGTGCACCTAAGTACGTTACCAAGTGCAATGAACATATTTGATGTTTTTAAATTCAAGCTCTTTGGTGGGGATGGTTGATTATTTGGCTGTGGTTGAGCTAGTTGAATTCAACCGTGATCCATGGTACACAGATTCAATACGGCTAGGTTTCTGGGCAAGGTGCTGCACTCTCGAAACCTGGGGGAGGATATCAAAATGGGAAAGAACCATCCTCTCAAAAGCCCATTATTGCAAGGTGAAGCCTTCAAGATGGAGACAATGAAAGATTCCCATGAAGATGTTTTGATTGTATTATAGTCTATAACTGGACAAGTCGAAGGTTTTGACAAACTTTGAAAATATTATGCATATTGTCGAGGGACCCCTTGAAAATGCAGTGTAACTCAGAGAAACCTAAGGATGTACATGCCTCCTTCGAAACAGAAGGTAGGAATGCCAAACTGTCCTCACAAAGCTGCAAGAAGTTGCTGTCCAGGAAGGTTGGCGGAGGTCAGAAAGGTTGGCAGAGATTAAAACAAGATGATGCAAGGTACATTAAACCTTAAAGGATCACTAACAGCTGGGGTCTCTATACCCTACTACATTGCTTGGAGTCCTTTTCTTTGCCATGAAGGGTGCCCATTTGTATCCAAGGTGTATGAGAATGCCATTCATACAGACATAAGTGTTAATATCCCACAACTAGATCTCTAGAGTCTCTGACAATGTATTTGGTTAGAGCCTGTTTCAATGAAGGAAGTAGAGTTAGCCTTGCCATTTCAAAGACCGAAGTAAACTCCCAGTGCCAAATTATCTAATGATTTATTTATAGGCATACCCTTGTGCTATGAGTACCAGTCCTATGTACTGTTATTATTTGAAATCCTACCAACGTGATGCATTGCACCCCTTGAAAATGATCAGTAAGCATGTGTTAGCATCAACATGGTTAGAAAGAGGACCCTGGGTTCTAAAGGCCCAGTTCATTGCTGTACAGAACAAAATGTGTGAACAATTGCTCCTGGGCTTGCTGTAGGCCTTGGTGAATTGTGGGGCTATATATTCTCTGCTACAAGTGGATTTTCAATGTGTTACCAATAGAATAGATTATAGGCACCATTTGTGGCTGATCATTTTCAGTTATTGCCTGGCCAAGTCATTCGAAGCAATATTAATAGATGATGTGCCAAGCCTTTCACACAGTCAATAGGTGAAAGGTTAGAAGAGTGATGATCTGATGTATGATTTCACTGGCATGGCAGCTAATATGGCCAAGCGGACTTTACTAGCCCTGTCCTGCTGAAAGGGGAATGGGTTAAGAAGTCACGTATAGTCTTTCTACAACTCGAGTGACATGGCCTTCAATAAAGGGGGGGAAGTGCTAGCAGGGCCAATCTTGAAGTCTAGGAAACCCACAATGTAACTCATTGGGGAAAGTACTTCCTAGAGCATAAGAGAACCTTTGATTATTTGGGAAACCGATTGATGTCAAACTGCTCTTGTGCTGTGCAGGAGGAAAAAGAAGTCTGTCGGTTCAACCAGGCAGTCAAAGTTGTTCTGCATTTCTGAAGTGCCCATAGTACACAAGTTAATGGTGGTCTTTCAAAGCCAGCCAGTGGCCACGTCAGTTTTTTGTGCTGACATTTGGGAGACTCAACTGGCCAACTATGTTGCGTGGGAGAACACCATTGGTCATTATGAGAGCCAATGTAGGTATTGAATTGGTGCAGGGACCTTCTTCTGCTATGTCTCTTGCATATGTGGACTAGTGTCTGGCTACATTAAAATGACCATTTCTACCAGAATGTGCGGACAGATGTTGTTGCATTGTATAACGCTGGCAGCATTGGCCGGATTACATTTTTTTTAATGCCATGATTCCGCATCTGCAATAGACATACTCTAGAATGTTGATAGGAATTATGAAAAAAAAGTGAAGAGAAAACACATCCTCATTGGGAAGCAAGTCGCCTAAGCCACTTCAAGATCATCCCAGGCGGCAAATTGAGGATTGTAATCCCCATTGAATGATACAGTGAGCGGTTAAAGAAAATGTGGTGAATTCATCCAAAAAAGATTATGGGAATTGACAGAAGTATCTGATAAATGAAATAAATAATTGGAGCAGTTGTTCACTTAGTGGAGGCATACCAGATCAATCTTAAACCACTTCTTTTCCACATCATCCATATTAAACTGGCCACTGTCATGAATTATATGCAAGGTGTAGGGAAAACAGGATGTCTTTCCTACCTTTATCTGAAATGGAATTGACATAGAAAGAGAAATTAAGCATGCATGCCAGCAACACAATCATATTCCTACCCTAGAGTTAAGAAACTGAATAATAGAGAACTAAGAAGAGGAGGGAGACCTACTGAGAGGAATGGCAGCTTAGTATATATCACATCTACACACATACACACACACAAACCCACTGGTGGAGGCAGTTTTTGGTGCTGGGGGGTGGGGGTGGATAATAGGGTACCAGCCAGCAGGAGGCTGGGGCACACTAGGCACCCGGGAGGATCCATGGTGGGGCCCTGCCCTCTCCCTGGCTATGCACTGAATCACACACATAGACACACACACACCATTGATTGAACAACACACTGACAAATCAAAAGGCACCACTCCCAACGTCAATTACAAGCAATACATAGAAAGATAGCTAACATGATGAAATGTTAAAAGAAATAGGTGAACAAATGCTTTTCAGTTAATTTATGTTTATGTTTAAATATTTATTCTGCGCTACAATGACACGAGGGCTTGCGAGCGCTGACAATACCAAACACACAAAGCAGCAAATTTAACTTATCAAAAAAGATAATGTGACCAGGAATAGACGTTTAGGCTTGTCCAGAACACCATCTAGCAAAAAAGAAATGTTTTCAGTTTCTTTTTGAAAAGTTCCACTGAATCTATTTCCCTCAGGTCTGCTGGAAGGGGATTCAAAGCCCTAGGAGCAGCGTTAGAAAAAGATCAAGTAAGGGATTTGGTAGTTTTGCATCGTGGGATCTTAAATTGGTTGGTGTTGTTCTATCTTAAGACTCTCAAATAATGTTTTCTAGTGAAACGTTCTGTTAGCTAAGAGGGCATGAATTCCGGGCACATTTTTGGGTTGTTAGGAGAAGCCTGACCTTAATTCTGGCACTCACCGGAAGCCAATGCAGAAGACGTCTAGTGTCAGAAACTTGGTCTCACCAATTAAGTTGTGTGACAACCCTGACCACACTGTTCTGAATCACCTGGAGGTGATCACAGTCTGATTGCAAGCTACCAAGAAGCAGGCTGCTGCAATAATCGAGTTTAGACCGGATAATTGCACGAGCTATAGTCTCGGCATTCCCTTGTGAGATCAAGGGTCTAAGTGATGTCAGTAATTTAATATAATAGGTGGAAGCAGAGACCAGCCCACTAATCTGAGCCCTCATGGTAAATTTCTGGTCAAGGATAATGCAGAGTGTTTTAACTTTTCTCTTTACCTCAATTTTAGAGTCTAATATGCAAAAACTACTATAGATCGGTCCTAAATTGTGGATTTTCTTCAAAGTACCCACTACCATAAGCTCTGTTTTCTCTTTGTTGAGCACCAAGCCGTTTTGAATCATCCATAGCTGAATGACATCATAGACCTTGTTAACTTTGAGCTCATCTTCCTCATGAATTCCAGTAAGCGAGATGACAGCGCAGATCTCCTTACACTGCCCTAACTCTTGTAGCATAGTTACACAGTGTTGCTGGTCCGACACCACAGTGTAACAGCTATGCTCAGAGAGGAGGCTATTAGCATCGACTCACGACCTAGCAAGCTCAATTGCATGTAAGACGTCATGAATTTCCATATCACCTAGGTTTTTAAACCACAGGGGCCAAGAAATGAGGAAATAGAATCAGGAGTCCCGCGCCTACACTGACCGCCACAGACTGCTTGAGTTCTCGCGCCGCGCTCTCGCGCCTGAACTGCATGATACACGTAATGCTATGCTCATTGGCTATGAACTAAAGGTGAATTAAAGGGATGGCTACTAGGTGGTGCTGCGGAATGTGTCTTGTTAGATTAAATGGCCAATTCTACACTCACATGTCAGGTAGACGTTGGGCTTATTAAGCTGCAGATAAAACACTTCTGCCCGTATTACAAAGACAACTTTCTTGAGCAGAAATGTATACTTTCAAGCTACTTTGCAGACAAACAATGTATTGTTTGGAGACTTCAAACTTGAGGCGAACTTCATGGCATAGTGATTGGGTGGTGCTATGGCATGTGTGACTGTTTTAACTGAAGTGCCTTATTCTACACTAGGAATATTAAGAGACCCTAACAAAATAGTTTCAATGCACATGAATGACACTACTATGATGAACACGAAACTATCAACTACCTTGTTTCTAAACATAGTACACAGTGCTATGTAAGTGTTATGCCAAAAAATATCGATGCTGGTAGGGTAGCTTACTGGGTTGGGCGCATACGGTTTCAATCTATGTGTGATCTGCAGGTGGCATGTTTGAATCCTGCCAAAGGCCAACTCATCCTGTTTCATCTTTCCAGGTCAATAAATGAGCGTACAACTGCGGTTGGGTGATATCGTATGTAAGGCTGTTTTCTGTAAAGTGCTTTGTCAAAAGTGCTAAATACATAACACATCATTATCATTGTTAAAAGAGATGCATTTTAAATGAGAAGAGGAAGTACCATTGAATAAAGATAAGCAATTTCAGATGAAAAAGGAGTGGAATAACAAAACAAGGAGTAGGTTGGAAGGTATGCTGAGATCCAGTGCTATTGCACAAAACATGGATGAAGATTAAGTTTTCTTAATGTACACATTAAATATCTGGTAATCTGATCATTACATTCACTCAAAGAAATACAATTGGAATGTTTTCCTTTGCTATTTAAGGCACTAACTGTAAATGTGACAATGAGACTAGTTTTGCGTTGATGAAACATGCCAAATCTGGGAAGAATTAAGGACCAAGTCATGTTAAAAGACATCATGATGGACAATTGCTTGATCAAACCACACAGGAGCTCATTTACAATGGGTCGTAACGTTAATGAAAGGCATAAAAGCCTTTGTGGTGAGGAGGGGCGGAACTCAACGTATGTTTCCACAGCCTCTGTTCCTCTCAACCATACAGAAGCCTAAGCATTTGCATAGGCATGCATCTTCATGCTAGCACGAGTGCTAGGGATCCCTATAGAGTCCACCGGGTTTAAACACCAGGGATCCATTGTAAACGTCAGGAAGCATTTTATTGGAATTGTGAAAGCTGCCTACCATGCGAATATTGCAGGCATAATTTACTCATTTGCAAAGGTGGCATATGCACATGAATTCTGACTTTTGCTCTGCACATTTGCACTCTGCCATGCAAATGACCAAAACTCGGCAGTGGGGAGCCACCTACGTATATGTCTACATGTAATTGCTCCCTGTTCTTCAACTTACATTATAATGCAAAATGAACTCTGGCGTCTTCTTTATTTTCAGATATAACAGCACATGTGTTAGGATAAATATGTATTTGTTTGCTCTAAATTTTACTAAAAGAACTTAAAATCAGTTCATATGTTATATACTGTTAGAGTTATCTTTGTTACCCACTCTTCATATTTACTTTGCTCTAGTGCGAGGGTGCTTACATCACAGGCTCCTGCCCTGCATTGTGATGTCACCAAGAAAGCTTAATGCTGCGGGTTATGGGGGTTGACATTTTATGAAGGTGCTGAGAGAAGCTGGATAGCCGAAACTGTCTGTGAATGGGCTTTTACTAGAAGCTGTTTTTACAAGGAACAAACACAGAAGAAACTCACCTGTGTCACTGTGGAGGTCTTTTGTAACACGGGCAACAAGCTTTCCCATGCCAGAAGACACTCTACCTCTCCTCCACAAGCCATCCCAGAGCATGGTCGCTGCACAGGCCCCTCCTAACCCTCCTGAAGGTACAGTGTGGAAAGGGAGACCTTGTTGTGTTGAAGGAAAGAGTGGTGTTGCACTGGCACATCCCTCTTACAATAGCCTCGGCTAGGCTCCCCATACCGAAAACCCTTCAACGTTGCACTTCAGGTTAATGGACCTGAGAACATCGCAGATGGTCCACCAATGCTCAACTCAGGATCTTTGCAAGACTGCATTGCATGAGCCTGCTAGCACTAGCCCTGTCCTTCCAACCCCTGGGACACTGAAGAAAGAGGCAGTGCCAAGTGCAGATATCTTTGTTTCACCTGAAAAAGGCGGCGGTTGTGAATGCAGCTAAATGTGCCACAGCTTTTTTCACCTGGAATCTAGATCTCGTTAGCTGGAGAAATAACAGGAATGCAGGAAAAACCAAGAAGTTGTCATCACTAACAGGTTGGCAGGCCATTAGTGAAGAATGCCTGAATGGTTGATTTTAGAGGTGGGGCTGTCGGTGCAGCTCATAGGCAGTACTGTAGCAACAGGAAGGCTATGGGGGCTAGGTCTAGCCAGCTGGGAATGGGTAAGAGTAGCCTACAGTGCTCAGTGACAGCACAGCATGAACGCAAATCTCATCAGTGTTTGTCATTGTCTGCTTTGCACATCCAGTGAGCCAATCAGACTGTGATGAAGGTGTGCCCCAGTGGCTTCTGCCACCAATACTACCTGGGCCTTGGGCGACCTAACCCAGATCTGCCACCTGCATCACAATTACACTGTAGACGCAAGGTGAGATAACTAATATACATGAAGTTGCTCTCCGCCTTTGAAGTAAACAATCTGTTGTTTCCTCAGGCAAAAAAAAATATGTTTGAAAGGGTAGCTCAGGGGAAATGCACTTGCTTTGGGAACAAGAGAATGAAGTGCAACATGGGTTCAGTTCCTGTTCCAGTGCTTAGAAGCTGCAGGAGGCATTATTCAACATATAAAGGACCAAAGAAAATAATATAACTACAGCTCACATTTTAGAGTTAAAAAAACTGCAATTACTGTGACCTGCAACACATCCTTCCCCTCTATCTCCCATCTAACAAAGAAAACGGTGGGTTACTTACCAAATCAACAAAACAGAAAGGGGATGGCTGGAAGATTTCAAATCCTTCATTTTTATGTTTTTACATTTTTATTATGCTTGTCATAACTACAACTTTTCTTGTATACGTTACAGATGTACATCAAGTATTAAATCCGTGTATGTGTTTACAAGCTGTGACGTACCCAACTTAAATTTCCCTCCTCCTCCCATCCCAACGTATAACCAGTAACTTGCACAGTCTGTTATCACTTCCCACTTCCTGCGTATACACGCCTCCTAATAGTTTCGGGCTCTGCTGCAATGATATGATATGGCATTTGTAACACGCCCATACACAAGTGTTTCAAGGCGTGACGAGGCAGGGGGGGGGAAGCAAGGGGAGACAGACAACAATCCTACTAGGCCAGGTGTCATTCAGATCGCGCAAGTGCAAGGGTAGAGGGGAAAGGGAGAAGTGCAAGGGGAAGGAAGAGGGGAAGTGCAGTACAGGGTTAATAGCATACAGGAAAAAACAAGGGCCGGCTCGTGGCAAGTGCGAGTAAGTGCAGACAAGTGCTGGGAAGGGGGGCTGTAGGGATACAGACACAGTCCCGTAGTGCAGGGGGTGCCAGGGAGGCAGTGCAGGGAAGAGTGGCTGGGCCAAGGACCGAGAACTGTGAGTGGCCCAGTTGCAGATTCAGTGCAGTTTCAGTAACTTTAGCAGGGGACAGGGGGAGAGAAAGTGGAGGCGAAGAGGAAGGTTTTGCGGTGCTTCCGGAACCAGAGATTGTTCTCCTCAAGTTTCAGAGAGGCAGGAAGGCTGTTCCAGAGGGAGGCCCCTGCAGCGGAGAGAGATCTCCCACCAACTCGTTGCTTGGAGAAACGGCTGACCCTGAGGGAGTTGGAGGCGGATGAGCGAAGAGCTTAAGCAGGAAGATATTTAGGAAGAGAGAGTTGAAGGTATTTTGGCCCAAGGCCCCAGAAGGCCTTGTGGACAATGCAGAGGGTTTTGAACTTGATCCTCGCAATCACTGCGAGCCAGTGTAGTGATTTCAGTCCTGGAGAGATACGGTCCCTGGGCTTGAGGCCAAGGACAAGTCTCGCAGTCCTGTTCTGGATGAGTTGCAAAGGGCGGAGAGTAGAGGCAGGCAGAATTAGATAGAGGCTGTTACAGTAGTCCAGCTTCGAGAGAACCAGGGCTCTAGAGACAGTGAGCTTCTGGGGGAAGGAGTGGAAAGGAAGGATACCTCTGAGGAGGTGTAGCTGGTAGTGTGACTTCTTAGAGACGTCGGATATGTGAGGATAGAAGGAGAGTGTGGAGTCGAAGATGACCCTGAGGTTTTTTGCCTTGCAGGTAGGAACAGGAAGAGGGCCAAAGGAGGCCGGCCAGAGAGCTGCAGGGAAGGAGGGAGTGGGTGTGCCAATGAGTAGAATCTCGGTCTTACTGGCATTAAGGCAGAGGTCATTGGCGGCACACCAGTCCTGGATAGCAGAAAGACAGTCAGAGATGAGGTAAGGAGAAGAGGAGGCCGAGGGTAGCCTGAAAATGAGCTGGGTATCATCAACATAGCACTGAAAGTTGGGGCAGAGAGCGGCGATGCGGTGGGCGAGAAGTGCCAGATACTGGTTGAATAGCCAGGGGGAGAGGTTAGATCCCTGGGGGACACCACAGGTAGAGAAAAAGATGTCAGAGAGGAAAGACCCCAGTTGGACCTGGGAGGGTCGATTGTAGAGGAAAGGGATCAGCCATGCCAGAGCCTGACCAGTGATACCTAGGTTATCACGGAGACGGTTGAGCAGAATGGTATGGTTGACAGTATCAAAGGCAGAAGAGAGATCAAGCAGAATGAGAACACATGGAATTTTAGAATCAAGGTTCGAGAGCAGGTCCTCACGGATGTTCAGGAGAGCAGTATCCGTGCGTCTGGCAGCTCTGAAGTCAGACTGATGGTCATAAAGACTGCCAACAGATTCAGCATGGAGATTTAGCTGGGAGATGGCCAGTTTCTCCAGGAGCTTGCCCGGGAAGGGAGTGATAGAGATTGGGCCATAGTTAGTTGGGCAGGAGGGGTCGGAAGAGGGTTTCTTAAGAAGGAGGTGCACAAGGGAGTGCTTGAGAGGGGATGGGAAGACTCCAGAGGTGAAAGAGTGATTGCAGAAGTCAGCAAGGACAGGGGCCAAGGCGTTAATGTGGTCCTTGATAGTTTTGGAGGAACAGGGGTGGACCTGTTTTGCATATAACCTTTATTTGTACTCATTCTCCGAAACACAGCCTACTGCTATCTGGCCTCAGTTGCAAACACTGTCTGTATCAATGTTTTCCATGACTGCAGCTGCATTGAGCTGTCCAGAGGGGCCAGATTGACAACTTTCTGCCAGGCAGAGGTTTCCGCCATTGACTATTTGTACAGGTCTGTCCACGAAGATTCCACCGGTAATCTTCTCAGGGATTTCCACCCCATGGCTATCCTCCTTTTTGCTAATACATATGCTAAGTCTCTGAATGTGTCAATGTGTTTCGTGGCTTTTGTTCTTTTGAACTGTCCTAACAAACAGGCTGCTGAAGATGTACTTCTGCTACTGATAATTTGCCCGCTATGGATTCCCAGTATTGTTGAATTACAGGGCAGGAACAATACATGTGTAGTATTCTGACATTTTCTCGCTTGCATTTGTGGCAGTGTTGTGTAGTTGCATTTCTGAACTTTGACATCTTCAGGGGTGTCCGATATGTTCTATGTGTGATAAACAGTAGTAGTTGCAGCCTAGCATTTCTGGAAACACGTTTGTGGAATGAAATATCCTGAAGCCAACCTGTGTCAGTGAACCTTTCCCCTCACTCCGTCTCCCATTTATGTTGTATCTGCAGTTCGGTGTCAGTGTACTTGGAGTTTAGCAGCGCATATAATTGGTGGGGGTACCACGCCCTCCTTCAGAAACCTCATATAGGGTGTCAACTACACTATTTAAGTGCATCTGTTAATGCAGTGCGCTGACCAATGTGTTGTGTAATATGTATTGCCCTCTATGTATCCCTGTTTGTTCTACTAGGTCTGAAAAATCAATTAGGGCCCCGTCTGTGAAAAAAATCACCCACGGTGGTGATTCCGTTGGGCTCCCAGTATCTACGTATGCACAGTCGCATTTGTTAGTTGTCAGCCACTAAGATAACTAGTGGGATTTGTGGGGAGAACGGGGCCTCAATCTTGAGCAGTTTGCATGTTCTATGCCACATGTGTCTGCCCAATGACAGCATATGAGGGGGGTGTTTGCGGTGATTATCTTTTAGCCATAACACTTCTTTAAGGTAAAAGGGCTTACTTGGTTCATCTGAAAGCCATCCTGCAACGAATTATAATATGCTGGCCAAGAAGCATAGCCTATTGTTGGGCTCATGGTTGGGCACCCTGATTCCCCCGTCCTTTCATAAGGGCATCTAAGCGTGGATAAGGCCAAAGGTTTCAAATCCTTCATAACCACTGGCACAGCTCTGGGTTTGAGGTGTGTGCTTGAGCTCAATGTTATGGACGCTGGTACTGGAGACTTAAGATGTTGTACTAGTGACTTACAGATGTTGGGAGATAGTGGGAGATAGTGTTTGAGACAATGTGTGTAAGAGTTGAAATGCATTGAATGTAGATATTAGATGTTTGGGGAGGATAATTCAGACTCACACTGTTCGGGTGTTGAAGGAGGGTACTGCAAACTTAAGTTGTTAGCATTTTTGAGGTTGATGTAGTTGGGGCATGTTGGAGATTTAAGTTGCTGGATAGTGGCACTCTGTAAATATGAAGGTGTTGGAGAAAAGACATTGGAGGTGTACAGTGTTGAAGGGTGGGAGTGGGTGTCAGACAGTTAAATCCGTTGATGGAGGGCCCTTAGTAATTTGCAGTGCATGGTGGGATGTCCATGGTCAAAATGGTTGGGGGATATTCAGGCTCTGTGGGGGTGGGTTGCTGTGCAATGATTTAAAGTGCACTACTGACAAGAAAACCAGCATGTATGGTTCAAGTCTAAAAGCATGAAGTGGTACAACCTCTGATTGTCTTCTGGTTTGGCATGTGTTGATCAGTTGCTGTTTCCAGTTTGTGGCCAGGTACCTGATAGGCACTGCATGTCTCTGCTTTGGTCTTTATGCCACTTTGAGATGCTCTGTCGGTTTAGAGTTTAGCCTGAGTGATGTACAATAGTCCAGGTTGTTGTGTTGTGTTAGGGAGAATTTTCATTGCTGTGCTAATTTCCTCCCACCTTAGAGACCCCCAGCTCTTTTGCTGGATTTATGACTTTTTAATTTTAACTCCTGAGTGAGTGGGACCTTCTTCTCACTCTCACATGTGTTTTTCCCTGATTAGGATTGTATGTTTTCACTGTTTTTGGAGTCTGACAAACTCCATAGGCATCTGCTTTCTGTATAGTGACACACAGCACCCTCAGTGCAGTGTCACTGAGAAGTCCTTTGGATTTCTCTTAAGGTTTAAATACCTTTCCTTGGGTGAACTACTGTTCCCAAAAATAGTAAGGTGGAGCTGATCTTACTTACCTTTTTCCTCTTGTAGGTCCAGCACACACCATTTTATGTGGTGTGCTGGGGGTTACTTAGTAGCCCCTTACCCTACTTTCTCATGTAACATTTTTTGTTACTCTCACTACTTTAAATGGCTGGTGGTAGTGGTTTAATGTTTAATACCAGTCTGCTTTTTTACCGCATGCTGAACCCTCCGCTGCAGTACAGCACCGATGGGTGTACCTTTTATCAACATGGCCCGTGTATATAGCCTTTTTTGTGTTTGTGAGGTCGTTCTTGGCTTTCACTCTGTGCGTTGAGTCAGGATTGAGCCCTTCATGTGCTTTGCCTTTGGCGGGTTTCAGCCCGGAATTCCGCCCCTGGCTCCAGTGTGTCTGGAAGCGCAGGAAGTGAGAGAGGGTCTTGAAACTCCACTGTCCTTTGTCTCTAGGTGTGCCTGATCGAAACCAGTCCTGATTGGCCAGCTGGCTGTCCGGGAATGTGTGTGATTGACAGCCTAGAGCTTTGAATGAATGAGAACAAGCTTAAAAGGTGAGGTTCTTGGGACTACAAGCAGAGTCGACCACTGGAAGAAACATCCGAAGAAGACATTATGAAGATAAGCCCTCTGCAACCTCTTAATGACCTTTCCCCTTGGGCAGGTGGAACCAACTAACCCGTGACAAACTCCACTTAGGCGCAATCCCTGACTTGCTGTGCCTCTCCAGTCATGCAGAAGCCCAATGGCAGGGGTCGAGTGCCTGCAGAACAAATCCTGCCAAAAGCTCCAGGAGTCTCATGAGGACACTCCAGAAGCAGGAAATCCCAATCCAGAGTCCTCTCACCAGAGTCCAAGGCCAAGGGAGGAAGGAAAGTCCAACCAGAGATATTCAATCTGCATCAGTGCTGTTTGCAAGGTGCTGATACCACAAAGTGCATCTGAATTGAAGAGAGCCTGTAGCTGCTGAAGTCCTTCCTGAGTAATACTTTCTCACTTGAGAAGGGCTCTTGCTTAACTTTCTGAGTTGATCTCATCTCCCCTTGCACAGGCTTAACAGCTTGTGTTCCTTCAGTGCTTTTCTGGAACAATTTCACTTTGTGAAAGACTTTTATCCAAGAAGTGCATCAGAACCTTCAATTGTATCCAATTGACTTTGGCTGTCCAGGCTCCCTAGAGGCACCCGTTTAATGTGCTTGTATCATCAGAGGTTGTAATTTGTTGAACACTGTTTACTGCTGGGGAAGGCTAACCTACATTTCCTTGGCGGATTCAAACTGTCTTCACATTCTAAGAAAGTATGTTCTAACCTTTCTAGTTTTCCCTAACCCTTCCTTCCTGAAACCCAGAGTCTTAAAAGTAATTGGTGTTTATTTATGTAATTGTATTTATATTTATTTGTAATTAGTTACTAAACTTTTACAAAGTTTCAAAATACTATTGTTTTAAAAACAGATACACTTAATAGCTCATTAACAATTTAATATCAGTACAATTAAAACCGTTACGCAATACTCTCCAGTTATATCACATCAATGAATGCAAGTTGAACAAGTTTAACAATCTAAGAATAAAATACTAAGCCAATTCACTCTACAGTCCAAATCCTGCTACTAGACATAGATCATCACCCATATGACTAATGCATTCTAAAATAAAAAATCAGTGTACCATAATCAATTCGGTCTCTGCCAGCATATATTAGGATCTCAATACAATTCAAACTTTACAAATTAATAATAATGAATTTAATATTTTAAATAGTAAGAATGCAGGTCAACCAGACTGACATATTAAAATAATAATAATAATAATAGACCTATATACCGTGGAGCCGATAGTCATTCCACCTAACTTCTTTTTGTTGACTATCCTATTCATTATCAGCACTTGAATTAATTATACCATGATTTTTAGGTAGCAATTTACTTATAATTCCGCATAGCATAAATAGGGTATGGTGAACCCTTCAATTCTTAGTATTTAAGCAATAAGTCCAAAAAGAATCCGTTTTGATGGACTCAGAGCTATGTATTAAACATCCAAGTGTGGTCATTATTTCTGATCCCAAACCTGGGCACTCAGTAAATAAGAGTTTTGCAGTCTCCAACAAAACCTCACTGTTACATGTGTGACATGTGTGTTCCTGGCGTGGTATGTTAATGAGGAATGCAATACTGTACTTGTTATTGAACTCACTTCAGGGTGTAGAAGAAATGTGTTAGCATATCCAAAGAGTATTCTCCAGCTTTATTGACTTTGTAAAGTGATTCGAAAGTTTGCTTGACTGTTACAAACAATTACCTTTTTAAATAATGCTTAACTAACACCTATGTGTATATAAAATGATATTTATAACTGAATCCTCGAGTGTAAGTGTTACTTGGTTACTTGTATTGACAGATTTCATCTGTACAGCACTATAGTTCACATTTAACCCTCTTGAGATAGGCCTGGCTGCTCAGTCACACTACCAACCTGTGTAGTACAGACCTACATCAAAAGGTGGGCTTCGTAATACCAAGCAGATACGTCTTGTGTAGTCTCACACAGTGTGACTGCACCATTGCTTACCTAACACTGGTGGCAGGTGGTGGGATTTGTGTAGAGTGGTTACAGTGACTATTTGTTGTACAGGTGCCCAATGCTAAGTTCCACCAAAAAGATAAGCAACTTGTAACAATGCCTAGTATGGATAACTCTAATGAGTCAGCGCTTACTAACCTGACTGTCTACCAATTGAAAGATTTATGTAAAGCAAAGATTCTGTCTCTGAAAGGAAGAAAAAGTTAAATTATTACAAGGAGGTTAAATCACCAAACTATGGGAAGCAGGCCTGTAACATCTAGTAACCAAGATGATATGGAAGAGAATGATGAGAATGTCAGTTTAGAGTTAAACTCCAACCTGCAAGAAGTGTCAGAAGAGGGAGAGGAATCTCCAGAAGAGAGCAACCCTCTTCCACAACCTGCCCTTATGCCTCAGCCACTTCCTATCCTGGCCCTACAAACTCCAAATCTAAGCCCGGAATATCTAGTACTCATGGGCGTTATTTTAGGGGGGGACAGGGGTGTTTGTCCCCCCAACTTTCATGGCACATCATTTTGTCCCCATTCATTTGGGTGGGGAACCTTTTCTTCAGATGTCATGTCCCCCCCAAAATTTTCAGCAAGTTACTCCACTGCTAATACTTGAAAAACTAAGGTTAGAGTTTCAATAAAAAAAAAAAAAACTTGTATTACATTCTGAAAGCAAACATCAGGAGGTGAACCTCAGAGAAAGAGAAATGCAACATGAAATGGAAATAAGAACGACGTCCCTTGATTCTGCTTCCCTTTCAGGGACTTCTAGGTCTACTAGTCCCAAGAGGCATCAAATGTCTAAAGAAGCGGTAAGTATGTATGATGCAAAACTTGCAGGGTAATTCATAGAATTTCGCACAAAATTGGCGCACGCGGCTGGCGCACAGTGTCCCCGTGCGATACAATGCGCCAGCCGCGTGCGATAAAATCCATTTCATCGCACAGCTTATTCATTGATTTTAGCCTCAAAAACCAGCCGTGGCGCAGAGTGGCGCAGCGACCCTGCAGCAGCGCCAGTTACGCCCCCAAGAACGCCCTCGCGCAAGGAAAAGCCTTCAAAATTCCCAAATCATCGCAAAGGGCTGCACTAACCCTGGACCAGTTCACAGGGCTGCCAAACAGCAAACGCCAAGCGGGGAACGTGTATTTCAGTGGTTCGCGGGAAGTTTCACACGCGATTGTCCTGGGTACGTGTACATCAGGGGTGCGCGGGAAGTATCACATGCAAAAGCAGCAGGGTACGTGTATTTCAGGGGTGCGCGGGAAGTATCACACGCAAAAGCAGCAGGGTACGTGTATTTCAGGGGTGCACAGGAAGTATCACACGAGATTCCATCAGGGTACGTGTATTTTAGGGGTGCGCGGGAAGTATATAACACGCAATTCCATCAGGGCACGTGTATTTCAGGGTGCGCGGGGAGCACTACACGTGAATTGCCCATGTAGGTCCTCCCAGGTGTTCCCTCTACACCCTCCACGGCCCCTGCTGGCGGCCCACATCAGAGGGGACTACCCTCCACATGTCCCAGGCAGCACATCCACCATGCACATGCCCCCCAGCCAACCCACATGTCACCTTGCACTACTGCCCACCAACGCATGTCCCCCTGCACCCCCACCCCCCAGCACTTTGGTGCACCCTCCACCAGGCCCCCACTCATGTCCCCCTGCACCCCCACCCCCCAGCATCCAGGGGCACCCTCCACCAGGCCCCCACTCATGTCTCCCAGCACCCCCACCCCCCTGCATCCAGGGGCACCCTCCACCAGGCCCCCACTCATGTCTCCCAGCACCCCCACCAGTCAGGGGCACCCTCCACCAGGCCTCCACTCATGCCTCCCTGCACCCCCACCCCCCACCAGTCAGGAGCACCCTCCACCAGGCCCCCACTCCTTCCTACCACCCCCGCACCCCCCAGCAGTGCGATTCGCCTGTGTATGTGAATATCAGGGTTGCGCGTGTAGTCTGACACGCAACATTCAAAGACGCAAATACCCTCTACAAATCAGCTATCATCACCCACAAGCAAACGCCTACAATGCTCGCATTAGCAATGCAGCATCAGACTCCAAAGAGCTCTTCTCTATCCTTAGAGAACTTGAAAATCCACTCCCAACCGACACACCCACAAACACAAGTAAAGAATGGTGTACCACCATACAAGACGCTCTTGCCTCCAAAATCACTATGCTGCAAAATAAAATCAATTCCAAAAAACTACTCCTAGCAACCAAAAACTCCCCCTCCCCTATTCCCTGCACCCTTTCCAGTGACAACTCAAACCCCCCCTTCCAATTCACACCAGTCACCCACGACCTCGTACTCGACACAATCTCCAAACTAAAAGCATCCAACTGCAAAGGAGACACTGTCCCGGCCAAATTAGTCAAAGCCTGTGCACACACCCTGACCCCTCTCATCACCAAATTTGTCAATGCCTCATTCAACTCCAATACAGTTCCGACCTGCATTAAAGAAGCCTGGGTTACCCCGCTTCTAAAAAAAACAAATCTAGACCCCACCATTCCAACTAATTATCGCCCCATAACCACGGTCCCATTTTTACTCAAAATCATCGACAAACTAGCCTACAACCAAATTCAAACCCATTTAGAATCCAATCAGCTCCTCGGCACCAGACAATCAGGTTTCAGGCCTAACCACAGCACTGAAACAGCTCTCTTGGACCTCAAAATCCAGATGGATGCCATCAGAGATTCAGGGAAACTCTGCATTCTTCTGCTGTTGGACCTCTCAGCCGCGTTCGACCTGGTGGACCACGACAAACTCTGCAACTCACTTACCGCGAGTTTAACTTCTCCAGGGCAGCCACTGCTTGGGTGAAATCCTTCTTAACCGACCACACCTCCAGAGTGTCCATAGGCAAAGAAGCAGCCAACCCCATCCCAGTCCCCATAGGAGTACCCCAAGGCTCTTGCCTTTCTCCCACGCTGTACAATGCATATACCAAGCTCCTGTTCTCAGCACTTGATGAAATGGGTGTCATATACACAAACTTTGCGGACGACACCCAGATCCTTATACCACTGACAGGCAACTATGACCAGGACACACTAACAATCAATAAAATCTACGTCATCATACAAAACTGGATGGCATTAAACAGCCTATGTCTTTACGATGAGAAGACAGAAGTCCTCATCGTAGGATCTCCAGCCAAAATAGCAACCCTTCAGCCAGAATATTCAATCATCAATATCGACGGTACCAATATTCCAGTGTTAAAGCAAGTAAAAACATTGGGCGTGTACATCGATGCCAGCCTGACCATGACTAAACAGATCAATGTACTTTCCTCCTCCACGGCCTACACCTCTAAATTAATTGCGCTCAGCAGACAATTTCTGACCCCAGCAAATTGCCTCACCCTAGCCAGAGCACTGGTCCTATCGAAATTGGATTACTGTAATGTATTACTACTGGGCACATCTAACACCAACCTAGCCAAAATGCAACTTTTGCAAAATAAAGTCCTGAGGGCCGCTCTAGGCATAAAAAAATCAGACCACATATCCAAGATTAGGAAAAATGCCCACTGGTTCCCTATCAAAGCCCGAATTATCTTCAAAACATTATGCATCACCCACAAATGCCTTACCAAAAAAGGACCTATCTACCTCAACAACACTCTGCATCCCAAATCCGACATGAGACTACTTAGATCCAATGACAAACTCCTCCTGGACCCCCCCCGATTCAAAAACACAAGAGCAGGGGGCAGCAGCTTCACCACTTTAGCCCCTAAACACTGGAACACCCTACCTATCCACATTAAAAAAGCATCTTCCTTCACGATCTTTAAGAAACAGTTAAAAACCTGGTTATTCAACCAATATTAGCACCCAAAGATAGGACCCCGTCCATCTTATACTGCTGTGAATACTTAGGCTATTGTATAATGTTGTGAATATTCTGTAATTTATATCATGTAATGGAACGAATGTAATGTTTTGAATTTTACTAATTGCTAAGTTGTCTTTTAACCACGCCGTGACACCAGAGGGTTTGGCCGTGTAACAAATAAAAAAAATAAATAAATAAAATAAATAAATATCAACAGGGTACGGGTATTACGGGGTTCGCGGGAAGTTCCACACGTGATTGCCCTGGGTACGTGTATTTCAGGGTGCGCGGGAAGTTCCACATGCGATTTCAGCAGGGTACGTGTATTCCAAGGTGCGCGGGAAGTTCCACACGTGATTTCAGCAGGTAGTGCGCGGGAAGTTCCACACGCGATTTCAGCAGGGTACGTGTATTCCAAGGTGCAAGTGAAATTCCACACGCAAATCCAGCAGCCTAAATGGATTCCGGGAGTGCCGGCCAGTCCTACACGTGAATCCGCCGTGTGGGTCCTCCCAGCTGTTCAACCGACACCCTCCACGGCCCCTGCTGGCGGCCGACACCACAGAGGACTACCCTGCACATGTCCCGCAGGCAGCCCATCCACCATGCCCATGCCCCCCAGCCAACCCACATGCCACCTTGCACTACTGCTCACCAACACATGTCTCCCAGCACCCCCACCCCCCACCTGTCAGGGGCACCCTCCACCAGGCCCCCACTCATGTCTCACTGCACCCCACCCCCCACCAGTCAGGGGCACCCTCCACCAGGCCCCCACTCATGTCTCCCTGTACCCCCACCCCCCAGCATCCAGGGTCACCCTCCACCAGGCCCCCACTCATGTCTCCCAGCACCCCCACTCCCCACCGGTCAGGGGCACCCTCCACCAGGCCCCCACTCATGTCTCCCTGCACCCCCACCCCCCGGCATCCAGGGTCACCCTCCACCAGGCCCCCACTCATGTCTCCCAGCACCCCCACCCCCCAGCACTGTGGGGAACCCTCCACCAGGCCCCCACTCATGTCTCCCTGCACCCCCACCCCCCAGCATCCAGGGCCACCCTCCACCAGGCCCCCACTCATGTCTCACTGCACCCCCACCCCCCAGCACTGTGGGGCACCCTCCACCAGGCACACACTCGTGTCTCCCTGCACCCCCACCCCCCAGCATCCAGGGCCACCCTCCACCAGGCCCCCACTCATGTCTCACTGCACCCCCACTCCCCACCGGTCAGGGGCACCCTCCACCAGGCCCCCACTCATGTCTCCCTGCACCCCCACCCCCCTGCATCCAGGGGCACCCTCCACCAGGCCCCCACTCATGTCTCCCAGCACCCCCACCCCCCTGCATCCAGGGGCACCCTCCACCAGGTCCCCACTCATGTCTCCCAGCACCCCCACAACACCGCATCCAGGGGCACCCTCCACCAGGCCCCCACTCATATCTCCCTGCACACCCACCCCAACCAGTCAGGGGCACCCTCCACCAGGCCCCCACTCATGTCTCCCTGCACCCCCACCCCCCTGCATCCAGGGGCACCCTCCACCAGGCCCCCACTCATGTCTCCCAGCACCCCCACCCCCCTGCATCCAGGGGCACCCTCCACCAGGTCCCCACTCATGTCTCCCAGCACCCCCACAACACCGCATCCAGGGGCACCCTCCACCAGGCCCCCACTTATGTCTCCCTGCACCCCCACCCCCCTGCATCCAGGGGCACCCTCCACCAGGCCCCACTCATGTCTCCCAGCACCCCCACCCCCCAGCACTGTGGGGCACCCTCCACCAGGCCCCCACTCATGTCTCCCTGCACCCCCACCCCCCAGTATCCAGGGGCACCCTCCACCAGGCCCCCACTCATGTCTCCCTGCACCCCCACCTCCCAGCATCCAGAGCACTCTCCACCAGGCGCCCACTCATGTCCCCCTGCACCCCCACCCCCTGCATCCAGGGGCACCCTCCACCAGGCCCCCACTCATGTCCAACTCATGTCTCCCTGCACCCACACCCCCCTGCATCCAGGGGCACCCTCCACCAGGCCCCCACTCATGTCTCCCAGCAAACCCACCCCCCAGCATCCAGGGGCACCCTCCACCAGGCTCCCACTCATGCCTCCCTGCAACCCCACACCCCACCAGTCAGGGGCACCCTCCACCAGGACCCCACTCATGTCCAACTCATGTCTCCCTGCACCCCCACCCCCCAGCATCCAGGGGCACCCTCCACCAGGTCCCCACTCATGTCTCCCAGCACCCCCACACCCATGCATCCAGGGGCACCCTCCACCAGGCCCCCACTCATGTCTCCCTGCACCCCCACCCACAACCAGTCAGGGGCACACTCCACCAGGCCCCCACTCATGTCTCCCTGCACCCCCACCCCCCAGCATCCAGGGGCACCCTCCACCAAGCCCGCACTCATGTCTCCCAGCACCCCCACCCCCCACCAGTCAGGGGCACACTCCACCAGGCCCCCACTCATGTCTCCCTGCACCCCCACCCCCCTGCATCCAGGGGCACCATCCACCAGGCCCCCACTCATGTCTCCCAGCACCCCCACCCCCAGCACTGTGGGGAAACCTCCACCAGGCCCCCACTCATGTCTCCCTGCACCCCTACCCCCCATCATCCAGGGGCACCCTCCACCAGGCCCCCACTCATGTCTCCCAGCACCCCCACCAGTCAGGGGCACCCTCCACCAGGCCCCCACTCATGTCTTCCTGCACCCCCACCCCCCTGCATCCAGGGGCACCCTCCACTAGGCCCCCACTCATGTCTCCCAGCACCCCCACCCCCAACACTGTGGGGCACCCTCCACCAGGCCCCCACTCATGTCTCCCTGCACCCCAACCCCCCAGCATCCAGGGGCACCCTCCACCAGGCCCCCACTCATGTCTCCCTGCACCCCCACCCCCCAGCATCCAGGGGCACCCTCCACCAGGCCCCCAGTCATGTCTCCCAGCACCCCCACCCCCACCAGTCAGGGGCACCCTCCACCAGGCCCCCACTCATGTCTCCCTGCACCCCCACCCCCCTGCATCCAGGGGCACCCTCCACCAGGCCCCCACTCATGTCTCCCTGCACCCCCACCCCCCACCAGTCAGGGGCACCATCCACCAGCCCCCCACTCATGTCTCCCAGCACCCCCACCCTCCAACACTGTGGGGCAACCTCCACCAGGCCCCCACTCATGTCCAACTCATGTCTCCCTGCACCCCCACCCCCCAGCATCCAGGGGCACCCTCCACCAGGTCCCCACTCATGTCTCCCAGCACCCCCACACCCATGCATCCAGGGGCACCCTCCACCAGGCCCCCACTCATGTCTTCCTGCACCCCCACCCCCAACCAGTCAGGGGCACACTCCACCAGGCCCCCACTCATGTCTCCCTGCACCCCCACCCCCCAGCACTGTGGGGCAACCTCCACCAGGCCCCCACTCATGTCTCCCTGCACCCCTACCCCCATCATCCAGGGGCACCCTCCACCAGGCCCCCACTCATGTCTCCCAGCACCCCCACCCCCACCAGTCAGGGTCACCCTCCACCAGGCCCCCACTCATGTCTTCCTGCACCCCCACCCCCCTGCATCCAGGGGCACCCTCCACCAGGCCCCCACTCATGTTTCCCAGCACCCCCACCCCCAACACTGTGGGGCACCCTCCACCAGGCCCCCACTCATGTCTCCCTGCACCCCAACCCCCCAGCATCCAGGGGCACCCTCCACCAGGCCCCCACTCATGTCTCCCTGCACCCCCACCCCCCAGCATCCAGGGGCACCCTCCACCAGGCCCCCAGTCATGTCTCCCAGCACCCCCACCCCCACCAGTCAGGGGCACCCTCCACCAGGCCCCCACTCATATCTCCCTGCACCCCCACCCCCCTGCATCCAGGGGCACCCTCCACCAGGCCCCCACTCATGTCTCCCTGCACCCCCCCCCCCCACCAGTCAGGGGCACCATCCACCAGCCCCCCACTCATGCCTCCCAGCACCCCCACTCTCCAGCACTGTGGGGCAACCTCCACCAGGCCCCCACTCATGTCTCCCTGCACCCCTACCCCCCATCATCCAGGGGCACCCTCCACCAGGCCCCCACTCATGTCTCCCAGCACCCCCACCCCCACCAGTCAGGGGCACCCTCCACCAGGCCCCCACTCATGTCTTCCTGCACCCCCACCCCCCTGCATCCAGGGGCACCCTCCACCAGGCCCCCACTCATGTCTCCCAGCAAACCCACCCCCCAGCATCCAGGGGCACCCTCCACCAGGCTCCCACTCATGCCTCCCTGCAACCCCACACCCCACCAGTCAGGGGCACCCTCCACCAGGACCCCACTCATGTCCAACTCATGTCTCCCTGCACCCCCACCCCCCAGCATCCAGGGGCACCCTCCACCAGGTCCCCACTCATGTCTCCCAGCACCCCCACACCCATGCATCCAGGGGCACCCTCCACCAGGCCCCCACTCATGTCTCCCTGCACCCCCACCCACAACCAGTCAGGGGCACACTCCACCAGGCCCCCACTCATGTCTCCCTGCACCCCCACCCCCCAGCATCCAGGGGCACCCTCCACCAGGCCCGCACTCATGTCTCCCAGCACCCCCACCCCCCACCAGTCAGGGGCACACTCCACCAGGCCCCCACTCATGTCTCCCTGCACCCCCACCCCCCTGCATCCAGGGGCACCATCCACCAGGCCCCCACTCATGTCTCCCAGCACCCCCACCCCCAGCACTGTGGGGAAACCTCCACCAGGCCCCCACTCATGTCTCCCTGCACCCCTACCCCCCATCATCCAGGGGCACCCTCCACCAGGCCCCCACTCATGTCTCCCAGCACCCCCACCAGTCAGGGGCACCCTCCACCAGGCCCCCACTCATGTCTTCCTGCACCCCCACCCCCCTGCATCCAGGGGCACCCTCCACTAGGCCCCCACTCATGTCTCCCAGCACCCCCACCCCCAACACTGTGGGGCACCCTCCACCAGGCCCCCACTCATGTCTCCCTGCACCCCAACCCCCCAGCATCCAGGGGCACCCTCCACCAGGCCCCCACTCATGTCTCCCTGCACCCCCACCCCCCAGCATCCAGGGGCACCCTCCACCAGGCCCCCAGTCATGTCTCCCAGCACCCCCACCCCCACCAGTCAGGGGCACCCTCCACCAGGCCCCCACTCATGTCTCCCTGCACCCCCACCCCCCTGCATCCAGGGGCACCCTCCACCAGGCCCCCACTCATGTCTCCCTGCACCCCCACCCCCCACCAGTCAGGGGCACCATCCACCAGCCCCCCACTCATGTCTCCCAGCACCCCCACCCTCCAACACTGTGGGGCAACCTCCACCAGGCCCCCACTCATGTCCAACTCATGTCTCCCTGCACCCCCACCCCCCAGCATCCAGGGGCACCCTCCACCAGGTCCCCACTCATGTCTCCCAGCACCCCCACACCCATGCATCCAGGGGCACCCTCCACCAGGCCCCCACTCATGTCTTCCTGCACCCCCACCCCCAACCAGTCAGGGGCACACTCCACCAGGCCCCCACTCATGTCTCCCTGCACCCCCACCCCCCAGCACTGTGGGGCAACCTCCACCAGGCCCCCACTCATGTCTCCCTGCACCCCTACCCCCATCATCCAGGGGCACCCTCCACCAGGCCCCCACTCATGTCTCCCAGCACCCCCACCCCCACCAGTCAGGGGCACCCTCCACCAGGCCCCCACTCATGTCTTCCTGCACCCCCACCCCCCTGCATCCAGGGGCACCCTCCACCAGGCCCCCACTCATGTTTCCCAGCACCCCCACCCCCAACACTGTGGGGCACCCTCCACCAGGCCCCCACTCATGTCTCCCTGCACCCCAACCCCCCAGCATCCAGGGGCACCCTCCACCAGGCCCCCACTCATGTCTCCCTGCACCCCCACCCCCCAGCATCCAGGGGCACCCTCCACCAGGCCCCCAGTCATGTCTCCCAGCACCCCCACCCCCACCAGTCAGGGGCACCCTCCACCAGGCCCCCACTCATATCTCCCTGCACCCCCACCCCCCTGCATCCAGGGGCACCCTCCACCAGGCCCCCACTCATGTCTCCCTGCACCCCCCCCCCCCCACCAGTCAGGGGCACCATCCACCAGCCCCCCACTCATGCCTCCCAGCACCCCCACTCTCCAGCACTGTGGGGCAACCTCCACCAGGCCCCCACTCATGTCTCCCTGCACCCCTACCCCCCATCATCCAGGGGCACCCTCCACCAGGCCCCCACTCATGTCTCCCAGCACCCCCACCCCCACCAGTCAGGGGCACCCTCCACCAGGCCCCCACTCATGTCTTCCTGCACCCCCACCCCCCTGCATCCAGGGGCACCCTCCACCAGGCCCCCACTCATGTCTCCCAGCACCCCCACCCCCCACCACTGTGGGGCACCCTCAACCAGGCCCCCACGCATGTCTCCCTGCACCCCCACCCCCCAGCATCCAGGGGCACCCTCCACCAGGCCCCCACTCATGTCTCCCTGCACCCCCACCCCCAGCATCCAGGGGCACCCTCCACCAGGCCCCACTCATGTCTCCCAGCACCCGCACCCCCCACCAGTCAGGGGCACCCTCCACCAGGCCCCACTCATGTCTCCCTGCACGCCCACCCCCGTGCATCCAGGGGCACCCTCCACCAGGCCCCCACTCATGTCTCCCTGCACCCCCACCCCCCAACAGTCAGGGGCACCTTCCACCAGGTCCCCACTCATGTCTCCCTGCACCCCCACCCCCCACCAGTCAGGGGCACCATCCACCAGGCCCACACTCATGTCTCCATGCACCCCCACCCCCCTGCATCCAGGGGCATCCTCCATCAGGCCCCCACTCATGTCCAACTCATGTCTCCCTGCACCCCCACCCCCCTGCATCCAGGGGCACCCTCCACCAGGCCCCCACTCATGTCTCCCAGCACCCCACCCCCCAGCATCCAGGGGCACCCTCCACCAGGCCCCCACTCAGGTCTCCCAGCACCCCCACCCCCCACCAGTCAGGGGCACCGTCCACCAGGCTCCCATTCATGTCCAACTCATGTCTCCCTGCACCCCCACCCCCCTGCATCCAGGGGCACCCTCCACCAGGTCCCCACTCATGTCTCCCAGCACCCCCACAACACCGCATCCAGGGGCACCCTCCACCAGGCCCCCACTCATATCTCCCTGCACACCCACCCCAACCAGTCAGGGGCACCCTCCACCAGGCCCCCACTCATGTCTCCCTGCACCCCCACCCCCCACCAGTCAGGGGCACTCTCCACCAGGCCCCCACTCATTTCTCCCTGCACCCCCACCCCCAGCATCCAGGGGCACCCTCCACCAGGCCCCCACTCATGTCTCCCAGCACCCCCACCCCCCACCAGTCAGGGGCACCCTCCACCAGGCCCCCACTTATGTCTCCCTGCACTCCACCCCCCTGCATCCAGGGGCACGCTCCACCAGGCCCCACTCATGTCTCCCAGCACCCCCACCCCCCAGCACTGTGGGGCACCCTCCACCAGGCCCCCACTCATGTCTCCCTGCACCCCCACCCCCCAGTATCCAGGGGCACCCTCCACCAGGCCCCCACTCATGTCTCCCTGCACCCCCACCTCCCAGCATCCAGGGCACTCTCCACCAGGCCCCCACTCATGTCCCCCTGCACCCCCACCCCCTGCATCCAGGGGCACCCTCCACCAGGCCCCCACTCATGTCCAACTCATGTCTCCCTGCACCCCCACCCCCCTGCATCCAGGGGCACCCTCCACCAGGCCCCCACTCATGTCTCCCAGCAAACCCACCCCCCAGCATCCAGGGGCACCCTCCACCAGGCCCCCACTCATGCCCCCCTGCAACCCCACCCCCCCACCAGTCAGGGGCACCCTCCACCAGGCCCCCACTCATGTCCAACTCATGTCTCCCTGCACCCCCACCCCCCAGCATCCAGGGGCACCCTCCACCAGGTCCCCACTCATGTCTCCCAGCACCCCCACACCCATGCATCCAGGGGCACCCTCCACCAGGCCCCCACTCATGTCTCCATGCACCCCCACCCCCCTGCATCCAGGGGCACCCTCCATCAGGCCCCCACTCATGTCCAACTCATGTCTCCCTGCACCCCCACCCCCCTGCATCCAGGGGCACCCTCCACCAGGCCCCCACTCATGTCTCCCAGCACCCCACCCCCCAGCATCCAGGGGCACCCTCCACCAGGCCCCCACTCAGGTCTCCCAGCACCCCCACCCCCCAGCAGTCAGGGGCACCGTCCACCAGGCTCCCATTCATGTCCAACTCATGTCTCCCTGCACCCCCACCCCCCTGCATCCAGGGGCACCCTCCACCAGGTCCCCACTCATGTCTCCCAGCACCCCCACAACACCGCATCCAGGGGCACCCTCCACCAGGCCCCCACTCATATCTCCCTGCACACCCACCCCAACCAGTCAGGGGCACCCTCCACCAGGCCCCCACTCATGTCTCCCTGCACCCCCACCCCCCACCAGTCAGGGGCACCCTCCACCAGGCCCCCACTCATTTCTCCCTGCACCCCCACCCCCAGCATCCAGGGGCACCCTCCACCAGGCCCCCACTCATGTCTCCCAGCACCCCCACCCCCCACCAGTCAGGGGCACCCTCCACCAGGCCCCCACTTATGTCTCCCTGCACCCCACCCCCCTGCATCCAGGGGCACGCTCCACCAGGCCCCACTCATGTCTCCCAGCACCCCCACCCCCCAGCACTGTGGGGCACCCTCCACCAGGCCCCCACTCATGTCTCCCTGCACCCCCACCCCCCAGTATCCAGGGGCACCCTCCACCAGGCCCCCACTCATGTCTCCCTGCACCCCCACCTCCCAGCATCCAGGGCACTCTCCACCAGGCCCCCACTCATGTCCCCCTGCACCCCCACCCCCTGCATCCAGGGGCACCCTCCACCAGGCCCCCACTCATGTCCAACTCATGTCTCCCTGCACCCCCACCCCCCTGCATCCAGGGGCACCCTCCACCAGGCCCCCACTCATGTCTCCCAGCAAACCCACCCCCCAGCATCCAGGGGCACCCTCCACCAGGCCCCCACTCATGCCGCCCTGCAACCCCACCCCCCCACCAGTCAGGGGCACCCTCCACCAGGCCCCCACTCATGTCCAACTCATGTCTCCCTGCACCCCCACCCCCCAGCATCCAGGGGCACCCTCCACCAGGTCCCCACTCATGTCTCCCAGCACCCCCACACCCATGCATCCAGGGGCACCCTCCACCAGGCCCCCACTCATGTCTCCCTGCACCCCCACCCCCAACCAGTCAGGGGCACACTCCACCAGGCCCCCACTCATGTCTCCCTGCACCCCCACCCCCCAGCACTGTGGGGCAACCTCCACCAGGCCCCCACTCATGTCTCCCTGCACCCCTACCCCCCAGCATCCAGGGGCACCCTCCACCAGGCCCCCACTCATGACTCCCAGCACCCCCACCCCCACCAGTCAGGGGCACCCTCCACCAGGCCCCCACTCATGTCTTCCTGCACCCCCACCCCCCTGCATCCAGGGGCACCCTCCACCAGGCCCCCACTCATGTCTCCCAGCACCCCCACCCCCAAAACTGTGGGGCACCCTCCACCAGGCCCCCACTCATGTCTCCCTGCACCCCCACCCCCCTGCATCCAGGGGCACCATCCACCAGGCCCTGCTAGGCAACATGCAGCAAATTTGTTCATCTTCCATCTTGGTGTCATCAATGTGAGCCATGTGCCTCCCCTTCATACGTAGTGACAGTGCATGCATTGGAGGGTTATAGTCATGTGGGACATGTGTCAATGAAGTACTGTTTCTGTTGCTTCTCAGCCCTAATTGTGTTCCATGTTGCTAATGCCTGTTCCAATTTCTTTTCTTTCATGTCTTTGACTCACTTGATACTGCTGGGGTTGTGGAGATGGTGCAGACCCAGTAGGGGTCTCAGGCCCGACCGGGCACCAGTGAGGGACGTGGTGTGGTGGTGGGTGAGAACCCACACTTGGTGCAGGCCGTCATCTCAAGGGGTGTCTATGGGTGCACCTCCCCCGAGCTCTATTCAGGTGTCGATTCGGATGATGAGACCTATGTGCCGTCTCAGGTAAGTGTCTCTGGGAGGGATTCTGTACTGTCCAACCCATCTGCACCAGGGGTAGAACCCTCAATGGGGATGTCAGTGTTGTTAGGTCAGCCTTTGGTGGTTACGGATGCAGGGTCACACTCCGCTACATCTGATCCTGTTCCTGGGCCAGCAGATCAGAGGGGGAATGCAGTCCTGCAGCCTCAGGCAGTGCCGGCACAGCAAGGTGCAGTTCGCCTTGCCCCAGACAGGTGTGGTGCCCACCGATGCGGTTGCCGTACGCCACCAGGCAATACCGCATGGGAGCAATCCATATACGGTATGGCAAACCAACAGGCAGCATCAACTGAGATGATGGCTCAGGCCATGGATAGGGTGGCCACTTCCATTGTCCCCCAAGAAAGGCTAATTGAATAACTACAGCAGGCAACAGACTCCATTAGCCAGTCACACAGGGAGGACATGTTGACGTCCAACAGGGACAGGCGGGCGGCACTGGAGACTCTGCGGGAAGCCATTTCCATTGAGTCCCAGGGCCACAGGGAAGCCCTGAGGGTGGAACTCCGTCAGCTCAGGGCAACTCTGGTTGAGCTTGAGGCTTCAGCTAACACAAGGACAGAACAGCAGCTGGAGCGGCTCACATGTACGCTCTCAGCTGAGATGCAGGACACTAGGGCGGAGGTTCGGGCATCCCGTGAGTTGTTGCATGGGGACCTCCGCACACTCATCCTCCAGAACCAGACCTTCCACACCCGCATGCATGCTGCCATGGAGGACCAGACTAGGGCTTTGCGTGGGCTGCCTCCCATAGTGCCACCACCTCCTGATGCAGCTGCAGAGGGTGAGGAGAGCGACAGCAGCGATTCTCCCACAATAGGGTAGCCGTGCAGGCCATGAGCCCATGGAGGTGTTTTTTTTTGCAAGATCCACACAGGTGGGTTTTGGTGTGCACCCTGTCCTCGGACCTCCTGGGTGGCCTCCCCCAGCCCCCGGGCCCATTATGGCCATTTTTTTTTTTATTTATTTTTTTTTTGACAGTGTGTTGCCTTGTGTGGCTCCCGTGGGCATACGCTGTATTATGGCTGGGGACATGCAGGCTTGTCCTGAATTAGGGTCAGATGCTTGGGTTTGTGTGACACACACCCCTCCTGCTTCCCGTTTCCATGGGCTTGCAAAGGGTGTGCCCAAGTGACATTGACTTACACAGTGACGTTGGACTCCCATTTGATGTGTGGGCAGTCTGTAGTCAATACTGTGTATACATTCCCAGTGCATATTGTTGTTGTATTGTACACTGCATGGTGTATTGATATGTGCCTCTGCATCCATCTCATCTTCCTAATTTGCAGGTCCATTTCTCATGTCTTCACAAGGCGGTCTACTTTGGGACTGGAGTGCATGTTGTAAGCAGTGCACCTACTCTCTTGCGTGGCTCTAACACTGTATACTTGGAAGTGTTAGAAGTGCTGCCATTATCAGGTAGTGAGGCTACCAATTTTTTGTCTGTACTGTCATGTTTATGGTAGGTTGGAGGTTGTGTAGGTGATTGGTATTCTTGGTAAGTATTTGGTAATGTGTGTTGTTGGTCCTGCATTACTGTGAGCATTTCATGTGTGGCCAGTTTCCATTAGGGACACTGTTGTTGGTGACACTTGGGGCATGTTGTGGGGATTAATTTGTTTGCTCTCACATTGCATGACATGTCATGGTGTGTTGTGTGGCCGTGCCGGGGAGGGGTTGGGTGACATGGCACTGTTCTCATGTTGTATTTTGCAAGTGGGTATTCATTTTTGCTGCATGGAAGTGTGTCTTTTGATGACACTGGATTGGCGGTGTTTGTGTAGGTAGGGATGCACACATTGTGACACTTCCAGATGAACAATCTCAGGCTGCTATGGTTCTGACAGTTGACTGTCCCTTTGTTCATCATAATTGTCAGATTGAGTCATCATTGATTGTCAGATGGTATGTGCCAGGGCTGTGTGCACTCCACAGGGGTGTGCTTTCTATGTGAAGTAATTCGCCGACAGCTGCGTACCGGCTGCCTCACCCCGTGCCCTTTCCCCTCCCATGCGCAGCGGGTGTGCATGTGGTTGGGGATGTGGGGGCACCACCATGTCCACAGCCAGGCACCGGCGTGTTGCAACATTGTGCAGGACACATGCTGCCACTATGATCCTGCACACTACTGGGGGAGCGTATAACAGCTGCCCGCCAGAATGGTCAAGGGAGCAAAAGCATGACTTGAGCACTCTGAATGTGCGCTCCACTATGCCCCGTGTTGCAATATGGGCTGTGTTGAATCTAACCTCGGGAGGCGTGATGGGGCTCCGAATTGGCGGCATCATGTGTGTGCTCAGAGGGTAGGCACTGTCACCTGGGGAGGTGGTGATGGGGATCATTAGTGGGGTATTGGCATTACTCTGTATCTGTCATGCATGCGTGTGCTGTGGCATTTCTACTCCCCAAGCAGCCATGCATCGCCATGCCGCCCAGCTTCCAAGTCCCGGTTTAGGGTTGACATCCTGTAAATGAAGCTGTCGTGGGTGGACCCTGGATAGTTGGCATATACTGAGGTGATGATTCCCTTGGCATCACATACTACCTGGATGTTGATGGAATGCCAGTGCTTGCGGTTTCTATAGATGTGCTCAGATGCCCTGGGGGGACGTAGAGCCACATGGGTGCAATCAATGGCACCTAGCACTTTGGGGAATCGTGCCACCCTGTAGAAATCCTGGCTGACAGCCTGCCTTTCTGCAGGTGTTCTGGGCAGGTATATGTGCCTGCGGACTGATGGGCGTGCAGTGATGATGGCCAACACCTGGTGTAGGCAACGTGACTGCGTGGCCTGTGACACCCCCCCCACTATGGCACTTGTCCGCTGAAATGATCCAGTAGCCAAGAAGTGCAGTACATTGAGGACCTTCTCCAGGGGGCTGAGTGCTTGGGAGCACAGGGTGGGTGATGTGAGGTCATCCTCCCACTCACTGACCAGGTTGAGTATTATGTGTGGTGGAAACCTGTACCTCCCATACACCTGGTCATCTGGCATACCAAATAGGCTGGTTCTGGGTGTGAAGATTCTGGCCCTGACTATCCTTCTCCTCCTCCTGCGGTATCCCATGGCCACTGTTGCTAGAAACGGTATATTCATCCTGGCGTCTGAGCTTGTTTGTTGTTTGCGCACTCTTTTATGCTGCGCGGGACATGCACCTGCTTCATGCTGGCGTACGTGTTTCAGGATTGGTCCTTTTATTTTTTGGCGCGTTGTAGGCGAGCGTGTAAATCTTCCCGCCCACCCCAGGAATACACGTAACACGCTCTCCCAGGCCCAGTCGCGAGTAAATAATCCCGCCCACCCCTGGAATACACGTACCCCACTCTCACAGGCACAGTCGCGTGTGTAACTTCACGCACACACCGAAATACACGTACCCTGCAAATTCGCGTGTGAAACTTCCCGCGCACCCTGAAATACATGTACCCTGCTGAAATCGCGTGTGGAACTTCCCGCGAACCCCGTAATACACGTACCCTGCTTATATCGCGTGTCAGACTACATGCGCAACCTTGATATACACGTACACAGGCGAATCGCACTGCTGGGGGGTGAGGGGGTGGTAGGAAGGAGTGGGGGCCTGGTGTAGGGTGCCCCTGGATGCAGGGGGGTGGGGGTGCAGGGAGACATGAGTGGGGGCCTGGTGGAGGGTGCCCCTGACTGGTGAGGGGTGGGGGTGCTGGGAGATATGAGTGGGGGCCTGGTGGAGGGTGCCCCTGACTGGTGAGGGGTTGGGGTGCTGGGAGACATGAGTGGGGGCTGGTGGAGGGTGTCCGTGGATGCAGGGGGGGTGGGGGTGCAGGGGGACATGAGTGGGGGCCTGGTGGAGGGTGCCCCTGACTGGTGGGGTTGGGGGTGCTGGGAGACAGGAGTGGGGGCCTGGTGGGGGTTGCCCCTGGATGCTGGGGGGTGAGGGTGCAAGGAGACATGAGTTGGACATGAGTGGGGGCCTGGTGGAGGGTGCCCCTGACTGGTGGGGGGTGGGGGTGCTGGGAGACATGAGTGGGGGCCTAGTGGAGGGTGTCCCTGGATGCAGGGGGGTGGGGGTGCAGGGAGACATGAGTGGGGGCCTGGTGGAGGGTGCCCCTGGATGCTGGGGGGTGGGGGTGCAAGGAGACATGAGTTGGACATGGGTGGGGGCCTGGTGGAGGGTGCCCCTGACTGGTGGGGGTGGGGGTGCAGAGAGACATGAGTGGGGGCCTGGTGGAGGGTGCCCCACAGTGCTGGGGGGTGGGGGTGCAGGGGGACATGAGTGGGGGCATGGTGGAGGGTGCCCCTGGATGCTGAGGGTGGGGGTGCAGGGAGACATGAGTGGGGGCCTGGTGGAGGGTGCCCCACAGTGCTGGGGGTGGGGGTGCAAGGACACATGAGTTGACATGAGTGGGGGCCTGGTGGAGGGTGCCCCTGACTGGTGGGGGGTGGGGGTGCAGGGAGATATGAGTGGGGGCCTGGTGGAGGGTGCCCCTGACTGGTGAGGGGTGGGGGTGCTGGGAGACATGAGTGGGGGCTGGTGGAGGGTGTCCGTGGATGCAGGGGGGGTGGGGGTGCAGGGGGACATGAGTGGGGGCCTGGTGGAGGGTGCCCCTGACTGGTGGGGTTGGGGGTGCTGGGAGACAGGAGTGGGGGCCTGGTGGGGGTTGCCCCTGGATGCTGGGGGGTGAGGGTGCAAGGAGACATGAGTTGGACATGAGTGGGGGCCTGGTGGAGGGTGCCCCTGACTGGTGGGGGGTGGGGGTGCTGGGAGACATGAGTGGGGGCCTGGTGGAGGGTGTCCCTGGATGCAGGGGGGTGGGGGTGCAGGGAGACATGAGTGGGGGCCTGGTGGAGGGTGCCCCTGGATGCTGGGGGGTGGGGGTGCAAGGAGACATGAGTTGGACATGGGTGGGGGCCTGGTGGAGGGTGCCCCTGACTGGTGGGGGTGGGGGTGCAGAGAGACATGAGTGGGGGCCTGGTGGAGGGTGCCCCACAGTGCTGGGGGGTGGGGGTGCAGGGGGACATGAGTGGGGGCATGGTGGAGGGTGCCCCTGGATGCTGAGGGTGGGGGTGCAGGGAGACATGAGTGGGGGCCTGGTGGAGGGTGCCCCACAGTGCTGGGGGTGGGGGTGCAAGGACACATGAGTTGACATGAGTGGGGGCCTGGTGGAGGGTGCCCCTGACTGGTGGGGGGTGGGGGTGCAGGGAGACATGAGTGGGGGCCTGGTGGAGGGTGCCCCACAGTGCTGGGGGTGGGGGTGCAAGGATGGGATGTCCTAAGGACACTATACCTGTCCGTACTGTTCGCAGGCAAGGTGATACTGTTCTACGAACACACACGGTGTCCGGGATGTCCGTAATTAAATGAAAATGGAGGTGTCCTAAGGACACTATACCTGTCCCTACTGTTCTCAGGCAAGGTGAAACTGTTCTAAGAACACACACGTGTCCGGGGTGTCCGTAATTAAACGAAAATGGAGGTGTCCTAAGGACACTATACCTGTCCCTACTGTTCACAGGCAAGTTGATACTATTCTAAGAACACACATGGTGTCCGGGATGTCCATAAAAAAAAACAAATATCGGGGTGTCCTAAGGACACTGTACCTGTCCGTACTGTTTGCAGGCAAGTTGAAACTGTTCTAAGAACACGCATTGTGTCTGTGGACATTAAAAAGGCTATATGGCATGGTTAAAATGTTTGATTCTATGGGTGTGATCTATGGGTGTGATATGCTGCGGTGGTTGTGGCCAGGGCCTAGAGTTTTGGGTGTATGGCTTAGTATACTGAATAGAACTTCATAACAGAATGCTATTTATATCAATGCATTGCTTAATGCACTAAGTAGCTCATGATATTTATTCAAATGATCCTTGACTCTTTTTTGTGAACATTGTAATAAGAAAACCTTGTACAAAACTATCATGAAAAGTAAATGAACATGTGATGTCATCAGTGATGTCATCAATGACATTTGTGATGTCATCTTTGATGTCCTGGGTGTTAGTCTTAGCAGTGCACAGTGGTGGCGCAAGTTATGGTTGCTTAGTTTACCATAACTTATGAATTTCAGGGGTTTTTCTGTTTTACTTGGAACCATAATGTCCCTTTAACAAAGTTTTTTTTACTGAATATCTATATATATATATCTATATTTTTTTTGTTTTGTTTTTGTGCAGAGTTGTAACTTGGTGGTCAAATATTGAAAGTGGTGTTTACCATAACAGAGGACAGTTTATTTGGAAGATGCACCTACGGCGCTGTGGACAGCATTATTTGTTAAAAGCTACCATGGTAAGTCAGCCACAGGAGACTATTAGCTCCACTGTTGGTTAGATGGTTTAATAAGTAACAACAATACTTATGGCTGTTTTTATGCTGTTCCCTGTAGGGTATAGAAGAACACTATTACATGGAGTGTGAAAGAGAAAGAAAACCTGCTTGTCAAATTTCCCCTGAAGAGGTTCTATCATTGTTCTGACATGATGTTGTAAAGAGAACGAAACATGTTGGGCGTTAATGGTGTTGCATATTTTGGCAGCATTTACCAAGCAACTATTGAGTCAATTAGAGCCTTGTCACACAAGGACTCGCCTAATCAGGGCACTAAGGTTTTTAAGGGACCAACTCGTAGTTGGAGAGCTTTCTGTCTTTTGTATTCGACAAGTGTATGTGGTAGTTGAGTGGGTTGCACGGAGTGTGAATCAGTTAGTGGCTGTATGGAAAATTGTTTGAAAATTGGCACTATTGCACTTTGTGAGATTATAGAAGAGAAGAATGTTTTTGAGGCAGCATTTAGTCTGCATTAAGTCTTTTTACTGATGGCTGTTTAATCTATGTTTATACATATTGACTAAATAACGTTTTTGTAATACATTTTTCCAGTGGTCGAGTGGAATTTTAGAAGTTCATGTGGGTATATATATCCAATAGTGTTTTTCTCCCTTTGTAAAGGGAACAGCATAGAGGCAACGAGATTCCAGAGTTTAGAAGCATTTGCAAGCTAGATATGGGGGATGATCTCATAGCCAGTAGAAACTCCCCTAATTCTTTCGATTGTAAATGTGTGGGTAAAATGTTCTTCACCATTCATGTGGAGTCCCATAGGACTCCATGGGAATGGGGACCACGGAAGCACCAGCCCCATTATTAACAGTGCCAGTGCTTCCATGACGGTCTGCCGAACGTGGCTGCTGTGTCCGGCAGGGTCAAACTTGTTGGGCACAGTGGCTCAGGCAGGCAGACTCAAACATTTACAGTCTGAACACAACAGCAAACTTGTAATGAGGCCTTATGAGTTAGTTAAGCTGGCATTAATAACCTGATTTGGGAAGACTTCTTCCGAGTACCTTAATAGGTTTAGGACCCTCAAAAAGACTGATGGTACCCCTTGGGCTATCTGGGTATGTTATGTTTGAAGAATTTAGATAGCTGTGTTAAGGGTTACAGAGTGAACTCCTTTGAAGGAATGAGAAACCTTATTTTACTTGGGACTATTTTTGATGCCTGCTCTCCTGAGCTGAGACAGCACTTGGCTGATTCTAGGAAATTGATCCTAAGAAACTTGCACAAGCTGCTGACTTATGGGTAGCCAACAGGGATAAACCAACCACTCAGCCTCCACACTCCAACAAACCAACAGTGATCCCAATAATAAAGGTAAAACAGGTACAGTCAATATATACCTCCTACACCTTTTATGGTAACGTTGGCCGAGGGGAGGATTTAATCTCAGAAGGGCTGTGAATGTGATCCAGTAGCAACCCTAATAGCAAATTAGAACATTGCAAAACAAAATACATTTCCAATCAAGGTTCTATAGAGATATATATATAAATATATTCAGTAAAAAAACTTTGTTAAAGGGACGTTATGGTTAAGTTGCGCTGCTAAAAACCAATGAAATTCAGTGAAAAAACGTTGTTAAAGGGACGTTATGGTTAAGTTGCGCTGATAAAAACCTATGAAATTCAGTGAAAAAACTTTGTCAAAGGGACGTTATGGTTCCAAGTAAAACTGAAAAACCTTTGAAATTCGCCAGTTATGGTAAGTTAAGCAACCATAACTCGCGCCACCACCATGCACTGCTAAGACTAACACCCAGGACATCACTGATGACATCGCAAATGTCATTGATGACATCACTGATGACATCACATGTGTATGTATATGAATTTCATTGGTTTTTAGCAGCGCAACTTAACCATAACATCCCTTTAACAAAGTTTTTTCAATGAATTTCATAGGTATTTAACAGCGCAACTTAACCATAACATCCCTTTAACAAAGTTTTTTCACTGAAATTCTCAGGATTTTAGTAGTGCAACTTAACCATAACGTCCATTTAACACAGTTTTTTCACTGAATTTCATAGGTTTTTAGTAGTGCAACTTAACAATAATGACTTTGACTTTATATACATGTCATATAGAACTGAATGAATCTCTTCTACTGTACTTGATGTCCGCGAACTCATTTAATGTTCGCGGACATGTTCAAAGAACAGTACCACTACCTAAAAACTCTTGGGGGTATGTTTGATTGTTATTTCATAACATAGGAACATTTAACAAATTCAAAAAGAAGCACACAAACACATTATATGTACTAATACATAAGAAATGTAACCCATATATACAACACACTAACCATTCATTTAAATGCACTATGTTCTAAAATGGAATATACCACAAGAAAATAAATTGGCTTCCAACATAATTACCTCACAAACATGGCAGAACTGAGAACAAGAGCAGACCCACTGAGTTCATAGGACATATCTTACCTGAAATAGTAAGTGTAGTTAATTTTATTCATATATTTATACATTTTCTGTATTAGATAAAAAAAAATATATTGGCCCTCATTACGACCCTGGCGGAAAGGGGAAAACGATGGCGGAAATGCAATACCGCCATCGAAAAGCGCTCGGTGCGACTATGACCCGTCACCGCAAAGTACGAAGCCATTAGCGACACCGTAGTGAACGCCAACGCTAACTGCACTAAGCACGCGCGCGCGCACCATGCCAAACCGCAAACACCACCATGGTGCAACGGTACGCCAATTCCGACCCTAGCGGACATGTACCTAACGCCATCAGGCATGGCGGAATGGACCATTCCGCCATGGCGAGAAATACGGCATCGTGAACCAACCGTAAATGGCCCACTGAGTGCCTGTACTCCACTCCCTGGCCACATTGCACAACTCCTGGCAGGCGCAATGTACTCACACCATGCAACCAGTGAAATCTACAATTCACCCATGCATGCCAACGTAGAAATGCATGCAGGTGTTCGAAGCGCCCCGTGAGTGGGCATCCATGTACGGCATTTCACCATAGCCGTACTGATGCAGCACAGGCATGTGAAGGTACAAGACATCAAAATGGAAATCAAGAACACATGACACAAAACAACAGTAGTCCCCCATCGCTTGCCACCAGCGCAAGGCAACATCCAAAACAGCATCCTGAGGGGGATTGCACCAGACCTGTACTCTTGCCAGTAAACAAACCAACCATCAGCAGAAGCATGTACCACACAAGTTGGCAGAGTGACTGAGCAGCCAGGCACATCCCAAGAGGGGCCGATGGGAGCTGCAGGGCACAGATGGCATGAATACAGAAGCTATTCCAATGGACATGACCCCAGTCCCCCTCCAACAAACGCACGCAAACACAGGCACCTGTGACCAGCCACATTCTGAACATCCCATCATACCATCAATCGACCTGGCTGACAGGCACCAGTCGGCCAAAAGCCAATCCCCCGCCCCTGAACAGCACATCATGTAAACAGTCACAATGGCAGCCCCTATCCGTGACCACACTGTGCTACGTAGGCAAAAGCGGCCAGTACTGTACCACACAACTCAACTCAGAAGGCGGAACACAATGCAGATCATCTCGCAATACATACCGCCACAAATCGAAAATCGCCACATCACCTGCAAAGAATAACGCAACACGCCAAATATCGGAATACAATTTAAATGCACATCCAAATGACAAAGGCCTCACAGCAATTTGTAAAATAACACCAAAACATCCATCATCACCGAGGGCTGCATCTGCAATAATTGACCAGCTTCCACTTGTGTGACGCCCTGTACCATCATGGCACACAGGGCCAACATCAACGTTCCAAAAGGCAACATGGAAGCGGCAAGAACCGCAGGTCCGTCCCATGAGGCAGGCACTAGTCCAGCTGAAAGGCCGAAATGTTGCACCTAGCCACCAGAACAGCGTAAGGGCATGTGGCCCATTGGCGATCGTCCCATAAGATCGTAATGCTGCTCCACTGATTCACCCGAAGCTGCAGGTGTCGAGAGTAAAAACCATCTGGAGGAGTGGCGTACAGATGGCATCTGCAATAGGGCAGGAGATACCTGTCACCAAAATGAAACACAAATTAACCGATTGCACTACATGACACATGATGCATCACTATCTTCATTCAACACACCAAATCCACACCCATATGCATGCTAGCCCACTCCAAAGGAATATACACACCCCTAAATCAGTATCGATACATAACGAAACCAATCGAGGTTAATACACCATTGGCAACGTCGGTTACTGTGCATGCGTCCGTCAAGATAGAACCCATGACATGGGATTAGTAACGTGCCTAGACACAAGTGTATGAAGGCGCGTCGAGACAGGGAGGATCCGACAAGGGCAGATAGACGTAAGTCCCACTATGGCAGCCTTGCATCACATAGCGCAGGGGAAGGGGATTGAATCAAAAAACACATGTACATGGCAGACCCTAAATGGAATCATCTGTCCATGCATCCATTCATCATTCCCTCATCCCGCAATGAAAACGCATGAACATTCACTCACATAATATGTGAAACTTCCATCGCGTCTGTGCGTAATGCAGTCTGCAAAAACCACTGTGCTCCTGGCCGGATCTGTAGTGTCGTGAAGCTAGATGGACTTGGGAACGTCCTGCCTTATCGTCCACTACGCTATTGCGCATCCCATTCAATTCATGTCATTCATTGCTTGCTCGTTATGGGCCCTGTCCCAAGGACATTCAACAATAGAACGTTACATTTCCAGGCAGACCTGTGGGCGTCTCCTCACCGCTACTTCGCAACCAAAAATCCTGGCCTTCGAATTCCTCACTTGCAACATTACGTCGAAAAGGCTTCTGTGAACGCTTGCATTCACAATTACATCAATGTAGTGCGGCTGTGTGTCATAATGCTAACTGGCTGCAATCACAAATGGGACGCCACGCCCGTCGGTGAAGTACGATACTGTGCTGCATGAGGGTCGGCCATCGATCGAGCCCTACATACCACTGACTCTTCACAGGTATGTAAGCGGCTGCAATCATAGCATGTGTAACAATGGGAGCATAGCATGAAAATCAGTCAAAGTACATCACACTGCCATCGGGATTTGATACATGATTCCAATCCCAAGATGCCATGCGGCCAAATGCAGCCTTACGTGCGGGACGTGCTCGGCCAGAAGGGATTGCATCTGCCACAGATTCATTCAATCAGCACAGGTGGAGGCCATACAGGCCGACAGCACATATATAGCAGACCCAAACCCCTCCCACAACCACTCCCACTCCAAAATGCTACCGGCAGGACTAGCGATGTTGGGCCTGGGGCACCAGATAGCACTGCAAGTGCTACAACTACAAGAAGACGACGAACAACAACAGGTACAACAACCGGGCGCACAGGGGAGACGGAGGAGAAGGAGGAGGAGGAGGGCAAGGCAGGGTCAGCAAGGCCCACAAGCACTGCCACTACCACCACGCAGGCGGCCCGCAATCCCACGCCTCCGAGCTGATCCGTTCAACCTCACTGCTGAGCAGATCCACACCCTCTACCGTTTGGACCGGGACACCATAATCGCCATTGTGGACATGACACATGCTGACCTCGTGAGCATGATAGATAGCCCAACCGCCATCCCACCCCTACTGAAGGTGGTGTCTGTACTCCACTTCCTGGCCACAGGCACCTACCAGCACACAGTGGGACAGTTGCATGGCATTTCACAGCCACTGTTCTCACGGACACTCTCCCAAGTGCACGATGCCCTCCTGAAGCACGCCGACGACCACATCACACTACCACGCACGTACCAGGAGATTACCAACGCAAAGGTGGGATTCCATGCACTTGGCGGCATCCCGGGTTGCATTGGTGCCATCGACTGCACCCATGTTGAATTGGTTGTCCCACATGCCATGGAGGTCCAGTACCGCAACCGGAAACAATTTCATTCAATCAATGTGCAAATGGTGTGTGACTCCAACAAGATCTTTACGCATTGTTGTGCCAGATTTCCAGGATCTACCCATGATTCTATGGTCCTGAGGAACACAAGAATACCACGCTACATGGAGCGACACGCAGGGCACAGATCCTGGCTACTCGGTGAGTCTCATTCCATGCATGACATCGTGGCCCATTTGATGCGTCAATGACCTTGCAGGAGGGGGGGGGGGCTACTTAGCACTATCATTCCACTGACACCCTTTATTCGTCCCATACAGGTGATGCCGGGTATCCACTGAAGAGATGGCTCCTTACACCAATCCGGAACCCACAGAACCAGCATGAGGAGGACTACAACCATGCCCACTCACGTAGCCGTGTGGTCATTGAACAGGCATTCGGCCTACTGAAGGCTCGTTTCCGCAGCCTCAGCAGGTCTGGCGGGGCACTCATGTACAGCCATGAGAGGGTTTCTAAGATGGTCATGGCATGTGTCATGCTGCACAACATGTGCATACGTAGGAATGTGCCCATGCCCCCTGACGCTGTACTGCATGCACCTGAAGATGATGATGATGAGGGTGGGGATGTGGAGGCACCCCAGGGAGTCCATGAGGCACAGGATGCACGTGCAATCCGACAGAGCATCATAGATGCATGCTTCTAGCAACCACGCATGGTGCCTATTACACGGAAAGGGGACCTGTGGCACTGTGTGTGTGTAGTACAGGCACATAGTGGACTGTACGCCTATGAAGGCCTCGTACGCAAATATCAATGTCCACACATGTCATTGGATGATAATGAAGTGCTGTATTGTTAATGTGATTTGATTCATACACCCTATGGACCCGCCACCCAGTGAAGCCCAACACACCCCCTCCACCCTACTTCCTCCCCCCCCAACACCAGTGTCCAGATATGCATGCTGCCCGTGGGTAGACGCTATTGCAAGCCCCCTCTACGGGTATCAGGGGCACCCCTGCCCGTGGAGCGCAGGTTCCTGCCAGATCTGCGTTGGGGGCTGCCCTGGACGGAACTTGCCACGGATGACGTCTCTGCCTGCTCGCGTCCATGCATGTCTCTGAGGGTTTGTGAGAGCTCCGAGAGCACACGGCGCACAGCAGCAAGTTCAGCACAAACGTCTTTGGACGTCGCATGCAGTTCCCCCCTCAGGCTCTCGGTGCTTTTCTCCATTTGTGCTCTCAGGCTCTCGGTGCTTCTCTCCATTTGTGCTCTCAGGCTCTCGGTGCTTCTCTCCATTTCTCCCCTGAGGCTCTCACTACTTTTCTCTATTTGTGCCCTGAGTGTCTCGGTGGATGTTTCCATGGCTGCCCTGGAACCCCCGCATTCATTTGCATGGTCCTTGAGTAGCGTGGACGCTTCCTGCTGTTGCTCGATCAGCAGGTCGAGGGACTGTTGCCTCTGCTGGGCCATGGACATTTGCGGTGGTGTGACAGGGGGGCTGCTCAACACATGTTGCCTTGGCACAGGACTTGTGGGGGTTGGCCAGTCGTCGTCTTCAGGGTGCCCCTGCGTGGTTTCGTCATGGTGTAGGGGATGGAACATGCAGGGGGATTGGGAAAGGTCATGGATGGTACCTACGTCGCCAGCACTGTTTTCCGTGTCGGAGCATGCTGGCATGACAGCTGTGTCACCTATGGTGCTGCTACCACCAGAGGCAGTGCCATCAGATACGTTCTTTGGGGGGACCTGTGGTGCTGGGGTTGTGGACTTGCTGGCTGCTGGGGTGCCTGTTGCAGTCCCCTCCAGTGTGCTGGCACTTGATTCCTGCTGCTGCCGTGTCTTGATCCTTGCACCTGAGGTGGAGGCTCTTGGGACGTTGGTCCTGGCCCTCTTTGCAGGCGTGCTGGTAGGGGTGTCCTGCAGCTCGTCGTTGGTATCGGACCCTGTGGTGGAGTAAAGAGGGGCGAGCGTTAGTTATGGGTCTGTCGGATTTGGAATGGCAACGTATCAAATGCATTGGGGTGGTACATGAGGCTGATATGGGACTGGGCCTTGGAGGTGGTCTCATTTTCGTGTGGATTGAGGATGCATTCATTTGGCTGCCTGCAGTTAGGGGGTGCATGCTGCACATGTAGGGGTTGTTTATGGCATCTTGATTAATTTGTTTATTCATTCTGACTTTTAGAGGGCGCTGTCAGGGCAAAGTATGTATTGCACTATGGGGTCACATGGTACTGCACATGTTCGTGGTTTGTGGATTTCGCATTGTTTCTCTTGGCAAACCTACCTGATTCTCCGGATGTCGGCACTCCTTTCTCCATCCCTCCGACTCCCTCTATGCTCTCCATTCCTATGGTGGAGGCGCAGATCTCCTCCCAGGGGGTCAACTTGATGGGCGACTCTGATCCCCCCCCGGTAGCTGTGGCGATGTTCCTGTTCGCAGAAAGTATGCTGCGTACGCGGATCCGCAGGTCGTCCCACCGCTTGCGACATTGCTGTGGCGTGCGGGGTGTTGTCCCCACCGCACTTACGCGCTGTGCCACAAGGGCCCATATGGCCTTCTTGTTGGCAAGGGCCGTCCTGGTCATTTGACTGGAGAAGACGACGGCGGCATTTTCCTGCAGGGTCTCGGTCAGCACGGTCAGTTCCTCTCGGGAGAAGTGGACCTGCCGCTTGCGATCACACGCTTTCTTGGCTACCTTTCCCATATTTATTTTTTTAACTGGGGTTGCTAACGGGTTGGGATGTGTGTCTGGGTCGGATTTTTAATGGTTGTGTTGGGATTCGGATTTTATAGTTGTGCGGCGTGCTGTTTCCCGTTCCGGCCACATGCTTTTACTTCCGTTTCCGTATATTTACGGTGCCCGTAATTTGCGGTGCCCGCTCATTACGGTGCCCGCTCATTACGGTGACCGCTAAGATGGGTGGCGGTATTGCACCTGGTGCAGCGTACGGCGGCGGTAAGGGCCGTTTTGGGGTCATTTCCGCCATCGCAGCCTTTCGGATTCCGCCATGGCGTAATGCTCGTGCCCGATGGGTCGTAATTAGCCGCACTTTGCTCCTTCGTGCAATGGCGGAAACGCTATTTACGCTGTTGCGGTCCGGTCAGTCAATTTCCGCAAGGGTCGTAATGATTATCTTTTTTTTTCCCTCGCAGAAATGTCTAGTACTCTGCAATGGCTAGAGGAGCATTTCCCACATGAAGAAATGTCACAAGATGGTGAAACTAATGGTAAACACTTTATAATATAAACCATTTAATTATTATTATTATTTTGTATACATTTAACATATATATATATATATATATTCTTTTGTACAGAGCATACCAAAATAGAAAATACTTCAGAAAAACCTGTTATGGATAACACTTTTCACAGTATAGAAGAAAAAATGGATTTATTGTTGACTAATTTTAATAATTTGAAAACTTTTGTGGAAGATCATTTGAAACCAAAAACCTCGTACCATTGCCCCACATGTACTTGTCCCTCCTCACCATATCCCAGTCAATTATCCCCAAACCCTCTCCATAAACCAAAACGTTTTGAAGAGACTTCCATCCCTTCTTCACCTAATAACAATCATGTTAAAACCCCTAATTCTCCTGTTTTTGATTCTGTTTCTGCCTCACCTTCTCTGTCATAAATTATTAATATATGTTAAATAAAGTTAAATTTTTATATTGTGTTGTATATAGTTTCATATTTTTTGTTTTTAAAAAACAATGTAGGTGTCCGCGGACAGTGCAGGTGTTCTGAAATGTTTGTAAATAAACGAAAATGGAGGTTTCCTGAAGAACACTATACCTGTTCGTACTGTTCGCTAGCAAGATGAAACTATTCTAAGAACACACGCGGTGTCCTGTAATGCTCGTAAAAAAAATAATTAAAGTGTCCTAAAGAACACTATATCTGTCCGTAGTGTTCGCTATTAAGTTGAAACTGTTCTAAAAACACAATTGGTCTCCTGAAATTTTCGTACGTAAACAAAAATGTAGGTGTCCTGAAGAACACTATACCTGTTCGTAGTGTTCGCTAGCAAGTTCAAACTGTTCTAAGAACACACGCGGTGTCCTGAATTGTTCGTAATTAAACGAAAATGGAGGTGTCTTAAAGAACACTATACCGGTCTGTAATGTTCGCTAGCAAGTTGAAAATGTTCTAAGAACACAATTGGTGTCCTGAAATGTTTGTACATAAACAAAATTGTACGTGTCCTGAAGAACACTATATCTGTCCTTACTGTTCGCTAGCAAGTTTAAACTGTTCTAAGAACACATGCAGTGTCCTGAAATGTTCATTTCACATGTGTAGAACACCAACGCGCATGCGCTAGCCAATCTCTGTGCATTTGGTGTCCTGCGGACATGCGCTTCCTTCGCGGACTTGTTTACGAACGGATCATATGACCGCGCCCACGCTGATCGCATGTTCTGAATGCGGACACTGTTCATGTCCCCGAACAAATTAAACGTACATTTTCAATTAATGCATAATATTTTTCAATAACATCTCACCATGGCACAAGTCCCACATAGTAATCCTGAGTTTCTACATACCTTTTGAAACTTTTCAAACTTTTTTTTGTGTTCGATCTGTCCGCGGACAGCACACATTTCCGCGGACCGCGCACAAGCACCCCTATAAAAGACCACGCCCTAGAGCTTATTCTCATTGTGTTTCTGGTTGTTCTTCAGAACACAGCGATTTTTGCTGCCACCTGCAGATTACACCATCATCGAGATGGCATCCCTGGCTGCTGAACTGCCTCCTGGTGCTGCACCTGCTTCAGCACCACCCCCAACCCCCTTCACCACCACCACCTCCCCAAGGGCCTGAAGAGGGGAACAGGAGTGAGGATGCAGAGGAGGAAGAAGAGGATGATGAGAATGAGGTAGAGGAAAACCCTACTATCTGCACTGGGCGTGAGTCTTGGGTGTGGCGGTTATTTACCATTCATGGGAATGTTCCTAAGGCTCGTGCGAACCGTGTTACCTGCAATGATTGCAAAATGATACTCAGTCGCGGGAAGCACGGTAAGTACAGCTTTGGGACCACTACTATGAAGCAACACCTGAGGTCATTTCACTCTGGGGCTATTCGCAGGGTTGTACCTTGTGAAGAACGTAGCAGGTTGATTTCCTCTACTTCATCCTCTGTTTCCGATCCTGTCACCACAAGGACCACCTCTGTGGGACAGCGACTTCCTGAAGCTGCCTCACAGGCCATACAGAATGCTGATGACCCTTACCTTTCGAGGGTCACAGTTGTATGTATGTACTGTGACACAGTACTCTGCAGGGGGGGACGACTTCGTACTGCTTTTGAGACTATCATCTCAGAGCACGAGAAGATCTGCTCACTACCCAAATAAAACCCACTCTACATCTTCCTCTCTCAGCTCGCCCTTTCTTGTCCCCCCCTTTACTTTCCTTTCCCCTCCTCTCCTGGTGTGTCATGCATAAAAAACCAAAATAAATAAGAAATATCAAAAATCAAAAAGAAAATAAGACTCTTTTCAGAGCCGCCTTTCACAGTTAAAAAATAGAAGTGAAAATAAATGAAGCAGGGCCCTTTGTATTTTTTAGAAGTCCGTGGACAGTTCGCGAACATTTAAAAAATTGGGTTGCTACCCTATTGTAACCATTGCATTTTTCTCTGGGAGGAAGTGGTGGCTCTGAAAAGAGCCTTTGGGAGGTGTTTGTAAGTCAAAAATTATAAATGCTTAACACCTACTTCAAAATGGATGTTGTAATTCAAAAAAAGGTCGCAATGCATTTTGTACATTTCTCAAAAAAATCTGGTTGCCACCATAAGTAAGATGGACTCCATCTTTGCGAAAAATGTTTGTAATACGAAACAGAATATTTTCATTGTGAAAAGAAGACATGCCAAAATCTTTTAGAAAGGCACAAACAGCTTTATTAACATTGTGCATTGCTTTTTCCATTTCTGGACCAAATGAAGAAGAACAAAGCCACATTTGTCTCTGCTCAATCTGTGAAAATATCACTTGAGAATTAGGAAACATGTCCATAACCTTCTCAAGTCCTTCTTTCATAGCAAATGGCAAAAAAATTCCAGTCACATGTCCTAAACTGTTCCCTCCACAATGAATTACAATTATGTCTGGATGTTGCTCTGTCTCCAAAGTAGCACAGAGAGGTAGCATGTCCAACCACTTCATTCCACGTACTCCATGCCAGTGTACTTCCACATGTGGGAATCCAAGATCTACACCTACTCCACAGCTTTCTGCATGCACCTTCAACCAATATATCCATGAATCTCCCAAAATCCATACAATCTTTTTCCTAAAATACACAGACATAGTTATCTGTTGTTCTCTCAGCAAAAACAGTATATGAGAAACTCTCTTCTAGCACAACACACCCACTAAACTTTCCTGATCAATCCCTTTTAGTACTCATTCTCATTTGCATGACTTCTGAACCCAAAAATCCCCGGATGTAACTCCCGATGTCCGCGAACTACCGCCATGTCCGCGGACATATCGTAACATGAACAGCCCTTCTACCATTTCCACTTCACTCTCTCTGCCATTCCCTCATTGGATGTAGCTAAGAAATCTCATGACCATGCACCAATCACATTCAAGACCTCTACATCTAACTGCTTCATCATAGATCAGCACTGCAAATGTATTGTGAATCTCTCTGAGTACAATTGTCATATCATTGGCAAGCACCATCTACCAGAAATACTGTACAAGTTTCCAAGATTTCTACTTGCAACTCCATGCATATCCATGTGCATGAACACAAACTTCAGGTATGCATATTTTCTGTACAGTAGATGAACACATTTTCAGATAGACATTTAGCTTGTGTAATCTGTAAAATTAATTTACTGTATTTTTTTCAATTTCCTAAAATCAACTATCACTTATAAACCTTTATACTATTTACTTTCTTTATACACACACACTCAAATCATGTTAAACTAACATTTTTTAAACTAAATATATAGACTACATATATTCAAACAAAATTGCATGTAAGCACAATCTATGTTTAAATCTTTAAAAAAAATACTTATACAATTTCATATTTTTTTGTTTTTATTTATTTATTTACTTAATTACTTTAATTTAGACATGGCATTGAGGCGCTATTACCTAGAACAGCTTAGTTACAGAAATAGTGGTATTCACTGGTATATTATAAATTTCACAAGACATAGTAAAGATATTTTTTTTGCTACAGTTAGTCATTCAATACAATTTGTTCATTAAGAACATATCATATGTACTGAACTGATGCAATGTATCTTATGAAAATAAATTAGTTTAATGGTTTTAAAGAAGGCACTGAGGATTTCAATTAAAAAAATCAATATCTAAATTAAAAACAGCGCTATATACAAACAAAGTTACTAATCTGAAGCTTTTACAATAGCAGTGAAGACCAGTCTCCTGAAAAGAAGCAGCCGAATTCGAAGAACAAAGAAGAACTAAGAAGTTACCTGTTAATTTAAGAAAAAAAGTAAGTAGAATATCACCATAATATTTGTATTGATACTCAAACATACTATAACGTTAATACAAGCTATTTCTGTGCCTAAAAAATAGAGATTGTGTACCATTTTGTCCAAAAATCTCCATGTCTTAAACAGCGATTTACAGCCAGAATGGCCCACAAATTCTTATTTTTGGACACACAAATTACCCAACTGAACCGCTACAATTGTCATATTATAGAACAAACAACTGTTTTAATTGTATACATTAGATTTACTATTTGTACTTTTCCACACCACTAGCTTACTTTTTTTTGGTCATCTGAACCCCAGTTTATTAACACATAAATTCAAGAATACCTATCCCTACTAGTTGTAGCCCCCAATGCACAATCACACACCATTACATACATCTTTATCATCTTACTCAAACACTCATGCACACAGCACACATACAGTGCAGAACACCCCAACCCATACCTTCTTTATTTTTTTCAACAGACCCTAAAGAATGCCTACCAAAAGTCAAGTCCGTAGAAAGCAACGCAAAAGTAGAGCAAATGAAAATAGAAGTGTCCAACATAAGCATCCATCTCTAGCAGAATTTGTAAAAAAAGTTGAAACAAAACAGCTAATACAGTCATTTAGTGAAACACAAGAAGTTTCAAGTACAAAAACTGTGCCTCCTCTATCAAAATGTAAAACAAACCAAAAAACAATTAACAGAAAATCAGTACAGATAAAACTACTTCTTCAAATTTTAATATAGTGCAAAGTAAGCATGCCAAGAAAAGTATTTTAGCCAAAATGTACCGTCACAAAGTCCTTCAAAATCTTATAAAAACAGGAGAGAAATCAGGTTCAATGCTTAAAACCTATCGTAGGAAATTAATCTTAGAAGCGTTGATGGACAGTGCAATTCTTCTCAAAAGAAAGTTATTTATTTTACTGTTAAACAAAATGAAACCACTAACAAAACTAATAACTAAATTACAAAAAAGAGTTCTCAATAAGCGAAATGTCAACAGAAAGAACTTCTTAAGTATCTGCGGAGGTGAATGGAATCACACTATGAGCACAAAACCATATTTTAATGAAGAAGCGTACAAACAAAAGCAAACAAATACAATTGCCATACATAGCAGTGGTTGAGGTTATGAAAAAGTGAATAATACCATAATGGAACAAGAAGTACTCCTTACAAAAATATGCCCTGAAAACTTAGAATTACCCCTCCATTCAACTGAATCAGAACGTCTAGTGTACAAATGGCCATGCACGTCAATGTGTAACATTCCCAAACAATGTTTCAAATCTTTACGCCAATTCCTCAATAAATATGTAAAAAGCAAAGACAAAATCAAAATTAAATTACTGCAAAATATGGATACCTGTCCAGTGCGCAAGTACACAGGACTACAAGGACATTCATTGGCCTGCATTACAGGACCTACTTGTAAAACCACTTTCCATGATATCAAAAGGATATCAACACATCATTCAACTATAAGAAATCTAGTTTATAAACGGTACTATGCTAAAAGTCCTGCTTTAGCACTAGCAAAGTTAAATAACATCCTTCTACATGGTACAGCAAAAGACCTACTTGAAGAAATTCACTATGTCCAGAAAAAATATTTTGGAAGTGAAAGCCATTTACAGAATGAAATATCTTTAAACCAATTAAGCAACAATTCTACACATGGCAACCTTTTGCTAAACACATACAAAAAAGAAATACTAAAATTTAAAAGTACATCAGCTGAAGTACCAAGCCATATATGAGTATGTTGCCGTAGAACTTTTTATAAAAGTAACACAAAAACTGTAGACCTATCATACAAAAAAGAAGACAATGAAGATTCTAAATGGTTTGAATTAGCTCTCTACCTTGTAGCAGAAAACAAATACGAAATAACTGAGCCCTTAATACTTTGCAGTTACTGCACTACAAAACCTGACAACAACCAAACTCCTTCACGTGCTATCACAAATAATTTGGAATTATACCCAGTATCAAAACTCCTACAGCAACTTAATTTATATGAGAGCATCATAATTCAAACAGTACACCCATTTCAAGCAATAATACGCCTTCAACCAAAAACAGCAAAATTACCTCCCTCTGAATTGGTAAAAGGCATTTGTGGAAAAGTAGTTTATTTATCATTAGATCTAAAAGAAAATGTGCATACTCTAGGAGTGCAACGTCCAATGCAGCAATCTTTAATTATCTTAGTAAATGGAGTACCTACAAAAGACAAAAAAATATGGCAACAGCTGGTAGATTTCTATAAAGTTAGTCAAGCCTTCCAATATCTTAAAGAGAATAATGAATAGTACAAAGAAATTAATATTGAAGAACACTTGAAAGATACAACTGAAATAATTCAAGAAACACAAGAAGCTGGTCAATTTGAGCTACTAGATCCTGATACAATATCAAATACTTTAGACCATTATACAATTCATCCTTTGCACTGTAATGACACCGTAGAAGATGTACTGGAAACGTACCAAATGCGTCAAACAAAAGGATCGCCAAACAGCATATGGGAAAAAAGTATAGAAGCACATGCTTTTCCTCTACTCTTTCCTACTGGCAAAGGAGGAAGGTATGATGATAGACCTATTCAAATATCAGCTTCAGAATACCGCTCATTACGGATGTATTCTGAAGATCCCAGATTTAGACAAAATGTGGAATACATATTCCACCTACTCTTTGAAAGTGAACTAGCAACTTTATGTTACGGAGTTGCACACATATTAAAATCAGAATCACACTTTCAAAATATGACAGCTACACGATTATTAGAAAAAGTGCAACAAAAGGATGAGGTTTTACAATCAAATATTACAAATCTATTAGCAAATATGCGTGGTACTAAAGAGTACTGGTTTCAAACGTCATGGAGATGTACGTTGTATGATCAGAAACCTTGGCCCACCCACTTGGTTTGTTACATTAAGTTGTGCAGAATATGCATGGGAAGATTTACATGATTTCCTACGCATATCAAATAAAAACAAAACAAACATAGATAAACTAACACCTGGAGAACTTTGTTCTTTGCATCCTGTTAATGTTTCAAGATATTTTCACCATCGCTTCATTGCTATGCTACATTTTATTTGTAATAAAACTGTTCCTCCCCTTGGAGAAATGCAAAACTTCTTTTAGAGAACAGAATACCAAGCAAGAGGAGCACTACATATCCACATGCTTTTATGGATTAAAGATGCTCCTAAATTTGGTCAAGACAGTGATGCCACTGTTTTACAGTTTATTGAAAAATATGTCACTTGTGAAATTCCATCAGAAGCCACAAATAGTGATCTTCATGCACAAATTTTACAATTTCAAAGACACAAATGTGGAAAATATTGTCGTCGCAAATACAAAAACAAAGGGAAATACTACACCAAATGCCGATTTGGTTTCCCTAGACCAGTTACAAATACAGGTCAAGTGAACAACCTCATGTCTTCAGTTAGACATAGTGTTAAAGGTAAGTCACCTAAAAATACATATTACATAAAAAGAAAAGAAGAAGAAAAATATATCAATGATTATAATGCAATCATTGCCCACTGATGGAATGCAAACATAGATGTGCAGTACATTGCAGACAATTCTACTGCAGTTGCACGATATGTCACAGCATACTTAACTAAAGCAGAAAAGACAGAGCTCCAAGAGCTCTGGAATGACCTGTCATCAGAGAAAACAGTGTCTCAGAAATTATACAGCTTGGGCATAAAATTGCTCCCCCATAGAGAATGTGGATCATATGAAGCAGCTGATCGTTTAACTGGTACTGCATTGTATGGTAAATCTGAAAATATAGTATGGCTAAGTCTTGGTCCAGCTAAATCTAGAAAATGAGTTCTAAAATCATATGAAGTTATAGAAACAATTGCCAAACATGATCCCAACAGCCAAGACATTTTAAAAAGCAATTTAATGGACACATACTACCCAAACAGAAGTAATACTTTGGACAACATGTGTCTATACCACATAGCCCAAAACTACACATACAAAAATAATATGAAACCTGATGAAAAAAAGGTAAATATGGAGTGACAAACTGTGAAGGCAGCTTAGTTAAACTCACTAAACCAAATTTAATTAATCATTAAAGACTCCTCAACATAAAGAAGTATATTACATGTCCCTGCTACAACTCTTCAAACCATGGAGAAAAGAAGAACAAATACTAGATAACTATTACTCATATGAGGATGCTTTCAAAGCAAATGAAAGCACTATAACTGATGTAAACTTTACACAGTACAAAACAATGTTGCACAATGAACAGCAACACGAAGAAGAACTCCAAGCCCAACTAGATAAGGACACTTCTGACAGTAGTCAACCTTCTTTAACAGGAAGCCAAGAACCACTGGGAGAACCACTAATAATAAATGAGGCAGAATTAGCTATGATAGAAGTAGAAAACACCATATGTCAGTATGAAGATAAAGAAGACTTAACTATACTACAATCAAAACTAAACAACGAGCAAAGTAGCATTTTTCAAGAAGTAACAAAACAAATTGCACATGGTGTAAAACATGAAAATAAAAAGTAACAAAACAAATTGCACATGGTGTAAAACATGAAAATAAAGATTGTTCCTGTCATAATAATAAACCTATACTACTGTACGTCAGTGGTGAAGCTGGTTCTGGCAAAACATTCCTAATCAAAATCATTAGTAAGTTCCTTTAACAATTGACAAACAACAAACTGTCAGCTTGTCAATGCCCCCACAGGTCTAGCTGCCTACAACATAGGTGGTGTTACATTACACCGATTACTACTATTAATAGTAGGACACCAGAACAAATTAGACTATTACAAACTTTCTGCAGAAGCTGCAATGGAATTAAGCAGAGTATTGAAACAAATGAAAATGCTACTAATAGGTGAAGTGAGCATGGTCTCCAACCTGATGTTAGCTTTGATTCACCTCAGATTACAAGAAGTACTCAAAACAGACTATGAAGAGCTCTTTGCAGGAAAACACTTTATTGTTTTTGGAGATCTGCTTCAATTAACACCAGTAAAAGGTGAGCCTATTTTTAAAACATTAGGACACAAACTCTGCCGTAAAACTGTTGGCAGCATTGGAAATGTCAACCTTTGGCAACATTTCCAATACAGAGAATTAACAGAAAACATGCGGCAATCTGCAGATCTCACTTATGCCAACATTTTAAAAAGTTTGAGAGTTGGTATACTTTCTAAAGAAGCAGAAGCAATATTGAAAGCCCGGCACATTAATGCACTTAATGGTGATAATGCATGTGCTACAGATGTTATGGAACAATTAGTCCACAAAAATGTCAATTGTATGGCCTTAATGTCAACTCTTGCAAGCTGTTTCAAATTCAATGAAATCATGCTACGTAAAGAAATGCAACCAATCATGGAAATTAGCGCCACAGACAAACTAGATGTACAGGGTATGACACTACCCATGTGTGACCAAGCCACAACAAGACTAAATAATTTAGAAAAATCAATCTCAAACACAGCAGGCCTAGAAAAGATGTTACAATTATCCTTAAATTGCAGAGTAATGCTTAAAAGTAACCTTGACGTGGACCGAGGACTAGTTAATGGAGCACTGGGTACAGTTGTTGGCTTTCAACCATACCCACCCGACAACAAAATTCAGTTTGTCAATATACTCTTTGACAAACTTTCAGAAGTAAAAAGGATAGGACATTCAACAGCTAGATTCCTTCTCTTCAAAGATATGTATGTACGCAGAGAACAATTTTCTCTAACTCTTGCATACGCAGTCACGATTCATAAATCACAAGGTCTTACCCTAGACAAAGCAAAGATAGATATTGGTAACACAGTCTTTAAAAAAGGCATGAGCTACGTAGCACTATCACGCTTATGTACACTTGACGGACTATTTCTAATCAACTTTGATGCAAGTAAAATAAACGCTGATATTCCTTGCATTTTAGAATACAATAGACTTTGCTCACTATACACCCCCCACCTAAACACATATTCTGTTCCACAAAAAGTAAAACGATATAAAAGAAAAATAAATCAAACAGAAATGCAACAGGATGTCACTGCAAATCCTCCAAAGAGAGTAAAATAAACTAATACTTCATCAAGTACCACAAGCAAAAAAGAATCAATTAGGGAAAGTAAACCAGTTACTTCTTTAAAGAAGGAAGACAAACTCCCAAAAAAGCAGTTAGATATAGAACTACCTGGACCATTTAAATTCTCAAATATAGTTGGTATAAGTTGCTACGCAAATGTAGCAGTGAACATTCTATTTCAATTACCACCAATTGTTGACAACATTTACTTACACAGTACATACCCATTGTGTTTGCAAATGTTAGTACTTCACAGAAATGCAGCAAATAATCCTGACAACACGTATAGTGTTTATGGAATAAGACAACAATTGTCTACTGTGCTGGAATGGTGAAATTCATTATAAACTCACAGGAAGATCCACAAGAATGTCTAATGTACTTACTACAAGTACTGGAAAACAAAAACATACCTATAAATGAAATCTTTCAGATTTCATACATGTGGAAACATACATGCACTCTCCTAAACAATGTGACACAAGATGAAATCCCCAATGAACGCTTCATATATATATATCAATAACAAATTGTGAATCCATTCCATTTCAGCGACTTGTTCAAAATGCAAACCAATGTTAGATTATGCTCTACCTGCAATTCAGATAATAGCTCCACTTTAGTAATACAAACGCATAGTAAATACATAATACTAATGCTTCTACGTTACAATGCAGATGGTACCAAAAACAACTGCAAGCTGACTGGATTCACACATGGTCAAATATCACTAGGTAAGAAAACCTTCAAAACAATATGCATAATCTACCACGCAGGAGCCACAACCAATTCAGGGCACTACACTGCATATATAAAAAAGAAATGTAGATGGTTTGAATGTAATGATAGTACCATTACTCTAAAGCAGAGATTACCAGGAAATCTTACAAACGCTTATTTGATGTTCTTAAAACCAAAATTTGATAACTAAACTGTATTTAAACCCTAAGTAAACTTGTGTTAAAAAAATATAAACTGTTAGAATACTCCAAAAGCTATCTAACTTCTCAAAGATTCTACAACAACTAATCAGATAAATGAATACCACTAAATTAGACCAAAAAATACACAGTTAGAATACGCCAATTGGTATCTAATTGTCCCAAAATGTAACAATATCCAAATAGATAAATCAAACCACTAAAATATATTTAAAAAAATAGACAGTTAGAATACGCCAATTGGTATCTAACTGCTCCAAAATTTTATAATGTCCAAACAAATAAATAATATGTTACTGCTCCAAAAAAATGCGACAAGCCAAGGCATAAAGCATTAGCCAGAAATAACAAGTGAACACCGAAAACAAACAAACAAATACACTGTAGCATAACAGAAAAAGGGTTTTTTTAATAAAACATGGATTTTTTTTTCTCCCACAGACCCAATGATTTTAGCAACAAATACAGAAACTGAGCAAATTGTACAGTACTATGATTTGTAATCTACTAAATATGAGGGTCCAAAAAAAAAAAGTATGTTGATTGTACAATGTAATAAGTCATTACAAAATACTAATACTAACATGCTATTTTCTTTTATCACAGAAATTAACAAGACATACATGTACTCTGGTTACTAGACCAAACAGTAAGTATACAATAATAAGGATAATCATAGCAGCATATCACATCCATAGTATCTAATACCTTTGTTCCTTATACATTTGTTTTTCACCCAAAGTTATAAGCAAATATGAATGTGATATGCTGCGGTGGTTGTTGCCAGGGCATAGAGTCTTGGGTGCATGGCCAAATGGCCATGCACCCAAGTCTCTATGCCCTGGCAACAACCACCTCAGCATATCACATCCATAGAGTAAAACTTTTCAACTATGGTCTATGGAAACTTTTAATGTCCGCGGACATTATGAGTGTTCTTAGAACACTTTCAACTTGCCAGCGAACAATACGGACAGCGTTTTCAGGACACCCCCTACGAACATTTCAGAACAACGCGATAGTTCTTAGAACACTTTCAACTTGACAACGAACAATACGGACAGTGTCCTCAGAACACCCCCATTTCGTCTATTTGCGAACATTTCAGGACACCATGAGTGTTCTAAGATCACATTCAACTTGCCATCGAACAATACGAACAGCATCTTCAGGACACCCCCTACGAACATTTCAGAACAACGCGAGAGTTCTTAGAACACATTCAACTTGACAAAGAGCAATACGGACAGCGTCCTCAGGACACCCCCATTTTGTTTATTTGCGAACATTTCAGGACACGGCGAGTGTTCTTAGAACACATTCAACTTGACAGCGAATAATACGGACTAAGCCTTCCGGACACCCCCTACGAACATTCCAAGACAAAGCAAGTGTTCTTAGAAACGTCTTCAGAACACCCCCATTTTGTTTATTTGTGAACATTTCAGGACACCGCAAGTGTTCTTAGAACACATTCAACTTGACAGAGAACAATACGGACAGCGTCCTCAGGACACCCCCATTGTGTTTATTTGCGAACATTTCAGGACACCACGGGTGTTCTTAGAAGCTTCTTCAGAACACCACCATCTTGTTTATTTGCAAACATTTCAGGACACCGCGAGTGTTCTTAGAACACATTCAACTTGACAGAGAACAATACGGACAGAGTCCTCAGGACACCCCCATTTTGTTTATTTGCCAACATTTCAGGACACCGCAAGAGTTCTTAGAACACATTCAACTTGCCAGCCACAACCCCCATTCATATTTGCGAACATTTCAGGACACAGCGAGTGTTCGACAACGTCTTCAGAACACCCCCATTTTGTGTATTTGCGAACATTTCAGGACACCGCAAGTGTTCTTAGAACACATTCAACTTGACAGAGAACAATACGGACAGCATCCTCAGGACACCCCCTACGAACATTCCCCAGACAACGCAAGTGTTCTTAGAAATGTCTTCAGAACACCCCCATTTTGTTTATTTGCGAACATTTCAGGAGACCGTAAGTGCTCTTCGAACACATTCAACTTGCCAGCCACAACCCCCATTCATATTTGTAAACATTTCAGGACACAGCGAGTGTTCGACAACGTCTTCAGAACACCCCAATTTTGTTTATTTGTGAACATTTCAGGACACGGCGAGTGTTCTTAGAACACATTCAACTTGACAGAGAACAATACGGACAGCGTCCTCAGGACACCCCCTACGAACATTCCCCAGACACCGTGAGTGTTCTTAGAAGCGTCTTCAGAACACCACCATCTTGTTTATTTGTGAACATTTCAGGACACCGCAAGTGTTCTTAGAACACATTCAACTTGCCAGCCACAACCCCCCATTCATATTTGCGAACATTTCAGGACACAGCGAGTGTTCGACAACGTCATCAGAACACCCCCATATTGTGAATTTGCAAACATTTCAGGACACCGCGAGTGTTCTTAGAACACATTCAACTTGACAACGAACAATACGGACAGCGTCCTCAGGACACCCCCATTTTGTTTATTTGCGAACATTTCAGGACACCGCGAGTGTTCTTAGAACAGTTTCAGTTTGCTTGTGAACAAAATGGACACATATTGGGTCCTCAGAACACCCCCCATTCAGTTATTTAGAACATTTCCGAACACCTGTGATGTCCGCAGACAAATCAAACACAAAAAGAACATCTAACACATAAAAACACAACTTTCATCCTATCTCATACACTCCCACCCTCCCCAAACACTCCTACACACCAACACACTCTACTAAATACAAATTTTGAACAAAGTTTCACTGCGCTGTCAGCGGACGACCGCAAATCCAAGATGACAGGCGCTACCGAAAATCTGACGTGCTTCCCGCTCCACGCCGTCCAATCAGCGAACACGTTGCATGTCCGCGGACATCACGCAAGCCAATTGGCCAATCAGGACACTGACCGCGGAGCGAACAGGGAAGTGTGTCCGCGGACCGAACACAGATATCACTAATTTGTTTGACCTACTTTTTGGTCATTTTAAAAAAAAAAACTACTGGACGGATTTTCACCAAATTTGCAAAAGCACGCGTTCGGGACCAAGCCGCTGCTCCTGGTCCAAATTTGGTGAAAATCCATCCAGCGGTTTGGGCTGTAGACGCGAGCAAAAATGTTTTCCCATTCAGTCTATGGGGAAAAAAAAGTTTTGGGACCCCCCCTATAACTTTGCCCCCCCTGGACGAATCCTCACCAAACTTTTCAATTCAGAGTGACCCAAATACTTTTTTTGCAAAGTTTGTTGAGGATTCGTCCAGGGAGAGCAAAGTTATAAGCCGCCCAAAAAGTGTTCTTCCTGTGGAAACACCAATTTAACCATGACTACATGGCCACTACCGTGGCCATGTAATACATACTTTAATTAAACGCACCAATGCACAATTAACTATAAAAAACACTGTCAACACCCACCCTTGCAAAGAGGAACTGAGAAATGCAGAAAGTGATTGATGTAAGCATTCTGGATATTCAGCATTGAGGGAAAAGTCAATTCAGCACCACAATGTACCAAAATGATATATTATTGTGTAGAAAAGGTGATTAAGAGTTGCCTAACCTATATCCAGGGCTCAAAATTGGACGAGGGGGACAGTAAGCATACAATTATACATTTTTGCTGTTCAACATCATTGAACCAAGCATTGTACTGCAGTGAGGGCTGAGTCAGGTTCAGCAAGTCATGCTGGATCAAGCAGCAAGCTGGTATTCAATTGGTTCAAAGTAGGAGCGCAGTCAAGAGTCAGGTCAGTTTGAGACATTGTTAACTATTGGTTTGGGTCAATGAGGGATGTGATGCTCCAGTGGTTCTGTTGAAGTCAGTCGGATCCATGCAGTGACCTTGGTGAGCCGATATAGGCTTCCAAGAAGCAGTTGTTGATTTGGTTCAGAGTGGTGAGAGGTGAGCAGGTTGTGGAAGCGGAACAGGTGACATGTTCAACTTGGCGCAATGCAGCAGAGTGCAGTTTCAGTTGATGCAAAGCAGTGGTTATTTGAAGGTTCGATAAAGTGCCAAATGCAGCGCCAATGCGGCCCCCTGTTTTGTGTGCCTTCAACACGGTTTGAATGTGGTTCGATTGGTTCAATGAGGGAGAACAGGGATCTTGGTTGATCTGGCCTTCCAGATGTTTTGAGACCCTAAAGGGACTCTAAGACAGAGTGAGTCATTTTAGATCCTGCCCTCCCACCCTAGAGAGGTTTGGTGCAGAGTGGAATGTACTGGTCCTCATAAAAGAGTCACCCCAATGTGTTCTGGGAGTGAATAAGAAGCAGAACCTGCCTCTGCCTTGGAATCCTCCTTCTTCAGCTCAATGTCCGAGGGATTTGGAAAGGAACATTCTCCCAAACAAATGTTTCCTTATGTCCAGGACGGTCCAAAAGGGAAAGCAAGTAGGAGTGGGAGACCCCCTCTTTTATTGACAAAAGTACCCAATTGATTGGACAAAAGAAAGCCTGCTTTACGGAGTTCAAACCATATCCTTGTGACAAGTAGTTGTTGCCTTCTTGCATCATACCAAAAGTGTTTTGTGCTAAAGGAAGTGAAAGAAACAGAAAGGGTGTTGAGGTACAAATGGAAATAATATTGCGTAACCTCCCCTCCACTTGTACAGAGAACCCTCTGAAAACACTAACTCTGCCTCTTTCCTAGATCTATAGCATCAAAGGCCCTTTGGTATGCAACACCCTGGTATGAGTTTAGTCCTTTTGTGTAGTGTGCATCTTTTGATTCCTGCTTACCAGACAGCTCTTGGTGAGTGGTTCTATTCCTGTAGAGAGGTGTTACCTAACCTGTGTTACCACAAAGGGACAAAGGAAAGCAGCCCCCAATGACTCTGGTCCTGATGGGTGCAGCAGAGACAGGCAGTCTCTGGAGCATACACACATGCATGATACAGATTCATTTGTGGCGTTAAGAATGACAGGTAATACCAGCCACCATACTTTTGACCTAAGTTTGAAACTTATAACTGCCATCAGGATGGTGATTTCTTATCAATATGTAATTTTGGAACATAGGTGCATCTGGCTCTCACTGCAGCTGTCAAGAGGGCACCTGGGATCATGCATTAATAATTTGTTTGAGTTCAAAAGCATTATTTTAAGCATTATAGAGAGGGGCATTGAATGCACTGCACAAAGCCTGGCTTGCTAAAGGTTAACCCCTTCCACTTACAGTTTTTCTCTCACAGCTGAACAGTGTCAAACAAAATATCCTTGCTACTTAAATCTGTCCTTTGCATGTTTTAGATTATAAAACCTGGTATTTTATTTTGAATGCATTCATGTATATCTTGTTTATTCTTTTTTAGTGGACGAGGTACACAAAAATGAATTTGTTGTATTAATATTATTTTGTTTTTATGTCTTCTCTCACATGTTATGTTATGTAAATTTGTAGAGCGCACAAACGCCCGAAGGCACTCTGGCGCTAAGAATGTGAACATAAAACCTAAACAGCCAGAACTTAGAACACAGATGTCTTTAGTAGACAACGAATGGTGAGGTGATCACTGTCTTGTGCAGCGGCAACGGAAGGGTGTTGCAAGCCTTAGCAGCGGCAACTGAGAAGGCACGACCGCCAGTGCGCATCAATCTGAAACGGGGTACAACAACAAGAAATGCGGATTGAGAGTGGCGACACTGAGTTGGAAAGTAGTGCAAGAATTTGTCCTGAATGTATTCAGGTCCCACGCCTTAAAAGGCTGGTGCACCATACAAAACGACTTAAACAGAATCCGCTTTTCTACCGAGAGCCAGTGCCGCTGCCTCAGTAAAAGAGTCATGTGGGTGCCAAAAGGGGGCCATAAAACAGCTCTAGAAGCAGCGTTCTGCAGCAGCTGAAGGCAGTTAACCAAATAGCGTGGCTGAGCTAAGTACAACGAGTTGCAGTAGTCTAAACCACTCATAACAAGCACGGCTATCACCGGGGCCTGGCATTTTTCAGGCACAAAAGGAAGGACTTTCCTGAGTATGCAAAGTTTAAAAGGGCCGCTCTTGCATACTGCCGCGACCTGACCATCCATGGTAAGAGAGGAAGAGATAGTAACCCTCAAATTCTTCATAGATAGTACAGGTAATGGAAGGGTTCAAGTGCAGTGGACCAGCAGCCATTAGTCCAGTAAAGAAGGGGTGAAGTGGTGCCCACCACCAACACCTCAGCCTTGCTGCCATTAAGTTTCAACCAGTTGGATGTCATCTATTCCCCAACCTCCTGAAGACAACACCTAAACCGAGTGGCCATCTCAGCTTGGTTTAAGTCAAGATGAACCAAGATTTGTGTGTCGTCGTCCTAGGAATAATAGCAGAAGCCATGGAACAAAATGGGGGACAAAAAAAGCCTAATGTAAAGATTAAACAAAATAGGGGAGTGAGCAGATCCCTGCAGAATACCACAGGAGAGTGTAAATGGACTAGAGCGAAACGGCAGGAGGGAAACCGATTGAGAGTGGTCAGCAAGGAAGGATATGAACCAATCAAGGACTTTACCAGACAGCCTGGCAGAGAGGACGGCCTCGAGATAATATATGGGTTGTGTGGCAAATTCAAAGAAGGAGTTGGATGGCATTTTCAGGGTGTTTATTGAACTAAAAAGAAAATGCCTATCTCTCTCTACTGCTAATGGGGATTTTCCCTACCTATGAAATAAAATGAAGGGTGCTCGTCTGTCGTCAAAATTAAAAACAGTCCTCAGTCCAAACCTAATTGCTGTCTGGCCCTACAACTCTGAAAAAAATATAAGCCAAAGTAATAATCTCTCAACGTAGGCTATAACCAGCCAATTGTCCTTTGGTTCTCTCTCTGGAGATGGTTTCCGGTTCATACAAAAAATTGTTCAGAAATTAAGTGTTCTCAGTTCTCCTGTTAGCCTCTTCAGACAGACTTGTAAGTCTCTATGTAAATCAAATGTCTCAAGTTCATTACATGGAGGAATATTTCCCTTGTTCCTTTTCGACCACCTTGACCACTTTTTCTGTATTGGTTCTATATCTTGCACAGGTTGATTGAACACTCCAGGTTCCCTTCTCCTTGTGAATGTATCGATTTCTCAAGGGTTCTCCAGGAACCTCTAGCTTTCAAGTTTCCTTAACCTCTCTGGTTGTGTCTGTATTTGTTGGCAACCTTCGATACTCAAGTTTCTAGTGCTGTTATAACCCTCCCGGTGTGTGGTGGAAAGTCAGTGATGGTGCTAGACCGATGCCTCTGTCGGAAGCAGGACTCTTGCAGATGCCACCCTGGCTGCGAGGCAGTACAACAGGCCGGGTGGTATCTGGAGAGAACCTCCAGGTTGAGAGGAACACCTTCAAGAAGGGAAAAAATTCTAGGTGAAGAGCTTCCAGATGCACTTTGGCAGGAGGATGGATTATCATTCCAGGATAGCAGGAGGAGTGAGTTTCACTGCAGCGGGTTGAAGAGGATGAGGAGGGGAACCAAGAAGGTAAGAACACCTGAAAGGAAGAGAGAGTAATTGAAGTCAGGGAAGCAGGCAGATTGGGAACCAGGCAACAGATGGAGATAGCAGGAAACAAGAATTCAGGTACCCTACAGGCTAGAGGGCAGACATCCTTAGTGTTACGATGCAGGTTTTGATGAGTGTCCATGACTGAAGTAGCAAGCATAGCGGGATCTAGCAGTGCTGCAGCGACATCCCATCAGGGGAAGGTGCAGTCATCTTGGAAGAGGCTTGTATGTGAGTAAGTTGCCCATGACCCAATACAATACTGTGATAGAAATGCTTCCTCTGCATTGATGGACCACAGTAAGGGAACCCCTTTTTCCAGTAAATGGGTAATGGGCAAGACTACTCTGGAAAAGACGGGTACAAACTTCTTGTAAAAATTGGACAATCCAGGGAAACACTGGATATAACATTGAACTGACATTTTTCCTTTTTTGGCTAGCAACAGATTCAGTGGTAATCTGGCGAGTATTTGAAGTACATGATCTTCATTTTCCGAGGGGTTGGAGGAATACATCAAAATGTTGTCAAGGTAGACTATCATGAAATGGAAGAGTATGTAGGAAAAAATGCGGTCCATAAACGTTTGGAGCACGACCGGGGCATCAAGCCAAAAGTCATAACAAGGTATTCATAATGCCTGAAAGTTGTTCTGAAATCCGTCTTCCATTCATCACCCTGACGAATGAGGATAAGATCATAAGTCCCTCGATTTATCTAATTCTGAAAAAACAGAGGCCTTAAGGTCTCCAAGATATCAGTGATTAGTGGTGAAGGGTACTTGTCTTTGAGGGTTACCTGATTTAACCCTCAGTAGTTCAAGCATGGGCGTAATTCTCCTGTGTCCTTTTCAGGAACAAAAAATAAAGATGCCCCACCAGGAGATTTGGAATATTTGATGTGTCAATTTCATAGATTGATTTCCAATTATTCTTTAAGAAAACAATCCTCTGCCTGCCTTAATATTCCTGAGGGACCTTTTGAACATGAGACACAGATACGTGGGTATTCTCTGATTTTCCGATCATTTGTTTGACTTCAACTTGGGATTATTCCTATGACAAAATGGTGTACACAAAATTCAGATCCAAGAAACAGTGTCTCAGCAGACCAATTAATGTAGGCCTTATGTAATCATAACCAAAGGATGCCCAAGATTCCTGGGAAATGGGCTGCTTTTATCAGGTCCATGAAGAGATCCTCGATATGCTGGACTATGTTCCTTCTCATGATGGCTGTTTGCTCTATTTTTGGGCCAGACGATAAAGGTTTTCCATCGATACATTCAACAGCTTGAATCACATTCTTTAGGTATCTTGGTGTCTTGTGGGTCTGGGCCCACATATTATCCATAAATAGCCACCTGTTTCATAGTCCACAAGGGATAATTCCCCGCTAGCCAGAATGATGGTTACTTGTAGGACCACTAATGATGTCTGAGAAAAATGGGTCAAGGGCAAAGGCTTTCTGGAGCTGTTGATGCTCTCCAAATTCCATGCTCCTTCTGGGAATGGGAGGCTTTGTTTCCCAGTCTGTATGGGGGTGCAACTGATTGTGGGATCCGCAGTACATACAGGTCCTTTAGGATGTTTGACGACTCCTCTCTTAACTGCATTGGTTCAGGATCTGATGAGGAGCTGGTGCTTGGTTCTGAAGGTAATGGAGTCTGTTTTAAAGGATGCATTCAGCATCTTTCAGCATGTGATTCCTGTTTTTGAAAATCAATTTGTAAAAACAAGGAGACTAAGGCTCCAAAGGTTCCAGGTTGGGGTAGGCAAGCCAGTTCATCCTTCTGGTCTTTGTGGTTCAAGCCTCTGCGATGAAATGTAAAACATGCTTCAATAGACCAGTCTTTCTCATTAGCAAACTGCTTACACTTCGTAGTCTAGGTAGCAGGTCTTGGGACCCATGATGAAAATCAAGTAGAGGCTCTTGTGTGGTAAAAACCAAGTTAGGGCGGCCGAACATGGCTCTGAAAACAACGAGGAAGGCAGCATAGGTATCCTGAAGAGGGTCACACCAGTAGCTAGGGGAGTGGCCCAAGAGAGAACATTCCTGTATACATGCAACATCAGAAAACCGACTTTGGCTCTATCAGATGCATAGAACAAGTACTTGAAAGTGAAGTGGACCATGCATGAGTCAAGGAACTGGCTCACTTGTTAAGGATATCAGTCATACTTATCCAGGACCATGCCAAGTGAAGGATTCTCTTGCGATAGAACATGACATGTCAAAACCATTTGTTTTAAGGCAGCTTTTTCGGCCTTAAGGGCCCAGACTTCGGAGGTCAATTCTTGCATGGCCCTTATGAGATCCTGCATAGGGTCGATGTTTATACGGTTTTGCTGGTGTTGCAAACTGTCAGGTTTAACGATCACCTGAGGTCTGGCGCATGATGGAGAGTCAGCAAAGGTACTGGACCGACGTCTCTGTTAAAAGCCGACTATTGCAAACAGAGGCGACTCTCTCTGGACACCACCCTGCCTGAGAGGCAGTACAACAAGCCGGGTGATGTCTGGAGAAACCCCAGGAAGGGAAAAACCCTCTTGTAGGTGAAGAGCTTCCAGAATCAGTATGGCAGGAGGATGGAGTGCCAATGCAGGATGTCAGGAGGAGGGAGTATAAATGCAGCGGGCTGAAGATGATGAGGAGGGGAGACAAGAAGGTAGGAAAGAACAGAAGGAACAGGGAGCTATTGAAGCCAGAGAAGTGTGCAGACTGTGAACCAGGAAACCGAAGGAGATAGCAGGAAACAAGTAACAAACAGGCTAAAACGCATAAAACATTAGTGTTGCGATGCAGGGTCTGATGAGTGTCCTGGACTGAATTAGCAGACAGAGCAGGATGCAGAAACAATGCAATGATTTCCCATCAGGGGAATGTGTCACCATCCTGGAAGAGGCATGTACGTGAGCATGTAGCCCATGGCGGGTACCATATTTGAGGTGGCAGTGTCAGGGACTGCATAATGCTTATGACCCATGCAGGCCACTTCCACCATTGCCTTAGCAACCCGTTGTGGGCACGGGAATTCAAGACACCTTGTCAGTTTCTTTCTCTCTGTATGGTTCCGCAAGCCACCCTGGACAACCCCAGTACCTTCGATGTCTTTGGTTGTACTCCAGCAGGATGGCGGCACAGAAAGGATGTTGCTGTTCGCCACCCCGCCACTCTCCATGGCGTTCTTCTGTGCCCAGCTCTCGCTTCTCTGCTTCTTGATTCGGAAATCTCTCTGGCCCTTGCATTCCAATGTGAGGAGTCATTCTGCCATTTTGTTCTGGCCTCAGCATAGTTTCCTGGGTCCCAGACTCACCAAGACTGCAGCATGGTCTTGCCACCAGGTAATATGGTCCTTCTGTCCCGTCTCTTACTTGGCTGCATTGCCTTTCTCAACACCAGCGTTCTGGCATCTCTGCATTCTCTCCATGTTCTCTCCGGCTCTGCAGTGTAGCGCGGTTCTGCCCCTCCAGGATATCTGTACATCAGAGGCTTGCCTCTGCATAGGATTCTTCCTCCTCCATTAAAGGATCCTCAGCCCTTTAGGCACGCTGCCATACTTCAAAAGGGCATGTTGCTTTGCATTATTTGCTAACTTCAAGGGAATGCTGGTATTATCTGAAGCCAATGATATAAAAGCAATGTCAGTATTTGTTGGATGCAAAACAGAAATAATATTAGTCTCCTCTACAACCATGTATGCAGATAGAGTATTCCTCATAGGGAGTTCCTTGTAGGAATGAGAGCCCATGTCTTCTAGAGGGGAGTCACTCCAAGTGAGGTCTCTCTTTCCCTGACCCTTTGGAAGGTTCTTGCTTATCAGGCTCACCTGCATAGCCTCAAAGGGGGTGGATCCCCCATGAGAAGAAGGGGCGAACTGTCCAGATTCGTCACAGTTGTTTATGAGTGCGCAGTTCATGTGCAGCATAACAGAGTAGTATGAGGGGGACAGGGGCAGAGAGAAACACGGTCAGGAGAAGAGGAGTGCCATATCAGTAGCACATGTTAAGTGATAATGCCATGGACAATTGTTATAATATCTTTATTTAATTGTATTGTTTAGAGAGCAGCAGACATCTGTACAGAATGTGGGTAGCTAGCATTTGGGCTGGCATCTTTTAACAGTAGCGCAGGACTGTGAGTTGGGATCTGTGCGTTGGTATGTACGTCCATTGGAAATAGTCCTTGCTCAGGTGTTGTTGAAAAAGACATGTTGTGAGAGATTTGCGATATTGTATTAAATGTGGGGGCATTCCAAGCTGACACCAAGATCAAGTTCCAGAGGGGTGGTTGCGTGACAAGAGAAGGATTGTTTGTGGATCCCCTCTTTGTGAGCGAGTCATAATTCAAGCTGATTGGTCAATTTGGTCTGCGAGGAGCATTTGCCACCAAATATGTGGAGCTTAGCTGGAGACTTGATGAGGATCCTACTGTCATGTGATCCACTTTTGTTGGTGAATTCTGGGCGCCTGGGTCTTACATAACTGTATTGTTATAGAAAAATGAAATACTCTACAACGAACCCCTCTGGGTGTCTTTCAAGCCCTTCTTGTAGTTGGATTTCATTTTTATTTTGTTAAAGTGAGGCGTTTTAGCCTCCCCCAGTATTATGTGTACGTTCCATACTCTACCTGGCCCTCGCTACAGATTTCCTTACAGTTATTTGCAGGGTTGGAGGGAGGTATTTTCTAGACCTGCAGCCATCCTGCTGCTGTCCGTGGATGGTGGGGAGAAAGAATGAGAAGGGCCACCTAAAGGCAAAATTCTGCCTGGGGGCAAGGCGGCCCCTCTTTGAACTTCAAAGGTCCCTGCTCCGCATCCGCCAGGATGGGAAGGGGGGACCTTTGAAGTTGGCGAGCAAGGTGACAGGGGGCAGGGACTACCGGTTGTCACCTGCCCCCCTCACCTTGGTCTCCTGCACAGGATACTCGTAGTCTGCGTCCCCTTTTGTCTCGGCCCCCACCATGTGCATGCTAAGTGGGGCAGCACCAAAAGGTGCTGTCCCACCGGATTTCACACAAACCTCCCACCTCCCAGTTTACGGCCCCGGGCCTCCCATCTGGGGGCGGGTCCGGGTGTAGGAGATTCTACTATGGCCGTGTTATCACAAGCTGCTGCTTGCCTTGCGGTAGCCTCTCCCCCAATCAGCACGTTCAGCAAGCCTCCTCTCACAGCCAACCTCAGGTCCATCCTCTGTCCTCCTGTTAGCCCAGCCCCAGCCCAGCCCTCAATACTCACACAAGCCCATGCACACAAGCCCATGCTCGCATGCAGGCGCATCCAAAGCATGCTCAGGTTGATGCCATTAGACTGCCTGCAAGTTCACTGCTAAAACCAAACATCTCCAGGCCATCTCCAACTTACCCTTCTACAGCCACCAACCATGATATCATGCGCATTGTGGCACCATTGGTTCCTTACCCAGTCCACACACCTCTAATGGAAAGCCACTCCCATCTTATGTACTCCTCGCTACACACTCATCAGTGAGTTCAAACCACCATTAGCCCCCCCATTTCCAAGCCAAAGCTACCACACCCATCCACGAGCCTCAGGCGGTAAACCACAAGATTTCTACCACTACTCATCTCTTGCAGGCTCTGAGGTACGAGAGACTGTGCCCTTGCTTCCGGGGTAGCCCCACTTCAATGTCACCCCAACCTCTTGTGACCAGAAATGCAAATAATATTGATGTCTAAACTATTTGCAGTACCCACTGTAGCCAACTCTTGTAATTTGTGTGCTTTATCACGTTGTATTTATGCATGTAGACTTTTTCCAAAGTGCCAAGATTCTACTTCTGATGCCCATCATGCTAATTCCTGCAACATCAGCATTGTTAGAACCTTACGGAACCATGTGTCTAATGTCCCTCGTTGTGTCCCTCGCGTAGGCTTGGCCGGCGGCTCTGGTTCTCCTTTGACGCTCCCCTCGCGCTTCCTCCAGCCCGTGTTACACATTACACCTGACATAATTGATTTTCCTACAAAGAGGTGAGTGCCCACGCGTTAACCATCCACAGACTAGGCGACTGCTTCGGGTCATTGCTGCATGGATGAAAGACATGGTAGCACCGGTGCACACACCAGCGCTGCCCATTGCGAGCTTGTGCTCTCACTCCCCAGCATGGCCGCCCCTAGGCACGGCCCCCATGCTACTCGTACTCTTCCTGCCTCCCGCAATTCATGTACACGTAGCCTCTGCTGTACACATACGCATAAACCACAACTCCCAACGTACTCCATGAGCGCACATGCGCAAGGGATTCCCCTGCCAAATCTGCAGATCCTCGCGCACCGATAGCAGAAGCTGCGCATTCGACTGCAAACTACACCACTTTGCAGCTGATCAACACAATCTGCCCCGCATTAACATGGATGCAAACCCTACTCTCTCCTCAATTGGAGCGGGCGGCTCATTATGGCCTCTACCATGGCCCAAGCCCTCCATTGCACTCACACGGCCAGCTGGTCATGCTGATAAACAATGCTCATGCACAGCGCTTCCCCATGTCCCCCTCTCCATTATTCAGCCTCAGAGTTCAGCAGCCTCAAAGCTGAGTAGCCCCTACCTTTTTGTCCATTAACCACATCTGTGGATTACATCCATTCAGCTCGCATCACAGCACAAGCTACACTCACTATAAATGCACTTACTTCCCATACCAAAAACTCCACCATCTCCAGCCTATATGCTAGCAAAACATCACACTCACACTCGCCTCCCAGGCACTCTCCCATGCATAACTCTACTGCCTCCACCTGACACACCTTCACCATATCTACCTACACCATCGTCCCCATGCCCACACCTATCCCCTTCATTCCACCACTCTGCCCTTTGATGCTCCCATTGCCACATGCTGTAAGACACTGATACATGACCCCATTAGCTCGAGATCATGCTCATCCAGCCAGCACACACTCCATGCTATTCCTTACTAACCACCTCCACATCTGCCAAGCTCTACCATTCACATCCTCTTGCCACCAACAAAACACTACCCTGCCTAGGCCTTAATAGAAACAAGAGTCTAATCTCATGCACTCCTGCTGTCACTGATGCACCATGCTAAGGCCCCGATAGATCTGAATGCCTAGATGCTGGCACAAGTCCCCCACCATCACCTCTTACACAGCACTCACCTCCACATCCATCACCCAACTTACAGGAACAACTACTCACCAAGCCACACCCCCACCTCCACAACCACTCACCCTCTCCGGTGCTCTCATCAATGCTTGCTCCTCTGCGCACATGCATAAAATATTTTTGACCTACTATTGGAACATGATCTTGACATACTCGCCATCACGGAAACATGGCTTCACAAAGCTGAGGGACCCTCGCTCTCCTTAGCCATCCCCCCTGGGTACACCTGGCTGAGATCTGATAGAATAACCCAACCTGGCGGTGGAGTCACCATCATTGACAAAGCCTCCATCTTCATCAGATCCTCCCCCTTGAGACACTGGGGGTCATTACAAGTTAGGCGGTAACCATGCCGCTATTAGCGGCATGGCTACCCCCTCACCGGGTACCGGGTCCGTGTTCCTTGAATGAGGATTTACTGGGCCATTCCGACCTTGAAGGACCCGGTAATTTCCCATTCAAGGAACCCATCCCCATTCCCATCCGAGCCCCCATAGGGCTCAATGGGAATGGGGAGGGTGCTAACAACGGGCCTGTTAATAATTGGCCCGTTGTTAGCACCCTGGTCTGCTCGCGGGACCCGCTAAGGGCACCTAGTAAAACCAGGCGTCCTTAGCGGGTTCCGCGAGCAGACTCGCAATGAGGCGGTAAGGGGTTGATGGCTCTGTCACCTTTACCGGCACCGTTAACCCCTTCCCGCCTCACTCGTAATGACCCCCACTGTCAGCCAACGAACTACTGCTTGTCAAACTAGAACCTCATCCACAAACTACCATCAACCTTCGCCTCCTTTATTGTCAACCTGGCCATGTCACCTCCCTGGACACAGACATCCCCCTCCTCCTCACACCACTCATCAAACCTAAAACCAAACTACTACTCCTCAGAGTCTTCAACATTGGTCTCCATGATCCAAATGACACCAAAGCTACTGCCCTCGCTACCTCTCTTCAAAAGATGAACTTTACACAATCCATTAGCCCTCCCACCCACATCAAGGACCGGACCCCGGACTGGGTCACACACCTTAACTTGCCCATTTCAGTCACAGCCATTGACCCTGTCCCTTGGACCAATCACTCCCTGAGCCTCTTCCTCCTATCTTTGGAGAACTCCAATGCCTGTAACAACCCAACATGCATCCCCATAACATCTAGACACACATGCAAAATCACTGCCGAGTTACTCAAACCTACTATCTCATCTTTCCTCGCCACCTTAGCTGCCCAAAATGACCCAGATTCCATCCTCAATGACTACAATGCCCTGATACTCCACACACTTGACTCTCACGGACCTCTCAAAACTACTATCCAAAAGAAACCTTGCATCCACAACTGGTACTCCGACTAACTAATCTCCCTGCGCAAACACAAACGGGCCTTAGAACACCTCTGGAGAAAAATCCCCTCCACCGACACCAAAGAAGCATTTCATACTGGAGCCAAAACCTACAAAGCTGCCGTCATATCCACCAAATCATCGATCTATACATCTAGAATCAGCTAAAGCAGTTCAAACACTAAAGAGCTCTTTAAAATCTTCAAAGAACTTGAAGCCCCAGCCCCCCCTACCACAAGCTTTCCCAAGGACAAAGCATGATGCACTACTGTTCAAGCATCTCTATCCAACAAAAACACCAAACTAAGAAACAAAACTATTCTCAAGAAATCATTGTTTACTCCCAAAGACACCTCCCTCTGCATCCCCCAAGAACCTCAACCCCCGCCCTTCCTGCATTCCAGTTCTCCCTTGTGTCCTCCTCACATGTCCTCCACATCATCCAACACCTTAAACCCTCTAACGGCAAGGGTGACCTCTGCCCCGCCCACATCATTAAAATGTGTGCTGAGCTCCTGGCACCCATCATCTCTAATTTCATCAATGCCTCCTTTCAAATTAGTTCTGTCGCAGCTTCTATCAAGGAAGCCTGGGTCACCCCCCATCAAAAAACCCAGCCTTAATCCGGCCCTCCTCACCAACTACTGCCCCATTACCACCATTCTTTAACTACTCAAAATCCTACACTGCACTGCATACGTCCAAGTCCAAGCTTACCTAGAATCCAAAAACCTACTGTGCACCTGCCAATCAAGCTTCAGACCCAATCACAGCACAGAGGCTGCCCTCCTCAACCTCAAAATCCATCTCGATGGCATCTGCGATGCTAGCGAACTAGCCATTTTCCTCCTCCTCAACCTCTCTGCAGCCTTCAATCTTGTTGACCAAAACATTCTCTGCCAACACTTCACCACCAAATGCAACTTCTCCAGAGAAGCCACCAGCTGGATCCAAGCTTTTCTCGGCGAGCGATCTTCAAGGGTCTACTCAGGCAAGGAATTGGATGACCGCTTACCTGTACCCTATGGTGTCACTCAGGACTCCTGCATTTCACTCACTCTGTACAGCATGTACACTAAACCCCTCTTCAACCACCTCGATAGCCTCGGGATCCTCTATACAAACTTCGCAGATGACACCCAAATTCTGCTAACACTAACTGGCAAACCACACCACATGATTCCGTAAACATTAATCAAGTCTACAGCATCATTCAGGCTAGATGGCAGAACACCATCTCTGCTTAAATGATGACAAAAACGAGCTCCTCATTGTAGGCTCCCTGTATCATCTTAAACAGCTAGACACCACCTTTGCATCCTTCTGCATCGACGGAAACCCTATCAGCGTCTCAAGCCATGTGGGTGTTCACTTAGATGCAGAATTATCCATGCACAAACACATCAAGGCCCTCGCCTCCTCAGCGGCCTACACCACTAGACTCATCAATCTCAGCAGACAATTCCTATCCACTGCCTCACGCACCCCAGAGCCATTATAGGCAGTAAACTGGACTATTGCAATTCCACCTTTTCAGGCACCTCCTCCAAAAATATGGTTAAACTTCAGCTGATCCAAAACAATGGTGTCCGGGCTGTATGGGGCCTCAAACGCTTAGACCACATCTCCCATGCGAGACATGACGCTCACAGGTTGCCTATTAAAGCAAACACTGATTTCAAGATTCTCTCCCTAAAACACAGATGCATCCACAATTCTGCACCCTCCTTCCTCACCCAATGCATCTCCAAAAGAACCAAACTCCCTTTCCTACGTTCCTCATCCACCTTGTTATTAGCCATCCCTAGATTCTTGAGAAAAAGATCTGGAGGCACTTGCTTCATGGTCATTGCCACCACCCTATGGAATGCCATACCTCTCCACATCCAAGAACAAAAATCTTACCTCATCTTCAGAAAACTGCTAAAAATCTGGCTGTTCAACAAAGACCACTAACCTGAATTTGGGGTATCCCCCCCCTGGACCCTTCCTGACTCTGCAGCATTTACTGTCATGCATTTATACCATATGTCTGCTTGTGTTCTGTCTCCTAAGTTTTATCAGCGCCAGGTTAGGACGCTGTCAACATATGCAATAAATAAATAAAATAAATAAGCAACACTGTGGTTTCTTGCAAACATGTATGTAGTTCACTTGCATGTTGAGTCACCCATACTCATTTTGATTAAATTTCCAGTTGTTTATCAAATCTATAATAAACCTCCCAAGCCATGAATATTTCATCGTGCATAGTTAGGGTTTCATTTTCAGTTTAACATTAATGTTAAAACATGTGCTATTTCCAAATATTGTATGTGTTTTCACTCTACCAAATTCAAAACTGAAAATTTCCAAAACTGCCTGGATTCATGTGGAGGAAATTCCTTCCACACAAAACCATTACCACGTGCTACATTGCTGAATGCATTGAATCCCCATGTAGTCTAATGTGACTCCAGAATTGGGAAAAACTGAACGGTCGGCATGACTGTATTTCATGTGACCCATCTTCTTACCGTATCCTCTGAGTGTGCAGTTTCAGCATTTTAGCTTGCTGATATTTCCAGTGGAAGCACTACCATACTCTTAATGGGAACCCTGTATGTTTTGTCTTTACCCCAGGAAAGCCAATCAATAACAATTCACTTACATCAGAAAGCTAATTCTGACAACTGAAAATTGTAACTAAAAAAGTAGAAGATGCCAAGGAAGGGCTGTCTCTAATAATACCACTGGTGTGGTAACGTCTGGGATCACATCCTTTCACTTCTTTGGAAGAGGTATATGGCTGCCTGGTGTTCCTGGTGCACTAACTGTTAGAAGCTTCAATGAAAGTGCTGAACCCAAGATATTACACACTTTCAATTTTTAGGGTGTGAAGTTCCCTGTTCTTGCTTGAAATGCATCACTGGAACCAACACTGAAAAAAACAAGACAGTCCAGCTGTAGGAGCAGGTAATGGATCTCATTACGAATTTGGAGGTATTGTCAGTGCTATTTCCTCCAAACTAAATTACAGTTACCAGTGTGTCTTGTTTTCCTTAGTATGGGTTTACCCCCCTTCTCACGGCCAACAGGACCTCATTGGCAAACAAAGCAATTACCTCTGGAGTCAATACCACCATGCATTTGGTGGACATATTACCTTCTGTTTGGCTTGCATTATTTTCATAATCCAAACGCATACACAATAGTCTTTCTTCCTAGGAAGAAGGGAGTGGTGATGGTTAGGGAAAGAGCAGCCAATCATCACAATCACCACATTCAGTTTATCCTGAGAGTGACTCTCTTTGATCTGCTGTGTCCCCTGGACAAGTTGGGGGAAAGAAATGCCAGGAATGCATGGCTCTGTGTAGAGGTGATGATGCATCTGAACCGTGGCAAAGAGATTGCAACGAGATCCATTTGTCAAAAGAAGCACACAACAGAGCTAACAAATAATGCCAATATTTGTAGAAACATGAAAATAAATAAGACACAGTAGAGTACCAACTACAAACAGCAGCAGTCTGAGAAACATAGGTCTCAGGGTTTCTCTGTCCAAGTAATCTCCCAGCGACGTCGCCAACATAGGTCACTTGCTATACTTACCACTACTGGAAAATGGCGCGACGTCGCCAACATAGGTCACTTGCTATACTTACCACTACTGGAAAATGGCATTTACAAAAGCATGGACCAAATTGCACTGTACCCTCTGTGCACAAAATCTCTTGGTCAAAGGAATTCAGTCAATCACATGACACTGGGGTTCAATTCACAAACACTCATGAAGGTAAAGGAGCCTTCTGAAGGCCCCTCTCAGGAATCCACACTGGTTATGATTGATAAAAAGGATGATGGAGCTTGAGCAGCCAAGTGGAACTGAGCTGGCATGTCAGCCATGCTTATTCATGTTAATCAGTTCCTGATAGGGATTTGGATACTGTTACCAATGGCACATTTTCAAATATTTTACACCGCCCCTTGTGTGGCACCTGTAAAAAAAATAGACAGCATCAAGACTCTTTTCAGTAACAGCGCATACTACCCCATGGACCACCCTTTGGTGCACATTTACAGAAGTTAGTCAAAATGTTAGTGCTTACACATCTTGTCAATACTTTGGTTGACGCCAAAGAATGCCATGGCTTTGCAGTCACCAAGTATCCATAATATCATGTACAGAGCCACACTTATTTTTTACCAGTGTTAATGGAGGCGTTTCACTTAACACTTTAATCGGCAATCAGAAAACCGCACTTGTAGTCTGCACACCATTCACACGATAATGGGCACATGCATCAGTGGAAGGCGACAGATTACATGTTCCTCATAGTGTATTAGGATAATGTAAAGAACTTGACACTGAGGGTATTACACGTTTCACTGTAATACAGAAAATACACCAGCAAGAAACAATTGCAATGTTTGCCATCGTGAACCCACACAAGGATGAAAAAATCGTGGAATCATTCAATTCCAATTTTTTTGATGGTTTGGACCACCAAAATGTACTGTTTTGTTGTGTTTGACAATGGTAGCTACATCTTCTGTGATATTGTGTTCACTTGTTCTGCATATTGCTTTAGCTTATTAGCACAGGACTTCCTAAAAAAGAAAATAGAGGTTGCTAACATAATGGTCATGTGCTGTAAAATGTGGACCCATCTCAGCCATTGTCTTAAACCATGGAAGTTTTGAACAGAATCCAAATAACTAATTGACTTCAGCAGCATAGCATCATAGAAAGGGTTTCCATCCAATGGAATTTGAGTCTGAATATTGTTGAAAGTCTGTTTGAACTACTCAAATCAATCATTGACTGTGTGACCCAGAAGAAAGACAAGGCTGGGTAGTCCATGTATGGATGCTTGGCAATGGGTCTCGTGAGATGGGTCATCCAGTTTCTGGTGCATTTTGAATCGGTACACTGGCTTCCAGATATGACAACATTACTGTCAGGGATGTCACCCCTGTTGTTCATGTGCTAAAAAGCAGCTCGCAATGATGGCGAAAGAGACCAGAGATGATGAGTACTTTGAATCACTGAGTCAGTCCAATGTTACATTAAAATGCCGGAATTAGCACATACATGGTGTTGGGTTTGAGGAGTACTTCTGTGGAGTTGTTCTGAACCGAAAATAAAGATCTGATTGTCTAATCTGTGGCTTTTCTCAGAGGATGATATGGGGCAGAGGATGATATGGGGCTATTCAACACATGGATCATGTGGGCAAAGGAGGTGCATGTAAATGTGTGATTTAAAGGAAATAGAAACATTTCCTCTTCCTCCGCCATCGCATAGAGCCGGGCCAAGTCCAACCTCACCATTGCCAGCACACTTGCACTAAAGAATAATCACTAGTCTGTCAAACGGCACCTACGAGCATAGCACAAGCTAAACCCTATCTCTGTTTTCTAAGATACTGGCTACGGTCATGGCCAGGGAACAACAGATAAAACAGACTCTGAAAGTTTGGTTCAAAGGATTTATTTGATTTTAAAAAAAGCACACAAAGGATTTTCTTGACCTAAGAATGCAGGAAACCCAAGGAATTGATGGAAAAGTATTCCGGTGACTTCAAGCACCACAGACCATCCATTTTCCACATTCTTTCTGACAGCTCTGCTTCCTGGTCATCAAACGAACGTCACTCACAGTCTGTGGGGATTTAAGTGTACCTTGCACTTCTTTCTTGTCTTTGTTAAGCAGTGTTTGTGGCCAGTTATGGTTTGGGATGTTGATCTCCCCTGATGTTCTCCTCCATGTTCTGGCTTAAGCTACACCAGGCCTCCCTTTGCTAAGGAATGCTAGAACACTGGTACCTCAATGTCTTTGGCAGACTCTGATAGAGACTATAAACACTAGACTGGGGTGAATCTATTCAGGTGGGTGCCTCTTGGCATGGGTCATCTTTGGTTTCCTTACCTCTCTGCCTCTGTGGCTTTGCTTGGGCTGATAACTTGGGCTGCGGGGCCATTAACCCCGTTCCAGCCCTTGGAATGGGGCATTAATGCCATAGTAGGACCACTGCCAATGTTATTCAAATATCTACTTGAATTGATCCTGCCAGGCATCCATTGTCCTTTGCTTCCTCTCTGCCATTGAGCCCTCCTCAATCAATATTGTCACCCCACCAGAGTGAATGTGTGGATTATCCTTCTAGATTTCTGTACATTAAACCATTGTTGAATGTTTGACTGTTCAAGGCCGAGGGACCACACATTTATAGGTTTACATGCGTTCCTTGTGCCCTTGTCTATAACTCACTGATAGTGATGTATATATGACAAGAATGTTATTTAAGCAAATCCTCAAGACATACTAGTTTACTCAAAAACATACTGTACACTGATGACCACTTTAGTCCCAGATATGCCTGGTAGAAGGTAGATCATTTGGGGACATCCAGAGTCACAGATATAGGTCAGACCTAGGGGCTCCAGAAGGTGGGAAAGACAAGCAGAGCTGGGGAGCAGGGAAGGACTATTTAGTACAAGGTTAGGTAGATTCTTCATAGAAGTGGATACATTCCTTTCAGTGTGTGACATACAGGGTTCAGGAGTTTTGCTACTAGCAAGAGCAACAATGAGGAACTTTCCATGGCCCCACTTCCCTGGTAAGCACCACATTCCTTTGTAAAATCTTCCTTTAAAGATGGCTTTCTTTACCGTGACTTGGGGTTCCCTTGCCTGATCTGAGATATTAGAGCAACTGATGGCTCTACCCCTCACATGGTTCTACTTTCTTCTTTCTTGTGGGCCCTTTCATATGTGTTAGAAGGTACTTCCTATGAGGATGGTGATTGGATGTTAATGATATGATATGATATGATATGGCATTTGTAACGCGCCTATACACAATAATGTCCTCAGCTCCTACATTACAGAGTGGGTGATGGCTCTTAAACCCCATGGTAAACTCAGCCCCTTCTCTCAGCCTACAATGTTGGACTTTGCTACATAAACCATCTCTTTCGCTGAAGTCCACACTTGCATATAATGCTTTCATTGGTGGATGTTCTTCAGAAAGATCTTGGGCCCAGCAAGGGTGTCTGGTGTTTCTCCTAGTAAGACACCAGGTCAGCTGTCATTCCTACTGGTTGGAGTCCTTGATAGTGTCTGGGCCTCTTTTTGAATGGTAGTCACACACTTGGAGAAGTAGATGAGGACGGGTCCGAGGACCACATCTTCAGGAGATTCAAGCATTAACATTGATGTCACTAAAACATAATTCCCTACAGCATCCTAGAATTTCAGATGAGCTTTGGCACATAGGTCTTGATTGCAATGATGCACTTGGCTAGGACATTCCAGTCTTCCAATAGGTGGGCTGCAAAATCTATGGGCCTCATCATGGGTTTGGCTGTAGTTCCAGTGGAATTTCTGTCAAATCAATTTATAGCTGCCACCACACAGTATTGTTGGTTTAGCGCAGGATATGAGTGGTGGTAAGGCAGTCTTAAAATCCATTATTGGAGTCCATAGGATTGCATAGCGATTAACTATGAGCAATAAAACTGATGTAGTAAAGCCAATGATTTTAGTGTCGAGGTGGAGGATTTCTCTCCAGCTATGTGCCAAAGGTAAATCCTCCACTTCATTTCTCATGTTGGAATTCTGTGGTGCAGCAAAGTGGTGGTAATGCAGCAGTAATTCTGTTGCCACCATTTTACCTTAATGTTGCCTGACATCTGAAATCCTAAGGATGCTGTACATCCGCTCACATAGCCATCTGCCAACTACTGGAGCCAAGAATGTCAGTCAGTAGTTGTCCCTTCGAATTGTGTGGGCTAGTACAATCCTCAACACCTCAAGACTTTAGCCTGCATCTCAACTTGAGTTTTGTATCCTTGTGATCCAACCCATACCACCATTCTTCAGACCACCCACCTTCATCCCCATGGGACACCACAAGATAACAGTAGCTGGCATCCATGAGTTCGTCAGTCATCTTTTCTGAGCAGTTATGTTCTATGTGTACTAGATTGAAACTGGTGTAAAACTTGATGGTACTTTATCTGACAATTCTGAGAAAGCTTTTTTAGGTGCATCTCTTCCTTGTATTAGCTAATGGACATTGGTGCCTTTCCCTTTGGGGTTCTGTTTCCCTGAACCATTTGGTTGGGATAACAAATTGAATGTTTTCTTTTAAATTCTGGGCACCATTCATTGGTCTACAGGCACAGATTAGCTTGTTTTAGGAAGGATGAGAGGCTGAGTGGTAACCTCTGGATGTTTTCACTTTCTGTTCCAAGGTGGACTGATTCAGTAACCTTACAGCAAAATGCAAAAAGGGTGTTAGAGATGCAGAGAACTCCTCTAGGATCAATGACTTTAACTTCTTAAATCACTGGCTACTTGAGACATTTCCCTAAGGCTTTTTCGAGCTGGAAGCTGTCAAGGAGATTCAAAGGCTTGGAGACAATGATCTTGTAGGCATTATCATTGGCATTTAGGTTCCTAGGCAAAACTCTCCAAAATGCGTAGACGTGTAAGTCGTATCACCATTGGGGATGATGCCTTTATATGTGTCGTGGAGCTCCCACATTAACAGTGGTGCAATTTCTTTACCCACGTGTTCCATCATCCCTTGCTAGCTCGAAGTTAGTAAAACAATATCTCCTGTGTCCTCTCTGGCAGCACATTTTTGCAGTGCAGTGAGGGTCGAGTCCGGCGCTTTCCAAAGGCTGAGTAATGACATATTTGAGTTCTTGAATTACCTTGAGCGGGAAGAATTCCATCTTGCTAATGATATAGTCCATGGCCATGGTCTTTGAAAATCAACTGTTTTTTTAAAACTGGGATCTGTGGCTCTGGATAAGGTAGATATCGTTGCAGCCTCTTCGACTAGCCCATCTGACCGATGTTGGCTGCTTGTAGGTGTGGGTAGAGTCTGCATCCATTTGGTAGGGAAGTCCTTCACCCACAAAAATCTTTGGTGAGGCAATGAGAATGGGCCCGTCTTGCTTTTTTGCTTTGATTCTCTGGAAAAAGATAAACACCTTATTTGTTTCCATATCGCTTGTATGCTCATGTAATTAGTTATAGCTTTTTATATCATCTGCAATCCTAGTGACAAAATGGCTGTATTTTATTTTTGCTAGAAAGAACCCAGCGGTATAAAAGCACATCATGAAAGACTACCGTAAGAATGTTTTAGCTCATGAATGAAAATAAGTCCAGTAAAACAAGTTTTGAATTGCTACTTAAAACTCAACAAATTAGCTGTTATTAGAGATTCTTGAGAGAGTTCCATATTATATCACTGTGACCTGAAACATTTTGCCTGCAGTATTTTGGGAGGTTTACAGAAATCAATTTGAGAGGCTGAGTAGTTTTGGGGTGATGTTGTAGACACATTTAGATACTACAGTGGGCACCTTGAATTGTAGTCTTGCCTTCATGGGCAGCAATTGCAATCAGTGGAGAACTGGAGCAACTTGTGCTTTAAAATGCACATTGGAGACTAACTTGGCTACACACTTTTGCGCTATTGGAAGTTGGCGAATCAATGATTTAAGTGTCCCCAATTATCGGCATTAGCATAGTCCAATTTGGCAACCACAATTGCACTGGCAATCATGTCAACATGTGCATTCAAGAGGTGGGGCAAACTTGATGGCAGTGCCTGGTAGAGTAGCTCGAGCTGCTAACAGTGGCATTTATATGTAAGTTAATTCAGAGCAAAGGGAGAAAAACAACCCCTCACTTTCAGTCCAATGGGCTACAACTGAAGAGTCCACAGTCTAAGCAAGAAAAAGGGTGGTAGCATTATGTGCTTCATCACGACTTCGACAAAGCAGGAAAGAACAGCAGTATTGCAGCGGTAATTCTGTTACTGCTGTATCACTGCACTGCCGAACTACATTGGAGGTCACATTTCCTCCTTACCACCAAAAATCAGTGAAATTAGCACCAGTGTTAATTCTGCCAAAATCCCCATGGAGTCGAATATACTTAAAAAAAATGGGGACTTACACCACCTACCAGAACTTGTAATCCCGGGGTAAGTCTGCAGAATCAAGTGGCAGAAATGTTAATTCCATTTGATGTAAATTCAGTGGATTTACCACCAACAAACTAGTAATGAGCTCTAGTTGTTAAGCTACTAGGCTCATCTGCATTAAGAACTAGCTTCTTAAGCAAAGGATTAATACCAGACAGTTTGAGGGTGAGGAATGGTGTTCCTTTCTCTAGTGAATGCAGAAGCTTGTCAATGTATCCTTTTAAGTATATGCATATGGCAGGCCTTACTAGGAAAAAAAGTAGGATTCATTTTGGTGGCAATGTATTTTAATATCTGTGAACTGGATGAACGTCAAATAAATTTGGAGGAGATCCACATGGTCACAAATCTAGCAGGGGGTTCACTGCGGAAATGGGGATAAGCTAATGGTAGAATGCATTTTAGAAGTTCTGCACCAACACAACTTGGCTTCACATAAATGTGTGTAGCCAAGCCCAACAGGATCGGTTTACTTTGTAGGGGTACTTTTTGATTTTCTAATTGTTTTGAGGTTCCAATTATCGGTTTAAGCTGACCCATTAATTTCTTACCTTGCACAATTGTCATGTTATGGTGCATTCTGATACTGCAAACGTAATGTCTTTTCACTGCAGAATGGATTTTAGCCTACTCATTTTGGGCTTTAGTGAGTGTGTCAACCTTAGTTTGGAGCACAGGAGTAAACACACATTGACACAATGATGTTTGTGCACATTGGTTTTAGTAGGAGTGGGTGTATTGATGATATCTGAAAATAGGTTGTTATATGTTTCGACTTGGGAGGAAGCAGCATCAGTGTATTTTTTATTCTGAAAAGCATTTCATACAAAGGTAAAAAAAATATGTTGTTTTTATTTTGTTGAAAGGTCGACAAAAATGTACGGTTGATAGTGTAACTGAAAAGGTAATTGCCAGATAATTCAGTCAATTAAAGTGTGCGAGAATGGTGGACATTAACATTTACATCAAATATTCCGCCAAGAGCCTGCGATTTTACATGTTTTGGACCAGTTTAAAGGTATGTGGGTCCAATTTGTTTTCATAGGTTCGACATATGAATGTCATGCTGGTGATCAGATGGAAATGACCCAAACATTGTTTTGTAGTAGAGGTGAGAGGCATTTGTTTGTTTATCTGGCTGTAATAAACTCCTTATTTTTATCGGGATGGTGATAAAGTAGTAATTGTAGGTCTCAGTTGGAAATAAAGTCAGTTTAAAAAAAGGGAGGGATCAACAGACAACGTGGTGTTCATTATTTCACTACAAAAGTGGGCCACGGGTTAGTGTGGATTGGGTGTAAGAATATAGGAAGCACTACAATCTAACTAAGAAAGAAAGAACTGCAATTCTGGATTTCAGCAAAAACGATAACATTACAATAAAAGAGGCTGATAAAGGAGGCAAAATAGTACTTCTGAACAGTAAGGACTACATCAAAATGGCAGAAAAACATTTGAATGACTCAACATGCTACACAAAACTCAAAGATAACCTTTTACTCGCAATCATGACAGAATGGAATCAGATGAGTACTGATTGGTATGAGAATGACCGTTTTACAGAAGAAGAATTAGAGTTCTTGAAATCTAAACACCCGGTCCTACTTGCTACCAAAACTACATAAGAGTTACAAAACAAAACCTTGCAGCAGACCAATTATTAATGGAATCGGTGCATTTAAAGAACCCATCTCAGCATACATTGATCGTTTTCTACAACCTTTGGCAGCAAATCTAGCATCATATGTACAGGACACCAAACACATTATTCAACAGTTGGAACACATTAATTGGGAAGAAAACTATAGACTAGTCACTTTTGATGTCACGGCTTTGTATACCAGCATACTACATCTGAAAAGTATGGAAACAACGGAATACTTTCTCAAAGCAAGATCAATTTCATATTTAGAACAGAACAACATGATACTCGAAATGCTTAATTTTGCCCTGCATAACAATATATTCATGTTCAACAATATCATCTATAAACAATGCCAATGCACTGCCATAGGGGCCAAATTCGCACCTCCTATGCAAACCTATACATGGGCAGCTTTGAACTCAAACATGCATGGCTGCACAAAGCATTTAGTGAAGAAAACAACGTTGTATTTTGGGGCAGGTACATAGATGACATTTTGGTCATATGGAATGGAAGCAAATTAAAAATGAAAGAATACCACAGATATCCCAACAACAACAACTATAATTTAAAACTAACAATGGAAGAAAACACTAATCGGATCCTTTTCCTGGACATGGAATTCTACATTGAAAACAATAAAATTCAATCAACACTTTACACAAAACCAACCTCAGGCAATAGCATTCTTCATGCCAACAGAACCATCCGCCACACACAATCAAGAATATACCCTAGGGAGAATTCATCAGAATCAAACGTAATTGTACTCAAGACAATGAAATGAATAAACACATGGAGACAGCAACTCTCAAATTTCAAAAAAGAGGCTAAAGAGTCAACTGAATGAAGCAATAGCTAAAGCTAAACAAAGAAACCGTAGAGATCTACTACAGAATAAAACAAAAGATGACAAAGTAGACAAACAAGAAAACAACAAGATCCTGAGGCAAATTCTTAACAAACATTGGAACATACTCACACTGGATAATGACCTTAAGGATTATGTTGAAGAATACCCCCTCATTACATACCGGAAAGCCAAAAATCTCAAACAAATCTTATGTCGATCACACTTCATACAAGGCATACCATCTAAGGGAAAAGTCCAACTATGGTCACAAGCCAAACACAAGGGATTTTTTAAGTGTGGCCAATGCAATTACTGCAAATACGCAGAAAATGGCAAAAAGGAAATTAGCTTACTTAATGGAAAAATGCATAAAATCATGGACTTCATGAATTGCAACACAAGCTATACAATATATGGTATTAAATGAATATGCACTAAAATCTATATAGCAGCACAGTAAGGCCTCTGAAATTCAGCATTTCGGAACATTTGCGCGCTATCAGAAACAGAGACATCAGATACCCTCTTGGAAAACATTATGCACTTGAACATTTACAAGATGATATAGATGGGTTAAGATTTTTTGGCATAGAACAGGTCAAAATTGGACAGAGAGGAGGAAATAGGGAGAAGAAACTCTGACAGCATGAAGTGAAATGGATTTGTATCCTAGACTGTTGTAACCTCGGTCTAAATTTTGACACAGAAATGGGACATTTTATGTAAAGCAAGAGAGTCAACAAGAATCCTTAATGTACTTTGTAACTTAATGCACTATTGCTTAGTCAAACAAATCACAAGAAATGACTCAACATCATGATTTGTAAATTCTATAATTATCACCAGCGCCCAGTTTAAGAAAACAATATACAATATATATACCCTTATGCAGAAATACGCAGAGAATTCTCTTATAGGGTCCTAACAGCATCAATCCCGATCCAAAATGGCGACCAGGACACATGTGTTGCTTGTGGAGCGCGATGACATCATCACGTTGCGTCGTGACGCTCCATACGCAATATTTAGAGCGGCCATTTTGAGGAATGCATCGGACAAACGAATCCGATGCATTTCGTCGAAATTGGGCTGCCACAACGCCGAACAGCAGCATCTAAAGACCAAGGTGAGCTTTATAATACCAATGCCACAGAGAAAGCACTAATATCCTAGCTACATAATGTTAGAATGGTAAATTATACAATATGAATTTCGCCCGTTATTACTTTATAGAAAACCTAGGGCAGAATGAAGTACTATCCACAAATGGCTATTCTGTCAACAAACGAGTGAATTTAGGAAGCACAAACAAAACGAAAGCATAGCACAAGTAAGTAAAGAAGTTAATGTAACTACTGAATGGCATTGGGTATGAAGCCCACATGTTAAGTCACCATCATGGTTATTTTCTTGTTCCCTTTCCTTTAGCCCTACTGCTATAACGGCATCGAGATAGTTTCCCATACACAATTAACCTAAATCCCTCCTGAAGAACCATACAAACCAAAGTATGGTGAAACACATGTAGAGGGTCTTATTACAAGGCACAAAGTGTACTAGAGTAACAAAAGCAAATGCAATTGGAGACTATATTTCCAACATTGGTATAAATACCAGAGCTACAAATAATGGAGTTAATGGAACAAATGTGAAAAATAATGAAATGAATTATTTTGAATCTATTTGGAACACAACTATAATTTGGAGCGCATAAGTGGAGTTTTTGTGGTCTTTTTGTTAGGGTGTAAGAATATAGTAAGAGTAATTCCACATAGCCTATCAGTTGATCCCTCTTTTCCTTGTGATCCACTTCTTGGCAGTGAAATGAAAGTCACTCATATGTCTGGCGGGGTTTAAGGGTCCCCTAAACATCTTTCTTGTTATGTCCCAATGTCTGATCTGCTGTCCCCAGGCCAGGATGTAGATTTCCCAGGACGGAAACTCTTCTCTTATGGTTTGAGGGGCATTGACTTGTTAATTCAACCTCCATGTTCTTGGTTAAACTACACCAGATGTCCCTTTTTCAGACACTTCATTGCTTTTGGGACTCTGCAATCCCTGGACTGATATATGTCCTATTCGTTGGGTGCTAATTGGCCTGGACACTATCTTGATCTGGCCTCTCTGCCCTTGTCCCCTCTCCTCAGTGATCTCCCTCCTAGTGTCTGCATGACACCCAGCAACAATACTACTTGGTTTCTGTTCTTCATCTCCTCCTTCTTTTTCACTTCCTCGTTCAGTGCCCTTTTTCTTCTCCAGTTGTTTCTGCACTACTGTTGATGTACTAACCTTCTCTTTTAATATCATTCTTCCTTACTTCTCCCTTTGCTCACAAACCTCTTTCCCAACCTCCTCCTCTTCTGTTCTTACTTCTGCTCTTACTTGCCTCTCACTGTACTTGGTATCTTCTTTCTCACCGTGTATCTCTTCCTCCTTCAACTTAATTACTTTTCTCCCAACCTCAGCTGCATATGCCAACAAGCTGAACATGGGGTCCAATGGCACTGTGAATTCAAATGTTGTCTGACACCTGTACCTGATTGATCCACTCGTCTGTGACTGGATCTGCAGCCCGAATCCTTAATAGGGTCAACTCCAGGATCCTGTGTTCTCACACTTCCTCCTGGATCACTCTGCCTTTGCCTGTAATGCGTTGATACTGGTGCATGTATGACAAGTAGGTTCTTGCAGCAGATTCTCAAGACTGGACTTGTTTACTTAAAAGCCTACTGTCCTCTGATGACTGCAACTGTATCAATGAAGTACTGGGATATATAGGTCCTGTAGAGGGTTTTTTACGAGGTGGCACATACACAGAATTGGGGAGACAAAAGGAACACCTCCGTGAAGGATCAGGATGCCACTTGGTGGAATGTGATACACTCCTTACACTGTGGAGGTTAAGGGGGCACGAGTTAACACTAGTGGCAAGAGGTTTGCTGAGGTAGCTATCGTTCCACCAGCTTCCTGAAAAGCTGTTTATTCCTTTCAACATGATTACGTGGTTTTCTTCCACCAGGCAAAAAACTGTTTTGGGAAAAGAGGCAAAAGTTAAACCTGGATCACAGAGCAGATTATTTGCATAAAGTAGTGAACAGAAACAACCATTACTGTAAAACATGTTTTGACAGTTGACCACAAATAATAGGAATTAGAATAGACAGTGTTACCAAGAAATGCAGGAATCGATAATCAAAAGTTTGTGAAATGTGAATAAGAATTTCCTTTTCTTAAAAACAGTCATGTTGAATGGTACACATTGAGCATTTAAGATGCCTTTTGATCTGAATGGACAGTACCATTAGAAATAAATAAGATTATGTTTCATAGACATGATATTTACTTGATCAAGAAACAATGAAAATTGGAAAGTTTCATGGTTAGGTTTTAAAGTATAAAATGTGAAGAGGTGCACTAGATGAATGTTTATGTAATTGGTGGCATTGCTGTAGTGTGCTTATACTATTACATAAAGTGGCACATAACCATGAGTAAAATGATAATATGGCACAAAGTAAAAACATCTATGTGTGTGGTCGATGGAAGCATCTATTGAAGTGACGCAATATACATTCATGAGCAAAAGAATAATGCACCAACAACTAAAAACATAAATGTACGTGCCTAATGTTGGCAACTATTATCTTCTATGCTGTGCATTTGTGGCAACATGATTTACTATTGTAGCTCGAAATGGTGACAATCTAGATATGCATTGACCCATTACAAGGCACGGATAATGATGCATGGAGCATCCTTGCATCAACTAGTGATACAGAGTGTACTTAAACCATGGTGTGATGTGGCACGCATCTATTGGAATTGGAACCACATGGCATGGCAAAAAGTAAAAAAATAACATAAACATTACAGGTTTTCAATGGTAATAACTACGTGAATAAATAAGGCAATGGACACTCTGCAGCAATAGATTGAATCAATGTTATAACAATAACATCACCAATATTTAATGTTGTTTTAGAATTTTGAATGCAAATGTATTTTTAATCAAGACACACCACTAGAGGAAGGGGTTGCCTCAGAAAAATAACAAATACAACAAAAAACATTATTCAGAATACATTTAGTGATCAAAATATTACATTAATTAAAAGATACTATACAATCGGAAGGTGTCCTTATATAAAATATTGATACATAAGAGAGAAATGTATTAATCATTTCTCTTATGTTTCAAATGAGGAATGTACCCCAAAGGAACAATGCAAGATCATATTAATTTAGCAATAATGCATCATGCTTTTCCTGAATTTGAATTAATGAGTAATACTGAAAATAGTAGATTACATTTATTAGTATTTGTGAATTCTCATACTTACGTTTACCCTTAGCTGTACTGTGAATTCCATAGACAAAAGCAACCTATATTGTTTATGCTCAAGGTGGATTCTAAAAGTAGAATTTCAGTTGCACAATCTGATACATTTACTTTGAGAGATGGTGCTTTACATTAAAAAGATTGTAATATACTTATAATATCAACTTTCTGCAGCTGGGGGAGTGTTCCTAGGCTGGCTTTAACTGTGAAAGGGAAACATGGTTTCCATTTGACAGTTTGGGTTCCTGAGCACAGGTGCCTAGTGAGCCCAGCAGGTCAGAGGTGGTTTGCTTCCTCAGCTTTACGTGTCCCATTGGGGACGCATGCTGGGACTATACTGGACTGAATGTGTGGAGTGGATAATCTTTTTTATCCCTGGACATTCAGACGGCCTGGGCCATTTATCGTGGCGCCTCTGACTCTTGCACACATATGCAGGAACCAGGGAGCCTCCTTGTTTCTGTTGGAACGTGGCAGAGCAGCAAACATCATACGTGTTGTAACCTGGCTAGAATGGCCTACTGTGATGCAGCCAGTTTGCCAACATTTTCTGAATGTGACCTAGTATTTTTTACTGTGTTCAAGGATTATACAAACATAGTAACTATTATTAGGTGGCTGGACTGGCCTACATTGGTGCAAGCAGTCTGGACACGTTTTCTTACTTTGGCTTGGCATTATTTCCTCATCTTAAACACACACTCTTCATAGGTATATATTATGGTACTACACTTTAAATCAACTTGTGTCACAAGAAAAAATCCCTCATATCAAAATATGACAGGACAAATTGCACATCATAAGACAGCAGTATTTATTTATGAACAAAAATATACTGATACATTAAATATGAACCTAACAATCACAATAAGAAAAATAAATGCAATAAAGCGTATACAGTGCAAATAGACACACAACTGCTAAGGTAATGTCACCTGAAGTATAAAACAATATTGAAGTGCATTAGCATGTTGAGTAAAATCACTAAGGTGGAGGTGCAATAGTTAGCTGGCACACTACATCTAATGGATACACAACCGACACAAGGCCAACTAGTGTACATTAGTCACAAAATTCATACATGACATGAATGATCTTATACGGACATCAATGGGCCTATACAAGACATTCGTATGGCTCCAATGGTGCCCACACTAGCTTTGAAGAAGTATCCCTGCTGTCGTCTTCATCAGGGCCAAAAGCACCCCCTCTAAAAAATAAAAAAAAACAAACATCAGTAACCTACAAACCACCACCCACCACTGTTAATGCAGCAGCGCCGCTCAAATACAATTTAAAATACAAATCTGTAAAATAATAGGTGGTTAAATGGACAGCAAATAAATTGTAGCCATTATGCCTGTCTCTACATCCACACCATATCAAAAATGCAGAACACAAAACATGCCGGGAATAAAAGTAATATCCCGTGAATACAGTACTATGAGTCTTCCTATACCAAAACACTTCACTCAAATGGCACAGAAAGCTACATGATGCTAGAACAACGAATCAAACCAGTTTTCATGCCTCACATGTATCCCAGCTGCAGTTCCAAATGTTCACAGTTTGTAGTTATGTTTTAATTCATTGCTCCCCAACATCTATCACGGAAGCAACATGTTGCTCGCTGTACTCTAAAAAGTTACTCACCAATTGCTCTGGGCCGTGATATGGAGGCCAAGGGGGAAACCTCAACAGTTGTATAGCCAGGACCGAGAGCCCTACACTGCAGAAATGTAAGACAGTGAGCCTGCTGTGGTTACAGGTGCCTTTTAATTGTAGATGCAAGATTTGAGTTTGTTGCCATCAAGCACATGGATAATGGTCAGATGTTGCATGTCACATTTAAATAATTACACAATGTGTCTTATATTCAACTTCAATTAAGTTACTATTAGTGAGTTTGAATTACCAAGCCAATGTATTGATCCAAATAGATAGATGTTTGTCACTAAAGTTATTGAAAAATCCCTTGGGGGTGTAGGAAGAGGCTCCTATTCCTTCAGAAATATATTATTTGTATTCCTAAACACCTTTTCACCTATAGAGCAGGCCCCAAGGGCTGTCAAATTCCTTACTTCATTACATGTCAACTGACAGTCTTGCAAGTTTACCCCGTAAGCCCAGTTGAATTCATCTGTAAATCCTACCATTTGCCACTTAACATCCTAGAGATACCTTCAGCAGAACTTCAAAGCACACCTGAAAATCAGTGTTCCGTTTATGATAAAGTTTACTATCTAAACATTTGCACTACAATTGTATCAAATATTTTAGTGAGAACCTGCCCCCCCCCTGTACGGGGTATATAAATATGGGTACATCTATTAGGACTCTAAACTTTCACGAAAATACAACCTACCAAAATCTCTCTGAAATAGACACATAAGAAAAGAGAAAAACAAATAAACACCAATTCAGTGAAAGTCATTACACGTAGGCCCAACAAGAAATGATGGCTACATATTCATTAAGCTATAACATATCTTTTATAGGCAAGCATACATGTGCTTTTAACCCAGCATAGCAGCAGTTTACATCAGTTTGCGAAATGTAGAAAAGGTATTTGTATTTGATTGCCATTATTTTACATTTTGCTAAATGCAGCACATGTAAGCCAGAATCAAGTTAGCTTTTCTTGAAAGCACAAAAAGCCTCCTCTCAGAGCAGAATATTTTATTTCACAGAAAGGCACATGGATTCCAAAATTTCAATAGGCCGCACAGATAGCAGTTGAAGGCTATGCACTGATACATTTCTGCAAGAAGAATGAACGCGGTTCCCAGGAGTTTTAGCCTGCGGTAGCGAGTCATACAAAATGCAACATAAACAATGATACAGATTGTGAAGGGTTAGGAACAAGAAAATTGCACTCTGATTGATCAAACAAAGTAAGGTTTGCTGAAGTTCCCAGAGCCAAGTCCCAGAGAAAACTTACTAAAAGTTACACTTGGCTTGAGTTGAGCAACTAGAGGTGGAAAAGCAGGTTTAGAGATAGAATTAATGCAGCACAACTCTGCCACTTGTCGACTAAATAGCATGTGCAGAGCTCTCTTTTGTGAGCAAATTGTTACGCAGAAACCATTATTCACAGCTCAGCCCTTTTTAAGAAGTAGTGACATTTCCACATGAATGCCTCATTAATAAAAGAAATCTTGTGAAACCGCACCACACATGAATAATATTACTTATACCATAGCATTAAAGAGGAGCCTGAGGTCAGTACAGTAATTCACATATAAGTCACACTGTCTGAATGCACTAGGAAAATAAAGCCCATATTGTGACTATTTGCACTGCATGAACACATTCACACGTGTATGAATGAATCAAGAATGCTAGCAGCTAAGCCCTGTGTGTAAGGTCAGGGACAGGGCAAAATACTCATGGGAATAGGAAAAGGTATGCAAGTAAAGTTTCCGGTGAGCAAAGTTACAGAATGTACTGATAACATAGATCGGAATGGTACCAAATCGCAAAGCAGTCAGGACGGAACTCAAATGTTATCCTTTGCGTGTCACACGGTTACATCTCACTGAAATAATTGGTTCTAACAATTGTACTCATTTCATTCCACTCTTATGCCTTCTAAAGCAACCAATGTTACATGTAGTTGAGCTAGATATATGTGTCTAATGCTTTTAAGCAATCATGTGTGTGAAATAAAATGACTTTATTAGAGATGAGCAAACCTATATATCTGTCATTGTTTCCCATGCTTAGAATAGGCCAATGAAAGTGCATACTGAATGGAATCATGTATATTGTTACTCACACCAGCCAATCACAGAAAAGAGGTTGTACAAATCTGTTGCTGTTTGCTTTCTGTAAATCAAACCATAAGCATGCACTCACACCACTACAAATTGAATGTCTGTGGATATTTCCCTGCCAAGTCAGTTTGCAATGAATTTAGGATTTTCTTGTATCCCGTGCATAGCATTTGTTTGGTTTTCGGAGTACCTTTTATTGGTAGAAGAAGGGACCTTCCCTACCCCCTGGTAAGGTTTATTTAATCCTCCCATGTTTAACAACTAGCCTGGTTCCATTTGTCCTGCTTACCACTCAATTTCCTGAACACTTCACGAGTCAGTCTCGTAATTAGAAACATGTATATCGGCATGTGGATCTCGACTGTGTCCCTTGTCTATAGGGCCCAGAAACACAAGGTCTGATGTCAGCGCTCCCTTTTTCCTTCTCCACTTCCCTCACCTGTTTGATGTATTCTGCCATTAGCAGGGGTCTGTTGATGCTGGTGATGAGATGCTCCTTCCACATGCCAATCAACTCTGCTGTGTGGGTGCCTGAGAATGTATTGCTCTTCACCAGAGTGTGCCACACTGCCCTGGGTGGGGTCAATGCAAACAAGTGTAGTGTGGTTTGATGTTGCAGCCACCTGTTCCTTTGACCTTTATCTCTGTTGTATTGCATGTTTATCTGGTCTGGTGAGTTGTTGTGAATTGTTGCCTGAATCGAGAAAGGTAGATTTGACATCAGCATTTGCCTAAATCCTACACCACTCACATATCTTTTGGGTACTGCCGAAGGGTCTGGAGTGTGACTTAGGTGACACTGTTATGCGTCCTGCTTATTATTTTTTGTTTGTCTGTGCCCTGTAATCATGTTTTGTGATGTGTCCCTACTTACTCTGGTTGTGTGTGCACATGTCATGGCGGAGCATAGTGATGGGAGTATGTCCGTTGTGAATTTGGTTGTGTGTGACTGTGTCGTCAGTGTGGAGGAAGAATTTGAGGATCTGTGGTTTGGCTGCCACGTTTTGGAACCCGTGTATGTGGGATTTCTTTGATGGTACTATTTCTGTTGTACATGTCATGTGAATTTTTGGGCGTCCTACTCACCTCTGTCATATTCCTTCTCAAAGCCAGTGATACTTTCCACTTATATAAGTGTGTCAGGTTCTCACATTGTGTACCTCACTTTGACAAGGTTCCTAGGAGAATAGGGTATGTCAAAAACCATTCCAGGAAAGTTAGAAAGGGAAGGTGGTTGAAATATTAGATAGATTCAGTTTTGTGAATAGAGCATTTCTTTTAGTTTGTTCTATTTCCCTTAACTAGCTTTCAATTAGAAAGATGAAATGCCCCCAAGCCAAGATGGTGGAACATTTTCACAACAGTGATTGGTTCAGTTCACAGCATGCAGCATTGTGATGTCATTAGAATGTTAATAACAATTCTCAACTGCCTTTCATTAAAGTATGCTTCAGAGTAGGTCACATATTAGTTAGCTCCAGTAAAATTCATTTAAAGTTTCATTTTTAAGGAGAGTAATATCCTTTTAAGAGTTCCAACACTATAGTAGTAATTGTAGTTAAGTAACAGGAGAAGAAGTCTGCAGAAGAAGAATTCCAGTGAGATTCAGTTGCTGAGCCAGAGAAGAGTCAAGTTCCATGAACAAAGATAAGCTAAGTGGACTTCTAAATTTTGAAGTGAAGACTCAAATAATTTTGAAACGTTTATTATTTAAAGACTTTCATTTGAGCATTTTGTTTTTTGAACAATAGAATCCTTATATTATTTATTAAGGAATCTTTAATGAATTATATATATAAAGAAGGTTCAGCAATTCATTTTTTGGTGTATATTTTTATCTTATCTCAATACTAATAAGGTGCGCGGTTCTTATCGTCGTGTTTAACATTTTAACCTAATTATTAATATATATATATAATTAACTAACTTCAGGTTCGTTTTGTTTTTCGAGCCTGCGTCGCGTATTTTCAGTGGATTTGCAAGCGTGCGTTAGAGGAAAGGACCTAACGACGTTACGCGTGCGTCGCGGCCATTTTGGATTTTCATTGTTTTCCTCAGTTTTTATTCGTTGCTCGTAACGGAAGAGAATTCTATTTAAGGACAGCGTTTGCAGCCTGACTGCGCAGCGTTTTGCGAGCAATTGTTTTCCTCCTTGATTAAGAGAGTATTCAGAAGAAATACATGTGTAGCAAAAGACATTTATTGAAAAGCACTCCGTATGTGAAAAAGGAGTATAAAAAGTTTACAGCTGAATATTTACAAAGATTCTTCAGAATACAAAAGGTAATTACCTACACATATTTATAGAGTATATGATTCCTAGAGCATACGGCAAAAGGTTTACTAGATAATAGTAACAACAATATTTTTTTGGTATATTTTATTAAAAGAGATCCTGAGAGCAGAAAGACAAATAGAAGAGATATCGCTAAGAGTATCTACAGTCATCTTACATCTTCCTGAAGCAGCCTATTGGCAAATCAAGCTTAGGCAACAGGTAAATGTAAATGGAGAAAATATAATTTAGAGAGTAGTCAGTAGTGATTAGAAGATTGATTTATTTAAAGTTGTATTTCCTTTTTAGTAACATCCCATCTGAGTCAAAAACTTTCGGAGAAGACGATCTGAAGTACCTGCAGTGGGAGTTCTTGTCTTTTGTTATTTTCTCCATTCCCCTTTCCCCTTGGGTTTGCCTGGCCAATAGTTTTAAAAAGCAGGATTGTTGAGCAGGCAGGCTTAGGGGGCTAGGTGGGCCAGCTTCACTCCTGCAGGATCCCACTACTTCAGAGTCCTGACAAAGTGGGAGCATCTTCCGTTCCCTTTGTGGTTCATATTACGGCCTCTGGTCCCACTTCACCAGTGCTACCCTTGGCATCCTGGGCATGGTACATTTTCTTCCACATGAAGTGCTTAAGGTCGTTCCACCTCTTGCATAGGTCTTATTTAATGCATGTAACATTGGACACAATGTTCACTGCATTCACCATTATAATCCACATACCCCTCTTTTCACTACTACTAAATATATGCATCTCAGCACACAGGAGGTGTGCCTGCACCTGTCAATCTGCGCCTGCAGTTCATTGTCAGTGAACCCTGCGGCCCTGACTCTGATATTCTCCGTGCTCAGTAAATGTTATGGCATTTTGGACACCTGTTTACTTAATGGCTGTCCGTTTTGCTGTTTGAAGGGCCTCTGCTAATATAGTCATGAGCAAATTAAAGTTTGAGTGGGGCACTTGCAGCTGTTGCGTCACTTCTGCCAGCAATCGGTCTGATGTCAGAATGTGTTTTACTTCCACCACTTATCAGTCTGACGGTAGAAGGTATGCATCGTCACCTCCACTGGTGGTTGGTCCACCACTGGATGATAACCATATCAATTTGACAGTGGTTCCAAAGAAGTATCATGCATTGGTGTTGAGATGCTGCCGAACATTGATCATGTTACATCAGTGCACTTGTTTGCTCAGCTCGAAGACAATGAAAGCCGTTGTTGGTAGAAGTCTAGCAGTGTGAAAAGTACACTCTAATTGAGCACCAATGAAAAATGGCATTAAAGTGAGAGGTAATTAAAATAAATTAATTACAGAAAAGAGTAATTGTCAAAAGATCTAAATGATACAATAACACATTTTTGTTGTGGCATTTGATTGGCCAAATAGTTGGATATCAGAATAGAAAAGTAAACTGGTTATTTTCTTGAAGATAAAATGGGCACACTAGTAGACTGCAGATTTGAAAAATAATGAACAAGTATATTGAAGAGTAAATGAATGGGCAGGTAATTGAATATTGGCAAATGAGAGATAATTGAAATCAGTTGATTACAAGTAAAACAAAGTATGTCTATTTTGGATAATTACTGATATTTGTAAGAATAAGGGTGGTCTAGAGGGCAAGGGCTTTCCTAAGGGCAAGTATTAGTTGTGCCAGTATCCCAGTGCAAAACAAATACCAAAATCCTAACAATCACAATCTCAATTTAAAGTTTAGGGATCTTGTCTTTGTTGGCTATGTAAGGGATTTCAATCAGGCACACATCCAAGTCTCGCCCACAATGTAGTGCACATAGGAAACCCTTATTTTTTTACTATAAGTTCAATATTCTGAATGATATACCACTCATATCACACACTTCTCAAAATACCCCCAGGTCAAACTGAACCAGGAATCAGGCGAATGTGTAACGGTAAATATTTATTTATGGATTGAGAATTTAAAACACAATATATTTTTAATAGGTAACAACAATCACCAAGGGGTGACAAGGACAATGAATAATATCTTTAATGCACTGGGAATAAGGTAATGAACAAAAAAAGAATGAAGCAAAGTAAAGAATACTTTTGGATTGGTTTGGAACAGATAGCACTGTGGTTAGAGGTTCGTCTTGCAACACCCCTCGACCCACCAATAGGCAAATTAAATAGATGTGAGGAGAGAGCAGGTACTCAGGAATAATACAGACCAAACAGAATATCACCCCCACCTTTCCCCTTTAAACACAAGAGAAAAACTGATTTGAACAACTGTGTGGATGGCTTTGAAACTGGCTGAGAAAAAAACACTAAATGTGGTAAAAAATGTTTACATTATTATACATTTGTAGGGGAGCCGTTTTGAACAGATGCAAGCAATCAAAAGCAATGATTTAATCAAAAGAAAACAATTGGAATCTCAAAGGCAAAGTGGGAAATAATTTAAAGACAATTCACACGTGTAAAACATTTGCAAAAGGAAAATTTGTGGGAAACGTTTACTATGTGATTTTTGTCAACTACACAATGTTGTGGGTTGTGGTTGTAGCTAAGGATGTTAGGTATCTATCTTTAAAACTGAGGGAGTTATGGAGGTTTTAGTGGGAGGTGTTTTTCGAAAATGAAGACACGAATTTGGACAAGAACTTCAGTTTAAAACCAGAAATTATGGATTATGCTTTTACTCAAGACTAGAGCATGCCGGCTAGACAAAGAGGTTGGTACGAAGTAAGCTCTGAGACTGATTCATGACTTTAGTACCAGATCCCCGGCGGAACCAGTCCAAACACTGGAAATGGGATTTTTGGATCAGAGCTACACAAATAAAAATGACTATGAAAATGAAGCTTTAGCAAATAGACAGAATAAGATAACACTAAAGATTTTGACACTGTCACTGGTTATGAAAGTAAGTATAGTTCAAATATTAGGGTTGAACAAGTTAAGGCAAGGTATACAATAGTTGTCTAGTGTCCTGTTAATACTCACAATCCATTGGGATTTAAGATTTTTGGCCCGTCAATATTCTGTTCAATGGATCGTGTTTGTCAGGGAAGGACACCACATCAGCTAGGATCAGCTAGGCCAGTCACCGGAATTGCACGGGATCTGACCTTCTTGTTTCTGGATATTTCAGATCAGCGGGATGGCGAGTTCATCAGGCAAGCATTACGGTAGCAAGCCAGATAGTTTCAGGATGCTTCCCCACACCACAGTGCTTCACTGGGTTCTAAGGATTAGTTGAGGATTCATTGAGGATTGAGGCCTAGCTGAAAATGGTTCAGCTGGTGATTGACATCTGGATCTGGAAGGATGTTAAAGGCTGGATGTTGAATGCTGGATCAGAGTGCTTCACTGGAATCAGAAGAGAGAGTGTGTATGTCTTGTCAGATGTCACTATTTATCCTTTTCAAATGACATCACAAAAATGGGTGTAAGGGCCGACTTAACTAAACTTGCCCCTGTGAAATGGGATTAGATCAGAGCCTCATCTCCGCCTTGCATCCGAGTGATTGGTCATAGCTGCTCAAACCTGGAACAAACTCCCCCTTGACCTCAGAATAGACCAACCATACACCAGCTTCAGGCGTAAAGCCCTCTCCTGGATTCGCTCCCTCGACACTTAGCCCGTCCGTCCACCTCACCGCCACTTTTCCCGGATGTGCATAACTAGATTACAGGTCGCTAGACTACCTGCTCTATCTACAGTTCTGTATTTTGTACTGCCTGTATATGCTTTCCTCTCATCTGTATAACCTTTTCTTGTATTGCAACTAAGTTCTCAAGTATCCTTGTACTGCCTGCGCCCAGTTACCCTCGCGGGTTTGGCTTCTGCGCTATACCAAATAAACAAACAAACAAACAAACAAACAAAGACAGATGATGTCATCTATATGGTTTAGTTTTTACAATCCTTAGAAACCTCCCCTAGCCACTAGTATCAAAATCAAATTTTGTCCTAAATACATATTTATACATTTGTAACCTCTACGAAAATCAGATACACGGACTACATATTTTATGGAGTATCTGTTCATAAAAATCCCACAGCTGTGAGACCTTGTTTTGCCTTTTTGCAGCATTTTGTCCATTTCGCCATGAACACATTTTCCAGACTTTCTCCAAATTTCCACAAATATGCGTGTTTACCATAGCAATGTGTGTGCAAAGTTTAACAATTCTAGCATAAATACAGTTCCCATAAAACCACATATATTGCCATTTCTGTTCAGAATATGCTACACAGTTCCACCACGTTTTGAACTATAGGGCCAAAAATTAGATTAACAAATCTGTCCTTTTTATATTTTTCAACACTTCTGATAGCGAGTTTATAAGTCTCTAAAAATGTTCATTACATATTCTAAGCAGCAAATGGTCAGCCGTTTGTCTGTCTCTGGAGGCAAGGAGCAGCCACACCTTTGGGATTTCCTTCTGCAAGCCTAGTTTACGACCTCTTCACACGTCCATTTCCTGGCTTGGAGAATCTGCCATTGTTCAGTCCTTGGTAGCAGACAAAAGTCTGGCCTACCGCACAATTATCATGTGTCAGTGAGCATCTGCTGAGATCAATGCCCTCCCCTTGGGTGGAAACCTGTTTTTCAACCTCTAGCAGGCCCAGCCAGCCTAAGTACATTTTTAATTTCTTGACTTGAAATCCAGCATAAAACAAACTTGTTGCATCAGATGACATAGATAAATTACATTCTTAGTTTTAAACCTCTGGGATCAAAACAACTGAGATCTGTGTTCCTTTCAGCAACAGTCCTTTTATATTTGCTAATCCGGCAGATCTTTAGTTTTAGACAACTTTAAAGTTTAATCAGGAGAGCCCATTTGACAGGGGCTGTCACTCAGAGGTAGCCCAGTGTGGCTGCACACACATTTTTTTAAAGGAATTGTCATTCACAGGCAATCAAGTTTTAACATTTCAGGACTTTGTAAATTCACAGTGCTTCATTAGATTAACTGAATTTTAGCGCCAAGCAAGATTTTGAGTGTTGGAAAGTGTTATGTACAGGCATTTTGAAGTTTCAGCAGCAAAGTAAATGTAATTTACAGGCAAATTTTGGTATTTCACTTGCAAAGCGCTGATTCTCCCTCTGTACTCCATGTTTACTTGTCACGGAGCCCGCTGGTACTTTTTTCTGCAGCGTGTGCTCTGTTCCACCACACATGCACCAGGTTGTGCAGCCATCTTTTTGTGCATTGAAAAAACACGGTTTTGGAGGTTTTGGCACGCACAAGGGTTTTGCCACCATTTTGCTGTTTCTCGCACCATATATAGCAGAGTGAGGCCGCATAGTATAGCAGAATGGGTCAATACATCCCACAGCTATATGTTATCCAGATAGTATTAATATTTGGCCAACCATTTCATCTCATTTAGTAGGCATATCAACCAATTCCGGTGTGTCCCAGAGCTCATGGAGAGTCAATATTAACTGTCAATGTATATGTTTTGGCCAGTGCAAGATACTAACTTCTGGGAGTTTAAGTGTTTCTTCAATATTTCCACTATATTAATTAAACTAGAGAGAACCCAATATAACAAAATATTTTGTTGAATATGATAGCAACCAAAGATCAGAGCTCAATAAATAGTGCTGCAATAAAGGTACTACTTGAGAGACACGATAATCTCTTGGAACACATTTCCCTTTTCTCAATTTTTCATTTCACTTACACCCCAAATCTCAGTGCCATACAGGTGGTGGATACCCCTTGGTCTCTAAATGTTTCAAGGAGGGCTTGACTAATAAGCCTCCATCCAAAGCACTTACAAAATACACTTATAGCCAAAGCACTTTGAACATATATATATATATATATATATATATATATATATATATTTTAGGTTTTACTGCATGTTAAACATTATCCCCCAATTCTCTGCATTAACCTTCCCACACCCCTTAGAAGCTCCACACAGGCACAAAGATTCTAAATGTTCACTCTATGCAGAATATGGCACCATGACATTCTATAATTTTGTACTATTAATCACAAGATTGGAAGATCGATTTCATTGCCCTTGGTTTCAATCAACTAAGCCTCATGGAGCTCAGGTATTGAATCAAAGGATTCTAAATTGTGTCAAAATTCTGTATGTGGTCCCTAAGCTGGGCATTAAGTTCTTCCGTGGCAGCTATTTCCCAGGGCTTTGGCAGCCACTGATGGTGCATCCTTGTTAGGGAGAATTCTCATAAATGTGTTAATTTCCCTTACCTTTTGAGACCCCCAGCAACTTTGCTTTAATTTTTACCTGAAAAGAGTGTGAGCTTTTTTTCCACTCTTTCATGTATTGTGATGTGTTTTACTTTTGTGTTCTTTGGATATGGAGTTTTAGACAACTCCATAGGCATCATCTTTTTCTTGTGTGTCACACAGCACCCTCAGTGCAGTGGCACAGGGATGTCTTTCAGACTTCCCAAGGTTTAAATACCTTCTTTGGGACTGAATACTGCCTCCCAATGAATGTAAAGTTACATTGACTTTGCTAGTCTTTTTAAATTGCTAGACCCAGCACACAGTGCCTTACAGCAGAGTGCTGGAGGGAATACCTAGTATTCCCTATACCTAGAAAACTCATGTATCCCTCAAAAGCTACCATTTCCTCTCAAAATGGCTGGTGGCAGTGGTATTGCCATGATTTTCCCAACTGCGACCCGTTTAAATGCTCCGGTAGCTAAAATCCGCTGGAGCCATGTTTTTCAAGATGGTGTCTGAGCCCCCTCTGTAAAAACAGGTTCTGGTCAACTTTTTTCACCATTTCATTTTGGAGAGGTCCTTCTAGTGTTTGTCTCTGCGCGCCAAACCAGGTTTGGTCACTTTGTTTGTTTGCCTTTGGCGGGCTTCAGTACTGAAGACCGCCTATGGTGCATGAGTGTCTGGGGTGGACAGGATGTGAGGGAGGTGCCCTAAACTCCCTGTGCTTAGTCTCCTAGGAGATCTGAAAGCACTCTGGCATGATTGGCTGGTTGACTGTCCGGCAAGGACAGCCATCCTGCTGGGTGAGTGGTAGCAGGGCTGGAATGAATGAGAGCAAACTGTTTAAAAGCAGGTCTCTGGGACTTGGAAGGCAGAGTCGACCACTGGAACAAAAGAGCCGAAGACGAGCTGAAGAAAGATGACTGCTGCAACTCCTGGATCATTGGTTTGCCCGGTGAAGCCCTGCTGCAGGTCTGAATAGCCTGAAACTCCATCGACAGAGAAGCCCCTTCAAGGACGACTTCTTCCCTTGAGCTGGTGGGAACAACCAACTCGCAAGCCACCTGGAACCATCTGCATACTGGTCGAAATTTCTTCAGAGTGCTGTTGAAAACCGGATAGCCAGTGAGAAGGATACCAGCTTCTGGACTTTAAGGCACTCACACCTTAAACCAACGTTTTGCCAAGCTTGTGGACCCGTCCCCATGCAGTTCAGGAACCTCTCAACGTCCTCCCTCTTGTCCCCACGACTGAGGCACAGGAACAGCGAGATCTGCAGGAACTGCCAGGAACAATTGCCTCAGCTAGAGCTTTTCTTCATTACCAAGGTAATTTGCAAATGAGGTTGAGAAATCCTCTCTGCTGCGGTGAAAGTTTGTGAAACTTTCCCAACTTTGGAGTCTTGTTCTCTCCTAATCCAACATTTAACTCTTTTTCGTGCAAACTACTTCTGAGAACATTGGCAACGACTTAACCATTTACGACCATAACTGCGCTATCCTAGCCAAGACACTGATCCATTAACTTTGGCCCAGGCCCATTTAATTGAATTGACTCTTGTAGTGAACTGAAACTATTTGCCCTGCCTAAGAAAGTATTTGTGTTTAATTCTTATAACCTGTGTCTTTTTACTCCCTTTCAAAGTTACTGAAGTGCCATTTTGCTCCCACTTCTGGAGAGCCTAACTTGTTCTGAAAATTATTGGTTTGGTAGTGGAGTGTATTATAGTGTGATTGAGCTGCTTATTGGTAGTGGAATGTTTTCCAAATGACTGTTTAAATACATGAATATTGTTTTACCAAGAAACCTTGAGTAAGTGTTTGTTTGAACCACTGTGATTGCAAGTCCTTTGTGTAACACCTTGTACTGCTCACACCCCTCTTGAGATAAGCCCGGCTGCTCAGCCCTGCTAAAACAAAACTGTGTAGTGCAGACTTATACCAAAGGTGTGATTGTGCTTACGACTGTAGTCTTAATTGTGTTTAGTGTTCCCAAAGGGTACTGCATGTAATTCTGCATAACAATCCTTCTTGCCACACATTGAGACGATTTCTAGTTTTGCCAGCAATGTCAGGCTCTTAATTAGGCGTATCTAAATTTCCAATCCATCCCAATGTATAGCTTGTCTTGGGTGTAATACCACCAGTGTAGTATGGATCCCTTTGTGTGCAAATGGACCCGTTCCATACATTGCAGTAAATGGTATCCCAATCCTTGTCCAAGAAAACCCGCCCAAATTCAACCTCACATTTTTGTTTAAAGAGCCATTACTCATCTACTTGAGAATCCATCATGCAAGTGCATATCTTCCCTATAACCCTCTTCTTACTGTCTGCTTCCTGCAGTGTCTTTTCAAGAAGCGTGTGTGTGGCATCATTGCATCCTTCATTATAGGGGGATCACGTAACCAGTGTCTGGCCTGCTGGTACCTACATCTGTTCCCCTAATGCAGACGAAATTCTTGTTTAAATTGCTGAAAAGACTTTATGACACCATCTCAGAACATGTCCCCACATTTCATACAACCAGCTTTTTTGCCAGGCTGTGTAGCCTTTTCCCTAAGAGCAGTTGTGAAGTCCAGGTTTCCATCCAGAGACTTCAATGGAGACAGGAATGTAATCCGCTTTCCCCTTTTATATAGCAAATCCCATTCCATTGTACCCAGACAGATTGTGTTTAAATACATCCCCTTCACCCTCTGCTTTCTATTTAGTCAAGGTTGGTTTCACAGATGCTGACCTGCTATGGATTGCTCAATGCAGAGTCAGTGTTTGTCAGATTCTAGTTGTAGCCATTCTGCTATGACGCATATTTGAGAAGCCAAATAACACTTCAGAATATCTGGGCATGAGAGACCTCTCTTGCCCCTTTCGGCCATCATCCGTCTCCTAATTCTTGTTCAAGCGCCCCCCATATAAGCTCTAGTATGCAACATTGTATTCCCTTTAGCCTCTCTTTCGGCTTAGACAGTGGGACATTCTGGAACAGGTAGAGCATCCTGGGCAACACATTCATCTTGATCATGGCTAGCCTCCACAACCACGTGAGATACAATTCACTCCATCTGCCTAAATCGTTAACTATCTCCTTAAATAGGGCAGGATAGTTGGAACCCTCCAAGTCTGCTCCTCTCTTTGTAATATTAATGCCCAGGAATTTCGCTGTGCCTTTTGCCCACACAAATAGTGCTATCTGTTGGATTCCCTCAATTGTGACCCCTGTCCCTCAGATGTTCAGAATTTCTGATTTATGAATGTTGACTTTGAACTCAAGAATACGCTGAATCTACATATTTCCTCCATAACTGCTGCAATCAACTCTACCGGATGTGTAAGGGTGAGTACTACATCATCCGATAAAAGGCTTATTTTGTACTCAGCACCTGCACCCTGATCCCTCTAATTCTTTCGGAGGTCCAGACCCACCCCAACCATATGAACTCCCTTGCCTTTTAGCCTGTGAAAATGCTTGAGTGAGCAAGAACTAACGAAAGACAGAAATAATCGAACACATGAAAACGACAAATGTTTAACTCGCGACTGCAAAACAATGTGGCCCCTCTGGAGAATTCCCCCTTGAACTCTACCCCGATTTCTGAGTGTTCTCCCATAGTTAATAGATCTGAGTGCAGCCTTCCTTTAGGCCTTCTTCCCCAGTTTCTGCTCATCTTGGCACCAGCCCCTAGTGTTGTTTTCTCTGGTCCCATGTCAGCTCCCATCTCAAGACCCAAAAAGGATGCCCCCTGTTTGACATTGTAGAGCATGACCACCTTGTCCTCCCATTTGAACTGCAAGCCGAAAGAGTATGTCTAATGGTATCTTTTGTCTTTCTTGGCCAAAACTTCCATGATGGTTTTCATTCTCCTCCTTTTCGCTAGAGTGAGCTGTGTGACATCCTGAAAGATTTGAACATTGACACCCTTAAAGTCAATGGGCCAACATTTTATTGCCTTCTTGAGTGAGATCCCCTTGATTGTGAAGTCGTGCAGCAGGATGTCCCTAGGCTCACCAGACAGTACTCTTTTAATGACCACCATGTGGACTCTACTGAGGGATTGTTGACAAGTAGATTGAAGAGATTGTTGATGCAACTTCGGATATCATTCTCCTTCCCTCCTTCATTTATGTATTTGATCCTTAGATTGTCTCTTCAAGATCTGTTTTCTAGATCATTTAATCTATTCTGCATTGTTTCTTAGTTCTCTGATAAGGCCTACATCTCTTGGACTATGTGAGACGTACTGCTGTCAAGTGAGGCGATTGCTGTTTAATTGCAGGACTCTGATATTGCTTTGGAAAGTTCTATCTTTACTGCAGAGATATGAGAAGAGTAGATATATCCTCTTTGAGGTCCTTAATCCTGGAGACCATCATGCCAGTCGTCAGTGGATCCAAATCTATGCCCCTGCCCCACAAAGCCCTCTTCGCCTCATCACTCTTCTCAGATGGACTGTTACTCTGGGGAAAGTCTTAACAGAAGCAGTTTGCTTGTGCTTGTTAAATTTGGCTATATTGCTGGTTTGAAGACATATATGCCCGCACCCTGTGTTAGCTCCTTAGTCGAAGGGGGCATCCCTCCAGGCCTTGGCCCGAGCCTTGTTGTCCACTACAATAAGACCTCTCCACTCCTGGCTATTCTTCTGGCTCTGCTCTTTTCAGTACCGCTTGCACCCAGAGACATGGGTAGCCCTCTCCCTCTCCCTCTGAGAGCTTACTGCCGAGATCTATGAGTTTTAGGTGTATTGTATCCAGTGTTAAGCCTTCACGCGAGCATAAGCAACAATGTTAGTAAGGCCGGCCAGTCCCTCCATGCCCCGTCACTCTTTCCGCTCTTTCCACACTTTCTCTCTGTCCCACCATGAGCGTTGGCCACTGTATCGACAAGAGTCATCAGGGTGCTGTTCACCCCCACCTCACATTTCATGATCTGCAACCCCTCCTCCACATCCTCCCCAAGCCAGGATGTTATGTTTCTCACCATGCATGGCACTCCATCCTAAAGTGCTGCTCGTTTCTTGTGGTCCCGCCACTGGAGGTCCCTGAGTCTGATGGGTGGAGTGGGGTAAGGAGCCAGTTCCTCTGCAGCGCAGAGTTCCCGAAAGTCTTTTGAGGGTGGAGGGCAGGGTTGCAGTGCCCTCAGTGGCAGTGTTTCGATAACGATGCAGGGACTCCACCGTTGTCTATATGAGCTGTGACAGTCCTCTCCTCTCTTGGTGGTGCGTCTGCCATTTTAGGGTCAGGCAACCCACAAACCACTCATCCTTTGAACACCTTTCATACGTTGGGGAGCCTCCCAGTTCTCATAGAGGCTGACCCCCTCCCCACCACTTCATGGTCATATCACTAGACCCCGGGAAGGGGATACACCATGCAGACTAACGGGCCATAGGAATGGGGTTCTTGGAGCTGCCGTTCAGACAACCTCTCCATCGGCCATCTTGGCTACGTACACCAGCCAAAGCATCCCTTACTTCTGACATTTGCCTTTCTTATTGGTCCTTATCCAGAGATAGTCATACATATCTACAAGTTCAATTTGCTCCAAATCAGTGGTTGGATTTAGTTTCAGTGTCCTTCAGACATAACAGGATATACATTTGGTTTGTTGACATCAATAATCAATTCATTAAAAAATATATATTTATTTAAGAATTTATAAAGGGCAACAGTTCCTACAATTCTCACCCAAAAGCAATAAGGCACAGTACAATAAACGCCAAATTGGCAATACATATACAACAAAACCCTCCAAATTCACAATATGAAACACATACATAACTGAAAATTGAATCAAAAAACCAAATCATACAAGCTGAACCTAAGGACTAAGAATAAGCAATTGTAAATAAAAACAATTCAAGAGCTTTTCGAAAGTCTAGCAGTGAAGTCTAAAGATGGATGCAAGGACAAAGAGAGCTCCAAGCCCGAAGAGCATCCGAAAAAAAACACTTGGGCTGAAAAATGTATATGTTTAAAGCATGATACTTCCAGGTGAAAAATATGAGCACTTCCGGTCTTCCTCAGACCAGCAAAAATATGCTCCAGGTTCAGACCATATGAAATTAAATTGGCAGTGGAATGCAACATTGTCCCTAAAGGTCCATGGTGTAAGCAGGACTATATGCCAGGGCAATATTGCAACATCACGCCTGGATGGCTGTGAAGAAGTCCAACAGAGAAAGAATAAAGATTGTAGTGTATGAAGCAGCGACAAAACAAAGATAGTTCAAGGCTCTATTTCAGAATGATTTTGTTTTAGAGTAACTGAGGTGGTGGATATCTGCCATGGACAATACTTGCAGGTGTATTTGAGTGTTGTCAGCATACAGGTGTATCTTGCCATTCATTCAAGCCACAAGATCTTCTAGCTGTTGCCCGTAGATGTTTAACAACATTGGTGACAGGAAAGAGCCCTGAGGGTCACCACAGTGCATGTTAAAGGGGCCTCAACTGGATAAGCCCACCTGCACACACTGAGTACAATGAGACCGAAAGGAGGATAACCAAACCAAGGACAGGACAATTCAAACCTATACAAGAAAATAATATAGTAATCAATATCTTATGGTTCAACATGATGAACACAGCTGAAAGACCAAGAAGACCCTGGAAACTGAAACCCCCGCCAGAATACAGTACACGTGAGGCATTGCCCTCCACCTGCAACATAAACCGACAGTGCTATACCATGCTCGAAAACCAGAGTGTTAGTCCTGCAGAAGAGAGTGGGTGGATAAGTGGTGGGAAAGTTCACATGCAGCACACCACTCAATAGATTTCTCCAGAGCAAATCAGATTAATTATGGGTCGAAAATTTGCAAAATCTGTTGGATTGAGGCCAGATTTCTTCAAGAATGGAAGCAATTGCCCCTTGCTAAAAGAGGCATTAATCAGTGGAAGACCAAGAGGACAAATCACATCAGGGATGGATTTTTAAAAAATTAACTGGGTAACGGTCATCAGCATAACCGGGTCATTCATGGGTGAAAATAAAATTGAAAAATCTGATCTAGATAAAGAAGTAAAATAAGTAAAAGAGAAAAATAATGTCTCTCAGGTTTCTAAATCATATATTGTTTCTTTCTCACTGGGTTCTTTTTTTATTAATATGTTTGTTTTTCTTTGTATTGCCAAATGCCAAACGCATGATGTGCTAGGTGTTTCTTGTTTCTTTTCAGCTGACCTATTGTTCTTTTCCAGTTCCTCCACACACATTGTACTATTTTCGAATACTTTTGCTACTCTTATGACTTTATCAAGTGGTGTGTGAAGACCACAACGCATCTCTCACATTGCTTTCTTAACATTGCAGCATGAACAGGTCTCTTAGTCTCGCTACAGTTTGGTTCCAAATGTGCATGATGATGCAAGCACAGTTACATATTGTTCTACAGATTCACCTTCTTTTTTAGCTCTTTGCCAAAATAGATAATGTTCTAGAATTACACTGATTTTTTTTCAGTGTTTATCACAGTTTTATCTAAACTTGTGGTACATATTTTATATTCATTAAGTCCATGTGCTTCTGTTTTTTAAATTTGACGGTTTTTGAATTCTCTTGTCCCACATTTCCTAGCAACGAATCAACAGTGACCTTTTCCTAGGTATAGTGGGTACCTGAAGGTATACATGGTCTTGTGTAGTGTGAAAGAGCAGTGGCACTGGTGTACTTTGCATGTTCTCTGTGGCCCTCTTATTCCATTGTGAAATACAGTATTTGATAATTTGATAATATGATATGTGGGTTGCAGTAATGCTTAACTGCTTTCAGAGCTTTTGTATTAATTCAATATAACTTTTTTTCTACTGCCTATATTGTGAATGGCGGTACTGTGCTGTAGTTGTCCTGGTTGCCAAGCAACTGCAACACCTTTAGGTGATATCTTCTTTGCATTTAAGCACAACGGAACGCATTATCCTCAGACTTGACTCCCATCAGTCAGCGCCAAACAACAGCAACACCTCCCAGGGACCCACTCACCTGGTGCGATCAATCTTTCTTCAGGGGAGCAACGGATTTCATAGTCTGTCATCACCACATTTGGACTTCCTGTGTCTTCTGCCTCCTCATTTACGTGGGCTGTGACGGGGTGTCACTTGTCGCCAATATAACGACGAATGCTGATCTTTAGTAATTACAACATATGTATTACTACGTCCTAGACACCCATGAAGATGCTTCCTCCACCATCAACTGGCTCTCTCCTCTCCGAGCTCGCTCTCATTCTCCTGCCACATTCCCATTCTGGAACACTGCTTGGTGTTTTTGTTAAATGAGGACTGTTTCACATGCCAATAGCTAAATGTCATCTGAGCCACCAGTTTGAAGGCGTCCACCACAAGCCTACACACATTGGCCAAAATGACCTTAATATACATTGAAAATAAGTGAGGTGCATGTATATACCCCTTCATCAACCCATTATCTACTGAGGAAGCATTTGACGGTTCTCCATCGAGTCCCCACCAGACACATGCAACATTATGTGTGCATTAACTTTACATTGCTCTAATCAGTGAGGCTGGCAGTGTTTAATAGACATCTCTCAAATTGTATTAATGAGACCATGTCAAAATGGATTTCAAATTTCACAAAGGCCATGTATACTGCCTGATTCTGCAGAACTACCTATTTCTGGAGCAACATTGTCAAGTGGAAGACCTAGTACATTTCAGGATGTCCTTGGAATTCTGGTTGTAAATTCATTAGGATTTCATTACTCAGACACCATGAATCTAAGTGCAACTGTAAAACCTCCCCATGCACTTTAAAACATGAGACCTTTAAAGAGATGAGGCAGTATTGCATTAGGTCGCCTTCACCAGCCTTTCAGAGACAGCTATTATTTCTGCCCCTTTCAATGACTGGGGAAAATGTACTCCGTATTCATATTATTAACCCCTTAAGTGCCAAGGATGAGTATGTACGTCCTTTTTTAATACACTTGCATAATAGCTGGACAGTACAATGGCAAATAATGTGAGTCCAGATGACAGGTTCCAGCTTAAATAGATCTCTGGGTAATTTATCAAGGCCAGTTGCCTTATCAGCCTTCTGGCACATGATTAAAAAGAAGCGTCTGTATGGAAATGCTTATGAATTCTATGTTGTGTTTTACATGTAAATGGCATTACAGTGCTTAATTTGTAAACAAATAAATGCTGGGGCTCAACAGTTTTATAGCACGTTCATGACAAGTCAGGATGCTGAGCTCCTCGCACACTGTTGCCACCACCCACAACTGCTCCCCATTCTGTCAACAGGTTTGGGGCTAAAGCTGCAACTCCCACCGGCTTGGTGTGGTTGATGGATGGACTCACTATGGCAAATGTGTGATTAAGTTACAAATAACAATCAACATACACATAAAATAACATACTTGTTGTGTGTTGATATGAGACAAATGTTTAAGTGTGTCTTTGAACACAATCATCATTTACATTTTGCTTTGATTCTATAGGTGTTTATTATGTGACTGGCATTTAAAATAATATATTTGCCAAAACACCTATCAAGCTGAGTCTGAGACAATTAGTGCCAGGGCTCAGAAATAAGTCCTGGGTCTGTGCTCTGGCAAACCCCCACACTAATTAAGCTGAGTATGGGATTTATATAGCTTGCATTAGTCCTAAAAACAACAGAGCACTGTTAAAAAAGGGGAGAATATAGAGAAAGAGCGACAGGCAGGTCAAGGACAGAGGATGGGGTGGAGAGGAGAGATGTGCTTTTAGGGGGGAACAGATAACAAGGTGTTTATGGAGGAGAAATATCTTCAGTGTATTTGTGCTTTGCAAAAGACATAAGGGCCTCAATATGATGTGCCTCCATATGTTGTAGCAGAATCGGATTGTGTAGTAGAGGAAAGCTTGTGTAAACTCCTTAGAAAACCAGGGGGTACATGAGAAAAATAAATAATGATTCTGCTGTTTTATATACCACTGTTCTCGACAGAATATAGATTCTTAGACCTTGGTAAGCACGGTTAATTAATACTGTCCTTGCAAACACACACCTAGCAACGCAAATTTCACCTACATGAAAGAGAAAGAGACATAGGGCATCCTAACAAGTGTGCCGGCCCGGTAAAAATGCTGGTAAATATGCTGTTAATTCTGGCTGCAGGATTTTTACCGGATCGGCACACTTCAGGTTTGCCGGTGGGAGCCACCAATCTCCTGGCAGGCCTGACCAGCCAGGAGTTCAAGCCCCTTCCGGCAAACAAATGCCTGAATCACTGGTACCATTACTACCGGTGCCGGTGATTCAGTGAATCCCATCCCATGGAGTCCTATGAGACTTCATGGGAATGGGAACTTACCGTCACTCCGCCGCCCGTAGTATCCCAGCAATGCCAGGACATCGGGCGGCAGAGACGGTAAGGCAGAGTTGCCCGTTTCCCGCCAGAATTACTGGCGGGATACCAGCAACCCTGTAATGAGCCTTACAGAGTGAAACAGAGCGAGTCCTTTGAGCAGACAGAGCAACAGTGTGCAGAGAGAAATGACAGAGACAGTGATAATGCTAGATGGGTAATTGATATGTTGATTACAGCTAATTCTTTATATTCCACTTAGCTGGTTTACACTTTCTTAAAGGGCGTTCCAGGAATGTGCTCTTTATGCTCCAGGTGGAGGGACTTTTCACATGTTTACTTTTATCCTCGTTGTTGTAGGCAACATATCAGTTCAGCGCCATTAAGTGCCAGGTTACTAAGGGGACGTGTTTATGGAGGTTAGACGACCCATCTCCTGTTTTTTAACTCTTCAGTTCGTACTATTTGCAGGCTGCGCATCTTGCATTTAAGCATCGTATAGTCGGCTGTTATTACCTGAAAACACCCCCAGCTCTGCGCACGTCTTGCCTTCTTGCATCTCTCGGATTCTTATCTTTTGATGTTTTGGCTGCTGGTGCTGTAGAAACCTCTAGAAATACTGACATTTTCAAACATTTACTTGTGTACAGCACCGGTTACTGTGCAACTGGTACAACTCCTAAATAATGTGATGCAAAAATAAAAGAAAGATCCGAAATGAGCCATTCCATTCCAATGCAAGACCTATTCACTGTCATTGAAGGAGATACCGACTGTTTGTAGATTAGTAATGCAAAATGTAGAAAAACAGAAATTAGTGGGCTGACGCGTTTTGATGAATACCATGTTAACTTTTTGAAAAAGTAAACTCCTCACAATGTGGGAAGCTTTGGAGTGGAATGCTGAGCTATGAATTCCAAAGTGCAAGTGATTCACTTGCCTGACATTTTTAGCACTGTGGGATTTCCCTAATAAAAAGGTACAGTATGTGAAAAGCAGCCGCGCGTTCAGACAGCCAAAGAGTGAAACAGCGCAGACCCGTCCTCCTCTGTATGATTGGCGCATACGAGTGCTGTGACCGGTGGGAAGAGAGGACCATGCCCATATAATCCTGCAAGAGAGCCAACATTCCCCTCTCACCACTTTAGCCCCAGAACCCAGGAAGCCAAGAAAGACAATTGTTTTAATCTGTTGAAAAGTGCGAGTGCTGCACTGCCGCACTAATGGCAGGAGGTGCAAACAAGGAACAGGGTTCTTTCCATAAGGACATTCCATAGAACACGTCCAGCAAAGGAAATAGCACTTCATCCACTCCACTTAAGGGCGGTGTGGATTCACTTCACAGGCACTTCATTGGCAGACATCGGAAAGTTGAACACATACAAAAGTACCTTGAATTTTATTCCGGGTGCAAATGGCAGAGATGTGCAGAAAAAAGCAAATGAGGATTATGATAGAATGTCACCTATCTTTACCTGCCTTTTTAATTGTATTTTCGAATCAACTCGACTGAGCACTAAAAAGCGTACAGGTGATATAGGAGACGTTGCTATGGTTACTGACTCAAGATGTGTTCGGCATGGGCTTGCAATTAGATCATCCCAGCTTCTATAAAACAAATGCTCGTGCACAATATTTATTTTGTTTCCTTTACCATGAGTGACTGAGTCAAGCAATACATCAAACATGACTGCACTATCTCAATTCGCTTTTATTCCATGACCTTTGTTAACAAAAAATAAACATGTACAAGAAGAACAATAGAAAACATAACCTTTCAGGGGTTACATGGTACTTCCCATTCATAGCATTATCAACTGTCAGCTGATTCCTACAGCGACATTGGGCATTGAGTTTTTTAATAGAAAAAATATGCAAACCATGTATGTGAGCATTTGAAGATGTCTGCTCTTGGCATTTCATTGGTTGCTCTGTCAAGGCATGGAAGCAACTAGATCCAGGAAGTGAACAAGGACGCACCAGCATCTGTGTCCAGCAAAGGATTGCCAGGTGCTAATAATTTACTGTGATGTCTGAGGTCCAAAACTAAAAAGACTGATCCATTGTGGGAAGCAAGGATACAAAATAATGTCTCCAGTCCTGTTCAGATGTTAGCTAAAGTTCAAGGCCAGGCTGAAGTTTAAGATGAGGTGATCCCAAGGAAAGCCACGCTAGACAGAAATATGCAGCAGCCCCACCAACCAAAGAATTCTTATCCTTTGAGAAAAGAAGAGGATTTTGGAAATATCCTCATTAAAGCAATCAGAAAAATGTGGATATGTTTTTGTCAAGTATTCCAAGCAATTGCTTGTCCAGACATACTGTGTCTATCAATCTACGGGCCAGCGAGGCGAACAGTAAAGGTTAATTAAAGGTAAGCTGCATCTCATCTGAAGAATAGCATCTTGGATCAACTGCTTCATAAATCCCTTTTTAAGGCAACAAAGGAGTCTGCTCAGTAATTCACTGCATCTAATGACAATGGGCCTCATTAGGACCCTGGCGGTAAGGGGTTTGCGCCAGCGTTAGCTGCGCCGACCCCTTACCGCCAACTACGAGTTCCCATAGCGCCATGGTCATTTTTCCGCCCGCTTTTTGCGGGCGTAAAAATCCATGGCGCTATGGGACCTTGGTGTTAATTACGCCACCGTAATTTACGGTGGCGTAATTAACTCCTTCCCCACTCCCATTATACCCTATGGGGCCGAAATGGGAATGGGGAAGGGTAAATGGGTCAATGGGGACTTACCGCCCCGCCGACCTCGGAATGGGGCGGTAAGTCCACCATCCGCCATGGCGTAAACGGACTTTACGCCATGGCCGGAAAGTCCGTCGATGGCGGAAAAAATCCGCCAGGGTCGTAATGAGGGCCCATGTGTATGAGCCAGAATTTCAAATTGCGGTTCAAAACATCGCTATCAAACTTAGCTATTACAAAGTTGATAGTTTAAACAATTTAAGAAAACCTTCTAATAAATTTATCAGCACTGAAAGTGCTTTCTCCATGTGGGAAGGAGCGACAATGGATGCGTGTGTGGCACAAAAACATGACAGACCTCTAAGGCTAGCGTGGCCTTGTTCAAATAGGTTACATCTGTGTCTGCATTGTGAGCTAGTTCGACTTTGCTACAACAGACAACTAATATCATGTGGTTTTTATGTAGTGTCATTGCAACACAAGGCAGCTCCGGACCTTTTCAACTCTCCATACAATTCCCAAGAGGTTAGAGGAAGTCAATAGACTAGACATGCCGATATATGCAACTCAATACAGAGAAGCTTTAGACCTAGCCCCCACATCACTTCTTACTGTCACATGTTGTCACATGGCGTCTGTCGGGCATAACTTTGTAAATGTTGCAAGGGTGTAGCTTCAGAATATTATTTGAGTTTTTTACAATTGTATTTAGATCTTCATGTCATATTGTAATCGGTACAGTTATCTGCATTATTGTTATTAACCAAATTGATTGTACAGAATTTATTGACCTGGGATTTTGGAGTGGGCAAGTTGGGCATGCTAAATTTCAAACCTGGCACTGGAGAGGGCACACAGATATCTGAAGCAATCACATAATCCTCTGAGCAAATTTATGTATCAAAACGACCACCTCTAGTTGGTGTTGTGTACAGTAAGGCCAGCAGAACACAATGGTGCACATTCCGAATCAATTCTGTGGGGATATTTTAATCAAAATGTTTAATTTTTGTGTTTTAGGTTCGCCCTCGAGTGAGGTACTTGGAGTTTCTTAAAAAGCTGCTTCATAGATGAAAAAAGATAATTGTATTGGGTTTCTCTATCCACAGGATGTTAAAAAAGACAGTACAAATAGACGTATTTCTATTGTGTACTTGTGTTCATTTATCTTAAAGGTAGCGTCCAGTTTTTTCATTTTTTTGCATCAGGGTTGAAATATCCCATATTCCTCTTCTGTTCTGGTCTTTATCATCGTTTTCTCAGAATTCAGTTTGGAAATGTTTTAGGAGTTCCCGTCTTTTTTATGGGAGATCGTAGATCAGGGAGTCCGGCGAGTTGTGAACTGATTGATTCCTCGTCTGGGACTATTCCTGATATTTGGAGCCATAAAAAGCCTACCGGTTTCAGTGGCAAAGGGGCCACATTCATCAGGGCTGGGCAGACGTTTTTAGAGGTTGGTGTATCTACGTCTAGAAGGCTGGTTGGGTGATACCAGAGGGTCCCACCTGCAAATGAGAGGGGGACGGGAAAAGAGGGAAGGGGACAAAAGAAGGATGGCACCATTATGAGCTCAGTAGTATATTACAGCGGTGCTATCATGTAGAGAGTTAAAAACTAGGTCTTACCTAGTTAGAGGGGTCCCCAAGGATGTCTGTGTGGTTGGGGAGAATAGGTATTGTGCTTCCCAAAAGGACATGAGACATTGGTCATGCTCTAGAATCTGGAAAAGAGGGGCGTATTTTAGGCTCTTGGCCAGCGAGGACGAACAAAGTAACAATAATTATTACCAGTAGTTAAAATCAGTTCTCAAAATGAAAGGGTCGTTTTAGAATGACCCCCGACAAATTTCTTACAAAGGGCTCCAAAGTTCCTTCCCAAAATATTTTTGCCCATACCTAAAGAAAGAGGTGGGAACATGCCATTCAATGTAATGTGCTAAGATATATGGGAAAAAGGGCATACTTGCTCTCCCCACATTATGTGCCAAACTACCCTGGGTAGAACTTCCATAGCTGGGTAATGTGGAAAAGGGGAGGGTACAGGGAAAACACAACCACAAAGGGAGCGGGAATATTACTCCTAAACCTGCTGGCAACCGGACATTGTAGTTAATAGGTAGGTGATAGCTAAACACACGCGATGCTGGAAAACCGATGCGTGCACGTCTATTCCGTTTTAAACTATTTCTAACTATTTCTGTCCCCTTCCCTCTTTTCCCGGACTCCCTGATCTATGATCTCCCATAAAACAGACGGGAACTCCTAAAACATTTCCAAACTGGAATATGGGATATTTCAACCCTGAAGCAAAACCGAAAAAACTGGACCCATAGTGTCAGGCATAGGTTCCATTTTGGAGCCACTGTCAGAGTTTGTTGACTTTTTTCTGAGACCCAAAGTGAGCAAAATGAGATCATATTTGAAGGACACCACTGCCGTCCTTCAGCTACTCAAAGATCTCCCTTTTGACATAGAAGGCCAATTACTTGTCACGCTGGACATTGAACAACTATACACCAAAATCCCACAAATGGCAACCCTGCAAGTGATCGAGAAAATTCTGAGAGACACGATTCCCCCACTGGAGACGCCCATTAATCTCATTATGCAGTTAGCCGAGATTGCCCTAACTAAAAACTATTTCATGTACGAAACTCTATTCTTTGAACAAACATCTGGTGCAGCGATGGGCGCTACTTTTGCACCGAGCCTGGCGAACCTGTATGTGGCGGATTTCGAAGAGAAGTCCATCTACCCCACTACCAACCCTTGGGGCACACACATAAAACTGTGGAAGAGATATATTGATGACGTTCTGATGATTTTTCAAGGCAATGAACAAGAACTCATCACGTTCATGATCTGGCTCAATGAATAGAACCCTTTCCTCACTTTCTCTGAAACACATAGCAAGACATCAGTGCATTTTCTAGACTTAAACCTGGAGATAAGAAACAATCAAATTAACACCAAGGTATTGTCGTACTCCGTATGTTCCGCCGTTAGTCCGGAAGACCACTCGGACTAGATGCCACTGAAGTAATTCAGACTTTCTTCCTGAGAGCATGGCTTGCACGGTAATGAAACCTGTCAGGCCAAGGGCTCAGGCAAAAAGGCGGAACGCACAGCGGAGCTAGAGGGAAAAAACAAACAAGGCAAGTATTACATACCGTTTGTTGATGGCAATAAACCAACCCCTCTACACCCTCCGAGACCCACAAGTTTACCTGTGAAATTCCTTTTTTCTGCCGAATACCTACTTGTGATAGAACACAAGACCGGGTGTAGGTGAAGGTCAGTTGGCAACTTGAGAGTGTCCCAAGGATAGTGTCACTGATGTCCCAAGATCAGGTAAGGGGATTCCCTGACCCGGACGGCACGAGGACACTACTAGGGAGGTGGTAGAATAATCCTTTCAAAGGCAGCAAATCGTCCCAAAATCCAATGAGTGGTGCAAACAGTAAAGCGTCCCAAAATCCAATAAGTGGTGCAAACAGCGAAGTGTCCCAAAATCCAATGAGTGATGCAAACAGCATAGCATCCCAAAATCCAATGAGTGGTGCAAACAGCAAAGCGTCCCAAAATCCAGTGAGTGATGCAAACAGCGAAGCGTCCCAAAATCCCCCAAAAATACAAGCCAATAGCCACAATTTCACAATGTGTAAGCAAACCGCACTGTTTTTCCAAGTGCAGCAAAAAAGGTTTCAGGAAGAAAAAAGGTGCAGTATTTGCTATTCTAAAACACCTAAATGCAGAGTCTTAACTTCTTCGTTCGAAGAGCGGGTAACCAGGAGCGGGTAAGGGATACGGGGTCAGGAGTCAAAAAGGGAGCCGGGAGCCAGACATGAGAAGCAGAATCCCAAAGGCAGTCCGGTAAGAATTCCGTGGTCGTGCAGGGGAGGGCAGATCAGAAGAGCGCCAAAACAGAATCAGCAAGCAGGCAACGGAGTCCAGAGGGTAAGCAGCTTTGGAAGTTCCACCCCAGGGGAGTTTGGCACGTAATGAGGGGAGAGCAAGTATGCCCTTTTTCCCATATATCTTAGTACATTACATTGAATGGCATGTTCCCACCCCTTTCTTTAGGTATGGCCAAAAATATTTTGGGAATGAACTTTGGAGCCCTTTGTAAGAAAATTGTCGGGGGTCATTCTAAGACGACCCTTTCATTTTGAGCACTGATTTTAACTACTGGTAATAATTATTGTTACTTTGTTCGTCCTCGCTGGCCAAGAGCCTAAAATACGCCCCTCTTTTCCAGATTCTAGAGCATGACCAATGTCTCATGCCCTTTTGGGAAGCACAATACCTATTCTCCCCAACCACACGGACATCCTTGGGGACCCCTCTAACTAGGTAAGACCTAGTTTTTAACTCTCTACATGATAGCATCGCTGTAATATACTACTGAGATCATAATGGTGCCATCATTCTTTTGTCCTCTTCCCTCTTTTCCCGTCCCCCTCTCATTTGCAGGTGGGACCCTCTGGTATCATCCAACCAACCTTCTAGATGTAGATACACCAACCTCTAAAAATGTCTGCCCAGCCCTGATGAATGTGGCCCCTTTGCCACTAAAACCGGTAGGCTTTTTATGGCTCCAAATATCAGGAATAGTCCCAGACGAGGAATCAAGCAGTTCACAACTCGCCGGACTCCCTGATCTACGATCTCCCATAAAACAGACGGGAACTCCTAAAACATTTCCAAACTGAATTCTGAGAAAACAATGATAAAGACCAGAACAGAAGAGGAATATGGGATATTTCAACCCTGAAGCAAAACCGAAAAAACTGGATGCTACCTTTAAGATAAATGAACACAAGTACTCAATAGAAATACGTCTATTTGTACTGTCTTTTTTAACATCCTGTGGATAGAGAAACCCAATAAAATTATCTTTTTTCATCTATGAAGCAGCTTTTTAAGAAACTCTAAGTACCTCACTCGATGGCGAACCTAAAAAACAAAAATTAAACATTTTTATTAAAATATCCCCACAGAATTGATCAACCTGAGTTTTTCATTGTGTTAACATATAAGGGTACACTCAGGTCTGAGACCCTGTTGTTGGTCCTTGTTGTGTCTAGCACATTCTGAATCGCCATACTTGTGGGTGATATGTTCAAACTTAGTTTTCCTGAGCATCATTTGATATCCAAGTAAAAAGATGTGAGGGTGTTTAGCTAAAATATATACATGTCTGGATACATGAGCAGTCATGCAGGAAGAGGCAATAGTAGGAGGTTGTAGAGAGGGAGAACATTAAAACAAAAGGTAGTTGAGGGAGACGCAAATAATTAAAATGACCATTACTTAAGAGGGATGTGGAAAATAAGGGTAGGATATGCAAATAGCTGTCAGTGACAAGGAGTGATGAAAATTATATGATACCTCACTGCAGAAATGATTTAAATCAGTATTGTAATTAACAGAGCGCCTATCTAAATAAAGTGTTTCATTTTAAGAGACGCACAGTGTGTTGTATATATGTTTAAATATTTGTGAACAATTCGTTGTGTTGGTCCGTTTTGGCTCCTATTTGTAATCTTGTATCCCTTCTAACACCTTGAGAAATAGGGCTCAACACCCCTTTCCTGTAATGACATTTGGGCTTTTGAGTGGTTGTGGGAATAACACGACACAGAAGAGAATCATTGTATTGGATAAACCTTCCACTGCTTTCTAATAGACATTGCACAATCTCACTCCTACATAGAGTGCATTTGTTCCCAACTTAAATGAGTAGATATAATTCGTCTTACTTCACAGTAGGGGGTGGGTCACTATAAATATGCCTCTGCACCCACATTAACACTACGTTTTGTGATGTGATATGCTAGTTAAAAAGAAAACATCTTACAATTGTTTGGACTCTAGGGGAGTAACATAGCGTGGCATCTGTTTGTGACAAGACACAAGAGTTATTGAAAAAAGTTGCCAGTGTGAGGAAATATAATCATCTTTAGAGGCAACATGTATGGAACACCTAACTGCACCAGGGCAAGGTGGCGGCGTTCCTGCTCCAGTACATGTCTTACCAGCCACAGTTGCTGCTCTCTGCACCAGGGATGCCAGAATTGTTTAAGGCCTCAATGTTGCATTCAGTGGCGCCTTCTGCCAGAGATGGCAGTACATGCTCAGCTATTGCATTTGCAGGAGGCAGAAGTTTAGTGCGCTCTTACTGGTGCAGAGGTAGGGATGTGCAGATTGCATTCACGTATGAGCCGGTAGAACCAACACAAAGTGTGGAGAAACAGGATATGAGATGCTCTTTGCCTCAATCACATTGAGTGAGACTGAGAATAATTATGAGATGGGAGATGGAGGAGTAAAACAACATCACAGTTACTTTAGATGGAAACAGAACCACACACTACTCCCCACCTGCCCATCGTGTCTTCGCAGCATAATTTGTAAGATCTGAAAGAGCACATTTTTAGCAAAGGAAGCCACATCACCAACACCACAATCACCACCACCACCTTGGGAGTCAGATGAGCAAAGTAAGGCAATTCTTAGCCCACCATGAAAGCCCAAGGTGTAGGATTATTTCACCAATCACAAAGATCAACACCTGTACTATGTGCCGTGAAAGCCTGGTACTTCTTGGGTACCAAATCTTTGCAGTCCAAAATGATGCAGCACCATGTGCAAGTCTCAGATAGCTACAGAATACCTCAATGCCAGCATTCTTACCAGAATCCAAACATCATACCACCCCAGCCCACACTGTTGCTGTGACAAAATGAGTTCTGCTCTGTGGGAGTATAGGGGAGAGTAGTGAATAAATCACACGCTCAACTCTCACACTTCTACAAACCAAAAGTGATCCCAATCAAAAAGGAAAAACTTGGCACACCTTAGAGATTTACATAATTTGCCTTCTAATGTAGCGTGGGCCGTGGGTAGACTACACTCTCAAGAGGGGTCTGAACGGGATTCCATAGCAACACACCATAAAGGGAATGCTGAATCGAATTTCTTTAAAAATACATATTTTTTATTTAAATGCAACAAATGCAAAAAAAATAGAAAAAATATAAGAACTGTAGAAAACCCCACCCCTGTAGAAATGACAGAGAATGTGCAAGAACAGAGAGAATGCACCAATCTGGGTGAGAATAAAGCGGTGAAAGGCAATGTCAATAATCACAATGTTCTTTTTAAAAGGATATGTCTTGAGGAAGAAGGTGCACAAGTGACCTAACCAGTCCCCAGGGTCCAAATGGACCAGGGAGAGATTATGGGACAATAGTACCTTCTGGGTGGTTTGCCAACGGTGAACCAGGAGAACCATGATGTTTGGTGCTGTCTGTGCATTACAAAGTGGCTGAGTGCAGCAGTTACGTTGTTTTACATGGGGAGCAGCATCAAGCAGGGGTCTAAAAGTAGCTCATTGTGGCTTGAGGTCGATAAAAGGAAGAAGAGACGATCATGAGGGCCACCAGTGTCGGTTCGATGGTCAGTCCAGCTGTGAAGAAGCGGCTGGTGACTGGATGCGCTTGTCTGCGGGCTCGGTTTAAGAACGCGCTGGAGGGACTGTGTATCTTGAGAGCCATCAGGGTCGGTTTGACGGTCGAGTAGATGGTGATGATGATGGCGACTAGCTGTAAATTCCAGTTTGATTGGCGTATGATGGTCTGGGAATGATTATTCACCAGGGTCGATTCGACTGGCGATGACGATCAACAGCAAAGATGCTGGTGGCAGTTTGAAGACAGCTGATGCAACAAAGAGCTTGAAGTTGGAGCTAAGGCAATGACATGTTTTGCTAGTGCAGCACAGCAACAGGTTTGCATGTGAATTTAGAGCTCGGAGAACTCAGAAGTACCAACAGCAGCTCTGGAAACTCCCTCGGTTTGAGATGCTGTGAACCCGATTCGATGGATGTTTGACCAGTTTGGTGCAATGAAAAACAAGGATCCTGGCTGTCGTGGCTTCTCAGGTGCTGGGGCCCTTCTCAGGGGGTCTCACGGATGAGTGTAGTACTTGTTCTCGTGCTCCAAATGCAAGTGAGGCTGGTACACACTTCCAGGAATCATTGTCAATGATGAGGGTCTTGTAAGCAATGTGACTGGCAGAGATGTATTGCTTGTTGCAGGAGCAGGTTCACCCCCAATCTGCCCTGGGATGCAAAGGGAGCAGAGCTCACCTCTGTCTTGGATACTCAGTCTTCACCTCACTGTTAGAGTGATTTGGAAAATCAACTCTAACAACAGAATTTCAAATAAATTATTTCTTAGGTGTTTGTTCCAAAGTGAGTGTGAGAGTGGAGACCCTTTCTTTTAAAAGAAAACACCCCCGGGTGATTGGACTAAAGCTTTCCTGCTTTATGGATCAGATTCCTGTCCTTGGAACAAGTGGACTTTGATTTCTGACATCACAGCCAAAGTTCTTTGAGCTACAGCAGTGGTATATGCTGAATCCCCTCTTGTGTAACAATATTGCTGTTGAACCCTCATTCAATTGAAACAGTGTTGCAATAGACAGATTCCAAATCTGCTTATATTTTCTATTGAATGCAATCACCATACTCCCTTTTTGAAGAGCCTCATGCCCCACCGCCTGGCCAACCTGTGGGCCCCCCTGGAGAAGCCAGACCCACAGTTTGAAGACCATTGTGCAACAAGACATGGAAGAGACAGGAAGGAGAGAAACAAGATGGTGGAAACTTCTTCCAGCTGTAAAAAGTTCTTTGTATCTGCACGTCCCTTTTTTTATTCTCAATATGATCAAAGGTCCTTTTGGAATGCAGCGCCCTTGTGTGAGGCTGCTCCTGTTGTGAATGAGTGAGCCCTTTGGTTCCTGTCCACAGGAAAGCTTCCTGTGGCTGTCTCTCTGCAGAGGGTGTTAAGTTCCCTCAGAAAGGAAGAAAGAGAGGCAATACCCAAGGCTCCAGTCCTGCTAGCAATAGCAATGGAAACCTGTTTGGTTAGAATACACATAATCCTTTCACAGCTGAGCTGGGCTCACAGGGCGGACACCTGTGTGATATCAAATTCTTGTGGCTGTAATAAATATCAGAAATAACATCAGCCACACCATAACTAGGTATGGCTTTAATTTAAAGATGACAGTACACTCATAATTATGGAGTTTTGGTACAGAGATGCATATCTTAAATGCAGACCCTGAACTGCAGAGACTTGTGGTCACTGCTGCTGTTAGATGGGCATCTGCGATCTCAGAACCTGCTATGAGCCACTAGAGAGCAGGCACTGCAGGTCAGGCTACTGCTGCAGCAGCAGAGCACTGGCACACACTATGCTAGGCAAGGGGAGTCTGAGTAGCATATTACCCTTCAAAGATAGATTTACCTGCATACTTGTATTAATTAATACACATCAAAAAAGCAAGGGCTTCTACATTCTTGCAGAATATTTCACAGATATCCCAGAAGACTTTGTTAACCTGTCAGTACTCTTACAGATGTCAATCCCTAGCTCCCCTTCCCACAGAGATACCGCGTTATGCCAGGGCAACATGATATGCCAGGGCAACATGATGGTGGGGTTTGAGCATGGACTACAATGTTACAGGTCCCATGAATGAGTTCACTTGCTCAGTGCTAACCTTGCAATAATGGGTTTTGCTTGCTTTTTTGTCTTTTGTCCTAAGCTCTGTTTTTTTTATTTACGTGTAAAAGTTGCACTGTACCAGACTTTTAGGACAAGGTACTTACCATAGTATGAAAGGCAGTAGATCGGTCCAAGCACCCAAACTTCCATGTAAGCATGCACATGTGGACTGTCGACAAGTGGACAGAGTATTGATCACTTGACTGTAACTGCCCCATGGTTGACCTCCCTTTTCACTAACCAAAGAGTAGGCTCCTAATACCAAAGGAATCTTACAGGCAAGATATTGTCCAAATTTAACTGGTGTGAAGGCACAGGTGTGGCCGAGTCGCACCCACAGTCAGAAAAAATCTTTAACTTTGCAGTTCTCGATCCCAGAAGAACACCAGCTTCCACAACATTGGGTTTAAAAATTCCTCTTTATTTGAAATGAACAATGTTAAAATTCCTCCGTTTAACTCCAAACAAGTAACAGGAGGCAGAGGCAAAAGAAATGATGCGTTTCGCAACTACCTAGTTGCTTGGTCACATGGCTTCGCCCTCATTTGTCCACCTGATTTATACACACACATGTTTTGCACAATAGACATTGAAGAGAGTCTGGCTTTTCTCAGAGGTGAGTTAGTCCTCTGTTTTTGTTTGTTCATTTCGGACCTTCAACCATAGGCTACAATGTCTGTCTTTGAGTCTTAGTTTTGTATTTCCTGTGCTGAATCGTCAGACGTATTAGTGCACTATTATCATCATTTTGTAGACCAGTGCCTATATTATAGTTACACAGGCACTGGCCACTGCAGCTGCAATGCATTTTCCACATTAACATGTCATTCTATTACAGGCTTGCATACCAAACATTACGTCCGTTGCATTTATTGTCGACTGGCTTTCAAATACAGTGCTCAGTACTTTAGCATGTGTGTAAAATAGCCAAGTGCATTTTGCATGATGTCTTTGTAGGAAAGTGCTAAATGCTTTATAACATATTCAGAGTGTAAAAGTATACATTGTTAGTATTGCACTGCCCCTATTGATGTTTCATATGGAGTCTACAGCAGTTATCCCACTTAGTTCATCAAGTACTCGAGTCCCTAATTTGCAGATACTAGCCCCTTGGATTTGATGTCATGTCTGTTTATGCTTTTTAAGGTGGACAGCACTTAAATAATATATCAATCCATACCCTCATAATAAGAAAGAAATTCGTTAGAAAAAGAAACGTGCTCGCATCCTGATGTTCAAAACCTCTAAAGAATTAGTAAAGCATTTTTATCAACAATTACATCCTGGGGCCAGATTACAGAAACTATGCACCGGTGCAAGTGCAAAGGTGCTCAGTATTAGCACTAGGGCAACGTTTACCCTATGTCTAGAACACACTGGAACATATTAGGAAACTATTGTACCATGACAAGTGCAGTTTGGCATGGTATAGGCACCTGGGCAAAAATTGCCCTAGTGCAAAAAAGATACCTTTTCACTGCATTTTTGCATCAGGGCAAAGTTTGCCGTAGTGCTAATACCATTCCGTATTAGCACTAGGGCAAACTTTGCCCTGGTGCAAAAAAGTAGTGAAAATGCATCTTTTTTGCAGTAGGGCAATTTTTGCCCTAGTGCTTTTAATATGGCAAACTCCACTTGTTGAGGGGCAGTGGTTTTTTAATTTGTCCCACTGTTTTCAAAAATAGGGTAAACTTTGCCCTTGTGCTAATACCGTGCAATCTTTGCCCTGGCACCAGTGAAAAGTTGTGTTAATCTGGCCCCAGATTTTATTTATCTTTTCTACACCTGTGTGTCTACATCTTATCTGAATATTCGACACATGGTGGCGATGGGGACTTTTTTGCATACATAGAGAACTGTGTTGTATAAGGGAAAGGGAACAAGCTTTCTGGCATAATGTGGAAGGTGACATCTTTTCTCATTGTTACACTCCTAAAAGGCATATAATTCTTCATCCACATTATGTGCCACAGGGTTCTCAGTTTTGAAGTCTATGATGCATCCCGTTTCTTGTTGTCGTAACAACTTTTCCCTGTCTTTTCCTTTAATTGGTTAGTTAAGACTTCTTTCATTGTTTTATCTTCTGCCTCACTTGCAAACACTGATTCATCAGAATTGGTGTCTAGTTTTATTCTTAATCTCTTCTGATGGGACCAACTGAGTAAACGTTCATTTCCCTTAAGCGATATGTAGAGTTTCCCCTTTTCTCTATGATCTTTAAATTCATTTTCACTCCAAAACCATACAATAAGATCAATATTTTTTCCATCATACACAACCAGATGTATATCTATCAGATTCAATGGCTTATATCTTTCTTCCTCAAATAAAGTTTCATGAATGTTTCTTGGTCTCAAGGTTTCTGGAATCAATGACCATTTGTATGTTTCACTTTGTCATTTTTATCATTGTCATCTGCTTTTATGTGCCTTCATCCTCCTGTTTTGTTCATGGTTCTTTCCTTGATTTCGATTGAACCCTTGATCTCTATTATGTCCTCAATTTTATGTTTTGGTTCATCCAATTGATGCCACTGTAGTGTGACAGCATTTAGCAAGATGTCCTCGCCTATTCCATATTTTGCATATTATTTTAATGCTGGACATTGATCACCGTTTGATATGTTTTAAGGCCTACCACATCGATAACATCTTCTGATTTCATTTTTCTCAGGTTTCTTAATCCTGTATGGTTTCTTCCTCACTGGGTTCTTTTTATATTAATTTCCTAGTTTTCTTTGTGTTGCCAAAACATCTGATGTGCTAGGTGTTTCTTGTTGCTTTTCAGCTGACCTATTGTTCTTTTCCAGTTCCTCCACACACATTGTACTATTTTCGAATTCTTTTGCTTCTCGTATGACTTCATCAAGTGTTGTGTTAAGACCACAACACATCTCTCACATTGCTTTCTTAACATTGCAGCATGAACAGGTCTCTTAGTCTCGCTACAGTTTGGTTCCAAATGTGCATGATGATGCAAGCACAGTTACATATTGTTCTACAGATAAACTTTCTTTTTGAGCTATTTGCCAAAAAAATAATTTTCTAGAATTACACAGATTTTCTTTTCATAGTGTTTATCTAACATTGTGATACATGTTTCATATTCATTAAGTCCACGTGCTTCTGATTTTTAAATTTGAAGGTTTTTGAATTCTCTTGTTCTACATTTCCTAGCAATGCATCAACAGTGACTTTTTCTTAGGTATAGTGGGTACCTGGAGGTATAGACTGTCTTGTGTAGTGTGAAAGAGCAGTGGCACTGATGTACTTTGCATGTTCTCTTTATCCCTTTGTTGGCCCTCTGATTCCATTGTGAAATACAGTATTTGATAATGTGATAATTTGATATTTGGGATGCAGTAATGCTTAACTGCTTTCAGAGCTGTTGTATTAATTCAATGTACCTTTTTTCTACTGCCTATATTGTGAATGGCGGTACTGTGCTGTAGTTGTCCTGGTTGCCAAGCAACTGTAACACCTTTAGTTGATATATTCTTTGCATTTAGCATCGCAGAACGTATGTTCCTCAACCTTTAATGGCTAGGCATGGCTACCCACTGCAGCGCATCGAAAATGTCCATATTTTAATGTATTGACTTCCATCCGTTAGCTCCAAAGAACAACAACACCTCCTAGGGACCCACTCACCTGGTGCGATCAATCTTTCTCCAGGGCAGGCACTGATTTCATTTTGTGTCATCACCGCATTCAGACTTCCTGTGTCTTCTTCCCCCTCATTCATGTGGGCTCTGATGGGTTGTCAATTGTTGCCAGTATAACGACGAATGAGGATCGTAAGTAATTACAACATATGTATTGCTGCGTCTTAGCCAGCCCATGGAGGATGCCTCCTCCACCACCAACTGCCTCTCTCGCTCTACTACACTATTTTGTGTTTATTTAAATGAGGACTGTGTCATCTGCAAATAGCACAATGCCATCTTACTCCCAGCCACCAGTTTGAAGGCGTCCACCACAAGCCTAGACACATTGGCCAATATGACCTTAATATACATTGAAAATAAGTGAGGTGCATGTATATACCCCTTCATCAACCCATTATTTACTGAGAAAGCACTTGACAATCCTCCATCCAGTCCCCACCAGACACATGCAACATTATGTGTGCATTAACTATACATTGCTCTAACCAGTGAGGCTGGCAGTGTTTAATAGACATCTCTCAAATTGTATTAATGAGACCATGTCAAAATGGATTTAAATTTCACAAAGGCCATGTATACTGCCTGATTCTGCAGAACTACCTATTTCTGGAGCAACAATGTCAAGTGGAAGACCTAGTACATTTCAGGATGTCCTTGGAATTCTGGTTGAAAATTAATTAGGATTTCATTACTCAGACACCATGAATCTAAGTGCAACTGTAAAACCTACCCATGCACTTTAAAACATGAGACCTTTTTAGAGATGAGGCAGTATTGCATTAGGTCGCCTTCACCAGCCTTTCAGAGACAGCTATTATTTCCGCCCCCTTTCAATGACTGGGGAAATAAGTACTCCATATTCATACTATTAACCCCTTGAGTGCCCAGGATGAGTATGTTCGTCCTTTTTTAATACACTTGCATAATAGCCTGACAGTATAATGTCAAATAATGTGAGTTCAGATGACAGGTTCCAGCTTAAATAGATCTCTGGGTAATTTATCAAGGCCACGTGCCTTATCAGCTTTCTGGCACATGATTAAAAAGAAGCGTTGGTTTGTAGATTCTACTCCATCTTCTTTATAGAAATGCTTATGAACTCTATGCTGTATTTTACATGTAAATGGCATTGTATGCAGTGCTTAATTTGTAAAATAATAAATGCTGGGGCTCAAACATTTTCTAACATGTCCATGACAAGTCAAGATGCTGAGCTCCCCGCCCACTGTTGCCACCACCCAGGACTGCTCCCCATTCTGTCAACAGGTTTGGGGCTAAAGCTGCAACTACCACCGGCTTAGTGTGGCTGATGGATGGACTCACTATAGCAGATGTGTGATTTATTTACAAATAACAATCAACATACACATAAAATAACATACTTGTTGTGTGTTGATATGAGACAAATGTGTAAGTGTGTCTTTGAACACAATCATCATTTACATTTTGCTGTGATTCTATAGGTGTTTATTATGTGACTGGCAGTTAAATTAATACATTTGCCAAAACACCACATCATAATCAAGCTGAGTCTAAGACAATTAGTGTCAGGGCTCAGAAATAACTCCTGGGGCTGTGCCCTGGCAAACCCCCACACTAATTAAGCTGATTGTATGTGTGCACTTTAGGTATGGGATTTATATAGCTTGCATTAGTCCCGAAAGCAACAGAGCACTGTTAAAAAGGGGGAGAATATAGAGAAAGAGTGACAGGCAGGTAAAGGACAGAGGATGGGGTGGAGAGGAGAGATGTGCTTTTAGGGGTTCAACAGATAACAAGGTGTTTATGGAGGAGAAGTATCTTCAGTGTATTTGTGATTTGCAAAAGACATAATGGCCTCAATATGATGTGCCTCTATGTGTTGTAGCAGAATCTGATTGTGTAGAAGAAGAAAGCTTGTGTAAACTCCTTAGAAAACCAGGGGGTACATGAGAAAAATAAATAATTATTCCGCTGTTTTATATACCAATATTCTATACAGCATCGAGATTCATAGACCTTGGTAAACACGGTTAATTAATACTGTCCTTGCAAACACACACCTAACAACGCAAATTTGACCTACATGAAAGAGAAAGAGACCTAATTACAAGAGTGCCAGAGTGATCCTGTTGAAAAGGAATGTTTTAGCACAGTTTGGAGCCTTAGGCATTTTAGGCCCTACCTTACGGGGTCTACCTTCAAAGTCCAAACAGATCATAAGCCCCTGAAGTGGCTTATGCAGTTGAAGGGTGCAAACCCAAAACTGCTCAAGTGGTCCATTAGCCTGCAAGGGCTAGACTTCACCACAGAGCATAGACCAGGGAAGAGTCACGATAATGCAGATCTCCTTTCCAGAAAGTATGTTGACCGTCTGGATGAGGGTGTCTATCCTGTGGGAGATTAGGCGCCCTAACCTCAGTCTGGGGGGGGGGGGGGCGACTGTGATGCTGGAAATGCATTGGAGGGACAGGGCCTCACTATCCTTGTTCTGTAGTCCTTTTTCATTTGTGTTCTGAATTGTTTTCTGCCCAGGAGTCCATGTGGGACTCCTGGCAGTGCAGCTCTTCCTGTTTTTGGTTTGGTGTACAGACTCATGGTATACCCCTATGGCACCCATGGGTGGGGGTGCGGCCCTGTGCCCCTAGTGTGTGTTTTTGGGCACCTGTATTTTTATTTATTTGGATTTGTATAGCGCACATCTGCCCAGGGGCATCATGGCGCTGAAAGCAATCTTACTTGTTACAGGCATACATGGTGTATGTATAGATACAGTGAAGAGCATTTTTTTTTGGCTATTTACATACAGTTGTGCTTATTTACATACAGTTGTGAAAATACAGTAGGATCAGTAAGGTGGGGTGGGGTTAGTTAAACAGCGTGGTTTTGAGTACTCTGCGGAAGGCACATAAACAGTTCCATGTAAGGTAGGAAGAACTCATGTGTTATCATCAGGGTCAGACGCCAGTAAGGCAAGACGGCACCAAAAAGGGAGCCAGATATTCCTGGTTCTCGATACCATTGACTGTTGCCCCGACCAGGCCTCCTCTGTGTCCGAGGTCCAAGTAACTGCTCGAAGCCATTGAGCATGTGTAGGGGCCACAGGTCTGAGCCAGCAAAGCAATATGCAGCGTACTGCCAGGAGCAAACATAGGCCTGCCAGTTTCCTGGAGTCGCGGCCAAGGTCGGGGAAATTGTGGAATAGGTATAACAGCAGGGATGGGACGAAAGAACAGTCTAGAATGTCAGATAAAGTAGAACAGACCCCCTCCCAGAATCGGAAGAGGGATGGGCAAGACCAACTCATATGCAGGTAGGAAGCATCCTAAGATCCACATCTGAGGCATTTGGTGGATGTTCATGTGACATATGATGTAGTCTAATCGGGGTGTAGTGGAACCTGTGGAGGACCTTAAATTGAATTAGCTTAAAATGGGAGTTGAGTGACACAGCGTGGGTCCGAAAGCACATCCTTTTCCAAAGATGATCCGTTATTTGGGTACCCAGTGTTGAAGGGGGAATACATTTGGACTGTAGTAGAGAGTATAATCTGGAAACCATCCCCCTGTGAGTAGTGATATCAAGAATTTCTGTAAGTATAGGGTCATCTGAGGGGACTGTAGGGAAATCTGTGTATCTTTTCTTAAGGGAACGGCAGAGACCAGAATATTGAAGCCCCACATTTCATTTCTTACAGAGGTTGTCATCTGCTTTTATGTGTCTTCATCCTCCTGTTTTGTTCATGGTTCTTTCCTTGATTTCCATTGACCCCTTGATCTCTATTATGTCCTCAATTTTATGTTTTGGTTCATCCAATTCCTCACATAGTTCTTCAATGCATTAGATTGATGCCACTGTAGTGTGACAGCATTTAGCAAGATGTCCTCTCCTATTCCATATTTTGCATATTATTTTATTTTTTGCATATCTTCCCATTCAATAAAGTTGCCTTGGTCAAAGACATCGTGGAGGGGATGGCAGGAGCCTCAGGTAGCAGATTCCAAAGAGAGAAGCTACCATGAAAGGGTTGAGGAAACTCCAACCACTTTCCAGATTTTTTACATTGCCAACGATGTAGAGCCTACGGGATGAAGGGAACTCAAGCAGATCCGCTGGGGGGCAGAACTAGGGAGCGATTATGGCGATCCTCAACCGCCAGTCGCTCAAGCCTAACATGTGGGGGCGGGTGTATTTGGTAAAACCAGTATGAGGCGAATTTTGCTTGGGCTATCAGTCACTAGTACTAGAAGTTCGGGGCCCCAAAGCTGCCCCTGGATATGGGCGTAGCCAAAGTGTTCAGTTTAAGTCAAACCGCCCCAGAGTGACAGAGAAAGGAGTTGCCTGTGTGGTTATGTGTATGAAAAAAGACGTTACCAGGCCAGAAAGGGATATTAGTAAACCGGTACAGAAGTTGGGGGAGCACAATCATTTTCAGTATGCCAATTTTCCCAGCCAGGGAAACCGGAAGTGTAGACCAGCCCAGGCATTTCGTGGTAAGTATTTTAAGGTATTTCTGGTAATTTGCACTATAGATTAGGTCGGGGTGGTGCACGACCACCACTCTGAGATAAGTGAACTCTGTTGGTGCCCAAGCGAACCCCTGGGAATCTGAAGGGGGAACTACAGCCTCGGTAAGTGGAAACAACGTAGATTTAGTGCAGATCCGGCCGAACTGTATGACGTTGTTTAAAATGGGAGCAAGATTGGCTGCAGGGGGGCGAATGAAGAGCAGGGCGTCATCAGCATATAGGGAAATTATGTCAGCAGGGCCAGACAGTCTCAGCCCAAGGTGTGAGTGCATTTGATGGATCCTATCTGCTAGCGGTTCCATGGCTATGACAAAGATAAAAGGGGAAAAAGGGCAGCCCTGTCTCGTGCCCCTGGCTATTCGAAATAGAGGTGAACACCTGTCCTCAATGCGAACCCAAGCCACCGGATCAGAGTAAAGGAGTTTGACCCAGGATTGGAAATGGGGACCAAAGATACATTTCTCCAAGTCCCGCCATAGATAGCCCAGGAGACTGACTCAAAGGCCTCTTGCATGTTGAGGGCTGCCGTCACTGCCTTAGCGCTCGGGTCGATACGGCTAATGATATTAAACAATCTGTGTAGATTAAGGGATGTAGAGCGCCCAGGAATAAAGACGGACTGTTCTTGGTGGATTATATATGTCATTTATGGAGCCAGTTTTAGGGCCATTACTTTCGCGAAGATCTTTGCATCACAGTTAATGAGGGAAAGGGGCGATACGAACCACATTGAGTAGGGGGTTTGCCAGGTTTAAGGAGAACTGAGATTGTGGCCTCTCTAAGAGACGGGGGGAACACCCAGTTCGCACACTTCCTCCTAGAGAGCAAGTAAATGAGGAACCAGCTGAGACTTATATTGTTTATAAAATTCAACTGGGAGGCTTTAAAAATATCATCTACAGAGATAGGTACATTGAGGCAATCCATGGTCTCCGTGGACAGGTTTGGACTGTGGTAGGCTATCTAGATAAACGTTGATCTCTGCTATAGGGACACTATCAGCATTAGTGTAGAGGGACTCATAAAAAGATTGGAATTCAGCATTGATAGCTTGTGGCGATAGGGCCAAAGTGCCATAAGGCCTCTCAGTGGTCGGGATGTGGGGACTGCCAGATTCCTGATGGAGGAACCTAGCTAACATACGCCCGGGCTGTTTGCCCTCACCATATTTACGGGCAGCATGAGGGATGTCAAGAAATGTCCTTTCACATTCAGCATGTAGCTTGCAGGCGGACCGACCCTGTGTTAAGGTCAAAGTAGTCATCTATGGCGGACTCAAGTTCGGACTCAAAGGCGACATCTAAGAGGAAAAGCGGCTTCAATTTCCATGGCCGTGGACCCTTGGTGATCAGCACCCCAGCTAAGGGCAAACTTCACTGGAGAGTGGTCCGAGAATGTCCTGGGAAGAATTGAAACCTGTGTAATGTTTCTAATTAGTAGATCCGCTACAAGCCAGCTATTAATCCTTGAATGCGAGTCATGGACTGAAGAGTAAAAAGTGTACATGCGAGATCTAGGGTGCAGGAGCCGCCAGGGATCAGTGACCGCCAGCTGGGCCTGTGTCAATAATAGCTTTAGGTGGAGAGCTGACAGGGTTTGGAGCCCAATCTATCTAGGTCCACATCAAGAATAGTATTGAAATCCCTGCCCCATAGTATTGGAACCAAAGGAAAACCAGAGAATAGTGAGGCCAACTGTGTATAGAATAGAGGGTCATCTATGTTAGGGCCATATGTGTTGAGGAGCACGATTTCCTTGTTAAGTAGGGTTCCAAAAACCAAGACATAGCGGCCCAGGGGGTCTACATGGAATACCTTATGTTGGAACTTTACACTCCTATCTATCAGAATTATGACTCTGCGATTCTGGGTAGAGTACTCAGTGTAATATCTCTGTGGACCCCACGACTTCGCAAATCTCATAGCAACCTGGCGTAGGGCGTGGGTTTCCTGTATGAAAAGCACTTTACTATGATGTTGCTCTATGTATAACTGCAGTTTATGCATCTTTGCATAGTTCCCAAGACTTCTGATGTTCCAACTCATGCAGACTAGGTTATCCACAGCCATTAGGGTAGTCTACAAAAATGAGTAATGTGTCACATTGAACTGGAGGTTGAGGTCCTGTGTCATGATAGGGGAAAATAGGTCTAAATCCTACACTGGTAAAGTCCAGACCGTTGGCGTGCTCTACTATCTTACTGCATGTCAAGCATTTTACAACATAACACCTCGCCCAACCTTCCCCAACCCTCCCCCACCCCAACCCTCTCCTAATCAGAGGGCTGAAAACCTGAAAGCAAACAAACAGTTCAAAAAGCAACAACATCAGTGCCTGGGGGGCTGCATGTAGGCTGCATGTAGGAGACCCCTACCCGGGGACAGCTTAAACAAGTCTATGGGGTACAGCTTAGGCGACAGAGATGACATGTAAGCAAGAACTACAGGCCAAATTACGTAGGGGCTTGGGGAAGTGGTAGGTCAGCCAAGGGCCGAACATTGCCAGTATACTGGCAAAGGCATGATCTAGTACACTACATTAGCCACCGTGACATTACTGGTACACAATATAACTAGACCAATTTACTGAAACAAGAGGGTTAACCAGGAAAATGTTTGTCAATAAATTTGGAGGCCTCCTCGGGAATAGTAAAGAACAAAACCTGATTCGAGTCTTCAATCCTGAGCTTGGCAGGGTACAACATCGAGTATTTAACTCTGAAGTCCCAGAGTCTCATTTTAGCTGCCAAGAAGGTCTTACGTTCCTGCTGAACAGCCACAGAAAAGTCAGGGTACAGGTGGATTCTGGTGGAACCAAGAAGGAGCTCCCCCTTAGCCATCGCCGCTCGAAGCAGGGTGTCATGATCTCGATAGTTTAATACCATTGCGCTAAGGTTGGCCCTCTCAATAGCAAATTGTGGGGAGAGCTTCAGCGAGTTTGGAACGCGATTCAAGGTCTTCATTTTTCTTCCTGATATCTGCCACTTGTATAGCCAGAGCGGATACCTCAGTGCAGAGGGCCACTATGTCATCCTCTGCCACCCCCACCCTTGTCTCCACCTCTGTCAGCCGTCCATCCGTCTTTTCCATGTGAGCTTTAATCGACAATATGCTTCAGTTCATATTGTTAAGTTTAGAGTGGAGGGCAGTGAACCCTTCTCGCATATAATCCATCATCTTCTGCGATTCAGTGCGATCGGGGGGGAACAAAGTGGTGGTTTCCTGGTCGGGGGGTATTCCCGCCGACCTAGATGGGATCTTCGCAAACATGTTGATCGAACTTTGCTTTTCATTTGCACCTTTTGTCATACTAGCTACAGATTTTGTTGTACAATTAACTGTGGCAGCAGAACTACAATGCCGAAACAGGAGAAATTGAGTCACTAGGATGAGAACCACCCCCAATAGGGGCAGACTGGCACTGATCAGGAACACAGGAAATCGAAGACCAGCAGAATACAGTGTCATCCCCAACTCACCTGCACATTTACCACAAGTACAGTCTCAAGTATAGTAGCTCAGCGAACAGTCTTGGATGAGGCTAGTGAAGCTAGCTGGAGCACTTGTGGATAGATTGTGGTCTCCCACGTAGTTCAGCACAATGGATGAGGACAATGAGGCTGGCTCCAAATCACAGTGCCTAGGGCATGTAGCAGATCACAGGAGGGGAGGATTAGGACGCTTTCAATGGAGAGCACAGTCAGGTCAAAATGAGGAGGTGACACAGCCCAGGGACCACCCGTGCGATAAAACAGAGTTTTATTCATCTAGTGCCTCGCAGCCTGGCCCGCTGACAATGGACGTGACAATCAGGGTTAGGGAGGGCTTACGACCCCAGTATCGGACCTGCAGCAATATGAACGGTCCCAGATGGGGCCTATGCCACGCATCTCCAGGGCGTGCAGCGCCACCCACCGGCACTCTGGCAGTGACAAAAGGTGGGGGAGTCTGGAACACACACAGAGTGGCCCAGAGGGGGCCCATATGATGGCCGGGAAGTAGCGGTGGTGTATGACTGGGGCACTGTCACATCAGGCTATGGGCCTTGATACCTGATTAGGAGTTGCCAGAGATGGTCAGGTTCCGGGCCCGTCAATGGATGTGTGCCGAAGTGATTCCAGCGGCTGCCTCCAGAATATGAGGGCCCGAACACGAGGGTCACTGTGGTGTTCCCAGTCTGTTTAGGCCAAGGCCGCTGACACAAGTCCCTAGTCGGTGGCGCTGGGCGAAGTTCAGCACGGCGTCCCTGGGAAGATGAGGACGCTGCCTCGGATAAGCCAGGGCTGGATATTCACATTTACGGATATGATGCCGGAGGTGCGTCGCATCCGACACGCAAGGGGTATTGTATCCTGCCCCGTGGTTGGGGGCCTCAGCGTTGGGGTGAAGCAAGGGTGCGCAGCTCTGCGAGAGCGGCTCTTTCCCCTGCTGGCCTGCAGGTTCACGCCTCGCAGGAAGCCGCTAAGCCACCCGCCAAGGATCTTGGCACGGGCCCCAAGCACAAGTTTGACTGGGCTCACAGCAACAACGTCTCCCGTCACTTAGGATTAAAGACGGGTGACGTTACTCAGCCAATATATGCAGGATATACTACCTAATCAGCCGGTAGGTGTATTAGGAAAATCTGCAGTACTCCAGCGCCAATTAATGCAGAAAGGATTTCCTGGAGCAGAGCAATCACTCCGGCAGCCATCACCAAGAGCGCAACAGCGCCCCCCAATCTCCTGTTTTTAACTTTTCAGTTTGTACTATTTGTAGGCTGTCCATCTTGCATTTAAGCATCTTATGGTATGCTGGTATTACCTGAAAACACTGAAAACCAGCTCTGCACACTTCTTGTCTTCTTGCATCTCTCGGTTTCTGATCTTTTGATGTGTTGATGTTTTGGCTTCTGGTGCTGCAGAAACCTCTAGAAATGCTGATATGTTGAACCATTTACTTGTTTAAGCACTGGTTACTGTGCAACTGGTAGAACTCTAAATATTGTGAGGCAAAAATAAAAGGAAGATACGAAATGAGCCATTCCATTCCAATGCAAGACCTATTCACTGTCATTGAAGGAGATACAGACTGTTTGTAGATTAGTAATGCAAAATGTAGAAAAACAGACATTAGTGGGCTGACGCGTTTTGATGAATACCATGTTAACTTTTTGAAAAAGTAAACTCCTCACAATGTGGGAAGCTTTGGAGTGGAATGCTGAGCTATGAATTCCAAAGTGGAAGTGATTCACTTGCCTGACATTTTTAAGACAGTGTGATTTCCCTAATAAAAAGGTACAGTATGTGAAAAGCAGCCGCGCAATCAGACAGCCAAATAGTGAGATAGCGCAGACCCGTCCTCCTCTGTATGATTGGCGCATACGATTGCAGTGACCGGTGGGAAGAGAGGACCATGCCCATATAATCCTGCAAGAGAGCCAACATTCCCCTCTCACCACTTTAGCCCCAGAACGCAGGAAGCCAAGAAAGACAATTGTTTTAATCTGTTGAGAAGTGCAGTGCTGCTCTGCCACACTAATGGCAGGAGGTGCAAACAAGGAACAGGGTGAACACATACAGAAGAACCTTGAATTTTATTCCGGGTGCAAATGGCAGAGATGTGCAGAAAAAAGCAAATGAGGATTATTATAGAAATTCACCTATCTTTACCTGCCATTTTAATTGTATTTTAGAAGCAACTCGACTGAGCCCTAAAAAAGTGTGTTGCTGATACAGGAGACGTTGCTACGGTTACTGATTCAAGATGTGTTCGGCATGGGTTGTCCTACCAGGCAATTATATCATCCCAGCTATTATACAACACTTGTTCGTGCACAATATTTATTTTGTTTCCGTTACCATGAGCCATTGAGTAAAGCAATACATCGAAAATGACTGCACTATCTCAATTGGCTTGTATTCCATGACCTTCGTTAAAGAAAAATGACACAAATGTCCAAGAAGATATAATAGAAAGCATAAGCGTTCAGGGGTTACAGGGACCTTCCCATCCTTAGCATTATCAACTGCCAGCTCATTCCTACAGTGACATTGGGCATTGTGTCTTTAATTATAAAAGATATGCAAACTATGTATGTGAGACACTAGAATGCATTTGAAGATATCTCCGCTTGGCATTGCATTGGTTGATCTGTCAAGGCATGGAAGCAACTCGAACCAGGAAGTGAACAATGACACGTCAGCAACTGTGTCTAGCAAAGGATTACCAGATGCTAATAATGTACTGTAATGTCTGCGGTCCAAATAGACGAATACACTGTGAGAAGCAGGGATAAAAAACAATGTCTCCAGTCCTGTGCAGATGTTAGCTAAAGTTCAAGGCCAGGCTGAAGTTCAAGATGAGGTGATCCCAAAGAAAACAGACAGAAATATGCAGCAGCCCCACCAACCAAAGAATTCTCATCCTTTGAGAAAAGAAGGGGATTTTGGAAATATCCTCATTAAAGCGATCATCAAAATGTGGATACGTTTTTTGTCAAGTATTCCTAGCAATTGGTTGTCCAGACACACTGTTTCTATCAATCTATGGGCCAGCGAGGCGAACAATAAAGGTTAATTAAAGGTAAGCTTCATCTTATCTAAAGAATAGCATCTTGGATCAACTGCTCAGTATATCCCTTTTTAAGGCAACAAAGGAGACTGCTCAGTAATTCACTGCATCTAATGACAATGTGCATGAGCCAAAATTTCAAATTCTGGTTTGAAACATCGCTTTCAAACTTAGCTATTGCAAAGTTGATAGTGGATCAATTTGAGAAAAACTTCTAATACATTTATCAGCATGTGGACTTTATTAAAGTCATGAAAGAGCTTTCTCCAAGTCCGAAGGAGCCACAATGATGCATGTGGTGACGCGAAAACACGACAGAGTTCTAAGGCTAGCATGGGCTTGTTCCAATAGGTTACATCTGTGTCTGCATTGTGAGCTAGTTTGACTTTGCTACAACAGACAACTAGTATTATGTGGTTCTTATGTAGTGCCATTGCAACACAAGGCAGCTCCGGACCTTTTCAACTCTCCATACAATTCCCCAGAGGTTAGAGGAAGTCAATAGACTGGACATGCCAATATATGCAACTCAATACAGAGAAGCTTTAGCCCTAGACCTCACATCACTTCTTACTGTCACATGGTGTCACATGGTGTCTATCGGGCATAACTTTTGAAATGTTGCAAGCGTGTAGCTTCAGAAGATTTTTTGACTTTTTCACAATTGTATTTAGCTCTTCTTATCAGATTTTAATCTCTACAGTTATCTTATTATAGTTATTAACCAAATTGATTGCACACAATGTATTGTTTGTTTGTGTATTCATTCATAATGCGCGCAGAACCCGAAGGTGTCAGGGCGCATAAGTTACAGGAAGATTTGCAGCTTTGTTCCAAAGGTATAAATACAAAAAATCAATACAGGGAAATGCAGTTATACAGTAATATCAAACATAGAAAACATACAATTAAATGGTCACACAGAAGAGAAGCAATCAGAAGTCTCCTATGATACAGAGCGGGTGTCAGATTTTACTGGTCATGAGATTTGAGCCAGTTAATACGTTTCTGTCTCAAATGCATTTATGGTTCGTCAGCTCGTACAGGAGGTGGCAGAGAGTTCCACAGCTGAGCAGCTTTTACGGGAAAGCTACACCCACCAACCTTAGACAATTTAGCTCTTGGGACAGCGAGGCAGTTAGAATTAGCTGATCTAGTGGGCCTGGTAGAAGATTTTCTGCAAAATCTTTCGCTGAGGTAGGAAAGGGCAGCGTTGTAGTTAAGCGAGGCAGTTTTAAGATGGATTTTGTCGCTCATGGAGAGCCAGTTATTTTGTCTTCTGATCTTGGAGATGTGCCCTCTCCTTGTGATGCACAGGGCAGCTCTAAGGGCACTATTATGTAATCTAATGTCAGTTGTGGTACAAACTTGGTTTTTGTTTTCCGTTCTTTAGATGTCAGGGTGACGGATTTGATTTCCAGTTCTTCCATTATATTCCTCATATCAAAGTCTTCATTCCCCACCAATGAACAAACCAAAACGGTATCTTCTATATCTTGGATAGATAGTTTGTTGGTAGGTATTAGAGTTTCCTTAACGGTGTAGTTACCTGGTGCTTTGGTAGCGACATTTTTTTTTAGTTTACCTTCCATATACATTTAAATAAGTCAATGTGTATATCAGCTTGCTTCAGGTCACATGATGGAGAAAAAGAAAGTCCTTTATTGAGAAGTCTTCTTTCATCTTCCGTGATGGTTCTGTTAGACAGATTAAGAACTAAATCATCAATTATTTCAGCTTGCTCACCTCTTTTGAGCTGGCCCTCATTTGTCTTTTGTTGCTTGATGGTGTTTCTGGGGTCTCGTTGTTTCCTACCCCCCCTCCTTTCTCTCCTCCTTGTGTTGTATTGGTAATAGTCGTGCTTCCTGGTAGCTGAAAACAGACTGTTTTCTGAGGATGGTTTCCATTCCCTTTCCTGTAACATTTAATTATATATATATATATATATATATACATATATATATATATATATATATATATATATATATATATATATATATATATATATATATATATTTTATACATTTTTATATATATATATATACATATAGTTTAATTTGGCTCATGTATCCACCTTTTTCATTAGTACTCTCTGAACATAATTTTAGTCTCAGTAAATGAAGTTAGAAAATTGGATGTTGACTAATGTTCTTTGTTTTATTTTATTTTTCCTGTGTGTCTTTATGTTGTTTTGTTAACCCTTACAATCCTCCCCACTACCAATCTGCCATTTCGGTCTTATGATGGTTATGTTTATCTATGTTCAGATACACGTTTTGATAGATTGTTGCTATTTAAATTGATTTGCCAAATAATGATTTTTGTTACACAAAAATATTATATACATATATTTTTTATGATCATGTTTTGTATACTTAATAAAAAAAAGTCTAGCCCTGATATGATAAAGGTCAGCGAGTCGAAACACGTGTAATCAGGACATAAGGCGCACTTTTTTCACTTGTTTTTCGGTCTCTCAAGATCAAGCAATAAAAGTAACACAATCCCACATCTAATGGCGCAGAGTCCTGGAGTTCCCTTCCTTATGTTCTATATGCAGTAGTAGATGCCATGGAGTTAACTTGTTTGGTGAATGATAGGTTAGAATCAAGGTAAAAATGTAAAGTTTTCACCTCTTTAGCAACCTCGATAGAGTTGCCGTCGATTATAAAGGAGGTGTAATCAAGGCCTAATTTTTTAAGGTTAGGAGTGGTGCTCAGAATGTTATTGACCTGAGATGGAGAAGCAGGCAAGTTGGGCATGCTAAATTTCAAACCTGGGATTGGAGATGGCACACAGTTATCTGAAGCAATCACATAATCCTCTGAGCAAATCTAGGTATCAAGGAGACAACCTCTAGTTGGTGTTTTGTGCAGTAAGGCCAGCAGAACACAATGGTGCAAATTCTGAATCACCATCATTTTCTGGGTGATATGTTCAAATTGAGCTTTCCTGAGCTTCATTTGATATCCAAGTAAAGACATGTGAGTGTGTTTAGCTAAAATATATACATGTCTGAATTATTGAGCAGTCATGCAGGAAGAGGCAATAGCAGGATGTTGATGGAACAGTTGATTGAGAGTTAAAGCATTCAAATAGTCTTTAGTTGCAGAGACGTAGAACATTAAAACAAAAGGTAGTTGAGAGAGAGGCACATATTTAAAATAACTATTAAGAGAAATGTGGAAAATTAGGATAGGCTATACATGTAGCTGACATTTGCTGTCAGTTACAGGGATTGAGGAGAAAATCAAATAATTGTTTGCAGATCAGGCAGGAGATTTCATTCAGTGGTCGTAACTGAATGACCCACTTTTTGTGGCAAAACTAAATACCAGTTGTGAACACTAGTTTTGAAGAAACATAGTTACAGTTGCTTGGATGAAAGAGAGTGTTTTTCAGTGGATGTAACTGAATGTGCAAATATTTGTGATGTATGAGATAAAAAAAAACTAGTGGGGAAGATTTGTGGCAAGGCTAAATAGTAGTTTCCAAGAAAACCTCTAACAATTGTTTGGTGGCAGGAGCGTACATTCCGTGGCTATATCAGAGTGCAGAATGGTTTTTGTGATGAAACAAAATTCTAATCAAGCAAGGATGTGCGAGCCCCTCTACTGAGAATGAATATGAGTCAAACAGCCTGTTTTCTGGAATTCCTTCCACTCACAAGGTTCTACAACCACATTTTAGCTCACTGACCCTTCACAGAGGAGAAATATCCATTTGAATATCAGTCTGGTCCCACTCACAAGGGCAGTCCAGCAGCGAAATGCTAGGCAATTCCCCTCTGAACAAGAGTACCATCAGCAACCCAAGACAGGTGTTTAATCCTTGTTTGGCCTCCTCAGTGAGGTGAAGCTGGGCCTCTCCAAGGCACTATGAGCAATGGGTCCATGTCTGAATTACCCTGGGATACTTAGGGTAATATCCCAAGTTTTCCAAACTAAGCAAGGATGAGGGAGCACCTCTGGGTCAAATACCCTCTTCTATGGAATGGCTTCTACTCAGGAGGGTCTACAACCACGTTTTAGTTCACTGCACCCTTCACAGAGGAGACATGCCCATTTGTCTTGTCCCACCCACAAGGGCAGTCCACCATGGGGCTTGGATGTCAGGATAAAATGATGTTTGACATCTGACACTACTTTGCCAGAATTGCATTTGCAGCAGGCAGAGGTTTAGTGCACTCTTACTGGTGCAGAGTTGGAGATGTGCAGATTGCATTCACGTATGAGGCACAGTATGAGGCACAGTGTAGAGGTTGTGAGAATCTCTTTGCCTCAACCACATTGAGTGAGGCTGGGAATAATTATGAGGTACACAATGTTTAGGACCTGTTCAAGTGCAGGCTAAAATAAATTATCCCTAGAACACTGATAACAAAGAGGTGGGAGATGGAGGAGTAAAGCAACATCAAAGTTACTTTAGATAGAAACAGAACCGAACACTACATCTGCCCATCGTGCCTTCCAAGCATAATTTGTAAGATCTGAATGAGCACATTTTTAGCAAGGGAAGCCACATCACCAACACCACAATCACCACCACCACCTTGGGAGTGAGATGAGCAAAGTAAGACACTTCTTAGCCCACCATGAAAGCCGAAGTTGTAGGATTATTTCACCAATCACAAAGATCAACACCTGCATTCTGTGCTGTGAAAGCCTGGAACTACTTGGGTACCACATGTTTGCATTCCAAAATGGTGCAGCACCATGTGCAAGTCTCAGATAGCTACAGAATACCTCAATTCCTTCTTTCTTATCAGAATCCAAACACATTCCCACCCAGCCCACACTGTTGCTGTGACAAAATGATTTCTGCTCTGTGGGAGTATAGGGGAGAGTAGTGAATAAATCACATACTCAGCTCTCACACTTCTACAAACCAACAGTTATCCCAATCATAAAGGAAAAACAGGCACAGATAAGAGATTTACATAATGTGCCTTTTAATGTAGCGTGGGCCGTGGGAAGACTACACTCTCAAGAGGGGTCTGAATGGGATTCAGTAGCAGCACATACAGCAATCCATAACAGTCCAACATAAAGGGAATGCCCAATCAAATTTCTCTATACAAAAATATTCTTTAATCAAACACAACTGCAAAAGAAGCCACCCCTGTTGACATAACAATGAATATGCAATAACAGTGAGAATGCAACACTCTGGGGGAAAATAAAGTGGTGAAAGACAATTTTAATTACCACAATGTTCTTTTTAAAAGGATGTGTTAGTGACCTAATCAGTCCCCAGCGTCCAAAATGGACCAGGGAGTGATTATGGGCCAATAGTACCTTCTAGGTGGGTTGCTAACGGTGAACCAGGAGGACCAGGATGTTTGCTGCTGTCCATGCAGTTCGAAGTGGCTGAGCGCAGCAGTCACATTGTTCTATATGGGGAGCAGCATCAAGCAGGGATCGAGCAGTAGCTCATTGTGGTTTGAGGTTGATAAAAGGAAGAAGAGAAGATCATGAGGGCCACCAGTGTCAGTTTGATGGTCAGGCCAGCTGTGAAGAACCAGCTGGTGACTGGATGCACGTGTCTGCGGGCTCGGTTGAAGAACACGCTGGAGGGGCTGTGAATATTTATTAGATGGTGATGATGCTGGTGACTGACTGTGAATTTCGGTTTGAGGGGCGTATGATGGTTGGGGAATGATTATTCACCAGGGTTGATTCGACTGGCAATGGCGATAACCAGAAAAGATGCTGGTGGGAAGAGTGGCAGTTTGAAGACAGCTGATGCAACGAAGAGCTTGAAGTTGAAGCCGAGGCAAAAACATGTTTTGCTAGTTCAGCACAGCAGCAAACCGGTTTGCATGTTCATTTAGAGTTCGAAGTACCAAAGGAAGCTCTGGAGGGTCCCGTGGTTTGAGATGCCATGAACCCGAACCCATGGAAGTCTTACTGGTTTGGTGCAGTGAAAAACAGGGATACTGGCTGTCTAGGCTTCTCAGGTGCTGGGGCCCTTTTCAGGGGGGTCTCACAGATAAGTGTAGTACTTGCTCTCGGGCTCCAAATGCAAGCAAGGCTGGCACACACTTCCAGGATTCATTGTCAATGATGAGGGTCTTGTAAGCAATGTGACTGGCAGAGATGCAACTCTTGTTGCAGGAGCAGGTTCACCCCCAATCTGCCCTGGGATGCAAAGGGAGCAGAGCTCACCTCTGCCTTGGATACTCAGTCGTCACCTCACTGTTAGAGTGCTTTGGAAAATCAACTCTAACCAGAGTTTCAAATAAATGATTTCTAAGATGTTTGTTCCAAAGTGAATATGAAAGTGGAGACCTCTTCTTTTAAAGAAGAAAGCCTCCAGGTTATTGGACTAAAGCTACCCAGCTTTATGGGTCCAATCCCTATCCGTGGAACAAGTGGACATTGATTGCTGAACCCCCTCTTGTGTAAAAATATTGTTGTAGAGCCCCCCTTCAGTTGAAATAGTGTTGCCATGGCCAGATTCCAAATCTTTTTTATATTTTCTATTGAATGCAATGACCATACTCCCTTTTTGAAGAGCCACACATCCCCTCTCCTCAGGCCATCCTTTGGGCCCCCCTATAGTGGCCAAACCCACAGTTTGAAGACCACTGTGCTACAAGACATGGAGGAGCCAGTAAGGAGAGAAACAAGATGACCCTATTTATCTCTGCTTCCCCTCTTTTCTTCTCAATAGGATCAAAGGCCCTTTTGGAAGGCAGCATCCTGGTGTGCGGCTGCTCCGGTTGTGATGGGTGTGCCTTTTGGTTACTGTTCCCAGGACAGCCTCCTGTGGCTAGCTCAGAAAGGAAGAAAGAGAGGAATACCCAAGGCTCCAGTCCTGCTAGCAATAGCAAGGGAAACCTGTTTGGGGGAGAATATACATAATCCTTTCACAGCTCAGCTGGGCTCACAGGGCTGACACATGTGTGATATTAAATTCTTGTGGCTGTAATAATTAAGAGAAATTACATCAACCATACAATAACCAGGTGTGGCTTGTATTTAAAGATGGCAGTAGACTCATAATTATGGAGTTTTGGTGCAGGGGTGCATGTCTTAAATGCAGATCCTGAACTGCAGATACTTGGCAGTCACTGCTGCTGTCAGGTGGGCATCTGTGGTCTCTGAACCTGCTATGTGCCACTAGAGAGCAGGCACTGCAGATCAGGCTACTGATGCAGCAGCAGAGCACTGGCACACATTAACACACTATGCTTTTGCCGAGGGGGGTCTGAGTAGCATATTACCCTTCAAAGATAGATTTAACTGCATACTTGTATTAATTAATACAAATCAAAAAAGCAACGGCTTCTACATCCTTTCCAGAATATTTCACAGTTATCCCAGAAGACTTTGCTAACCTGCCAGCACTCTTACAGATGTCAATCCGTAGCTCCCCTCCCACAGTGATAACCCTTTGTGCCAGGGCAACATGATGGTGGGGGTTGAACATGAACTACAATGTTAGAGGTCCCATGAATGAGTTCACTTGCTCAGTGCCAACCTGGCAGTAATGTTGTATGGGGATCACTTGCTTTTTTTTCTTTTCTCCCAAGCTCTGTTTTTTTTATTTATGTGTAAAGCTGATGACCGTAGGGAAAATCTCAGTTGCTCTTGTTTTTCCTTAAAGACTGTATCAGAGTTTTAGGACAAGGTACTTACCATAATATGACAGGCAGTAGATAAGTCCAAGCACCCAATCTTCCATGTCAGCATGCACATGTGGACTGTCGACAAGTGGATAGAGTATTCACCACTTGACTGTAAGTGCCCCATGGATGACCTCCCTTTTCACTAACCAACGAGAGGGATCCTAATCCCAAAGGAATCTTACAGGAAATATATTGTATGCAACGGGGACATTGCCATCAGGGAGAGTGTGGAGCACATTGTGGCACAGTGGCTAACCCTGCAAAACCTTCAGCTGATTTCTGTTGCTACAGAAATGGGTCTAATATCCTTGCTGCCACCATAATTGGCAATATAATACATGGTCTTAGTTTGTGCATGCCCTTCACCCTGTGGTGACACATTTCATCAGCAATTGCATACTATGAATGAAATGTTTGCTATAGCTGCGAAGATCCACTCACTGTTCAGCTATTGAGCCAGGCCCAACAGTCCAAGAAAGGTGCAGTGTTATTTGCCACAGCAACATGCTAACAACACAGTTGACACCTGTTGGGAGAACACTTTCCACATGCTGGACTGTGTAAGAGAAAAATGTTTTAGCATCACTGATTATTGCAAGAGTCATGGCCAAGCATTAGTTTCTGTCTGATGTCTTTGCATGCGTTAGTCTTTAGAGGGGTCCAAAAGGTGTTTTACCAGGCACACTGTATCACTCAGTGAGACACATCCTCTGGCGCACCTGCTAGAACTCAACTTGTTCAGCACCATATGGGCCCATGATTTTGAGCACAACGTGGTTAAAGTGCAGCTGGTGAGGGATGATCAAATCTTATAACTCCTGGGGACCTTTTAGCCTACCATCAAGGCATTCTAATACATTTCTTGTCATTAATATTATATTATCCCATAACATCTAAATGATGCAGTTACTGACATCCGGTGAAAATATATATATATTTTTTAATTTAGTTTTATTTATACAGAGCTTTTATCCAAAGTACTGAACAGAAGCAAGAGTAACAGTACAAAACAAAGCAAAATAATACACTGCAACAATCAACATAGAAAATCAAAATGATTCACTAAAAAGAAAAGCGACATTCAATTGCTGTTTTTCAGGTGCAGTTTAAGCAATCCTAATTTTTTGAAAGTCTAAAGGTAGAGCATTCTGTAGTTGAGAGGCGAGCAGTTCAAAAGAGTGGAAACCGCAAGCGGCACAAGGCAGCAATTTATTGGAAAGTAACACTTGAGAAGAGGAACGTAATTGTCCATTTGACTGATATGACCAGATAAGTGCAAACCATACAAATATGAAACTAAAATCATTGAATATTCAGGAGGCAGTTTAGTCACAGAAGACACGTTGACATATGGAAGGAAAGACCTTAATTAAAATGAATACATACATCAGAATTTAATTTAAATCTGTGTTATTGGGTTTTGCTTTCCCTGTTCTACGTAAACAGTCTTGGAGTCAATACTTGTCTTTGAGGTGCTTGTAGCCCCTCTTAAACGTATATACGTTCTTACTTACCTGTGAATTGCTGACTGCCATTCTTAAAAGTATAATAGGTGTTTTACTTACCTTGAAATACATTGTGCCTTTCTTAAAGTGTATAATTGGGTTATGCTTTCCCTGAACTGCTTTAGAGCACTGCTAAAAGAGTCATAAAGTTCTTACTTACCTTAGAATTGTATCCTTCACTTCTGAAAAGTACCCTTGGTATGACTAGCTATTAGGTCACGGGAGGATAGCTCAGGGGCAATGTGCTTGTCTCGGAAGCAAGATGATGTGGAGCGACACAGGTTCGATCCCCTGGTCCACACTTAGAAAACTCTGGGTATTAAGCATGTTATAAATAACCAATTATAATAATTATAGGTAGCGGATAGTTCATGTACCAATGGGTTATACTGACCTTGAATAGCTGTTGCTCTTCTGAAACTGTAATTGGGATTTGCTTTCCCTGAATTGCTTAGTGCACTTCTCAACTGTGTTCATACTTATCATTGAATATGATGTGATGTGGCATTTATAATGCACCTATACACAAGTGTTTCAAGGCTCGAACCTTAAGGCCCCTCCAGAAAGTATATGAGTTACTTTACTAGCTCTGAAGTGTGATCTCAAAAGTAATACTGCTGGTCTAACTGTATGTACCTAAAACAGGTAAATATATTACCCCATAAACGAATGCCTAACCAGTGTCAATCTATCTCCACGGTCTGGGGTAAACCTAAATATATATATATATATATATATATATATACACACACAACAAACAAGATAGATATGCCAATTTCAAAACTAGCTCTCTCAAAACTAATTACCATAACACAGTCATATAGATTGTGTAACAATTCATTATTAATTCATATATTAAATCAATTCATTAAAACCCATAAAGTAACAAAGCGAGTCATCACTCGATACACAAGATAAAAATGTATTTTTAGATCATCATGATGATGGTGGCAGCACTGGTCCTAGCCTGCCAGTGGAAATCTACTCAAGACCCCCTAGACCAAGAATGGATCGCAAAAATATGGTCACTTCTCACTATGGAATGGCTAACATAATCACTACAAGGGGATCACGCCAAATTTAACACAGAATGGTCAACCCTGCTGAGATATCTCAAAGACGGTGCAAACCGGAAGAATAAGACCTTTAGAGCACACAGAAACAAGGATCCCGCCAGACAAGTGCCGAAACACAACTCGGCAGGGTATCTCTAACCCAACACCAAGACTTCCAGGAACTGCTCCGAAACTGGTGTGAGGGGGGTTCTGTTTGAATTTGTTAAAGCTGAATATACCTAATAAAAATGTATTGGAAAACAATGTATTAACATTTACACAGTACAAAAGACACAATGATGATATTGTAAACTTCAGCACTCCTAAAGTGTCTTGATATTAGAATAGCAACATGTTTCTGTTCTTGGACACCACGCTGGTCGAACATTCATCAGGGGATGTTCAATAGATATTAATTTCTTCAAGACATTGTGCTTAAGGGAGTATGCATCACACATACAACATAGGATTAAAACGTTGCATTGCACGTTAGAGCGTTATATGAGTGTTCTGCTTCATTCACAAAGCCGCTTCAATCAACAACGCATACTCAATAGTGCATGATTATCCGGATTTCACTGAAAACAATTCCATACGGGTCACTCTGTAGAGGTGGATAGCGGATGTACACGTATACCGCAGTTCACGTTTCACTTCATTCCTTTACTACAAAAGGTGCCTAGGTGATAAATCTATGCGGCAACAAATGGCTCGTCACCCTGTACCAAGCCACTGTATCCATTCATCACAGAATAAAGTTACATACGCTGCAAAATACACTTGTAACCAATGTTGGTATAACTAGGTGATTCTGAAAGTGAATAACACTGTATGTTATGACCAACATGGTCTACTACCCTTGAATTACTTATTGTAATCTAAAAGTAACTAACCTGGTCTTATCCCCCAAGAATAGCAAAATGCATTTCTGAATGTATACGTTTCGGTTTGACTCACCTTGAACTGCTGAATTCCATTCTTAATAGGGTTATAGTTTGATTTGTAACCATACATATTGAGTTGGTTTTCATTAATGTATTTTTAACTAATGTGAATCATACTCAAGATTTATCTTGGCCTATTGTGTTTAAAAGAAACCATTATGTTTACAAGACTTAGTGTATTAATGTTTCTTTGAACCATATGTATGCTACAAATTATTTGTACAATTTCTTTGATACCTATTCCAGCGCCTCTTCCAGATAGATCCTCACTGACATCCTCTTTGTTGTTCCTTCGCTGGATCTATGGACCTCTTATATGATGTCTTTGCTCTGTCCTGTTTCTTCCTCTCCCATTATTGGTGGCACTCACTGGGAAGTCCTCATGGCTCCTTTCGAACCCTCCAGAGTCATCCTTAATGTCTATCTGAATGGCACTTTCATGGTCCAAGGTCCTCAGGCCAATATCCTCCTCTGCAATAGGCATTTCCCTTGCCTCATCAACTTCCTCTCATCTCCAGCTGTCCCTTCCTCTCATTCCTTGGCTACCTTGCCCACTCCCCCCTCCTCCTCTGCCCCACTTCAGGCTACCTCCACACCTCCGATGGGCGTACCTCTGATTTGTACCTCTCCCCGGAAGGTATTTATGGCTTGCAACCTTCTGCATCTTGCCACTCTAACTCTCAATGCCCCTGCCGAGTTTATCCCAGTGAGGTTGGTCCAAACCCCCATGTCCCCCCATGTCTCTCTCCCAACTTTCGATTAGCTTGACAGTTGTATTGCTCTCCCCCGAAAAGTGCACGGAACAACCATAAAGCACCAATGCAATTATAGAGCAAATACTTTGAACCATGAACAGACAGACACAATAACTCACAGCCACGCACTCTTAGAAGATAAATCAGCTCTTTACAGCTATTTATTCAAAGCTTACATAGAAATAACTCACAAAAATAATATGGTCATAGATCACAGAAGAAATAGAGAAGTCAAAAGATAATACATCACCGTGAGCGTAACAGGATTCCTCATCTCGTCCAGAAGCGGCTGGAAGACCCCAGGAATAGCCAGGCCGAGAGCACCACAGCTCACAGGAAGGCCAGACGTAAGCGTCCTTCTCCTTCTGAAGTCTCACCTGACCACCTTCGGGTTTCAGCATATATATACACACTCCACAAAGGGGAGTTAATTCTCAAACATTCTGGAAATTGCACTTGCGCAGTTGAGGAACAGCCGTCGGTTGCCAGCTGGGTCAATCGAGAGCTCCCCCCAAGAAGCGCAGTGCCTCCCTTCTCTAAAAACACGCTCCACAGAGAACAGTAGTAAGCCATAACAACGTTAGCTTTCCCAGCAGAAATGGCCTTGACCGCATACCAGGTTTAGAAAGCATGTTTGTCTCAGCACTGTGAATCTAGCACTCAGCAAAATGTGTGCAGCGTTTCACTGTGGTATGAAGTAAATATCCAACATGGCTCCGAGCGCTCCCAGAATGCATTGCGCACCCACGCCATTTTGGATCAAGCATAAATCAAGCATAACAACAGTGGATCCCTTGCCTGATTCCACTAGGGCTCTATACATGGCCGAGATCAGCCCCCTCCACTCCGTCCTGGTGTCTAGAAATCTCTCAAAAGGGGTGAGGTCCCTCTGGATCTGTTCCCTCCAGCCCTCCCTTGTCAGTGCCCCCTTGAGTTGGAGATAGAGAAAAACCGGGAGTCAGTCAATGCTCGAAGACCCTTCAAGTTCTTGAATGGTAAAAAATATCCCCTCCCTCCAGAGCTGTCCGACCCTCTCCAGTCCTGCCTCAAACCAGGGTTGAAATCTTTCAGAGTTTCTTATGGCATCTCTCACTCCCGGTATCCAGATATGTCCCAGATATGATGGCCATGTTGTGACCCCTACCATTTCCGTACACTTTTTCCATACAAACCAGACTGTCCCCAGGATTGGGTGTTCAAGAATCGTGGTATCTTATTTTTCGGGACTCATAGCCATTCCCCGACAGAAGCCGGACGCATGTATGTGTTGTCTAGTGCGGCCTATCAGAGATCTCGCTGTGCTCTAAGGTGGGGTATCAGGACTCTAAGTTGCGCGTCTTTGTAATAAAGCTTCAGGTCAGGTAGGCCCATGCCTCCTATCTCCCTAAGAAGGCCAAGGGTCCCCGCGGGGATACTGGTGTTTTTTCCCTTGCCACAGAAATTTCAGCATGGTGCCCCTAGCATCCATCCCTAAAGAATGGGTGCGGGATCTGGATGGGTAGCATCTGTAACAGGTAGAGGATTTTTGGGAGGAAGACCATTTCGAGGGTGTTAAGGCATCTCAGCCAGGAGACCGTGAGCTTGCTCCATTTTTCCAGGTCTTTTTTCAGTTTGCCCATCAGTGGGGTGAAATTTGCCTCGAGTAGCTCTCCAAGAACCCTAATTACATTGATCCCCAGGTACCTGAGGGGCCCCAGGCTGACCTCCACAGCCAGGGGCGTGAATCTGACTATGTTCCGGTCTGCAGTCTTGTTCAGAGGGAGGAGTACTGACTTGGACCAATTAATCTTAAATCCTGACATGGCGTCGTATTGCTTGATCAGTTGGATCGCCATAGGTACTGAGACCAGGGGGTTCACCACGTGTAACAACATGTCATCCACATATAAAGCTACCTTGTACTCCTGCCCCTCCAGGCAGAGTCCCTCTACTCCGGGTTCCACTCTGATCCACTGTGCTAATGGTTCTAGGGAGAGTGCGAAGAGGATCTGAGAAAAGGGGCACCCTGGCTCAGTTCATCTCCTCAGCCCAAACCAACGCAAGAGTGCCCACCATTAACCGTGACACATGCCCTTGGTGAGGAAACACTGCCATTATCCTCATAAGAGCCTGTCCCCCATACCACATTTAACAAGGACCGCTTTCAGGAAATCCCACTCTACCCTGTAAAAGGCCTTTTCGGCATCCACTGAAAGAAAGGCAGGGTCCCCTGGTGCCCCAGCTGCCTCATGTAGTAATTGCAGGGATGTCCTCATCATGTCTGCCCCCAGCCAGCCTTTGATGAAATGCACCTTATCATTGTGTATTAAACACGGCATGTGCTCCTCCAGCCTGGCCATGAGAACCCTAGCAAATATTTTGACATCAATATTAAGAAGGGAGATAAGACCCACAGGTCTTGGGATCTCTCCCCTCTTTAGGTATTACATTGATGAGAGCCTGTGAGAATAGGTCGGGGCAACCCCTGTTTCTAGTATGTTGTTGAAGAGTTCTATCATGAAGGCAGAAGGACTTCCAAGAATCATTTGTAAAAGCCTGCTGAGACCCCATCTTCACCCAGCGCCTTACCCAGGGGCATTTGCACCACCGCCCTCCTGATCTCCTCCCCTGTTATGGGGGCCTCCAGTACCCCAGACTCCACTGTGGTTAGTGTGGGCAGTTGGATATCTGCCAGATATGTGTCAATTCTCCCTTTCTCCTGTGTAGACTCTGACTTATACAGAGTCTCATAAAAAGAGGCAAAAATCTCTAGCCTCTTCTGGTGATGACACAGGCACCTTATCATTCCCAATGACATTCGGAGACCCTGCTCTCCGCCCGTTGTCCTCTTAACCTAGCCGCCAGCAGTGCGTCCACTTGTCCCCCTTCTCATAGAAAGTTTGCTTGAGGAATTGCAAATTCCGAATTATTTTCCTTTCCTCAAGTAGTCTCAACTCTTCCCTCTTACCCTTTGCCTCCCCAAGATGTTCTTCATTACCCTCACTGTTGACTGTGCCTGTTTGTCTAGTATGAGAATCTCCTCCCGCAACCCCCTTTAAATGATGGTACGCTCCCTCTTTTTTCGTGCCCCCTCACTAATCAATATTCCACGCCAGGTGGCTGTTACGCTCACCCTCTGCGGGGGACATTGGGGAAGGTTGGAGCCATCCCTGGACTTGGCTCCCCTGGATCGGTTCTCTCCCCCAGCTGCTGCAATGTTGACTGCTCCGGTTGCTTGCACTGCCTCTGAGGGAATACGAGAGGCAATGAGAATGGTGTGGTGGTATCACAATTCCCCCCGAACCCTTCGTTCCAAAACGAGATGAGCAAGCGTTTGCCCATGTACGCTCACCTGATTTCTTGTAAGGATGAGCTCTCCATCCTGCTTCTCATTAGCAGGGTCGTCTTGGATGGACCTAGTTCTTCACTGGTCCGTAGATGTTGCAGCCCAGACTGGCTGCAACCGACCACTTGGAAAGTAAAAGTCTTTTAACAATGATTATTGTCCGTGTTCTAATGCAATGTCGTTTTTGCCATGATTATAGTTTGTAATTATTGCAATGTCTTTTTGCCGTGATTATAGTTTGTAATTCTTGCAATGTCTTTTCTCTCCCCTATAGGTGTGAAGATGACTGCACAGTGTTTAGAGCGAGCCCTGATGAAGCCCAAGAGAATGGCGAAGCTCTGAAGTAGGTGGTAAGTTGGCTTTACAGCTAGAACGCAAGACTCAGGTATTGTGTGGCCAAGCGTAAGTTTATTTATGCAGTTTCTAACGTTGTGTGTTCTTTTCTCTTGCAGGGATGGCCTGGTGACGTCAAGCAGGAAGCGGCTGTTCAAAGGCCTGTCTGCGGTTGCACGATGGAAGACTCCGTGAAGAGGATGGATGGAAGAAGCTCCCACATAGCTAAATGTCCGGAACAGGTAAGGATGTGCTCCAACTCCGATGACTATGGAACCAGGTAAAATGCGATGCGCTGCAGGCGATGGTGTAGCTGGAGCCAGGTAAGATGCACATTCAGCGATGGTGTAGCTGGAACCAGGTAATGCACTTTCAGCGATGGTGTATCCAGACCCAGGTAAGATGCTCTTTCAGCAATGGTGTAGCTGGAGCTGGGTAAGGCATGCTTTGAGGTGATGAGCTCAAAAACAGGTAAGGATTCTGCAGGCAGCGGTAAGTGTTACGCTGCAGAAAGCAGACTAATGTGAAGCGCCAGGATGCGGGCGGGTTGGCCTTAAATGGGCTGGCCCCAGCCCCTCCCTTTGGCCCCGCCTTGTTGCCCCACCTTGCCACTCCCAGAGGTTCTTGCACGTGCTCCCCAATGTTCTCCTATGGCCACGCCCTGCCTGGATGCACGTGCCTTAGGAATAAAGTGTGCCAAGCCCACTTTGCATGAGACCCTGTAGGTGGTAGAAACATGGGCACTTGTCCAGTGGCCATGACATCGGCCTTCTCCGCTTCCCAGACAAATCTGTTTGCTACCTCCCCCGTATTGTTTCTGGTAAATAATTCCTTTATCTCTATTTGCATTACCTCCCGGAACACTGGGTCTTTTATCAAGGATTCATTGCATTGCCTTCTCGCGCCCCTGGGATTCATTCCCAACCAGCACAGGTTCAAGGTAACCAGGTTGTGATCAGTCCAAGAGATAGGGGGATCGCTGACCCCTGGGCGATGTCCCACAGATCTCTCGAGATATAGAGGTAGTCTATCCTCGTGAAAGTCCTGTGGGGGGGTGAAAAGCATGTGTAGCTCCTACCCTGCGGATGGAAATGACGCTATATATCTCAGATCATGCGGTTCTAGTGTCTGCCCAATCTCCCCGGGGCCCTGCCTCGTGAGCCCCTGTACCCTGTTCTGCGTAGTCTGCCTGTCCATTTCCACATCGGCCCATGTGTTAAAGTGACCTCCCAGAAGCAGGTGTACTGCGCTCTCGTTAAGAATCTTGGGGAGTGAACCCTTCATGAATCGCAGTTGTCCGTGGTTAGGTGTGTAAATCATGGCGGATGTAAAGTTCAGCTTTCAGATGCTTCCTGTGACCAAAAGGGCCCGCCCATCTACATCTGAACAAACCTTTGAGACCACCATTCTGAGTGTCTTGCGTACCAGGATACCCACTCTCGCTTTTGTGCAGGGGCCAGAGCCCTCGATTTTGTGTCCTACTTTACCATTCAGAATTCTCTGCTTTTCCCCCTTCATGAACTTTGCCTCCTGCAGAAAGAGGATATCAAGCCCCAACCTGTGGAATTCCCTCACTACCAACAATCTCTTTGTCTGGGAATTGAGACCCTTTACATTCAGGGTACCAACCCTCAGGAAGCCCATTTGCTGCCCATCAACAGGCTCTGTCGTCATGATCTCTCTTTGAGCTGCCACTGTCTTCCCTCAATGCCTATCTCCTGCGAGCCGGAGGGAGACTCTGCGTCCCCCAAGAGTTTGTTCTTGGCTACATTAATTTCCACATCCTTTTTTGTCAGCATTGAATCCTCCTCTTTCCCTGCCATGGTCTCCCTGTGGTCCTCTGTCCTTGGGTCCACCCTCGGGGTATAGTTATAGACTGCAAGCCTCAATGTCTAGTCCATGCGATGACGTCACCCGCGAGGTGCACTTGTATGGGGTGCCTAGGATGAGGATAGGTCCCTGGGGCCGTGCAGGACAGTCCAAGGTATGAAGGCCCCTGCACTCCCAAGCTTATTCTGTGTGACCTGCACAGGTAAGGAGACACTCTATCCACTGGTGGGTTGCGGCTGGCCCGTTGGGCCTCTCTCTTCTGGAGGTGGGCACATGCCCCGGTGTCGGGTGCCCGCTCCACCTTGGGCCTTTGTACTCTCCCCTTGGTTGGCGCTCATGGGGGGCTTCCCCTGTGCAGCAGATGGTATGGGAGGGCTATCCGGTCCCCTTCTTCCAGAGTGCCAGGAGCCCGCTCTGCCCTTATGTTGCTCCGGCCCTGCAGGGTCAATCTAGTGCGTTCCTCTAAGTGCCTTCCATTTTGCTGTGTGGTGTGGGGCTCCCCACTGTCAACTGTATCCAGGGGGTGGGCATACACCCCAGTGCTGGGGGCTCACACCTCAGTGTGTTCAGGTGCACTCCAAGTCCCAGGAGTCCAGGGCCTCTGGCCTGTGCTGTCAGCTGCCCCTCTCCAGGGGGTGGGGCCATGGGCAGGCCCTGCTGGGCCACTTACTGTTCTGCTTGTGGGTGCTGTGGGGCCTCAGAAACAACCTCTAGACCTCCAGTGTAGCAGGAGGGGAGTGCTTTCTCTGTTCCTGCTTTATGGGGGAGGGTCCATCAGCCTCAACTCACAGGATAACCGGGGGGCACGAGGGAGAATAAGTCAGGTCCCCATGGTGGGGGTCACCCACCTGCTGCTTGTGGTGTCCTCAGCGTGGGGGACTCTCCTCTGGGCTCTGCAGGGCCTCCTGTGTTGCTCCTCCTCAGCTCTGGGTTGTATACACTGGCCACCGCAGGTGGGGAAAGTTACTTTCACTTTCCCGCTGTCAGCGCAGCCTGCCAGAGCTCATCTCATTCGGCACTGATCATGCTCGTTATTGAAACCCATTGGGCTGGGGGCTCTCCCACTGCTTCTTCACAGTGTTATTTCCCACTAAGTTATTTCCCCACGAAGGGGGGGTCAGAAGTGGGTGCTCAGGTCAGTTTCTGGACCTGACAGACCACGAGCACACGGCTAGCCAACCCTGTTCCATGTGCCCACTGGTGGCCAGCTGTATGGGTGCTGTTTTAAGCCAGAGGGATGACAGACTATATTATAGCATTTGCCTTGCAAGTATTAAGAGAAGCAGAACGTAACGATTCTACAATAGAAAACAAGTTATTGCCAATAGTGTGGTCAGGGGAGAGGTTTAGGCAGTGTTTGTGGGGTAGACAATTTGATCTGCAATCTGATCAATAAACCCTTAAAGAAATATCGGTTGGACAAGGCCATCTTCAGCATAAGGAAATCATCCCTTAGCCTTCAACATATGAGACCTTGAATATGTTCCAAGGATGTAGAAAAAAACAGTAGACTCTCTCCCTCAAACCTTACCCAGAATGTGGAAACTAAGGAAGAGAACAAAGAAGATGACCAGGTATTAGCTACTGAGCAAAATACAGTTTTAAAGGAAGAGTAGGGCAAAGCGATTTAGGATGACAAGTCTTTAAGTGGAGTGAAAAAGGTTATGGAGAAGAAGAAGAAGAATAGTAAACAACTGTTACCAAAACTGAACTATGTATTTATTTTATTGTGCATTTGTAAGGTGCTCATACATCAAGTAAATTGTGTTTCAAAGCACACACAGGGCAACAGGGAGGGAACATGGGAATGAAATGAAAAATAACAATGAAAGGTAGCGGTGGTCCTTCTAGGCCTTGTGAGCATTCCGAACGTGCATGTGCACAGAGAGAGCGAAGGGATGAGGGAGCGGGGTCGGTGGGGGGTAAGTACTAGGAGTATCCCGGAAGGAAGTGCTAGGGAGTAAGCAGCTGTTAAGTGGCTTGGTGGAAGTGGTCAACTGCCAACAGAAAAGTAAGTGCAGGCCTGTGATAGCCAATAAATAAGTGCAGGCCTGTTATAGCACAGGCCAGTGGGTGCCTAGGCAAGTGCTGAGAGCAGGCAGAGGTTGAATGCGATTGGGTGTTGGAGGCCAGGACCGAGGTGGTCACCTAAGGGCCCTGGTCACCAATCTCAGCAACTGTGGGGTTCAGCTGAGGAGGGGGGAGGGAAGGAGGAGGTCAAAAGGAAGGTCTTGAGGACTTTCTGAATTTTAGGAGATGTGTCTCAAGATGAAGAGGAAGGGGGAGGCTGTTCCATAGGAGGGAGCCAGCCAAGGGAAAAAAAATAGGCCACCAGCTCGCTTTTTAGCAAAGCACTAAGCCACACAGAGTTGGTGCCGGAGGAACGTAAAGATCTGGAGGGAGAGTATTTAGTGAGACCCAGTTGTAGATAGCGTGGTCCCAAGCCCCAAACAGTTTTATGGATGATGCTGAGGGATTTGAATTTGATCCTTGCAGAATCTGGGAGCCAATGGAGAGATTTTAGGGCTGGAGAGATGAGCTCCCTGGGCCTGAGGCCAAGGATTGCAGCCCTATAGACATTGAGCTTCTAGGGGAAAGTGAGGAAAGGAAGGATTCCGTTGAGGAGGTGGAGTTGAAAGTGGGCCTTCTTGGCAAGGTCCTGAATGTGAGGAAGGAAGGAAAGAGAGTAGTCGAAGATGACTCTGAATTTTCTGGCTTCAGTTGATGTAGAAGGGGGAGCGCCTGTGGAGGGTGGCCAGAGTGAAGGGAAGAAAGAAGGAGCAGGAGTCCCAATGGGAAAGATCATAGTTTTACTGGCATTGAGGCAGAGGCCATTGGAGGCACGCCAGGACTGGATATCATATAGGCATTTAGGAATGATGGAGGAAGTAAGGAGAGGATCAGAGGAAAGTTTGACTAAGATGTGTGTGTCATCTGCACAACACTGGAAGTTACGGGAGAAGGTTGAAATTGGGTGTTTGAGCAGAGCAAGATAGATGTTAAAGAGCCAGGTGGAAAGGTTGGAGTCCTGGTGGATGCTGCAGTTGGAGATAGAGGTGGGGAGGAGAAAGAGCTCAAAATAACCTGGCAGAGACATTCATTGAGGAAAGAGGTCAGCCATTCCAGTGCCCACTACGAGATAACTAGGGTATTGTGGAGCCGTTATGTGAGGATAGAGTGGTTGACCGTGTCTCAACCTGAAGCCAGCTCCTGTCAAATGCAGAGTAGAGTTCAAGTACAATGAGAACAGCTGGAGACTTTAGGAAACTACACACAGTAAGGAAAATAAAAAATAAATGTAACAAGCTGGGAATACAATCTGGTAATACCCAAAACATTGTTCTAAGTGACTAATGCAAAAGCTCTTCTGTTCTTACCAGTTCTTAATTTGTACTACTACTAAGTGCCATGTCAGAAATATTTTCTAGCCCACACGTGACAAATCAGGGCGGGCAGTTCCATGCCCACTGTTGCCACCACCCACAACTGCTCCCCATCAGTGTCAACATATAGGGAGGTTAAAGTTGCAACTCCTACAAGGTCATTGCTTGATGGATGCACTGACCATGGCGGATCTGTGATGTACAACTACCAATCAACACAACATAAAATATCACACATGTTGCGTCTTGCTATGAGACAAATGTTTAAGTGTGTCTTTAAACTCATTCATCGTTAACATTGTGCTCTGATTCTTAACGTGCTTCTTAAGTGACTAACAGTTAAAATAAAAAAGTTGTCAAACAGCACATCATAATCAAAATGAGTCAGAGACTATAAGTGCTGGGGCTCAGAAATAAGTGCCAGGGCTGAGCCCTGGCAAACACCCCCACAAATGAAGCACTGTCTCTTACTTAGTCTAGACGAGCCTCATTCTTCCCTCTAAGAGTCAAGCACAACCCACAGAATATCAGGAAGTACCAATTGGCCTTTAACATAGTGCCTGGGCCTCCCATGAAATTCCAGAGCCCTATTTTGCCTATGAAATCTTTTAAAAATGATCAGCTGTTGTGGTAGTACTATCGAAGGTGGGGTTGCATGCCAAACTCATGTACTACTCCGAGTACAATTTTGGGCAAGCCCAACACATCCTGAATATGTTATTTTTCACCGACCCACACGTTCTGTCAGCAAAAGGTTCATCCTGTCTTGATGGATATGTGCAATATGTGAGATAGCTCGGATTTTGTATTGGATGTATCTCCTTGATCCTTTTGCTAACGGATCAAAGGAGGTATGCAATTATCCAGTTACATCAACAGTGCAACAAAGCACCCTATGCTGGTGTTAATAATAAAAACATTTTTACTCCTTCCAGGGTTCATAAATTGAAAGCATCAACACTATTTTGCAAGATGCACATCAAAATAAGTAGCATGCACTAATACAGATTTGTTCTTCTTCAGCTCAGATATGCACATCAATTCCAACCACACCTTTTATTTCATAAATACGCTTGTTTATGAGCATCATGCATGTTATGTCCCAGAGGGGTACACTGATGTATTTGTAGTAATATTACCTTTCAGCTCTTTTCCAATTTCCTTCTCCCTATTGCCACTTCTGGCTTTTTTATCTAGCCATTGCATACCAAGATCCTTTAGCATATCCGCTTTGCTTGTTTGGGACCCCTTGAAATATACTGCTACAGTGGGGTTCACATCTTGTTTCCTCATAACTATCAAATGCCCCATCATTTAAATTAGCTGATGGGTTCTATTACAGACCTATTCTCAGCCAATCAGAATGATTGGCGTGCAATCTGTAATTTTTGGTATAAACTCCATTCCAAACATTTTCATGTGTGCAACAGCTGACATGCAGCACAAAATCAGTTGCCATAAGCAGTGTAAAAATTGGAGCGGTGCATGTGCAGTTCAGTTACCCAAACTTACAATCTGCAATGAAAAACAAAATGTACAAAGTGTATTGGTACCAGTTCCATGTTCATTCAAATAACAATACAAATTATGTGAGTCTACTCATTCTTTCAACATAAAAAAATACTTTGCTGTTTAGGTCATATTCACATATCCCTCAGTCAATAAGGCTTAATTAAAATAATAAAGTGTCTCTTCCCATTTATGTATATATATATGTATATATATATAATGCTGTTCATTGATAGTATATCAAGCACTGGGTACTGTATGGTTACAATGTATTAACTAATTACTGGGGCCCTCAAGTGTTCCTGTACTGTATTGATGTAATGTAATACAATTTTACATGCTGGTGCACACTCAACACACTCAACAAGCACCACACTATAAAAGCCAATGCTTGCAGTATTTAACCACATGTAGTCAGTCACAAATTATAATCGATTGGCACCAGTCGCTGGTGTCAGTTTACAATAGGTTGTAGTAGTATGGTAGGGGTTATCTCATATGCCGAAAGCAAGACAGGATGAGGTTTTGAAACATATCTCGATATGGTAAGGCCCCCAGTGTCACATAATTTATGTCAGGTTTAGAGTTTCTAACCTGCACCTGGCGTGTGTTACCAAGATGTGGTCCCCAAATGGTAATGGCTCCTGCCCAGTGTGCCGGATAGCAGAGGAGTCGTTGATATACTTTTCGTTTTTTCTGCAAAGGCTATTGTGCGGCCCGGCGCAGATTATAGTCCCATTTTTGAATGCTAATGGAATAACAACAATAGATGAGGCACTGAGGTTTCTCAAAAAATGTGATGAGAGTAAGTTGTTTTTTGTGTATGCACATTCCTCACTCTTGTGTGGTGGATTACAGCCCAAAAAAATCAAAGACAGCACATAAATGCCATTAAATTTATCTGTGAACGTAGCTGAATGAATTGCACTAATAGAGCTAATGGGTATTGTTTCCTGGAATTTGTAATGTAGCTCTGTTTTAATGTTATATTGTATATGTTGACTGATTCTCCTGTCTATGTATTCTGTAAGACTGATATGGCAAGATGACTATGTTGAATAAAAGCCTACTAAACTGTATAGGTTGTCAATTGTTAAGGGCCCAATTCATTTTCAAGTGTAGTCATGTTTATAACACTTTACAATGTTTCCTCCAAAAAAGCACCCTTTTGGTCAGTGAGTTTACTGTAGCCTGAGATGAATCCTACATGGTAACTTAGCAAACATACTTCAAGATATTTATAGTTGCAACATTGTGTTATGAGATCTTGGCTTTTGATCTTGTAGCCCTTCCCTTGCGCCTGAAGTAGTAAAGTAGTAAAGAAAATGCAGCTACAGTCACATATATGTGGACTTGTGCACTCCTTCCATGTATGTTTGGGTAAGTTGCTTTGATTGATTTGACCTTTGAACAGATCACTGTTTGTATTATTCTATGTCAAAAAATGTAGGGGTCCAAAAAATAATAGTACAAAGGGCTTTTTTAATGTTTTCAGAATCAGAGTACAAAAGAAGCCAGTGCATGCTTGAACCTAGCTTGAGCCAAATGCAGGATGTCTCCATGTGTCAGGAATAAGGGCTGGACCCGCAGAGGAGTGACAAGGTTTGCTTATTAGGGTGGAGCACGCGCATGCATGTGTGGCTTATTGTTTCCCTTGGGTGCGGCAGGAGCTGGACGCTGTACGAATCGCACTGAAGAATGGAGGTCTGACCTTTTTTCTGCACGAGATTGCTGCATGCGAGGACGGAACGGACGGGCAGAATGGCTGTTGGTTCACTGCACTCTCTTCATACTCCGAGTGGTCCTGCGGGGCCGCTCAGAGCTAAAATAAGTACCGGGCACATTGCGTTGAGTGTGTTTAAGGTGGTTACGGGGAAAGACTGTGCTTACGGAAACCGCTTATATTCTCAAAGAAACGCACGGGGTGTTCCTATTTCTCTACGCTTGTGATAACACTGTGTCCATGACAAAATCTGTTGAGTGCAGTTAACTCAGCAGGACTGGGGGAGCCAAATATGTTACAGGACATGCTGTAGGAGTGTTTGAACTGTTTGTGCTAAACGCTATAATTGTGTACCATAACCATGTATGTTAAGTTTTGTTTTCACTTGCACATTGGGCCATGAGTTTTGTCCTTCATAGATGGAATGTAATTCCATTGTTTTCCGTGTTCATACTGCTTGCTTCATGTATTGTTCCATGCTGCATGTTCATACGTACTAAGGTGTGTGTTTCGTGAATTTTGTATGTGATCTAGGACAGGGTAGGTGCTGCAGGAGGTGGTATGAAAACCTCATATGAATCATTAGTCATGTGGTAGATAGGGTGGGCTTTTTCCTGTTCTTCCCCAGTTCCTACCCAACTTAGGAGTTCCTAACCCTCTATCCGGTGTTCCTAACTTACCCAACTCCATCCACAACTTCTCCCTAACTCCTCTTCCCCCCATTGGCTGCCACGTGGTGTCCTGTGTGTTAATATCAGGCGCCTGTGCCAACCACAGTGGAAGGGTTGAATTCCTTCAGCTTCTGTGGTTTGGGGGGAGAGTGTCGATTTCTCTCCTCCATTATTGTATGTGTTATTGACACCATGTCACATAACGGACCCCAATTTGGTAACTGGAATCCCATGTGATCCCTATTCTGATTCTCAGGAAAGCATACCTCCCCTAAAGTGTGACGTGTCATGAATCACTGTGTCTGTCCCGTCCCTGGGCAAAGACTAACATCATAACTGCAAAGTCTGATTCCTCTCAGCCAATCACATTACTAAATGGCTCTTACTGTGGTAAATCCTTAATCATGGCTCTGGTGTGACTATGGTACATTTGTGGTCCGTGTTCATAGGAAAACATAATATACTGTTAGATTCAACTGTACCCCCATGTCTGCTTTCCAACACAAACTCATGTTGGCATTTATTTTCTATCACTGCCTGTTCAGTTTAATCTAAGCAATGCAATTTTAATCAGTTGCTGTGTCACTTATCATTTCGCATATCACATCATGCCACGTATCATTGTGTTATGGTATATTTTCTTCATGTTAATATTCATTGCTTATTTGTGTGCTTGTTTTTTTTGTATATGTGTGAGGAATTCGACCATCCGTATGGTGGATGTGTGCTTGCCTGGGCTTTTTTGAAATTTTAAATGAAATTGAATGAAGACCAGCATCCGGAAAATGTGTGAGGCCAGTCTGCACACATTTTTCTATGCTCACTGCATCACATACGCATAGAGGCCCTCCTGGTTATATTTAGATGGGATATGACAGGAGGAGTATACAGTGCCTCTCCAGAAGGAGAGGACTAAGCCTTCCACCTGCCATGGGCAGCCTAACGAACTAACAAACGTTCCATGGAGCCGCTATGTCCTTTTGTTGGGCCCTGCAGCTGGTGGCAGTGATTTACATACCAATCAGAGGGTAATTCAAACAGGCCCACACAGGGCCTGGCTGCAGAGGCTCACAAAGGAGACAGGAAACCCCAACAACCTTTCATATGCAATTGTCTCAACCTGAAGCCAGCTCCTGCCCTCATTATCAATTGATAGTGAACTGTCATGTCTTGGACTGCATGTTTACAGTAGTCCTTCCCACAGGGTGACCCCATTCATACGATAGGAGAATGTGGTTTGCAGGAGCCAGAGAATTTGATCTTGCTGCAGCTTCAAGGGAGACCTGCTGCTTTAATCAGTGACCACAGAGAGCTCCATTAACCAGAGAGATCTTTTTAGTCACAAGAGACAGGAGGATCTGTTGGACTTAGTATTACAGGTTTTCCCCCCTTCACCTTTTCTGTTGCAAAGCGCTCTGGTTATGACCTCACTCAAACAGGAGATTGTGGCTGGGGACTCAGGATTGGCTCATTAAGGTAGACTTAGCCTGCACCAATCCCTGTGGTCCATTTGGCTTTAAAAGAGGGGCGAGCCCTTGGTTTGTAAAATCATCTGAAGACTTTGCAAGGACTAGCAAGAAGAACTCCTCATTGGACCCTGGCTGAAGGTACAGTCTGCCTTACATCTTCCACCAGTGAAGAAAGGCCAGGACCTCCAAAGAGGGATGCAAGATCCCTCCCCTAAACATCTTCCAGGAAACAGAGAGTGATAATGAATTCCAGAACTGGTACACAGCCAGCACACAGCATGCCCTGATAGGCGCTGTAGCAAGCTTTTTATGTAGTAAGTGCCAGAAGGTCTCTGAACCCGAAACCAAGGACAATGCAGCTGCCTGCAACAGACTCCTCAGCTTTGGGATTAAAGGATGACACAAGCACAGTGAAGAAGCTGGGAGAAGGGCCTGAACGAACATCTACTGACATTTGCCGTAAAAGGACATTTTTGAGCCAGTCGAGTTCCTCAAGCTTTAAAGGACTGCAACACTGACTGTTGTTATTCTGGACTCACTTAAAGACATACGAGATGCCTTGACCAGTGCTTCAGAACTGCCGACCAGCAATGAGACAATGATTCCTGAGCGGCCATCTAGGCCAGCCTGCAGCCATTCATCCAGCTTCACTCAGCGAACCGTCTTGCCGCCTGATAACCACAGCTGACTCCCGCCTTGAACTCTGCACAGAAGCCCAAAAAGCTCACTTGAGCCAACTGGAATTTGTCGAGCACCAAGTACACCTAGAGCACAAGAAACATTGTTGTTCTGTCCCCCTGTCCTTCCTGGAAGGCCCCTTGAGACATTTTAAGACCCATTGCTCCCTTTGTGCTGAAGACAAGTAACCTTGAACTGTTGTAATTATTTACCATACCGATTACCCTTCTGTCAGTATCCAGAGTGCATCCCTTTTCCTTCTTTGAAACTGTATGTCCTCTGCATTCCTTTGCTGGATGGGTTGTATTCAATAGTTTTGTTAGAACTGTCTGTTGTGATAGTAATGAAGTAGATATTTGTATACAACCTTGACTGGACAGTCCCTTTTATCATTGGGTAATAATTTAATTTTCACTGTGTTGCAACTAACCAATGATCCACAACCTTTCAGAGATAGGCCTGCCTTTACATCATGGATACCAAAATTGGACAATGAGGTTTATAATTTGCGTTTGTTTTCAATCTGTTCAGATCCCCTCTGGTGTACTAGAGGTGTGGGGCTGATTGATGGTTTAGAAACCGATATTCGTCCCTGGACCACCGGTGCCCCGAATGTTGATTCATCACAATATGTATTGAATAGACATTGGGCCACATTACAAGGTTGGCGGTAAGAAATCATCATTACCGGCATGCCGGTGCTACCATGTCCGTGTAGCATTGCTGCCGGAATCTAGGCCATATTCTGAGTCAGCGTGCACGTGCATACTGGCATGCCGGTAAGGGCCACGAACACCCCGATCGTGGCATCATGTAATGCGCAAACACCATCACCGGCATCGCTGATACCGCTAAGACCGGCACCAATCACACCGGCACCGATGACACCGGCACCGCTAATACCAGTACTGCTAATACTGGAACCAGAAGTAACGTCATTGCGCCAGAACATGATTTGCACCAGCAGCCATCTTGAAAAACATAATCCGTTGCAATCCTCTGCATACAGGACAGGGATCTGAGAACTCTATACACTGCCAGCTAGACCATGTCGAAGGCCACCTGAACTGGTAGCCTCGCCTGCGCAAGCCCCGCTTTAGCGACGAGGAACTAAACATGCTTGCTGACAGCCTTGTCGAGCATACCGATGTTGTTTTTTGCTCCGACCTGCGGCGTGCAGTGCAAATCAAGAAGAAGAACATCTGGGAGGAGGTGGCCCAGAAGGTCTCTGCATTGGGGACAACCCCACGCAGTGTGAAAGACTGTCGCAAGAAATGGGATGATCTGCGGCTGCGTGTACGTACCATCTTATCCACCAACCGCAGCCAGGCAACAGGTGGTGGATCCTCCTCACCCATCAAGTTGGCACGGTGGGAGGAGACCTGTAGCTCTGTGATCGACATGGAGGCTATAGAGGGAGTCAGGCATGCAGAGACAGGAGTCCCATCATCAGCCAATAACCGTGAGTGACCCTTTGCGCAATACAAAAGACACCCCACACACCTAATGTCTCAAGAATAATGGTGTATCCCAGATGCCAAGTAGATGAAAGCAAATGCATGGCCCATCACCCCCACCTGAGGTCAGCTCTAAAAGTAATGCCACATCTCTGCCACAAAAACACACAATAAACCCCAATTCCACAAACCACATGAGCCCACAATTGTACACACAAACAACATATGCATGCACACACACATCACTGTCGAGATGCTAGCCTTACCACTATCCCATTTCAATGCATGGTGCACACATCTCCACTACCGATTACATACTGGAGACACAACCAAACAGCACATGCCACACAGCCGCTGATCCATGGCTACAGCACGCAAGGCACGACACACCTGTAGGCCACCCAACAGACACCATGGACATCATGGCTGCACCAGAAGGATGCCAAAACAAGAACCCCACAACTCCTGCAAGTACCATGGCCACCACTCCAATATGCACATAACAATGCACATGACTGAAATTGTACCAACATCGATGTATGCAGGATGTAAGTTCACCCATTACTCATGCCCTGCCTCTCCATCCCCCACAGGCACAGATTCAGACAGCGATGCAGACCACGCCGCCTCTCAGAAGAAAACACCTGCATGCATGGGCAGAAGGCACGATGACACCACCAGGCTTTCGACGTCTAGGGCCGGGCCAAGCAAAACCAGCACTCCAAGACCACAGACCAGTCGCCAACAGGGCGCACAGGCCAGAGAACAGGATGAGCAGGCCGCTGCGACCGATAGTCAGGAGCTCCAGGCCAGAGAAATCGGTGCCATCAAGGCACACATCCAAAAAGACACACCTGCCAAACAGGTCAGACCAAGGGAATCACTAGCCCCAAGCAGACACCTCATGTTGACAAGGATGCATGCACAGCAGCCAGTGATGTTGAGGGGCCGCACTCAACAGTGACAAGTGAAATGGGTGAGGCGGTTGCATCTGCACAGCACAGCGCAGAGGAGTGCGAGGGGCTGGACCATGCATGTCGGAGGACGTGCAGCACACACCAAGCATGCAGAACACCCTACAGTACTCTCTTGGACAAGGAACTGATGGACACAGTACTGGGGAGGAGATGTACCAACAAGTGCTCAGCCCTGTGAGGAGTAACATGCCACCTTCGTGCAACCAACAGGTGGGTCTTCCACACGGGTCCTTGATGGATGGCTGAGCCGTATTTAGGGGATGCAGAGGCCATGCACGACATGGTAAAACAATACTTGGCCAAAGGGGAAGCCACACAGCGGGCAAATCACGAAAACACACAGGCAATTACCTGTGCCGTATACCGCGCGGCCAGGCGGGTGCATGAGGGCATGGCAGCCATGATGCAGGCTGTGAACCAGTTGGCTACCAACATGGCCCAACAACGTCCTGGCACAGCCGAACCACAAGAACCACCATCGACCTGCTCAACACCGGCAAGCTCGACACAGACGGCCCTGTGCGCAGGTCCCTGTGCAGTATGCGCTGGCCGGAGGAACAACCCCCCCATCTAAAAGGGGGAGTCAATAGGCTGGAACACCCGAACCTGTCAGGAGGGAGTCCAGTGGAACTCACAATGAGTGGATGGGGCGTGGGTGTGTGCAGGTTGTGGGGCATGGGCAGTGGGGGACATGGGTTTGTGGGGGTTTTGGGGGGTGGGGGATGTTGGGCGTTGGTGTGTGGGGATTTTGGGAATGGGGCATGGAGGCATGGGTGTATGGGGGTTTTGGGGCATGGGGGGAGCGTGGGTGTGTGGGGGTATTGGGGCATGGGGGTGGGAGTGGGGGGCTAGTATGTACTGTATCGAGGGTGGAGGGCAACATTGAATCATGTACATGGTTTAATTTCATCAAAAAACCTGTTGTGAAAAAAAAAGACATATGACTGGACATTGCTTCTTGAGTGTGTGTCAATTCATTGTTCAACAGTACCCAGTGCCCAGTGTCCCCCAATCCCTGTACCCAGTGTCCCACGTTCCCAGCACCTTCTGTAACCCAGTACATCAAAAATATTGTGCAATCAAAGATTGGCGTACAGGACGTCCCTCACGCACATCGTGATGTGGCCGATGTGCAGCATCTTCGTCATCATCCTCCTCCTCATCCAGTGGTATTTGGTACATATCAGGGGCAGCGGTATGTTGCGCCGGATGCAGATGTTCTGCAGCAATGCACATGCCAATACAATCTTACCCAACTTCTCGGGCCCGTAAATGAGTGCACCACCAGACCTGCTGAGGCAGCGAAGCGGTGCCTTCAATAGGCCAAAAGTCTGCTCAATCATCACACAAGTGCATGTATGTGCACGATTGTAGTCCTCTAGCAACGGCCTCAGGGGATACCCAGCATCACCTGCATGGGAGCAAATGTAATTTTGAATGAGAGTATTTTTGCCATACCCTGTGTGCACTGGCTGTACATTGTTCATGTCCAAATGCAAAAGATTTTCACTGCCAGATTTGGCCATTTCATCAGAGCACTTATCAGGTCGGTGTACTATTTATCGATCCATGGTTGGGGGGGCATGGGTAATGTACACAACTTAGGGACCTTGAAATCCAATAAAGCACTCGCCACTGGAGTCCTCCCTTCCCCCCCCTGAAGAACTCCCTTGTACACCCTCTACTTAAGAAACCCTCTACTGACCCCTCCTGCCTGGCCAACTATCGCCCAATCTCCATCACTCCCTTCCTGGGCAAACTCCTATAAAAGCTGGCCCTCTCCCAGTTTAATCTCCACACTGAAACTGTTGGTTGTCTTTATGACCATCAGTCTGGCTTCAGAGCTGCCAGAAGCACGGAAACTGCTCTCCTGAACATCCGTGAAGACCTGCTCTCCAACCTTGATTCTAAGACCCCCTGTGTCCTCATCTTGCTTGATCTCTCCTCTGCCTTTGAAATGGTCAACCACGCCATCTTGCTCAAATGTCTCAGTGATAACTTGGGTATCACTGATCAGACCCTGACTTTGCTGACCTCTTTCCTCTCTGCCCGACCCTCCCAGGTCCATCTGGGGTCCTTTCTCTCTGCTACCTTTTTCTACACCTGTGGTGTCCGCCAGGGGTGTAACCTCTCTCCCTTGCTCTTCAACCTCTACCTGGCACTTCTTGCCTACCGGATTGCTGCTCTCTGCCCCAACTTTCAGTGCTAGGCGGATGACACTAAGCTCATTTTCAGGCTACCTTCTGCCTCCCCTTCTCCTTCTCTCATCACTGACTGTCTGTCTGCCATCCAGGAGTGGTGTGCTGCCAATGTCCTCTGCATTAATGCCAGTAAGACTGAGATTCTCCTCATTGGCACACCCACTCCCACCTTTCCTGTCACACTCTGGCCGGCCTCCCTTGGCCCTCCTTCTGCTCCCACCTGTTAGGCTAAAAACCTCTGGGTCATCTTTGACTCCTCACTCTCATTCTCTCCTCACATCTCTGACATCTCTAAGAAGTCACACTACCAACTCCACCTCCTCAGAGGTATTCTTCCTTTCCTCTCCTTCCCCCAGAAGCTCACTGTCTCTAGAGCTCTGGTTCTCTCTAGGCTGGACTATTGTAACAGCCTCTTTCTAAATCTGCCTGCCTCTACTCTCCGCCCTCTGCAACTCATCCATAGCAGGACTGTGAGACTTTTCCTTGGCTTCAAGCCCAGGAATCGTATCTCCCCAGGACTGAAATCTCTGCACTGGCTCCCAGTGGCTGCGAGGATTAAGTTCAAACACCTTTGCATTGTCCACAAAGCCTTCTGGGGCCCGGGGCCTCAATATCTTCAACTCTCTCTTCCTAAATATCTTCCTTCTCAAGCTCTTCGCTCATTCGCCTCCAACTCCCTCAGGGTCAGTCGCTTCTCCAAGCAACAAGTTGGTGGTAGATCTCTTTCTGCGGCTGAGGCCTCCTTCTGGAACAGCCTCCCTGCCTCCCTGAAACTTGAGGAGAACCATCTCCGGTCCTGGAAGCATCTCAAAACCTTTCTCTTTTCTTCTTCTTTTTCTCCTCCTCTCCCCTGCTGACCTCCTGGTTGAAACAGCAACTGCACTGGTTACCTGGCCACTCTCTGATCGCGGGCCCAGGTCCCTCTTACACCATTCGCACATGCCTGCACTGCCTGCCCGGCAACCCAGGCACTTGGAGACTGTTCTGTATCCCTACAGTCCAACTACCAGCACTTGACACCCAACGTCTGCACTTCCTTGCACTTGCCACCTGCTGGCAATTATTTTTTACTTTTGTTATTATTCTATTCCCATGTATTACACTGTCCCCTCTCCTCCCCCCCACACTTTTCCCCTTCCCCCAACCCATGCACTTGCGTGATCTGAATGACACCTGGCCTAGTACGATCGTTATCTGTCCTCCCTTTCTTACCCCTACCTTGCCTCGTGGCGCCTTGATACACTTGTGTATAGGCGCGTTATGAATGCCATATCATATCATATCACACAGATGAGGTCAGAAAGTCCATGATGTACTCACATGTGATGGGTGTGTGGCAGAGGAATATTCAGAATGCATGTTGACCACTGTATGATACATTAGCCAGATGTCCAACATGATGCACGTAGGTTTGACAGGGGATTCCCTGAGAGGCATTGTTATTTTGCACTGTCATGGCTGCATGACCTGTGATGTGTGTTGCTGCACTCATGTGAATTCTGCCTTCTGACTGCAGGATGGTGCATTGTGGTACCTGTGGCTCCAGTCTGATGATGAACCATGTGCATGTGCAGGGGTGGGCACTGTGTGTGTAGCTACCATTTACACATTGCTGTGTGGCCATGGCACATCTGCATCCATTCTCAGTCTCATGCATTCTGTTGAATTAATTTGGGTCACAGTGGGATTTGCCACCCAGGACGGTGTCCCCACCCAGCAAAATCCCCCATGACCCAGACTGCAGACAGGTTGCAAATGCTTGTGGTCCCCCCCTACAACAACCTCCATGGCCCACACAGCAGACAGGTTGCAAATGATTGTGGTCCCCCCCTACAACAACCCCCATGGCCCTGTGGTCAGACTTACCCAGCAGCCAGGCACGTTGTGCAGTATGTCATTCCATGTAGCGGGAAGGGTGGAGTTCCCCAGAATCATTGCATCATGTGTGGATCCCGTGTATCTAGCACAGCAATGCGTAATTATCTTGCTTGCATCACACACCATCTGGACGTTGAGGAAGTGGTATAGCTTCCGGTTACGGTGAACCACCTCCACGGCATGCTGGACTACCAGCTCCACATGGATGCAGTCGAGGACACCAATGACGTTTGGCATGCCTGCCAGTGCATAGAATGCAATTTTGGGGGCATTCACCTCCTCTGCAGTCTGTGGCAGGGATAGGTGGGCCCTTGCGTGCTTCAAGAGTGCATCCAGCACCTGGTTCAGCACATGTGAGAAACATGGTTGTGAGATGCCATGCAGCTGACCCACTGTGTGATGGTAGGTGCCTGTGGCCAGGAAGTGGAGCAAAGACACTACCTTCAGCAAAGGAGGGATTGTGGTGCAGATGTTGATCAGGCTGACCAGGTAATCTTGGTTGTGGTCCACTATGGTGGTGATGGTGTCCCTGTGCAGGCGTTACATGGTGTGGATCTGTGCAGGGGTTAAGTCTAATGGACTGGCCCTTATGCGTGGGATTGGTGGCTCCCTGCGGGGTACCACTGCCTGCACTGGTGGTATGTGCTGTCCCAGTCTCAACCTTCTTCTCCTCCTGTGCCTCCTCTGCAATCCATGGTTTACTGCCTGCTCAAGGATTAGCAGTGCAGGCATGTCCTCCAGCTCCTGTATAGCATGCTAGTGGTATCATTTTGGACTTGGAAGGGGTGTGGTGTGCTCCTTTTGTGCTGGGCCAGACTCCATTGCCTCCACCTGTGCTGATTGTGTGCACCTGTGGCAGGTCTGGACAGAGCAGATTGCTGTTAATGGCTGCCCCGCGATGCCGGTGTTACCGGTATCCTGGTAGCCCTTCTTACCGGCACCTGGATGCCGGTAAGTGCATGTCCATGCAACTCGTGATGTGCTCTACTTTTGCGGCATGCCGTTGTTACTGGCACGGCTGCCACATGCCTGCGCCCATTCTGGGTTCGTGCTACCCAGTCACAACAGGTCCCTGGTGATGACGGTAGCACCGGCATCGCGGGTCGTAATACACTGGTCTGGTAAACGATGCCGATATTCCCTTACCGGTATCCTTATTACCGGACTGCGAAACTTGTAATGAGGCCCATTGTTTATATTTCGTCTTTTACATTTCAATCACATTCAGGGTCTTCTAAAACTTGAATCTCCACTTTACTTATGGGCATGGGTAACAGGTTTACTGTATGCACATGATGGATATTGTTTTGTCCTTTTCAACAGCATAACCAGTATGATAAGAAAGCAAATCATGGTGACAATGATTATGGCAATATTTACTGCAGAATCTGTCAATTGAACATTGGTGTGGCATGACATTGTATATCTATCTTTGTGTACAGAGATACTGTTTGATAAACTATGTGAAAGCCATTCTTTTCACTTTATAGTATATGTGCAGCACTGTTTTTTATGTCTTCTATCTTCTGTATTTTTGTTGTAGTTCTAATAAATTGTGAAAAGGAAAAGGCACTATAATTGAACAGTTAAATTTGACCTCAAATGCATGTCTCCACGTCAGTTCTGGAGGCCAATACAAAATACGTTTCTGAGATCAACACAAAGTTTCCAACTGTTAGTAATTCTGCAATTGAATGGAGGCAATGAATATTCTACTTCCATTAAACATCAGGTCTTTCTCGACACCTTCCTTTCAATGGCCAATATCTGTTTGGGCCTTAGTTTGTCCACAGAGTGGAGTTTTGGTGGTTCCTTCAGCAACATAGTCCAGTCAATTCTGGTTCTGATCCATACATTTATCTTCTCTCAGGTGGACTTATAATGAACCAATTAGGATCTTTTGAGATTTGGATCTCACAGACGTATTGATGAACACCCAGTCCATCTGCAACCTGCCTACATGCCAAATACTATTCGACTTGTTGGACCTCATAGCTCCTTGATGGGCCCATAAGTATTGAAGGAACGGTGCACTGTCTCAAATTCGCACTGCCAGATGCAAACCACCCAGAGGTTCTTCCAGGGCCACAGAAAATCTTGTAGTGCAGTATCAACATCCAATGTGTCCTACCAATACTGATGCTCGATGTCATATCAGATTGATATATTAAATTGAATATGTTATTTTTAACTGCGTTTTATTATGTATCCATATGCATATTCAATGAGATCGATTGATGATTGTAACATTGTGAGTTAAACGGGATATGTTGTGAGAGAAAGATGATATGAATGTGTAAATACGAGATTTATAAATGAATATGAATGTGTTAATTGTAAATGTCTTGATAGAACTATATGCAATAAATAAATACATTAGATTGATATTAGCTGGTCCAATCAGGTTACATTGAACTTCCCCAGATGCAATATCTGTCATGATCTCTGCTTCCAAGAGGTCAGGGTTTTCCCAACTCCCTTGGAAGCAGATCCATAACCCAGGTTCCGAGTGCCAACCAGTCCCAATTGGGACCTTTTGGACCCAGTCCTGGCGCCAGTGGCACCAGGCTCATAAATATGCCCAGTCCCAGCGCTGGAAGCGCCGGGCTCATAATGCTTGGGTGGACTTACCTGCAGCAGACCATGCTGCTTACTTGCCTGCCAGTTGAGCCTCTGATCCTCTTCTGTTTGGAACTACTTTTCCTGTTGGGTGGGGCAGGAGCCACTCCCTAGATTCAGAACATTGGAACTCTTCTGGAAAGCAGGAACTCTTTTCTTACCTAGGCGTGGCTGTGGAAGGAGACACCTAAGCACTACAGGAGGCTATTTAAACCACACCCGATGGATGAATCTTGCTTTGCATTATTCTGCATCCTCTGCAGCAGAACGCTCATCGTGTCTTCTGCATCTGATCCTGGGCCTAAGGAAAAAGGCTTACCATCCTGAATCCAGTCTTCAGCAACACCTATAAAGACAAGAAAGAACAGGTTAGCATTACGGTCTTCAGTGTCAGCTCTTCACTTACCTGGTCCATCGGCTGTCACCAACGCCTCACGCTGCATTCCGGCATCTGAAAGACAAAGGCTTACCTACTCTTCGTGCGCTCCGGAGGTCTTCACACTGCATTCCGGCATCTGAAAGACAAAAGCTTACCAGCTCTTCGCACGCTCCGGAGGCCTTCGGCGCTGCATCCCGCATCTGAAAGACAAAACAAGGTGCGTTTAAAGACATTGGGGAACTTTAATACTCACGTGCCATTACTCCTTTCCACATCTAACCCAGTGGGTATTCCGGCACCCTGCAGCCGCTCCGAACTTGTACCTGCAAAATAAAAAGACAGTTAGAGCGCATCGTGAAGCAGGCAACAAGCGCTTACTTACGTGCTTCCAGGCGCTTCTATTCATCACACGGGCTCCATCTTCAACTCACTTCAGCCCGTCATCCGCCATCGCCGGAACCCTGCAAAACAAGAAACATCATTACTAAAGACTTTAAAGACATTAGAATTACTCAAAACTTACCGTTCGTGCAGTAAACGACGGACAGCAGTCCTCTGAAGTCAAGAGGCCTGCTCCCCTTATCCAGTGAAGAAACTGGTTACAGCACCCTGCCCCGAGGCAGATGGAGAGCACGGCGTTCACTTACCTAAGACATCTTACCCTTCGAGTCAGACATACAGTGCACAGAGGTCCAGCCCAAAGAGCCAGCCGTGTGTTACACATCACCTTTGAAGATACGGTATACGCCCAGTCAAGACCGGCGCCTCTACGGGAATCAGGTGAGCGTTACAGAACGCAAAGCCTACCACAAAACTCCCGTCCAGGCGCTATGGAAACCTTGGATACCGACCAGCTAGCCCAGTTACTTGGGGAACTAAGGGCAGAAGTGCATGCAGCCCGTCAGGAAACGAACGCTCTAAGAAGGGAACTGATTATTTCCAAGGAGCGAACAGATGATCTCGCTAGACAATTGCTACAGTCACAAGCCGGACAGACCCCGTTACCCGCATCTGGGGGAAATCTTCCTTCTACATCCTCTATGAATCCAGTGCAGATCAACCTACCTGGGAATGTACCTCTGGCTCCACCCGAACGATTTTCTGGTGACCCAAAGAGGTTTGCAGTATTTATCAATCAGTGCCGGTTGCATTTCTTATGCCGGCCAGCAGCCTTTCCAACTGATCAAGCTAAAGTAGCTTTCGTGCTTTCGTACCTTAGTGGCAATGCGGCAGACTGGTCGATCCCTCTAGTAAATCTAGATGATCCGGTCCTCCATGATTTTCAAGCTTTTCAGCTCCGTATGGAAAAACTGTTCGCAAGACATTCACAGGGGCAGGCCTTGGACAATGAGCTTCTTTCGTTGCGACAAGGTAATCAAGACCTTTTGGCTTATATTGCGTCTTTCAACAGACTGATAGTGGAAACTCAATGGCCTGAGGACAAAAGGATTACGCTGTTTTATAGAGGTCTACGTGGAGAGCTCAAAGATGTGTTAGCCCAAGTAGTGAATCCCCCACAAGATTGTTCGGACTATATAGACTTAGTCGTTCAAATAGATCACAGACTGCAGAACAGGAAGGCCGATCGTTCCAAGTTTGATGCTCGAGTATTTTCCAAACCGCCAACTCCTTCCAAAGGAGTAGACTCCGGGGAACCCATGCAAATAGGGGGTCTGAAAGGTCCTCTAACACAAAAGGAGCGGGAAAGGAGAAAACAGTTGCAATTATGCCTCTATTGCGGAAACTCAGGGCACTTTCTTCGAGACTGTCCGGTGAAACCTGCCAAGAAGGCAGTAGGAGCTGCAGTTACCAAAGTTACAAACTCTGAGCAGGGAAATGACCTCGCCCGACAAGAATAGAGGTCCTCTTGCCGAGCGTGAAAACCAGTTCCGTGACCTCGCATTTCGTGATACCTATGGTCCTCATTAGCCCTGATAATCCGGATCGATTACATGCAATTGAAGCTTACGTCGACAGCGGTGCCATCGGCAGTTATGTGGATCATGAAATGGTTTTGAGGATGAATCTAACTCTTTGTCCCAAGGCTGTAAAGGACGTCATTACTACGGTGGATGGTACGGAGATAGCCTCCGGGCCAGTAACGCATACCACTCAAGAGGTGACGCTAGTAAGTCAAGATGGACACCATGAGAAGATCGTGTTCGATGTGATCAAGGCCCCTCAGTTTCAGATTATTCTAGGAATACCTTGGTTAGAGAAACACAATCCTCTGATCGATTGGCGAGCAAGAACGGTCCAGTTTCCAGAATGTGTCTCTACTTGTCACCCTCCACCTGGTGTTGCACTGGCAGCAATTTCTTCAGAGACTCCCCAGTTACCTCCCGAATACCTAGAATACCAAGATGTTTTCCGGAAGGATCAGGCTAACTCTCTACCTCCTCATAGGTCTTATGACTGCCAGATAGACCTGATACCTGGATCTACTCCTCCTTGTAGTAGAATTTATGCCCTCACCGAGCCTGAGAACCTTCACCTTCGACAATACCTGGATCAATACCTGGCAAATGGGTTTATTCGTCCTTCCAAGTCCCCTGCTTCTTCAGCTTTGTTCTTCGTTCCAAAAAAGGAAGGAGACCTTAGAACTTGTATAGATTATCGCTCCCTGAACCAGATCACCGTTAAGAATAGATATCCGTTACCTTTGATCCCTGAACTCCTGGACCAAGTCAGAAAAGCATGCATATATACAAAGCTGGATCTTAGAGGAGCTTACCACTTGGTACGAGTAAAAGAGGGTGATGAATGGAAGATGGCCTTCCGCACCAAGTATGGGCTATTTGAATATCAGGTCATGCCCTTTGGACTTTGCAATGCCCCGGCCGCCTTTCAATATTTTATGAACGATGTCCTCAGAGAGCTCATAGATGTGTGTGTTGTTGTTTACATTGACGACATCCTCGTTTATTCTTCATCGGAATCTGAACATCGAAAACACGTGAAAATGGTCCTCGAAAGATTGCGTCAACACAAACTTTTCGCTAAGTTGGAAAAATGTGTTTTCAACGTGACTGAAGTTGAATTCTTGGGATTCATATTATCACCTGGCGGAGTGCGTATGGATTCAAAGAAGGTCGATGCAGTTCTCAAATGGCCATCACCATCCTCCGTAAAAGGTGTGCAAAGCATGTTAGGCTTCGCTAACTTTTACCGCAGGTTTATCCCCGAATTCTCTCGAATAGTCCATCCCATCACTGCCTTGTTAAAGAAAAACAAACGTTTTGAATGGTCTACCGAGGCGGAACAAGCTTTCCAGGATTTGAAGACTAAATTTATCTCTGCACCAATCTTAAAACATCCTCGCCCCGAACTCCCCCACATCGTGGAAACTGATGCTTCAAGCCTTGCCATGGGGGCAGTTCTATCACAAAAGGACCCGGTAACCAATCAGTTGCATCCCGTGGCATTTTGGTCCCGCAAATTCTCGCCTCCTGAAATCAATTACACGATTACTGACAAGGAACTTCTGGCTATCAAGTTTGCCTTTAAGGCTTGGCGGCATTATCTGCTGGGGGCCCGACACACCGTTACTGTGATTACGGATCACCGAAACCTGCAATATTTGAAAACCGCAAAAGCCCAATCCTCTAGACAACTCCGTTGGGCATTATTCTTTGCCGAGTTTGACTTCATAATTACCTATCGACCTGGTACAAAGAACGGTAAAGCTGATGCCCTTTCTCGGATGGGAGTGGAAGAACACTTGATCAACCCTAAACCTGTACCAATCATTCCCGAACAAAGAATTCTGGGTGTAATCGCCACAGAATCCATAGAGGAAGTTAAGGATAAAGCCAGGCAACTTGTAACTCCAGCAGACATACAGAATTGGCATCTGCAGGGAAAGGAGTTTGCAGTAAAGGACAACTTATTGTATTTCCAAGAACGATTATACCTACCCAGCACAGATTTACAGAAAAAAGTAATCTCTTGTTATCACGATTCTTTAATGGAAGGACATCCCGGTATGGCCAAGACCTCAGAAAAGATCAAGCACTACTTCTGGTGGCCGTCTTGGAAAAAAGATATCAGAGACTTTATAATGTCCTGTGGAGTATGCGCCCAAAACAAGAGTCAAAAGGAAAGACCAGCAGGCCTCTTACGCCCTATTGACATCCCACCTCGCCCTTGGCATACGCTTTCTATGGACTTCATCACCGATCTACCTCCATGCTCCGGATACAATACGATTCTAGTAATCGTGGACTTATTCTCCAAGATGGCGCATTTCATTCCGCTCAAAGGCTTGCCAACAGCAGCAACTCTGGCCCAAGAATTTCTCGAGAACATCGTCCGACTGCACGGTTTTCCTTCGGTTCTAATTTCGGATCGAGGTAGTCAATTTATTTCTCATTTTTGGCGAAGTTGCTGTCGGTCGGCTCAAATTGATGTGAGACTATCGACCAGTCACCACCCTCAGACCGACGGACAAACCGAGAGGACCAATCAAACTCTGGAACAGTATTTACGCTGCATGCTGCAACAAACTGAAAAAACTTGGAAAGACATCCTTTGGAAAGCCGAATATGCCTACAATAACTCTGTCCATTCGGGAACTGGGAAAACCCCGTTTTTTCTTTTGTACGGCAGTCACCCTCGAACCTCGGAGTTGGATCCCCTCCAAGATCTTGAAACACCAGCAGTAGACTACCGGCATTCTACAATCACCCAAGCCTTTAAGGAAGCTGTTTCTCACCATCAAAGGGCTAAAGAACAATACAAGAAAGGAGCAGATCAACATCGGAAGGAAGCCCCTCAATATCAAGTAGGGGATCAAGTCTGGTTATCCACCAAATATCTACCTCTAAAAGGGCCACGCACATTCAACCCAAGATACCTTGGTCCCTATTCCATCACTACCATAGTAAACCCAGTAGCGGTCAAGTTGGACTTGCCCCCGCACATGAAGATACATCCGGTCTTCCACGTCTCTCTATTAAAACCCGTGCAACCTCAAACCCGACTAACTAAATCTCCAAAACCTATCCTAGTTGATGGAGAACTCGAGTTTGAAGTCAAAAGCATTCTGGACTCCAAGATATCCAAATCTAAACTATTTTACCTAATTGACTGGAAAGGCTACGGCCCCCAAGAGAGATCCTGGGAACCTGCTGAATATGTCCACGCTCCTCGCCTAATCAAAAGATTTCACCGAACATTTCCTGACAAGCCAAAACCCCCGGAGAAGCCCGGTTTGGGAGGGGCCTTGAGGGGGGGTACTGTCATGATCTCTGCTTCCAAGAGGTCAGGGTTTTCCCAACTCCCTTGGAAGCAGATCCATAACCCAGGTTCCGAGTGCCAACCAGTCCCAATTGGGACCTTTTGGACCCAGTCCTGGCGCCAGTGGCACCAGGCTCATAAATATGCCCAGTCCCAGCGCTGGAAGCGCCGGGCTCATAATGCTTGGGTGGACTTACCTGCAGCAGACCATGCTGCTTACTTGCCTGCCAGTTGAGCCTCTGATCCTCTTCTGTTTGGAACTACTTTTCCTGTTGGGTGGGGCAGGAGCCACTCCCTAGATTCAGAACACTGGAACTCTTCTGGAAAGCAGGAACTCTTTTCTTACCTAGGCGTGGCTGTGGAAGGAGACACCTAAGCACTACAGGAGGCTATTTAAACCACACCCGATGGATGAATCTTGCTTTGCGTTATTCTGCATCCTCTGCAGCAGAACGCTCATCGTGTCTTCTGCATCTGATCCTGGGCCTAAGGAAAAAGGCTTACCATCCTGAATCCAGTCTTCAGCAACACCTATAAAGACAAGAAAGAACAGGTTAGCATTACGGTCTTCAGTGACAGCTCTTCACTTACCTGGTCCATCGGCTGTCACCAACGCCTCGCGCTGCATTCCGGCATCTGAAAGACAAAGGCTTACCTACTCTTCGTGCGCTCCGCAGGTCTTCACACTGCATTCCGGCATCTGAAAGACAAAAGCTTACCAGCTCTTCGCACGCTCCGGAGGCCTTCGGCGCTGCATCCCGCATCTGAAAGACAAAACAAGGTGCGTTTAAAGACATTGGGGAACTTTAATACTCACGTGCCATTACTCCTTTCCACATCTAACCCAGTGGGTATTCCAGCACCCTGCAGCCGCTCCGAACTTGTACCTGCAAAATAAAAAGACAGTTAGAGCGCATCGTGAAGCAGGCAACAAGCGCTTACTTACGTGCTTCCAGGCGCTTCTATTCATCACACGGGCTCCATCTTCAACTCACTTCAGCCCGTCATCCGCCATCGCCGGAACCCTGCAAAACAAGAAACATCATTACTAAAGACTTTAAAGACATTAGAATTACTCGAAACTTACCGTTCGTGCAGTAAACGACGGACAGCAGTCCTCTGAAGTCAAGAGGCCTGCTCCCCTTATCCAGTGAAGAAACTGGTTACAGCACCCTGCCCCGAGGCAGATGGAGAGCACGGCGTTCACTTACCTAAGACATCTTACCCTTCGAGTCAGACATACAGTGCACAGAGGTCCAGCCCAAAGAGCCAGCCGTGTGTTACACATCACCTTTGAAGATACGGTATACGCCCAGTCAAGACCGGCGCCTCTACGGGAATCAGGTGAGCGTTACAATATCACATTCAATTCTTCAAACTGCTGGGCTGATATTAAATATATGACACTGTAGCATCATTTGTGTGATGTTGCTTAAATCTCCTATCACACACATTCTCTCATTCTTGCATCTATGGTTGATGGCTGTGCTCTGGTTATTTCTTTGTGTGTGATATTGGGTGCTCTATGGCAACCTTGCACAAGACATATACCATGTTTGAAAAGGTCTGCATAAAAGGAATACATGCAAATCAATACTGCAACACACCTTTACAAACCATGCATATAGATTAAAATGTCCAAAAGTACACATAGGAAAATCTCATTCAGATTGCATCAATGCAAAAAGCAGTTAATAAATGTGGAGGAGGGGTAATTATGTGTTTGTTTGTTTTTCTTTTTAAAGGTTTAAATAAACCATATAAAAATAAAAAAAATAAAATAAAAAAGCAGTTAATAACAGTTTTGAAGATGTCACATCTTAATTTGCACAACCCCTGCATAATGAGATTCAAGCCATTTGGGGCCTGGGCACGATAACTGGAGGATTTCCCTATGGCCTCTTCAATCAGTTCAATTGAGAAATGTAGGGACCATGAGCTGTCTGGATGGTGGTACTGGATAGACCATTCCGATTCTCTATAAAGATTTTTAAAGTGCAGTTCCCATGTACTTTCAGCAAGGGGTTATTTTGGGCATAGACTTGTGGTTTCAGAGTATCATTGATCAGTGCCCAATAAATGTGCCCAATAAATGTGTGCGTTCTTTGTAATCATTATCTGCAGCATTCTTTCTCCCTCTATTTGTAACTGGGTGTGTTTTATAACATTTTACCCATTTTTGATAGATTTTTTTAGGCCTGCTTACTTCCTCACTGAACTCTGGCTTAGTCGACTGTATGGGAAACAGGTTTCAACATCCTAGACATCCTTCTGATTTTCAAACCTATCAATAAATAACTGGAAGGAGTCCATATTGGCTAACTGCAACTGCTCCTCCTTGGAGGTAATAGAGAAGAGATTGCTCACCCAGCTGTTGAAATTCTCCAAGTTCATTATTCTCCTTGCTACTCTCGTCCCGCGTACATTCACAGTAAGATCAAATTACATTCTGTTAATCTCCATTGAAACCAGAATGCTAAATTTAAGGTAAGCATGTTATGATCAATCTCTGAAGAATCTATAAGACATTACCATATGGTCAATACATGAGCTCTTTCCCCCATTTTTGCATGTTGGTTTAGCTGGCACATCCCCCTTAATAGATCCATTTGCCAGCTTCAAATCTCATGTTACAAATAATTCTCTCCACCATGTACCGTCAATGAAGGTTCATTTTTTAATGTTTCCCGGATTTTCACACTCAGCATTGTGATCCCCCATTAGCAAAATATGTTGTCCTTCATCCTCCCCCAGATATGCTTCTCATATATCTGATAGCTTAGACATGAAAGACACCAAGTTTAGGCACAAGGGTTTCCAGTAGATATTCAATAATAGCATAGGATCATGTGAGGATGGAATTTGTCAAGGTTAATCTAACAGCCAGTAAACCATACATTTCAGAAAATATTTTCAAAGCTCTTCAATACTGCCCTGTGCTCTGTTTATCAGTCTTGTAACTTTCTCTAATTGACCCAATCTTTCTCCATGTAAATGCCCAAGGTGTACATGTACGTTATAAATGACATATCATATCATACATTCCAAGATGGAGATACTGAATGGGCCCCATCCATTCACCCTTTCAGTCTTCTTCTTTGGAACATCAACCAACAGGACATATTGCTGTGCCAGGCATATTTCTGCTCCTGGAAAACAATTACAAATGTAAACCCGTTGCGGGGAAAGGGCAAAGTGTTTGGTGCTGACCAGGAAACCTTTGCTGTCACCTGACATTGCGGGAAAGTGAGACGACGACCCCCTGTGAATATCCAGTCTGCAGGAGCAAGGGCTCAGTGTTTGACGCCACAGGTGTTCGGTGCTGGAGGGTGAGGAGACTGTTTTCTACTCGCTGGATGAAATCACACAAATCTGCAAATAGTGATTAAGGAGTAATCTTTGGAGCCTACAGTAATATCTGTCTCATTGTCAATTTACTGATTGGCTCTAGTGCATTACGATCATTACTGCAGTGTAAATTGAATTTCTACTGTTCATGTTTGTATTCAACTATTCTGTGTGCAGCAGCGAGGTCAAGCACTCTAATTTACCTACAAGAGAAACTGTGTGCCACCAGCAGAGGGAAACAATGCTCTGCACAAGGAAAACTACATTTCCCAGTTCCACATGCTCTCAACATTTTGGAACGTCAGGCGCTTCAGCACCAGTGCTTCAGGGGCCAGCCGGTCTTCGCTGGTCCTAGCCGTCATCGGCATTGAGGCTAATCTCTTGACACTCATACTTCTACTGGGCAGAGCACTGCTAATTTGAGGTAAGGATGGGATACTGGAAAGATATTAAACTATTGCACGACATTCAAAGTCGGCAACGCATGGCCACCGTACACCAATACGTACAGAAAGCAATGGACGATAAAAAAGAGCATTAGCTCTTGATCCCTCGAGCGTATTAAACCACAAGGGAGAACAAGCCATCGTTAATGCGATTAACCTTAGGTGTGAACCTCAGATAAAAAACTAACATAATTAAATACATTAATACAACACCTAGAAAGAGACTAACAAATAAAGAAAACAACAAAGAGATAAAAATATGCCTTCTTAATACTAGCTCCTTGAATAAGCATGTTCAACGCATTCACAACCTCATCTTAGAGGATGATTTAGATATGCTATGTTTCACAGAACATGGCTTCAAAATCCTAGTGGGCCAACAATTGATAAGGCGGTGCTGGAGGGCTATACAATTTTCCACAAGAACAGGGAGTTGGTGCATGGAGGAGGAGTGGCTATTATACGTAGATACACTATCCACATGTTTCCATCTACAATACATCAGGGATGTGAAGTACTCCACTTAAAACATCCCCCAACAAATAATAGCTGCATCAATGTGATTGTGATTTACAGACCCCCAACACTGTCGACGAATTTAAATGATGAAATCATTCTGCAGTTAAACAACCTTAAGGGCCCCAATACAGGAACCTTACTGCTAGGAGATTTCAAAAGATGGAGGGGAAACATCAAAGATAAAGAGGCAATTAACCTTGAAAATGTACTGAACGATATCGACTTTAGGTGATCAACGCAGAACCGACTACACCCAATGGCAATCAACTAGACTGGGGGGTAACCTGCAATCTAGATATTCGAATGGAAGATACAATCCTATGCATATGGTCGGACCACTTTAAAGTGAACTTTGTACTAATCACACATGAAATACAGTTAAAGGAATGGTTTGCCCAAAATGTTTTATTTCAAAAATAGATAGGCAACATAAAAAAAAAAGATTGGCATTTTTTTTTCGAAATCCCTATGTAAAATTTTGAGCAATTCAAGCTCAAAAATTGACAAAGTCAAGAACATGGGCGCATCTATTTTGTGAAATGACTGCCCGCCTGTGCTGGCTTTTGCGGCACTAATGAAGGAAAAGCCAGCCAACTGTAGTAAACAAAAGCTACCACTGGGTGGCTTTTCCTTCATTGGTGCCGGGACTCGGAGGAAGCGGACCGGAGACTACAGGCAGAAAAGCTGCAGCTGCATCTCGATAAGTGCTATTTCTTTTTTTTTTAAAAATAAGCACTAGCTGTGGGGTTTTTTCTAAGTTTTCAGGGCCGGAGGAGCCCGGAAAACATAGAAATAAAACCGCAGCTTTAAAAACGTTGTATTTATGTTTGAAAATGCTGCGGTTATTCTTTCTAAGTTTCTCAGGCTCCTCTGAGCCTGAGAAACTTAGAAAGAAAAACCACAGCGTTTTCAAACACAACCGCGTTGTGTTTCTGCCTAAATCTGCTTTCCCATTTGGGGCTCTAGGGCTCCCCTAAAGCCCCAAATGGGAAAGCAGATTTAGACAGAAACACTGCAGCATTTAGCATTGCGGAAAACAACCGTGTAGTGTTTCTGCCTAAATCTGCTTTCCCATTTGGGGCTCTAGGGCTCGCCGTGGGGAGCCCTAGAGCCCCAAATGGGAAAGCAGATTTAGGCAGAAACACAGCGGCATGTAAACACAACCGTGTTGTGTTTCTGCCTGCCTTTGCTTTCACTTTGGGTCTCCGGTACTCTCCTGGGGGAGCACTGGAGACCCAAAGTGATAGCCACGGCAGGCAGAAAGACAATGTGGTTGTGTTTGAAAATGCTGCGGTTTTTCTTTCTGAGTTTCTCAGGCTCCTCCGAGCCTGAGAAACTTAGAAAAAAAAAACGCAGCGTTTTCAAACACAACCGCGTTGTGTTTCTGCCTAAATCTGCTTTCCCATTTGGGGCTTTAGGGCTCCCCACGGGGAGCCCTGGAGCCCCAAATGGGAAAGCAGATTTAGGCAGAAACACAGCGGCATGTAAACACAACCGTGTTGTGTTTCTGCCTTTCTTGGCTTTCACTTTGGGTCTCCGGTGCTCCCATGTGGGAGCACCGGAGACCCAAAATGATAGCCACAGCAGGCAGAAACACAACGCGGTTGTGTTTGAAAACGCTGCGGTTTTTCTTTCTGAGTTTCTCAGGCTCCTCCGAGCCAGAGGAGCCTGAGAAACTTAGAAAGAAAAACTGCAGCGTGTTCAAACACAATAACGTTGTATTTATGTTTGCGGTCGCTTCAAAAGCAACCGCAAACATAAATACAACATTTTTAAAGCTTCGGTTTTATTTCTAAGTTTTCTGGGCTCCTCCAGCCCGGAAAACTTAGAAAAAAAACTGCAGCTAGTGTTTATTTTTATTAAAAAAATAGCACTTACCGAGATGCAGCTGCAGCTTTTCTGCCTGTAGTCTCCGGTCCCTGTCCTCCGCGTACAGCCCCAATGAATGAAAAGCCACCTAGTGGTAGCTTTTGTTTACTACAGCTGGCTGGCTTTTCTTTCATTAGTGCCGCAAAAGCCAAAGCGAGCACAGCGGCGGGCATCCATTTCACAAAATGGATGCCCCCATGTGCTATCTTTGAGCTTGAATTGCTCAAAATTTTACATAGGGACTTCGAAAAAAAAAAGCCATTACATCAGTGCAGTTAGAACGGTGCATAATTAACATAATGACAGAGAACACAGAGGTAGACACATGTGAGGAAATAGTCCAAAGATATAACTTGCAAGCACGGGTACTAGTAGACTAGAGTGTCCAAATTAAAGATACACTAGTCAGGGCCAACAGAAGCCATCAAAAATTGCAAAACCACAGTTAACTCAACTGAAAAGATAAAAGAGCACAAGGGAGGGCAGATGGCTAAAAAAATCCTCTCTGAGTAACAGGGATGAATGGAAGGACACAGAGAGGCAATATAAAAAAAGCATTCTAGAATCAAAGAAGGACTTCTTTAATGACCAGATCACATTAGCAGCTAATTCGACAAGCAAATTGTTCGAAATTTCGCAATCCATGGAAAAACCCAAGGCCCTGACCCCACCCTTCCAACCATCACAAGAAGACTGTGAAAAGGTGCATGAAGCCTTCTCTAATAAAATCAAGAAAGCAAGAGAGGCAATATGAACATCGCAAATCACGACACATGACCAACCAAGTCCAGCAAGAACTTTTAAGTTAGAGAAAAACACAGAAAGATTTGAGTTTAGCCGCATTAACACAGAGGGCACGAAAGGGCTAATGGCATCCATGAAACCTTCCTCGTGTGCTGAGAATCGAGTTCCTCTGAAAATGATCCTAGAAAACAAGGAGATTTTCACACCCTTGTTCACAAGCATGGTGAACGCATCTTTCAGAGATGGGAAGATACCGGAGAGCATTAAGACGGTCACTTTTATACCTCTGGTAAAAATAACAGGCCTGGATCAGAAGGACCCGGGTAATCTTCTCCCAATAACCAATTGTAACTTTTTGTTGAAAATCATGGATAAGGTTGCTACAGCCCAATTTCAAACATTTGTAGAGGCAAGTGACATTCTTCACAGACAACAATCAGTATTCAGAACATCCCATACCACAGAGACAGCTATGTTGGACCTACAAACCCATATGTTGAGCATTATGGATAAAGATAAAGCGGGCATGTTGGTTCTATTAGATCTAAGTGCAGCATTTGACCTACTAGATCATCAACAGCTCCAATGGGCATTGGAAAATGTGGGCAACTGTTCTACAGAAGCCACCAGGTGGGTAGTCTCATGCCTATCAGATAGGAGGTCCAGAATCCACTGGGGGAACATTTTTCAAGCAAAATGCTCATTAATTGTGGTGCACCCCAGGGCACCACCTAAGACCCATTGCTACTCAATCTTTATCTTAGGTTTCTCTGCATAGTGCTCGATAACATCAGAGCCTATTTTACGAACTATGCAGATGACACCCAGCTGGTGGTGGAGTTGAGCGGCTGCTACGGTAGAGATAGCAGCAGGGTGGTAACCATAAATAACATCCTAGGAGCCTGGATGGAAAGAAATTGGATGTGGGCATGCTCACTTTGAGAGATCCTTTGGAACTGAACTTGCTGACTGTTACATATCGGTGCTACAAGAAACCTGGCTCACACAGGTGCCATCCTGGAATGACCATAGCATTCTTTCACATCCAGCCATTGCTGTAGCAAAAGGTCAATCAATTACTCCCTTAATGGTAGCTGTAAAAATATCTTCAGGAATCACAATTCAAGACTGGGCGGAACCAAATGACTTCTTACAACTTGTCAAAATCAGTCACTATCAGCAAGTAATAGCCTTAATTAATATCTATAGGAATCCGAGTGGAATAACAGATGTCCAATGTTTTCGTTACCTCAAACATTTATTAGATTTGGTAGCCTTAGACCGATTTGGTACCAACATAGTACTAGCAGGAGTCCTAAATCTTTGTTAGCTTGATGAAACCGAAAAATCATGGTGAATGGATCTGTTCCCGGTGACATACTTGCAAAATTCACTTGGTCCAGAGGAACAACAAAAAGTATAATTGATTTTGTATATCTTGACAGAACTTTACATAATCAAGCAACCAATTTTGAAATTATCGACCAACTGTTTAGTGACTTGGAACTGGGATTGTAATGTAACACAACCAAGTCAGACTTTTCAAAGAAATCCGACAGCTAATAACAGGAAGACACGACTTTACTGGAATGATCATCACTTATCAAAATTGAACTCCAGCTTGCTAAAAGATCTAGCAACTTGTGGAAATAGCCAATACTTGTCAGCTCTTGCATTATTTAAGATCAACAGCAAACCAATCCTAAATACAAGAGGGCAGCATAAACAGTCCTTTGACTTGGATCAAAAGAAATGAGCTACGAAGGGATAAAAAATCCATTCTTAGGCTACCAATCGATGCCAGAATGAAGGCCCTCAAAACACTCAAATGCCAATATAGAAACTGGACCCAAAGTCAGAAAGCAATGAGATTTCAACAGGATGGTGAAAACATGCTAGGAGCTCTGAATTCCAAAAGCACAGCAATAATTTGGGGCATGCTGAACAGCACTGCTGGGAACACTCAAAAAGCAGCCCAAACAAATAGTGTGTCCGAACTTCAATGGATAGATCATTTTAGAAAGCTCTATAAAACTGGTGAACAGAGAAACCTGCCGTTACCGTGCACTGTTTGTCCCAGATGGTAGATTCATATGTCTGTTGAAGACATTGAACATTTCATCAAGATCTCAAGTAGTTCCCGAGCACCGGGGCCGGACGGCCTAAGTAATGCAACACTCAAATCCAATCCTCCCAGTTGGTCTATAATACTACATAACATCTTTACCAATGTCATTGAGAAGCGAACCATACCGGAATCCTGGCGCTCATCAATAGTTATACCAATTTACAAGAGTGGAGATCGATCCTCTCCTCAAAACTATAGACCTATTTCATTATTAGACGTCATGGGGAAAATCTTCTCCCGATTCATCCTACAAGATTTCAAGAGATGGACCAAGCAAGAAATGAAACGAGATCCACACCAGACAGGGTTTGTGGCAGGTTTAGGCACTGCCGTTAATCTCATGTCACTGAATGCGATTAAATACGAGCACTACAGATCAAAGCAACCGCTTTATTTGGCGTACACTGATCTCCATTCCACCTTTGATTCAATTTCACGAGACCTACTAATCAAAAAACTACAAAAAGCAAAATGTCCAGACACCAACCTGGACATCATTCATGAACTGCACTCTAACACCATAATGCAAGTGTGTCTCAACATTGAGGGTACGCTCTCGGAGCCGATAAAGGTTGATAGAGGCTTGATCCTTGCCTCAGCCCTATTTAACTTTTTTCTATATGATATGCCCGAGATATTTGTCAATGTCAATACTGACGCTCCAGGGTTAGGTGCTGAGAAAGTGACGATGTTGTTGTATGCTGACGGTTTCATATTGTAGTCCAAAACCCCAACGGCCTACAAAACTGTTTGGAGGTTTTGGCAAATTATATTAACCAGCTCATAATTAACATTGCTAAATCTAAAATAATGATCTGTAATGCACCCAGAAGTAGATCAAACAAACACCACTGGAGACGGCAAGAGGCAGAGCTTGAAGTTATAGTACAGTATACGTACTTGGGTATGAGAATCGACAACAAACATTCTAATGAAGCCCACCTAAAACTGTTTTATTCAAGAGGCACGACTGCTATTTCGCAAACAAAAGTGATGCTATATAAATATGGCACATTTTCGATATCCTCGGCTATAACATACTATAACCAAAAAACAACTCCAATACTTCTGTATGGGCTAGAAACATGCCTCCTTCTGATGAATGATATCTTGAACAAACTTGAAGGAAAATACTGGAGATCAGTTCTTAATCTGCCTCAATATGTTCCACTTGTGTTTGTGCGCCATGAGCTTGGTTTGTTATCCTTAGCAATTAAATACCAATGGCGACAGTGCGCACTACTGAGGAAATGTATAATTGTGGGTAATTCACATACTCTACTTGAATCCCTGTCATCTTTCATGTTGCAATCAAATTGTACCTTTGCTAACAAATGGAAAACAGCAGTTTTTGGAATAATGGCTGTGGCAGATCTACCTTTGCATATTCTCTTGGAGGATCCGACCAGAGCCAAGAGGAAATTATATATTTATGATTGGATAAAGACACGAGAAAAGTGTTGTACACACAAAGATTTTAGTTCCAATCCATTCACAATTAAAAGGTTTGGGCAATGTGAACCATATCTGATACATTATCCATCAGTTGCGCTGCAATCAGCCATACTACGCTTTACATACAAACTTTGGCTAACACGAGAAGTAATGGTTAAACGTAAACTCATTGGTAGTCCATTTGAATTTTGTCGATTTTGTAAAAATGCAAATCACAAAGAATCAATGAGACACATTATGTTAGAGTATGTTGAACTGTCTGCCATGAGAGAAATGTATTTATCTAAACATTACAACCATTTTACAACCGTATCTCGATTTATATAGCAATCAAATTTTTTTGGACAAAGTGTTTGTATTGTTGCAAACTGAATGAGGCTGGGTGAAACATTAAGAAGCATTTTGTCGTCTGATTTCCATTTGTGATCTGGTTCTCTGTGGATAATTGCAGAAAAATTAAAGAACATGTGATGTTGCTTACTGTTTTGTGCTATTTTATTTCTTGTATCAATTGTTCACAAAATTATTGGAAAGTTGATTGTTTCAGCTATAAACAATAATAAAAAAAAAGAAATAGGATGTGCCTGAACAGGAGCAAAACTGAGCTGATGATTTTCAGCTCGCATCAAGCACAAGCCAAACTTAGTCAAGTCTACAAGACCTTTTACACCAAAGACTCCCCCATTCAAGTTGTAGGGAAAGTTAAAGCACTAGGGATATTCTTGGAAGGATCATTGGGTGCAGAGGCACAGTTTACCCATCTGAACAAGAATTTTCAATACCACCTGAGCCTTCTAAAACATATCAGACACTACCTGAACGAGGAACATAATGAAACTATAGCAAGGGCCACACTACTATCTGGGCTAGGTTATGGTAATGAATTTCTAATAGGTGCGAGCAAGGGATGCATTGCAAGATGTCAGACCATTCAAAACAATGCTGTAAGAATTGTGAGAAAAAAACGAGGAGAGAGCACATCACAGAAGATAGAAAGGCCCTTGATTGGCCGGCCGTGGAAGATAGGATTTATTTTAAGACCATGACCATGGTACACATATGCCTATTTGGGCAGGCTCCGGTCTACCTAAAAGAAAACATCACACACTATGTTCCCAGGCGACCAACAAGATCAGAGGCATTGGAACAGATTATATGTCCCTTGTGCAAGCGTGCGTACCGAAACAGCTAAATCAAGAAAAGAACTACACAGTGTTTTGGGAAAGGCCTGAAAACAAATATGTTTAAGTAAAGGTTTTGACCCGGACGATCCGTATTAGGACATAGGTAGTCACTGATGTCCTGTCTACTATGTAAGCCTGCGTCTAAATGTATGTCCCCTGATTCCAGTGTGCTTTCTGCACAATAAAAACAAATAAAATAAATAAATAAAATGTCTCCTACTCTGTCTGGGCCTTGTTGGCGGGAGTGCTGCACTTATATAGTAGTACAGCCTTTTTGGCTCTTGGTCCTTTTCTGGGCAGCGGCAGTTGTAACCTGTAGCTATCTGCTCACCGCTCACTACTAGCTGACTGTTTCCTTCACCAAGCACTTAATTGCCTGAGTAATATTACGTATTTAGGCATGTCAGTCTATTTGGAATTGAATTTAGAATTGAACTCTGACTTTAGCAATATGAACATGAGTTACAACTCACACTGAGGAACTCTGAGGCTCTCCAATTCAGCTCTTTGACTGTGCCACTTGCAGGATTGTGAGGGGGAATCGGACTACAGCCAAGTCAGTCGGACGTGCACCTCCTTCTTGGCATTTGTTATAGCTTGCATATACGTGCACCTCCTTGGTGGGAAGGGTTGATTTTTTATCTAATTTATTTTTGTTGAGCTGGATTAAATATCTGTCATAGACATTGATTGTATTATATGCAGTGCATGCTCTTTATGCACCTTTGCGTGGGGATCATCTGAGTAGTTGTTCGACAGTATATTGTGTTTTTATCACATTATTACAATAAGTTGTCAGGGTACAATCTGTGCTTTGCATAAGGAAGTTGGGTTGTAGGACGCTGCAGAAGAGAAATACAGCTTCCTTTTAAAAACTACCCATTAATTTTGAATATCTAGAGAAATTGGTAGATTACTGGTTTCAGAAACATGTCTAAAATGAAGGCTGCCACTTCTGTTTCTTTGGAAGCTAGGCAAAAGAAAATATCTAAAATGTTCAATCCAATTAAGGAGGTTACTACCCTCACAATTGAAATTAAGGGATTCTTCAATAATATTAATGGCCCAATGGAAAATGGTGCTTAGCACATAAGGCAGGGATCCCAATGGGAGGGGCAGGATTTAATTGTGTGGTCCCAGATGTGAATTGTGATCATTCATTGATCTCATTTAACGAACCAGTATTGGCTAAAATGATTGATTGTACTAAGCGAGTATGTAGGTCAAGTAAGGACCTGCTTGATTCCTTTGAGGTTGAGAAAAGACATGGGCAGGATTGTGGAAAGAACAATGTTCTGACAATTGATGGTCGGGGAGGAGGTGGCTCATTAAATATAGTAAATCATATAAGTGAATGTCACCCTCATGGGGAACAAGCGGGTCCTTTGATTGAAATATATGAAATAAAGGCAAATATTGTAATGGAAACTGAAGATCTTGAGGCTGAGGTGAAAAGTGAAGTGGACTTTGATGATGTGGTTGAAATGAAGGCTTTAATTTCAACTAGTAACAAGAATTATGCTGCTGCTGATAACATTTTCTACAGTTTATATGCCTTTTAAGGGTCCTAGGAAATCATATAAAAAGCAGACCGCTGTTAGGAATAATTATGCAAAAGTGCAAAAGAAAACTGGTAGACTTATCTATTGATAACGAGGCACGAACGAAAACCAACGAAAAATAACTCAACCCGTGTGACCCTGTTATCCCCTGATTATATGCACCCTTGAAATCCAGAGATCAGGGGTTTGCTAGTAGAAATGATGTCTCTAATTGTTGAAAAACTGGGTATTTGCGTGTGGGATTTGGTTGGCGAGATTAAAGTATTAAAAGAGAATGTCACCACTTTATCATCTAAGGTTGAAGTTAGACAGACATGTAGGCTATTGAGTCCTGGTTACAGTGGAGTAGAACCCAATGCCCTACAGGAGAAAGGCAATTTGGCACTGATCTCACCTGGCATCTTGGATGACATCGTAAGTGATTTCAATCCGGCACACACCCAAGTCAAGCCTAGCATGTGGTGCACAATTGAAACCCTTATTTATTTTTATCTACAAGTTCAATATTCTGAACGATATACCACTCATATCACACCCTTCTCCTGGAACCCTGCCACGGTCACACTGAACCAGGAATCAGGCTAGTTTGCAAAGGTAAATATTGATTTATGTATAACAATCACCAATGGAGTGACAGAACACTGAATAGTAACTTTAATACACTAGGAATCAAGTATTTAGCACAAAAACAAATGCAGCACAGAAAATAATACTTTTGTGTTTGTTCCGGAACAGATAGCACTTTGGTTATGGGTTCCCCCTGCAACACCCCTCAGCCCCCCCAATAGGCGGAGAGAGCAGGTATTCAGGAATAGCACAAATCAAACAGAATATCAGTCCTGCCTTCCCCCTTCAAACACAAGAGAAAAACGGAATTGACTTTTCAGCTGTCAAAATGGCTTTGAAATTGTCTTTGGAATTGACTGAGCAAAAATACTCTTCACATTCCGACTTTGTATGTTCGCAATGTTTAATTAGATTACATGAATATTAGCGCCAAGCAAGATTTTGAATGTTGAAAAGTGTTGTGTTATAGGCATTTTGGAGTTTTTAGCAACAAAGCAAATGTCATTTATAGGCACTCTGTTTGCTGGTCATGGAGCCCACTGGCACATCTTCTGCAGGGTGTGCTCTATCCCACTACACATGCAGCATGGTTGGCAGGTTGTGCATCCTACTTTTTGTGTGCTTGAGAACGTGTTTTTGTAGGTTTTTGGCGTGCACAGGATTTTTTGCTGCCATTGTTGCAGTTCCTTGTACCATACTGTCAGAGTGATGCTGCATAGCATAGTGGAGTGGGTCAATACATCCCACAGAGCCCCCCGCCCCTCCCGACTTGGTTTTGACCTCCCTTCAAGGGGACGTCAGGAGATTGGGATGTTCTTTTTCTGTCCGTGTGGAGAACTTCAGTTGCTTCTCCTGTCAGTGCTTGAGACGACACGCTCTCTGTGCTGGTTCTGTTTGGAAGTATGGAGCGGCACAGTGGTCCTCCTTGGTGATTCTTGGGGTGATTTTCAGTCCAGATGCTAGAAGATAGAACACTACTTTGTCCACACGTCATCTGGGGATGTCAGCAGTGGGAAAGACACTTGCATTGGTTGGTTAACCATTGGCAATGTTGCCTCGCTATTCTTCAGTGATCTTTTACTAGTTTTATTAGGTGCAATCAATGAAGATTTAATCATTTTTCTGGGTGTCTGGGACTTCCCCCTCTGGGTTTCCGGTAAGCCCTTCTATCTGCCGCGAAGTATGCCTGGGGTGGCACCTCTTCAGCTAGTTTATGTGGACCCACTTGTCTTCCCCTTCTGTCAATCTGCCCTTGGGAATGCGGATTCTGTAGGCGACTGGTGAGATTCTGTCCACAATTTCAAAACGACCTTGCCAAGTTGGGAGGAATTTGTGCTCTTTGGCTTGGTTCCTTTGGAAATTGTACAAGTAGACCCAGTCTCCTACTTGATATTCCTTTTTAGTTGTCTTAAGGTTATAGTGGGTCTTCATACTGTCTGCAGATCTTTCTAGATTCCGCTGAGCATAGGCAAAAACATGTTGAAGTTGTTTTTTCAGAATCTCAACAGACTCATGAGTTGTGGAGGCATTTATCAATGTCTTCTCTTGGGTTTTGTAGAGCAGATGCTGGGGTAGCACCATCCTTCGTCAGTCATCAGGTCAAATGGAGACATTTGTGTTGCAGAAGAAGGGGTAGATCTGATGGCCATCAGGACAAAGGGTAATCGAATGTCCAAACTTGGCCCAGAATCTGCCACAAACTTTTTTAATATGCTCACAATAGTTTTATTGTACCTCTGAACTCCATCACTAGAGGACCGGCGGTAGGCAATGTGTAGTTTCTTTTTGACCCCAAGTATCTCCCACATCTTTGTCATCACTTTGCTATTGAAGTGGCTACCTCGGCCTGACTCAATCCTTTGGGCTAGTCTAAAACGCGAGAAGATGTGATTGATCATCAGGGTATCTGCTGTTTCTGCCTTGCAATTTGGGGCCGGGAGACATTCCACCCATTTAGTAAACAAGGATGTTACTGTCAACATGTACTTGCTCTCCATAGAGGAGCGAATCACAGGCCTGATAAAATTGACTTGGAAATCTGACCAAGGTAGTGTCATCCCCCTCTTTTGGAGGTGAACACGGTGTGTGAGTGATGTTGGCTGAAATTGTGCACACACAAGACACCCTTTCAAGTATTGGTCAAGATCCTGCCCGATGTGTGGCCAGTATGCAACCTCTCGCAAGATTTCTAATGTTGTATGAAACCCCTGATGACTGGCTGTGGCCGCATCATGGCCGTGACTTAGCATCAGGCTTCGGAATGAGGTAGGGACCACCCACTGGTCATGGCCAGATATGGATCTCCTCACCAACAAACCGTCTTGGATTCGGAAAATCTTTGGACATTTCATCAACACTCTGAGGTGCTCTTTCCCAATGTAGTTGGTATCCATCAGGGAAAAGTTCTCAGGGTCCTCAATGTGTTGATAAAACTTACCAATTATTGGATCCCCTTTTTGAGCCATAATCAAATCAGCATCCGGGGTCTCCTTACTCCATGGTGCATTTGAGAGTTCATTGTGAGAATTTGTCTGGGGTCTTGTGATAGCAGTGACCTGGATTTCCCCCAACAGGGACTCGATCTCAAGTAGATCCCCTTGGATGGCTCTGGTTTTGGCCAGCTGATCAGCTAGGTCATTTCCAGTTTTGTCTGGTCCCTCTACTTTGGAATGACCCTTGATCTTTTTCCAGTAGATGGTCATCCCATTCGAGGTGACCAGATCATCAATATATTGTATACATTTTCCGTGTTTTAATGGTTTATTATTAGCACATAGCATGCCTCTGGTTTTTCAGTTAACCAGGTGCTCCACGAACCCGTTCCGTACATAATCTGAATCCATGATTATGACCAGTTTGTGGAGTTGGTTTTGGACAGCAGTGAGGATGGCTTGATGCACAGCCATCAACTTTGCCAGTTGACTACTTCGGGGACCGATTTTGTACCCAGCGGAGGGTTCTGGGGCATCATTCTCCCAGGCATTCCCCACGCCGGTCACAAGTTCCTTTTCCCCGTTGTTGTCAACATGGTAGGAGCACCCATCCATATAGACAGTGGGAATTCCCTCACACTTGTCTTCTTCATAGACTTTGTGTGGGAAATTAAGGTATGCCTCCATGTTGTCCTTGATTTTAAGGCTTTCGCCCTCGAGACAGTTTTCTCTGGCACAATCGTGCAAGTCAGCCAGACCTTGCACTAGGGGACTCTTCTTGTTTTGGCCATATCTGACCTCCACAGGAAAGCCTTGCATTGACAGAATTTGGGAATTACTCACATTTCCGGCCAGGATTCTGTCACTTTGAAGATATTGCAGAGGCTGGTGTGGAGTCTCCACTATGATGTGTTCTCCCTGGATAAACGGGTGGTAATTCTTCAATGGCCACACCGTTTCCAGGAGTGCCTTCTCACAATCGTTGAATTTTTCCTCCACGGAGGATAAAGTCTTACTCCCATAGGAGATTACTTTATTACCCTTGTCATGCTTTTGATATAATACTGCAGTCAAGCATGTATTTGAGAACCCTGTTACAAAGAAGAACGCCTTGTTTTTGACAGGGTAAGCTAGGCAAGGTGCTTGTGAGAGGCTTCTTTTGAGTAGCCTTACTGCCTCGGCTTGTTCTGGACCCTACTTCCACTTGACCCCCCCCTTCAACAGATGGATCTGGGGTCTCATGATCTCTGCGAAGTCCTCAATGAACTTCTGCTGTAATTAGTTAGTCCAAGGAGGCTCCTTAGTTCCCGCAGAGTTGTGGGGTCTTTTATTTTCTGGAGTGCTTCTACTTTCTTTTCCTGGGGACAGAGACCCTGAGGATTAATCTCATGCCCCAAGAAATTGACATGGGTCCTGGACCACTGTGCCTTTTGGAAAGAGAGTTTTGCTCCGGCAGCCCTCAACTGTGTCAGAAGATAACGGATCTCTGCTATGTGTTCCTCCACAGTTGAGCTTTTGATTAGAACATCATCTACATAGGCAAGGTTACCCCTTTCACCGAAGTCGGGCATGGCCTTATGCAGAAAGATGTTAAATTAATTGCCAGAGTTGATGTATCCGACGGGAGTCCGTGTGCAGGTGTACTGCTGCCCCCGAAGGTAAAGGCCAGCTTGTATTGGTCCTCCCTACTGACAGGTACAGGGATCTGGGCCAGCCCTTGGTCAATGTAGGGGAGAGGCCATCGAGAAGTATGGACCTGTTTTTTGAGCTCCCTAAGGTCAGCACAGAGTCTCCACTGGCCATTTGGTTTCAAAATCTCCAGCACTTTATTATTGAAGGTGCTGTAAACTGGAGGAATTATCCCACGGGACTCAAGGTTCTTAATTGTTTCAGTAAGGGTCTCCATGATGCAAGAGGCAAGCGATAAAGCTTTCCAAACACTGGAATCATGCCAGGGTCCGTGGGAATTGTTGTTGTGTGGATGTCAGTACGACTACAGTCATATGAGTCGACCGCAAAGAGATCTTGAAAATCAAAGAAACTTGTTTCAATTTTTGCATTTCCTCAAAGTCTCACAGGCATAAGCTAGGTTGACTCTCTCTTCAACCATCTGCCTGAAGCCCAGAAAGACTTCTGGTTTGGCTATCTCAGCGGCCTCCTCCAGCTGGGTGGAGAAGTCCCTGGTCAAAGTACTGACTTGGACTGATGGCTTCAGCTGGGGAAGGCAGTCCTGGTGGACTTGAAAGATCACCTCATCCCTCCTGAAGTCACAGGTCACATCTTCCTTACCATAAGGGCAGGAAGAGTACACTAGGAAATTCCCCCCATGCCGGGTGCAGATCCTGTCTGGTGTGTGTCATTGTCAATATCACAGTCAAAACAGTCATTGGGGATCGGTCCTATCAGTTTATTACCTAAACCTATGGAAAATGTTGGTCATCAACCGCCATTCCAATAATGATGCCTGCACCCAGAGTTATACTCTTTAGGTTGCTGTTATCCACCTGTATTGTAATGGTGTCATGTTCTGTATTGACTAGTGGTGTTGGGTTTAACCCAACCCTTGCTGTTTAAAATGGGCATTGAGGTGAACATAGGCGTCAGAATTTTTCAGTTTCTGTCCTCTTTTAATTTTTACTTTAAGTGGGAATAGTCGGGTCCATTCTGGGATGGTGACTTTCTTTCAACTGCATATGGCAGCAGTTGAGCTGACCGAAATGCTATCTCTGGGACTTCAAAGTCCATGGGATTACCCGCTAATCGGGACCAGGCTTTGAAGTTTATTAGGCCCAAGCTAATGGCAAAGCGATTGAAAATGTCACAGCCTAAATAAAATGCAGCAGGGACATCTCGCACAACCCAACAAATATGGACTATGCTCTTGTTGCCTATGGAAATTGTGAGCATACACCTTCTAGGCAGGAGATGTTTGGAATTGGGTGTTTCCAGGTCCATTTCCCATTTGTCTATCAATTTAAATGTGGGAATGGCTGGATCTTTTGGGAGTTTTCAGAACATGGCCTCACTGATGAAGCTCTTACCGCACACTCGGATGAGAACAGAGTCCATCCCCTCATTTAACTGAATAGGGATGAACAACTGCTCTCCAATTTTCTGAATGTCAGCCAAGCATTGAGCTGGTTTTTCATCATTTTGGACTATATGAGTGGAATCTTCTGATTGTGAATTTGTATAGAATTTCAGAGAGTATTCTCTTCCAGTGTGGATTGCCACTTATGACTGGAAGGGAGGTTGATTTTCAGAAATAGAGAGGACTTCCCATCACCAGTTTGTTGTTCTCCTGCAATTACTGTCACGTCAGGGATTTGGTTATTTTGGAAATGGAATTCAATATGGTCAGGTTTTTGTTCAACCATGTGGCATGTGACATTTAAACTAACATGGTTGACAATATGTTTTAATTGTATTGGTTAGTTAGTCTGGGTCCAGAGGACCTTGTTTACACAATCTATGAGGGGAGACAATCTAGACAGGATGTCGTTCCCTAGTAAACATGGTGTGCCCTCTGGAGTCACAACTATGACCGGGTGCTTCACCTTGTGTCACCCAATCTTAATGCCTAAATCCGCAGTCCCCTCTACAGGAATTTTATTCCCATCGAAGTTCTGAAGTTGTCCAGGAAGAGGGGTGAGAGGGATTTGGTATTTCTCCCCTTCCCAAATTCAGCTGACAGAAGGGTGGCTTAGGATCCAATGTCCACCAGTGCCAAAAATGTACATCACCCTTGTATTTGGACCGGGGCATAAAATCTTCCCTCCTTCTCCTGAAGGGGGCAAAGATAATGCACATTTTTAGCCAATTGGTGGGTTAATTTCTTTGGATTCTGACAGAGCAGTGATTTGGGCAGGATTTTGTTTGGGATCTTGGGAACCTGAAAGAAAGCGGAGGCAATTGGATATGGGGGGAGTTTTGAACTGCCCTAGTTCTGATTCTGGGCTGCCCCCCCTTTTTGGCAGAATTGGTTTGAACAAGGTGATTTTCTTGCTGATCATTCTGGGGTTTGATGATGGGCGGTTTTAACTCGGTCCCCACATCTACCCAGTCTTGATCAGGATCTCTTGGGACCCATTTTTCTTTGGGAGGAGTTCCCCCATCCCTGAAGGAGAAGATCCTTTTCCCAGAATCCTCTGAGGACCCCTCTCCTTCAAATTGAAAGATTCAAACCTCCTCCACAAAATGGGTCTTTTTAGGCTCTTTATTTCTCCTACCTGCCATCTGTTCCTTAAGTTGCAGATTTTCGGGGGCAGGAGATTTTGGTTCCAGTTCCTGGCTTTCCAGGGGCTTTTTACAAATGGGGAAGGAAGCTTCCTCTAAGGCTTTACACCCCCTTCCCCGTGTGCCTCATCCCTGGGAACCAGTGGGTTGTCAGGTCTGTCTCCCCATCATTGCTCTGGAGCACCAGACCCTTGATTTGAGGTGTTATGAGTCACCATGTTCTTCTGAGGGTTCTGTTGAGCCCTCAGCATGTGACCCAGATCCTGTGCCAAGTTCTGGACCTTGCGCTCCAGTTGGGACAAACTACTGGCTGGTACGGGGTCCTCTGGTCTACTCTTGGTTGATCACGGGAAGGGTAACTGTCCCTTCTCCCATAATAGCCTTGATTGGGATAGTTTTGGTACCCCTCCACCCTTGGCTTCCCCTCTCCCGGATTGGTCTGTCTGGGCTCAGGAAAGTGGGGAAAGAACAAAGGGTTGCTTTGGGGGTTGGTGTTTGGCGGGTACCAGGGAAAGAAACTCAACCCGGCATTTGGGGAATTACTGCCCTCCTGGGGAAAGTAAGGAGGGAAGTTTCCTGGGTTGGCGGCTTCCTGGTTGGACCCCCCCCTTGGGCTGGGGGCGTTCACACATAGCCCGGGATGGGTCTGTTACCCTTGTAACGGGGGCTGATGTAGTCAGGGGAGTTAGGGGTCCCATTTGTGGTGTTACCTCCCTGACTCCCTGTTTGGGATTGGCACAAGGGCCTTCTGGGTCTTTGGTTAGTGGGATTTTGCACAGGAATGTTTTTAGGCCCCCCCAGCTCCAGATATAAAATGGGGGCAACCTTCACATCCGTCACCTTAACAGCAACAGGGGTGTTGGTTGGGTTTGGGCTTTTATTGGCACTTTTATTTTCTACTGGCTTCTGCACTTCGTAGATGCGAGTTGCTTGTTCAATGACCCAGTCTAGTGATCTTTTCTCATGAAAGTCCCTCACCAGCTGGGTCATAATGTATTTAGGGAGGGCATGAAAGAAGGTATTGATTAATTCCCTACTGTCTTTGCGCACCCTCCTGGTGGTCTGCGCAAAGGCACGTTTCAGCTCTTGGACAAATTCTTGTGGGCCCTGGTCTTCCCCACATTGCAGATTGTAGGCCGCCTTGCGGGCCTCTTGAAGGTTTCTGTGTATTGAGAAAATGCTGTAAGATGACCGCCCTATAGGTGCACAATCTTGAATGGTTTTGATCTCCAGCCCCGCAAAGAAGCTGGAGTATTCAGGTGTCCACTTGATATAGTGAATACAGCTTTGGCTGTCCTCCAGGTGGAAAGTCTCCAGCATTTGCTCAAACAATTCGAGGTGCTCCCAAACTGAATATTTGGCATTGGTAGGGCGTTATGACGTTCCTAATAGCCTTGATTTGCTTCAGGGGATATTTCAGTAGGGCCCTCTTGATTTTGTTGGCCTTTTTAGTTCTGGTCACCTTTTTCCACTCATCTTCTGACTCAGAGGCACTGCTACCAGAGGTGGCTGTCTGATCCTCTAGGCTCTCCCTGATTCTGCGCGCTTGGTAATGGCTGGCAGAATGTGGGGGCCTAGTCTCTTGAAACCTGTGGTGCTCAGAAGAGTCGTCTGACTCGCCCTTGCTTCTAGGATTGGCTGAGTACCCCCCCCCCCACACTGTCCAGACTGGGAAGAGGTTTTTAAAATGATCTTTGTGGGCCTAGTCTCATGGAATTCCCCACCAAATTTGATTGACTGATCTCTTAGTAGGTGATATTTTTGAGGCTCCAGTTCTCTGATTCTCCCCTCACTGGAGTCTCCCTGATCAGAGAGGCAGGCCCTAATATTTGGGAACCTGTACATAGATGCCTGCCCATCCATTTCTGGGAGGCACTTATCTGTCAGTCCCATATCTCCCATTGTGTTGAAGTCTACCATCCCCATGGCCCATGGTTCATATGAGCCAGTGGACTTGAGGGTGGCAGAGTCCATGGAACTGGAGGGATTAAAATCCCTGATGCCAGGGGTCCTGAGGTTATGCTCAGGGGTTTCTCTTTCCCATCTTACCTCATCTCTTTCATCCCCTACGCCCTGATGACATGGCAATATCTGACCCTTTTGTTCCTCTTTTAAGGTCTCTATGATTTGTTCTTGCATGGCTATATGTTTGTGGAGCCTGTCATTTTTTTCACAGAGAGTATCATTGTCTCTCTGTGCTTTCTGCCTGCATTGGGAGTATTGGGCCAATTTTTGCTGCAGGAGACTCACCTCCTGAGTTTGGTATTTATTAGTCTGATTGCTCTTTGCAAAAGCATCCCCCAACTGCCTGGTGTGCTCTAACAGTTTTTAATAATCAGTTTTGATTTCCCCAAACTCCTGAAGGGCCAGCTTTCTTTCCTCCAACTTTGTTTTTAAATGGCTGACTTCCTGGCCTCAGACGTCCCTCTCCTGACTTAGAGTGCCCCTCTGTGCAGCCAGGTCGTCCCTCTGCTTTTTAAGTGCACCAGCTTTCTGGTGCTCTTCATCAAACTCTGGTTGGGATTCTAGGTCTTTAATAATTTGTTTATTATTTTCTTCTTTTATTTTAGGGGTCATATGCAGCTCGCTAAGTGCTTGATGTAATAGACCCTTGTCCTGCCAGATATCAAGGTTGATTTCAGTGATTTGCTGTTTTATTCCCTGCAGCCATACCTGTTCGTCCTGTTCTGGCCATTCACCCCTGACAAACAATTTGTGCAGTGGGTGTTCCCTAGCAATATTGATTTCCACTGGGTTCGCCATTCCGGAAATATTAATTTCCTGCTGACTTTCTCAAGGTTCTTTTACTTTTGCAAACAGGCCCAATTCCATTGAGTATTTCTTTTGAGGGGTGCTTGTACAGTGTAGCACAGTATGGTAACCCACAAGGTGTATGTACCCCGTCGGCTAGCACGCTCAGTTAGACTGTCACCAGTGGTATGTTAAATTCAGGATCCCGGCTTCGAGCCCCCAAGCTGTAAGTGATTTCAATCCGGCACACACCCAAGTCAAGCCCAGCATGTAGTGCACAATTGAAACCCTTATTTATAGTTCAATATTCTGAACGATATACCACTCATATCACACCCTTCTCCTGGAACCCCCCCTTCCCCCCATGGTCACACTGAACCAGGAATCAGGCTAGTTTGCAAAGGTAAACATTTATTTATGTAATTAAAATGTAATCACAATATATTTTAATAGGTAACAACAATCACCAATGGGGTGACAGAACACTGAATAGTATCTTTAATGCACTAGGAATCAATTAATGAGCATAAAAACAAATGCAGCACAGAAAAGAAAACTTTTGTGTTGGTTTGGGACAGATATCACTTTGGTTATGGGTTCCCCCTGCAACATCCCTCAACCCCCCAATAGGCAATGTAAAGAGATGGGATCAGACAGCAGGTGTTCAGGAATAGCACAAATCAAACAGAATATCAGTCCCACCTTCCCCCTTCAAACACAAGAGAAAAACAGCATTGACTTTTCAGCTGTCAAAATGGCTTTGAATGGGCCTCAATACACGGATGGCGGTAGGGATTTACCGTTACCGGTAATGGAATACCGGTAACGTTAAATCCCTATGCGGATCACGACCCGGCACACCGCTATTAGCGGCATCGCAAATTACGGTGCCACTAATAGCGGGCAGGCCGTGTGCGCGCGACCCTCCATCCCGTAAATTACGCCATGCCGCTATTAGCACAGCATCACAAGGCCAGTGGACATGCTAATAGCGGCATGGTAAATCCACCCAAACCCCTTACCGCCATGGTGCTAATACCGGCATCGCGGACCACCCGTTAAGAGGAATGAGCAGTGTTCCCACCTGCCGCAGGTGGACACAATCAGCACAGGTGGAGGCAATGGAGACTGTGGCAGCTCAAAAGGAGCACACCACACCCCTTCCCACACCCCTTCCCACACAAAGATGGTTCCAATACTGGCAGCAGTACATGGCCTGGGGGACCTCATTGCAGCGCAGCTGCTACTACAACAAGCAGCACAAAGGAGACGCAGGAGGAGGAGGAGGAGGAGGAGGGCAAGACAGGCACAGCAAGCACCACAACGGCACCTATTCATACCACAGAGGCACCCACCAATCCCCAGGATCAGAGCCAGTCCATTCAACCTAACCCCTGAGCAGATACACACCCTGTACCGTCTGGACAGGGTTACCTTCACCAGCACCGTGGACATGATCCACGACGACATTGTGAGCCTCATAGACACCAGAACTGCCATCCCCCCGCTACTGAAGGTGGTGAGTGTGCTCCACTTTCTGGCCACAGGCACCTACCAGCATACAGTGGGACACATGCATGGCATCTCACAACCAGTATTCTCACGCACGCTGAACCAGGTACTCGATGCACTCCTGAAGCATGCACCTGAACACATATCCATGCCACGGACTGCCCAGGAGATTGCAAACACAAAAGTTGGCTTCTATTCACTGGCAGGCATCCCAAGTTGCATTGGGGCCATCGACTGTACACATGTGGAATTGGTGGTCCCACATCACAATGAAGTAGTGTACCGAAACAGGAAGCAATTCCACTCTATCAATGTCCATATGGTATGTGACGCCAACAAGATAATCACACATTGCTGTGCCAGATTTCCAGGATCAACACATGATTCCATGGTCCTGCGGGACTCAACTATCCCACGCTACATGGAGCGACACCCCGGACAACGTTTGTGGCTACTCGGTGAGTAGCAGGGCAAGCACATGGCAACGTGATTGGGGGGGGGGAGAAACATACTGCAACTGGGAGTGATTGGGGGGGGAGAAATACATACTGCAACTGGGAGTGATTGGGGGGGAGAGATACATACTGTAACTGGGAGTGATTGGGGGGGAGAGATACATACTGCAACTGGGAGTGATTGGGGGGGAGAGATACATACTGCAACTGGGAGTGATTGGGGGGAGAGATACATACTGCAACTGGGAGGGATTGGGGGGGGGGATACATACTGCAACTGGGAGTGACTGGGGGGGGAGATACATACTGCAACTGGGAGTGATTGGGGGGGGGAGAGATACATACTGCAACTGGGTGTTGACTGTCGTCCGTAGGAGAAATGGACATACAGATGTACACCAATGTGCATCCGGGAAGGCCACGATGTACTTGAGAAGAACCCACATGCAATTTGAAGCTGCACAACATCGACAACAATGCAGGTTGCAAAATATCACACATCCATCCACATTGAACATCCTACCACGCCACATTTCACACGAATCTGCAACATGGCGTCAAGATAGTAATACACAATCAGCGCAGCACAACATCAATCCAGCAATGCGCACTTGAATGCATGCAAAGGGATCACCCCTAGACATAGCACTGAACCACACACCTATAGCACCACTGAAGTGATGCCTCACAGCATGGCCACATTGGTGTCAGAATGTCAGTACACTCGCAGTGTGGTACCAAATTTGCCTGGGACAGGGACACCTAAGACCTGGCCTCACCCAGGACATGTCAAATACTGTTGGAGGCATTAATGTTGCATTACTACTTGCAGGGTCAACCTCCCCCTTGCACGTTGCTGCCACACAGACCATCTGCATGTATGCTGTCAATTCAGTACTTGAATCACAATGCAATGTCAATTAGTGTGATGTGAACAGGCCGCTCTTGAGGTGAACAGTAACAGGACCCTGTTCATTCCCCCATACAGGTGATGCGGGCTATCCCCTGAAGACCTGGCTCCTCACACCTGTACAGAACCCACAGAACAGGCACGAGGAGGAATACAATCGTGCACATACCCGTACCCGCATCGTGATCGAGCAGACTTTTGGACTTTTGAAGTCACGTTTTAGGTGCATTAGCAGGTCTGGTGGTGCTCTCCTGTATGGACATGAGAAGGTGGCCAAGATCACCATGGCATGTGTCATGCTGCACAATATGTGTATCAGACGGAATGTGCCACTGCCCCCTGACGTTGAAATAGAAGCACCTGATGAGGATGATGATGGTGATGAGGACGGAGGTGAAGGGGATGCAGGTCTTGCAAGAGGGGATGGGCAGGAGGGACGTGCTGTGAGACAGCATCTGATCAACCAAATATTCTGAGGAACATGTTTTCGTACTGTCACATGGTAATGGGGAGTAATGCACTGGTGTATGTTTTCGAGCACACAATGGACCCTGTCCCCAATAAAGTACACACACACAATGAAGTTGTCCAAGCCAGTGTTTAGATCAGAAACCAGTGTATTGAGTAACATTAAGGTGTGAAAGTGCAAGTCCCAAAACATCCCACCACCCTTCCCCCCACCCCCACAACAGACCCATAACACCCTTCCCACCCCCCCCACAACAGTCCCTCATGTGTTTGCCAGGTTTGCCCTGGCCTATGCACACATAGGGATCTCTATCGACCCCCTATTTTCAATAGTCCTCGGGGTGATTCAGAGGGCTGGCATATGTGCACCTGGTGGTGCGCGTTGAGCGACGGAGGGGGCTTGTTTGTCTCGACCCAGAAGATGAGGATGGGGCAGGCTGGCCTTGTTGGGAAATGTGGCGGTCCATAGTGTCAGCCATGCGTACCAGGACCTCCCTGAGCCTCCCTATCTCATCACACAGCCTGTTGGTGTTGGCGTCCATCCGCTCTGTGGAGTGCCTCAACGCCTCCACGATGTTCTCACTGCGATTGGCAGCCTCCTCAACATGCTGGCCAACCAGCACAGACAGCTCTTGTTGGCGCTGCAGGATGGTGGTCAATTGGAGGGCAGTGCTGGGTGACTGTGCACTTGAGGCTGTGCCCTCGGATGCATCCACTACAGCAGGTGATGCCAACATGGGGGACATGATTGCAGGGTTGGTGTCCTCAACTGTGGATTCAGACGCAGGGGTCTGGAATGGCACTGGCTCTGGTGATCCAGGGGGGCTTGGGGTGTGCATCTCCATGGCCTGGTCTAGGGTGTCCTCCAGATCGGATAGGGGGGCAGTGGCGGCTGCCTCACCAGTGGAGCTTGCCGCAGCTGATGGTGGGCCCTCGGTGGCTGGCATCGGTGCGGGTGGGTTCACCACCGGTGGTGGGGCCGCAGTTGGTGGTGCAGCTAGTACTGGCGTGGCAGTGGCACTCCGACGAAGTTTGGCACTCGTCTGGTGCGGCCTGCCCCCCTTGCCCCTTGATGTTGTTGGGGTATCCGCCGGCTCCTGTGCCCTTGGCCTCTTGCATGTAGCTGTTGCCTGTGTTGCATCAGCGGCATCCTCCCCATCTGTATGTGAGCCTGTCAGGGACGAGACGGGGGATGGCATTGGTTGCGTTTCAATATACTTGATGCAGATTACATTAATGATGCAGTTGTGGCAATTGGGACTTAGTGGTTGTGGATGCAGGTGATGTGCCAGTTCAGTGCCTCATCCATGCATGGTTGTGTTTGGGACTTGTCTGTGGTGTTGTGTGCATGTGTGTGTGTGTGGGTCTGACACAGGCATGGTGAGGGATGGATGCATGTGTGGATGTGTGTCCATTCATGAGAGGAGTCTGTGCTCACATATGGGGGGTACAGTACATTCACATCGCATCCTGTCATGTGTACACTCACCTCCATCAGAAGTGGTACCCACGCCGAGCTCCATGCTGCCTACTCCCTCTATTGACTCGACGGCAATCATGTTGGCGCACGTCTCCTCCCATTCCTTCATCCGGATTGGGGATCCATCTCCACCAGCACTGGCAATGCGGTGGTTCTCAGCCAGGATGCCCCTCACCCGCAGCCTGAGGTCGTCCCACCTCTTCCTGCATTCGTGCACAGTGCGCGTGCTGGTGCCCACTGCACTGACTTTGGCAGCGACCTCCTCCCAGATGGCTTTCTTCCTCAACAGGGTTGGCCGGCACATGTCATTCGCGAAGACCACCTCAGCATTCTCCGCAAGGGTCTGTGTCAACATCACCAATTCCTCATTGGTGTATTTTTCTTTGCGCTGCCTGTCAGTTGATTTCTTGAGTGCATTAGGCATGATGCAGGTGTCCACAATTGTTTGGCACGGCTCACGAATCAATACAGGTCCAGGGGGCAGAGGATGGCAATGGATTGTGTTTTTGAAGATGGCCGCCGGGCTCTTTCCCGTTCCGGCGCGATGACGCTATTTCCGGTTCCGCAATTTTACGGTCACCGCTAATAGCGGTGACCGCTAATGGCGGTCACCGCAATTTGCATGTAGCGTGAGGGCGGAGGTGCTATCTGCACTTTCGTCAAAGCCGGTAAGGGACTTTTTTGGGACTTTTGCGGCATGGCGGTAGGGTCATTACCGGCATGGCGCTAGGCTCGTGTCCGCGTACTCGTAATGGTACGTAATTAGCGCCCTCTTACGAGGGCGGACACGTTAATAGCGCCATGCCGCTAATATGCGGTTTTTAGCGCACAACGTGTAATGAGGCCCAATTTGGAATGGACCGAGCAAAAACACTCTTCACATTACGACATTGTATGTTTGCAATGTTTCATTAGATTACATGAATTTTAGCGCCAAGCAAGATTTTGAATGTTGAAAAGTGTTGTGTTATAGGCATTTTGGAGTTTTTAGCAACAAAGCAAATTTCATTTATAGGCACATTTTGGAGTTTCATTTGCAGTGCGCTGCTTCTGCCTCTGCACACTGTTTGCTGGTCATGGAACACACTGGCACATCTTCTGCAGGGTATGCTCTATCCCACTACACATGCACCATGGGTGGCAGGTTGTGCATCCATCTTTTTGTGTGCTTGAGAACGTGGTTTTTGTAGGTTTTTGGCGTGCATAACAGTTTGCCGCTATTGTTGCAGTTCCTTGCACCATACTATCAGAGTGATGCCGCATAGCATAGGGGAGTGGGTCAATACATCCCACAACATAAAGGTTAACCTCACAGGGCAACACAATCAAGGTCTTCTGTGCCCGGAGTGGGTCCCAGTGCTCAATCCAAGACAGGTTCAAATACAAAAATCTTGGCAACCATCAGCCTGTCCTAGTGTAACAAGAGTAACTGATATGCAGTGTGGGGCAAATAATTGTTACACCACTAATGGTAGGTGTTCAGGAGATGTGCTTAGGGATCGCTCAGGGAATCCACCCTTTGTTATTATGACAAATGTCCCGAAACTCAAACACAACACTTATGAGGATGAGGAGGCACTGCAAAACAAGTGCATCCACTCGATAAGAGATGTTATGGGGTTCTTATCTATCATATAGGAAAATGCACTTAGATTCCGAAGCCTAATCATTATGCTGATTATAGGTAGGTTTTCCTGTGGGCCTGGGGTTTAGCAGACAGAATCCTGGCAATTGACTTTCAGACATTTCCACCAAAGGATACCTCAATCTTGATTAGATCTCATACCCCCAAATACAACAATCAATGGATGGTAGAAAACCAAGCCCATAGACATGTAGTTCCATCTACAGTTTGGCGGACTAAACTGTTCACCACAATACAAGGCCTGGGGGTCTAGTGAAGACGATAAAACATGGAGTCTTGGAAGAGGTAGATTGACTTGGACATGGCTCTGTCAATCATGTCCTAAATGTGTGTTGTCACTTCCTGGCTTGGAATTTAGCTGGAATTGTAAAGAATCTTAAGGTCACATGCTGGACTGATTTTGTGAGGGGTTTCAGGTGATCATTTTAAAAGACGCCTGGGCCACAGAGATGCCAGTTATGCAGGGATAACAAGCTGTTGATGTTCCTTCTAGAAAGGGCCCAAAGGGCAGACCAAGTGGGGTCTTCTTATCTGTCTGAAGACTACATCAAATTGGGAAGTGACGGTTTGCATGACCGGTATAGAGAAGCTCCAGAATTTTTTGGGTGTTAACTGGACCCTTTTATTTCATTTTTACAATTGGCCATCTGAAGCCAGCGGGTTGGTGGTGGTAGAAAAGATTCAAGAATTGACAAATTCATGGAGGGGGTTGAATCCTTTTAAAACCTGCATAATTGTAGCACGCGATTTGAATTTTCAAATATAACCCATAAGGGCACTGGAGGGGTTGTGGTAAAACCAGATATCGACTCGGATATCTACACCCTGGTAGCTGGTCATCCAAAGAGAATGCATCAATGTGTCATGGATACGGCCCGCACCTTCCATTATATGGAACTTAGAGCATGTAATGGCCGGTTTTTAGAAGACCAACCTGCAAAACCAACTTTTGTCAGGCATAATGGTGCATCCACCATTGATTATATCGAATCTCTGCAAAAGATAGGGCAAGGGTGATCAAATTTAGAATCCTTGAAAGAATTGAAAGTGATCATAAAACCCTGAGTGCTCTTTTTCAATTTGGTAAGACTATTTATTCATTATGATAAGACTCAGTGGCCGTAGAAGCCATAGCTCTCAGTGGCCATGCCCGTAGGTAAGTGAAATAGTAATTGAGCGAGATTCTAGGTCTTCCATTTATAACACAATTCTGGAAAACCTCACAATTATCTGCACAGACAACACTCCGGATTTGTAGTTGCTGTCTGAAGTTGATAAAATGATAGAGAGCTTGGTCCCTCAGAGCCCCTAGAGTACAAAAAAAAACATGCAACAACAAAACCTGGTTGGTACGATGAAACTCGCAGGGATGCAAAAAGAAAGCTAGTGGGATGCTAAAAAACTGCTAGGGCTGTGGATAAGCCACAATTCTGATTGTATAGAACTGATTATGAATCAAGGAAAAAGAAAGATTTTGTACCCCAAATATGGGAGGCACACTTACAGGCATATGAAGAAGGGGACTGCACCTTCTACTGGAAATTGATTGTTGGTGAAGAGCTGAATGGGTATTAAGTTTCCAATGCTTATCCTGGCAGATGTCTGCTGGTAGCATTTTTCAAATTTATATGCTGAATCTGGTCTGGCCCAAAACCAGAATGTGACATTGGACCCCACCGTGAATTTCAAATATAGGGGTTAGACTGTCTCATTTAACACAGAAGAAGCCCTGAGGGCAATTGAAACCCAAAAAAGCGGAAAAGTGTCTGGGCCAGATGCAATACTCCTAGACCTCTATAAAGATGAGTCAAAGGTTTGGGGCCCAATATTGTGTAAAATCTTTAATGCAATAATTAGACTGGGTATAGTGCCGGCCTCCTGGAGAAACGTGTTAGTTGTACCCATATATAAAAAAGGTGGAAGGGATTCACCAGCCAACTACTGACCCATTTGCCTTTTAGATAGTGTAAGTAAAAAATACACCAAGATTGTCCTGCTTCCCCTCAATCTTGTGCTGAAGAAAATTATATCATCAATGATCTCCAGGTGGGGCTTTAAAAACATAAGTACTGTCGACCAAAGTTTTCAACTCTTTCTGTTGACCCAGAAGTACACTGTGCTGTTGAAGATTAAATTGTATGCTGTATTTGTGGATACCAGGACAGCGTTCCATGGTATCTCGAGGGAAACCCTGTGGTGTATTATGAGGGAAAGGGCAGCCCCACTAAAATTAATCGCTGATATCCAGTTGCTGTATACTGACAACAAGGCAGCTGTGCATTTTGGATCGGCTGAAGAATGAACTGCACCATTTGATGTGGTGAAGGGGGTGCGTCCTTGCCCCCCTACTTTCAAACATACACATCGAAGAAATAATGACTGCATACTTAAAGGTTTGTTTCACTTGGTTTCACTTTGCTCACTTAGTTTTTGTCCGGGCAGAAATAATGAGGGAGGTTGGGGGTTTCCTATCAGATGGCTTCCCACAGAACTGTGGGGTTCCCCTGGTGTCCTCCCTCTCACCACTATTATTTAATGTATACCGTTGTCCTCGAATGCGTATCCTGAGAAGTCATAAGGTCTGCTTTCAGTCATACACAGATGACATGCATGTGTTCCTTAGGATAAATGATATAGAGGAGTCCTGTTCATGAGTAGGTCGCTGTTAACTAACTGTCTCCAACTTAACCCAAGCAAAACCGAGGTTATTTTGTTTGAACAGAAACAAGCGAAAATAGATGTCCCCGCCTCCTTTTCTTCTGGGTTCAGAATTAAAGTACGCTAACAGGATAAACATTCTAGGATGTGTCTGGCAGAGTGACCTCAGTTGTGTAAGTGAATTTGGGGCAAAAGTGCAAGCCATCTTTTAAATTCAAGATTGGATACATGGTGTTTAAAAGCTTGAATGGTCTAGATTCTGGGACCTGGCAGATCAGGTAAAGCGTTACCAACCAGTACGGTACCTTAGATCAGAGGATATGTTTTTGTTGACTATTCCCAAACCTGTTGTGTGTTTGTGGGAGACAGCAGAATTTCGATTTTTGGATCCAAACTATGGAATAGTTTTCGATTAGAGATCAGGAATTTAGAGTTCTTGTCTCTATTTTGAATTTCAATGTATGGTACAGTACCTTGTAGTAATTTCCCTGATTTGCTGACCCAAAACAGATTATGTTTTATAACAACTGCGCCTTGATGCGATATGGTTCGCTAATAGTAGCACAATACAAATCCCTCAATCAATCAATAAAGCTCAACTCCTCCAAGACCGGATTTCTACTCCTCACCAACAACACTGAACACCCAGACATACAGACCTGGCTATCAACCATGAACCCTTAGGGCCTCACACTGGAGCTCAACTCCTGCACCAAGCCCCTCAGGTTCCACATTGGCACACACTACTAAGAAAACTCAGACAGCTTGGTATCATCTCTCCCTCCTGTGGAAAATCAAGCCATTCCACCCTCCAGACAGCTTTAGATCCCCATTTCAAGCACTGGTCCTATGCCACCTCAATGGGGGCAATGCCTTCCTCGAAGGCCTTCCGTCATCCTCCCGTGTGCCCCTGAGAAGTGTCCTTCACGTGGCTGCATGCCTCATCAAGGGTCTAGCTGATACGACCACATCACCCCGGCCCTCATCAACCTTTACTGGCTCCCACTTCATGCACAAATCACCTTCATGTCTTTCTGCATCTTCTATAAGTCACCCAGCTACCTTTCGAACAAACTCAGCATCTCCAGCAGACAGTGCACCACCAGAAGCCAGGACATGTGCATACTTGAATTCCGCTTCTGCAAAAAGGAAAGGACCAGAAAACAATGTTTCTCTGCCTACTCCCCAAGAGTATGGAAACTCCTCTCCATCGGCATCAGACTCACCCCCACTCTCCTATGATTCAGAAAATAAATCAAGGCCCACCTCTTCAAGCAGTCTCCTCCACACCTAGGCGATCACGTTTCCCCTTGCGCCATCCACCTCTCTCCTCCCCACCACCCTGTAGAGCCATACCTCTCCTCTGTGCCACTCTGTATCCTATACCCGCTGTATATATGTTCTGTTGTTACCTCTGAAAAGCACTCCATTATGCATCTGTACTGTTGTATTCCTCTGTAAAGCACTCGGTTGTGTATCTGTATTGTTGTATACCTCTGTAGAGCACTCTGTTGCTTCTCAAAGCTAGGTCTGCGCTCAATAAATACCAAAATACCATAATACCATGACATATGGCACAGTATTGTGAGTAAAAGAATATAAATAACTCAAAGGATTTTCCGTTGGGGGTCCCATTTACCGCAAAGCAGAAAAACATTTATTTTGAACTGGTTAATAATTATCTGAGAGGGAGAGTCTGCTTAAGGGCATGGGGCACTTGGGAGAGTAAGAAGCTGACCGAAACATTTGGCAACATCAAATATGTGAGGGAGCTGCAAAAGTAAGACTCTTGCTCCATAAGCAAAACATTGAATAGGCTCATACAAATCTACAAATCTAAATGTATGTGAATGGCTCTGTGTTGTTCTTTTGTTGACAACTTTCCTGAGTAAAGATCACATCCATACAGTACTCAACCACCAAATCAAACTCTTCCAAGCTGGTTTTCAGTCAGGAATGAAACATGAAAGAGACACACTGTGGATAAAGTTTGTTCTATCTCAGAAGCAATGAAAGATTCATCACCATTCAGGGGATGTTCTCCTTCCTTTCTCATGTCTTTTCCTTGTCGTGGTAGGAACGTCAAGTCCCCACACTGTTCCATCAATTCATTTGAGATGTTTGCACAGAATAGCCTGCCTTTTGTAGAAGACTTATTTTTATTATGTTTCATTTATTGGTGTTTTGTAAAGTGAACAATTACAACAAATTATTGTAAAGCAGCTTAAGGAAGAACGGGAGGGTAAGTGCAAAACCATGGCGGGACATGGAAGGAGGAGTTAATTAATGAATCATTGAACATCTGAGAGGAGGGAGAAAAAGCGTGCAAAATCCAAATACCCATAAAAGTCAGTCTTTATTTATACAGATACCAAGGTCTGTTGTACTAAAATACGAGATTATTTCCCTGAAAGTAAAAAAATAATATTTTTGAAAAGTAAGTTGCAAGAAGTGTGCCTAAACATTACACATGCTGTTGCTTAAAACAATAATGACCAAAAACAAACCAAGAACCAAACACCTTATTTTTGCTAAACGTAATTGTAAGTTTTTAATTCATTCAACTAGACCAATCTAACACAAGACCAATAATCATGGCACCTTTAGAACTAACGTAATCATGTTCTGATATTCAGGGTCAATCAAACAATGCGTTTTGTCCCAGTCGTAGCTAGGGAATGCAATGCTATGTAGTTGCTATTACAGTAGTAGAACATGTTGTGCCATTTCTAGATAAGAACAGATTTTCCTGCACATTTGTGTTTCACGTTTCCGGCCACTTCCTTAATATGCAGAATGAAAGACATAGATATGTCAAATGTGATGCCTAGGTTCTTAAGTGACTTGCATATTGGAGGTTGTGGGCCGAAACGTCTGGTCAATTGAATCGGAGGATGCTGGAGGATTTGGTTATGAAAATATGAATCTTATGTTTGTTCGGGTACAGCCGTAGGTTTTTAATTGTCACCCAATCCCCTATCACTAAAATGTAGGGCTGTTCTATTGGGCGGGGGGGGCATTGGTTTTTGCAACCTCAGAGCTATGTTTCTGTCCTCTGAGTGTAGTTAGAAGAAGACAGAGAACAGACTGATCAGTGCTTTTAGTGGTTGCATTTTGCTGTTAAACAGCTAGAGTTAGATAGTAGAACCTTGGTGGACACACATGTTCAGGGCAGATGGGGAGAAATAAGCTCCCCCACCTTTGCCTGGGTAGTCTGTTTCCTGAGAAAGGAGGCAAACTAGGTCAGTGCTGTTTCTTCAATGCCCATGATGTTTGGTCCCTGCACATTGAAGGTACAGCATGGACCTGGCTATGCAGTTTGAGTGTCTGATCCACAGTTATAATATGATGCAGAATAGTCCAGGAGGATCAGAATAGAGAATGCGATACAGTGATCTCATGATTTCTTCTCATGAACATGAGGACCATGTCAGTACTTTGGTATGGTCCGGACCCTGACTGGTTGTCAGTGAAGTAGTTCTGGGATTCTCTGAAAAACAGAGTTGGTTGGTAACAATGTTTCTAAGATTTTTGCCATAAAGGGATATTAAATGTGGGACAATCGTTTCTTAGGTGCAAAAAGTATGTTGTTGTTTTCATATGAATAGGTATTACCAAGGCTTGTTCAAATGAGTGTGGGATTATTACTGTTGAATATTCATGACTGATAAGGGATTAGGGGATTGGCTAAAGCTAATAATGCAAAACTTGATCCAGGCATTTGGGCATGGTTGAAGAGGGTCACTGATGTCTTCATTGTATAGACCAGTTTTGCAATGTCCTCTGGAGAACAACAGTTCAAGCGAGGCTTGGGTGCCAGAGGAACAAGGCTATTGGAAGTGCTGCTATTCTATGCCAAGTTGGGCTCTTAATGGAAGGTGGAGTTAGGCCATCTAGGACTGCAGCAGGTGCTAACTCATATGAACATTACAGTGCAGTACTGAGAGCATGTGGTTTTTGGAAAACACTTTCTTGGATAATTCTGTGATTGCCTATAGCTTGGATTTTTACAATCTAAAATTCTTTTCTCAAATTAGGATGTTTTCAATGTTCTCCGAAGTGTCTGGTTTTCACTTTTCTTGTGTTCAAGTCATCACCAAACTATTTGATAGGTATTTGGGGGTGGCTCTTTAAAAGGAATACATAACAACAATAATACTAATATTATGGGAAGGTTTAAATCCTGGTGCAAAATTTTTAGGATGTCCAGGGCTTGGGCCATTCCTAGCTAGTTCATTTAAAATTACTATGGTTCAGTGGTTATCGGTCAGCCTTTTGGTCACTGTTTTAACACGGTGTGTAACACTAAATTGATGGTACGTCCAAGGTACTGGAATATGCATGTGTCCCAGCAACAAGATTTTAGAGGTCATAAATATATCAAGAGCATGACTATTTCTGTGCATTTATCCAATTAAGAGAATTGATGCTGCCCAAAGTATAGGATAATTAATGTGTCTTTTATCATTGTCTGATCCTAAGTAAATGTTACTGTCTACTGAGATCAGAATCATAATTAGCAATCTAACAGACTTCAGAGAAGGTTTGACCATTGTTGTATATTTACATGCGGCATGTATACTATGCATTGTCGATTAAACATGTGCATAATATTGCTTGCAGTGTAGCACTTTGAATGCTATTTAGAAAAGGAACTTCATAGTTGTTTGAATTCAGCAATGATCACTTTTTCTAACTTCCTGTTGTATGTTACAATGTTTTAAGACATGGAGAAGTGAGTTTGGATATGTTATGTTATCTTGCATTTGAAGAGCACCTCCAAGCGCTGAATAGTAACGTTGTCTTAGAATCCAGTCTCCAAATTGCCCAATTTATGAACCTGAAATTCTTCTAATATGTTGTAAATGTTGGGGTCATTTTAGATGGCAGACCTGGCCTATTAAAATAGGGACAGGGAGTTTATTATAACGTGGAGAGCAATTGGAATCACTGTAGTGGGTAAAGTCTATGTTACTGATGTTCATCTGACTGAATGTGTTTTGTTGAGGATGTAAATCTTGCTTGGCCGTCATAGTATGGGGAGATATTATTTGCGTTTTTATTATTATTATTATTATTATTATTATTATTATTATTATTATTATTATTATTATTATTATTATTATTATTATTATTCTTATTATTATCAATATTATTATTATTATTATTATTATTATTATTATTATTATTATTATTATTATTATCATTATTATTATTATATTTATTTAGTGTGAACCTACCTTTAGGAAGCAGCAGAACACTTTACAAGTCATAGGGGGAAGAACACAATGATGGAAGCTGAGATAAAAAGGCAGGGGGAGCTAACAATGGGGAAGAGGTGAAGCGGGCAATTTGGCACCAAGGGATTTCTAAGCAATCAGGGGTTGAAACAGAGGGGAGCCAATCTCAGGTCAAGTGGAGAGGAAAGGGGTGTGTGGACCTAGACGTTATGGATGAGCCATTATTTGCAGAGGAGAGTTTTGAGCTTCTTTCTGAAATGTAGAAGCCAGGGGGTGAGACTGATGTTGATGGGGAGAAGGTTCCAAAGTTTGGGGACATAGACACAGAAGGTCTTTCTTTCTTTCTTTCTTTCTTTCTTTCTTTCTTTCTTTCTTTCTTTCTTTCTTTCTTTCTTTCTTTCTTTCTTTCTTTCTTTCCTGCACTGTCAGATCTCAAGCCTTCACATATCCCTACTTCGGGTGGATCGTGGGCTCCCTAGAGACGCTGTGTTTCTCATTGAGGTAGCTTGGGGACTACAGGTTGACAGGCTTGTACATGATGCTACAGGATTTGGGGATGATACGTGTTTGCATCAAGAAGCAGTGTAGAGCAATGAGAGTTGGGAGATGTGTTCAAATTTGCAGAGTCATATGATGAGTCATGCTGCAGGATGTAACACACATCACAGGGGTGGCAGAGTAGTTACTGGTAGTCCCATAATGGCATTGACCCATTCAGGTGGGAGATGACCAAGGCTTGGACAGCAGATCTGAATTCTAAAAGTGTCTGGGGTTTGCAACCCAGTGTGCGCTTAAAGGAATTAACGCAGGTTGAATACTGGGGTTGTAGATGGCGGGAGGGATGCCGAAGGTATGATTCAGAGGATTGTGTAGGTGCCTTTCCCCGGTTTACTACGTGTGAGAGAAAATAAAATAGCTGACACAACCCCTTGTCGGGGAAAGAGGCACTGAGACCCGGCTGTAAGAGTTTAAAGGATGGTTTATTTCTCCAGCTATGAAATAACCCCAAAAAAACCCTCCAGTCCCTCATTACATCACACTTATATTTATATTAATTAAAGTAACTCTAACAAAAAATGCTAAATGGACCCGATTGGCCAGGCGGTGTGGTGCTGTAGGTGTGGGTGGCATCTCTTCCTCCTGGTTGGCTGAGTGGCTGACGAGATGACGGACGTCAAACATCTTGTGCTCCACGCAGGTAAGGGTCCGGTCACTGTGGTCACTACCTAAGCTAATATGTTACACACTAAATAACAAATTATTAAAACATTTTATGCTACTTGTCACATTTCTACATAAGTCACACACAATGCTTATTGTCAGTACAATTGGGTCATTTGTGGCTTTAATTGAAGGCCTTGACCTTATTGTGCATGTAGATGAATCAGGCTGTGTTTCGTATCTTTTCCTAGGTTTCAAAACTCATTGGTACAAATAAAAACATATATAGTAGTAAAAATGCTTAAGGTTAGTAAGGAGTGTATTGGGTGGGTTTCGCAGCACAGGCGAGGGTCTGGCACTTGAAAGAAATACCTTACAGGGTGTGCAGGGTCAGGATGACAATAAATTGTTCTAATGGGGGTGGGTGGCTTGCGCGTTTATGAGGACGAATCGAGCAGAAAGTGCTTAGCTCATCCTGGTTCACATGCCGGTTCTCAGACGAACAGTGATCTCAGAGGAAGAAAACTGTAGCATAATGATTGTTGCAACTTTCTCCAGCTTCAGCGTGAGAATGGAAGCGCAGAGCTTTCCTTCGCAGGGGAGTGCAAGGGTGGGGGCCAGCCAGCTGCCTGCGCGCCTTGTGTGTGTGTCTCTGTCCTTGGCTGCTGCGTTGGAAGGGGAGCTGAGCATTGCTGTACTATCACAGTGAGGCCTGTTTACCCAAGATGGAGTTGAAAGGGGGCACAAAAGATGGATGCCCTGTGTCCTGCTCAGTAGTCCCATCTATGCAGCAGTCAACCGTGGTTAACGTTACATAAGGGCAAGGGGCAATCCCACTACTGGAGGCACGTGGTCCAAGCCTTGTACTGAGGAGCGTACGACGCGAGGGGGCCTGAGGACCCCTTGCTCCCATACATTCCCCCCTTTCGTTACATCTAAAGTAACAAACTACTTGTCTCGTTCTTTCCGTTCTCCCTTTGGTAGCGCTCAGCTTCAGCCACAGCCTCATCCCAAGCAGGTGTACCCTTTATTGGCATCCATGCTTTGCACACACTTCTTAAGCTGTTACCTCTTCTTGCATATTCTTCTGGGATGACCATTAAGTATATCCCACCATCCCCATCTAAATCTATCCAAACCTCGTTATACCACAGCAAGTTCTTTGGTTCTCTAATGGTAGTGTAATGTAGATTATCGACCACGTCCCCATACTGTCTATAGATGGCAGTCATCCTATACTGCGGTGTGGTGTATTCTCCGGTTTGTACTTGGGCATCTATCATGGTAGCCACCGTTGTCTGTCGGCCCACGGTTACCATCATCATTGCTGAATTAGGCATATTATTTTCACAGCATCTTAGTCCCAGTTGGCACACACAGAATATTAGGAGAAAAAAGACTATGTTGGGAATGAGTATCTTCGCTGCGATGTTCACCCATGATGGTATCGAGCTGAACAGATCATCAAACCACGTGTTGTTGTCTACTCCACCTTCTGCTCTCATTCTTTCTCCTAAATTATGCACTGCTGTTATCACATGTGACAGTGTCCCGTTATCAGCATCGGAAGTTGGTACGAACGTGCAACACGCCCCCCCAATTTTTTTGCAAACACCACCGTCCATCGCCGTCATAAGATATAAGACATATCTGTTTTGCATCGTCATCAGGCGCAGTGCACGGAGCTCTATTTTTATGATGTTGAATCCTTCTTCAGTGTCGTTGGCCAGATGGAGGAGCTCCCAGCGTGTTATCTGCAGCCGTTTTGCGTTTGCCCTTGCTTGAACGCCTGGTGCTAGAAATGATGCGAAGAATGTTTCTGCAGATGAGAAAAGCTTATATTGTTGTGGGATTTCAGCAAGGAGTTCTGACGATTTGGACGAAATATAATTGGATCTTTTGCTGCGTGACAACTTGGTTTTCAAAGTTTCTTCTGACAATAATTCGTATGCTGGGGGCTCCGTGATTCTCTCATCGGGCGCTGTCGACGGTTCAGCCGATTGTCCTGCTGCCGATGTGTCAGCCGATTGGCCTGCTGCCGATGTGTCAGCCGAAGGCCTTGCTGTAAACTGGACGTGGCTCTCTGGTATCACCATTAGTGCTGATTGAAGTGTGGCTAGGGCACAAGTGGCCCTCCAGGATGCTGGGAGATGCAGGTACACTCGTTTGCCACAGATCCAGTATATATCCATTAATGCGTGTATAACAAGGGGGGGTGGTAACCGCCAATCAAATTTGAACAATTCTTAGATTTTAGAATGTTTTATTTAAAGTGAACTGTAGTGGTGTTTAGAAGTAATCACCCTGTTCCAAAACTGCAAGAACTTAAACATGGACTCGCATTTTTCTATGAGAAAGCAAAACAGAGTAAATCATGTCAATTTGTTACGCACCCTTTTCAATCAGGGGACATGTGTTTATTTACATGTAGTCTAAAAGAAAATCACATAAACATCTTCAGGCAAACAGAACTCATTGTGCAACATATTGCCATGGTGTATGGATCAAAGAAAATAAGACAATGTTGAACACTGGGATTGTCCTCATTCAAAGCAAAGCATAGATTCTGTATTCAGGAGTGCAAACAACATTTGTATTTCGTTAGAAGGATATTACCTTTACATGAACCTGTCTCCAACAAAAATGGGTTCTTAATGTTTGAACCAGAAACTTTAAAAGCGTATATATACACAATTGTGCTACTCCTGTGGTCTGCTGACAGAGCTGAAGTATTCTCTAATGCAGTCAGTGTTTAAGGCATCGAAATATAATACAATTGTACCAAACAGAAAATTCACAGAAAGTTAAGTACATTGTGTTCTGTGAGAGTCATTGGGTAGCTGTGTACAAGACATTGTGGTCAGGAAAGAAGGAGCACAATTCTCAAGTGTGGCATTATTTGGAAAGTACAAAGTCTGACTTTATGCAATTTGGTTAAAAAAGCCAAGTTCTGTTGTTATATAGTGAAGTCTTGCACATTAGTGGAGGATGCTGGGAGATGCAGGTAAGCTCGTTTGCCACAGATCCAGTATATATCCATTAATGCGGCAGTGCCTTTTTTCATATCTGGCATTATTAAAGTTTTATTGTATTGCTGCACGGTCCCATGTTCACCTTCCCTTCTCCATGGAAGCAAAGTTTGTGCAGTATTTTCTTTTGAATCTTTATGGGTCTCTCCAGGGGTGTGACCCATGTCAGCTTGGTGATATGCTGTGACCAGATGGGGATGCATGTTTCTTTTGCCCATTCATATGTTTCATCTGGCAGCCCTCGAAGCCCCTCAGCTTTGCATTCAATTGTTTCATCATGCCACTTGTCGTCTGCATATCTTGTCCCTTTTATAATGAAAAATGGCTCTTGGAGGCAGATTACTCCTTGTTGTCTGCTGGTGCAAGTTTGTTCGTTTTCTAATTTTTCCATAGTGACTGTGTGTGCTTGAAATGTCTTTTTTATTCTACACAGCATCAGATGAGTCAAACATTGGGCCTCAGACAAGGGTACTTCCTGTGGGATTAACATTTTTGGGGTTCCAGTTGCGTGAGGAATAAGTGAGCACACGTAACAACTTTCATTACTTGCTTGCTTTGCTGCAGCGCTCATGTCTGAATACCATTTGTTTGATTGGTCAGGGTGTCGGGGGTCCTCTATTTCATCTACCCCCAGGTTATGATAAATATTGTATCTTTTTTTCCCCACCCCCCTTTTCTCCTCCTTGTGTTTTTTAATTGGGTACCAACTTGTGGATATTGCAGCGGGAATATTCTAGACCATGCTTCATCTATGTTGTTCATGGTGACATGTGTATATTCAGTAGTGGTTTCTGGTGCAGTGTGTGTGCGCATGCTTGTATTTCTGGAGTTAGTCAACCAATAATAATCATCATTTACATTCCATCCAAGCTCTATTTCCTTGGCCACAGTATTTCTAAACAATGGAATAGCAGTTTTGTTTACATGCAATTGTTCAAAGGGCAACATTATATTTTTACTATTCAATTCAATGTTATAAGTGTCCTTCAAAATATCCGTTGCTTCAGTCCATATTAGTTTAGACCCTGGTTTTGTCATATCAGTTCCGCTCCCCCCTTTGTTCATTTAATTTGCCACATATAAAACAACTTTATACCAAATAAGATAAAACATCATTATTGCAAATAGTATGGCAGCATATTTTATAACACATTCCAAATTATTTAATCTACTGGCTCTAGTGGCATCCCTATTTCTATCTAACATTTCAGCCTGCTCAGCCATTGTGTTGCATTGGCTCACGTTGAACCTATGTGGGCGAGACAAATTTGTTAAGTCATCATGAAAAGAAACATATTTGCAATTGTTCATTCTTTTTCATTTCTTTACTCAGTTTGGCATTTAACAATTCCTTTTCATTTCATCATGGAAATAATGAGCAAAAAATAGAAAAGACAACACTATTTATATGAGAAGAAAAGAAAGAGAGATAGAGAGAGAGAGAGAGAGAGAGAGAGAGAGAGAGAGAGAGAGACAAAATATGTAAAAACCTTTTGCTTTTCCACTATACTTTCCCTGTCTAAGTTGCAATTTTCATCATGTCAGACTGTGCCAGCGATGGCATCCACACAGTCGGTTTCATTTTGGGGAAATGCAACACTGTGCACCCTTCTCACATCTGAGAGGTGCACCCAGTATTTTAACCCCTTAACTTTAACTGCAGTTGGGGTGCTGTACACCACTGTGTATGGACCATGAAATCTTGGTGAATTCCACCGTCTTACAACATTTCTGACATAAATATGCTCCCCTGGCATTAAAGGCCCCTCCGGGCTTTCTGCTGTCGGCATGGAGGTGTCTGTTGCTACATCTTCAGTAAATGGTGAAACAATTTGTTTTGCTATGCTGCGTACCGCGTGCGTTAGCTGTGTTAGGTATTCCTTGAACTCTTCTCCCAGCACTGTGGTAGCCCTGTGCGGATCTGACACCCTCCTAACAGGGGAGAGTGGCGTGTGCATTCTTCTTCCCATCACGATTTCGTGCCGGCTTAAATGGTGATCCTTGCATGGTTGATTTCTGAGTTGGAACAGTGCTAGGGGCAGACAATATACCCAATTATTTTTCAACGTGCTGCATAATTTTGATAAATTGCTTTTGAGCAGCCCGTTGATCCTTTCCACAACTCCATTGGCCATTGGATGATAAATCGAACATAGTATATGTTTCACCCCCAGAAGGGAGGTCAGTTCCTTGAAGAGGTCATTCACAAAGTGCGTGCCGTTGTCTGTACGGATCACGTCACAGATTCCCCACCGCGAGAATACTTCTCGCACAAGGAACTTGGCAGCACATTTTGAATCAGGATGGGGACAGGGGCCTGCTTCTACCCACCGTGAAAAAGGGCATACAACCACAATCAAGTATCTTGCTCCATTACATCTTTCTCCCATATCGGCGTAGTCGATATGTAGTTCTCTAAATGGACCTGTAGGGTGTGGCAAAGTGCCACGCAGAGTTCGTAATGCCATTCCTGAATTATAAGTTTGGCATGTAGTACATTCAATCACAAATTTAGACAAGTATTCGTGTAGATTAGGAACAAACCAATCCTCATGAATATCTGAGGCAATGTGTTGTATTGCCACGTGGGCTGGGAAATGCAGTTGTTGGAATGCTACTTCTAATAATTCTACAGGCATCACTACCTTGCCTCTTGTTTCCTGTCTCCAAATGAGATCTGTGGCTGATTGTTTACATCCTCGTTTGCCCCACAACTCCTGCTCTTCCGGTGGGGCTCTTCTCTGGAGTTCTATCAATTGTGCTATAGGTGTGTTACTGTATGCTTCTGTTGGTTGTTCTGCTGTGGTTGTTTTTACAATGTACTCTGATGTTGGTGTCTTATTGAAGTACGAGGCTTCCTTCGCTGCTGCGTCGGCTGCCGCGTTCCCCAATGAGACGGCGTCTGTGTTATTGGTATGGGCTTGGCATTTAACCACCGCTACTACCGATGGTTCTGCTAAAGCTTCTATTAGTTCATTTAGCAATGTGGCATGTTGTACAGGCGACCCGTCTGCTCTTCTGAACCCTCTCCTTCGCCAACGTGATAGCCCTGAGTGAACTGTGGTGGTGACATAAGCTGAGTCTGAATATATTGTCACGGCACAATCTTTGGCTATGTGTAATGCGCTGATTAGTGCGGTCAGTTCGGCTGCTTGTGCAGAGTAGTTTGAGGGGAGATGTTTTTGAACAATCACTTCGTATGTGTCTTCTTCCATGCGCACTACCGCCATCCCCACATGTTTCTCTCCTGTCTCTGAGTTTATGGATGCTGACCCGTCTATGAAATAAATTTCTCCCTCTGTAAGGGCGTTTTCTCTTGCTTTGGGAATGTCATCGCCCTCATATGTGCTACAATCGTGTTCCTGTAAATCCTCAGTTGTGCATGGCTCTGTAATGAATGTGGCTGGGTTCACTGTCTTGCATCTGACCACATGTACATTTGGACTTGATATTATTATTTCATAAGCAGAGGCTCTCTGTGTTGTGAGAGTAGATTTTGATCTTTCCAAGATAGCAAATAATGAGTGTTCCGCATATAACGTCACTGAACATCCCATTACGATTGTGGTACTTTTCTCAATGGCGAAGGCCGCTGCAGCGAGGGCCTGTTCACAAGCGAAATGTCCCTGCATTACTGGGTCTAATATTCCACTGTAGTACGCCAATGGTTTGTGGCCTAACAATGTCTTTTGTGTCAATACTGCTGTCATTAATGTTCCATTGCTGTGTGAAAACAGGAAAAATTCCCTTTCATAATCTGGATTTGCAAGGACTCAGGCGTCTGAAATAAGGTCTTTTAATCGAGAGAATTGAGCAATTGTCTCCTGTGTCCATTTTATTGGGGCTCTGTTGTTTTGTGCTTCTTTCAGTGCTTGTAACATTGGCCGTGTGTATGCTGCGTAATCAAGGATCCATGCTCGGCAATAGTTACATATGCCAAGAAATTTCTGCATGTCCTTCACTGTTTTTGGTAAAATAATGTGTCGAATGGCCGCTGCTCTGTCTGGGAGTATTCTTTTTCCATCTTTAGATATTTTCTGGCCAAGATACACAACGTCAGCAAGGCAGTATTGTAACTTTCCTTTGTCCACCTTGTATCCCTTGGCAGCCAATACGTTGAACAGTGTTATTGAGTCTTCTCTACACTCTTCTTCTGTTCTGCTGCAGACAGGTAAATCATCTACGTACTGTATAATGGTGCTCCCTACATCTATGTTGCCAATGTCTTCTCATAGTACTCTGTTAAAAATGCTTGGGCTCTTGCAATACCCCTGTGGGAGTCTGCGATGTTCATATCTGCTGTTTCCTAATGTAAAAGCTGTAAGGTACTGTGACTCTGGTGCGAGTGGCACAGAGAAAAAGGCATTTTTCAGATCAATGACAGTGAAGCAAGTTGCCTCTTTTGGTATACTGCACAATATTGATGCCGGGTTAGGCACTAAAGGAACTCTTTTTGGATGACGTCATTGAGTGGGCGAAGGTCCTGGACCATTCTCCACGCCCCTCCTTTCGCTTTCTTAATCGGAAAAATCGCTGTGTTGCATGGGGAAATTGATGGCACTAAAATACCTTGGCTTAGGAGTGCATTCACTGTTTCTCTAATACCTTCCTCTGTTTCTTTGGATATTGGGTATTGTTTCACTCTGGGTGGGAGGGCACCTGGTTTCAGTTTTATCTTCACGGGAGTTACCTCATGCAACAATCCCACATCGTGTGGCCCTGTAGTCCAAAGTTCAGGTGCTACCCTGGTCATGTCTTCTTCAAATATTGTCGGTGGGGCCTTTATGTTAGCCATTAGTGGGTTGTGTATTTCTCTGTATTGAATCATAATGTCACATGGTATGCTTATTTCCATTATCATTTCTCCAACCCCTTCGTAATCAGTAAACAATTCTTCATCAGTTACATCTTTTAGCATTATGTTTGGCTCTATGCATAGCACACTCCTCCACTCGCATCCCTGCGCGTCCAGGCCTATGACCACAATGCGTTTGTTGGAAACTTGAACTGCCTCAATGTCTATAGGTATAATTGTGCCTGGCACTACATCTGTTGGTGTGATTGGGCGGAATATGAAATCCGATGGTATTCTCCACTCCTTTTGTGTTATTTCAGGCACTACTCGGGCTAATACCTGTATTCCATAGACATACATGTCCATGTCAATGGGAATCCCTTTTACTGCAACTTCCTTTGTAATCGTGCTTATTATCAAGAGTGCCCGTACGTGGCATACCCCTGGCGTCGAGCACACTATTCCTCTTTCAATAAATGCTATGGCCATGTTTAACTTACTGAGCAAGTCTCGTCCCATCAAATTGATTGGCGCGTCTTCGTAATACAATAAGGGTGCACGCACTGTTTTTCCCCCCACTGTTACATCAAGATCTTTTGTATAAGGAACTTTTAAAATAGCCCCAGAGAACCCCTGCATCTCCAAATTTCTTCCCGAGAGCTGAAAACGCCCTTCTGTGAGGCATGATTTTTCTGCTCCAGAGTCTACCATAAAGATAAACTGCTTGTTTCCTATCTCTGCCGCCACTAGTGGTTCCTCATTTGCACTTTGTGTGGTGGATAGGACTGGACACGCAAGTGCTCCCTGTGGGCTGTCCTAGTCTTGGTATCTTTGCTAACCTGGCACTGAAAAAACATTGTCACCCACGACCGTTACGCCGCGAAATGGTGCAGGGGCACCATTTGCGGCCGCTGCAAAAGGGTTATTGTTTATGTTCCCTACTGGGTTTTGTCTCGCCATGGGCTGTAGTGCGTTTTGCTGTTGTGGCTGCTGCTGCTGTTGCTGCTGTTGTGGGGCTGGCTGTCTCTGTTGCATTTGGGGGTCATAGCAGTATTGATCCTGTTGTCCCCCCCTCCCCATTGGAGCTCCACAAGGGCTACCTGGGTGTGGACAGCCTCACCCCTGTTCATTGTTCATGGGCTGTTGTTGCTGCCCTTGAAAATACCCTGATGGTCGCATTCTACAATCTCGTGAATAATGTCCCCATCTTCCACAATTCCCACACGACCCCTGTTGTCCTCCCCTTGGTCCTTACCCACCATACCCTCTGTTTCCCATTCCTCCATATCCTCCCCGCTGCCTGCGGTACCCACCTCTTCCTTGGGCCGGCCTGTTCTGCCACTGCGATCCTTGACATGGCTGTTCCTCTCCGTTCCACTGTCCTTGGTCCTCTCCAACCCACTGTGCTGCTATCCCTACGGGCCTTCCTCCCGCGTTTTCCTCTCCTTCGTTTCCTCTGTCTGCTGTTGCACTGGCAGTAATGGCGGCGAGCTTCACTAATTTCGTCTGTACTAATTTTGCTTCGTCAGCCAGCCTATTTTGTGTGACCTCCTTTTCCTTCTCTTTGATCCTCCTCCAGTGGTGTACAATTATGCTCTGAATTTCAGGCCACCCTTTGGCTTCGATCCCAGCTATTTTGTCCAAGGCCTTCTGCACCTCTTTCGGCAACCCCTTTTTAATGATAAAATAGAATAAAGCTGTTGATTGATTCCATGCCGTACCAGTTTCGCTTCTCCATAAGTCTTGCACTCGCAAAGTGTATTGCGCAGGATCCTCGTTCTCCTCCATCGTGCACTGCATCACTGCATGTAAATCTGGAACATCTGGAAATGCACGCCGCAATGCATCCCACACTTGTGCTCGAACATTGTTGAATGGTGATCCATCGTGTCGGTCACAGCTCATCGTTACTCCAGGGAACCCTGCCCTTTCCCAGATTGTGTCTGCTTGGTCCCCGATTGCTGATACTAATAGACTTTTTACATCACCTATAGCTAATGGCACGCCTGCCGTATTCTTCTAAAATACATGTATCCACTTACCTGCCCCTCCCGTCAGTGGGGGGAGGAGTTTTAACAAGTTGGTTTTGTCCTTTTGGGCCCACGGAATGTAGTTTGGCCTACCTGCTCCTTTATGCATCAGTGGCATTTGTAATTTCTGTTTCTTTCCCGTTCTGCTCGTCTTCCCTTTTTTCGTTTTACTTACCAGTATGTTTCCTGTCCTCCCTGTTCGTTGTCTTAATCTACCTTGCCATAATGGCGGTGATAGTGTGTCTGGGTAATGGCGTTTTGGCAGTGGGGAACCCTCTGCGGTAGCTGCCTCTTCATATTCATCTAAATCGTCCCATATTTCTTCTATTTCTGACTCTAGCTTGTTATTATCCTCCCAGTTTTCCTTGGGCTCACTTCCTTGTCTTTCACCCTGGTCTCCACTTTGTTGACTCTCTGGTGTATCTGGGCGTATAATTCTCACTGGTTTGTTATTCAATTGGAACAGGAACTGTCCCGTCTGCCACTCTTGTTCTTGTCTTTGCTGTGATGACCTCCCTTGTGATGCTATAGATTGTCCTGATACCGAGGCTACTGGGGTTGCATTGCTTGCTGCCCCTATCGGGGGTATGAGATCTGTCAGTGACAGCGGGGGTACCTCCCTCCCCCTGGCAGCATTTGCCCTTTGTCACATAAAGCTCTTAACCGTGTTATTTCCATTTGTGCGTGTGCTAGTTGACGGTTCAAATCACCTGTTAAACGTGCTATATCCACATGAGGTGCGCTTGTGGGGCCGTACAGGCCTCCTTTGTCATATGGTGGCGGTTCGGGGGCTGTTGCTCCGCCCTGGGCAGTGGCGGTGGCTGGTATATACAGGGGTTCACTAAACCCTACCGCTGGCCTAGTCATTAAGGGATAGATTTTTCTTACTTCGTTTTCGGTTGTAGTTGTTGAGCATTCCCCTTTTGGTGTCCCGCCTACTTCTTCAGGGTTTTTCTGCTTTTCTGTCATTCAGCTTGTACCTACCTCTGCCATGGGGGCAACTTCCTCAAACATTTGCCATAAATCTAACACTTATCTCCGGTTCCTTAACTGTTTCCCTTTGTATCGCGCTAGCAAATGTGTTGATACTAGGTCCAATACTCTTTTGTCAAATGATCCTCCTTCTGGCCAAATTGGTGTGACCCCGTCTCCCTTTATCTCAGTGATCCACTGATCGTGATACTTCTGTATCCTGTCGCTATAAAGTGGAAGGTGCATGCAAATATGTGCTAGTGGTGTTACTCCCCCCATGGCAATGTTTCTTTTCCTTTCTTGTGTATTCTGGTACCCTTGCATCTCTTCCCACCTCTAACTTGGTATGTCAGTTACAATATGTGGAAATAATACATTCTTTATCAATGCTCTCAATTACCATATGTCGCATTAGCTTTCTGAGAGGTGTTACCTGGTCACCTCTCACAATTTATTTCTTTGCTTTACCTTATATCAATCAAGTTACTTGTATTAAAATACTTTAGCGTGTTCAACAAGACATATACATAAAAACAGACCAACAAACATATAATCATGCAACATACACATGCAATGCCTGCGCGCGTTTGTTCTTTCCCTATTCCCGTTACTGTCCCTGGTTTTTCTTCTTCCCTATTCTACCTACTATTTCGCATTCACTCCCCACCTCTTTCACCTTTATTATATATCAAGATTTATTACCTTCACGGAAAAAGAATATTCTAAAAACTACTCCGAGCCTACACAAGACCCATTCTATTTTTCTCTTTATTTCTATTCTGCACTTGATTGGGACAAATGCTACGTGGGCCGCCTTCTACCCCCTACGGGCTAGGATACCACTTCTCTTCTTCTTCTCACTTCTTACAACACCTAATGGCCATATAAAGGATAGATCAGAAAAGCCTCACCGTCACTCACGCAGGCCCTATTCTTAGCTAACTTCCCTTTGTTGCTAATTCCCTTCTTCCCGTATTTCCCCTTACCTTCCTTTGGGGTCTTTGCAACCGGGACTCCATGTGTTCAGGCAAGTACTCCGAGGATCGCCGCCCACGGCTGGACCTCGATCAGGTCTGTCCCCCAACCAAGACGTGGCCTGCCTTGGCGAGCAGCTTTTTTGATCGGGTATTCGTCAACCGGAACCCTTGACCCTTTCTTCTTGGTGCGCACAGTGTCAACCGCGGAGGCGATGGTTCTGCTGGGGGGCACCCTGGATCTCGCTGCCGGGTGGCGCAGGCCTCAAGGCACCTCTCTAAATCACGTTGCGGGGGTCCCAAAAATGTAGGTGCCTTTCCCCGGCTTACTGCGTGTGAGAGAAAATAAAATAGCTGATACAACCCCTTGTCGTGGAAAGAGGCACTGAGACCCGGCTGCAAGAGTTCAAAGGATGGTTTACTTCTCCAGCTAGGAAATAACCCAAAAAAAACCCCTCCAGTCCCTCATTACATCACACTTATATTTATATTAATTAAAGTAACTCTAACAAAAAATGCTAGATGGACCCGATTGGCCAGGCGGTGTGGTGCTGAAGGTGTGGGTGGCATCTCTTCCTCCTGGTTGGCTGAGTGGCTGACGAGATGACGGACGTCAAACATCTTGTGCTCCACGCAGGTCACGGTCGGTCACTGTGGTCACTACCTAAGCTAATATGTTACACACTAAATAACAAATTATTAAAACATTTTATGCTACTTGTCACATTTCTACATAAGTCACACACAATGATTATTGTCAGTACAATTGGGTCATGTGTGGCTTTAATTGAAGGCCTTGACCTTATTGTGCATGTAGAAGAATCAGGCTGTGTTTTGTATCTTTTCCTAGGTTTCAAAACTCATTGGTACAAATAAAAACAAATATAGTAGTAAAAATGCTTAAGGTTAGTAAGGAGTGTATTGGGTGGGTTTTGCAGCACAGGCGAGGGTCTGGCACTTGAAAGAAATACCTTATAGGGTGTGCAGGGTCAGGATGGCAATAAATTGTTCTAATGGGGGTGGGTGGCTTACACGTTTATGAGGACGAATCGAGCAGAAAGTGCTTAGCTCATCCTGGTTCACATGCCGGTTCTCAGACGAACAGTGATCTCAGAGGAAGAAAACTGTAGCATATTGATTGTTGCAACTTTCTCCCGCTTCAGCGTGAAAATGGAAGCACAGAGCTTTCCTTCGCAGGGGGATTGCAAGGGTGGGGGCCAGCGAGCTGCCTGCGCGCCTTGTGTGTGTGTCTCTGTCCTTGGCTGCTGCGGTGGAAGGGGAGCTGAGCATTGCTGTACTATCGCAGTGATGCCTGTTTACCCAAGATGGAGTCGAAAGGGGGCACAAAAGATGGATGCCCCGTGTCCTGCTACGTAGTACCATCTATGCAACAGTCAACCGTGGTTAACTTTACATAAGGGCAAGGGGCAATCCCACTACCGGAAGCACGTGGTCCAAGCCTTGTACTGAGGAGCGTACAACGCGAGGGGGCCTGAGGACCCTTTGCTCCCATACATTTGGCATATATTAGTAATGTTAGATTTGATAACATACGATTTAAGGCTAATGTTTGCAGGTCTGGCTGAATATCCAAAAGGACTATGATGGTGCCATTTTTCACTTTGAACATATTAATACATGTTTTAGATGTTGATGGTAACCTTTTCATTTTTTGCTCTGGGAAGCACAGTATTCCAGCAGTGCAACACAATAAAGTAATCTTACAGTAATGAGTAAACTATGGCAGCATAAGGTACAGGTATCAGGTGAGTCAAGGCAGATCAGGGTGTGTTACAAGCAGTCAGATATGTAACCTCATGAGAACCAAATACCATACATCACATTTCCCACAACATAAAATGTTATTCGAGGTATTCGAGCTTTGCTCCGTTGACAATGGGATTTGAATTCCATCAAAGAGGTGGGGAGTGCTGGGTTTAGGCCCAGTAAGTAGGGCAGTAAGCGGTGCCAGGATGGGGGGTGTAGAGCACAGTGCCAGGAACTACAGGAAAGACAGGGGATGGAAGTGAGGCCAGAGAAGCTGGGGAATTCAGACAGTGAAAACAGGCTAAAGTGGTGTAAGGCAGAATCCGATCTAGGGATAGAGTGTTGTTCTTTATAACCACAATGTGTTGGAATGCTCATGGCACAGAGTGGGTGGAAGTTTGGGCATGCAGGGAGACTGATGTTTGGGCCTCTGTGGTTCGAGATATACTGGGCCACCAAAATAATTTTTCTGTGTACAAAATCAAAGTTTAATGATCTGATCATTCCTGGTCTAGATAAAGCGCGGAAGAGTAAACAATTCTGCAGGAATAGCGCTGTTACTTGTGGGTGGCTGGTCAAATGTACGCTGAGACTGATGGATGAACCACTTAGTTCAGAGAGTTATTAGGCCTCTCTTTAGTCCTTGGTGGCTTCAACAGATACCAAAATCTTGCATTTCAGCCTGCTCCCTTCCTTTCCACAATACAAATGCCCCATCATTTACGCCAACATGTATTGTCACCATGTATATGCATCAGCATAAAGCAGTCAAACTCCATAAGGATCCATTGTACATTCTGTCTGCTATGCTTGAATGATAGACAGCATTTACAATTACAACTAAACACTGCCTGCCATGGTAGGCAGCGTTTAATAGTAATTGTACATGCTGTTTACCATGTGCGCATGGTAGGAAGCGTTTACTCATTTGCATGGTGGAGTGCAAATGTGCAGGGCAAAAGGCAGCGTACACGCCTGTGCAAATGACAAATGTTTGGCAGCGGGAACCTGGCTACGCCTTAGTGCAAATGTACCAGGTCCCCACTGTCCAATTACGAATCGGAAACAACATGAGCTCCATAGTTTGCTGGTAACAATTGTGCTCTTGCTTGTACCAACAGGAATGATGACACTTTCAGGGTAATTCATGGAATCAAGCGCAGAAGTGGCACACGCTGCTGGGGCACAGAGGGAGCTTGCACCAGCTTGCGCCAGACGCGTGTGCCAACACCCATTTTGACGCACCTCGTATTCATGGATTTAAACATCCATAACCAGCTGTGGCGCAGCGTGGCACAGCAACGATGCAGCAGCGCCAGTTACGCCCCTAACCCCGCCCATGCACCAAAAACATCCGCCCAAATCCCCTACATGGTGCAACGGCCAGTGGACCAGCATACAGCCCCCAACAACTAAATTGCACTAAAAACAACACTCAGCCCTCATTCAATAACCCAACCGTGTGTAAAACTCCTCGCGCACCCCTCGGAATACGCGTACCCCGCTCGTGCCATCCCAATCACATGTAAAACTCCCCTTGCACCCCTCGGAATACACGTACCCCGCTCGTGCCAGGCCAATCGTGTGTAAAACTCCCCGTGCACCTCTGAGAATATGCATACCCCGCTTGCGCCAGCCCAATCGCTTGTAAAACTGCCTGCACACCCTTCGGAATACACGTACCCTGCTCGCTCCAGCCCAATCGTGTATAAAACTCCCCACGAACCCCTGAGAAAACACGTATCCCACTCGTGCCAGTCCAATTGCATGTAAAACTCTCCGCGCACCCCTCAGAATACGCGTACCCCGCTCGTGCCAGCCCAATCACGTGTAAAACTCCCCATGCACCCCTCGGAATACATGTACCCCGCTCGCGCCAGGCCAATCGCGTGTAAAACTTCCCGCGCACCCCTTGGAATACGCATACCCCGCTCCCACCAGGCCAATCGTGGGCAAAACAATTTGGGGCCTGGCTATTTTCCTCCTCCTGCGGTGTCCCACGATCACTGCTGCGAGTAATGGGACATTCATTGTAGCTGTATATACGTGTTTGCGCGCACTTTTATACTGCGCGGGGCCGCTTCCGCCTGCCTTCGTGTGGCGGACGTTTTACGGCTGTGCGTGTCTTTTGGTGTGCGTGGCTTTTCCCAATTTGATTCCATGAATACGTGTTGTTTGCGCACGTGTGGGCGTTCCATATATTTCCCAGCTCTACTTCCCCCATTTATGCCCTCATTTTCACGCGTTGTTCCCCATTCCGCGTGTTCTTCCCCTTTTTTGGTATGTGCGCTACGCGTTGTGTGCTTTTGCCGTGCGCATCGCGCACGGCGTTCGGGATGTCGCAGTGACGTATAAGGTAGGTGCGGATTTGGCACAGCTCCCAGGAAAAACACGCGCACAGACTTCCATGAATCGCAGGCATGCGAATTGCAAGCGTGCACTGGATTTTTTTTGCTTGCGCCACCGATTTCGGCACACAATTATACCATGAATCAGCCCCTCTGACTCTCTCTCCCATTTTTTTAACACAACAAATACCAATGTCACGTGACCAAATGTTCGTGGGTTTTCTTTTTTCAGCATTGGAACTACCTCCTGTAGGGAAGCCGTTCCTATCAACATGTACTGCATCATAGGCGCAAAATACCCGCGAGGGCTCATCTGCACTCAAAGCTTGTCAGTCGCTACTGTGTGAGCGAGAGGCAGAAGTGAGGGCAAGTTGAGTGGCAGGTTTTACTGAAGTTGCTTTTTAGCAGTGATTATACAAAATGGCTGTCGTATTTGATTGCTCTGGCAGAAGTTTCTGATCCAAAAGATAGTTTTTTGAAGCTCGTGCTGCATGGCTCTCAGCTGGACGTCATACTTTCACAAAAGTATTAATAGAATTAAATAGAAGTCAGGAGATACATTGAAACGTGCATTTTTACCTATGTGGCAAGATTAGGTTATTACATCAGTGGCCAGTGTGGAAAAATAAGCAGTATTCAGAAATGCCACCTGTTTTACTATTACCACTTTTATAATGGGGCTGATAAGTCTTTTACCGATAATTACTCTGAAGCGTGAGTGGGCACAGTACCCTTTCCAAAACACTTAAACCTAGAAAACGGGGATTGCGTTAGGGTTTTGTTTGCATTTTTCTTTAGCCATTTCAAGAGATGTTTATTATACGTGTTAAAAAATGTATGCACTGGGATCTGTGGAAAATGATCAAGTGCCGTATGTCCCTCTAAGAGTTAGTGGGTGAGTACGTATCTGTGGAACAATCGCGAAAGATCGCGTGAAATGCTTAGCAGATGGACTGCTGAAATGATTTATGGAATGCCTGACTATGCACTGCAGCGTTCATGAGCTCGCACCAGACAATCCCTCGAGCGACTATCAAAGCGGCCAGACTGCCAGCCAGACTTCAGAGATGACTGAAGTCCTTTCAGGGAATGTTCGCAACTTCCTGGCTAAACACGCACGTGCCAAGCAGATAACCTCCCGCCTTATGACGTGTGAGCTAAATGAGTGGTGATACGTTGACGTTAGAGGCAGTCTTCAGACATTTCACACGAACGGAAATACGTTGAAATAGCACATCTGACTTCGGTTTTAAATCAAGGAGGTTGTTCATATAAATAATCTTCAGTGTGAGCCCAATCTTTGCTTTAAAACTAAGCCCAATATGTGAGGCTCTTTAATCAAAACCTTTCGTACGAATAGCACAATAGCATTAACAGGGACACAGCAATTTATGAACCCTCATAAAGAGTAGAATGATCCTCTTTGTTTTAATGTAGCACCTACGAATAGTGTTAAGATTCACTAAAATTCGTGGGGATGCTGGAATAAGGATATTGTGATCCAAATGTGACAGTTTAGCAACTAGACCCGTTTTTACTCCGAGGTATTCACCGAAATCAAGATAACTGTCTGAGGGCAATTTTACAAAAAGCGGTAGTTCCACAGAAGGGGAACCCAAGGTTAGCACATATGTGCTGCTAGGTCCTCTGAATGCAGTTCTAATCATTAAAAAAAAAAACATTCTTCGTTTAATAAGTGTAAAAACAGACCAAACCGCCTCTACAGCTGTGCACACTGTATTGCAAAATGTGTAAATGTCGCCTTCCACTTGAACTTAGGGCATTTGGTTTCCTTCAGCAGGTGCAAAAAAAAAGCTTCCCATTGATTTTTTTGGCAGCACAAAAATGTGATGATGTGAAATCATGTGATATTTGAAGGCGAAGTGGGAATGCACAGTGATAATGTATAGCCTGTTCTGTGCCCCCTCTTTGCCTGTGGAGACTTACATCAGCTACCGCCACTTGTAATCCAGCAGTAAGTCTGCCAGACCAAGTGGCAGTAACAGTAAATCCGTTTGGTGATAGTTTACTGATAAGCAGAAATACCACCAAACTTGTAATGAGATCCCTTATCAGTTCCTGTACATCTGGTCAAAGTTCCAAATAAAGAAGAGGTTTTTCCTCAGGTATATAACGTAAACGCTTAAGTTCCAAAAAAGTAAATTTTCTCAAGGTCTTAGATGAAGGGATATCTCATTAATCTTCCTCCACCAGCTATGTAGGTCTTTTCCCATGGAATTCCAGTCTTGCTTGATTCTGGTTTCCCCTTCGTATAATCCTTAACTTGTTTTATAGGCAGGGTCGGATTGGCACTATCAGCCCCTGGCCGAACGACCTTGAGGACATGGGGGGGCCGGTTTTCTGGGCAGCCTGCCTGGGCCTGTTTTATGAAACTTTCATTTTTCCACTTTCTCACTAAGTCTGAGAGAGTTCATGGACACAAGCAACTAGTTTACTGTGCCGTCCCACCCCAGCAGCTGCCCGCGGCCACAGGCCGCAGTGCACATACAGCATGTCACTCACTGACACTGTCCTTGTGTGCCTGCGGCGGCCCACGGGGTGGCCGGGGCTGCCTCACAGCATTGTGCATTTTAACATCAGAACATTGTAATTATTTCCCCTTTCAAGCTCACGCTCAGTGATCTCAGGCCACGTGGTGCCGGTCGCAGACAAAGAACCTCTGGGCTGGCCGGCCCGTAAAACTTGCAAGTTGCTTTTGCAGGCCATGCCACATGCCGCGGCCACGCCAGCAGCCAGGATGGCATAGGCGGGCGAGTCAGATGAACTGTGTCTGCTCTGCAGGGGGGAGGAGTTGGGCTGGCTACGGCCGGGTTAGCATAAATCATGAAAGCAAGGTAACACTCATTGTTACCTTGCTTTGATTTGCAGAATGCATGCATGATGTGTGCATCGTAAATTATGATGTATGCATCAGGCAGCATGCATTCAATCCAATTATGCAAACAACAAGAGGGGCCGGGGTGATGGACAGTCCGGACGGTGCTCAGGACTGGCTCCTGCTCCATCGGCTCACACAGAGATGAGTGTTTCTTTGCAATTGCAAAGATGTGTCAGTGTGAGATTCACACCTGGTCTGGGCAGGGCAGGCTCCTGGAGGAGCCTGGAGCCAGGCTGCCTGCAGGGCTGGGCTGGGCAAGCGGAGCACACATGAAAATTGCTTTCAACTTTGCATTGCAGGAAGCAAGCAACACATTTGTTGCACGCCACTTTGCAAAGTTGAAAGCAACTAATGGGCAATGAAAATGCAGCACCGCGAGACTCTGTGCTGCCACCATCCCTCACTGCCCGGCGTGCCTGCACCTATAATTTGCTCTGACCCTGCTGCCCTGACACAGACTAGCTGTCAACAGGTGCACAGAGAGGACTGGGCTGCCGAGAGCCTCAGCCACGCACAGAGACAGAACGGAGGAGGAGGACCAGTGCCAGGATCCAGGACGGACCACACCAGGGCCTCGGCCGGGCGAGTCAAGGACCAGGTCGAGGACTAGGAGGCCGCTGTCCGGAGGAGGCCAGGCCAGTTGCTGTTCACAGGAGTCCGTCAGGAGTACCCAGACCATTGAGCACCACGGCATAGCACTGGCAAAGCAGCAGTTCAAGCAGCAGCCAGCAAGGGCCGCCGCCCCCCCAGTCAGCCCCAGAGGGCACAGAGAGCGGCACTTAGGCAGCCATCCTGACCCAGGCCGGCCGGCACAGGTGACCCATTGACCCGACCCCCCCACCCCAGACACAGCCCAGCTCAGCCTCGCCCACCACACAGAGGCCAGGCGCACGCCACAGGCTGCCTGACTGACTACTGCCTGCTGCTGCTGGCAGCATAGAGAGCCAGAGACAAAGAGACACACACAGACGGCTGAGCTGAGAGGTGGTAAGAGATGCCCCACCCTGATTAAAACACGTCTGTCCTCTTACATGCTCGCTGCGAGGCCGGACAGGCTGCAGCCATGATGACAGTTGCCATGGGGGTTTGCGGATCCAGAGCCGGCCCGGGGACTGGGTCGGGCACTAGGCACCGCCCGGGGTGGTTTCAAGCGGGCAGATTATCCCCCCATCCATTGGGACCGGGTAGCCCTTTGGGTCACTCACAGTCCCGTTCTGCCGCGGCACATCATGACATTGGTTGTGTTTGCTGCGCTGCCTATCTTGTTTGGAAGCCTCAGTGGAAGGGCTTGTGTGCTTGGCATCAACAGCTGCCACCAAGCCGACAGTCTCAGTGTTCGTGTGGAATATGAAAGTGTTATGGTAGGACGAGTGTGTGTGCTTTACTCCTGTCATCTTTAAGTAAAGTAGCGTGTTGAATCCTGGGAGCATTACGAAGTATTTGCTGCATGAGACTAGTGTGGGCAAAATCCTATTATGGATTTCTTGTGTATGCCTAAAGGGAAAAGATTGCCAGATTTAGAGGGTATGGGGGGTGAGTGAGTCCCTGTCCCGGCCGTGATTCCCAAGCCCGCTGCCTCCCTCCTTTTCCGCTCACTCCTAAAGGACAAGCAGAGGCTCTGAGTACAGTCAGGGGGGCAAAATTAGCAACTGCCCCCTTAGTTCTCCATCAACAATGAGGACAGGCACCTCACTATGATCCCTTAGAAATGGTTACAGTTCAGTTTGTGGCCTTGCATCCTAAATTTTCTGTGCTGTGCAATGTGCTGCTGGAGATTAAACTCTTTTGGCTTTTAAGTCGCGTATTTGAACTGCACTGTTTGGTAATGCAGTTATTTTGAGTAGTGCCAGGGCGGGATATAGAGCCTGCATTGAATTCTTTGACTGTTGATTCACAAGTGAAAATTGGAAAGCTTTCAATGAAGCCCAGTCGGTTGAGTGACTGTTTCTGACATATTTGTTCAGTGCTGCCTGTAGCTTCTATTGCTTTCCCCCAATTTATTCTAAAGCATGTGCTGCAAAAGCCCACCTGGACTAATGGCTCAACTCGCTCTACTCTTGATTATATCTCTGTGACAACTCCACTGTTGGAAAGATGCCACCAGTATGTGAGAATCCTTTTAGTGACCACAGCTCGTAGTACACATGAAAATAGACCATTCTTGCTTGTGCAGCTGCCAGAGGTGGGTTCTCTGCTCCCCCGTGACTAATATTGTGGATGTATGCTCTGCTCTTGATTTCCACAGTAGTAATACGCCATACGGACTCATGAGGGCCTGCAGTCTTACTAGATTGCTGCCCAACTGCCACTGCTAAAAAATGCTGATTTTTCGGAAATTCTTCATGTTATGTAGCTAACCAAAAAGAGTTCCATGCCAGACCCAGTCAGTGTGGGGGATGGGAATGGAACAGTAGCAGATCATAAATCTCTTGCATGTGTATAAGCATGTGAACAGCAACATGTGGCAGTGTTTGATATGTGCATTAATTGTAGCACTTTATTGCAGCATTTGAACAGCTACTACGACAAATCCTGGCACAACGAAATCGCAGGAGACAACAAGGGACACCCCTGGTGACAACTTACCTAAGCTAAGTGCTGCACTACCTTATGTGTGTTTATTATGTTGCTGTGCCTTTGTATACTGCTATAGTGATATTGTATATCTGTGTAGAGTCAGAAGCAGGGGTGTGTGTTTCTATGAGTGTAACCACTCGCTGGAAGCGTGCACAGTGATCAAACCTTACCCTAACATCCCCAACCTATCCATAACCTCACCCTAACCCTCCTTCCCTGCTGGGGTTGCGAAGCCCTGTATAAGCATTGACTTGCAACAGGTCCCAAAACTGCAGTGGGGGTGGTTGGTTCATGCCACTCCTGCGCCTCAGAGCTGTGGACCTTGTCACTGAACTGTATGCAAAGTAATGTTAGAGTTGTGTTGTAATGTAAGACACATGAGTAGCATTTTCTGTAAAATTGTGAATTGACGCGATTCACGAATGATGGTTTGAGGGCCGGGGTGGGCCACTTTTTTTGAGGTGAGGGGTGGGCCACTTTTTTGAGTGTGAGGGCCTATTTCTTGCCCCAGTCCGACCCTGTTTATAGGGCCCTCCTGGCCCCTTGTTTCTCTTGCTCCCAGTTTCCCACTTGACTAGCAGGGGTATGGGTATCCCCTCCTCGTATATCCGCATCTCCCAAGCACTTGGGTCTCTCCCCCCATATTTCCAGTCTTGCCTGAATCTTGTTCCCCTTTGGGATGATTATTTACTTGCTTTATAGGACCCTCCTGGCCCCTTGATTCTCTTTCTAGTTTCTCAATTGATCCATAGGGGTTTATGGTTCCCCTCCTAAAATATGGTTCTCTTTGTTTTGGTGTGCAGTTTTGAGCCGTTTGGCTGATTTTAAGAATCGGGTTTGTAGGGTTCCCATAGCCATTCAAAGTCTTTGTCTTCCTTTCTGGACCTCGTTATCCCTCGTAGAGATCTAGATTCTTTGTTCCTACTACCATTCTCACAGTTTGGTCTCTGTGTCCACTCAACTGCAAACAAACCTCATACCTTTTCTGTAGCAGGTCCTGCTGCAGTGTAGGGACTTCGACTTGGTGATTCTGGCATTACCACCAACTTCTGGATGTCATCTCCTGAAGACAAGCAGTAGTGTTTCTTCCCTCACTACTATTTTGCTCTCTCTCTGGTTCCACCTAGTGCGAACGGAGGAGTCATTCCTCTCTTGCTTGCCAGATTCTGTGTTTTCTGGGGTCCAAGTCCACCACATCCTCTGTGTGGTCACGCCTTCTCTCTGGGCTGGCTCCACTCAGTCTCGAAGACTCCGCAGAGCCATGTGCCTCGTCGCCAACGTTTCTCATTCTTTCAGGTTTCTTTCGCGGTTTCTCTCTGTGTTCCCATCCAAGTCTTTCTCTACCCACAGCCATCTCCACTCGACAGCACAGCCAAAGACGATGTACGTCAGAGGCTCAAGGGGGAAAGTCCTTTTATTCTTATTACCAGATACTAAAGGGGTGTTCAACTCTCAAGCCCATTGAGAGGCCAGTAATGCCTTCAGCCAACAGTTCCAATGCATTTTCTACAATATTTAGAGTTCCACAGCTGACAATCAGATCCAGTTTTGTCATTCACATATATGCAGACAAATGTCTCAGTTGTAGGGAGTTCCTTAACGGAATGGTAACACCTGTCTCCTGGTGTGAAGTCGCTCCCAGTGAGGTTGTGCTTTTCAAACCCCTAGGGAGTGCTTTGCATGGTGGGCTTTCCTCCCTCGCCTCAAAAAGGGAGGTTCCCACCATGGAAGAAACATTCAGATTCGTCACATTGGTCACCCCTCATAAAAATGGGGACTGTTCTTGCTTCATGCCAAGATAGGGGATATTTTTGATTACATAAAATGCACTTAAATATCCCACACGCATGGTGCACTTTTCATAACTATATTTGAGAGTCCATCCAGACCGGGAGGATGCAGGTTTTTAGACTTTATAATCATTTACTTTAATTCCTCCTCTTCAATTGATAGAATCCATGATGTCCTAGCAGACTTTTAGAGAGAGGATATATTACCTTAGGTTCACAATAGATTTGAAAAAAATGAGTATACCAAATCTTTTCAGCTATCGGATTGAATTGTGCATGTGATTGGCTGTTAACGGCTCTGTTTACAAATTACCCAAAGCCAACGTCCCTTTTCAAAATACTTCAAGCATTTTTTGACTATCCCTGATCACAAGATGAAATCTATTAGACCACTAGGCGCTGCTATTACATCTAGGGTTATTGCATTTACTGTTGTTGCATTTCTTTTATCCCCCGTGGTAGGCCTTTTCCCCCTCTGTCCAGGTGTCCCAAATATAGCCGCTGCTATTACTTCTAGGGTTATTGCATTTACTGTTGTCCCCAGTGTTAGGCCCTTTCTCCCTCTACCCAGGTGCCCCAAATCTAGGCGCTGCTATTACATCTTCTGTTACTGCATTTACTTTTATTGCATTCACTCGTGTCCCCCGTGTTGGGCCCCTTTTCCCTCTGTCCAGGTGTCTCAAATCTAGGCGCTGCTATTACATCTAGGATGCTATTACATTTTATGTTACTGCATTTACTTTTATTGGATTTTCTGTTGTCCCCCGCATTAGGCCCTTTCCCCCTCTGTCCAGGTGTCCAAATCTAAGTGCTGCTATTACATCTATGGTTATTGCATTCACTGTGGTCCACCCGTGTTAGGCCCTTCTCCCTCCATCTAGGTAGTACCAATCCAAGTGCTGCTATCCAGGTGATCCCAATCTAGTTACTACTATTATTACATATCTGTAATTGAATTTACTGTCTCCCCTGTGTTAGGTCCTTTCACCCTCTATCTGGGTGACTCACATTCTAGTTGCTGCTATTGCATTACCACTCCGTACAGCCCTGACCTCCCCTCCCGAATGGAGATACCACATCAACAAAGACCATCTCTCCAACTGCTCATCCCCAGCCCTTTTGCAACATACCCACCCCCCTTCACTCACCCCTCCCGGCGCATAACCTCTGCTTTAGCAACTAACTTCATGACCCCCCTATATCCCACATCTGGTCGCCACCTACAGCCCTTGCCCCTGAACACTGATACACTCTGACCCCCCTTGCCCAACCCCCAATCATCATTCCGCCTCTAACTCTCAGATCAGAGGAGTGCTCTGGCATGCTAAACACCACATGCCTCAAACCCTCATCCCACACCTCAGCCCGCCTGAACATATAATCCTCCCTCTATCCCCGGAATCTATTGAGAATGACCCCATACTCCCCGTCCATACACCCCACGCAATCTCAAACTCACAAGCCAGAGGAGCTCTCTGGTGCTCCAAACATCAGGACTCCTCCATCACTACAGCAGCATCTCTGCGCTCACTCAGGAACTCCTCCCCCAGTCTAACCCCCACCTCAGCCCTCCCTGCCACTGCAAATCCCCCTTTGACACCTGCACTACCAAACGCCCACTTGTGTAGAGCTCTGCATCACTCCAACATTGTCATCCCTCTACCAACATGCTTCCCATCCATGCCCCTCACCTCAGTCCCACACTTCCCCACCCCCAACACCTCTCCCTCGGAAACACAGCCTCCCCTTGACAGTGCGATCCCTCTAGGACAACCACAAACACACAAACTCTGCACATCCTGCCCCCCCATTTTCACCTGCGATACCCTCTCACCCTACCTCCTATGCCCCCCCTCAGCTCCTACTTGACCCCTGCCCACAGACCCCCCTTCATGCCATTTCCCTTCTCTGAAAATAGAAGGTCTCTCCCTTTCTTAAACAGTCGCTTCATCCTCTTCTCCCTCTAACCCTCCTATCCTCTCTCGCACTCCTCTGGCACCCAAACCCACAAAACGTGGAAAGAGTGACTGGCCCTCTCCCTCGACTCTCCATACCTCACCACTTCTCCATCAGTTCAACCTCCCATCCTTTCCCACCCCTACCATCAGACCTTCCCCTCCCTTCTCTCCCCGGCTTCGCCCCCTTGTTCTCAACTTCTCACCCAGCACACCTGAACCCCTAGCGCACTCCAGACTCAAACCACAAACAACTCACCTAACCCCTCTCACCAGAAGTGCACCACTCACCACCCTCCCCCTGATCCTTCCCACCATGTCTCTTCCATACCTACCACCCATGTCCACTGAACACACCCAGTGATGAGCGTCATGAAAATCACCTCTCCTCATGAAGTCACATGCAACCTTTTCAATGCCCTCTAGGTGGCGAGAAATAGACACAGCATCTTTGACCCCCTATCCTCTGACAATCCCAACCTCATTTTTATCACTGAATCCTGGTTCTCTGACAATTTTGTAGCACTCGCGCACAAGGCCTTCCCCCTGGTTAATCGCTTATCGACCACAACAAACCTTCCAGAGGTGGCGGAGTGGCAATCCTCTACAAACCTCATTTCTCTGTCTCACTCGTCAAAACCAAGACATGCAATTCTACCTGTGAATCCTTTCTAGTAAAACTCCTGCTACGATCAACACTCACTCAAAGCTTCCTACTCATATGCCGAACTCCTGTATATGACAGACATTTTGCCAACAATCTCTGTGACTCAATAGCTACCATTCAGGTAAATCACCCAACTCTCACAGTATTGGGAGATTTCAATATCTGGTTCGATATGCCCAACAACCCCATGACCCAACCTCTGGTCGACAGTCTTGATGAACTCAAGCTCTCGCGACATACCACTGGTCCAACTCACTCAGGTGGTCACACCCTTGATGCGATCTTCAGCTCCCATGACCTCGTCTCTATATCCAGTCCCAAACCGCTGATCTGGGTCCTACCTTGATTGAAAAAACAATCACTGGACCTGACAATCCCGACAAACTACAGGCCGATTACCACGTTACCTTTCTTACTTAAGATCCTTGACAGAGTTGCCTACATCCAAATTCAGGATTACTTAGAGAATAACCACCTCCTTGGTTACTGCCAATCTGGCTTTAAACCTTGTCACAGCACTGAGACTGTGCAGATAGACTGAACAACACAAATTGATGCACTCAAGGACCAAGGAAAAGCAGCACTACTGCTGCTCCTTGATCTCTCTGCCACCTTTGACTTGGTCGACCATCAAGTACTCTGTAAACACCTTGCATCGGCCTCGTACTTCTCACAAAACGCTATCACCTGTATTAAATCATTTCTAAACAAAAGGACCATGAGAGTCTTTTCTCCTCTCTTGTAATGGCTGATCCAATCCTGATAACCTGTGGTGTGCCACAAGGTTCTTGCATATCGCTGACCATGCATAATATATTCACCAAGCCCTTGTTTGATGATCTAGATGATCTGGGTGTCACCTACACTAATTATGCAGATGACACCCAGATCCTCATACCTCTTACAGGAGATTATGACAAGGACGTGACCCTTAAGAATAGAATATACCTTATCATTCAGTCCTGGATGGCCACACACAGCCTATGCCGGAATGATGACAAGACTGAAATCTTAATAATTGGAAACACAGCTAACCTCAACAAACTGAGACTAAACTGCACCACCTTTAATATAGACGGTAATAGCATCAAAGTGGTTCAAGTAAAAACCCTAGGTTTTTACCTCGACTCCACCTTCACATTCAAAAAACAAGTCAGCACCATGACTTCCTCTACTGCGTACACTTGTAAAATGATCAGGGCTTGCAGACCCTTCCTCTCAAAAGATAGCTGCACAACCTTAGGCAGAGCCCTCATCCTCTCCAAACTGGATTATTGTAACACTCTGTATATGTATCTACATCACTGACAAAATCCAAATCCTGCAAACAATGCCCTTAGATCCGCCCATGTTATTCCGATGAGAGACCACATATCACACCTGAGAAGACAGATCAAATGGCTCTCCACCCAGGACAAAATTATGCTTAAAACTGTATCTTTAATGCACAAATGCCTTAATGAAGCTTCCCCCATTTACCTTATTGAGAGAATCTTGAACAAATCCACTTCACAAGCTACAAGGACAATCAACTCATCCTGTCTAGGCGTGCCTAGATTTAAACTACAAAAAGCAGGAGGAAGTAGCTTCCCTGTCAAGGCAGCACAAGCTTGGAATTCCTTAACCCCGTCACTGAGAGCCAACCAACCATTTTACATGTTCAGGCGTAATACCATAAACTGGTTGGTTACCAAAAACACATCCGGATAGCCCTTGCCTTGACCCAGACCAGGCTTCACAACCTCGTGACTTGCTTCTTACATATTCCTTTGACAATTTTGCTGTTCTGCCCCAGCACTCTATATTTATTTTCCCTCACCCTTTCCTGTACCACTTACTTTACCTGTTACATTATTCCAGTGCTTCTGTTGTATTTAGATTTCCACTGTATTACTCTTTGCATACTGTGCAGAATCGCTCTTCTTGTATAAATTGTATATTTTTATGTACGTGTATATTGCACCTTCTGTAACCAAGCTAAAAGTATACTTGTATCCTCTGTGCAAAGGGTACCCAGATACCTTCCGTTCAGGTGCGCCACACAAATAAATAAACAAACAAACAAACAAACAGACCCCTCTGCCATCGCTTTCTCTATCCACACACCAGCCCTCTTCCCACAGCTCCCCCTGCCCTCACTTTTGATCACAAATGCTGGAGTCAAGGTACTTCCGATCTAGCTGAAGCCCTGCTACTCTGTCCCGCAGCGTCGCTGACCTGTGGTAGACCCTTAACCATCGAATCCTTTGACTACTGGCATAAAGAATCACTAATTCCTCTCACCCCCTCAGGCCCTGCATCCTCACGCAAAGGACCGTCCCCCAAATACTTCACACCCCACCTGAAGATTTTCAAAAGTCAAAATAACTCTCTTGAGCGCAAATGGCGAGCTTCTAAACATGATCTCAGCAGATCTATGTTCGCCCACCACCACCGTAATTACAAATCTGAGATCCGAAAGACCACAAAGGCCTATTACAATAAACGTATTCTGAACTGTGGCAGCAGCAGCAAAGAACTCCACAAAGTCATCTCTGAATTCGTGAAACCTACTTGCACCTCTGCCCAGACCACCCCGCAAACGCTCTGCGACTCCCTATCGCTACATTTCTACAACACTGCACTTGACAGGATGTCAACCCTTAACACCAAACTCTCCACCCTCACCCCTTACCCCACACCTACCCCTTCCGATCCAGTTCCCTCAATGACCAAAATGCCAGCCTTCGACTCTTTCCAACCCATCTTGAGAGACGAGTTCCTAGATCTATCCGACAGCAGACCCTCCGGATCCCCCTTGATCCCTGTCCTGTCTCTCTTCTGAAATAAATCCTCTGGTTGCACAGGAGAACATCCAAGTTCCATACTAAATGAGTCTCTCACCTCTGGCACCTTTCCAGATGCCCTTAAAATAGCGCATGTCAAACAGCTTCTAAAAGAGGCATCCCTTAACCCCCTTGACCCAAAGAATTACAGGCTGATCTCCAACACCAGATTTCTTGCAAAATGAATTGACCGAACTGCATAATCCCAGCTCAACCGCTTCGTAGAATCCAACAAACTACTCAACCCCGCACAATCAGGCTTCAAGCCATGCCATGGAACAAAAACCACTCTGATCTTGATCTGGGTTGATCTCAAGGTCGCGGCAGACTCTGAGGGTTGCGCAGTGCTGATTCTCCTGGATCTGTCAGCAGCCTTTGACACAGTTAAATATTCTATCGCCCTTGACCACCTCCACTCCCTAGGAATCCGTGGCTTGGCACTCAAATGGATTGCCTCCTTCCTCAGCAACAGGAAACAAATCGCCTTCCTGTCCCCTTTTGTCTCAACTCCTTGTGCTGTGAACACTGGAATACCCCAAGGCGCCTGCCTCTCTGCTCTCTTTTTCAACCTCTATCTGGCTACTCTACCAGGAATCATCCGTGTGTGCAACCTCTCTTGTTACAACTACGCTGATGACACCCAAATTATACTAAGAATTCCCAAAAGAAGCACCAAAACACGTCCCGACCTTGAAGCTTGCAGCAATGATATTGACCGATGGATGACCTTCACTATTATTTCATTGGGCCGCGCACCACAGCGCTACCTGCAGGGTGCAGGGGTGATTTGCACTCTGATTGTGCTGAATAGTATGCGGAGTCTCTGGACGATACGATCGACACGCTTGGACGTAGGCGGTGAAGTGCCGCTTACCGCTCCTACCTTAGCAGCAGCCGGAGATCCTTCTCAACGGCCGCATAAGGTTCGCCTCGTCACCACTGAAGAATAGGAGGGTACGGCAGGTTAATAAGTGTATTTATTAACTTGTACTTAAGAACATAACAATACTTAAGTTATTATCTAGTTTAAACATAAGGGGACATGAAGCAGGAACGTGTCTTCTATCTTCCGTCTCTCCAACTGCCATCTCATCCCCGTTTCAAATACGATTCTTCCTTCACGTCATTCCGCTTCACAGCTTGTGCCATCATCTCGCGCTGGATGCACTAGCTGTATGCACGAGCTACTGCACATAATGCTTCCGGAGAATAAAAAACGTCCCCCTCAGATTCATCAATATTACTGTCTTCTCGAACATCCCTCTTAAATTAGTAATTGGTACTTTCATCATTTGTTTTAGTGGGAGACTTCTCTCTCGTTTGCATCCATAGTTCATTTGCATGTAAACTAGAAGTGTGAATTATTTGGTTTCCCAAAGCTTAGCTAGCAAGTTTAAAACAAAATGAAGAGCAGCAACTGAAATAAGGTTTGTGTTATGGAATCTCTTTTGGATTCCAGAATACCACATAATGAATCTTCTGTGTGTGAGAAGTCTGGTGTAACATCCAGCGGAACAGATGACTCGTGAAATATAGTAGGTGGGGCTGATAATCGAGGTTCCCCTGTTGCAATTGTTTCACAAAGGATTTGGAGAGACTGGTAGGCAAACTCGATGAATGGCATCTCCTGATTCGGATCCATTAATGAAGGGACCCTAGAGCACATTAGTTCTTTGCTATAAGAGAGCCGTTGAAAGGAAGTGCCTAGAGATAGACTGTCAGGCTTTTGGTTTGCAGTTTGAAAAAAGTCTGTTATTTTGTCTTTCGGCTTTAAAACCCCCAGATTTTGTACTGACTCTTTTATATTGGTGATAGCGAAGACATTTGGCGAGGAAATAATATCCTGAAGCCTCATTAGGGGAAGGCGGCAGCACCCTGTGGGTTTGTTCATATGTTGTACATCATCAGCTCTGTGCACAGCTCTGGTTCCACAAGCAGACTTTTACACTTTTAAGACGCACCGTTCGAACAGTGCACTGCTGCTAGTTAATAAAGATTCTGCACACTCAACTCTTCACAGCACGAGTGTCAAAGCTTACCTCCTCCATTCTTCCACAGACCACTACAACAAGTACATCAACTTCACTTTACGGTGCACTTCAGAGCGCACATTGCATGGGAGCGCTGTGGAAATAGTCTCCTCCTCCCTAGCCCCACCTTCACTGCGATGGTCTCTTGTTGCCCCAACAGCCAGCCACCAACGTTGTGAGCAGTACACAAGAGACAGTAGCAAGCTATCTCTGTGTCAGCTCTGCTTCAACCACGCTTTACTGTGTACTTTGCGGCGTGCATCATGCAAGACCATTGTGGAAGTAGTCTTTTCCTCCCTGCCTCCGCCTACACTCCAGCAATCTTTTTTTATCCCAACAGACAACCATCAATGTTCTAAGCAGCACATGCAAGAACATAGTATGTTGTCAGCTCTGCATCCTTCGCGCTTTACTTTTAACTTCAAAGCGGAGGAGGCGCGGGGATTGTAAGTTACGATTTTGCCTCCTCCTTCCTCTACACCTTACAAATACTCCAAGCATTTGTGCCAGCATGCACTTTCATGCTGGCAGAAATGTTGGGATTTCCTGTAGAGTCGTCTGCATTTTACACCAGCAGAAAGCAGACAGACACCTTAAAAATCCACTGTAAAGGCCACTTGCCCTGTCTACATGGATGGCAGCGTTTAGTCAATTTGCCTGGCAGAGTGCAAAAGAGTGGCATATAAGCATGTGCACCGCCTTTTTGCTTTATTACTTTTGCAAATGTTGATTATTGTGCAGAGGGGGTCTGCCGCCACAAAAGTATAAACGTAGAAGGTTCCCTCCATGCAATTTACACTTAACTCCAAAATGAGCCTCACAGTAGGTGTACAAAGCACAAATAACATTTCTGCCGTGTATTGCTTTAACTTCCAAAACCACATGGCGTAAGGCCAGCATGTATCTTCATGATGGCTCTAAAACCATGGATATATATATATATATATATATATATATATATATATATATATATATATATATATATATATATATATATCTTTTGTGCCCTGATGCCGGCGGGCCTCCAGGGCACTATAAGTGCAAATAACAATAGAAATCTGTCTGCATATAACACCTACTATAAGTAGATGTATTCCATAGGAATCCATTGTAAAGGCCATTTCCAAAGCATAATATGCAAGTAGCATTTACATGCTTTTACAAAACAGAGTGTAAAAGTAAGGAGTCAAGGTGGTTTACCTTGTTTTAATCTTTTCTTTCGCACTCCATTTTGCAAAAGTTGATAATGGCATGCAGTGAACTCAACATCACCTCAGTACTAACTTTGGTGATTCCCTGCGTGCAATTTGCACATAATATAAAATGGCCCCTATGTGTTTCTATCTAAACCAAATTTGTTGTGGTGCACCCATCTCCTGCAACCTAACAGAAAAAAAGTATGAGGCTCTGGTGAGAGAATTCAGGAATTATTGCTATTTACGAAAGTCAAGTCAAAGAGCATTTCAATGTGCATGCATTCATCTAAATGTAATGTGCTCTTTGGTCTACCACGCCATGTAAACTAATAGGATATAGAGTAATCAACAGGACTCAAATGCATTTAACACATGAACCACCAAAGTGTGTCTTAAGGCAGTTTTTGTGCAACGCTGCGGTGAGGGCTTTACAACCAGTACATCTAAGACTAACACAGCTCATAAACGAGGAAAGTCAAACCTCTCTTTAAGATAAGTAACATGGACAGAGTGACAATGCTTAACTCTCAGGTAGGAGTAGCAGGCAGAGACAATGGTACAATTAATCTACACACTAATTTCTCGAAAACATATACCACACAGATACACTGAAAAAGATATACTTTTACTATTTTACATGTATATATCTATATTAGCTGAAATGCGTATAAAGGCATTTAATATACAGTATTGTAAAATACCCAGTATATGCATTAAAACAGTAATGTCTTTGAGGATGCTTCGCACATCAATAGATTATTGTGTGTCCACTATCAAAGATAGACAGACAACATATAGCGATCTGGGGGTGGGGCAGCAAGACAGTCAACAAAAACAATACAAATAACCTAGTGCCGACACCGTCATAAAGACACAACCACCTGGTGTTACATATTGTAGTATATCATACATAAAGACCTACTCTTACTATTTAACAATTAGTACTTCTACAGGTGCACAGTGTTTCTAAAATGTAATTGTATTAATTATTTAAAAAGCATACCAATTGATTATTAATCAGATATTGCGATAACATTCTGCATAAGGGCAGCATAGGATGGCAGATCTTGTGAGATTAACATAAACATACACAATGCATCATCACAATACATACATATGACAATACTTTTTTGATTTTCACATTAAGATACAGCAATGCCATACATATACAATTAATTTACTCACAAACATAGTCAAAAACATATACACAAATTATCACTTTGTACAAATCTAACACAACATCATTACCTTTCTTGTCAGTCAAATCCTAAAATGGATCTGTGTCATATTCTAGTACTTAGCACTGATCACATTCAGTAAAGAAATATACCCAAGATGTTTTGTTCCTCCTGTCTTGAATTTATCAGGGAACTTCATCACAGGAAAAGACTAACATAGGAGTTCATTTACTGAGGCCTTAATTACTCTCAACATTGCCTCCTTCTGTCACATCTTTAACAACCTACATTGTTCATGCCGATGAGACCCGGCAATACTGTAACCAAGTATGGTAAGCGTCTTTTCAACTCATCATGGAGAATGCTTCAACTTAATTATCAAATTTCTTAACCACTTCCATCTTCAACATCTCTTAATGTAGGGGACACATATTTCACTGAAAATCTTGTATTCACCAGGCACCTATAGAGTCAAACAGTGTTCAGTATTACTAATTGCAATGTTTCTTATGTCTGGAATCTGACATAGGATGTACAATTATATAGAATTCACTTTACTTCATTGTCTTGATGAGTTCTTGATGATATCTTAATGGCTAGTGGTTCAGAAGTGCCTAGAGGATGGTCTTGAGTGATTGCAAAAACCAGTGAGTCTACGACTTTTAGTTATGGCTAGACATAAGAGGAGTGAGTTCTCTACTCCGAACAGGAATCGCTTCTGAGGTCTTGGCAGTCAGTGCACCTAAGGAAAAGGCGACTTCAAGAGAATAAAACACACTCCTTCGCTAATGATGATATGGAAACAGTGAAAGAGGGTCAGATTAAGCACAACGTTAGGAATCATAGACAGGATGGGTCAGTGTTTTGCAGTATGATAGTTATTATTTGATCCTGGCAATGCCGTGTCCTGATTTGCCCCGACATTCGGCATCAAAAAAGAAGAAAAAGAAAAGGAAATCCTTCTGAATACTGCTGCATTGTCCATGGTGGATTCTATGGAGATGTATAATGTGGATCCAGAGAACATCAAACCAACATGGCAGATAGTTAAAGACAGGATTACTGCCGATTTTCAGAAATGTAAAAACTTTCATTACTTTGGTATCTGGCTTGACCTCTTAGATAAATCTGCACAATATGTGATGCGGTAAAGATAGACAGTTCATGTCAAACCGTCCTGTGTTCAGATAATGGAGGATAAAAGCTGACAAACCTTTCAGATAGATTGTGGAAAGCCGTTTTATTCATCTAACTCTGAACTGCAGATAGTGGACCCTATCAAGCAGGGGAAAGGGTTGGAGGACAAAACCTGCCAGACAGAGGTGGATGCTATAGATTTGGTTAAATAGTACATTTGGCAAATGATGAGTAGAAGTATAGTCAGAACACAGCCTCTACCATGACCATAGTGGAAGGGCAGACACAATCATCTATGGTTAGGCCTCATGTTTTAGATGAGGTCTTGCATCAGACTTTGCTACCAGATGTTCATTGTGGCAAGCTTAAGGCCAAAGGGACGCCCAGAATGAGTTTGCAAATTGCCAAATATCAGATTCCTTCTATACAGGATAAGTCCTTAAGAGAATGTGTTCTTGACCAGGGAAATGTTTTTATTTCTGATGTCATAACGCCAGCAGGGTTCAAATCTAAAGGCACTTTTAGGAACTAGGTCATGGCCTGGCTTAGACAAAGGACTGGTCATAAGATCCATTGACTTTAAGGTTCGTCATAGAATCATGATTGACCAGTGGTGCTTATTTGAGAATAGAGATTGTATATTGGTCGGCTGCGGTAGCAGCAACCGTCCATTGTTTTTATCAAATTGCAGCAGTCTGATTAATATGCCATCTAATGTGCCATCTTAGTTAAAACTGATTGTAAACTCTACTGCATAGAGCCATTTCTGTATTATAGATTGACTTTGCTCTTCCTTAAGTTATTTTATACTGTTACATGTATGATTGCATCTGTAATATTGTAAGATCCTGATATGCAGTGCAGGTTTAAATGTTTTGTTGTTTTGTTATGTTTTTCGTTTTTTTGTGCTGTGCCCATATGCCTCCGGGTCTTGTGGAATGCAATATAAATGCAATAAAGTTAAAGTTAATGTAAAGTAAAAAGTCAAGTAAAAAGTCTGAAAAATAGGAGTCTGGTCAGTACATTGAGCATATCCTTTCTGTATGCGCACTTTGACTCACACTTACAAAAAACTAGTAACTCTACACTTATTTTCACGATTGCATATCGCACTCGGAAGGTGGCTGCTCTAGATTTCCTTGTTCGGTCATCTTTAAATGTGTGCTGTAATGCCATAGCAATTGTTGTCTAATTAGAAACTTTCACAACCCCCTCTGTGTATCCAATGTTGCTAATTCCTTTTACCCACTATTTGTTACGCACTTATTTTGGAATTCCCCTTTTGCAGTCAGAGCACAAAGGATCGGTCGGTGCTTATCTCCTCATGGGTTCTTAGCATTGTATGTCCTGTGCTGTCTCTGTGGCGCAAATAATGTATGCTAACAGTGTGGTTCGGTGTTCTGATATATAGTTGACATCCTTGGGTTCTTTACTCTGAAATGCCTATTGTGAATCCAATACTTCACTTGTCAGTACAGTTCTTCAGTCAATTAGGACAAATGTTCATACATCCTTTGACAACATATAATCTCCTCATATATATCCAAATGTGGTAGAGTCTCGCTTCCAAAGAATCTTGATCCCAGATCAAAGGGACCCTGGAGAGTGAGTGCCATTACAGGATGTGGTGAACAGGGAATCCTCTGCCAACGAAGATCCCTGCCATCAAATATATGAAAAAGCATCTTTCCCATGTTACAGCTGCTTGAGCCATAACTCAGGACACTGGTGAGGAAGACTCATAGAAGGCAAAGGGCCACATGAAGATGGATTTGAGCGACTCATGGATAACCTGAGGGAGACACAACCACCATAAATGGTGCCACAACAAATATGGAGAGGGAGGTGACCCAGCATGGTACAAGGAGCATATGAGGTGGGCTATCCATGTCCCACTGCCCTTCCAGGAGACAGCAGCTAATGACAGCAAGGCTGAAGACACAGGGGGAAATGGTGGCCAGTAGTTGTAAAAGGGGCGGGAAACAAGCTCAGCACAGAAATGTCACAACACTGAAGTGGAGTCAGCAGGAGGACACACGAAGCACAGACCAGACATCCAGCCATTTCAGACAGATGAGAGCCTTAAAATGCTCAAAACGATAGGAATCAGTTGGAAACTACTCCAGCAGAACAGCAGTCCTCCTTCTTCTGCAATCCAACAGCAAGACAGAGCAACGTGGGATTATACTGGAGAGGAAAGTAGCAGGTAGCCAACAATTTAACTATGCCATATGGATGGCCACTGGGTGCATACCACCTACTCTGGAAGTAAAAGGGAGAGCTCACGGACTTGGACTGGTGTAAAAAAGTTAGAACCTATATGGATATTGCCATGTGGGCTTGCAAAGAGTCTGCGTGGTCAGAACAGACATTGTAGGCCTACATTGTGGTTGTCCGGAATGAAGGAAGTCTGAAAATTCAAAATGATAAAGAGCTGGACTAAAGGAACACATTGGTGCCCCAATTGCTGCCAAAAAATGTATATTGGGGTACAAATGCAGTAACATCGCTTGTAACCTTTGTGAAGCCAAAATTAAATTACAGCTGCCACCATCCTATTCCGTTAATCAAATGTAGGCTGATATAATAACCATATGTCAAAAGTGGGGATCCTGTGTGGCCCCATGGTACAGTGCACCTAAGGGGCAACAAAATACAAAATAACTTAAATAAAGCAGAAAAAGGGATGCAATGGCATGTGGACTTCAGAAGAAGTCACTATGGCCATCAAAGGTAGGTCAGTGATCCCAAATAATAAGGGGGGAAAAGGTTGAGGAGCCCTAGAAAGTGGCCCGAAGATCTTCATAAATAGGAATTCTGTCTCAAGAGCATGTGACATAGAATAATATTTCCCCCTTTTGGCATTCAAGTATCACTTTTTCCTGTTGCTCTTTTGGGCTCATAGTTAGGACACAGGGCTAGAAAATGCCCAATCTACTTTAACCAGGTAATTGTGGATCAATTCCCCCTTGTAAATATTGACACTATTAATACATGTATGTACAATTAATTTCCCCCTGAAAGCATTGACAAGCCTGCCATGTTTCAGAATTTTGTAAACACCATCTTTCAAGATAGCTTGCGTAGGTTTTTTTGTGGGCATACCGAGATGATAAACTAATCTACTCTAGTTCTTTACAACCAAATGTATCACATTTGAAAACAATATTGCAGTGACTTATGGATAATTTCTTCTATGACAAGCACAAACAATGTATGTTTCTTGTTTGCATGGTTGCTCTCCTAGGTTTTGTGCTTATACTTGAAGGGGTACACATAGATTCAGTCAAGGTCTGAGCACTCCTTGAGTAGCTAATGCCCCAAACTGTCAATGCATTACATTTCTCAGATTCAACTTTTAGGGTTATTGTTTTAAAAAAAGGATAATTCATTATTGTCAGCCTCCTTATTACACTTACATATATTACAGGCCTGTATACCTGATCGGATGCAGCCTTTCAAGCCTAAAATGGGCACCCATATTCACTCTTAGGGCCTCATTACAAGTCAGGCGGAATGGGTTAACAGGGTCCGCTAATGGGTGCGGACCCGTTATTCCCATTCTGCCTGATTACGAGGTCCCCTCGCGGCAACCGGTAAGGATGCCTCGTAAAACCAGGCGTCGTTACCGGGTCCCGCGAGGGGACCAGGGAGCTAACAACGGGCCGGTTGTAATCGGCCCATTGTTACCTCCCTCTCCCATTCTCATTAAGCCCTATGGGCGCTCGAATGGGAATGGGGAAGGTCCGGGTTCCCTGAGGGAGGAATTACCGGGCCCTCCGAACTCGGAATGGCCCAGTAATTCCCTATTCAGGGAACCTGGACCCAGACCCGGTTTTGGAGGCAGCCATGCTGCTAATAACGGCATGGCTTCCGCCAAACCCATAATGAGGCCCTTAGTGTAACAACATCCCAACCTTGCAAAGACATTTCTTGCACAAACCGATGCCTCTGACTTGGTCAGACTGGATATTCTATGTGTTGTCCAATCAGGGAGGAAAGTACTAGAAGACATACCTTCATTGTCTAAGATCTGTGGCAGGTAAGAAGACTCAGGTTTTCCATCTCACTATTTTAGTTTATTAAAGAAAAGGTGAAAACGCCTAACTTCCCTAGCAAGGGTATTCTCTGCCTAACAAAACCAACAAGGGTGCTTGTCAATTGTCAGTGATAGCCCAAATCAAAATAGAGTCCACTGCTCAAACTAAGCTATTTTGACCCTACCGCTATTAGAACAACTAAAGCACAGGAAAATTATTGCTTCTCCTGTGTGATGGTTTTTTCAACCAGTTCAGTTCAACAGCATATCCTTAGGTATTTCATGGCAATTGTAGCTATCAAACTATACAGTACAGATATTGGGTTCTCTAAGGTCCCGACTTTGCAGCTGATTCATGGAATTTGAGCACCGAAAAACAGGGATTTGTGCGCCATTCTGCCCGGAAATCCCCATTTGTTAATACAGGGATTTGCGGACAGAATGGTGTACAAATCCCCATTTTTCGGCGCACAAATTCCATGAATCAGCCCCTTTCTCTTTCCTTCCATAAGTTATCTCTTTTCCTTTCTCTTTAATTTCAGCTAAAGAATCTCTCTTTATGCACTGCCCACTTTCCTTGAATGGGACGAGGTTGAGGACTCAAACATTGATTCCTTTGCCCTTCATTCACTCTCAATAATATATCTTGATTGGAACTAATGGTTCTTAGTCTCCTCATGTACTCTTGATAATTTGTCCTGACTGGGTGAAGTGTGAACAATCCAGGAATGATGTTCACTCTCCTTGTATACTCTTGACACATTGGGCCTCATTACGTGTATGGAGCTAGCCATGCCGCTCAGAGCGGCATGGCTACCCCCATACTGGGTACCAGGTCCGGGTCCCGCAAAAGGGGACTTACCAGGCCATTGCGACCTTGGAGGGCCCAGTAAATCCCTTTCGCGGGACCCAGACCCGGTACATCCCCATTCCCAATTTAGCCCTGATAGGGCTCAATGGGTATGGGGAGGATGCTAACTACGGGCCCGTTAATGACGGGCCCGTGGTTAGCATCCTGGTCTGCTAGCGGCTCCCGCTAAGGATGCCTGGTCTGAGCAGGCATTCCAGAGTGGGACCCGCTGCAGTCCTCGTAATAGGGCGGCCTGGAATGAACGGTGCCAGTCCCTTACCGGCACCGTTCATTCCGAGGATGCCAGGGTCCTAATGAGACCCATTGGCTCTACTGGGTTGAGTATGAATGTTCACTGATGATGCCCAACAAGGCTGAAACACGTGTATGGGGTTGCTGATGGTACTCTTGTTCAGAGAGGAATTGCCATAGCATTTCGGTGCTGGACTGCCCTCGTGGGTGGGACAAAGACTGATATGCAAATGGATATTTCCCATCTGTGAAGGTACAGTGAGCAAAAAGCAATGGCTGCGAACTCTCAATGTGGTTAATAACCACTGAACAGGTTATCATGCCTTGTTCTTTCGAGAGAGGGGCGCCTGCTACCTTTTTTGTATTTTTGAAAGGAACTTGGGGTTGGTCACCCTAGGTTACCTGGGGGCAACCAGACGTGGACTCCCTGCTCACTGTGCTTAGAGAGGCTCAGCTTCACCTCACTGATGATGCCCAACAAGGCTGAAACACGTGTATGGGGTTGCTGATGGTACTCTTGTTCAGAGAGGAATTGCCATAGCATTTCGGTGCTGGACTGCCCTCGTGGGTGGGACAAAGACTGATATGCAAATGGATATTTCCCATCTGTGAAGGTACAGTGAGCAAAAAGCAATGGCTGCGAACTCTCAATGTGGTTAATAACCACTGAACAGGTTATCATGCCTTGTTCTTTCGAGAGAGGGGCGCCTGCTACCTTTTTTGTATTTTTGAAAGGAACTTGGGGTTGGTCACCCTAGGTTACCTGGGGGCAACCAGACGTGGACTCCCTGCTCACTGTGCTTAGAGAGGCTCAGCTTCACCTCACTGATGATGCCCAACAAGGCTGAAACACGTGTATGGGGTTGCTGATGGTACTCTTGTTCAGAGAGGAATTGCCATAGCATTTCGGTGCTGGACTGCCCTCGTGGGTGGGACAAAGACTGATATGCAAATGGATATTTCCCATCTGTGAAGGTACAGTGAGCAAAAAGCAATGGCTGCGAACTCTCAATGTGGTTAATAACCACTGAACAGGTTATCATGCCTTGTTCTTTCGAGAGAGGGGCGCCTCCTACCTTTTTTGTATTTTTGAAAGGAACTTGGGGTTGGTCACCCTAGGTTACCTGGGGGCAACCAGACGTGGACTCCCTGCTCACTGTGCTTAGAGAGGCTCAGCTTCACCTCACTGATGATGCCCAACAAGGCTGAAACACGTGTATGGGGTTGCTGATGGTACTCTTGTTCAGAGAGGAATTGCCATAGCATTTCGGTGCTGGACTGCCCTCGTGGGTGGGACAAAGACTGATATGCAAATGGATATTTCCCATCTGTGAAGGTACAGTGAGCAAAAAGCAATGGCTGCGAACTCTCAATGTGGTTAATAACCACTGAACAGGTTATCATGCCTTGTTCTTTCGAGAGAGGGGCGCCTGCTACCTTTTTTGTATTTTTGAAAGGAACTTGGGGTTGGTCACCCTAGGTTACCTGGGGGCAACCAGACGTGGACTCCCTGCTCACTGTGCTTAGAGAGGCTCAGCTTCACCTCACTGATGATGCCCAACAAGGCTGAAACACGTGTATGGGGTTGCTGATGGTACTCTTGTTCAGAGAGGAATTGCCATAGCATTTCGGTGCTGGACTGCCCTTGTGGGTGGGACAAAGACTGATATGCAAATGGATATTTCCCATCTGTGAAGGTACAGTGAGCAAAATGCAATGGCTGCGAACTCTCAATGTGGTTAATAACCACTGAACAGGTTATCATGCCTTGTTCTTTCGAGAGAGGGGCGCCTGCTACCTTTTTTGTATTTTTGAAAGGAACTTGGGGTTGGTCACCCTAGGTTACCTGGGGGCAACCAGACGTGGACTCCCTGCTCACTGTGCTTAGAGAGGCTCAGCTTCACCTCACTGATGATGCCCAACAAGGCTGAAACACGTGTATGGGGTTGCTGATGGTACTCTTGTTCAGAGAGGAATTGCCATAGGATTTCGGTGCTGGACTGCCCTCGTGGGTGGGACAAAGACTGATATGCAAATGGATATTTCCCATCTGTGAAGGTACAGTGAGCAAAAAGCAATGGCTGCGAACTCTCAATGTGGTTAATAACCACTGAACAGGTTATCATGCCTTGTTCTTTCGAGAGAGGGGCGCCTGCTACCTTTTTTGTATTTTTGAAAGGAACTTGGGGTTGGTCACCCTAGGTTACCTGGGGGCAACCAGACGTGGACTCCCTGCTCACTGTGCTTAGAGAGGCTCAGCTTCACCTCACTGATGATGCCCAACAAGGCTGAAACACGTGTATGGGGTTGCTGATGGTACTCTTGTTCAGAGAGGAATTGCCATAGCATTTCGGTGCTGGACTGCCCTCGTGGGTGGGACAAAGACTGATATGCAAATGGATATTTCCCATCTGTGAAGGTACAGTGAGCAAAAAGCAATGGCTGCGAACTCTCAATGTGGTTAATAACCACTGAACAGGTTATCATGCCTTGTTCTTTCGAGAGAGGGGCGCCTGCTACCTTTTTTGTATTTTTGAAAGGAACTTGGGGTTGGTCACCCTAGGTTACCTGGGGGCAACCAGACGTGGACTCCCTGCTCACTGTGCTTAGAGAGGCTCAGCTTCACCTCACTGATGATGCCCAACAAGGCTGAAACACGTGTATGGGGTTGCTGATGGTACTCTTGTTCAGAGAGGAATTGCCATAGCATTTCGGTGCTGGACTGCCCTCGTGGGTGGGACAAAGACTGATATGCAAATGGATATTTCCCATCTGTGAAGGTACAGTGAGCAAAAAGCAATGGCTGCGAACTCTCAATGTGGTTAATAACCACTGAACAGGTTATCATGCCTTGTTCTTTCGAGAGAGGGGCGCCTGCTACCTTTTTTGTATTTTTGAAAGGAACTTGGGGTTGGTCACCCTAGGTTACCTGGGGGCAACCAGACGTGGACTCCCTGCTCACTGTGCTTAGAGAGGCTCAGCTTCACCTCACTGATGATGCCCAACAAGGCTGAAACACGTGTATGGGGTTGCTGATGGTACTCTTGTTCAGAGAGGAATTGCCATAGCATTTCGGTGCTGGACTGCCCTCGTGGGTGGGACAAAGACTGATATGCAAATGGATATTTCCCATCTGTGAAGGTACAGTGAGCAAAAAGCAATGGCTGCGAACTCTCAATGTGGTTAATAACCACTGAACAGGTTATCATGCCTTGTTCTTTCGAGAGAGGGGCGCCTGCTACCTTTTTTGTATTTTTGAAAGGAACTTGGGGTTGGTCACCCTAGGTTACCTGGGGGCAACCAGACGTGGACTCCCTGCTCACTGTGCTTAGAGAGGCTCAGCTTCACCTCACTGATGATGCCCAACAAGGCTGAAACACGTGTATGGGGTTGCTGATGGTACTCTTGTTCAGAGAGGAATTGCCATAGCATTTCGGTGCTGGACTGCCCTCGTGGGTGGGACAAAGACTGATATGCAAATGGATATTTCCCATCTGTGAAGGTACAGTGAGCAAAAAGCAATGGCTGCGAACTCTCAATGTGGTTAATAACCACTGAACAGGTTATCATGCCTTGTTCTTTCGAGAGAGGGGCGCCTGCTACCTTTTTTGTATTTTTGAAAGGAACTTGGGGTTGGTCACCCTAGGTTACCTGGGGGCAACCAGACGTGGACTCCCTGCTCACTGTGCTTAGAGAGGCTCAGCTTCACCTCACTGATGATGCCCAACAAGGCTGAAACACGTGTATGGGGTTGCTGATGGTACTCTTGTTCAGAGAGGAATTGCCATAGCATTTCGGTGCTGGACTGCCCTCGTGGGTGGGACAAAGACTGATATGCAAATGGATATTTCCCATCTGTGAAGGTACAGTGAGCAAAAAGCAATGGCTGCGAACTCTCAATGTGGTTAATAACCACTGAACAGGTTATCATGCATTGTTCTTTCGAGAGAGGGGCGCCTGCTACCTTTTTTGTATTTTTGAAAGGAACTTGGGGTTGGTCACCCTAGGTTACCTGGGGGCAACCAGACGTGGACTCCCTGCTCACTGTGCTTAGAGAGGCTCAGCTTCACCTCACTGATGATGCCCAACAAGGCTGAAACACGTGTATGGGGTTGCTGATGGTACTCTTGTTCAGAGAGGAATTGCCATAGCATTTCGGTGCTGGACTGCCCTCGTGGGTGGGACAAAGACTGATATGCAAATGGATATTTCCCATCTGTGAAGGTACAGTGAGCAAAAAGCAATGGCTGCGAACTCTCAATGTAGTTAATAACCACTGAACAGGTTATCATGCCTTGTTCTTTCGAGAGAGGGGCGCCTGCTACCTTTTTTGTATTTTTGAAAGGAACTTGGGGTTGGTCACCCTAGGTTACCTGGGGGCAACCAGACGTGGACTCCCTGCTCACTGTGCTTAGAGAGGCTCAGCTTCACCTCACTGATGATGCCCAACAAGGCTGAAACACGTGTATGGGGTTGCTGATGGTACTCTTGTTCAGAGAGGAATTGCCATAGCATTTCGGTGCTGGACTTCCCTCGTGGGTGGGACAAAGACTGATATGCAAATGGATATTTCCCATCTGTGAAGGTACAGTGAGCAAAAAGCAATGGCTGCGAACTCTCAATGTGGTTAATAACCACTGAACAGGTTATCATGCCTTGTTCTTTCGAGAGAGGGGCGCCTGCTACCTTTTTTGTATTATTGTATCTCTCTGTGTCTACTTTTGGCAGTTCATTTTTACTGGGATGAGAGTGAGAATTCCAGTACTGATTCTGACTCTGTTTGTATATTCTTGACACTTTGTTTTTATTGGAACGAGTATGAGTGTTCCAGTAATGATTCTCTCTCTCTCCATATCTTCTTGACACTTTGTTTTTACTAAGACTACTATGAGCGTTCCAGTAATGATTTTAACACTCTTTGTATCTTGTTGATTCTTCATCTTTACTGGAATGAATATCAGTGTTTCAGTAATGTTTCTTACTCTCTTTGAATACTCTTGACACTTTTGCTTTACTCAGAAGAGTATAAGCATTCCAATAATAATTCCCACTCTCTTCATATATTCTTGACCCTTCGTCTATAGTGGGACGAGTCTGAGTGTTCCAGTAATGTTTCTAACTCTCTTAAAACACTATTGACACTTTGTGTTTACTGCAACAAGTATGAGTAATCCAGATATTATCTTCGGTCTCCCTCCCGGGTCTTCAGTTCTCCATGTTACCTGTATTACGCAGGGATAACATCACTGGGCTCCCAACAGGCTGGGACCCTCTCCTTTTCTTGTCAGGATGGTTAATGGTGTCTTTGTTTCACCAACAGTCTGCTTAATCCGCAATACCTTAGGAAAAGTGGCATCAGTGTTGTTCATGGACCTCCCGGGCCACCGCAATGCAGTCATGCCACCACTTCTCCTGAATTTTGAACACCCTTTGACGACTTCAGTGTTCCATGTCCTGTCTCCCCTCCTGTGCCATGCATCAGAGGCTGCACTCTGGCTTCTCTCTGTGTACGGATGCCGAGTGCTCACATTTCTCTCAGCGTGCTCCTTCCAGCTGATGCAAAGGTGATTCAAAATTGAGAATGCAAATTAGACTACTCCAACAGCACTGGTCCTTCCCTGATACAATGGACCTCATTACAACTATTGCAGAATGGGTTTAACGGCACTGGTAATGGTGCCGGCGCCGTTAAACCCACTCCGCACTATTACAAGGTTCGCATCGCGGGACCCAGGTTGGACGCCTGGTAAAACCAGGCATGCTTTCCGGGTCCCTCGAGGGGAAGAAGGAGGTAACAATGGGCCAGTCGTAATCTGCCCATTGTTACCTCCATCCCCATTACCATTGAGCCCTATGGGGGCTCAAATGGGAATGGGGAATGGTACCTGCAAGGAGGAATTACCGGGTCCTCCAATGTTGGAATGACCCGGTTATTCCTCATTGCAGGTACCCGGTAAATGGGCCCGGTTTGGTGGCAGTCATGGAGCTGATAGCGCCCTGGCTGCCGCCAAACTCGTGATGAGGCCCAATGTCTAATTCCAATCAAATTTGAATGGCCAGACAATTTTTTGTTTCTTTTTTCTCGTAGCTCTGATAATGAGTCTGTAACATGGGTTTCCCAAAATGCAGATCATAGACACTTGTCACTGTTCCCCTGATCTTTTAGGTGAAATCAATGAATCCATATCTTTATATTCATAATATTTAAATTCTTCTCTTTCCACAGAAGAAATAATTAGGAATTATCATGCAGTGGAGAATGTAATTCCTTCCAAATCCTGATACATCATAATGGTTGGTATATTCCTTCCTTAAATACAAATAAATGTATGGTTCGCAAATTGGAAAATGAATGCCATTATTCTGTTTGTAAGAAGAATATGTAAGAAGATCTCATGAAGATTAAACATGCTGAGCAAGACAGAAAGACATTAGTTGAAAAGGGCCAAAGTAGAATATTATCAACAGCTTATTTCTTCAAGGAAATGCAATACTAAATATCTTTTTGAGATGGTTAAAACATGTGCTCATCCTGGTAAATATACCATTAGAAGCCACTGTTGCTCCAAGTGACAGGTTTAGTTACTTTTTCATAGAAATTATTGATTTTATTTGTGAGAACTTTGAACATCGGAATTCTCATGAAAACATATATTCAGAGAGTACGTAAACAAGTGCTTCTTGGGATTAAATCTCCATACCCATGTCAGATGCTTTTCTTAATATTGTCACATTCATAAAAGCTACCTTTCATCAAAAGATATACTTCCAGCTGAGTTGAAGGGTTATCGGTTAATTCCTATTGCTACCATTTCAAATAATGGCTTCATCTTTAAAATAAAGTATCTTCCCAAATCAATTAAGAACAGTACACATTACCCAGCTATTGAAGAAGAACAAGCTGGGCTCCAAAGATCTAGAGAATTACCATGCTTGATCTAGTCTCTCTTGCCTAGGGAAGATCCAGAAAAAAACTGTCTCTTTGCTATGAACTGAACAGATTATTCAAGCAATCCTTTAACCTTACCAATCTCATTGCGGAGCTAACTACAGGACTGAAACAGCTACAGTCAAGGTGTTGGACTCTATTTTATGCATTACCAATGGGGTTGGTGCTTGCCTTCTAATGTTATTAGGCCTCTCAGTGGCATTGGATACGGTGGACCACTAATTACTTTTCAACATTCTTTCTTGTCAGTTGTATTTTGTGGGGTGGTGTTGAATTGATGTCAATTGTTTTTGTCATATAGATGCCAAATGGTTCAGCTGGGAACAAAAAAATCCCCCACCCCACTTACTGTGTTGTCCCACAAGACTCAAATTTGTTACCCATTATATTCAGTCTTTATTTGGGATCACTGTGCGATCTAGTCTCTACGTACTGCATCTCCATGCTGCACTATGCCAAAGACACCAATTATATCTTTCTGTGTCATTAATGACTGACAATCGAGATTCGTCCAAATGTCTTCCAGCAACCAAAACATTGATAAATTCAGCTCACTTGAAATTGAACACCACCAAAACAGAATTTGTATGATTTGGCTCAGATAAATCTCTTAATGTAAATCAAGCCTGGATAAATTCACTATTTCCTGGAATTATAACACTTGATGATTATGCATCAGCTAAATCTTTAGGTTTTCTGCCTGACTCCTTGCTTTCTATGGTACGCAAGAAAGTACAGTTATATAATCAATTATCTTTGTTTCTTAAAATCTGAGATTTCCTGCTCCCTTCCTGCTTCTGTTCCATTATACAAAACTTGGTCTAGGAACACCTCGATGGAGGCAATGCAATTCTGCTGGGACTTGCTGGATATACCTTAATGCCATTGACAATAGACCTCCATAAACTGATAGCAGGAGCAAAGATGGTTGCGTCAGTTTCCTCATTTTAAAACATAGGCATTGGCTGCCTCTGAAGGCTTGCAATGTTTTTTTAACTTGGTTGCTTGGTTTTTAAAGCTTGATGATTAGGTCATTCTCCCTATTTGACAGATACACCTCAGTTATTAGAGGCAAAAAACCTCCCAAAATAGAGATAAAATTGCAAAAATTATTCCTGGGTTACAAAAGTACAGACTCAGAGGCAGGCTTTTCTATTGCTGCTGCAATTTAATTAAATAGCTTATCAGCGGCCATTCATACTACTGACACCCTGCTGAACTTTAGGATACTGTTGAATAGGTACCACTTTTCTAAATACTTATGTTAAGCTGATATTTGCATCTTTTTTAAACAAAGGTTCTGATATTACAAGTTAGTTATATATATGTACTCATTGAAAAAACATTGTTAAAGGGACGTTATGGTTAAGTTACACTAATACAAATCGAACAAATTCAGTGGAAAAACTTTGTTGGGGGGATGTTATGGTTACAAGTAAAATTGAAAAAACACAGAAATTCACCAGTTATGGTGAACCATAACTCACACCACCATCGTGCACTGCTAAGACTAACACCCAGGACATGAAAGATGACATCACAGTTTTCTATGATTACATCACTGATCACATTAGAAATCTGGGCCACTTGCTTTTTTTCACTTACATATGAAAAATGACCAGTGTTCTTCACTGACAGTAAGAATTTTTAAATGGAAAAGTTGCTATATATGTAGAAGATGTCTACCTTCTTGTATATTGTAGAAGTGCACAGATATGGGCCAATAAGCAGGCCGTAAACGCACAATTCACTCATGTAGTTGATGATGAACTGTAATTTGATTCAAATTTTGTATTGATGTTGTTTCTGTCTTTTATACTATAGTTTGCCCTTATGTGTCTCTAATTTGTAGGCATTGTGGGTCTTCATATGCATTTTTTGTACTAACATGTATGTAGTAAGACTTGACTTATTAGCTATGTAGTTCACGCTTAACATTACTGAAAATTCTCCAAGTATATCTTTCATTAGTTTACAAAGCAAAATTACCAGAATATAATATTCTAGTTCTACAGTGTATGCTGCAGCCATTTCTTATGTGTATGTATGATTAGGTTCCTGTATTAACAACAACACAATATAATGTTTTGTTTAGGAAAGTACATTTGTTTATACATTAATACGTTTCTCATAGATCTCCCGATCACCGCTAACACCTTGTTAACAACATTATAAACAGAACCCTTTGTAAGGACTTAAACATTGTGATGTCATCTTTCATGGGCTAATCCCCACAGTCCCCTTTCCATGCCAGGCATCCTTAAAAGACACGGATGTGGCATGCCCTGTCCACAGACTACCGCGCTGTCCGTGCACCCCGTTACACGGGGCAATCCTTCTTCACTTTCCACTTTAATTTTTGTAGCACTCCCTCATTGGCTACTTTCAACCAGTCACACACCCATCCACCAATCACATCCAAAAACTCTACATCTAACTCTGTCATCTTAGTTCAACACCTCAGATGTACTGTTGAACTCTCATTGTACATGTTTCCTGTTACTCACAAGCACTTACATCAAAAACTACTATAACAATCCCCAAGATTTCTATGTGCAGATTCAACCACATCTGCATCTATCAACACAAATTACAGGTATGCATATATTTTTAAAATTTTATTTCCAACTCTTTTACAAATGCATTTAAATAGGGTTCCTGCCACTAACCCTGCATTAACCTGGTCAACAGTCATACTCTCTTTTGCCCCATCTCCCGACATAAAGTCGCAGTTACAATGCTGTGTGAATGCAAAGTTTTCCTTTAATTAGCATTTTCATAACAGTTTAAAAATACACATGTGCAATTCCAGCATCACTGTATGTGACTTTCTTTGTGAAAGAAAATAAAACCACATTTAAACCATTTCTACAGCATGTTTAAATGACAGATCCTGTGTGAAAGTTCAATATTTTGACAGTACATGCATACTTGCCAATATGACCCATTATAATCTACCAAGTGTTATTTTTTTCTTTCATTCTGCCACTTTTAATATCACTTCTCCAACTAACAAAGTTACACTACAACTCCCACAATGCAAAGTCAAAACGAAAACTGCATGCATGTTATTAAAGCATTGAATGCATGGAATCAAAAATGGCAAAATGCAATGCAGTTAAAAATATTTATTCGTGCACCATTTCAAGTGAAACTAATAAATGCATGTATACATTCACAACAGTACTGTGTGTAATTGTTAAAAAGTAAAAAGGAAAGAAAAGGGAAACGATTTGTACAACATTTTGAAATAACACTCAGTGTTTGCAATTTAATTCACTTTGATGCACATACATACTTGCTAACAGACCACCTTCTAATCTGTAGGTGCCAAAAATCAAACAAAAGAACCATCATTTGAAAAGCAACTGCACATTGGAATGCATCACATTCAAAAGTATGCATGTACTGACTACATAATAAACTTTCACACAAGTGCCACTTAAGAGTTGTACAAATATTTTCCATCTCCATTTCTTTTTTTTTTTATAAAAAAGTTACACACAGTGCTGCTATAAATACTCAAAACCATGTTTTAACTTTCATGTCCAGCCTCCAAAAAAGGACAGCTTTTCAAACGCTCAGCATTTTTCATTTTGCAATGTATGAAAATGTCCCACTTTCTTGCTGCTGCCCCTTCAGGCATACTTATCACATGCCACCAGCCCCATTAGCAACAGTGTCAGTGCTCCTGTGTCCCCATTCCCATAGAGTCCTATGCAACTCCACGGGAATATGGACTAACATTTCCCAGCACTTGACTTTTCCAGGCCAACAGGACTTGTAATGTCCTGGTGGCACCAGGAAGCTAGGTGCTGAAAAATTATTAGGAATATGGTGGCAACCTATCTACAGCACCGGCAGGTTTACCACCATACTCATAATGAGGCCCAATGGTATTAACTTTTCTTTCCAAGACCTCCTCCTACATTGATAAATAATGTCTTCTTGTACTGAAATAACTTCAACATTACCATATATACCCACTAATTGTCTTCTTTCGCAATTGCAGTGAACAAAACCTCCTAGAAAAGAAAAACCTGAAGAAAACTACTCTTCACATCCTACAAAGGAAAGTATATCAGTGTAGTGCTATTATTTCTGTTACTCGTACAATATAGTTAAGCCACATAGTAGCCTACAAAATTCCATTCAAATCAACAACATTTATTTCGCTCTTACTCATTCCACCTCAACATGTACACTTTTTGCCTAAACACCATTATTATAAAACTGACTATTATCCTGAAAACATTGTAATGTCGTTACTTATTAATTCACACTACCACTCTCTTACACACTAACCCAAGCCCTTCACACATCTACACAAACTGCTACTCTTACAACTTTCCCAACCACAACTAGCAGCCCATTGCACAATCACACAGCTCTCTATTTATGTCTGCCATCATATTCACACACTCATTCACAGTAACGGCAAATATACTCCACAAGTTTCAAACCCAAACTTTCCTTTTTTCCAACAGACAGAACATAATGCCTACTAAAAAGCAACTCCATAGAAAACAAAGAACTAAACCAGCAACCACTAAAAAAACTGGGCTCCTCATCCAAAAACTAAAAATAAAAAAATGTATAATGAAGAAGAAAAGTGCTAATGACCCTACCACTATATCTAACAATGTTAACGTAACCACAGTGAAGCATTCCAAAAATGCAATTTTACAAAAAAATGTCACCGTAGGGTACTTCACAATCTTATGAAAACAGTTGAAAAGTCACGCTTTATCCTTAGAAATTCCTGCAGAAGACTAATCCTGGAAGCTCTAATTGACAGGGCACTCCTGCTGAAAAGAAAATTGTTTATATTAGTTTTAAACAGAACGAAACCACTAACCAAATGTATCGATACATTACAAAAAGTAGTTCTAAACATGTGCAATGTCAACATAGATACCTTTTCAAACTTCTGAGAAGGTGAATGGATTCACACAAGCAGCACAGAAACATATTTCAATGAAGAGGCTCATAAACAACAACAGAAAAACCCAGTTGCCATACATAGTAATGGCAGAGGGTATGAACTGGTATAAAATACCATTGTGGCACAAGAAACCCTTATAGAAAAAAAATCCAAAACAAACGTTCAATCAACTGTTCCTTTCACCCAACCAATCCGTCCAGTCTACAAATGGCCATGCAGCTCAATGTGTAACATATGGCAACAATCCTTCAAATCTTTAGGACAATTCCTCAATCACTATGTGAAAGTAAAAGACAACATTTGAAGAAAAACTTTACAAACCATGGACTCCTGCCATGTGAGCAACTACACTGGACTGTGAGGACATTCTTTAGCCTGCATTTCGGGAGCTGTTTGCAAAAGCACCTTCCACCACATCAAAATGTTGGGAACACACCATTCCACTATACAGAATCTTCTGCAGAGACGGAACTATGCAAAAAGTCCTGCTTTACAACTGCAACATTTTGATAACATTCTGCTACATGGAACAGCCAAAGAACTCCTTCAACAAATAGAACACATCCAAAGTAAATATTTTGGAAGGGAAGATGACATAGAAAATTCAGTAACCTTAGACAACATTAGTAAAAACCTTACACACACACAAATCTTCTAACAAACACATACAAAAAAGAAATAGCAAAGTTTAAAAGCATATCTACTGAAGAACTAAAGTATGTGTGTCTTGTCACAGAACTTATTATAAAAAGAGCACTAAAATTGTAGATATTACTTACAAAATAAAGGAAAATAAGGAATCCCAATGGTTCCACTTAGCTTTATATCTTATAACAGAAAATAAATACAAAATAAGTGACCCCTGTATACTTTGCACATACTGCAATACAAAGCTTGATAATAACCAAATGCCATCACGTGCTGTCAATAATAACAAATATTCCCACTTCCAAAACCTCTCCAACAGCTTAATTGGTATCAAAGCATTATAATCCAAACAGTACACCCATGTATAGCTATAATGCACCTTCAACCCAAAACAGCCAAATTGCCTCCTTCTGAATTATTAAAAGGCATTTGTGGCAAAGTAGTATATTTGCCATTAGATCTCAACATAAATGTAGAAAATCTAGGAGTGCAATGGCCAATAGATTAATCTTTGGTTATCCTAGTTAATGGTGTACCAACAAAAGACAAAACAAATTGGCAACGACTAGTAGACTTAAACAAAGTTAGAAAATCCCTAAAATATCTAAAACAAAACAATGAGTACTACAAAGATATAAACATTGAAGAGAATTTAAGAGAAACGACCCAAATAATTCAGGATTCATCACCGACTGGCCAATTTGAATGTGTAGATACAATTACTGCAGCCAATATTTTGGACCAGTATACATTTTACTCACTAAACTCCAAAGACACCATAGACGATGCATTAGAAACATATCAAATGTGTCATGTCAAAGGATCTCCAATCAGCAAATGGGAGAAAAGTAGAGAAGCACGTTCCTTTCCTCTACTCTTTCCTACAGGAAAATGAGGATGATATGATGAAAGATCCACACAAATAACAGCATCATAATATCGCTCTTTACAAATGTATTCTAAAGACCCCGGATTCAGACAAAATGTAGAAAACATATTCCACCTCCCGTTCGAAAGTGAACTAGCAACTCTATGTTACAGAGGTGCACACACATTAAAACAGGCTCTAATTGTTTAAACATGTCTGCCACCCAACTGCTTCAAAAGATAAAAGAAATGCGTGGTACAAATGAATACTGGTTCCGACATCACGCTGATGTACGTTGTATGCTAAGGAACCTCAGCCCACCCACATGACTTGTGACTTTAAGTTGTACAGAATATGCATGGGATGACTTGCACAACTTCTTACACATAGCAAACTAACATAAAGAAGGAATAAACATGAAAACACCAGGAGAACTCTGTTCTCTTGACCCTGTAAATGTATCAAGATACTTTCACCACCGCTTTATTGCCATGCTGCACTTCATCTGTAATAAAAGTGTCCCTCCCCTCAGAGAAGTGGAACACTTCTTTTGGAGAAAAGAATATCAATCCAGAGCAGCACCACACATCCACATGCTTTTGTGGATAAAGGATTCTCCTAAATTTGGTCATGACAGTGATGCCACTGTTTTGCAGTTTATTCACAAATACATATCCTGCGACATCGCTTCAGAAACTACACATACTGAAATATGTACACAAATTTTGCGCTTCCAAAAACATAAGTGCGGCAAATACTGCCGACGCAGATACAAAAACAAAGGTAAGTACTACACCAAATGCTGCTTTGGTTTCGCTAGACCAGTTTCAGCAAAAGCACAAGTATACAGCTTGTTGTCTTCTGTTAGTCACAATATGAAAGGCAAATCGCCTAAAAACACATACCGCATTAAAAGAAACAAAGATTCAAAGTACATCAATGATTACAAAGCAATCATTGCTCTCTTGTGGAATGCAAACCTAGATATACAATATATTGCAGACAATTACATTGCTGTTGCAAGATATGTCAAAGCCTATCTCGCCAAAGCTAAAAGACCTCTGGGATGACATATCATCTGACAAAACACTGTCACAAAAATTGTACTGCTTTGGCATAAAACTGCTGTCCCATAAAGAATGTGGATGCTATGAAGCTGCAGACCGTTTAACAGGCACAGCCTTATATTGAAAATCTGAACACATCGGCTTGCTAAGCTTTGGTCTAGCTGCATCCAGAAAAAAGTATGCTGAAATCCTACCAAGACATAGGCCCTCATTACAACTCAGGCGTTAAGGGTTAACGCCACCGTTAACCCTTAACGCCTGATTCTGATTTTAACGCCTGCTTTTAGCAGCCGTTAAAATCCATGGCGCTAATCCGCCATGATGCTAATTACGCCACCGTAACTTACGGTGGCGTAATTAGCGCCTTCCCCACTCCCATTATGCCCTATGGGGCAAAAATGGGAATGCGGAAGGGAAAATGAGAAATGGGGATTTACCGCCCCACTCACCTTGGAATGGGGCGGTAAATCCGCCACCCACCATGGTGTAAATGCTGTTTACACCATGGTGGTAAAGTTGGTGTACTTAGCACCAAGGTTGTAATGACCTCCATAGAAACAATAACCAGAAATGATCCCAACATCCAGGACATTTTAAAAATGTATGTATTAGACACATACTACCCAAACAGAAGTACTGCTTTGAAAACATTTGCCTGTACAACATAGCCCACAACCTCTCCTCCAAAAATAATATGAAACCAGTTGATAAAAGTGGAAAATACGTGGTCTCACTGTGGAGGTAGCCTTGTCAAACTTACCAAACCCAGTCTAATTAATACTATAAAATTAACATTTAAAACTCCTCAACATAGAGAACTTTCTACATGGCCCTACTGCAACTTTTTAAACCATGGTGAAAAGAAGATGATTTATTAGGTAACCGTGACTCATTTGAAGCTGCTTTAAAATGCAAATGAAAGCAGTATAACAAATGTCAATTTCAAGCAATACAAAAACGTTGGACAATGAACACCAACAAGAGTAAGAAGTTCAACCACAACTAGATGAAGACACTCCTGAGGACAGTCAACCTTCTCTTACAGGAAGCAAAGAACCACTTGGAGAGCCACTCATTCTAAATGAAGCAGAAATAGCCATGACTGAAGTAGAAAATACCATGTATCAATATGAGCAATCAGAAGAAAACATGTCATTGCTGATCTCATAACTAAATGATGAGCAACTTAGCATTTACCTAGAAGTTACTGAAGACATTGAACATGGTTTGAAGCATGAAAGTAAAACTTGTAGCTGTCAAAATTATTACCTCTGCTCCTCTATGTAAGTGGTGAAGCTGCTTCTGGAAAATCATTCTCAATTAAAATCATCAACAAATTCCTCCAAAACCTGACAAAAAATAACCTTTCAGCTGTTGTAACAGCCCCCACAGGTTTAGCTGCCTACAACATAGGAGGTGTTACTTTACACTGATTACTGCTCCTTCTAGTAGAACACCAAAACAATTTAGAGTACTACAAACTATCAGCAGAAGCTGCTACTGAAGTACGCAGAATTCTGAAACAAATAAAAATGCACCTATTAGATGAGGTAAGCCTGGTTTCCAACCTAATGTTCCTTTAATTCACCTGAGATTGCAAGAAGTCCTTAAAACAGACTACAAAGAACTCACTGGAGGAAAACACGTTAGTGTTTTTGGTGGTCTCCTACAATTAACACCAGTGAAAAGTGAACCTATTTTTAAAACGTTAGGACACCAACAGTACCACAACACACTTGGCAGCATAGGAAATGTAAATCTCTGGCAACATTTCCAATACAGAGAACTAAATCAAGACATGTGTCAGTCTTCAGACCTCACCTATGCTAACATTTTAAAAAGCATTCAAACTGGTCTTCTTTCATAAGATCCACAATCCATCTTAAATACTAGACTCATCCCTCAGCTATATGGGCACAACACATCTGCTCCTGATGTCATGGAACAAGTAGCACAACACATTTTAAAATGCATGTCCTTGATGCCAACCCTAGCAAGCTATACTCAATTCAATGAGACAATGTTAAAAAAGAAATGCAACCAATAGTGCATATTAGTTCCACAGACAAACTGGAAGTGCATGGCATGACACTCCCTATGTATCAACAGGCAGCAGCACAACCAAATAGTCTAGAAAAATGTATCTCCAAAACTGCTGGTTTGGAGAACTATTTAATGTTGTGTTTCAACTGCAGAGTAATTCTAAAACTTAACCTTGACGGGGAGCAAGGTTTAGACACTGGAGCAATGGTACAGTTGTTGGCTTCCAGACATATCCACATGACAACAACATTCAGTTTGTCAACATCCACTTTGGAAAACTTTCAGAAGTTGAAAGGATAGGATGCTAAAAGGCTTGATTCCTTCTTTTCAAAGACATGTATGTTTTCAGAGAACAATTTTCTCTGTCTTTTGCATATGCAGTCACTATTCACAAATCACAAGGTCTAACCCTAGATCAGGCATTGATTGACATTGGCAACACAGTCTTTAATGAAGGTATGCGTTATGTAGCACTTTCACATCTACGTACACATAAATAACTATTTCTAGTCAGTTTTGATGCAAACAAAGTGTAGGCTGACAATCCTTGCATCCTAGAGCACAATAGACTATGTGCACTCTACACACCCCATCTACATATTTACCCTGTTCCTCAAAAAGATAGAGTTGTAAAAAGAAAATGAATGCAAACAGAACTTATAAGAGAGCTCCCAACACTACCATCAAAGAAAAAAAACTGCTAATCCATCAAGCAGTACAACCACAAAGCTATCAGTGCAAACACAACTGCACATCCATCAGCAGATATAAAGAGACATATTTCTTCTACAAAAACAAGTGGAGGTCCAGCAAATGACACAGAGACAGTACTCTCTAGTCAATTTCATTTTCCAACACAACCGATGTAAATTGCAATGCAAATGTAGCAATCAATCTTCTGTTGCCATTGTCACCAATTGTTCAAAGGATTTACTTGAACGGCTCAGACCAGTTGTGTTTGCAAATTCTCGTACTTCATATAAATGGCACAAATAATCCTGACAGCACTTACAATGTCTCAGGAATAAGGCAAGAATTTGACTACTGTGCAGGAATGGTTATTCACCATAAACACAAAGGAAGATCCACAGGAATGTCTAACGTACATACTGGAAACCAAAAACATACCTATGAATGAAATCTTCCAGAGCACATGCCTATTCACGAGAGAACATCCCTAATGAATGAGTTGTGTATATATCTATACCAAATTGTGAACCCATTCCATTTCATCAGCTCGTGCAAAATGCAAATCATGCCATATTATGCACTTTTTGCAATTCAATCGTTCCACCTTGTTCATCAACTCATATAGCCAATATCTGATACTAATGCTTTTAAGGTACAACACAGATGGCACCAAAAACAACTACAAACTTACTAGCTTCACACACGTGCAAGTATCTCTTGGCAAAAAAACCTTCACAACAGTAGGCATAATCTACCTCACCTGTGCCACAACCACTGCATGTCACTATACTGCATACATTAAAAAAATGTGGTTGGTTTGAATGCAACAACACTTCTGGTACTGTAAAACAGAGATTACCATCACATCTAACAAATGCCTACTTAATATTCCTTAAACCTAAAGTTAGTCACTGACCCGTGAAACTAGCAATAGTTAGTGCACTTTAAGCATTCCCTTAAGTACTGCACACTTCAAACAAACATACTGTGAAAGTTAAACTCACATACATGCAGTATGTTTTTTAATGCTCTATAGATTTATTTTTTCCCAATGACCCAATGATTATGCAAACAGAAACAAGAACTGTGCAGAACACACAATCATGTTGTTTGTACTGATTAATAGTGTCTACAAACTTTAGTCACTGACCTGTAGAGCTATCAACACTTAGAATAGGCCAACCCATATCTTACTGCATCCATAGTACTGCAATGCTACTTTTGAAAAGAAAATAGTTAGAATACACTAACAGGGATCTAACTGCTTCAAAAAATACCCTTCAGAACTATAAAACTATGAACAGTTAAAATACGCCAACTGGTATCTAACTGCATACAAAGTACTGCAATGCTACTTTTGAATAGCAAAATCGTTGGAATACACAAACAGGTATCGAACTGCTTCAAAAAATACCCTTCAAAACTATCAAATTATCAACAGTTAGAATAAACTAACTAGTATATAACTGCATCCATAATACTGCAATGCTACTTTTGAATGCCAAAATAGTAGAATACGCCAACAGGTATCTAACTGCTTCAAAAAATACCCTTCAGAACTACAAAACTATCAACAGTTAGAATACACCAACTGGTATCTAAGTACTTCAAAAATATCCTTCATTACACTACATTGCAAATACACCATTACGATTCCTCTTACTGTAACACTGCTCCCAATGATTATGAAAACAGAAACAGCAATTGTGCAGAATGCAGAGTCATGTTGTTTCAAACATGGTGATTGGAAAGTACTAATTATGAGGGTCTAAAAAGCACATGAATATGTGAGATTGTATGCCATGAGACACTGTACACTATCCTGCTTATATTATATTGTGTTTTTTCACAGAGAAAGAATCAAATATTTCTCCTTCATTACCATGTAAAACAAACTCAACCTGTACCCCCAGTGGTACAGCAATCATAAGTATTATTTCCACTTGAATTGCATTATGTCACCATGTTACAAATATTGTATACTGCCCATACACTATTTGTAATGACTATATACATATTATTATAATGGTTATATCCAGTGGCCAGATAAACATATTATTATAATGGTTGTGGCCAGTGGCCAGATTCTTGGGTGCATGGCCGTATTATGCTGTGATGCTTGTGGCCAGTGGGCAGATTCTTGGGTGCCCAAGAATCGCCCTTAACCTCCCAACTCAAATGACATCTGCAGACATCGAAATGGACCACCAACCCTATTTTTCACCAATGAAAATATCCCCATATCATCTAGATTCCACTCCCCTACCCTGATCAAGCCCTCTTTCAGTCACAAAATAACCCCAAATGTATGTCTCAAGATGTCCGCCCAAGCCATCTTTCAGTCACCAAATAACCCAAGCTGTCCACCAAATCCCTCTTGCAGTCACCAAATAACACCAAATGTGTGTCTCAAACTGTCCAGACAAGATTCTGCCCATGGACTACAGCGTTGTCTGTGCACTACTGCGATGTCCGCGGACAGCCGTGCCACGCGTACATCTTTTTCTACCTAATGAAAGAGCCCCATATCATCTTTTTTCCACTCCCCCACCCTTCCCAGCACCTCTTTCCAACACCAAATGGCCCAAAAAGTGTTTTCCAGACATTTTCCCCACTGATCCGTCCGCGGTCAGTTGCGGCTGTCCGCAGATCCAGCATGGCGGGCGGTTCGGAAAATATGAAGCACTTCACACTTTTCACCATCCAATCAGCAGGCATGTCTGATGTCTGCGGACCTCACGTCAGCCCCTGAGCCAATCGGAGGCCCGTCCTTTGACTGAACAGGGAAGTGGGTCCGCGGACCGAACCCAGATATCACTAATTATTTTTTACCTACTTTTGTACTGATTTAAAGAAAACTACTGGACAGAATTACATCAAATATACAAAAGCACGCTTTCGGGACCAAGCCGCCACTCCTGCTGCAATTGTGGAAAAATCTGTCCAGCGGTTTGGGCTGTAGATGTGAGCAAAAACATTCTTCCATTGTGTCTATAGAACACCAGAAATGTTGGGACCTCACCAAACTTTGCAAAATCAATCTGACGTGGTCATAGTTTGGTAAGGATTTGTCAGGGGGGGCAAAGTTATAAGCCGCCCAAAAAGTGCACTTTCTATGGGTTGAGCAACTTAACCATAACTATTGGGCCTCTATCGCAGGCCCTGTAATATTATATGTTCTTTATGAGTTTGAATGTCACAGAGCTGTGTACATCATCTGTTTGAAAAGGTTTTTGCTTTATAACGGTCAGAAATAAAATAAACAAACTGAAGATAAGGAAAACCTTTCTATACAAATGTTGTTTCTTAAGGAATACCCCACTAGAAACTGTTTTCTTATCACAAATCTGCTATGCACCTTCCATATGTGGCCACCTTACACCTTCTACGGGAGCTGCATTATACTTTTCTCCTACAGTCACACAACCTGTGTGGCTTTGTTCATTCCATCACACAGTTTTTCTTCTTTTATTTAGTATCCATTGTTTTGTAAACATATGCACATAGAATATAACCCATAATAAGGCATACATGAAGAAAACATACTAATGCTCAACATATATATTTTTTGAAAACAGCTCATGAAAAACAACCCCTCTTCTTCTAATTTGAACCTCCTCCGCAGATATCAGGCTTGGACTGCACAAAGGGGACAATAGGGCAAGGCCCAAAGGGACAAGCTAACAGGCTAATTATCGGTTGTTTTTAAAAAAAAAAATCCAATGTGAGTCAGTTTGACCACTTAGAGCATTGTGCAGCTAGTATAGGTGAATGATGTTATTGCTCCAATATGATTTAAAGTGCACACATTGCCTAATGTTGTCTTTTATATGTGTTCCCAGATAATACAGAAACAGTAGAAGGAACATAAGAATGACCACAGATCTTTAAATTTGACAAATATGTGTGCGGGGTCAGAAATGTGAAGCAGACAACTTCATAAAGAGTTTTCAAAATTCGCCATTTTATTAAATCAAATAGATTGGATAAACACCTAACTGTCCCTACCCTAAGATGGATTTCCCTGCCTACCGTAACTAACGGAAACATTCTAATAACGGATATCTGTCCCTCACACTTATACATTCAACAAATGAATAAGGAAATACATGGCAGTTCAGCACAACAAAGCAACATCACAATTGATGCTATAAAATGACTACAGTCCTGGCTTATGATCTGGGTGAATTCCACTTCCCCAGATTCAACCAGGGTTCTTGTTCCACTGTTCAAAAGAAAACAAGATAATCCTGGTTGGTAACAAAGTACTAACACAGTTCTTTGTAACTTCCACTGGACAATAGAAAGTTACAATATGTCAAAATAGATGCTCTTTCTCTTCTTCACATACAAATGAACCTCAAAATAATCTTCTCCACAAGGTAAAACAACATTGGGCCTCATTCCGAGATTGGAGGCAGCCATGGCGCTAATAGCGCCATGGCTGCCTCTAATAATGGTACCGAGTCCGCCCTCATTCAATGGGGACTTACCGGTCTAGTCGGACCTTTGCGAGACCGGTAAGTCCCCATTGAAAATACTATTCCCCATTCCCATTTGGAATGGGGAAGGTGAAAAGAAGGGTACCGCAATTCGCGGTACCGTTATTTGTTCCCTGGACCCTTTGCGGCTCCCACTAAGGGACCTCGGTATAGGGTGCAAAGGGATTACCGGCACCGGTGTCCTTACTGGTGCCTGGTATCCCTTTGCCCCCAACTCGTAATGAGGCTCATTGTCTTTGTCAGGATGATTTTTGGCACAACTGAATGCTTTTAAGTAATGCAGCTCCTCTAGATCAGGATTATACAATCCTCCTTTAGCACAATGACTGATATAACATTGAGTATCAGGACAACAGTTCAGCGCTTTATCAACTACTACCTGGACTATTCCCATGCCAGGCCCACCACTTCAAATGTTAGCCATCCGGGTATAATCCCCTGCCCGGACAGCTCTTCAAAAATAGAATGTGCTTCAGTGGTAACCTTTACCTTGAACACATTTACAACAACAACACAATGGGCCTCATCACGAGTTGGGCTGTAGCCCTTAAATGTGGTGGTAACGGTATTACCGCTGCATTTAAGGGCTGGCCCTATCACGAGTTGGGCGCTAAATCGGCTGTTTTACCTCCAGCTTTTTTCTGCAGGTGAAAATCCCTGTTTTCGGTGGTATTACAGCCGGCTGTATTAGCTCACAGTATTAGCACCGAAAATTCCCCATTGGATCCTAAGGAACCAATCAGGAATGGTGATTTACCGTTAAGGCCTAACCGTGATCCGGTGGCAATACCACCAGGCCAGTCAGTGCTAGGGCTATTGCAGTCAGCGATATTACAGCGGGAATACAGCCCAACTCGTGATGAGGCCCAATTTTCTTTGGTTAACAGCATTACACTTTTTTCAACCTATTAAGAAAAACAAGATTCACTTTTGTGCTCTTTAAGATTCCTCTCCAAATTATGTTTCCTTCCTTTGAATAATCTTATTCATAGGGCAGCCTTTTTGCCACTTTTGTTTCCCTACTCCACCAGTAACCAAATATTGAAACAGATACATTTGTTCTGCTTCGTTCCTGACTTTGGCATAAACCTTTGTTTATAATAGCTGTTGTTACATAGTTCATCATAATTGAATAACAGACTTCACAACCATTTTGTCTTTGGCAATATCTGTTGGAATTATATTGCTTAGGTATTAGATTCTCTTGGCTTGAGCAATAGTTGTAGGCATTGGCTTTAAACAATTTTGCCTCCCCGGGTTTTTGGACTTTCCATAAACTTACATGCCCAATTTTCCAGTCACTTGGTTTCTTAATATGCCACTTTCGCTGCTTTTTAATAGTTCGGTATTCAAAAATATTGTTAACACTTTTTTCACGCACACGTCAGTGAAACTGCCTGCCTGTGCCACGCGAGCAGTAGCATAATATCCCAGAGTTACTTTCACACTGTGAACTCACCAGGTAAGTTGCCACCTCTGATCCTCTGTGCGATTGAATGTATCTCGCTGCGACCACTCTCTCTTGTTCCGCCTTCGCCCGTGCCACTTGTTGCTGGAACCTTACTGGCTCCTGAGAGTTCCTGGTGCACTGCAGTCACTGGAGACCTCTTCATAGGGAACATTCCCCTTGCTGCTTTCATCTTCTGCTGCACAGACTTTGCAGAATGAGTCTTCAAGGGACCAACATGACCTCTGCTCCTGGGACATCTGGAAACACAGACCCTGTCCAGACCAGCCACAGTCTTTGGCTTTCCAACAGTCTCTGTGTCTTCCTTCTCCAGTCCCGACCTCAGCTGCATAAATTGTCTGCACTGCACCATCTGCTCACACTGCTCTCATCCTGCTTTCTCCACTTCCGCCTCAGCCTAAAATTCTCCTGCTTCTCCTTCTCCATCTCCTTCTCCTGTTGCCTGCACCTGAGGGGGCCTTTTAAGCCTCTCAGTCTCACTCAGGTGTGGGTCATTTACATCAATTCATTGACCACTCCTGCATTGCTCCTCTTCAGCTCTCTTCCTTTTTCTGTTATTCATAACATGCTCTAAAGAAGTATTATAAGGGTTAGTCATTGGGCCTGATTGATATGAGGAATGCAGTTCTTTAAAACGTACACCATTATTATTATTCACACACTTCCTTTCATTATACTTTAGGGAGCTGGCTGAGATTTTAGTAGTATGAGTTCCTCTGGTTTGAGAATGGATTTCATTTCTTTTTACGGCAAAGGGTGTGATTTATTTTTACCAACAGAAAGATGTTCAGCTTGTGGAATACACAAATTAGTATGACAACAAGCCATTATATTTTTTGGCATCTGTTATATGTCTTCCTTAGAGGATGGCAAATACCATGTCTCACCCCACAGATTCCTCTCACTTTCCTGGGTTTCTTCTCCTCCCAAGTAAACCTCCCACAGAAAACCACCCCCAATGTCAGGATCAGGAAGCGCCTGCCTTTCCCTGGCCACCTGGGAGGAGACTTTAGGCAGGGGTTTAGTGAGGGATCCGTAGGATTCATCACATGTGTCTGGGTTAATAGATTTGTATGCTTGAATCACTTAGTGTGAACTGCACCTGTGCTTCATGCTTGCTCATATAAAGTTTCACAACGTTCCCATTAACATTAAACGGTAACATTGCACCGAATATAATAATTCAGAAAGCCTCAGAATGTGCCTGCAATATTGGCCATTCCATTTACCACCAAGGCCCATCTGGTAATGTTTCCTTTGCCACACAGAAAGTTAGCTGGGTCCCCAAGGTAGAAATGGGTGTGCACATGCACAGTTCTCAAAATAAAGTCATCCTGAGATAATTCTATCTATAAAATGGTTCATGGTGGCAAACCCTTTAATGTTAGTGTGAGTGTTGTAAACAATGATATGAGCTGTGCTTTATGTACTCAATAGTCTAAGCATACAACCCTTTTATCACAGACACATTTGAGAAATAGAAAGATATGCATTCGTATGTGGCATGAATGCTCTTTGATTGTATGTGTAGCAGCCAGGAACTCTCATTTAGAAATAATGTATATAGTTACTCTAGGGGCCTCATTACACGGTAGGCGGTAAGGGTTTACCGGTACCAGTATTTTACCGGTACCAGTAAATCCTTACCGCCTTACTACGAGGTCCCTTTGCGGGTTGGGGAATCTAACGCCTGTTGTTAAAAACCAACCCGCAAAGGGACCAGTGGAGCTAATTACGGTACCGCAATTTGCGGTACCGTAATTAGCGCCTTCCCTATTCCCATAGAGCCCTATGGGGCAAATCATGGGAATGGGGAAGGGCAATGGTGGAAGGGGGAATTACCGCCCCGCCAACCTTGGAATGGGGCGGTAATTCCTCTTTCCACCAAGGCAGTGCCGGTATTTTACCGGCATGAACCATGGCGGTAATAGCGCCATGGTTCACCGCCTACCGTGTAATGAGGCCCTAGGTTTTGATAATGGGGTTTCAGCATTAAGACACATGTAATGTTATTTTAAGGACTACACTATACACTGGAAGTTATGATTATAAATGAACACTGTAAAAGTTTAAAAGAGTCAGTGTACAATTTTAGTACAAGTAAACACTTCCCGTTTGTATTACTTCTTTTGCTAAGATACAGATCATTGTTTCCTCTAAAATATTCCTCCTTCTTGTAAAAGTTGATGCCCAAAGTCAAATCAATTATGTCTTTCTATAAACGACAGCTCATATAAATTAACAAGAACAACTGTAGACACTGTTGCCAGATCCACTAGTCACTTGTAAAGCCTGTCTGAAAACCAACACCCCCTGCAAAGCCTATTCGTGCCCCACTCACCTCCCAGGGCATGGGCAATGTGCCATCAATGTAACGGCAACATTCCGTCAGGTCAGACGTAATGACTTGGCAGAAAATAGGTACAGATGGTAGAAACAAATGTAAGGATCATTAGCCGTATTTGTCAAAGAGACAGGTTTTTACAGACTTTTTGAAGGGCGCATTTGATGGAGTACCACAGGGCAGGTCCAGTGACACTGAAGCTCACCCCTCCTGCTCTCTTGTAATTGAAGTGAGGGGTGAATAGGGCAGTGGTTCAAGTGTATGTAAAGAAGTAGTGGAACAAACACACAGACCTGCTGTTTAAGGGAATGTTCAGTGCTGTGTACTGAAGTGCAAGTTTCAACTTCTTCCTACTCTTTTATTTTGAAATGAAATCATTCCGGAACGGATTCATTTTAAGATAAAAGTATGGGAATGGTAAAACTTTTTTAAAAAGTAGAGGACTACTGCTCACTACCTCTCCCACCCAGTTCGACCACTGGAATAGGCTGGTGCTGGTGCCAGATGTTAGGGAACGCACCGGAAGTTTCTGGGTAACACTGTTGTTGAGGTAAAGCGGGGCTTCCTTGTGGATGCAGCAGCAGGTGATAGACAGAGTTTTAAAGTCAATGCAAGATTTGATGGGCAACCAGTGGGCCTCGCGCCTGGTTACTGAAATGTGATCTGATCGGTGTAGGCCTAATGCTGTGCACTGGGCTTTGCTCTGCAAGAGTTGGAGTTTGTCCAGTTTGGAGGCTGTAGTGCCCATGAGCAGGACATTTCAGTAGTCCAATTTGCTGAGAATTAGAGCTCTTGCAAGTTTGATGCAGTTCCTGATGGTAAGGGGTTGCCTGCTCAGAGAGATGAGCCTAGAGGTTTAGGCTGTGGACGACGCTAATGTGTTGATGTGAATGGTCATGGTTAGCTGGTTAGCTCAGCTTCCAAGAGGGCACCTAAAGGGTTTTAACTTGCTTTAGAACAGTGATAGTAGAGCCATCGATGCATAGGGAGGAGATGGCTTTGTTGAGATTTTTTTAGCTGATAGGGGAGCCCACGATAAGGAGCTCTGTTTTATCATCATTAAAACAGAGGTTGTGGGATGCCATCCACCAGGGGCGTTGCTAGGGGGGGGGGCTAAGGGGGCTAAGGGGGCTATAGCCCCTGGTCTTTTGGTTGTAGCCCCGGATAGAATCTCAGGAGCTACAGCCAAAAGACTAGCTAGCCCCTAGTCCCAACAGTTCTGACATCAGCTTAGCCCCGGGTCTTTTCCAGACCTAGCAACTCCCCTGCCATCCACTTTTGTACAGTGGCTGTGTATTCTGTTAATGGTAGCAGAGTCATGAGTGTAGTTGCCAGTGATGGGGATGAGTATTTACATTACGTCTGCAAAGTTGGTGTAGATGATGCCTGGAGTGTCATAGCTTTGTGTGAGACTATTGCTTTCTTGTAAAGTTTGGTGGCAGTGGAAAGAGTTTTGCTGTTGCTCTGGGGGAGTGTTTTTCCACAGGTGTTCAAGGGTTCTTTTGTTTCTGCGTAGCTTGACGAGTTCTTCCGAAAACCAATAGTTGGTTTGTTTGTGTAGTTTAGTAGTTTGGGATTTAATTGGTGTGTGCTGGTCCATTGTGCGTAGCAAGCATTGATGGTAAAATTGGCTAGGTCGTTGGGCTCATGTTGCTAGGTAGTGAATTTCAGGTGAGCAGTGCTTGCAAGGTGGAATTGAGCAGCTCATGGGTGAGCCTCTGGGTATGTCGGACCATCTAGGGCTTGAGGAGGAGATTGCACTGTAGGGGTTTTGGCGAGGGAGATGCTGAATTCAAGAAGGAAATGGTCACACCAAGGTAATGTACTGAGATGTCAATGGTTGCATTGGCAGAGCAACCAGTCCAGAATACTTCCTTTATGATCTGATATGGCATTTATAACGCGCCTATACACAAGTGTTTCGAGGCACCATGAGGCAAAAGACAACGATCTTACTAGGCTGGGTGACATCGGGATTGCGCAGGGGAGGGGGAGAGGGAAAGTGTGTGGGGTACGGGGAGGGGGCAGTGAAATACATAGGGTCAACAGTAAGGAATAGATAAAATAAATAAAATAAACTAAAGAATAGCTAAATGTGCATCCAACTTGGCAAGTGCAGGGGTAAGTGCAGATATCAAGTGTCAAGAGCTGGGGGGAAGCTAATGATACAGAAAGTGCAGGGGTTGCCCGGGAGGCAGTGCAGGTGAGTATCTGGCGGGCGAGGGGACCTGGGCCCGAGATCACAGGGTATCCAGGTGATCAGTGCAGTTTTAGTCAGGAGTTCAGCAGGGGAGAGGAGGAGAGAAATCTGAAGCAAGGAGGACGGTCTTGAGGTGCTTCCAGAACCGGAGATGATCCTCCTCAAGTTTCAGGGAGGCAGGGAGGCTGTTCCAGAGGGAGGCCTCAGCTAAACAAAAAGATCTACCACCAACTCGTTGCCAGGAGAAGCGACTAACCCTGAGGCGGATGAGTGAAGTGCTCGAGAGGGAAGATATTTAGGAAGAGAGAGTTGGAGGTATTGAGGCCCCAGGTCCCAGAAGGCCTTGAGGATAATGCAGACGGTTTTTAACTTAATCCTTGCAGCCACTGGGAGCCAGTGCAGAGATTTCAGTCCTGGAGAGATACAATCCCTGGACTTGAGGCCAAGGACAAGTCTCGCAGTCCTGTTCTGGACGAGTTGCAGAGGGCAGAGAGTAGAAGCAGGCAGATTAAGAAAGAGGCTTTGCAGTAGTCCAACCTAGACAGAACCAGAGCTCTGGAGACAGTGAGCTTCTGGGGGAAGGAGAGGAAAGGAACAATACCTCTGAGGAGGTGCATCTGGTAGTGTGACTTCTTAGAGATGTCAGAGATTTTAGGAGAGAAGGAGAGTGTGGCGTCGAAGATGACCTCAAGATTTTTAGCCTCACAGGTGGGAGAAGGAAGAGGGCCAAGAGAGTGACAGGAAAGGAGGGAGCAGGTGTGCCGATGAGAAGAATCTCAGTCTTACTGGCATTAAGGGAAAGATCGTTGGTGGCACACCACTCCTGGATAGAAGACAGACAGTCAGAGATGAAGGAGGAAGAAGCGGTGGCCAAAGGGAGCCTGAAAATGAGCTGAGTGTCATCTGCATAGCACTGAAAGTTGGGGCAGAGAACAGCAATGCGGTGGTCAAGAAGTGCCTGGTATTGGTTGAACAGCCACGGAGAGAGGATATACCCCTAGGGAAGACCACAGGTAGAGGTAGAGATAGAGATAGAGATAGAGGAGAGGAAGGACCCAAGTAGGACCTGGGAGGGTCGATCAGAGAGGAAAGTGGACAGCCAAGCCAGGGCCTGATCAGTGATACCCAGGTTGTCACAGAAACAGTTGTGCAGGATGGCATGGTTGACTGTGTCAAAGGCAGAAGAAAGATCAAGTAAGATGAGGACACAGGGGTATTTGAGTCAAGTTTGGAGATCAGGTCTTCACAGACATTCAGGAGAGCAGTTTCCGTGCTTCTGGCAGCTCTGACGCCAGACCGATTGTCATGTAGACAATCAACAAATTCAGTGTGGAAATTAAGCTGGGATCTGGACAGCTTTCCAGGAGTTTGCCCAGTAAAGGAGTGAAGGTGATGGGCGGTAGTTAGCAGGGCAGGAGGGGTCGGCTGAGGGGTTCTTAAAAAGAAGGTGCACAAAGGAATACTTCAGGGGGATGGGAAGACTCCAGTGGTGAAGGAGTGTTTTCAGGAGTCAGCCAAAGCAGGAGCCAGGCTGTCAATGTGATTCTTTATGGTTTTCGAGGAACAGGGGAGAACCTGTTTTGACAAGTCTTTCATAGACTCTGGGAGTTTATCTGGATTCCAGCCTATCCATGGACAGACACATCAATGCAATAGCCTCTGCAGCTGCATATCATGCCAAACTTATCAATGCAGTCAGACCCTTTCTCTCCAAAGAGAACTGCACCAACATAGCCAGAGCCATCACCGGCTCTAGGCTAGACTACTGTAACGTACTCTTTCTAGGAACCTCCAATAAAAACTTATAGAGATTACAAGTAATACAAAACAATGTGCTCCGGGCAGCCCAAGGCATTGCAAAAAGAGAACACATCTCTGAGGCCAGAAAACTAGCCCACTGGCTCCCAATAAAAGAAAGGATCTTATTCAAAGCCCTGACACTGACCCACAAGTGCATCTACCTCACTGCTCCTGCATACCTCTCACAAAGGATACACCCCGTTTCCACTACCAGGCCAACTAGATCACCATACACCAACATGCTCTTGGTGCCACTAGTAAAAAAAGTAAAAGCGGGCGGATCCAGCTTCCCTTATCTCGCGCCCTCTCACTGGAATGCCTTACCACCCACTATCCGTGGCGAGGCCTCCCTCACCACCTTCCGCAAAACGCTGAAGACTACCCTATTCACATAAGGCCAGACACGCCAGCACGAATACTTTTCATGTATACTGTATTATATGATCAAAAGCAATATCTGTAACAACAGTATATTTTCCTGTAACATTCACAATGTGTCAACAACCGCTATCATGCCTGTACCATGTAACAAAGTTATTGCAAGTAACAGCGCCTCAATGCCCCTGGGCTGCTTGCGCGCTACATAAATGTAAATAAATAAATAAATAGATCAGACTTGTCTAGAAACCTTGTCTGGGGAGAACGGGAAAAGCAGAGAAGGAATGGGGAGAGGTGGCCACAGAAGGTCCAGAGGGAGAGAGGGGAGTAGAGGGAGGAGAAGGAGAGGAAGAGAGAGAGAGGACAGGATGTCCTGGGTTTTAGAGATGAAATGAGAAGCCAGGGCTGTGCAGAGGGCCTGGGAGAGGACAGGAGAGGTAGAGACTGCAGCAGGATTGGCCAGCTCCTCACAGATTTGAAAGAGTTCGGCTGAGTTGTTGGATGCTGCAGAGGCGCGGGATTGGATGAGGGCTCTCTTCTTGGTGCGGACAGAGAGCCGGTATTGCCTTTGGAGCAGGCGGCAGGCCAGTTTGTCAGACGTGGGGGAGGGGACCCATTGGGTGAAGTTCATGTCTCCTAATTGCTCACAGCCAGGTGACCAGATGTTCTGGGAGCAAAGTATGGATATGATTTAGTGATTTAGTGATTTCAAAGAGCCATATTTCTGACCTTAGATTTATATACCTAATAAAAGGAAGGGATAATTAGACATGTATGTTAACGATCCCTGTCTGCCTTCCACATACACCTGCACCGGACTTGCGCCCAAATGGACCTGGCATATTGAGGAAGTGAATGAGGATGCACTTTCCATTGTGAATAATGAACGTGTGTGTATATGTGCCAACCATTCCATAACTCACAGCTGGTTTACCATGATTAGATCGAATTCGAAACGACTGAGGGAGAAAAAAACAAAAATTATTTTTTCAAAAATAACATTCGGTTTTGTCCCCCATGAAAATTTCGGAGCACCCGCTCCCTCAAACCCCCTTAATTACCTTTGGACGACACACAGCAAAGTATGACGCTGCCGCACATGGAAGGGAACCGGCCCTCAATGTCCTTTCCTATTTTCTTTTTTTTCTTAAATTTGGTTGTCCCTCGCTTTCCTTTTTATGGAAGCGGGGGACAGCCCTGCAACTCCCGAAGTTCCGGAATGTCGACCAAGGGGGGCGTGGGACACACCGGCAACCCCTGCAACCCATTAATTAACATTTTTGGAAGTAGTTTCTTTTGTCAATGCCCTTTTCAGCATTTTCTTCCATTAATTTGATTTGTCCATATAACAAAGCACATGCCCAATGTTTGCATATGCATTTATTCAATTGCACAGGCAGAAATGTGCGTTTTGTATTGTGACATGAACTAATTGTGAATTTTTCCAACCTGTATGCAGATTTCGAAGACACAATTTTGAAAATTTGGATTGTGGAATGGACCTTTAATCCGTAAGAACCTAACCCAAATTTGCGGAGTCTTTTTCATACACTACCTTCGACTACAGGATGTTTTTGGACCATTCACCCCTTATTCAAAATGTTCTAAAATCTTCAATGATACAATGGGCCTTTTTACGAGTAGGGCGGTAAGGGATACCGGGCACCGGTAAGGAGACCTTACCGCCCTACTACGAGTTCCCTTAGTGGGTCCCTCCTTTAACACCTGGTCTGACCCATTCCCATTGAGCCCTGCTGGGGCTCAATGGGAATGGGGAATGGTTTTTTCAATGGGGATTTACCGGTCCCACAAATGTCGGACTACACCGGTAAGTCCCCATTGAACGAGACCGGTGCCAGTACCGTTATTGGAGGCAGTCATGGCGCAAATAGCGCAATGACTACCTCCAATCTCGGAATGAGGCCCGATGACATTAACGGAAATATAAAAAACGAATGATTTGTCACAGTCTTCTGCAAGTCGGTCATGCTCAAGCAATTGGGCAGGAAATGCATAACCGGATAAGCCAAAGAGAACTTAGAATGACGTGCCTGCATCTCCTTCCAACAAGTGATAACAACAGTGTCAAAGTAAATCCAAATACACAAATTAAAGAAAGTTCAAGAAGAGTATGAGATAATTTAACCTCTGAGGCCTTTTTGTATTATTTGGACACTACAGGCAAAGGAATAATCTCAAAGACATGACCCATCCTTCCATCCATATCTCTGTTATTAAACTCACATGGTGTCTCCCTTTGTTGCTATGTTGCTTCATAGCTAGGTATGCACTATATATAAACACCAAGGCATGCAATTATCCTCTCTATTAACATATGACAATGCAAGTCTACAGTCAGTTTAGAACAGATCATAACGCATGTCCTGGGGAAAAGCGTTGCTGCCGGATGCCTCGTGTGCAGTTTGATAATGACAGTTATTTCAAACCAATGAGAGAGTATTATAATTGAAGAATAAGGTAGCATAACAAATGAGAAACTGCCAGTAAGCAAGTAAGCAAACAAATGTGCAGAACAGTGAACTGAACATGCAATAAAGAGACCCTCTGCTTTCAACTACAGTGTATGTGTGGGTGAATGGCACTGCCAACAATGCCTGGCGCGGGGGTTGTACAGCAGTCTTGAAATGTGGCAGTGTCTATATATTAGGCATTATACATATGTTCCACCAAAATTCGTTAGCATTTTGACGTCCTGAAGATTTGGACATGAGTTGTTTGAAGGAGACTGTTATCATGATCTCTAGCGAGCCGGTGGAGGCTTGCCCTAGCGCCCAAGCATGCATAGTTTGTCTACCATTAAGGCTGCAACCACCCATCTACACCAGTCTTTCATCAGACCGTCTAATCATTAGGCGAAGAACATTGAGGAGAGCGATGGGATGCGAGAACGATCAATATGGTTGACCCCCCTTTGGCTATGTACACAAACCGTGAGCTCTAAAGAGATTTTCAAATTCTGGCTGGGTATTTTCTGCTTTTCAAAACTGTGTTGAAATGGTGCAACCAATCTATAAGCACTGTCTAATACATAGAAAATTCCAACAGATGCCTGATCACCAACAGTATGTGGGATATTCTGGCACTGCAACTGCAAAATACATGTTGGTGTCATTGCAATATGTCATCATTGTCATTTAAATCCATCTTTGTGATGCTGGAGCCATCAATATGCCTGAGAGAGCTGTACATGCAGGCCAGGCATGTCCACTTGGTCATTCACTGGAATTACCCACATGATTCCTGCAGGGAGACAGTGATCATGTGAGCTGTTCTCTGTGATACTCCACCTTCATGGAGGGCAGAGTGATGGCGTTTCTCCTCACTACAACCATACTCGCTTTGCTGAAAATTAATGTTAATATAAACATTCACATATTGTCTCGTTGGATTGTTATTTGATTTGTCCACATTTAAAGACATCATTATAAAACTGAAAGTTATTTTAGCCCTGTTATTTACACTGTTTTGCATATAACGTGATCACGTGGTTTACACATGTTAATTATTTTTATTGTGCCAATTGTTTCCATATAACAACGTTCAAGGATAGTCAACAAAGTATGTTTTAGATACCTTTTCCTTGGCTGAAATCTGTGACCTGGCATGTGAGCAAATTGCATGACTTGAGGATATGCTAAACTGGCAGTGGGGTTTATTTTAGACAAACAGAATGTGCTATGTGCTGAATTGTTTTAAAAACTGTGTAACACATTGATTGAACTACTCCTCAGATTGTTTGTGCATGTACAGCACCAAAATGAAACAAATAAACTAACCTTGTTTAAAAAATCCTGGATGCAAATGCACCATCCAACAAAAGGAAACAGATCTTCAGTCTGTTGTGCCTAAAATACATTGGCAAAAATCAGTAAGGTTGATAGTCATTTTGTAATAATACACCAACATTATGTAAATAATGTTCCCAAAGGAAGCTGTCTGTCATCCTAAAAAGTAGGTAAACTAAATGCTGCATTGCAAATGCTTTTACAGAGGCATCCTTAAACGTTTCTAATTATTTGATGAAAAACAAATGTACTGTTGCAGATGGTGCAATTTTGAAGGGTGCAGTCACTCCTGTGAGACTTTTGTAAAAACTGTCATGCATTTATGTAAGCCGTATCAGGCGTGTAGTTAGGTGCAAACACTATGGCAAGGTGGGTTTGCCTATCTCTTCGTATCTGTCTTTTTTCAGAGATGGACATCCTGAAATCCAAACTTTGATCCTGTCTGACAGCACCTGAGTCCTGTTGCTGTGGCTGTTTCAAGCTAAATCCCACATTACTGAGCACTGGTGGATAGCATGCAGTGCCAACCATCACATTGAATGTCTTGATTGGTTTCCTATATTATGATATTCTTCACAATTTGTATAAGACAGCTACCAGTCAGTCACCTGTCCCAAGGCCACCAGCCATACACAGTCTGTTGGGAGTCCATTGGCACTGGTGCAGTATTGTGCAATGTATAAGATTAAAAAATAGTTTCTGGAGACCTTCATTAAGGCTTACAACAATTATTGCCCATTGTGTTTGCGTGAACGTACAGCTGATCTCTCATTCCTATTGGATGTTTAAGAAGTTCAAAATGGTATATACTTCATCTATGACAGTGCAATGCCAAGTTGAGGTAATTTTTTTAACAACACCCCATGTATAAACCAGCACAGCTACGTTGGATTGCAGAGATCTTTCTGCAAGCAACATTTTAACTGCAAGTATTATCTTGCATATTGCTGGCCTAAAAGAAAGTGTGCAAGCATTACTTAAATGTCGTGTGTACTCTGCATTTCCATTGACTGTCATTCCTTCCTCAAGAACACATGTTCTGCTATTCTTACTTATCATTAAGCCAGCGGTGCGTGCCAGAGGAGAATATGTATCCTTGATCTGCTTCTGTCTAGTCCCTCCTATGATATTTTGTGAAGTAAAGAGAAATTAATGGTCAGACTCTACAACTGCATATTGCATAATTGAATCCCACTGATGCAGGACTGGCAGATAGTTTGATTATGTTCGCCCAAGGTGGAATAGTGCCCCATGCAAATCCCTCAATCTTTTTGTTCATAGAAAGTAACCAAGATAAATCTGGTCACCATCACAGCATATGCCACACATAATTGAGATTCAGCACTGTCATTCCTTTGACTACTTGTATTTTGCCCCATCTGGAAATCATTAATAGTCCCCCCTTGTAATATCTGCAGTGATAGTCTTCCATGCCACAAAGTAGCATCTCTAGTACCTGATTGTGTAAGCCCATACATGTCATCCCTTTAGTCATCCCATTGAAAAGGAAGTGGCATTTAATTATTTAATGTACTCATGCATTTGTACAGCACCTTGGATGAAACAGCCGCTAGTAACATAAACCACCAAATGAACAAACAAGGCAAAACAATCACATTATAAAATACAAAGGATAAACTAGAGGTATGGCAGCAGACTACAACAGCAACACACACAATCATAAAAAGCAAAATGCTAAAAATCAGCAAAGACAACAAGGCATCTATAAAACCATCAAGGGTGGTCTCAAACTGTAGTACTCAGGCAGGATATTACACAGTGTAGGACCAAGAAAGTCAACAGAGAATTTACCTGCTTACTCAAGATTGACCCGAGGTATCAAAAAGCAGATTTCTATTATTTGATCTGAGTAACTGCCTGTTCTGATAAAAAGTAAATCTTTGTTTCACATAAGCAGGAGACCTGCCAAAGAGACATTTATAGACAACTGAGAGCAATCCAAATTGCGTAGGCTTCGTTACCAGGAGCCAATGTAATGATTGCCCTGCAACAGTCACATGATTTATTTTTTTGATATTTACAAGCTGCCTATACAACAAGTGGTGTTTCAAGGCGCCACAAGACATACAGAAAATAGGGGGGACAAGGTCCTACTATACAATAATGGTCCTACTAGGCCTTGTGGTATTTGAATTGTGCAAGTGCAGAACAAGAATCCTGATGGAGGGAAGTGCAGGTCTGAGCAAAACAAAGTGCTAAGGTGGGAAGTTAAGAGTGAAGGGGCGAAGTGCAGGTGTTTTGGGGAGGCCCAAGTGCAAGTGGCATGCAAAGCAGGTAAATGCAGAGACAAGGGTGGTGGTGGAGGGCAGGGCAGAGGGGGCATGGAGCCCTGTAGTACTCAGAGGGAACCAGGAAGACTTAGAGGAAGGGGAAGGAGTTAGCAGGGGAAGGGGATGGTCTTGAGGAGCTTCTGGAACTTAAGGAGATCTGGCTAAAGCCTGATAGGGGCAGGGAGACCATTCCAGAGGGACACTCCTGCGAGGAGAGACATCTACCCCCAACTCTTTGCTTAGAGAAGTGAGAGATTTGCAGAGAGTTGGAGCTAGCAGACCGAAGGGCTCTTGCAGGGAGGTATTTAGGGAGAGTGAGTTGGATGTAGCTGGTTCCGAGGCCCCAGGCAGCCTGGTCGATGATGCAACGGGTCTGGAATTTAATCCTAGCAGCAAGTGGGAACCAGTGGGGAGGAAATAGGGCTGGAGAGATGCAGTCTCTGTGCGTGAGACCAAGAATAGGTACTGCAGTCCTATTCTTGATAAGTTGAAGGGGACAAAGGGAGGATGAAGGAATATTAAGGAAGAGACTGTTAGATTAGTCAAGCCTAGAAAGTATATAGTGGGGTTGCCTCAGAACTCACCAATAACAAATTACAAAAGTATTTAAAAAAGTAGTGTACACCAAGCAAGAAGTAACACAATTTATTCTGGGTCCAATCACCACTGGGAAAGCAAGATTCATACAGAATGCGGAACAGAACAGCATGAAAGGCACGGTCACAAATACGCCCCTAAGACAAAAAGTTTTATAATCGTACAAACTAATTAGCATAAAAACATATTGCAACATTAGGATAGACCTCCACGTGAAGCTAATTGGTAGAGCTACGTCTTTCCCCTATAGTGGGACATACATTTTCTTGAAATGATTGGGTCCTGCAAACCTTGCCACACCACCCACGACCACCTCTGTGATGTCACAGTCCAACCCACAATTCCCACATCATAGTGCAAAAACATTGAGACATTTAAGATGACCAGCAGATCTTAATTCATCTACCGCCGGTCATCTCCATCCATTGCTCATGGGAATACAACCAATCATGACACTGCAAGAGCCTTGAACCATTGACAAGTTGCCTTTTAATGTTGCATTTTAGGAACTCTTCAAGCCTCTTTCCAGGCTAAGATGTGCAAAGGGGCAATTTGAAACCTCCACGGGACATTTTGAAACCGTCATTAGACCTGTTTCATAAACTAATATGCCAAATTATAAAATGATTGTGCATTCACTGCCTTTCCCCGGCACCCATGAGCTTCACTTCCTGGCCGCAAAATGTTCAAAAGCTGTTCCTTTCTTACTATATGATCCTGGGAATGTGTAGTTTGGAATGTGCTGCCAGCCTCTGCGGCTACTAAGCAATTTAATAAAATGTGAATTTGTTTCTGGTGAAAAGCAACCTCTAAGGCCTGTTTAGACTACCTCTGTCTAATGTTAAGCCCTGTATACTTACCTGTAAACCAATTTTATCACACATATGTTTTTTACTTGAAACACAATTATTTATGGCATTCTCCAGCCTAGTGCATAGAACTGTGTGGCTATCAATGACGCCCCTTTTAGTGGGATAATCCCACAGCTGATAAGTTTGTGCCCTTTTACCGTGCTGAACTTGCATTTTACTACAAAGGACCAGAGCTCTGGTGACGAAAGGGAGAATACCTCTGAGGAGGTACAGCTGATCATGGACCTTCTTGGCAAGGTACGCGATGTGACGATAGAAGGAGAGAGAGGAATCGAAGGTGACACCCAGGTTTTTTGCCTCACAGGAGGGTGAAGGGAGGGCCCCTAGAGGACGGCCAGAGGAAGGGAAGGAGTGAAGGTGGGTGCTGGGGTGCCAATGGTAAGGATCCTAGTCTTACTGGCATTAAGGCAGCGATCATTGGCAGCACACCATGACTGAATGGCAGTCAGACAGTCAGAGATGAGAGAGAAGGAAGGAGAAGGAAGCTTGAAGGAGAGCTGCATGTCATAACACTGGAAGTGGAGAGAGAAAGAACAGATCAGATGGGGGAAGAAGCCAAAGAAGATATTGAACAGCCACAGCATGAGAATAGAGAGTTGGGGGACGATGCAGGTGAAGAGTGTGAGAGGGGAGAGGAAATGGCCCAGTTGAACCTGGGAGTGTCTGCTGGAGATGAAGTTCAACCAGTCCAGAGTCAGGACTGTGATGCCAAGGGTGTCACAGAGCCAATTTATCAGGATGGCATGATTGACCGTGTAAAAGGTGGAGGAAATATCCAGGTGGATAAGAATGGAAGGAGAGTTAGAGTCAAGATTAGAGAGCAAATCATCACAGGTGTTCAGTAGAGCAGTTACCATGCCTCTGGCAGCTCTGAAGTCAAACTGATGGGCATGGAGACAGTTGACGAATCAGTATGTTGGGTCAGTTGGGAGATTGCAATCTTCTCGAGGGGTTTGCCCAGGATAGCGCTAGTGGAGATAAGGCGATAGTTAGCAGGGAAGGACAGGTCAAAAGAATGCTTTTTAAGGAGGGGATGAACAAGGGACTGCTTGAGGGGTTGAAGGAAGGAGCCAGTGGCAAAGGAGTGGTTACAGAAATCAGCCTGGGAGTGTACAAGGGAGTCAATGCTGTCCTTAATAGTTCTAGAGGAGCAGGGGAGCACCTGTTTGTAGGAGACTTTCACAGAGAGGACGTCTAGAGACCTCATCCGGTGCTATGGGAGAGAAGGAGGGGACAGATAGGGAAGGTGAAAGGGGAGTCAAGGGAGGCAAGATAGCTGGGAAGGGAGGTGGGAGGGACGTAGAAGAGATTGAGGACAGAGTGTCCTGGGTTTTGGAAAGGAAGTGGGAGGCATAAGAGGTACAGGGGGTCAAGAAACAAAAGGGAGATGTGGAGATTGCAGAAGAATTGGCAATTTCCTTGTAGATTTTGAACAGTTTGCCAGAGTTGTTATCAGAGATGCGGTTTTGGATGTTCTTAAAGTGAATGGAGAGTCTGTAATGCCTTTGGAGCAGGTAACAAGCCAGTTTGTCAGAGGATGCGTCTGAAGCCTGCCACTTATGCTCAGCCACTGTGCATTTGTGTTTCAGAGAGGCTAGGTCAGAGTCATACCAAGTATTACACTTGGAGACAGGCTTAATTCGGATCCCTCCAGTTAAGTCCTTCTTCTATCCTAACAGCTTGATTTTGGGTCATTTGTAACTTGGAAAGATTACATTGTGAGATGACCCCGAGAAGGCTATCATAATACTCTGTTCTTGACCCAATTATGGCTCTGGCCAGTACAGCACACTTATCAGCAGAGATGAGTGGACGGATCTTGCTCAAAAGTCAGAGATAATATGAAGATGAAGACACTATATAATTAACAGGGTCTTTCATAGATAGGATCGAGTCAAAATAAACCCTGGGAATTTTAACGTTGGAGGCAACCTTAATTTCACAACTGGAAATATAAAATGTGTTATAAGCCGCTGAGAAACTGCTTGATCTAGATTGAGAATCAACAAACGACAACTCAATCTTGTCCTTGTTGAGAGCGAGACCATTATGCGGCCTCCAACTTTGTATGATATTAAAAATAACATTGATCCTCGAAACACCATCATCACAGATGCCAGACAATTTGAACATTACATGTATGACATCAGCATAATTTGTGTAAAAATATATTAAGAAGAGTAGGTGAAAGGCACGACTGTTGAGGTACACCACATATAAAAAGGAACGGAATCAGCTGCCACATTACCATGAAATACTGTAGCCTATCTCTCAGATAAAAAAAGATAAAATCCATGAGCAAGCAGAGTCTGATAAAAAGGCCTCAGAATGAACTCTGTTAAAAAGTACGTTAAAATCCACCAAATCAAAGGCAGAAGACAAATCCAATAAAAGCTAAAGGGAACCACAATTCAAATCTGTATTGGCAAGCACATTGGTTTAAAGTCTGATAGAGGTGACTCCGTCCTATGAAAAGCATGAACACCAGATTGTTTCGGTGCAAGCAGATTATGTGCATCCAAATGGGTTTGAATTTGAAGATAGGCCACCCGGGCCCTTATTTTCAAAAGAAAAGGAACATTAGTTATAGGTCTAAAATTAGATGGTATGGTTGGATCAAGAGTGGGTTTCTTAATTAAAGTGGTAATCCATGACCTTTTTATATGTTTTGGGACCCAGAGCTGAACAAAAATACAAGTTGACAAAGGTAGCGATAGCCAAAGCAAGAGAGGATGCACATTTCTTAACAACACCAGAGGGACAAAAATCATTGGGACAACTTGTATGCTTTAAGCCACAGAGAACCTCCATAATATCTTCCTCAGACAACTCTCTAAACACAAAGAGAGGTACGCTACCGGAAGAGGGGGGACACATCTCCACAGGGGAAATACCAAGTCTTTGTCAAGTGCTAAGAGTCTTACGATCATTGACTTTTTCAAGCATTGCCCTTTGGATATCAGTACACCATTGTTTATCCTTCAAAACAGTTACTACAGGAGAGATGTCAGGTGTTTCCAATTCCTTAAGGATGGTAAAAAATTCTTTGGAATTGGAAGAGGCGTCGCTGATGCAACCATCAAAAAACATGTTTTAGTAATCAAGACAGCCTTCTTGTACACTGAAGAGGCTACACTGTACTTAGCTTTATCGCTAGCTGACTGGGACTTCTGTTAATGTCAGTACATTTTGTTCACTGTAGATCTGAGAACTCTAAGTTCTTGGGTAAACCAAGTCTGGCATTGTGCTGGATTAATGGTCACTCTACATGCCCTAACTGGAGTAATATTGTCAGTTGCTTCAGTAAAACATCCAGAGTAACAGACAACAAGGCCTCAGAATCAGTAAACATAGAATACAGTTTTTTTTTTTTAAACTTTGGTTTTATTGGCATTTTCTTAATTTTACAAACCGGGCTGAGTAACCCATAAGGCACACAAAGCGATTGACTGTCCCGTTCAACCCTTAACCCCCCACCTTCCCTCCTACCCCCTCCCCAGCAATACCCCCCCGCAATCCTGATATAACTTCAGACGTGAGAGACAATAAGCGGACTTGTCCTTTCCTGTACTCAGGAGACAATGTGGTAGGTGACCATTTTTGCCGGCTGAGGTCGACGTTGCCGTTCCCCCGGTCGTGGGCATTCAAAGCGAACCCAGCTGGACTCCGGGCCCTCCTCCCCCTCCTCGGTGCGGGCCAGTGTCTCAAGTCAGTGGACGTCCCATCCCCAAGATTGTTGCACCCCATACCAATTAGCCATGAAAGGCCCTGAGTCATTGTTCACCATAGCTGTGAGTTTGTCCATCAAGAACATATTCTTTACTTTCTTCAGCCATTCCTCCTTGGAGGGGGGTTCCGGGCTCTTCCACTTCTGTGCCAGGGCCACCCTCCCCGACCGCAGCATTGTTTACATCATCCTTGGATATCTATATATTTCCATGTCTTCCGGGGGTACGCCCAACAACATCGACAAAGGGTCCTGGGGGAGAGGCTCATCCGACACCTCCGCAATCCAGGCCCGTACTCTTCCCCAGAAGACCTGAACTTTCGTCAAAGCCACCACATGTGCTTCCTGGATCCCCTCTGGCCACACCCCCTCGGGCACATCGGAGTAAGACCTGGGAACATTTTAGACAGTTTCACTGGGTCCCTATGCCACCCCTGCAATATCTTGAAGTTATGCTCCATATCTGCGGTGAACAAGTTCCCATGGAAAGCGATTTTGAAAATTCTTGACCAGGTGTCTTCTGAAATGACCTCCCCCACCAAATCGTCCCAGAATGAGCGGAAGCCCCTTCTCCCGGGGAGGTTGAAAGTGTTCAAGATTTTATACATGTTCGAAACCGCACCCTTTCTCGAGGTCGCTGTATCTAAGAATTTTTCAAAGGGAGTCAGCTGCCTCCTCAAATTTTGGCCCCATGATTGGTCACACAGTATGCCCTTGAGACGGAGGTATTCAAAAATGGTTAGGGACCCCTGGCCGACTGCCTCCCTCAGGTCCTCGTATGAGAGGAACTCTCCCTCCCTGAACATCTGCCCAGCCCATTCCATCCCCAGGTCAGACCAGATCTGGGAATTCCGAAACCCCCTCCTGCCCAGGTCAAGGGGGAGTCCCCAAAGGGATGACATCGGGGACGGCCATGAAGTAAGGTAGGCTGTTTGTGGACCCTCCTTCAAAATTTCCCAAAGAACTCCCAGGGTCGGGTGACCTCTTAACTTCCCTGGGATAGATTTGCGTGGGGCCCACAGGAGGTCCCTGACCTTCAGGGGGTGGGCATCTATGTCCTCTAAGTAAGACCAATATGTCCCCATCCCTTCTTTCATGTGTTCCAAGAGGACCCTCAACTGTGCAGCCCGAAAGTACAGGCGGAAATCAGGGAGCCAAACCCCCCCTCCTCCCTCGGCAATGTCAGGGTCGCTCTCCCGGGCCTCGGGGTTTTCCCCTGCCATATGAATTCTTGAACTGCGTTTTGTAGGACCCTGAAGGTCTGCTCTGGGATGATGGTGGGGAGCGCTACGAACAGGTACAGAAGCCTCGGTAAGACATTCATCTTGACCGCTGTCATCCGGCCGTACCAGGACAGGATCATCTTGTTCCATCTCCTCAAATCTGACCTGATCCCTGCAATTATAGGGTCATAGTTGGTGGAGGCTAGTTTAGATAGATCCCTAGTTAGCAGGACTCCCAGGTATCGGATGAAGGTCTTTTTCCCACCGCGATTCCCTCAAACCTGTCCAGAGGGTCCAGCTCGGGGTCTCGTACTTTCATTGGGAGCAGGACTGATTTGGTTGTGTTGATTTTCAGTCCGGATGAAGCGGCCAAATGTGGACACCAGGGACAAAAATGGGGGGAGCGAGGCGGCCGGGTCCACCACATAGGCAAGGATGTCGTCCGCAAACAGGGATAGCTTAAATTCCACATTGCCTCTGCTAATCCCCCTGATGCCCGCATGCGCTTTGATCGCTATAGCTAACGGTTCTATCGTGAGGACATATATCAAAGGGGAGAGGGGACAACCCTGCCTGGTCCCTCGTGAAAGTGCAAAGGACTCGGACAACCTCCCGTTCACCTGGACCCTCTGTGTCGGGGCTCTATAGAGTGCCGATACCCAGCTCCTAATGTGCGACCCGAAGCCCATTTTCTGGAGAAGGAGTTCCATGTATCTCCACTCCACCCTGTCGAAAGCTTTTTCGGAATCTAGGGAGAGGACACATGCGTCCAGGTCAGATTCCTGCGCAAAGTGGAACAGATCTATTGTTTTACGGATATTGTCCGACCCCTGTCTCCCTCTTATGAAGCCCACCTGATCCCCATGAACCAACCTCGGCATCATCCCCTCCATCCGCCTCCCCACCACCTTGTCCAAGATCTTGACATCCGTGTTCAATAATGATATTGGGCGTTATGAGGAGCACTCTGAGGGATCTTTACCCTCCTTGGGCAGTACTGCTATAATGGCTCCCATCATGGAGTCGGGGAGAATACCTCCCTCGAGGACAGAATTGAAGACCTTCGCCAGATGCGGGGCCAAGCTGGAGCGGAACCTCTTGTAAAAGAACACTGTAAAACCATCCTCCCCCGGGGAGGTTCCCACCTTCATCCCGCTAATCACTTTGTCTATCTCCTCCTCGGTGACCGGACCCTCTAACCCCTCCGACATCTCATTTGTTAAGGCCGGGACTTGAATAGATTCCAGGAAGCCCTCTATCTGGGCATCGCCCTCGTCATATTCTGAGGTATATAGTTTCTCATAGTAGTGGCGGAAGGCCTCCCCTATGTGGGGAGAATCATAGCCTATCGTCCCCTGGGCGTCCTTCACCGCTTTGACCATTCTGCTACGTTGGGCTTCCCTCAGTTTCCAGGCTAGGATACTATCTGCCTTTTCCCCTTTGTCGTAATATTTTTGTTTCACCATCTGGAGGCTCCTCTCTGTTTTGTGCAGGAGGAGGTCTTTTAATTGGAGTCTATAATCCTCCAGGGCAGTGACCTGGTCACGCTCGAGCGGCCGTTCCGGAGGGCCACCAGGCTGGAGCTGGGCTATCTTATCCCTTAGGGTCTTTTCCCGGGCCTCCCTTTCCCTTTTCTTCTGGGCTCCTATTTTGATCAGCACGCCTCGTAGGGTCGCCTTGAAAGCATCCCACAGTGTGTGTATGCCGACTTGCCCATTATCATTCAAATCGAAGAACTCCGTTATGGCATCTAGCACTTCCTGTGCAATGACATCGTCTTTGAGAAGGGAGTCATTGCATTTCCAGCAGCCTCTGCGTTCCGCGTGCCAGCCCTCAGCTATAGTGATGCGGGCCATGTCATGGTCCGTCCAAGGGATCGAGTCAACACTGTAGCCCGAGACGTGTGGGCGAAGCGTCTCGTCCACCAGAATATAATCGATTCTGGAGAATGAGGTGTGAATGGCCGAGTAGTACATGAACGAGGGGACGTCAGACCTGGGGGACGGAATCGTGTCGACCAGGCCCAGCTCGGTGTTGACCCTTCGGAAGCTGCGTGCCGTGGCCTCGTCCGCAGGTCTAACGTTTGGAGGGCCAAGTCGCTTCCTATCTAAGGACGGATCTAGGACCATGTTAAAATCTCCCCCTACCACTATTTTACCATGAACAAAGAGTTTAAGCCTGTCCCTTACTTCCTCCCAGAACTGGGCTTGGCCTTCGTTTGGACCATATACAACTGCGAGGGTTAAGGGGGCCCCCTGTAGTGAGCCCCTTACCATTAGGTAGCGGCCCTCGGGGTCCTTCGGGGTTGCTTCCTGCTCAAAGCCTACGCTCCTTGCTAGCAAAATAGCCACTCCCCTCTTCTTAGACCTGTGTGATGCGCAAAAAATCTCGCCGATTCCTCCTCCCCTCATCTTGGGTTCCTTCCCCCGGGCCCAATGAGTCTCCTGCAAGAAAAGCAGGTCTAGCTTAGCTCTTCTAAACTCCCTGCAAACCAGGGATCTCTTTGTGGGGGTATTCAGACCTCGCACATTCAAGGTGCCCACCCCCAGGGCCGGCAAGCCATCAGCCATTATCTATGCAACTCTCCCGGCTGGCCAACCACATCATGTCAAAAATCCTGTCTCGCTTCATTTGTCTCGCTTCTAGATTGCTTGGATTCTCCCATCCTCCCTCCCCAGGGGCCCTAAAACTGACCCCAAACGTCCCCTCCTCCCCCTCCCTGAAAGAACTACCCCTGCCAACTTGAAAGAACCCCCCAGCCTCCTACCCGACGTCCAGCCAGTAAGTTCCGCCATCGCTGGCATGTGGCCGCACCACCAGCCTGTCCTCCCCTGGCCATGCCCACAGTACAATGCTCATTTCCTTGAGCCCCCCTTTTCCCCCCCCCCGGCCTCTTCCCGTCAGTTGCCCACTATATACTTGCTGTTCCAGGGAACAGAGTCATCACTAGGACCTCACGAACTTCCATACCTGTCCCGCAACTTGTAGGGGCTCTCCCGCCGTCAGCCCTCTGAGTCCATTTGCTCTCCTTCCTGGGTGGAAGGCAGAGTGTTCAATTTTTTGTATTATCGTGAGGCTGTCTTCCTTCTCCTAGGTCCCAACTGACCTGGACCAGCCCTGGCCAGTGCCTCCGGGCCGATCGGGCTTCTTCGGGGGGTTGGGTCCACCACATAGTCGCGTATGGATCCTCTAATATCCTCTTCTGTGACCAACGTAGTGCGTTGGCCCATGTATTCGAAGGACAGGGAGAAAGGATACCCCCACCTGTAGCGCACCCCCTTCTCCTTGAGTAGCTGCATCAGGGGACGGCACATTCTGCGCTTCGCCAAAGGTGTAGGCGGAGAGGTCGTGAAAAATAGTGATCTGGGCATTGTTGTACGTGATCACCCCTGCCTTCCTCGCTTCTTCCAAAACCTTGGTCTTTTCCGTATAGTAGTGGAATCGGGTTAGGACAGATCGGGGGTTCCCCGCCCTGCCCCCTGCTCTGTGCACCCTGTCGAACGTGGGTTCCGTGGTCATCTCCTCCGCGAAAAGAAGGGTAATAATGTCTTTCACAACTCGAGTTAGGTCTCTCTCTCTCTCCCCCTCCGTTTGCGGAATCCCAAAAAATCTTAAGTTATTCCTCCTTTCCCTGTTTTCAAAGTCGTCGAACTGTCTGGCCTTCTGCTCATCCCTTTTCTCCAAGGCCGAGAGCCTCATGTCAAATTGGACTTCCTGTGCCGTTGATGAGGACTGGTTGATTTCTACTCGTAGGAGCCTCTCCCCCACTTTGTCCACCCTCTGGTCCATTTTTTCGAACTTCTGGGCGATGTCTGATCGCATTTCCCTAATTTCCTGAAGGATGGAGGCAAAGCCCCTCTCCATCGCCGTCGAGGATTCCGTTATGTTTCCCGGGTGGGTCGGGTCACTGGAGCCCGTGCAGCTGTTGTTGCGATCCTCCGTCTCCCTGTACCTAAACGCTTGTAGGGACTCTAGCCAGTTCATGCGATCCCCTCTTTGCCCCCCTCGGGGTCCGCCGCAGGCCAAGAGCTTCCTCGTCTTGGTGCGGTCCCGTGGGGAGGGGGGGGGGCTGCCGACGTCGTGTTCCAACCTCTGTTTGCTGTCAGAGTTCTCCACCCGGGGGGGGAGTCAGGCGGGCACACGCCCCGGGGATGTTACCGGGGGCCACCACCTGATTAAGCAGGAGCGGGCTAAAGCTGGCTTGTTATCTGTGCCTCCGGGCTCACTGGGTTCCTCGTTGGGTGGGTGGGTGCAATCTCTTCTCCCCAGTGTGTTTGCGCTGGGCTCGGCAGCAAGGCCGGGGCCCTAGTGGGCCTGTGTTGCTGGGGGTGGGGTGTGCCGCGACCGCGCCTGGGCGGCACGTGCTGCGGGGGTGGCCACGGCGGCTGCTGTTCCCAGGTGTGCTCCCCTTTCCTGCGGCTGTTTCCTGGGGGTGTAAGGGAGCGATGTCGTCGTTTCCAGGCCCCGGGTGCTGGGCACGGGGCCGCTGATAAGGGGGAGGCCCAGACCCCGGGGACGGGGAGCAAGAGCTGGGGGCCCGGCTCCCCTCTCGGGGGTATTGCTCAGGGTGGGCCCGGCGGGGAGAACTGGTGGCGGCGGGAGGGGCTGTTCCTGCCTGTCGGGTGCTTCGCCTTTTCGGGCGTCCGCCGGGGTCTGTCCGGGGGGGCCCGATCAGCGAGCCGCCTCGCTGCCGCGGCCTCCCTACCTCCTCCGTCTGGCATTGGCGGCCGACTCCATTCGCCGGCCCCGTCTGGGTCAGCGGGGCGCTGCAATCTGGCTGGCAGCCGGGCTCACCAGCTGGGCTCTGCCCGTCCACAGGCCTCTCCCCGTCCTCGGTCGCTCGGCCGCGGCTCCGATGCGGCCTGAACTCCGGTTCCCAGGGGGCGGCGAGATCCGCTCCTTCGTGCCGGCGTCTCTCGGGGGGGTCACCGATCGATGACCGCTCAGCTATTCCAACTGGGGGGTCCGGGGGGGGCTCAATCCCACTAAAAGGCCCAGTCCTGGCAGGAGCTTGGCACTAGGCAGCTATTGCCTCTGCACCCCCTGGTGGTCTCCCAGAATACAGCTTTTAATGGTTCTAGACATGCGGCAATCGATTCTGCAGTCAGTTTATGGATAGCGTGTTTCACAACTGTATCTTTCTTTGGATACACACAAGGTACAATTCATGAGGTGAAAGATTAAAAAAGAGAAAGAAATGGTCTGACCGTGGATATTCCTCACTTTTAAATTACCTATCATTACACCATCATCAATCCAAAATGTGAACCCCATTGTGTACGGTCAGAGACTAATTGTGGATGCCCATGAATGATGAGCATCTGAGAAATGGCTGAAGCCAAATTATTATTATTATTATTGTTATTATTATTATTATTACATTTATTGAGCATGGATTTAGCTTTGGGATGCAAGAGAGCGCTTTACAGAGGTATAGAAAAAAAAATATACACAACGGAGCACTTTACAGGGGATACAGCAGTACAGATGCGTAACGGAGCCAAATGGTCTTGATGGTCATTGTACCACAGATTAACATCACCAAGAATTACAATTCAGGGTTTTAAACAGGAGTGTAATAAAGTAAATAAACGTTCTCCAAAATGTGGCATACTGGGAGGGGGTCTGTATAACAAAATAAAATCAGAACTAGTATGCAGATTTATGGGCAATTTGACCATAAGAGTCTCAGGATTCTCCAATTCCTCTATAACTACAGAATACAACTTGATCTAAACATAACATCAACCCTTCCTTTGACCCACTCATCCTACTTTTGTAAGGTATCTGGTAACCACCAGGCATAGCTAATCATAAGCCTGGGAGGATAGCTCAGCGGCAAATTGCGCCCCTTGGAAGCAAGAGACACGAAGCAACACAGATTCATGCCAGGGTCCACGCTTAGAAACCTCTGGGTATTTAAGCGTGTTATAAATACGCAACTAAGATTAAAAAAAAACAATGATGCAAACTTAAAAAAAAAACAATTCCTGTAACAGCGCCTCAATGCCCGTGGGCTGTGTGAGCGCTTTAAAAATGATAAAGTAAATAATCCAGGAGAGAGGGGTCAGTGAGCCAGGAATCTTATATGCAGTCTCTTCCAAAATTAAGTTAGATAAATCAAGCACATGTTTAGGCAACAAGCGTGTGTTCAAATATAGACATTTCCGTTCAGAAAAGTTAGTAATGCAAGGAGCGTCGTGTAAATGCCATGTAATATATGTTAATTTTAGAGTCAGAGAGGCAAGTATTCTCTAATTGTACATAACAATTCACTGAATAAAGGTCATGTGATCATCAAGTCGGTAAATTTGAAAAGGACATTGGGCCCGAATCACTAAGGATCATTGCCAACTAAATATAACTTATGCCATACAAAAATTTAGCTTTTTATGTGCAAGTTGCTCCAATGTAATAGAAGCTTCCTTTTGTGCATCAAAACACATTTTTCTTTTCTCCAGAGCAGCAATGAAATGTACAAAGATCATAAACGAAAAACATATCTACATGGGAATCTACAATGCCGAGCATTCTCCCAGCCTGCCCACCCCACAAGTCCTATCCCCCTCCTCCTCCACCTTGATGCCCTGTAAAGTTCCAGCAATCCACAGCAAGCCCTCCTTTTTTTTGCTTCTGCACCACATGTTAAGTACTATTTATTTTTCCTTGAAAGTATGTATTGCCATGAGTGATTCACGTTTTATTGACTTCCTTTCTTTGAATGGTGCATATGAAAATTAGCAGAATATCTGTTTGTAGTGTGGATGTGCCTCCAATGTTATACTCAGCAGAGGGTTTGATGGTTTCCACAGGGGTTTTATGTGCCTTTCCATAATGAGGGTGAGTGGGCAGAAGAGCATGCCCTGACAGCACCACACACAATATCCCTAATCCAGAACAAGCCTAGCCAGTAAGGGACCTGAAAGCTACAGTGTCCCCTTGCACCTTTTCAATACATCAGCACTTTACAGCATCATGGAGGAGAAAGCAACTTTCTTTTGATGTATCTGCTCATGTTTCAGCTCAGGCTTCCTTCTTGAGTCCTTCAGAATCACTCTACAAGATCATGGCTTCGTCATTCAGAGCACTGTCTTATCAATTGAGAAAAACAATCTCCAGATTCTAACTGAGGTGTTTCCTCTCTCCTTGCAGCTTTATCCTCTCTAGTCAAGAGTCCCCCCCGTACTTGTGCCAAAGAAGAGTGTGCATCCAGAAGCTTGAATAGAAAAGGGAGACACTCCTATTGCACTATGGATGAATTCAGTGTTTCTTACTCCATGTCCTCACACCTTGGGATTGATACAGAGTTACACCAGCTAAGAGAGTGCATGAGCAATAAGATATGGTATAATCTCAGGCTAAGGACGTGTAACTCTGCCCTCCTGGTAACAGACACCACAGATGAGGTTATCTTTGTTGATGTTGACCCCATTCCTGGGGACTGAGGATAACCAGGTTGTAGTGGGGTGCAGGACCACTCTATTGCATTTATGTATGAGGCAGATTCTATTATATCTTTTTAACAGCTGCCTTTAGGGATTTGCAGCTGTTCCCCTCCTCCAACTAGGAGTTACCCAATGGCACATGTCTCCTTCACTTGCATTAATAGAAAACACTGAAAAGTATGTCACCTGCCTGCCTAAAATCTCAGCTGATCCGTCCCAGCAAAAAATGAATTTGTCTCTCCCACTAGTTGCCCTCAGGAATTCTCAGCACTTCCCACTCCTCCAGCCCAGGTGTCACACAATGGCATGAGTCTCATCCACTCACTTCAGATACTGACTGGTGTTGTTAACCCATTTCAAATCTCTGAATGAATTACATAGCACTGTGCTAAAGCAACCCTACATCTAACTCTCTTACCATATTCTCAGTTACCCACTATGTCTCCCTATCCTTCTTCCTATTCAACTGCTATATATTCACTCCTATGTTATACACATTCCCTACATTTCTGAAGCCCGCCCCATGCAATGACATATTGCCTCTATGAAAGCTGCCTGGGATTGAAAACTCACACCAGCCATGTGCCCAGCCACTTCATCCCCTTTCAGCCATGTGGGCCAACTTGAAACCAAATGTTTTAAAAGATTGTCATAGGTGTGACCTATTGAAATCAACTGAAATTCTGGAGGTCTGAATAGGATGAGATAGGTGAGTGTGGAGTTGCACTGTTTGTGTGGTTTGTAAGACGTCAATTTGCTGCCATGTACAGGTGTTTGATGTGTGTGCAATGTTGGTTGAAGAGAGGTGAGTATATGAGTAGGTAGGAGAGGAGGTAGTTATTGGTTGAGAGGGTACTGTTTGATTTGGGATAGATTGTATGATTTTTTTTTTGAGCATTTGGTTTAGGTCTTTGGCATAATTTGTTTCTATCCTGGATCTAATGTAACAAGCATGACAGGGTGGCCCACCACAAATAACCACGCAGACTCCTAGAGTAAATTCAATGGTGTTTATTAAAGACGTTTGATGGTCTGAATGGCTGATTTGCAAGGTTCTTTGGGGTCTAAAGGGGCTGGGGATGTTGGCACTAGGGCCTGCCCTTTCCTCTCAACTTTCCCATGCTTGGTACCCACCTTCCTAACCCTGAAATCCCTATAGGGTGGCTTGTAACTCTCAGATTGGTAACACCTATCAGTCTTTTTTCTTCTCTATGCTTTAGGTGTTTGCCTTGAGATGATGGCTACCTGACTCCCTAGGGAACTTCTAACTTTCCCTCTCCTATCATTGATTAGAACTCAGGAAATAGGGAAGGGTGCTGCCTTTCACCCAGCATCATGCCCACACCTTTTATACCCTCTCTTACATGACCCTTCTCCATATTTATCTCTTAAACTGTTCTCCTTCCACCACGTTACTATCCCTCTAGTCTCTCACTGCACCTTTCTACCTTCATCTTTCGATCTTACTTGGTCCCACTCCGATTCTTGATACCACTTCTATCTCTAAATATCCTCCTTCTTTTGTTATTCCTTTCCCTCCTTCCTCTCTCTCTACTCTCCCTACCTATTACTGATTATCTAGTTAAACTGCCATCTACACCAATGTCTACTTCTGCTCTCCCACTCACTGTCACACTTCCTGCTCTACCTCTACTGATGTTCCTTTTTGCTACTACCATTACCACTCTAATACCACTGTCTTTCTCTCACCGGACCTCCAGGGATATCATGTCCTGCTTACCTCTCTCACTAGCCCCTAGTTGGACACTAGGGACAACCAGGGATAAGATGCCCTGCACACCCCTCTACTATCCTCTACCACCTATCTCCTTCACTCGCTACTCCCACCGCCTACTTTACTTACTTCCAATTACTACCTCCACCTCTACCACTACACCTACCACTAATTCAGCTCACAGATACTCCTACTCTACCTCTATTACTCACACTCTCTCTCTCACACATGGGGTGAAATATGGCCCTGGATGCCAGAAATAAAGAGGCCAGAGTAATTTGTGAATGTGCACCAAAATAAAAGGCCAGCGCAGAAATGATGTCGGACATAGGGCCTAGTGAACCTAAATCACAAAGGAAAGAATGGGGGCCTCAATCCCAAGATGTGAAGATATGAGAAGTGCATTTCATGAAGGAAAAGAAAGACATGTGACAATGATGTTTTGACAAATCCCTGGAGAGCTGCACCCACACATATGAAACAGTAGTGCACAGTATCTTCAATGGGACACCAGACTTGTGCTTCAAGCAGCTGAAGTGAAACAGAGCATTTCATGTGTATTAAATAAACACCCCATAGACTTTCAGGCTTGGGCATGGTGTTCTCATAACACATATGGACAATTTCAAAGTAATACGCACATATTTTTGAAACTGTTTCCCTTATGAGATGTAATTTAAATTCATGTACGAGTTTGCAGGCTGTTTGCTGCATGGCCATGTGGTGCTGGTCATTTCTCCCAATGTGAAACTAAACACCACAACCTCCCTCTGTTGCCCTGGAGATTCAGGCCTGGTTGTCTTCTTCCATCATTGCCCTTCCTTACAAATACAAGCAGGAATACTTTGTAGATCGGAAATGCGGTGGGGACCAGATAAAGTCAGGTCTGTTCTGCAGCAGGATTGACCTTGAGGTCACAAAACTCATAAATTGTCCATTAGGAGATATTATCAGGACATCAAATGCCATGAAGAATTAAGCTAACATAAACACAGGCCCGGCTCTGCCAGTCCAGGCCTACAAAGAGAAGAAATGAAACTTAAAAAAAGGTGGGGACCCAGAAAAGCTTTAAATTGGGTGAAACACATTTGATCACGTACAATGGGCATCGTACATCGCACAATGGACATTTGAGGCTTTTATTAAAGGTGGCAGTCAGCTCCTTCTAACCATGCTAAAACGGTTTTGGTGGGATAAACACAACTAAAGTTATTAATGAAAATGTGATTTGGGCCTTCCCGCGATTACAAGAAATGCGAAAGTTGGTAAAAGCATGCCGGTAATAAGTAATATGATGACTGTAAAATGGCATATTTTTCACTGATATGGTTCCTGAGTAAATGAAGAAAAACTGTATCAATGCATAGAAAGGGTGTGTTGACTCAAACTAGCCTCAACTGATTCGCTTTAAAATGTAGTTCTTATAAATGCATTCATACATGTAAAGATTTGAAAATTTAGGGTACTTACCATGTTGAGATATTTTGAGTTAAAAAACCTGACCGGGCCCATCTGTGAAAGTGGGACGTTGAAGCTTTCTCCTCCCACAGTTATTCCAAAGCACTCCCCCATCCCCTTGTCCTGTCAGCACATAGGTAGGGGCTGGGTAGTGATCATTAACCAATCCCTTTTGCGAAAACCATGACACATTTCTGAGGTCATTTTCCCTATAAATAAGCCAGTTTACTTCAGAGCTGGACTCCTTCCAATAATTCTGAGATGAAACCTGGTGAATAACATCCCAGCAGAGGGCTAAAGCCTGCATTGGAGACAGGAACCAGGAGACAAAGAAGCAGATTGGGACCCCTTGGATGACTCAGGGGAGACCTTTGACCGACCCCCCTATATGTCTGTAATAAAGTCTCTTATTAGTCACAAGGGACACACAGACCAGCTGTGGAGACTGATGTTGTTCCAGGTATGCTTTATTGGTACAATATGTACAGTTCCAGTTACTCTCAGGTATTTACAGTAGTCTGGATGACAGGACAAGGACAGGGATAGGTAGTACAGTACACATGAAGGAGAAGACCCACCGGCCATCCACTCACTCAAGCTCAGGCCCCCAACTGACTCACTCAGAACATTCATACACTGATGCACTCAACATTCTCCTGGCTGCATCATACATCACATCTATGAAAGGGAGATGTTATATATAGTCTTGTACATTGTCACTGGCCTGGAGTGATTGCCATAGAATGTGATGTATGATGCAGCCAGGAGAATGTTGAGTGCATCAGTGCATGAATGTTCTGAGTGAGTCAGTTGGGGGCCTGAGCTGGAGTGAGTGGATGGCCGATGGGTCTTCTCCTTCATGTGTACTGTACTACCTATCCCTGTCCTTGTCCTGTCATCCAGACTACTGTAAATACCTGAGAGTAACTGGAACTGTACATATTGTACCAATAAAGCATACCTGGAACAACATCAGTCTCCACAGCTGGTCTGTGTGTCCCTTGTGACTAATAAGAGACTTTATTACAATGTCCCAGCAGTGATCTGAGGTTCCTGATGCCTAGTTCAAGGCCTCTCCTGTAAGTAGAACTACCCCAAAAGTCATAGATTGTGTAGGGCCTGTATTCTTTCAGCATTGTTTTAGTTATTTGGCCATTGAAAATATCCTGTTTGTTTGTAAAGATGCCTAGCATATTTATCAAAGTAAATCAATGTATTGCCCTATTGAATTCACAGGATCTGTATTGCTGGCATTCAAAACCAACAATCTTTTCCCAGTGTATTTTGAGCTGGTATAGTCATAAATATTTGCCAGAAGAATTAACCCCAAATAGCCCTGTATCACGTGTGTGCGCACGGTTTCAACATGAAATTCCCCATTGATCCCCTTCATTTTAAATCAGAAGTGGGAAGCCGAGTAGTGTCTGTGCATATGCAAGGTGCAAAGCGAAATTGCCCCTGTCTATCCCTTGTGCTCTGCAAAAGAATTTCCCCTTGTTTTTCTTTCTCACATTGCATCTGTGATTCCAACCCAAAACCGATTTTTCCATTCTGTTCTGACCAAAACCCCAAAGCCCTATGAGTTATTGTAAGGTGTAGCAAAAACGAATTTTCCATTTCTTTCTATTCTTTCACATTGTATCGGTGCTAAATATCCCCAAAATCGATTTTTCCATTTTGTTCTGATAAAAACACCAATGCCCTGCCTGTTCTTTGTAGGTGTGGCAAAACCCATTTCCCTTGCTTTTCTTTCTTTCACATTGTTCCTGCGAGTAAGACCCCAAATCCAATTTTCCCATTGTGTTCCCACTCCCTGCCACTGGCCTTCCATTCAGAGGAGTGAAGTCAAATTGATGTTTGGAGGGTGAGGGTTGCTGAGAGAAAAGCATATCCCTGTTTGAATTCACTGTGTGTGTTGAATTGTTCTTTTCTCGTATTGGTGAGTGATTTAAAAGGAATTCATTGTGACAGCATATCTCTATGTTGGTACCTTTACGGAAGTTATTTTGTTTTGGTGTTTTGGTGTTGCCACAACATTGGTGGCTGATGTAATACATTGTATTGTAATCTATTGTGATATTTGGCTAAATAAATTAATTAATATATTGTTAGTACACACCGGCCTGGTTCCTAGTCCATTGTGGCACCGGGTATTTGTTGGGGTTGTGTGCGAGACAAGTTGGAGGCCTTACCAAAAAGATCCTGAAATCAATCAAAGTGCTTTATTGTGCTGCACGTTCATTGTGGAGGAAGGAGCTCCCTGACTTGGGTGTGACTGTGTAATAAACTGTGACACACATACACACTCCACAGATCCCATCCTTAACAATAGCCTGTGTACTCCAATCAACCTCATCTCCACTAGTCTCTCGGATGTCCTACACCTCCTCTTGTCCTTACTCAACTAAACCACACCTAAACACTCACACACATCTCATTAAATGCCCCACCCCCTCGCAGTATTGGCTACTTATCCGTTCCAATCACTTACCTGCCTCCAAGGGGTGTGACAGGGAAAGGCCATGGAAGGGCTTAAAAAGGCTAGTAGGCCCCGCCCTTTTCCAACATGGAGATTGCTGGGGTCCTGGGATGCTGGAACATTCAAGGCAGGGCCTTTAATAATAATGAATGATATCCCTGGTGGTGTAGGGTTAAAGGCCTATTCTCAGCATTTATTCCATTAAAACCTTAATCCTTGGTGGAATAGAGTTTAAGACCTTCATGGGGCATGTATTTATTAATAAAATACCCCTGGTGGGTAAGTGTGTGGTTCCCTGAGGGGCAGACTCCAGCAGACACTGTCTGCTGGCGCCTGCTGGTGCTGTGAAAAGCGTGGTAACCCTTTGATGCTGCGCATCCCTTTTCACGTCCTCTGCCAGTGTTGCGCCATTTGCGGCATCCCCATGACAGGGATGCCTCTCAGCATTGTGTCTCCGGCGCCACCTTCTGCTGTGCTTCCCCGTGGTCTCCTGCTCTGTCTGAAGCCTGGCGGCTGCGATCACTGGCAGTAAGAAGGGGTGAGGAGGGGATCTGCCTGCTCCTAAGCACCCATGGAGAGTTGTGGGGGTTGGGCTCCCCCATGACAAGGCCATGTTGCTAGCCTGGTCACACAAGGTCTTGGAGAATGAGACAAGCCTACGGTACTTTGGGGCCAGAGCTTTGTGTACTGTCCCTGTTAAATGTTAACAATGCTATTGGTCAGATTACATTTTAAATATTATGTGGAGACTGATCAAAATACTTCAGGTCTCCGAAAGACCTTTCCTGATGAGTTGGCTTTTGGATCCTGCTATTTTCTTATGAACTAAGCAAGAGAGGTCTCAACTGGTCTGCGCTGCCGTGCATGGGGAATTGTTGGCTGAATTTTGTTCTTTTTGTGCTGATGTCAATTGAGGTAAATGGTTGTTGTCTCAATTTTTGATAGTAGGCTTATTATTATTACTATTATTATTATTATTATTATTATTATTATTATTATTATTATTATTATTATTATTATTATTATTACTATCATTGCATTTATTGAGCGTGGACCTAGCTTTGAGAAGCAACGGAGTGCTTTGCAGATGTATAAAACAATACAGATAAACAGTGGGGGGTAGGATACAGAGGGGCACAGAGTAGGGGTACAGCTGTAAGGGGTGGCAGGGAGGAGAGAGAAGGATGGCATCTAACGAATTAGGTGCCACAGGGGCGACGTGATGCCTAGGCGTTGAGGAGGAGAGCCTCCTTGAAGTGGTGGGTCTTGAGTTATTTTCTGAATAGTAGGAGCGTGGGGGTGAGTCTGTTGCTGAGGCTTCTTAATATCTTGCTTTAGCTAACGGCCTGAGGATTCCTATCTCGCATATTCTATGACAAGACAGGAGGCTCGCATTATGCTTTACTTTCTTTATTTGCTGCCACAGCAGCACTTTAAAACTTAACTTTAATACTGTACATTTATGTTCTTACAAAACCACAGGTATGGAAAACGAAAATGGACCAGTTTAAATGTTTGTTTCACATCTGCATGTGATCACTGTAATCACCCGGGAACTACTAGTCCCATGATACTCATAGTCTCTGGTAGTCCAATCCTCCCAGCTCTGCACCTATCAGAGGGCAGCCTCCTGTATAAGAACCCTTGTGCCCAGGTCCTTTCCTCTTTCTTTTTGCTGCCATAAGATAAGTGACATTTTTCTCTATCTTTGCTTATAGAAGGATTGTTAGTCACGTATATATTTCTATAATTTATGTAATATGTATATATCAGTATGGCATTACATCGTAGCGCGCATGGAATTAGTTTCATTCTCCTCAAAAGAGTTTACCTGAACGCGTAGCGCGAGCGATGCGCAGCGTATTACATTCAGTAAGCGCGCGTTATACTTCTTTCACAAAAGTTCGAGTGTTGTGAAGTGCGAGCGAGGGCCGTAGCCGCGAGCAAATCCGCTCGCTTCAGGCTGCCGAGCCCCGCGCTCTGTAATAATCGGCGCCGGCGAACTCGGCGGCTGTTAGGACCTGTGAGAGCGGGAACCCCCTCAGGTTTTCCCAGCTTCCCCAGGGATTCTAGCTTCCGCTCACATTGCGCTTGCAGTCGCATACGAGGGAAGTAGTCAACCAGAGCTCCAGATTTATTTCAAAATAAAAATTTAAAAAAGTATATATATCTTTTGATTACGTTATAAAACGCAAGAAGCGGTTTACAGGCACACACTACATTACTCCTCAGAAACGTGTGTAGAGCCTGAAGAGCCTTCATCTGCTGACTTCCACCCAGTTGGCCCTGCCAACACCTCGATTATGGCTCAGTTTGTCACCCCACCAACACCCCTTCCACTTCTCCGGAGTGGAGTCAAGAAGAGTGGGAAGAGGATCCTTCCCAGCAAGAATCAGACCCGAGACAGAGTTTTAAGAAGGTACTCGGAGACTCCTTGCAGCAGACGGTCTCTCAGGGGGTGCAGCCCATTATGAAGAGATTGGAGACTCTGGAAAGGATAATGGCTGAACAACAGAAACAGATCACAGCCAGGAAAAGACGGGCTAGTAGCCCTGATGAAGGAACGTCAGCAGGACACCCCCAAAAAGGGGTTGAGAAGAAGGGGTGTAAAGTAGCCCGGAAGAGCAAGCACTCTTTGACCCCTCCGGGCATCACTGAAAGGGTTAACACTGTTCCCCAATCGACAGGCGACCCTGTCGCCAGGCTTAAAGAAGCCTTCCTGGCAAAGAACAGAGACGGCCAGGATAGTCCCCCTACCCCAGGGGTGTACAATTTAGGGGACGATGACGAGGGCTATTCGCCCGATGATGAAGGGGGCGAGGAAGAAGAAGATATCAGTAAAGGTATGGAAGACCCCCAAATCATAGAAGATACGGCAGACATGTTCGACCCGAAGCCATCCGACACCCTAAGTCCTCAGAATGGGTACCTTCCCCTAGAGTGGCACTTTACATGGCTCATCATATCAGAAAACCTCTAGAAAGAGAGGTAAGATCGAGAATGAGATCTGAGTGTCCTAGACCAGAACTGCCGAATAAACTAACAGAAACCCCTGACTTAGACCTTAAGATGGTTACGTTCGTGACCAAAACAGCTAGAGACATCAGGAAAGGCGTGGACCGAGCCTGGAAAGGATGTCAGGATAAGCTCCTGGACATTTCGGGTCCATTAGCAAAAATTATGGACCTCGTTGAGAAGTCAAAAGATACAGGCACGCCAATAGACGCAACCGTCCTGGGCAACTGGGCGCAAAGAGCAGTATACCTATTGGGCAACGCCAGTTGTGCCTTATCTTCGGAAAGAAGAAGAGGAATCTTATTGAAGATTGGCAACAAGTTGAGCGACCTGGCCACCTATGAAGCGGGCAAAGGCGCCAAAGGTCTGTTGTTCGGCGAGGCGTTCGCCAAAGAAATGGCGCAGTTCATAGGAACTTATTACGCTTTAGAGAAGGCCCAGACTTCAATCAGAAAAATCTTTCCAGGGTGGATTTTTGCCAGGACCGGACGACATAGGGGTCGCTCGTTCAGTCGCTATAACTCCCAATGAAGGCCCTACAATCAGCGCGCCCAGTACTGGGACTCCAGACAACAAGACTCCTTCTTCCCGGCTAGATCGAGGTTCCCTAGAGGCCGCAGGGGAAGAGGATCTTACAGACAACCAGGGGCAGCAGCCGGTGAGTACATCATGTCGGAGTGTAGGAGGAAGAACCCTCCACTACCTGCGCGAATGGCAAGCATTATCAAGCGATGCATGGGTGCTAAAGGCAGTAACAGGCCTACAGATAGAGTTTATAGGTACGCCAGTACAGAGAACAGAATTACGCCCCATAGTTATGGCGCAAGAGGAAGCAGCGCTCCTGCACAGCGAGCTCAGAAAACTAGAAAGCAAAAATGCAATAGAGCGCGAACTCCAGAGAGATCCCGGTTTCCTAAATATTCTCTCTCCTCACCTCGCTAGGATTCCTAGTGAACCTAGACAAATCCCAACTACATCCGGTCCAGAGGATAGACTTTCTAGGCTTCACAATAGACTCAGTGAAAGCCTCCCTCGAGCTCCCGGGTCACAAAGTGAGAGCGATCAAGAAAGAACTCAGAGCAGTTCTAGCGAAAGGGACTATTTCCCTTTGCAAACTAGCCAGAGTAGTAGGTCTTCTAGCAGCCTCCATTCAGGCGATATTTCCGGGTCCTCTTCATTATCGAGCCCTGCAAAGGCTCAAAATAAAACAACTCCAAGGAGGTCTGCGATATCATCAATTAGTGACTTTGGACCGCAAAGCCCTCACAGAGCTCAACTGGAGGCTAGAAAACATGGAGGCCAGGAACAGCCGCACCATTTTTGGCGACGCCCCAGAACTAGTAATAGAATCAGATGCAAGCAGGTCAGGCTGGGGAGCCAGATGCAAACATGTGCAGACAGGAGGGAAGTGGTCAGAGGAAGAGTTACAACTACACATAAATTGTATCGAGTTATTAGCGGGCTCTTTCGTAGTGCGCGCTTTTACGAAAGACAAGGTGAAATGTTGCGTACTGCTCAAGATGGACAACATCTCTGCAGTGCGATACATAAACAAATTGGGAGGCACAAAATCCAAAATGCTAGCCGAGTTAGCGAAGAATTTCTGGCATTACTGTCTTCAAAACAGAATCTCTGTATTAGGGGAATACTTACCAGGCAAGCAGAACGAAGTAGCAGACTGGAATTCACGTTATCTTGTGGACTCCAGCGATTGGAAACTACACCCCCAAGTCTTCCAGCAATTGCAGAATCTATGGGGGCCCCTACACATAGATCTGTTCGCGTCCAGACTGAACGCCCAGACATCAAGGTACTTCAGCTGGAGGATAGACCCGGATGCAGCGGGCACAGATGCCTTCCTGCAACCCTGGACAGGGGCAGTACATTATGCCTTCCCGCCGTTCATTATGATCACGAGAGCTCTAGCGAAAGTTCGCAGAGACCAAGCAGAAATTGTGATGGTGCTCCCCCTATGGAAGGCACAACCTTGGTTTCCAGTAGCGATGGAACTTTCTACGGATTTTCCGAGGATAGTGCCTCAGCTGCCGGACCTTCTTCTCGACCCCTCCGGCCATCCTCACCCGCTAGTGATCACGGGATCGCTACATTTGATAGCATGCAGGGTTTCAGGAAAAGATGGGACCTGCCAGGAATTTCACAACTCGCTGCAGATTGTATCAGAGACTCCTGGGTGCCTTCCGCCCTTCGGAGCTATAGTGCGGCATGGAATGGGTGGTCCAGGTGGTGTTCGGAGTACGAGTTGGATCCCATTTCAGCCCCTTTAGTAGAAGTCCTCAACTTCCTAGCTTTCAAATTTAAGAAGGCGGCGCCTTCAGAACGGTGGGAGTGTATAGGTCAGCCATTTCAGCAGGCCACGATGAGATTGACGGTACCGCGGTAGGTGAGCACCCAGCAGTTGTACGTCTACTCAGGGGGATGAAGCTCAAAAGACCACCTATGCCCAAGTACAAAGTGTTGTGGGATGTTAGAGATTTTTTTCGCCTCTTTCTTACATGGCCCGATAACGAGAACTTGTCCCGATCTCAGTTATCGGGAAAGCTAGCCATGCTGCTTTGCCTTACAGCCTGTAGGCGAGTTTCTGATGTCAAAGCTCTGGAAATCGATAGAAAAATATTCTATCCGGACGGCATATCTTTTACCATTACTAAAAGGACTAAGACAGATTCGAGAGGGATTGACTACCCGTACTTCACTAGTAATAAAAAGCTTTGTGTAGCGCAATGTATCAAAAATTATGAGAAAGCAACAGCGCATATTAGGCCACAGGGAGTGACCCAGCTACTCATTGTGCGCAGGAAGCCCTATCATGCAGTAGCATCAGCGACCATTGCTAGATGGGTGAGAGAAATAATGCATTCGGCAGGGATTGACTTGTCTCTTTTTGGCACACATTCAGCCAGGGGGGCGGTGGCTTCAAAAGCTTTTACTACAGGGGTGTCGCTGCAAGACATTATGAAATCAGCAGATTGGTCCTCTGAGTCGACCGTCAAGACATTCTATTTTAAGCCTGTATCGGAAATACCTAATAAGGTGGTGAACAGCATTGAACATGCATAATGCGAGCCTCCTGTCTTGTCATAGAATAAAGATTGCCCACGCTATCAGCTCAGGAAGTCTTCATTCTATTAAAGACAAGGAGGCGTGCATTATATCCCACCCAGAATAGTAACATTTCAGTTGCATTGGCATGTGGTTAACTTTGTATCACCGTTGCTCATTCCCACCCTCATAATGACTCTTCATTCCTTTTAGGAGATGACCAGAAAACTACAGGATGAAGAAACTCGCGAAATTGAGTAAAGTTTCTTTCAAGTTGGTCGTGTTTGACCTTAAAGCCTTCAGTTCCGAAGATTATTAACATTTCATCCCGAGAGGATCGCTCCGTTGGCGAAGAGACTAATGAGTTTGAGAGACAGACACAAAGAAAGAGGAAAGGACCTGGGCACAAGGGTTCTTATACAGGAGGCTGCCCTCTGATAGGTGCAGAGGTGGGAGGATTGGACTACCAGAGACTATGAGTATCATGGGACTAGTAGTGTCGGGTGATTACAGTGATCACATGCAGATGTGAAACAAACGTTTAAACTGGTCCATTTTCGTTTTCCATAACTGTGGTTTTGTAAGAACATAAATGTACAGTATTAAAGTTAAGTTTTAAAGTGCTGGTGTAGCAGTAAAGCATAATGCGAGCCTCCTTGTCTTTAATAGAATGAAGACTTCCTGAGCTGATAGCGTGGGCAATCTTTACTATCGTGACTGATGCCTTGGGTTCTGGTCCACTTCATGTTTCTGTTTTGATTCCATATTGGTTGCATAGAGCCTGCCTGACCCTAGGGTTAGTCATTTGCTGGAAAAAAGTAGGTAACATTAAATGCATATGTCCATTTGATAGTTTATGTAAAAAGAAAGAAAATAGATTTGGAAAGCAAATGTTTAGGTCAAGTGCAACGTGTCGATTAATGAAGGAATACAAATTTGTGTAACAAGAGAATGGCGACGTCGTATAGAACGAATCAAGCAGGTACTGTTCATATCCATGTATCAGTCACTTGAAAAGTGAGAGCATAGTTTTCTGACTTCACAAGGCAACTGTGTGTGTGTTATTTTCATACTTTCACAAGCAGACAATTTCACTTGAAGCTTGAAAATGCCAAGCTCTTCTGTCACCTAATTACTCCAGGACGTGTTTTCGCTGACACGCTCAGAAAATTGAAAGGAGAACTGCACAGCCAAGTCCAATCATCATGAATGTAGGGCGTGGGGTTCAGGGGTCACGTGCACACACGTATGCCAAGTTTTTCGGAACACTCTGACAGAATGAATGGTTTTCTTCTCCCTCCTGCCAACCACAGTCACCATGTTCCCTGATTCGACGAGTTCTAAAAGTCATGTGCAATCAAGTGGCGTGACTGGTAACGTGCATATCACTTGGGATGTTGGGTAAAGGCTATCTGACCACCCTTTCTGTCTAAAATGTTTCACTCCATATGTTTTGTTTCCATATATTTCCATTGAACAGGGGTTGTGTACCAAAATTCAGGAAACTTACCAAAAGTATACACACACGTGATCATGAGCATATGAATCAAGCCATTATCATGACGCTGCCCTAATTTTGCCACCATATCCCCTACAACTATATAACATTTATTTATAAATAGATAAATAGATGCACAGACAGGATCATTGTAGGGATGGATTTCGACAGCAATGACTTATCTGCGCTGACCAACCAATTGAATATCCCTTGTTGAAAAGTGATCATAATTTCTGATCCACTTCTTTGTTCAAAAGCAACAAGAATCAAATGAATCATCTGCATTAACTGTTTAAAAAAGATCAACACAAATAGCTTCCGGCAGCACCTCAATAGACCATGCATGTTTCATCATTGTTATGTCATGCAGCTCTTTTCAATTGAGCCTTGCACAAGGCTTTTACGCGTTTTGTTTACGTCAGGGCTCACTTTCCATCATTTGTGTGGACGAGAGGAGGGCGGATCGCAAGTTACGATGCCACCGCCCTCTTCCTCTCTGACATATAAATACCCCACGCACGCACTGGCGGCAGCAAAAATCAAGTAGCCTCCATAGGAATCCATTGTAAACACTGCCCCCCATGCAAGCATGGCAGGCAGCGTTTACTCTGTTTGCATGACAGGGTGCAAAAGGGCAGCATACAAGCATGTACACGGCATTTTTACACTCTACTTTTACACTCTTGTGCAAACGAGGGACATTAGGATGCGGGTGCCATTTACACAAAGGTATGAACAGAACAGATCCCTCTGTCTTAATTGTGGAGACTCTGGAATCGAGCCTTAATTAATGTACGCCTCCTTTTACTGCTATTCTCAAAACCAGGCCGATTCCATAGGAATCCATTAGTAAACGCCATCTGTAAAGCATCATTTGCAGGCGGTGTCTTCTTGTTCAGGAGACAGAGATGAAAATGGAAGAGTAAAAGTACTGTTGCCTTGATTTTTACTCTTTTCATTTTCCCCTCCGTCTTGTAAATGTTCGGAATTGCAGAGAAGCCTAAAGCAGGTAAATTCTAAGGTTGGTAGTCACCTGCATTCAATTATCATTTTTATTAAAATGACCCTGTGAGGGTCATTTTAAAATGACCATCACATTGCATTGAGAGGACCACTAACATATGCACTTACATGTAAGCAGTCTTCTATGTGCAATTTATGTTGATTTAGTTCATGGGTTTATATTCTGCACGAAACACTGTGCGTATCTGTTTCCATGCAGAATACACACCCACTAATGAAATGAATTGCAAAGGCCGACTGTCATGTTCTTGCACAGGGGATGCAGCCTAAATAGATCATTATCTAAGGATGTCTGTGTTATTGTGGCTCCCAACAGTGAAAGATGCTCTAGCCATTATCTGCACATCCAAATCCTGAGACTACATGCATGATCATGTATGTCTCATGCTTACAAACACTTAAGCGTTAGGCGGAGTCCTGTGACAAATTAAATAAGCTTCAAGCAAAGTGGGCATAATGTACCTATTGATTCTATCTCTGCTCTGCATTTTCTCAGCCTCTTTTTAAATGGGGCTGAGTGGTAAATGAGGGCGTAAAAGGAAACTGCAATATGTTTTTTCCTCGACTTCCTTCTCCTCCCCATTTTGATGCAGTGACAAGTTGGGGGGGGATGCACAACAGAGATAATGGGCCTCATTACCCGGTAGGCGGTGAGCCATGGCGCTATTAGCGCCATGGCTCATGCTGGTAAAATACCAGCACCGCCTTGGCGGAAAGGGGAATTACCGCCCCATTCCAAGGTTGGAGGGGCGGTAAATCCCCCTTCCACCATTGCCCTTCCCCATTCCCATTTCTGCCCCATAGGGCTCTATGGGAATGGGGAAGGCGCTAATTACGGCACTGCAATTTTGCGGTACCGTAATTAGCACCAAATTCCCTTTGCGGGTTGGTTTTTAACGCCTGCAAAAAGCAGGCGTTAAATCCCCCAACCCGCAAAGGGACCCCGTAGTAAGGCGGTAAGGATTTACCGGTACCGGTATTTTACCGGTACCGGTAAATCCTTACCGCCATCCGTGTAATGAGGCCCAATATCTCTGCCATGTATTACTCCTCCGTCTTGTCAGTTCAAATTGTTTCCAATGGAATTCATCTTGGTATAGCACATGCTATATTTCAGGTAATGAGACAGAAGGCCTCTGTGGACTCCCTGGGTAGAAAATAACTCCTTACTTGCTAGGCCTGGGATCTCCCAGCTGCAGATGCCCTGAGTGTCTGTTTTCAAAGAGGCAAATCCTTATCAAAGGTGTGCCTCAGACTAGGGTTCTGCACATCAGAAAGCCTTTGAGGCTGCAGGCTGGTAAAAGGGCAGAGGTACGATATTCAGGGTGCACATGTGGATTTGAAGAAGGATTTATCCATATTTATTTTCTGTGGTCTTTAATATCTGTTTCCCCCACTTCCTGCAGAACAAGGCACTCTGGCTATGGCAAGGGTCACGTGTCTAAAGGATGGGGATTGGGCCCCTAAAAGCCAGCTTGCTTTGCTCCAATACCCAATGGCCTTTAACTATAAAAGAGGAGGTTTCCCACTCATTCTTTGATTCCTGTTTGGAACTTCAAAGACTTCGGGAAGAATTTATTCGGAACCTGCTAAAGAGTGGTTCTTTCCAAAGCCCTCTGCTAGAGGTGAACACTGGTTTTCCAAGGCAGAGGAAATCTCTGTCCCCTACCTATCCAAAGCGCACATTGGCGGTGTCTTTGCTGAGGAAAAAGGCCTACTGCTGTGCCAACAAAACCTCCCTAAATTATGAGAGTAGAGATTGAAAAGGACTCACCTAGCCATCAAGCCCCCTGCAGTGGTACTCACAGAATCCAGAGGACAAAAACAGCCAGGTCTCTGTTTTTTCATCTCTGTAACCAACCCAAACTGCATTCAAACTGTGTTCACCACTTTCGAACATCCAGGAACCACGTTGCTGCCTTTAACACTCACCTTTTAATTTTGAACCACTGTTGCTGCATCATTGAACAGGGTCAAAGCTGCATCACCCAAATAGAACCCTGTCACTTGTCTGGCTTGCACATCCGTGCATCATGCAGATGACTGGAAACTGCCACATCGAACCAAGCATCGAACCGCCAGGACTTTGCATCACAGCTCGACATGATCCACTGGATCATTACGTCACTCCTCGATCTGAAACACCAGAACTCATCATTTCCAACCTCACTTGATCGTCAAACTGCTCCTGGTGAGCCATAGACCTGCACTGCCCAACACCACTTTCAAACAGAATGGAGCACCGCTTGAACTCGGCACTGACTTGCCACCTGTGATCAGCGCAACTAGCTGCACTTGAACCCCACTCAACCCTCATTTACAGCACCTTGAAGCCTGGTTCAACTCCATCGAACTGCATGATATTGGAATCATGTACTTTCAAATGTCACTGCCCCCCTCATCCACCTGTTAGCATCATAAAAGTCCCTTATGCAGCTTTTCCCTAAAGAATGATATCCTTTCAAGTAACACTGTTGTATTTCCTCCCTGTTTCCTCTCTGACAAAGTGTCCAGAGTGCTTATGCATTCCTGTTCTGCATTCTCTGTTTTCTTTTTCAGGTTTAAGTTTTTTAAAAGTGTTTTTAATAGTTGTATGATTATTTTCTTTATTTATATATATATATGTGTTTGTATAGAACCTTGATTGGGCATTCTTTTAATTTGGACCTGTTGTACTATTGCTGTTTTGGTCGCTACTATCTCGCAAGCACACCCCTTCTGAGAATATGACCTTGCCTAAGATCACGTTAGCACTGTTTTTTCTTTATTATTGGGATCACTGTTGGCTTGTAGAAGATGGGTGCTGCAGAGAAGAAGTCATTTCTTTACACAGATTTCATAGGAATCCATTAGTGAACACCATCTGTAAAGCGTAATTTTGCAAGTGCTGCTTACTTTTTCAGAAGACCAAGTGGAAAATAAAAATGTAAAATCGAGTTTTCCTCTTTTACTCTTTCCTTTTTACCTCTGCCTCATGCATACAAGTGCTCTCTTTTTGTAAAATATGGCTGATGGCCTCCCTCCCTCTCTCTCTGGATGAAAGTCGCACTGTCACGTGCACATTTGCTTGAGTCACCCCAGCCACTGCTGTCAGCAGAATGACCAGACAAAGAAACCCAGATCTATCTTGAAGGAGGAATGATGGATCTAGGGTGCTCATCCCGTCTCCGCAGGGCAAACCACCCCCTGTGGCGCTTTGGAGAGGAGCCCACGCAGTGGAATTATAGTATGCAACGAACCAGAATCTGCCATCATTTACATCTTTACTACAGCAATTTCCACTTGACAGATAGGTCTCTCAGTTCTCGCAAAGTCACTTGAATCCTCACCTGGATCCCATACCATGAGTACATGTCTCCTATGTGCACTTTCTCATCCACATTTATCAATTCCACTTCTTTCCTTCACTTATAGTATTTCTCTTATAGAATTTATTCCCACTGGCCTTAACAATGTGACCTGTTTTTCCACATACATTACACATCTTCCCAATTGCAAAACTTGTTGTGGAAGTTGCAGTGTGGTCCTTTGCACCACGCCTATAGCAGCTCACATTGAAACTACCTTTTCTCCATCATCTCTTTTGGTTGGGTTTCTTTTCTTTGTCCATTGTAGCACACACTTGCATGTTATCCATATTCTTTTCCTTGGCTAGCTACAAGCTTCTACCGACCTTTCGATACTCCTGGCAATTCGGTTTTCCTCATCTAAGGTAGGTTCAGATTCCACCCATATCCATTCACGTATTTGATTAATTGATGTGTGTACCATTATCTGGTCTCTCAATACCCAGTTAAGGAATTGTCCAAAGTTGTATTGTGTAGCAATACTTCTCAGTGCGGCTGGGAAGTCATCAATTAATTCTCCTGACAATTGGGCCCTGGTTTAGAAAATATGTCTCTCTAATATAACACTCTCCTTTTTTATCTATTGTTTCTCCATTTTGGCTACCACTTCCTCATATACCTTAATCTGTCAACCTCCTGCACCTCTAATACTGGTTGTAGGTGCCTGCATACTTCTTGACCCTCTGATCCTAGGCTATGCATAAAAATGGCCTTCTTCCTAGTGGCAGACAATCTATTTCCATCTATAGCCTCTAAATAAATGTCAAATTCAGCCTTCCAGCATCACCAAGGCATGGGGTTTGGGAGGGTCAACTTGGATTCTGTACAAATATTGGCATGGGGTCCAAATGTTGCATGGCTATTTGTCAATTGTTTATTTATTTATCTAAGTATTTATTTTCTACATTCAGTTGACTGAGACAAGGAAGTCAGTGCTTAATCTTTTTGTATTTTCAGACGCCCCATATGATGTTCGACTTTGTATTTAATTATGACTGTGATAAAGAAGAGAGAGAGAAGTCAATCTTCACATCATCCTCAGATCTGGCATGCTCACTGCGGAACAGTACAGAGTAAATTAAAACTCCTGTTCAGCGTTGGTGGAACCCGACCACCTGCAATAGTCACACGGGAAGCACGCTTTCGGTGTCAGAAGGTGCTTTCTTCTAATCTGCCGTGATTACGTTCTCCTAATGACTGTTTTATTTTTATTTGATTTATTTATTTATACTGCACCATAGCCGCAGGCATCAGGTCGCACATCCCTGTTGTTCGCGCTAAGGCATTCATCGGTAAACAAAACGTCGGTAAGTAGTAATTTTACAATGTATACTATACGTTGTGGCCGACAACTATAAAACCGTTTGTATTGCGGTGTGCAGTGCCGTGTCACTTCGTAATATTACTGACCTTGATAGTCATTGACTGCACACATAGGTCCGTGCGGAGGGCTTCAAAGTGAGCAGATCAACTGTCCAGGACAATGTGGCTGTAAGATGGAGGTCAAGCTCATCGCCACTTATAATGTTCCAGGTTCATGCTCATGAATGATGAAATAACTCTTGGGAGTATCTTCATGTAGTGAGTTTATTTCAATTGAGCATGCAATGTTCAGTTACAGCATAGACAGCCACAGTCCTTCCCCTCTCTTGACCTTCTTCTTCTCTGCTTCCATTCTTGAACCTGCCGCAAAGTCTGAATCAAAAATAACGCACATAAGCAGAGCAAAACATACTCCTGCAGCAATATTGCCATCACACTGTGTGTACATGGCTCATACTGGGAGGAAGTGAGAAGGACGTGGATCAGCCTTGCCAGCTGTGCTGGGTTTCTGACAGTGGAACAGGCTGCAGGGACAGTGAGGGGTATGAAGAAATGTGGGTTAAGAGGCAGAACATATTGAATAAGATGGCAATAAATATACCACATACCATTTCTATTTCTATTTCTATTTCTATTTACAAATACATGAAATCAGCCAGCATTTAACAGTTGCTAAAAGAAGGTGGATTGATTATGCTTTTGTTAAACCATGAGACATGTGAAAGAGTATGGGAATTCATGGCAGGCATGTTAAACGAGTGCAAAGGTAAGGTGTTAACGGCTTAAACCTTAGTTTTGCATCTTACTTTTGCTTCTTTGGAACCTTCTTTTCCTAAAATATTTGGAATGCTTGAGATTTCGCATAAAGAATTCCTATTGCGGTTCTTAATTATTCCGGCACATTTTTGAATAAGGTAATCATTAGGAGGTCTATTTATAAATTCCTAGAATTATACTGTTCATTACAGCAGTGCCTGCTTAGAACTTACTGGACACATCATTCAAAAAGAATCAATCACTCAAAGCCATTACACTTATAAACAAAAAGATTGGTGTACCTTGTCACATTGTTAAGTGATGCATACATTTAATGGGTACTCCCGCCAAAACAAAGGTTTTAAAGTACTTAATGTGGAATCCTTGGATGCCGCTGGAGTATAAACGGGGGGCGGGGGGGGTAAAGACAGGTGTAACACTGTTATGCCTGCTTTAACGTATCCATTCCTGCTTTGGGGAATGTACATTATTTTTGAAGGTGAAGGGTGGGGCATAACATGAGTTATGTTTCTGCCTCCCGCTAGTCGTCCGCCTTCAAAAACAACTTGGTTTCACACCAGCATGAGATTTCATGCTGGCTTGAAACCACTGATTTCCCATGCAAACTGATTGCTTTTTGCGCCAGCATAATACAGGCGGTTTCCATAGGATATCATTGCAAATGGCTCACATAGCAGGCAGCATTTACGCTAGTTGCACCGTGGAGCGCAAATAGAGATGTATATAGAGCCTGCTGCTATCTCTTTACACTTCTACCTTGCACTCACCAGTGCAAATGACCGGAGGGGGCCTGTTTGGACGACACTAAGTGCCAACATAAGATGCCAACTCTGAGCAATGTATGCTTTATTAGGCGTTATTAGAACATTAGCTCTTTTGAAATTAGCTCTTTTGAAATTAGCTTTTTTGTGGGTACTGCTGAGCATCAGCGAAGATAGCTGCTTAGCCGTGAGCTCTGGCCCCTGCGAGATCTTTTTCTAAATAAATCCTACATTGGACTTGGTGGATTTGCTCCCTTGGCGGTGGCAGGTGGTGGAAAGAGGGAGGAAGACGCTGCCTGTGACGGTTGGTGTCGAGTATAGGCTGTGAGGTACAACGAAGTAGCCACCAGTGCGAACCCTGTGTAAGGCTCCAGGCTCCCCTGTAGCGAGTGCATCATGACGTCACAGCTCTGCGTGGCCTGCCGTGCGACAGTGCCCGAACTGAGGAGGAGCAGAGGGGGTGTGGGTGGCCCGGTGCTGCGCCCAAATCATCACAAAGGCTTGCGGGTCCCTGCATTTCAGCAGGGCACAAAGTGGTTGCTGCTGGGTCGATAGTGTGACTGAGCTGTGCTCCATGGCAGATGTGGCACCTCCTGCGGTCGGGTTGCCCCTGTGTTGTTTAGGGGAATAAATATCCAACAGTTACTGGTACCTGGGAGCTGTCCCTGGAGATAAAGGGCGAGGAGGAGAATGCAGAGCACACGGTTGGTGGCACTCCATGGAAAAGACTGTGCGCTTCTGCAGGCAAGTGGAGGAGAGGCAGTGCATTGGTGTGCATGGCCTCTTTGTTGGAGTGGTTACAGACATTAAAGGGGTTACTGAGTGGCGAGGGACATAGCCTGGATCTGTGTGTACAGTTGTGAGGGTCCCTGTGGTGTGTAGCTGGGAGGCGGCGAGAAAACCACCAGGTAGGATAGTGCCGAGTCACAGAGCAGAAGGAACGTGGTAGAGGCAGTGAGGCCTGGTGGGGCAGTGGTGCGTGGGGAGGGGGAACCACTGAGGCCCTCTGGTGAGAGGACTGGCTCCAGGGCAGGGGTGTGTGGCCTAGCCCTCTGGAGCTTCAACGGCAGCCACTGTTACAAGGCTGTGGTGTGGAATACCAAAATATCCGGTGCCAGCCAGTCCTGGAAGGGATATTTGTAAATTGAGCTACAGCCTCATCTGCCGTGTTGGGTTGCAATTATACTTCAAGACTGCACAGTGGGACATTTGAGCTGCTGTGGACGTAACAATGTTTGCTTCACCTTCAGGAATAACGAGAAGGGCTCGGAAAATGCATGGGCCCATGGATGCCCAGACAAGTACGCCAGCTAAGGAAGTAGCAGCAGAGACCATTTTATTTATTTATTTATTACATTTATAAAGCACGCACGTGGCCCTTGGGCATCATGGCGCTGTTACAAGCAGGTCTTACTTAGTTACAAGAACACAGAGAGAGAGACAGAATGGCAATACAGCCTGCCTGTGGTTCGTGGTTACAATGAACCTAATACCAGACAGGTGATAGTTACTAGTGTCATTGTTACAAAGCGTGGGGGGCTCAGCGGTTCAGTGGTTACAGGGGAACTGGAAACAACTCATACCTTCTAGGAGTAAATATCTGGGTGAACCTGGGGGTGTGATGCAGACTAGTTAAAGAGTCTAGTTTTGAGTGCTTTGCGGAAGGACAGGTGGGAAATCTTGTGCCTTAAGGTAGTAGGGAGGGCATTCCATTGTTTTGGAGTTAAGAATTGGAAGCTGGAGCCGCCCACTTTGGCCCTTTTGAAAGTGGGGATGTTTAGCTGGTTGGAGTAGTGAGAACGTGTGGGCCTGGAGGAGCTGGCACAGACTACTTTTTCTGAGAGATGGGGGGCTGTGAGTAGAAGGCATTTGTGGGTTATTGCTAGGGTCTTGAATATGATGCTATCTTTGACGGGGAGCCGGTGTGCTTGCTGCCTAGCATGGGAAATATGCTCCCTCTTGGGAATGTTCAGAGCAGCTCGGAGGGCATTCTTTTGGATGATTTGTAGCCTGGTGAGATTTTTAGCTGAGGTGCCTTCCAGAAGAACATTGAAATAATTAAATGTTGCCCCAATGGTGGCTCTGGCAATTGAGAGACAGTTCTGAGTAGACAGTTAGGGTGTAACTGCACTGATCAGTTTAGTTGTGAATGAGGCCGAGGAGGCAATGGCGCTGACATGGCGTGTCATGGTCATGGAGAGTGTGGAATCAAGCTATACCCCCAGAATTTTTACTGATGTTGAGACAGTGATTTGTGTATTGTCTTTGGTGAAGGCGCTGTGTTGTTTGTTAAGTTTATTGACCATTTCCTTGGGGCCGGCCAGAAGGATTTCAGTTTTGTCCCCGTTGAGGCAGAGCCCGTTGACTGCCATCCAAGCTTGGATGGTGACATAAGTCTTGTGCAGTGTCTCTACGTCTTTTTCATATGAGCCAGAAAGAGGGAGTAGGACCTAGGTGTCATCAGCATAGTTTGTGTATTGTCCTCCAGCCATCTCCAATGATACCCCAAGGGGCAGCCCAGAGGCCCCTGAGTATATGGAGTCCCTCATGGCTGCAACGCACAGCGGTTTCACCTCGGTGAATTCCATGTTGGATGATATTGTGGCCAATCTCTCTCTCGCGTCGTAAAAAGTGGCGTGATCTTTCTAAATACGCATTTGGATTTCCAAGACATGTTACTATTCAATTGCCCATGCTCTGTGAAATTATATCAGCACAATATATTAAGAACAATGGCTACATTTGAACAAGGCTGGATCAATACAATCTCAGAACTAAAAAACTATTCTTCCTATAGTGAGTACGCTAAATACACAAGGAAACGACTCCCTCGATGCAACCATTTAGAGGTTTTCCCTTGTAGTATTTTCCGAACGCAATATATGCGATTCAAATTAAATCAATACCATACAAGGGAAAGAACTTTCCATTGGAACCATGCCGACAACCTGAGTGATGAGTTCAAATGCCAATTTTAACCTTGCAATGTTATGACTGAAACCCTCAAACAAATTATATTAGAATGTTCTCATTTTAAAACGGATGCCTACGAACTTATTGATAAAATTTGTCAACATCAATTATGAGGACTGTCTGATCGTACTCTGGGATAAGATGATGTTGGGCAATCATCGTCCCCTAATCTTTGCATTAGTCAGATTGCTGAACCATATCAAAAGGGAGCTTTTAATCTATGCTCTGTAATCCTTTTAAATTTATGAGATGAAGGTCTCATATTATTTTCAATCTAACTGTTATCATTATTTGTATTCTAATTTTTTTTCAAAGAAAGTGAATTCTATGTTTGTTTGTAATACTTTGTTTTATACAACGCTTCTTTTTTAATTAACTCAATTGATATAATTGTTTTTTTATTCTTCAGGTTTTTATAACTTTTAGTTTTCAGTGGATATGGTATATGTCGATTAATATTGCCTGCATATAAATATGTAATATCTGTAAAACTTAATTGAGACTGTAAATCATGTACTCTGAATTTTTGTACTATGGAAATGTTAATTGAATCATATTTTGTAAAGGTTTTAATGAACCATAAAAACAATGAAAACAATTGTGGCCAATATAATTTCCTTGCGGTTTAAGCTAGAAAAGGACAGTGGGCTAATTCTGCTATCCAGGATGGCCTCCCTGTATAACCCAACTGGTTCCTCCTCATAGCAGGAGTTCATTTATTTATCTGTGACTCAGTCACATCGGGGGAACAGAAGGAGTTAACATCCTGAGTGAAATCATGGGAAATACAAGTCGCTTCAGTGAGCGTGCTCTAAGCAGTAAAGATACGAGAGGTTACCTTACAGAGTGAGCTCAAGTAGGGCTTACGAATGTCAAGGACAGCTTTAGCAGCATTGATCACTGCGAAGACCTCAGAGATACCCATGATAGAAATGGGAATAGCGGGACACTTCCCGTCCCTTCAAGGACCGCCACAGACCGGCTTGTTGTTCTCGCGCCGATGCTCTTGAGCCTGTTTTGCAAAAAAAGGGTATGAGAACTACAAACCTTCTGGGAACTGTAGTTCCGAAGGTGAAAGTGAAATGCAGAACGTAATTTTTTTTTAAAGAATGACAGATACAATTTAAAATAAACCAATGCTACAAGAACACCAGAACAAGCGTAATACTAGTGCTTTTACAATAGAATAAAAAAATTCAATTATTTTTAAAATTCGATCTTATTAAAAACAAACAATCTAGTATCAAGGCCAAATAAAACAAATCTATGGAATAACAATGTAACAAGATGCATGCAAAGAAACAAGAGGAACCAGAGGGCAGGTCCACTTAAGTACCACCACAGACCTGCTTGTTGTTCTCACGCCGGCGCTCTTGCATCAGTTTTGCAAAAAAAGGGCGTGAGAACTACAAACCTTCTGGGAACTGGAGTTTCAAAGGCTAAAGTGAAATCCAGAGCGTTATGTTTCAAAAGAAAAGGACAGATACAATTTAAAATAGAAATCCAATGCTATAAGAACACCAGAACAAGCGTAATACTTGCCTCCAAAAATAGAAATACAAAATTAGATTATTTTAAAAATGTGATCGTATTAAGAACAATCTAGTAACATGGGCAAATAAAACAAATCTATAGACTAACAATGTAACAAGATGCTTGCAAAGAAATTAAAGTGGATGGTGCTTATTTGAATCTATTTGCATTGACCCGAGGGAACAATGAGTGGCCAGTACACTGGGAATTGCTACAAGACGGTGACTATCACCACGTAGTATGATTGAAATCAGTGCCTTGCACATTTTAACAATGTTTCCCCCACTGGAACCAGGCGTCAGCACCATTTACTCTTTGTAGCTAATGTAGTCCCACTGAGAAAAAGATCTGGGGGGCTACCAATGGAAGTGGGGTGGCTGTCCACATGGCGAATTAATCAATCCCAATGGAGTTATGGTCCTCTGTTAACTGGATAGGCTTGTGAGCTGCTACCATTGTTGATATTGATAGTCACTGCCTAGAGGTTTGGATGCCAATTTGAGCTGTTGTAATTGTATAGGAGTTATGTGCTATTTGTATGTTGTACTTTGAGGGCCCTATGGCCGAATAAAGTTAACACTGACTGACTGACAAGAGTTACACGGTCAAAAGAAGTAGCAAGAAGAAAGACTGAATCAACAAGCGCAAGACAGTATAACAAATCTGGAGTTACAACATTGCTAATTTGTAATGTTGATCTGTTGTAAATACAACTTAAGTACAAAATTACACAATACAAAGCAGAACTTTTATCCAAGATGCTAAAAAAAGAATCACTCATGGAATGCTGGTATATGAGCAGAATTGAAAAATGAAAAATAGCAACATTTTATATATACAGGTAAAAATACATTGAAGCATTGTCAATTGCGAACATTAAAGTTAACAATGACAATATACTCAAAGATCCACAAATAATATAGTCATCCTTTACCTAAACTCCCCAAAAAAGGCTTTGGAATCTTTTTGCGTAGATGCTAGTCTTATCTAACTAATTACCTATAAACATCTCTAATATTAAGGCAGCTAGGCCGAAGGGCAGATTTCCTGCAGAATTCTTCAATATATTCCTACCTCAATGAGCCAGCTTTTTCAAAATACTTTGTAGAGATATAATGAGCAATAAAGCATTAGGGATGACAATACGTATATTTATTACCTGGGTATTTGTTTTAGAACTCAGGATTTCCCAGGATATATTGAATGCCTAGGCAACATTTCTCAGGAACAATTCTGCAACAAGGTGAACGATCGTGAGAGGTTTTCCTTGAAATGCCTCTCTTTGCTTTCCAACAGCCAGCAAATCTCAACTATATGATGATAAAAAGCAAATGACATTCACATTTCACCTAAAATGTGACCATGCAATTCAAAAGCAAAAGTCGTCTAACCTGTCCATATGTATACTTCAGATACAACCAGGTTATCCCACACAAGACCGTATTGCAAATTTATGGGCAATTGGACACGTGCATTGTGATGGCATCTAGCCATATAACATACTTACTTTTCTAGGTTTTAATTAATTGAAGAACAATATCCCGATCTAATACTCCACCTTTCAGTGATACAACTTTTAAAAATGATTTCCCAAACTATTTGGCTACCTGGGATTTAATTAATTCTCTGAACATTTGTTTAAATAATTTGCAATGAAGGCATTCAATTCTTGTTTGTCTTTGGAAGGCCCAGGACAGGTTGAGACACCATCTGACTTAAGGCAGATGCACAAGGACAGCACTTCCTTACCATCTGTGCACCTGCACACACAATCCCTCTCAGGTAATCTGGCTCTGCTTTGGGATAGGACCTCTGTATTCATTCCCATCTTGAAAAGGCCCCCTTAATAATATTTCCCCATCAGCTACTTCCACTTGGAATCCAAATCTTGGATTTATCTGTCAATTAGGCTCTCTTGCTTTTTTGTTTTCCCAAAACTCTCTCATCTTCTTATGTGATTGATTTGAAATATCCAGCAAGTTCCACCCATGTAAAATCACTTGACCTAGCATTTTTGGATATACCAGACACTGTAATAGTTTCCCTTCACTTTCGAACACCTATCAGGACCTACCTCTTAGCTTCCATTGGTCTATTAAATTCTCAGTGCCATGAGAGGATGTATCAGCTATGAATTAACCTTTCCCTCGGGAATGTTTACTTTAATAGTTTTCTTTTTGTACATTTGATATTATTGAAATTGACATATTTGATTCGATAATATTCTGAATATGGAGACAACATTTTTGTTTGTGCATTTCATTATGTGGAGTACTAACAAATTGTGTGTTTTAATTTTTTGCTTTTTATGAATGCAATACTTTTTTCTACTGAATCGACATCTAGTTCTTATGGTCATTGGGTCATGCACATGTAAAACTGACTTCATTTTGTTCATTTTATCTGAATTGCATTTGTGTGGGTGTGACCCATTTTATGAGCAGTAACCATTTCCTGGAAAATAAATACTTTTGAACAAAGGGAACATTTAAATATGCAACATAATGGAACAGATACATTCTTAAAGAGGGCGAAGGCTCTGCCAAGGTTAGGGTTGATGACCTTCTTTGTGAATCTGCTCATTTAAAGTCACAAGTAATGATCAAACAGGCACTCACATTTTTGACTTTGAAATTAGCTTAAAAATACAAACCAAGAGACCCACAGGGGGGTGTGGAGAAGTTGGCTGCTTGGGCTCCATGTTCCAGCCGCTCCAACAGGGAGAACGCATGAGAAACAAACTCCCAGAGAAGAAAAGGTCCCCACAGTGCAATTAAAATCTGCCCTGACCCCAGAGGCACAGAGTGCAACTCTGTTTGGGATGCAAGCACTGGATAATGTGCGAGAAGGTCAGGGCATTCCAAAAGCAGAAGTGGCTGGAGGCCTGGCAGCTGAGGAGACTGAATAGGGCCATGTGGGTAGTGCACGCAAGTGATGCTGCTCGAACAGCACAGAGAAGGTGAAGAACCACAGATGGTCAGGAGCCCCAGTGATGAAGTAGGAGTCATGCAAGAGCCATGTGCCACTCCGAGAAGGCCAACAGCCGAGGTGAGGGGCCGGACCAGGCTGCGCGGGATCATCATCCCCAACAGAGGGCATTGAGGAAAACACTGCCAGGGTTGTTGGACCACGGTGCAGCAAGGTGAGGCCATACTCACTGAGAGGCAATGATGGTGGGTGCCACCAGAGGTGGAAGCCTCAGACATGGGATGTGTGGTATTGAGGGTGTGACCTGTCCTGCACCGCTGCCTGAAAGTAGTGGAGACTAGGAGCAGGCTTGGTGGCTCATGGGAGCCATGGCTGCAGGGGGTAGAGCCAGGCCATGAGGATTTTAATGTCCGGAGGGGGCAGCATTGAGTGCTATGGAAACCAAAGGAGAGTTCCAGAGGCTTCGAGTGAACCATCGCTGCAGTGGGGAACAAGCTCAGAAGGAGAACTGGTGAGAGGAAGAGGGGCCCACCAGCCTGAAGAGAAGTGGGTGAAAAGGCAGCAGCTGTGGCATAGCCTTGAGGGTAGCTTGGGTTAACCAGCAACCAGGAGGAAGAGACTGGATCCCATAGAATGGGATCTAAGACAAGCGGAAGGCACTGCGTGACAGGGACTCTGGGAGTGGGGCTGTGGGAGAGACTCTGGTGTGCCATTGAGAAAGAGTTGCCCAACAAGGTCAGCCAGATTCCAATTAATGACATTTTGAATGTCCTGCAGGAGATAAAAGACTTCTGTTTGGACCAACAAGCCTCACTTAATGAGTTTAAAGGATGATTGGCCCCAGTGGAGGCCGGATGGACAAAGTCGAACATAACCAGATCTATGTGGCCATTCTGGAGGTTCAGATGGAGAGCCACTTGCATACTCTATAGGAGAAGGATAAGGAGATCAGAGTAGGAATGGATGGCATGGAGGACAGAGAATGGCATAATAACACTTGGATCATCTCGAGCTTACCAGGAGGAGAGGGTGAGTACACAAGGGAACTGGAAGGGAAGGTGGAACAGGTAGCGGTTTGCCTTTTCGATGGGGAAGCATTAAAGAAGATACAGTTCAACCATATTCATAGGGCAGGGGGTCTGTAACACTCACCTGATTCCCACAGAGGCGCGGGTCTTGGCAGGAAGGTGTCTGTGACTCGAAAAGTGATGTGCAGGACTCGATTGGCTTCTGGGGTCGAACCTCTTCGCACTGTGTGTCGAACTCGAAGAGAGAGGTTTCTGCAGGTGAAAGAATATGGGGGTTAATGGCCTGGGTTGTTGAATGTCCCTCTCTCTCTCTCTCTCTCTCTCTTCCCAGCTTTTCTGTAGAGCCCCCCCAGGTCAACGTGCTCACCTTAGATAGGTGAATGCTGGGCTCTCCATCTGCGTCTGGTGCAGGGTGCCGTTGCCAGTTCCTTCACTGGTGAAACAGTGGGCTCTTGAATTCAGAGGAGGGTTACCGTCGTTATCTGCACGAGCGGTGAGTTTCTGGACACCTTTTGTCTTTATAGTCTTTAAATGCGTGGCACGTTAATATTGAAGACTCTGTATAATGCTTTTCCCTTATGTATTGCAGGACTCTTGGGATGGAAGATGGAGTGAAGCGCCTGGAAATTCGTAAGTATGGCAAGCGCTCTAACTGTCTCTTTCCTTGCAGCTTAGTTCGTGTTAAAGAGACGCTGGAGTATTTGCAGGCGTTTTATTGCGACGAGCGTGATGGGCGTGAGTAAATACCTGCTTAATGTCTTTTTCTTTTGTCTTTCAGATGTTGGTTTGCAGCGCCGGCGTCAGCGGAATGCTAGTAAGTTTTAACTATACTTTGTCTTCACAGGCGGCAATGCAGAATGAAGAAATCCGGAATTCACGGCGTGCCGGTAAGTATAACAATGCTTTTGTCTTTGCAGGCGAAGGTGCAGCGTGAAGACACGGCCGCTGCTGATGGATCAGGTGAGAAAGCACTGTGTGTAAAGTTTGTCTTGCTAACCTGTTGTTTCTTGTCTTTTGCAGATGCTGATGTTGACTGGATACAGGAATGGTAAGTATAATTCGTGCAGGTTCAGGATCGAAAGAGGAAAGGCTGGAACAGACTCGGTGAGCGTTCTGCTGCAGATGCAGAATAACGCGAAGCACGTTTCATCTATCGGGTGTGGTTTAAATAGCCTTGGAGTGATGAGGCGTCTTCTTCCACGGCCCCGCCTAGGTAAGAAAAGAGTTCCAGTTTCCAGAAGAGTTCCAGTGCTGTATCCAGGGAGTGGAGCTGCCCCACCCAGGTAAGAAAGTAGTTCCTGTTCACAGAGGGCTTCTAAGTGGCTGGTAAGTAAGCAGCATGGTCTGCTGCAGGTAAGTCCACCCAAGCACTTTCACACCAATTATGAGCCCGGCGCTTCCAGTGCCAGTACCAATGGTTTTGATGAGCCTGGTGCCACCGGCACCAGGACAGGGTCCAAAAGGTCCCAGTAGGAACCGGCTGGTGCCTAGGATTAGGGTTAGGGGCCTGCTTCCAAGGACGTTGGGCTGGTCCTGGCTCCTTGGAAACAGTGATCATGACAGCACCCCCCCCTCAAGGCCCCTCCTAAGCGTGTCTTCTCCGGGGGTTTTGGCTTGTTGGGGTGATTCAGATGGAATTTCTTGACCAGACGAGGTGCGTGGACATATTCTGAGGGTTCCCAAGACCTCTCCTGGGGGACGTATCCTTTCCAATCAACCAGATAATATAACTTAGATTTGGAGATTTTGGAGTCTAGGATGTTCTTCACTTCGAATTCAAGTTCTCCATCTACTAAAACCGGTTCTGGAAGTTCAGTCAATCGGGTTTCTGGTTGTACTGGTTTTAATAAGGAGACATGGAATACTGGATGTATTTTCATATGCGTAGGTAATTCCAATTTGACAGCCACCGGATTAATTATGGCAGATATGAGATAGGGTCCAAGGTATCTCGGGATGAAGGTGCGGGGTCCTTTTAGAGGCAGGTGCTTAGTGGATAACCAGACCTGATCTCCTACAGCGTAGTGAGGGGCCTCTTTACGGTGTCGATCTGCTCCTTTTTTGAATTGAGCTTTAGCTCTTTGCAGATGGGCAGTGGCTTCCTTAAAAGCACGGGTGATCTCCGAGTCCAAGTGATCCACAGCAGGTGCTTCAAATTCTTGGGGAGGATCCAGGTTGGAGGTTCTAGGATGGTGTCCGTATAATAGGAAAAAAGGAGTCTTCCCGGTTCCAGAATGAGTCGAATTGTTGTAAGCGTATTCAGCGATCCAAAGAATATCCTTCCAGGGGTTTTCAGTTTGTTGGAGCATGCAACGTAGATATTGTTCTAGTGTCTGATTTGTCCTTTCGGTTTGTCCGTCAGTTTGGGGATGGTGACTGGTCGAAAGTCTTACATCAATTTGGGCTAGACGACAGCAACTGCGCCAGAAGTGGGAGATGAATTGACTTCCCCTATCGGAGACTAAAACCGAGGGAAAACCGTGTAAGCGAACAATTTTTTCCAAGAATTCTCGGGCCAATACTGAGGCTGAAGGTAGACCCTTCAGGGGAAGGAAGTGAGCCATCTTGGAGAATAGATCCACGACTACTAAAATGGTAGTATACCCCGAGCATGGAGGTAAGTCCGTGATAAAATCCATGGACAAGGTATGCCATGGACAGGGAGGGATGTCTAGTGGCTGTAATAGGCCGGCTGGTTTCTGCTTCTGACTTTTATTCTGGGCACACACACCGCAGGAGATTACAAAGTCTCTAATATCCTTTTTCCATGATGGCCACCAGAAATGTCTTTTAATCTTTTCCATGGTTTTGGTAATGCCAGGGTGACCCTCCATTAGAGAGTCGTGATAACAGGAGATTACTTGTTTTTGTATTTTCTCACAGGGCAAGTGCAATCGTCCTCGGAAATATGGTAGGTCTTGATCCACTGAAAATTCTTTTCCCTTTAATTGCCAGTCCTGCAAATCGGCCGGAGTTAGGAGTGATTTAACCGTGGTCTTGACGTCTTCAAAAGATTGAGTGCTGACCAAACCCAAAATCCTTTGTTCTGGGATTATGGGTATTGGTTCTGGATTGGTCAAATGTTCATCTAATCCCATCCGGGAGAGGGCATCTGCTTTTCCGTTCTTACTGCCTGGTCGATAAGTAATTATAAAGTCAAATTCAGACAGAAACAGAGCCCAGCGAAGCGGTCTGGAAGACTGAGCTTTGGCCGTCTTTAGATATTGTAAATTGCTGTGATCAGTCATTACGGTGACTGTGTGTCTGGCTCCTAAAAGATAATGCCGCCATGCTTTAAAGGCCGATCTGATAGCTAAAAGTTCCTTGTCTGTAATTGAATAGTTGATCTCGGGAGCCGAAAACTTGCGGGACCAAAAGGCTACAGGGTGGAACTGGTGTGTGACCGGATCTCTTTGTGATAAAACTGCCCCCATAGCAAGACTAGAAGCATCCGTTTCCATGATGTAGGGGAGTTCTGGGCGAGGATGTTTTAGAACAGGTGCAGAAATGAATTTAGCTTTTAAGTCCTGAAAAGCTTGTTCTGCTTCAGAAGACCACTCAAAACGTTTGTTCTTTTTTAACAGAGCGGTGATGGGCTGGACTATCCGAGAAAATTCAGGAATAAATCTGCGGTAAAAGTTAGCAAAGCCTAACATGCTTTGAACTCCTTTTACAGAGGTTGGTGATGGCCACTTGATGATTGCATCGACTTTCTTTGAATCCATATGGACTCCGTTAGGTGACAATATGAATCCCAGGAACTCGACTTCAGTTACGTTGAAAACGCATTTTTCAAGCTTAGCAAAAAGATTATGTTGACGCAATCTCTCGAGAACCTTTTTAACGTGTCTCTGGTGTTCCTCTTCGGATGATGAATAGAGAAGGATGTCATCAATGTAGACAACAACACACACGTCTATGAGTTCTCTAAGGACATTGTTCATAAAATATTGGAAAGCGGCAGGAGCGTTACAAAGTCCAAAGGGCATCACTTGATATTCGAATAGCCCGTACTTGGTGCGGAAGGCCGTTTTCCATTCATCGCCCTCTTTTATCCGTACCAAGTGGTAGGCTCCTCTGAGATCCAATTTTGTATATATACATGCGTCTTTGACTTGGTCCAGGAGTTCAGGGATCAAAGGTAACGGGTATCTGTTTTTAACAGTGATTTGATTCAGGGCGCGATAATCTATGCAAGTCCTAAGGTCTCCTTCCTTTTTCAGAACGAAGAACAAAGCCGATGAAGCTGGAGATTTTGAAGGACGGATAAACCCGTTAGCTAGTTATTGGTCCAAATATTGTCTGAGGTGAAGATTCTCTGGCTCGGTGAGGGTATAAATCCTGCTGCAAGGAGGAGTTGTTCCGGGTATCAAATCTATTTGACAGTCGTAAGACCTATGAGGAGGCAGGGTGTTAGCTTGATCCTTCCGGAAGACGTCTTGGAATTCATGGTATTCGGGAGGTAATTTGGGAACCTCCTCCGAAGAGATTGCCGCCAGTGAAACATCAGGCCTAGGATAACAAGTGGTAAAACATTCTGGAAACTGAACCGTCTTTGCTCGCCAATCGATCTGAGGATTGTGCTTCTCTAACCAAGGGATTCCCAGAATGATCTGGAACTGAGGAGCCTTGATCACATCAAACACGATTCTCTCCCGGTGTCCATCTTGACTCACTAGCGTCACTTCTTGGGTGGCATGCGTTACTGGTCCGGAGGCTATCTCCGTGCCATCCACAGTAGTAATGACGTCTTTCACAGCCTTAGGGACAAGGGGTAGATTCATCCTTGATACCATTTCACGGTCCACATAATTACCGATTGCTCCATTGTCGATGTAAGCTTCAATTGCATGCAAACGATCCGGACGTTCAGGACTAATGAGGACCATGGGTACCACGAAATGCGAGGTCACGGGACAGATCTTAACGCTCGGCAAGAGGACCTCTACTCTTGTTGCGCTAGGTCGTTTCCCTGCTCCGAATTTGTGGTACAGGTATCCGCGGCTCCTACAGCCTTCTTAGCTGGTTTCACTGGACAGTCCCGAAGAAAGTGTCCTGAATTTCCGCAATAGAGGCATAATTGCAGCTGCCTTCTTCTTTCCCGCTCTTTCTGGGTTAAAGGTCCTTTCATGCCCCCTATTTGCATGAGTTCCACTGTGTCAGCTCCCCTAGTAGAGGTTTGTGGCTTAGAAAACACTCGGGTATCAAATTTGGAACGATCTGCCTTCCTGTTCTGTAGTCTGTGGTCCAATTGGACAACTAAGTCAATATTGTCTGAGCATTCTTGTGGAGGATTCACAACTTGAGCTAACACATCCTTGAGCTCTCCACGCAGGCCTCTGTAGAAAAGCGTTATTCTCTTATCCTCGGGCCATTGAGTTTCCACTATAAGTCTGTTGAATGAGGCTATATAATTCAAGAGGTCTTGATTACCCTGTCGTAATGAAAGAAGTTCATTGTCCAAGGCCTGCCCTTGTGCATGTCTTGCGAACAGTTTCTCCATGCTGGACTGGAAGGCCTGGAAATCATGTAAAACCGGATCATCCTGGGTGACTAAAGGGATCGACCAATCTGCGGCGCTGCCACTGAGATAAGAAAGCACGAAAGCCACCTTGGTCTGGTCTGTTGGGAAAGCAGCTGGTCGACATAAGAAGTGTAAGCGGCACTGGTTGATGAACACTGCGAATTTCTTTGGATCACCAGAAAAGCGTTCGGGCGGAGCCAAGGGCACATTACCAGGCAGATTGATTTGCACTGGATTTAAAGATGATGCAGAAGGATAACTTCCTCCTGGAGCGGGCAAAGGTGTCTGTCCTGCCTGCGTTTGTAGCAACTGCCTAGCGAGATCCTCAGTTCGCTCCTTGGAAATTATCAGTTCTCTTCTTAGAGAGTTCGTTTCCTGATGAGCTGCATGTACTTCTGCTCTTAATTCTCCGAGCAACTGGGCTAGTTGATCAGTGTCTGAGGTTTCCATTGCGCCTGGGTAGGAGTTTTGTGGTGGTGGGCTTCGCGTTCTGTAACGCTCACCTGATTCCCACAGAGGCGCGGGTCTTGGCAGGAAGGTGTCTGTGACTCGAAAAGTGATGTGCAGGACTCGATTGGCTTCTGGGGTCGAACCTCTTCGCACTGTGTGTCGAACTCGAAGAGTGAGGTTTCTGCAGGTGAAAGAATATGGGGGTTAATGGCCTGGGTTGTTGAATGTCCCTCTCTCTCTCTCTCTTCCCAGCTTTTCTGTAGAGCCCCCCCAGGTCAACATGCTCATCTTAGATAGGTGAATGCTGGGCTCTCCATCTGCGTCTGGTGCAGGGTGCCGTTGCCAGTTCCTTCACTGGTGAAACAGTGGCCTCTTGAATTCAGAGGAGGGTTACCGTCGTTATCTGCACGAGCGGTGAGTTTCTGGACACCTTTTGTCTTTATAGTCTTTAAATGCGTGGCACGTTAATATTTAAGACTCTGTATAATGCTTTTCCCTTATGTATTGCAGGAATCTTGGGATGGAAGATGGAGTGAAGCGCCTGGAAATTCGTAAGTATGGCAAGCGCGCTAACTGTCTCTTTCCTTGCAGCTTAGTTCGTGTTAAAGAGACGCCGGAGTATTCGCAGGCGTTTTATTGCGACGAGCATGATGGGCGTGAGTAAATACCTGCTTAATGTCTTTTTCTTTTGTCTTTCAGATGTTGGTTTGCAGCGCCGGAGTCAGCGGAATGCTAGTAAGTTTTAACTATACTTTGTCTTCACAGGCGGCGATGCAGAATGAAGAAATCCGGAATTCACGGCGTGCCGGTAAGTATAACAATGCTTTTGTCTTTGCAGGCGAAGGTGCAGCGTGAAGACACGGCCGCTGCTGATGGATCAGGTGAGAAAGCACTGTGTGTAAAGTTTGTCTTGCTAACCTGTTGTTTCTTGTCTTTTGCAGATGCTGATGTTGACTGGATACAGGAATGGTAAGTATAATTTGTGCAGGTTCAGGATCGAAAGAGGAAAGGCTGGAACAGACTCGGTGAGCGTTCTGCTGCAGATGCAGAATAACGCAAAGCACGTTTCATCTATCGGGTGTTGTTTAAATAGACTTGGAGTGATGAGGCGTCTTCTTCCACGGCCCCGCCTAGGTAAGAAAAGAGTTCCAGTTTCCAGAAGAGTTCCAGTGCTGTATCCAGGGAGTGGAGCTGCCCCACCGAGGTAAGAAAGTAGTTCCTGTTCACAGAGGGCTTCTAAGTGGCTGGTAAGTAAGCAGCATGGTCTGCTGCAGGTAAGTCCACCCAAGCACTTTCACACCAATTATGAGCCCGGCGCTTCCAGTGCCGGGACTGATGGCTCTGATGAGCCTGGTGCCACCGGCGCCAGGACAGGGTCCAAAAGGTCCCAGTAGGGACCGGCTGGTGCCTAGGATTAGGGTTAGGGGCCTGCTTCCAAGGACGTTGGGCTGGTCCTGGCTCCTTGGAAACAGTGATCATGACAGGGTCCCACAGAGTGCCCTAAATTGGACTTGGCCAAATGTCAAAATGGAGATATTGGCGAATGCCAGGGTACAGAGGCAAATTACCTTCAATGGGTTCACAGTCCAGGTCTTCCCGGACTTGTCAGGAGGCACACTCTCCCACCGTAGGCCCTTCTGATGGAGCAAGACATTATATATAGGTTGGGATCCCCATTTTCCCTGTCCTTTGAGCATCAAGGATTCCACACAGGCTACTGAATGCAACTGAGATCACTGATGTCTGAAGGAATTAAAGGCAGGATTGACCCACATGCTACCGGAGGGAGAAAAGGAGAAACAGACAGGTTTTTAAAGGCCTTCATTATTAATGGAACTAGAGCCAGGATGCCATATCCAGAAAATTCAAGAAGCTGATGGGCCCATCCTCAAGCAGACTGAAGAGATGAGGAGGGACTTTCTAGGCCAGAGAGCAAAGCTGGAGTGTGTGGGTAGCAACCAGAGGCAGTCTAGGGTTGGGAGGCAAGGTCATAGGAAAGGAGTGGGTGTTCTTAGTTTGATGTTGCATGAGATTAATTTAGTGCTAGCATTTTTTATATGCTGTGTAAGAAAGGTGTGAACAGCTTGGGACGGGGCTAAAGAAGCGTCCTCGTTGGTGGCAGTGGAGGTGCGGGGGGAGCCTCTCCTTTCTGTCCTGGCATGTACCAGGTCTTTACATGTTGGGGTCTTCCTGAGGACTCTTGATAGGGGGGCACTTCGGATCAGGTGGAGGTGGGAGGGAACAGGAGGGGGAAAGTTAATCTACATATGGGGAAGAGAAGGGATGCAGACATAGGGAACACAGGGTGGAATGGAATGCTTGCAGAGGAAAGGGATTGGTGTACATGAAGGATCAGGGCCCGAGGAGTAGGAATACATATCGAATGATGAGATAGAATCCCTCAGGATAGACACACTTAATGTGAAAGGTCTGAATTCTCTCACTAAGAGGTCACGATTAGGGAGGGAAATGGGGTGGCTGGGGTTATCGATACTGATAATGCAGGAGATGCATTTCCGATGGGGGGAGGAAGACAATATTGATGGGAGATTCATAGTCCAGTGTTCTTGGTCATCTGCGCAGGTCAAGAAAAAGTGGGCGAGGATTCTCTTGTACCAATGGGTTCAATTAGAGGGGATTCAAGTGAAACGGTACATGCAGAGGAGGCTCTTGATGGTGAAGGGTAAGTTTCAGGGGAGGGACTTACTGTGGCTGCTTTGTATGCCCCGAATCAGGGTTAATGGTAATACATGGCAGCAGCAATGCTGAGTTTGGTAACAATGGGCAGAGGGCGATCACATCTTGGATTTGGATTTTAACAGAATACGAGACCCATAGTTGGACTGGAGTGCAAGAACTGGACAGGGGAAACGTGTGCAGACTAGGGAGGAATGACTTTTCCATGAAGGGCTGACCACTTACAGTTGGCGTCATGTTTGGAGGCAGTCTTACAAGGAGCCAGGGGATTTTAATTTCTATTCCCATCCCCATGGGATTGACTATCTATTGAGAGGTTAGGGGCATGAAGTATTTAGTGCATGGTTGGAATCTCAGTGGTGGGCTGGTCAGATCATGGGCCAGTCCAAATGGAAGTTAATTGGGAAGGATACTTACCTAGGGGGGAGATGGCTATGCAAGGATACTCTCCTGAAAGATCTCTTCTTCCGAGACTTTCTTATGGAAGAGCTGCAACATTTCTTCTCAAAAAATACAGGGGAGTTGCATCTGGGTTTGCTTTCTGATGTGGCGCATGCCACCATCAGAGGCCTGTTGATTGCGGAGGGGGCCAAAGTTAAGATGGTTAGGGGATTGGTGAAGGCCAAGTTGGGGAAAAGATTTCGGGCCTCAGGGAGGAGATGCAGCATGGGGGTAGGGACCGAGAGATAATTGTAGTGGAAATTAGGGCTAGACGACAAGCCCTGGGTGAAGGGGACATGGTGGTGAACAATATTTGAAGGCAGAGGCTGGATAGGTGCGTTAAGATGATTAGAGATGATGGCGGTGCAGTGTCTCTACAGCCAGAAGAAATCTTGGAAAGCTTTGGAACTGTTGCCCTCCTTTCTAGGGGTGTTGATACTTGTAATCCCCAAGGAAGGCAAAGATCCAGAACAGTGCTCCTCAAATAGACCCATCTGCTTGCTAAACCTAGATGCAAAGATCTTCACCAAGCACCAGACCAGGTGGGATTTGTAAGAAACATGCAAGGGACATGCAATTTCACAAAGGCCATCTTAACGAGACACAAACTAAGGGACTTCTTTTTGCTGGCAATTGACGCGTAAAATGCCTTTGATCAAGTTGACTGGACCTTTCAAATGCAAAAGCTGAGTACGTTTGGCTTTGGGCCACAGTAAATGGAGTGGGTGGGGAAAGTATATTTTAGGCCAACGGTGGGGTCCAGGTGAACGGGGTACAGTCAGATGTGGTGCTGCTGGGGAGAGGAACAAGGCAGGGATGTGGAGAAATTCAAAGATAGAGGGTATCCAGTTTCAGAGTGTCCAGTACAAGGTGGCCTTATTTGCAGAAGACTTGCTCATTTATGTCAGAGAACCAGCCAGAACATTGCCTGAGATAGTTAAAGAACTTGAGGAGTATGGGAGACAATCTGGTTTCAAGTTAACTTCTCAAAGTCTGTGTTCTTCCTGATGGGTAATCTGTACCAGGCAAACTACAGCCCACTGGGTGAGGGGATAAGGGTGGACATGGAGCGGTGGAACAGGATGACCCTGTCTTGGATGGCACACCTTAATATTACCCATATGAATATACTTCTGAGGTATCTGCACTTATTTCCGATGCTTAGTAAAGTTGTGCCCAAATCTTTCTTTGACAATCTGCGTAAAAGAGTGTTGGATCTTTTGTGGGTGGGTGCCAAACCGAGGATAGCGCACAACATGTTGACTAGAGCATGGGAGCTGGGGGTGTGGGTGCCCAGATGCTGTTGCATGACTATCGGGGGATGCAACTGTCGGTTCTGGTAGACTACATGGACATGGACATGCAGTCTTTTATGCAATGGGTGGTGCTAGAGAATGAAGTTCTCTTCCCGGTTCCTCTGAACAAGTGGCTCTAGGTACCCTATTTTGGCATCTCACACAGCATATCGATGCACCCAGTATTGAAGGTTATTTGGAATGAATGTAGGGAAAGGGAGGGCCCGAGATGGCGGTCACCATGGCCGTCTCCCTTTAGTGCCATATGGGCTCTGCCAATTAGGGATTGAATATCAGAACCCAGTATATACCAAGAATGATATAAAGCTGGGTTGAGCAGGGAAGGCCAGATATATGAAAACTGAGCTTTTCATACTGTCCAACAATCAGAGGAGCTTCTAGTGGTGGGGTCACTGTTTGCATTCCTATTTCTCAGATTGAAGGGAGCTTTGACAGATAAGAGGTGGGGCAAAAACCTGGCAAGGGAGCTTACAGTGGATGAGATCATCCTGGTGGAGAGGGGTGCAAAGAAGGACAGATATCAAAAATGTACTGTGCACAGTTGCAGTCTGGCCCTTTGAAAGATCTCAGGGTAAGGAGTCAGTGGGAAAGGGATTTAGGTGGAGAGCTGCCAAACAAGATGTCGAGGACAACGTGTAGGTCATCAAAGGCAATATCAATATTATTACAACATAGCATTAATGTTATTAAATTACTCCAAAGAAGGCAATTGTTGCCTGCCCAACTGGTGAAAATGTACCAGCTTTGCTGGAGGGGATGAGGAGCACCTGGCACCTACTGGCATTCAAGGTGGTCTTGCCCTTAAATGCAGCTTTATTGGAGGGAGTTCCTGTCTTGGATACATGAACTGGAAATTTTGGATAGGCTCATGACGCCTCTTTTGATACTTTTTGGCTTTATGGAGGAAGAGAGGAAACATGTCAGGGTAGGACACATGGTTCGTTACTTGCTGCTTGCAGCTAGGGTGGTGGTGGCAAGGGCATGGAAAACTGCAGAGGTCCCAGGTAAAAGTCAATGGGCGGACAGACACATATGATATGATATGATATGGCATTTGTAACGCGCCTATACACAAGTGTTTCAAGGCGTGACGAGGCAAGGAAGTGGGAACAGAGGGAGAACAGAGACAACAATCTTAGTAGGCCAAGTGACATTGAGATCACGCAAGTGCAGGGGATGGGGGAGGGGAAAAGTGCCAGGGGAAAGGGGAAGGGGCAGTGCTGTACATGGGATCAAAACAATAACGAGAAGTCCAGCCAGCAGGTGGCAGGTGCAAGGGTAAGTGCAGACAGCAGGTGTCCAAAAGTGCAGGTAGGTGGACTGTAGGGTTAAAGATACATACCCAAGTGCAAGGGTTGCCAGAAGGCAGTGCAAGTGTGCATCTGGGCGGCCAGGGACCTGGGCCCAAAATCCGAGCGTAGTCAGGTGACCAGTGCAGTATCAGACAGTAAATCATCAGGGGAGAGGAAGAGAGAAGGCAGAAGCAAAGATGAATGTCTTGAGGTGCTTCCGGAACCGGAAATGGCTCTCCTCAAGTTTCAGAGAGGCATGGAGGCTGTTTCAGAGGGAGGCCCCAGCCATAGAAAGAGATCTAACACCAACTTGTTGCTTGGAGAAGCGACTGACCCTAAGGGAGTTGGAGATGGAGGAGCGAAGATCTTGAGTAGGAAGGATTTACGAAGAGAGGGTTGGAAGTATTGAGACCCCAGGCCCCAGAAGGGCTTGTGGACAATGCAGAGGGTCTTGAACTTATTCCTTGCAGCCACTTGGAGCCAATGCAGAGATTGCAGTGCTGGAGAGATATGATCACTGGGCTTGAGGCCAAGAACAAGTCTCTCAGTCCTGTTCTGGATGAGTTGCAGTGGGCGCAGAGTAGAAGCAGGCAGATTTAGAAAGAGGCTGTTGCAGTAGTCCAGCCTAGAGAGAACCAGAGCTCTAGAGACAGTGAGCTTCTGGGGGAAGGTGAGGAAATGAAGAATACCTCTTAGAGATGTCAGAGATTTGAGGAGAAAAAGAGAGTGTGGAGTCTCACAGGTGGGAGCAGGAAGAGGGCCAAGGGAGGCCAGCCAGAGAGTGAAAGGAAAGGAGGGTGCTGGTGTGCCGATGAGGAGAATCTCTGTCTTACTGGCATTATGGCAGAGATCATTGGCGGCACACCACTCCTGGATTGCAGACAGTCAGAGATGAGAGAAGGAGAAGAGGTGGCAGAGGGGAGCCTGAAAACAAGCTGAGTGTCATCCGCATAGCCCTGAAAGTTGGAGCAGAGAGCGGCAATGCGGTGAGAGAGAGTTGCCAGGTATTGGTTGAACAGCCAGGGAGAGAGGTTAGACCCCTGGGGAACACCACAGGTAGAGGGTGAGATAGAGGAAAGGAAGGACCCACATTGGACGTGTTGGACATGGGAGGGTCGATGAGAGAGGAACGAGGTCAACCAAGCCAAGGCCTGATTAGTGATATCCAGGTTATCACAGAAACTATTAGGCAGGATCGCATGGTTGACCATGTCAAAGGCAGAAGAGAGATTGAGTAAAATGAGGAGAAAGGGGATATTAGAATCAAGCTTAGAGAGCAAGTCTTCACGGATGTCCAGGAGAGCAGTTTCTGTGCTTCTTGCTGCTCTGAAGCCATTCTGATGTTCACAGAGACAACCAAGAGATTCAGTGTGAAGATTAAGCTGGGAGATGGCCACGCTAAGAACGGCATGGCTACCACCAAAGTTGTAATGAGGCCATTTGTTTTAACAAAATACACATGTGCTGATTAACTCTCTTGAACAATATTCATAGTGATGGATTATGGGTCAGGGCATTTATGCTTCACAAAAGAGCTGACTGCTGCACAAACAGACCATTGGTTCAAACTAAGGTGAACATGTTAATATAGAATACTGTATGTTTTATCATTTTCACTTGTAATGACAATCTGATAAAGTGCAGGTCTTTCAACTGATATGGTGTAATCTATATTACAATAGGAAACTGATATGCTGGTTTCTGCTGCTTTGAGGACCGAATATATAATTTTCAATATAGATTAAAAAATATTTAAACTAGTCTATACTCCATTTAAGTTACTATATATCAATGTCATAAGAAAAACCTTGACAAAGACATTCCATGAATGTTGGTTTATAACCGGATTACATGGCTGGAAAGTTAATTCTCCCACATTTCATTTCAAATCAACTTGCAGGCACAAATATATTTATTTATTTATGTATTTATTGTCATTTTTATAGGCACTGCATGCAAATGAGTTCTCTTCAACATGCTTAAATTGAACAACAAAAGCAAGAAACATTTAACTATTACATACTTTGCATAAGTACAAAGGCGAAATAGGCAGCCATTAAGTTTGAATGTGTTACTTTTCTGGATATCTGGAAGTACTGGGTTTAAGGTAAACTGTGCTCCAAAGAGGGTGGGAAATTTGTAGCTCCCAATCTTAGATTTTAATGAGCATTTCTTTGTTTAGTTCCCTTTTGAAATCTTTAGGAGTTTGTTCTTGCCTGTTTTCAGATTTTTCCTGCGGGATTGTCCCTTTGCAGTGAGGAATCTATTTGAGATTTTTCTTTTATTTACTTACTGCAACATGTTCCATTTGTTAAGATGCCAAAGAACTTAAAGTTCTGGTCTGCTAAATGTTTATGGTGGTTGTACAAATATTGAAGGCATTTTTCAAGTACACTTTTGTTGGCGATGCAGATGGTTTTATGTTTTTAGTGCTGAAGGTACAGCGTCACATTTTGTAAATCCACAGATTAGTCTTGCTGCCTATAATCCATATCACTTGAAGTTGTGTGAGGATTTATTTTGAAAGGCCCTAGTAAATGGCCTTGAAATAATCAAGTGTTAAGTGTTAAGGCATGTTATAGTTCCGTCTTGTGATTTATGTCTAGCAGTGGAAAGATTTTCTTTAAGATATGCAATTGGGCACAGGTAGGGGGAGGAGCCACAAGGGTAGCCGAGGAGGCAGATCAGAGATTATGAGAAGGCTTGTAGAGTTGGATAGAGGAGGATAGATCTAGTGGTGCCTTACTGTGGATAGATTTGTGAACCAGGAGCAGGTAATTAAATCTGGCCCTGTTTTGCATCATCAGCCATCCAGCCTGGTGATGGTACAAGGAAGTAGGTTTGAAGTGAGGGAGTTAAGAGATTCCTGGTAGTGAAATTAATGATCTGGTCGAAAGGACAGAAAGCATAGTTGGGGAGACCAAAAGTGAGGCTGGCACAGTAGTGCAGTATAGAGAAGACAAGATTGGTTAAGAGATGCTTAGTGGTGTTGACTGGAAGGAGGTGCCTGATTTTCCTAATATTTAGGAGGTCGGTGCGAGGTGCTGTTCCAGATTTGGTGATTAAAGTACAGCAGGTGTGAGAAGGGTCATAGATGACTGTCAGGCAATATTCTCTTTACTGCACCTTTCCTTCCATCTTTATGGAACCCCCAAACCTTTTGCTTTTATTTTTCAATCTGACCTGTACTTTTTGCAGTGCAGTGAAGCCTTAAGCTTCACTGTACTGGCCTTTGCTCACATGTTATGGGGAAACTGATATGTCCTTAAGGCTATCAGTACTTGTGACTATGTTGCTACTTGTGGTTACTTTTGTATCACATGTGGTAACTTTGTATCATTGCACACAGCAGCTTCCACTGCAGTGCAATGGGGTTCATTTTCCTTTTGCCCTAGACTAACACTCAAGGATTTTTTGGTTACTCTAGAAGCGCTTAAAAGATGGGCTGGTGGCAGCAGTGAGTTTTCCCCACTTTTTGGGAATTTCGTTTTAGCTTAACTGCGTATACTGCGTTTGGCTACTTATTTTGGCTACTGGTCAAACATGGCAGTGCCAGGAGGTTTTTCACCCATTCTTTTTGCATCTTGTTGTTTAGCATTCTTCCTGGCCTCAGAGGCCTAAAAGATCCTTATAAGGACTTTCAGTGCCTGGGAAAGCAGCAGCTTTTGGCAGGCTACTGGAGGGCTTTGTGAGTTTGCAGGCAGGATGTGGGCTGGGTCAGTCTGACCCCAATACACATCCTGGTTTCTGTGTGTGTAAGTGGTATGCATGAGTGTTCCCGCCAGTGGTCCTGATTGTGCCACTGTGGGGTGTGTGTGTGGGCTAGTTCTGCCATTGGCTAGTGGGAGTTTCGACTCCTACCTGGCTTTTAGTATAAGAAGAGTGCCCCTGCATGCATTTCTCGGAGATCCTGGAAGAACCTGAAGGAGCCAAGAATCCGTCCAGCTGAGAAGACCCACAAAGAAACCTATAACCTGTCTTAAGGAGGCCTGGTAACCAACTTCTGCTGCAGTCCTGGTGGAGCCCTGCCTGTCTCGTGATCTTCAGTAGGCCTGTGAAGGTGCTACGACCCCAGGGGTGGAGGGACCATCCATTACCGAAGCCTACTCGGTGTCCAGCACAAAAACCGCCTTCGGAAGTGCCCAGGAATTGTACTGTGGCTGACCAGCTTTGTTTTTGGGCTACCGCGTTATCTTCGTTGCGGTTCTGAGTTTCCACCTGACACTTGGCACACTCTCAGCTGCCTCTGCAATGACACACTCTGTGAAATGTCGGCATCCTAGCACCAAGTGGACCTGAGAAAGACTGGAAAGTCCGACCGTGGCTACTGAGTCCTGCTGCATCGCTGTGCGTGGCGTGCACGGTCCAAAACCTGCTTTTCTGACCCTCCTCCAGTCCCGAAAAGGGTGCTGCATCGTTTTGTTTCTGCATTTCTTCCTCAAGAGTCCTTTCACCAGCAAAAGATCCTAACTGGACAATCACTCAAACCTGCAACCCGTGAAAATCAAGGACCACAGAATCTGGTGGGAAAAGCAAGCCAGGACCCCCTTCCTTTGTTCTGGAAAGTCTTGGGAAGATTCGGAGTGAGGGGGGTAAGTTACTCAGCTTTTAACATACCCCTACACTCCCATTATAAGTCAATGGACTTATAATAACCTTTATCCTAAACCTATTGGCTTTTCCAGTACTTGACTTGGCAAGACTTCTGACTGTTGGGGGTAATTTTGGGCACTTGTCTATATTGAATGCTGCCTCTAAGAATCCATCACTGTACCCCAGAGACCCTACCTACATTTTCTCCTGCCTCCTGAGTTCTGTGCCTTTGTATCCTGAACAATAGGTCACACGGCCACAGGCAACTTAGGGTTGGACAATATTAGTTAGGGACCATCTCTGTGGACCTTTTTGTGTGTGATACTCACCTATTCATTCTCTTTCAGGAGTATTTCGATTTGTATTATGCACTTGAACCTGTGACTGTATATATGTATTTTAGTTTGATGGTGTTGGTTGATAAGTATACTTGCTTTTATTCATTTCTCTTATAGTGTTTTTGGCCATAATTAAATAACTGTATTTTTATACATCCTGTCTAAGTGTAATTTGTGAATCCCATTGTGTGACCTCATTGTGGACCCCTTACACTCTCACCTCTCTGAAGAACTTATCCTAGACCGCCTGTCGCTGCTACCGTAAACTGGTTTGGCTACAGCGTCCCAGAGTAGTCCCTGTCACAATATAGGTTGGCCTTCTATACATCTGTCCACCAGGCCAGAGTATAGAAAATCAGTCTTAACAATGACATCAAGGTTTCTAGCTGAAGAAGAGTAGGGGAGATTGTCGGGTGGGAACTGGATAGGAAAAGGAAGAAATTAGAGTGTTTCTGTGCAGGGAAGAAGAGCACCTATGTTTTGGTAGAGTTCAAATATTTAATGGCAGAGAGACAGTTGAAAATGTAGATAGAGATATCAGAGAAGAGTTCAGGAAAAGAGAAGAAGATTTGGGTGTCATCCGTGAAGTGTTGGTACCAGAACATAAAGGAGGTGATGAATGCACCAAAAGCAGAGGTGTAGCGTGTAAAGAGGAGCGGACCTATGAGAGAACCTTATGGAAAAGCAAGAGTTAGAGGAGTGAGTTGAGAGGTGTTGTTGCTCCTGGAGACAGAGAACTGGCAAGGTGCAAAGTAGTATTCCCACTGGCAAGGGCTTGATCATGAATTCCAAGAAGGTAGAGAGTATTAAAGAGATCAGAGTGATCAACAGTGTCGAAGGCAGCAGAAAGGTCAAGGAGAATTAGGATAGATGATAGGTTGCAGTGCTTAGCAGAGGTGATGAAGTTGGACACATTCATGAGAGCAGTTTCTGTGGAGTGACAGAAGCAGAAACCTGCTTGTAGGGAGTCGTGAAGGTTGTGGATGCCTGAGAAATGTGTAAGACTATTGAACACAACCCTTTCATGCACTTTAGAGTAGTGCAGAAGGAGAGACATAGGGAGAAAGTTAGCTGCTATGTTCGGTTCAGCCCATTGCTTTTTAGGCGAGGGATGACCGCAAGCAGAGTCGGAGGACAGGTTGCAGAGTTTAGTGAGGTGAGACCACCACTGAAGGTGCAATAGGCCTGACTAGCAGAGGAGCAAGAGGGTCTGCTGGAGCACAAAAAGGATCGAATATTAAGTTGCACGATTGCAAAATTATGATATGAAGTTTTTTTTAACTGTTTGTGATATGCAAATAAACACACAGTGAATTTCCACATCGGCCTCGAGGTAGGCTAGAGTGGAGGTAGGAATTAACCAATTACACTCATGCCCATAACCCCTCTGTGCTATGTAATTGCATAGGTATGTTACATTTCGTTGTTGTATGGCTTGATAGCCCAGGAGGATAGCTCAGCTGCAACGTGTTCGCCTTGGAAGCAAGATGACACAAAGAAACACAGGTTCGACCCCAGGGTCTGCTCTTAGAAACCTCTGGGTAGTTAAGCACATAAATACGCAACTAAGACAAAAATTACAATCACGCAACTAAAAACAAACAATTACTGAAACAGTGCCTCAATGCCCGTGGGCTGTGTGAGTGCTTTAAAAATGCAAAATAAATAAAAAAATAAAAATAAAATAGCACATTAAGAAATTGGGAAATATTCTATTTATGGCAAATGTTTTCACTAAAAATATTAAAAGTGCCAAAAGGAAAATAAAAAATACTTTTATCAGCCAAACATTGCTCCATTGAAGTATTTAGCTTGTATTGCCTTTTTTCTAAAATAATTATGGGTACAACTGAATTGGAATTTACTTGGGTACATCTTTGTTGTGTTAGGCACAAGATGCGTCAGCCTTCTTCAGTAGAGCTAGCACTTCACCAGTATAAGTGTGACTAAAGTGAGAGATACAGACAGAGAATGATTGTAAAGTAAGCAGAGTGTAAAATTTAGGTGAAGGGGCTGTGAGGAAGGTCAGGAGAGGGCATTCAGCTATGTCATTTGCTGTGAGAGTGGAGTTGATAATCATAGACTTAGGAGTAGTGATGAGTGAGCGTAGGGTGCCCTGTAGCCGGCAATGATGTTTGGAGTGAGAGTCAATGAGGGTTAGGTAGAATTCCCTTTTTGCTCTATCAAGAGTGGATATGAGAGATTTCAGGGCAGAGTGGTAGACTTGCAGGTCCTCATGCGAGTGTGTACACCTCCATTTGCACAGCAACCAATGCATGTCTGAGCAGAGAGAGCATATAATTAGGGTTATCCGTGGGTGGGGATACTGAGACTTAGGGGTCAAAGAAATCAGTGGGAAGTGAGAGGAGAAGCAAAACCGTAATGTCTTCCCATTGCAACTTAAAAAGCATGTTTTATTTGTTATTGTATGCATACATTCAGACATGCTTCACATGCAAATGAACGCAGACCCTGTGAGCAAGAACTTGAGTGCAGTGAATATCAGTTGAGAAGGATGAAACATCATGTTTTTTATCAATAAAGTGTAAACTTGCAGATCATGGGCCAGATGCAGTCTCTCTTTAACTCTGATTGGCAGCCCTACAAAATTCTAATTTGACACATGTTTTGTGTCTTTCTGCGGTTAGCATGTTTGAACTTGGACACATTTCTGTTTGTGAACATAGCTGTGGTTTTTGCAGCTATGGTTTCTTTAAAACCGGCTGACCTTTCTGCTAAATATTTAATGCGCAAATCAACATCTGGAGTCCCGGTAAAGACTAGTGGTTAGTCGAGCCACAAGATGCGATGGTGGGAAGATCCCTTTGTCAGATGCGATGCCTCATGTATGAAGCACTGTTTTGACATATTTATGTTTAACCACAATACACGCAGATTGCGTGTAGCACCGTGTTTTGATCGATTCACTACATCTGCCATTGAAAATAGTTGTACTTTGCTAACACTTTCACAGAATAGTGTTGCCAACCTCACTACAGGAGGGCCTTCGTAATATCTTTCCCAGCTGTTCTCGGTAAATTGGTGACCAGGGACTGAAATTATCCTGTTTTTGGCAATCAATTGTAGAAAATATGAAGACCAAGACACGTTTTTTGTGAAACCACTCGACAACTCATTTTGAGATTTTATTTTTATTTCGATTTCGTCAAACCATGTTGTTGTGTTATGCAAACTACATCAATGAATTGTTCATCATACATACATCTGTATAATCAATGTGTATTTTTTTTTAATGTATTCACTAATGTTTTGTTAAGCTCCTGTGTGTTGACCGACAAACAGTTTTCAGTTCTCATTGTCTGAAGAGAGGAAGGATGCTGGGTATCTGTGCAGGCCATACTTAAACTAACTTCCTGCATCAACGGCCTGTGGCATCCATGCTTGAAAGGCATGCTCTTATTCAGGGGAGTATGCAGAATGATAGGAGTGTGGGGTGGAATGTCTGGGAAAAGTCCAGATCTTGGGGGCAGGGGATCTCTGAGTGATCTAGTTCTCCCACTGTGCGCTCAATGAAAGAGCAAAGTCAGTGACCTGCGATGCTGGCACACATTATGGACACCTTCTTTACTCCTAGGTTACAAAAAGTCCCTTTGTGCCCTAACGTCACTGCACTATGCCTAATTCTCCTACTTTGCAATCACCCCCATAAAATGTTCATGCATCCTCGATTCTTTGCTTGCGTCTATCAAGTGAATATCCATCACCTCGGCCCTTTCCACTAAGGTATTTGCTCACTACTTTACCTCTAAAATCTAAAATTGGTGACAATCGCACAGCCCTCCCCTCTCTCTCTCCCCAACCCACCTTCTGTCCAACACCTCTCCTGCCTATCTCTTCTATGCTTGACTACTTCTCCCCTACCTCTCCTATAGAATTAGCACCCATCCTTCACAGTGCCAACCCATCTTGCGCTCCTATCAACCCTTTTGCTCCCAGTATGATCAGAGACTTAGTCACAATCACTTGCCAGTCTCACTCTGAGCTCTTTAGCCTCTATCTCTCCACAGGACTCTTCCCTGTGAAGAAACCCTCTGCTGACTCAAACATCCCAGAAAATTATTGCTCATCCTTTCCCATTATTAAGAAGTCCTTGAGCGTGCGGTCTTTAGTCGGATCAATAAGTACCTTGATCATAATGGCCTTGGAGATCAACTTCACTCTGGGTTCTGTAGTAATCACTTCACCTATTCTGCATTCATACATGTCTCTTCTATAGTAATTCTTTTGGACCTTTCAGCCACTTTTTACACTGTCGACTACTCCTCTTTATTCCTCGTTCTCCAGGACCTTGCATTTTACAAATCTGCTCTTACCTAGATCACCTCCTACCTGGAAGGTCTATTCTTTAAAATATCTTGGTACCTGCAAAACTCTACCCCATCACTCTCCCTGTCAGCGTCCAGGAAGAATCAGTCCTTGGACGTTCACTCTTTACCCTATATACCTCTGCCATAGCTTTCACTATCAACTTTTTTCTAATGACGCTCAAATATGTTTCTCCTTTCCCTCCTTCACCACTGCCATCTTGGAGCAGCTTACAAAATGTCTAACTCAATTTGTCACTGTATAGCTCTTCACTGCCTCATGACAAACTCTTAAAAAAACTGAAGTGCATTTTCTCCCAGCTTCCAATGCAATACCTCCCCTCCCCTATCCTCTCTCCTTCCCGTCTGACTTCCCTTCTCCTTCACCAAAGGCTTGCAATATTGGGGTCCTTTTAGATAGCGACCTATGACTGCAACAATTCCTCACTACCACTGCCTCTGCTACTTGTATTAACCTCCTGAACATTTGGAATATGTGTCGTTTTCTTCTGGACCAGTGTAAAAAATCTTTAAACTCCACACTTGTGCTTAGTAAACTGGACTATTTTGAAGCAAACTCCTTGGCCCTCCTCTTTACTCCTTCCTCCCTCTAGACAAAGTCCTCATCCTTGCTACCTACATTCTTTAAAACCTTTCCAGGTCCTCCCCCACTTTCACCTACTGGCAACATGCTGGTTGGCTCTCCATGCACAACCGCTCCCTTCTCCTAGTCTACCAAGCTATTAATGGTGTTGCTCCTCAGTACCTGTCTAATTGTATCTCCGTTTACTCACCATCTCGCTCCCTCTGACCTTCCTCTGCACTCCACCTCACTGTCCAATGCCCTCTCTGTGCCTCCTCTCTTTTCTGCTCTTTCTCCCTACACACTCCGCTACACTGAAACTCGCTGCTGATAACAATCAAAGCCAGCCACACTGTGGATTTCTTTAAAACTCTACTAAAACTTCACATACTTGCTAAAGAAGGAGCTGTCCTTCCCTTTCCCCGTACTCCCTACCTGCCCACACCACTGTCTCTACGCACGCTTATATGTTCTATATTTAATTAGTACTCCTCTTTAGTTTGTAGCACTGACCCTTAGGAAAATGATACCTTTCAAAGTCACTTATTTTACTTATATTCATTTTGCATCTGTTTGCTTTGCTTTGTCCCTGGTATATGTCTGAATTTTTACCCCCTAATAAACTGGCAGACTACTTGTTGCATCTTTATGTTACTTTACAGCCACCCTGCATGAGAATGCTTCCCACATCTATAAATGTGTTATTGTAAGCAGTGGTCGAAAGTGTACGAAAAGAAGTAGTGGAACTATGTTCCCTGCTGGCCTGCCCCTGCTTCCCACAAACCCCATGACACTCTCCCTTCCACGAGCCATAAAAACCCCTAAACAAATGTGCCTGCTGTTTACTGAAGTGCAAGTTTAAAATTCTTCCGACACTTTTATTTTAAAATGAAAGCATCCGGAAATGGTTTATTTTTCAAATACACGTATAGGAACAGTAAAACTTAATTTAAAAAAGTAGAGGAGCACGGCTCCAAACCATTCCCGTACACTTTGACCACTGATTATAAGTAATTTCTGATTGAAATTGACAACCCAGTTTTTCAAATAAATACAAATACTAATATATGCCAGCATTGCCACTTTAAAATAAATGGCATTCTTTTTCTGCTGAAAACAGATCCCACAATCTCTCAACAAATCGTATTCCAGCGTAAAAGTGGATCTGCAAAGAGCACATTTATATGTGTGTCATTCATAATGCCATTCATACTGGCAACCCTCATAATGGATGTTCTTATCTACAGGTCAGATGTGCGTCAGTGTTGTTTCAGATCAGGATCCACACACTAGTAGAGAGGCTCTGAGCTGCCACGTTCAGAGGTCAGGATCCACACACTAGTAGACAGGCTCTGAGCTGCCACTTTAAAAAAAAATGCATCCTATTTCTGCCGAAAGCAGAACATGAGGCCTCTCAACACATCATATTGTAGCATAAAAATGCGTCTAGAAACAACACATTTATATTGGCGTCATTCATAATGGAAACCCTCATAATGGATTTTCTTAACTAAAGAGTTCATATTGTATTCAGTGATGTTTGGAAAGAGGATCAGAGGTCAGGATCCGGGCACTCGTATGCTGGCTCGGAGTGTTTACTTCATTGCTGTGCTCAGCTGCTCGTACATGCTCTTTCAGCGTCCTGCAGTGGGGGGTGGCAGATGAGATGTGTTTCTATTGTGGAAAAGGGGGGTTTCAAAGGGTCTCCTCCACTAAATGTGCCATCATTGATCTTGATTAAGAGGAAAAGGGTATCCCCAGATCTCCACTGTGCAATAAATCATTACTCTGTTAGCTGTTTCAAGGTGCACTTTTTTACACTATTGTTGGGTAGCTATTTTGAGTTGAGCTATTGTAACCTACACCTCACACAATGTGTGAGTGCTGCCCACTTTCATGCTCAAGCAGATCAAAAGGCTTGCATCAAAATATGCTGGTGCTGACCCCTTACCTGCTGCTTGGGCCCAAAGCAAATTGTGAAGCTTGTTCCAACAATATATGTTAGCAATGCTCCTGCGAATCACATGTGGGTCACTAACACAACATGCCATCGTTTCCACTGCAAAGCACAAGTTAATGTTTCAAAAATATGAGGCATGTGCCAAGAATGCATGCCCCTAAAGGGTCTGCCTGAGAAAAATCATGTGTGCTGCCTCATCAATACTTGCAGGGCATACTTGCCAGGCACTGCTCCCCAATGTTCCAGCTGTTAGTCCCCAAATCAAATCATGTGTTTCAGCTTAACAATATTTCTTCTAGCTGGCCCACTTAATACTGCAATCTGTCTCAACAACATAGGTGTGTCTTTCCCCTGGTTATGCTGTATGTCAATCTGTGCCCACAAAGTGCACCTCCCCTCCTCCACATACACACATGTTCCCGCAAACAAACACTTTTTGTAAAATGTACCTTTTTTGACCAGTTTCTTTTTTTACTCTCCAGCCAATGCTAACCCCAGAGGCCCTGCCTCTGAAGGTCCCAACGAGGTTTATGAGGGATCATATTCGGAGCCCCGTTGTCGGTTCTTCTGTGAATACTGATGTTAAAACACATAAGGACGGAGTCCTCTGAAGCCCCCATGCAGCCTAGAGTCTATCCAGTGCAAGGCATACCCTGCACAGAATCAGAATGCGGCTCTCCAGCTTCATTGGATTATAGTTAACAGATAATACATTATATCACCCAAATAAATGTTACTCGATTGATCACTGCTTAAAGATCGGATGGAGGGGTGGCCTTCAAACAAAGCTACCATTCACACATATGTTCTGCAAGTAGCTCTGGAAATCTACATGCATGTGTGCTGGCCCCATGGGAACAAGACACTTAATTGACAGAGGAAATTAGGTTCACTTCCGATGAACAGCAGCTATATGCAAAGTAGCTAGCTGCTCGATATGAGAAATGTAAAGCTTGCCAAAGCTACTAATGGAACTTACCCACTACCCACCTTTCTCACCTACCATCAAAACTTCATTCACCCTACTGGAGCTACAGAAAGGTGGAAACAAAGCTCTAAAATAATGTTCGGTAAAGCCTGGCCGCTTTTGTGCGCGCCATTTTAGATTCCTGTAAAGAGTATACATGCTGGGCTGCAAGCACGGGAATGCAGCATGATATGAACCTAAAAGCCTTACTAAATTCAAGACCATCTGTCTGCAGCTACTGCTTGGCAAGGGCATGCCTCCTGTTTCACACTTAATGCGCACAAGATTTGCATATCAAACAATCTAAATGGCCAGGTGCTGGGAATTTCCCAAGGGCCGCCCTTATCATGTTCACAGTAACTGCTTCAGCCATCAATGGAATTGCTGCCCGTTGAAGAGGCATTGCTTAAAACACATACAATGTAAGGATGTGCTACCCAGTTGCGATGCAGGAGGAGTGCTCCATGTCCGGGACACTTTCAACCACCCGCAGAGCCATCCTGATTGCTGTTGCAGGGTCAGCAGCTGGGCAAAAATGTCCTGCTTCCCTACACTTGTCAAGCAGCACATAGTGCCTTGAATTTGATGCATTGTTCTACGAGCAACCAATGCAGATTATTTACTCATGAACGACGTTCCACATAGACAAATTAAATATACTTTTTATTAGACATTAAAACACAAACCAATGAATAGTCAGGAGAACTGTATACCCCAAAACACATATGTGAACATAAGTGGTAATCTCATGGTGATATTAACTATACATTTCACACAGTAGTTCAAAAAACAGTACAAGATGAATTGTAAAAGGAGGCAATGTAAAACACATTTTAATAAATCTGCCTTATAATTATAAAGCAGGTACATAAATTAAGAAGTGCTCCTCCATCGGCTAAGTGTTCCACAGTCCTATAGGAGTTCATGATGCTGGTAAGCACCTCAAGGAGGGGTGCATGATGTCTCAATGTGGCCCTTGCAAATGGTTGCACTCCAGCCAACAGGTAAGTAAACAATGGCCGTCATTACGACTTGGAACCCGGGCCCGGACCTTCCCCATTCCCATTTCAGCCCCCATAGGGCTGAATGGGAATGGGAAAGGGAGCAAACAATGGGCCGATTACGAGTGGCCCGTTGTTTGCTCCCTCTTCCCCTCGGGGGACCCGCTCTGTACGTCTGGTAAAACCAGATGTGCAGAGCGGGTCCCGCGAGGGGACATTGTAATCAGGTGGTACGGGGTTGACGGCGCTGTTAACCCTTTACCGCCTGACTTATAATGAGGCCCAATGTATTGTAAAAGGGCACTTTGTCGAAAAAAGGTATAGGAAGGAAATTAGGGGTGTGCTTCTAATTCTAATTCTGCCACACTAGCGTTTACCCAGAGAGACGTGTAGCCTAGAACGCCACCGATCTCAGCAAGGTAAGGGTGGTGCTACGGAGAGAACATTGAGCACGTGCCAATCCTATAGGGGTGAGGGTCACTGAATGTGATATATATACCCACACACGTTACTCTGATTTTTCAAGGGACCACCATTGGGGTTCTTAGAGTCATTGTGGACACTTACTTCAGCCATTGGCCACATAGGTGGCGGGTTAAGGGTCACAGGTACAGTGGTACAAGGTGGTTTCGAGATCATCAAGGAGTTGGTTTGAATCTACAGTTACATTACAGCTGTACCAGACCTGCAGCAGGTCGGTCCACAGATCAAGTGCTGGGGCCTCCCTCTGGAACAGCCTCCCTGCCACTCTAAAACATGAGGAGAACCATCTACGGTTCTGGAAGCACCTCAAGACCTTCCTTTTCGCTTCTGCCTTCGCCCCCCTCTCCCCTGCTGATCTGTTCTCTCTTGGCACCGTGCACCTGGCCACCCTCTGTCCTCCAGGCCCAGGTTCCTGCTCAACTTGCCACCCTCCCGCACTGCCCCATGGCCACCCCTTGCACTGGGGTCTGTATCTGTACCCATACAGTACCCATACACTTTCTTCCTCCACTTATCTGACCTACCCTGTCTACTGCCTTAAACTCAGCACTTGCCACTTTCTGGCTGCACTACCACTTTTGTTGCTTTTATTATTTAATTCATTTATTATTTATTCTGTTCTCCTTTGCTCCGCACTTTCCACTTCTCCCCCCTTCCTTGCACTTTCCCCCTCCCACTTTCCCATGCACTTGCATGTCACTGGGCCTAGTAAGATCGTTGTTTTGTTCTCCCTTGTTCCCCTCCGCTCTGAAACACTTGTGTATGAGTGCGATAGAAATAAAATGTCCATATCAATAAGGGACATCAACAGCAATGAAGTCAATGTTTACATTTGAATTAAGATGGATACTGTTTGGGGATGTTGGATATACATTGATTTTCACTTTTGCGAAAGTGAAAATCATTTCTGCTATGTTTTCTAAATCATAAGATTAAAAAATAGTGGGATATAATTGACGTCTGGTTTTATGGATACTTGTGTTTAAAAAGTATTAAAGCAAAGTACAAGCAGTAACTGTCCTTTTTGAGCGATGATCTTTGTCCACAAGTTGAGGTCCTGCAGAGTCTCAAGTGCCAGCTCAGGATACCAACTGTAGCAGCAGAGGGGTCTGGCCACTGGATGGACAGCCTTCCGGGTGGTCCCAGGACACGTTTGACATCCAGCAGCAGTAGAATGCCTATGCAGGCTTTTGGACTAGTTGATCCCACCAGTCCATAAAAGGGAAATACCTCTGAGTTTCTACCCAAGTCACTGGAGTGTATATAGGGCTTTACTAGTAAATGGGTTGGGCAATGCTGGCTGTCAGGCAAGCGGCCCCCCAGGTCTTCGGGGCAAACCTTCTCTACCTTAGATTCTTGACCCCAGTTGGTGACCTGCAGAACAGTGGAAGAGTTCCTCTTCTTACCCAATTTCCAGGCTGAGTGTTGCTCCATCCCATCAATGTAAAGGGTATGCCCCGGTCCAACAGGTAAAGGCTGTCCATTCATGGACATCCACCTACCCCACATCTATGCAGCAACAGGCGTCCCCTAACTGGAATGCTGATTAGGATCACACAGTTAAGCGTCTAGGGGGATGGGACCGGTCTGTCTCCTTCCCAACACTACGATAAGTGTTACATTGTTTTCTTCTTTACTGGCTCGTAACATAAAGGTTACCACAACTAACACTTTCTTTTTAAGAACTACAAATGGTTTTATTGACTTTTCTGACTGTAGATGTTTTACAACAAACTTAATATCACGGTAACTGACGTTATGTGACTGTAACATTAAAATCACTTTGATTAAAGTTTCTGTGAGCTAATTTCATGCATTATTTTACTACTGAGTAAAAAATATTTTAACTTAACCTTAAATTCACATCAAACTAATTATTTTCAAGAAATGTCCTGTTTTTGTATACAGGGTGAATGCGTCTTTAATTGAAACATTACCTTTAACTCGGCTACAGTTTTTTTCAGTCAATATATAGATATTGTATACAGTAATTGAATATTTACTTAACTATAGTCAACATCCTGTGAATAATCTTTTATTTACTATTAGAATATGTCGCAATGTTTGCCATGTGATCAATGACCAAACAACAAAACAACACACACATTAACCAAAGAGATAATCATGTTTATTGGAGAAGTGAACTAAGTGTGGGAAGAAAAATAAAGTGTGAATACGTTTTGCATGTATCAGGACTAAAAGCCTACAGCTCACTCTAAGGAAATCTCCTTGCTTGTACCACCATTGGGTTTTAAGGAGCTGGCACACCACTTCTGCCTGGTACATCCTACAATGGAAAAGAGCCACTGGTCTTAGGGAACCTGAAACCCTGCTTCTCTCCAGGACCACCTGATGCAACAAAAGGCTCCTTGCTTAGGGGTCCCACACCCCTATTCTTCTGTTCTGGCAGTCTGTTCAGCTGGGTTGGCCATGATCTGGGGGAACTATAGGACAGGTAGAGAAGGGAGGAGAAATTGAACCAATCTAACAAATGATGTCTCACCATAGCTCTTCTTCACCCCTGTGGGCCTCTTTATGACCCACCCAAATCTGTGCTTACAATTTGAGCCTCTGGAGCCCTCCTTTCCCTTTTCGCTCCCTTGGGCCCTGAATGTGCATTCTGGTCAATTTTCCACCTGACCTCCTCCCAATATTCAGCCGTCACATTCTCAACTTAATATCTTCCTCTTCCAATTCCAATTTACCCATGGCTTTGATACCCTTCTCAAATATAGACGTATGCTTCCCTGCTCACCCAGGGTTTATGGGGCCTCGCTCACATTGGTAATTTTCCTGTGCAAAGTTCTGTGGCCCCCAAACCCTACCTTTTCTCTCACCACACCACCTTGCCTCTGCTCTGGGCAATCCAAACCTTTATCCCACTCCAAAAATAAAAATCTTCTTCTTAAGGTGTTTCCCGTTATCATCCTCTTCTTATGTCACTACTTTCTCCTCTCTTTCTAGGAACCCCTCGATTGTTATTACATTTGAAGTTCTTCCTCTGCCAACCTACTCTAATAATCCCTTCTTTCACAATTATACATCGACTGAGCTTCTCTGATCTTCTACCTTTTATCTCTTTCTACCTTTCTAGTCATATCTCACCTCCACTCCACTTCTCCTTGGCCCCACCTATGCCCTACTCTCCAGCGACCTTCATTCTCCTGCTCGAAACCTCTTCCTCCTGCTAAGCAACTCTGCCCTTCCTCCACTTCAGCAGGCCTCAAACCGAGTTGAGTGGTTAGCCTTTTATGCTGTCTTTGTTCCTTTGTTAGGCTGGCTAAGTTGATAGTTTGCATCTGTGGCTTGTGAAGAGGGTTCAGGTGAGGACTGCCAACATTTGGTCTGGGGGAAAGGTTACTTTTCTGGCCCATAGTGCAATGGGCCATGGCCACATTTCAGCGGCCTAAGCTTCCAGAACAAATAATCTCAATACCAACCTTGGCCCCTCCCACACAGTCTCAAGTATATATAGTAGACATTATTGACATTACTTTCCTATTTTTCAGTTATGCGTGGTTTCTTAGAGACCAGGACCGCTGGAAAATGTCCCACTTACCAAACATAGTAACATTATTTCACCAGGATAATACATTGAGGGACATGGGAAAGCTGGGAGTTGAGCTCCGTTTTCAATGTGTTATGATTAGTAATTTGAATGCAGGCTAAATCTCTTTCCATCCCAACTCATCTTTAGTTTTAGAACAATGTAAAGAGGTTGTCAAGCCAGAGAATTCAATGGTAGAGCAAAGCCATTGCTGAATCGAGGTGTCTAGGTTTGCTCTCGGAGTCAAATATGAGCTATCACGACTAAAAAGCCATATATGGCTTCCTGCCTCTACAACCCACCACACAAAACCCATACCTGCTCCCTGTGTATCCACCCCACTACATAATACCCTCACTTGTCATTGTGCCTCCTCACCGGTATGCTTGACATAAAATGTTCAAATTATTTATATAGTAACACTATAGGGTATAAACCCATATGTGTGAGGTGTCCTCCACAGATAGTTAAGGAAAATAAGGCACGGTGATGAAAAGGGATTTGGACATAATCACATAATATGTGAAGTGTTGAAAGTGAGGATTTGAGACCAGACTTCCTGCTTACACAGTTTCCAATTCAGAAAGCAGGGCAGACATCATCTTCTCCTATTCTATCTTCAATATTAAGAACAAAAAGTTGCTATTCAAAGGCTAACCTACTGTTCAATAAATCTAATTTTCAAAGCACCAGCTACTTCTACATCTGCATGTACAAGGGGGAAGCTGATTAATCATCTGTATCCTGAGGCAAATATATCTGAGAAGCAGACTTAGATTTTAATTATAATGAAAATGTACTATAATCATAATCATAGTCTGTACAATTCTGTATACTTTCAAAGCACCAAGTCACATGAAAAAATATAAGAGAAGTAGTCATTGAAACATATGTTCTTAAAGAAAGTATGCATCACTTAGAAAAAAGAAAGAGGGTCAAGCCAATTGCGCAATCGGGTGCAGTGGCATGCAGGTCTGACATAGATCTCAGCAACAGTCACTCAACCCGCTGACCTACTGTTCCAGATGTGTATTGCCATCTCATTTACCCTATTTTCTTTGCCCATCATCCTTCTGTGTCCTTGCCTTACACCACATTCTCCTCTGCCGTCATGTCTCTTACAATTAACTTTCAGACCTCTGTTCCCCTTTTGCTCCATCCTTTAACTATTAATGCAATCCCCTTCCCTTACCTTGCATGCACCTCTTCCCCTTGCCCACATTGTTCAGTCACCCATTCCTTGCCACTCCCGTCCATTAATTGCCCATCACACCAGGCCCATTCCTGGCCCCTCACTACCTTTAATCGCTTTTATTTGCCGGTCAGCCTCGGCATATATGACAAGAAGTCATGGTTGGGCCTTGCTGGTAATTGTGGCTATGAGATCTGCACTTGGATAGTGCAGAATGAAAGACTGGGAGGGGATGTGACATGTATTGTGCTCCCAAGTTGTACTTTCTTGGAAAGCTGCTGCATCTTTTAACTCACAGAAGCAGGGAGAAGCGCAAGGGAAATACACTTTGGACCTTGTGAGGGAGCAGGGACAAGCACGGCCTATTATATTTATATGTGTTGTCAAATAAGGTGGAGTGTCTGTGTGTGTGTTTCATTTTCTGTGACTGCGTTAATGTGTTTGTGTATTTGTGACAGTGTAAAGTATAGGTGGAAAGATGTATCTGTGTTCATGTGACTTTGTATCTATATATCTGCACCTGGTGTTGATTTGCATGTATGTCTTTTGTTGGTCACATAAGAGAAGAGTTTTCTGGAAAAGACCATGAAAAACAATCACAGCTTAGGCGGTCATTCAGAGGTGGGCGGTAACTGTACCATTGTCAGTATTTGACAAATACTGTTGATTTTACCATCGACTAAATTCAGGGTAGATCAAATATCACAGTGGTTTCCATGATAATACCAGCGGTGGTATTTTATGAAGACAGTTTGCATAAAATCCCCCTTTTTTTACCCCCACCCTTCAATATACTGAAACAACTTGTTTTTTAAATGTATTTATTAATGTGAATATGGTTTATTAAAACCTTCACAAAATGACAAATGCAATAAAACATGAATAAGACAATACAATTTAGAAATACAATTCTCACAGAACATACAACTAATAAAAATGACTTTCATTCTTATCCTTGAATTAGTAATTAATCAAGTTAATTAAAGTCTACCATGATATTCATGATAATCAACAACTATTTAAATCAAAGTGATTGTCAATTACTAATTCCTACTCAGCACACTTTGAATATATAATCTAGCAGCAATGATTAAGGATTTAAATCTTCCTTTTAAAATTCGTTCCCAAAAATGTGATATCTAGAGGGAACCTACAGCATGAACAAAGGCACAGCAGTATAAAACTTGAATATGTGTCAAGTCATTAGATTCCACAAATAAGTGTTTAAGCGACTCACTACACCTTTCCTACTTTTTTACAGAAACTAAATGTACTAGCCAAATAGTTTAAGCTCCATGGTTGGCAGAAGGTTAAGACTGATCCTCATAAAGGAAGTTCTACAATGGGCATTTGATGACAGAATCAGATGGCGGGGTAACTGGTTTACTCTCCTTTAGTCATAGCGTAGGTGACAAAACAACTTATGTTCTTTTTTTCCTGACGGTTATGATGAAGTTCTCCAACAGCAGTTCTTTTCTCACAAATAAAGGATTAGTAATTAGATCTTCTTTTTTAGCATGTATCGTTGCCAGAATGTCGGAACAACACTGGATCGAAGAGGTAAGGGTTGAGCATTTGCCATGTGATAACAGCCCAAATAAATCCAAATGCAGAAAGTTAGGTCCAGGTGTTAAAATCCTGACTTTAAAAGTTGCCTTGCTAGAAGTAAGTGCCAATTTGGATCTAATTAGGGCAATAGGGACACCTTGGGGTAACTTCACTACATGATGCTAGATCTTGACCCGAATTCTGTCCCAAGGTAATTTAGTGTCTTTGAATTCAGCTCCATACGTCAGGGCAGGAATGACCTTTGCTTTATAAAATGTTAAAATGGGTAAAAAGGAGAATTTCCCATATGTCCAATTTAATTTGCGAGTCTGGGCTGCAATTTATGGGAGACATCTCATTTAATTCAATTTTATAACAATATTTTGATTTTATTTGCAAGCCAAGATATTTCCCCAAGGCAACCTTCTCCAATTGAATGTTATTTAGGTACCATTTTTACGAATCAAGGTTGCGTCTTTTTGGATCTGTGATCAGTATTTCACATTTTTGTGGATTCATTTCAAGGTCTAAGTTCTTAATATTATCAGCAAATGTGTTAATTTAGCATTGCAACCCGATTGGGGTCTGATCTAAAAAGAGGAACTCATTTGCATGAGCAAGTTGTGGGATTTGTAGTCCACCCAAACGAGGAGGGAAAACATTTTTTCTGTTAAGGTCACAGGAAACATCTGCCATATATAAATTAAAAAAGAGCTAGGGCTAGACTACAGCCTTGGTGCAGGCCTCAGTAAGTCTGCATAGGGTCAGTGAGAAAGCCTTCCATGTCCAATCTGATTTGGACCTGTATACGAGAATGTAAGTGTATTAGTGTATTAGTATATCAAGCAGCTGTCTTGGACATCCCCAGACATTTGTACCACAATTTTCACTTATTCACGATAATCCAAAGCCGTGGTTAAATCCATATATATATGACCAAGCACTCAGTTGAGTGTGAAACGCCTTGTGTGCGGGCCGTTCTGACAGGCGTCCTGCCTCTGTTTTTGCTACTGTTCCAGCCATACTTTGTATTTCTTTGTTTATTTTAAATAATTTCCTAGTGCAACATTAAATAATTTTTTGAGACCTTTCTAGTGTTGTGCGCTGTGCTTTTTTCCGTTCGGAAATTTGGGCATTCACTGTTCTATTTTGACTGCGGAGAGTGCGGTTCATTTTCCTCTTTTTGTTGATATATATATATATATATATATATATATATATATATCGTTTTTTCTTCAATATTTACAGTCTTTGTTTGAAGTAAGCAGATAATTTAACCATTCATGGGGGTGCCAAACCTTTTTCTAAACCCCAATTGGCTCCTATCTTGGATTTCAAAATGCTGTAGACAGGTTTCTAGTTCGCCTAGCAGAATACATGGAAAAACATCCAGTAATGCTATTGGTCAGTAGTTAGTGGGGGTTCATCCTGTCTTCCATCTTATGTATAGGCACAATGTGGGTCATCTGTCAAATGGAGGGAACACATTTGTTACAAATGGTACATTTAAAGAGATAGAATAAAAAAGGGGTACATATCTCCAGATCAGTCCCAGGGTGAAATTGGATAGCCCACCTGGGCTAGCGGTTCTTGAGTTTTTGCTTTTTTATAATTGGATTCACAATGTCCTCTTGTTCAAAAGTAAGAAGCCAGTCATAGTTATTATGTTGGTAAAAGGGATGTTGACATTTCCCAGATTCTGAAAATATTTCCATGTAATATTGCTTCCAAAGCATTTCAGATATGGGGTTTGCTGTAGTTCTCAATTGACTCTGGTCAATGGAGTTGATCAGTCCCCAAAAAAACACAAAGCTTGCTTGGTAGTGAACACTTTTAACATGTATTCTGAATCTCACTGGAATAAGTTAGATGTATGATATCTGACCAAATTCGTATGCTCTTGCTTTAATTTTTTGGTGTATTGTTTCTTTCCTTGACCAGAGAAAGTTCATTGACAGTGACTCGGGTTTCACCTACATTCTTTTTATTTTGATGTAACACCTCCTCATACTTATGGGATCTGACACTTGAGTTTTGTAAAAAATAGAAAAACGGTCTTGGTCATCCCATTCACTTATTTTGATGTGCCTGTTAACAATAGACTTATGAATGTGGTTATTAAATTGATCCACCACTTTAGGATTCCATTTTAATCTGGTGGGTATGTATTTTATTCTTTTCGAAGCTGAGTATTGGGGGCGGGGTCTACATTGTATATCTAAGTCCAATATTATTTGGAGAATCGTGTGATCGCTCAGTGTATAGTCCACCAATGTGAAACATAAACAATGATTCAATAAAAGTCTGGAAATAAAAATATAATCTATGGCAGAAGCCTGTTTCCCTCCTTTCCACTTATGTTTAGTGGTATATCATCGGGTAGGGTGCCATTTGTTATATGCAAATCCCATATACTCATTAGGGCATTTCAGCTTTGCCCTCTAGTTCTTGATGCAATCATGTCCCTCGTGAATTGGTACTTGGTAGGCTCCTCTGCATGGATACAATTGCAATTCAAGTCCCCCACTAATATAATTTTGGATGAAAAATTGTCATTCCATTCTGCTACAAGATCACCCAGACATATAAAGAGACATTTATGGGTAGTTCTAGCGTGGGTTCAATAGACATTCAGAAGCAAACAAGTCTCGGCAGGAAATGTTACTGATAAAATAATACTTCATAGCACCTTGAACTTAGCTCAACAGAATTACAAATTCAATTTGACCAGCTGGAGGTTGGCAGACACCCTGTTAAAAAAAATAAACTAAAAAAAAACATTCACAAATGGCTATGTTGAGGGGGTAAAAAAGGTGGACAACTCTGATTGCCTCCTCTCACCACCGTACCCATATAATGCATAAAAGGGCAATAATTGACCATTTTGTGCTTTAAAAAAAACAACAGTCATGATATGAGCCACAGCTGCACAGAATCTTGTTCTCCCTTCACATTGATTCTAAAAATGCTGAAAGGAAAATGTTAGAAACTTTTTACATTATCACCATCGGAGGTTGTATTTCTGAAATAGCACTGGCGGAATTCCAGAAATACCACCTCTGCTGCCTTAACTTTGAGTAGGGCAGATTTCCAGAACTCTCACAGTCGGAGCTGGTAATTTTCTTCAGCCATATTAAAAAATCTGCCTAACTCTGAATGACCCGCTTAGTTTGTAGGTTTCTAATAATTAACATCTTATTATAACATCTTTTGGTGTGTGTTTTGTCAACTGTGTACAAACACAAGTAACACAAACAGTCCAACAGCCATTTCTATACCCACCATATAAGTATCATACTGGGGTTCTATCAAACAGCTTTACTATGAACACACTGGTGATCAAGAAATTCACCTGAACATAGGGGAAGCATTGGTACAGATTCAAACTGAGCACAAACTCTAATAAGATAAGGACCCTTACTTCCTTGGCAAGTAGGCATCATCATAGGCTGCTGTGGATTATAACAGACCAATGGAGTATGGAGAGCAGTGGTGCCAACACTACCATCCCGGGTAACATAATCTGTTATTTAAATGCATATATTGGCAATAGGTGTTATGAGCATAAACCTGCAGCCTAGACCCCTCTCCCTGTCACTCACTGTGGAGGCCGATGTGTGGCAGTAATCCAGGCACATATACAACATTTCTAAAATCAAGACGAATGCCTCACCCCATTTACAGAGAACCTTAGCAGGCTTTGCAGCACTCGGTTTGTTTGTGAAGACTAGATCCTGAAGGATTTCATCTTTGTCGATTATTCTTTTTATATTTTGGAGTTCTGGCCCATGGGGCAACAGTCCAGCCAGCCTGGGGGGCAACTGCCCCTTTGTCCCACTTGCCTGTTCGCCCCTGAGAGGGTTACTCTGCGACTGAGTGGGTTGGCTCTCAGATGACACTTCTGCAGGCATGGCTAGCAAAGCAGAAGCCACAAGAGGAAAGGTGGTGATTATAAAATTCACTGAGTTGACCAGCATCACACTTCCGCCTTATTGTTTGCAGTCTTTTTCCTATGTTAGGCCAACCGGTATTTGCTACCCTATTTTGACACATCTTTTTTTTTTTATTTAAAATGATTCAGTTTACATTTTAAACTTTTCAAGTATATCAATTAACTTATTAGCATACATTAAGAAATCAGTTCAGTTGTTATGACACATTCCGGAGACAGTTGTGTCAAAGGCCACGGGGCACTTAGGGGAGAACAATTATTCCATTGTCCATGGGATGATCAAATCTAGATTGCTTATGGTGCTATGATGTTGGTTAAAAAATGCACAATGGTATAAATCGTTTTTTATCATTTCCCAATAGAATAGGTGCCCATCTTAGTTCTGGGTCCATTTGTTGTCCTGAGATTTGCAAAAGGTCTCTGTAGGTATTTATTTTTTCTGTTAAGGCTGGACAATCCATTATGATGTTTTTCAGGGACTCTTGCACAGATTCATTGAGGCAGAATCGGCAATGTTGGTCTGAAATAGGAATTAGTTTTGTTTTTGCGAGTCTGTATCTTGTTGGAAAGGTATTCAGGCGTACTTTCAAAAATGTATTGCAATCAAGCTTGTCTGGAAAGAGGTTTAGGTAATTTGGCAGTTCATTTAATGCTCTTTAGTCAAGTTCGCAGTGTAAGTTCATCTGATAGGTCGATTTTAGTTGAATGGTTTCGGTCCAATCATTATGCTGTAACTTAATTGTGGCATACTGCGGATGTAATAACAGCATTTCCAAAGGTATGTCTTAATTTTCCAAAGGTTTTTCCATATCATTCTTCCAGGTATTCAAGATGGGGTTATTCATGCTGGATTGATTTGTTTCGAGAATCTGGAATGCCGGAGTATTAGGGCTGGTTGTTATTTTTTGGAAGAGATTGAATTGTTTCCAGCGGGCAATTGAGGTGAGCGAGCCAAAACATTGCTTCAAATTTTTCCCACGTTAATTGAGGAAATGTAATCAAGGTTTCACTCCCATAAGTGAGGATGGGGATAACGTTTTGCCCATAGAAGGCAATGACTGGTTTTAGAGAGAATTTTCCATGTTTGATATGAAGACATCGACCTTGTCTAGCTAATGATTGGGTTTTTTCTTTCAGGTAAATCACCCAGTCTTGTTCCGTTTTCGATTGATTTGTCAGGATTCCAAGATATTTGAAAAGAAGACACAACATCAAGATCCTGATCGTCTATATTCAGCTTCAAGGGTCTTTTTCTTTTTCCGGTCAAGTTGGTTAATTTCATGATTTTAGTTTTCTTTGTGTTAATGTGTAATTAATTGTCTTTCATCTAGATTCACAATATTTTAATCTAATCTGTAAGCCTTTTGGTGTTTTATCCATCAAAACAATGTTGTCTGCATACATCATTATCGGAACAGGTATTGAATTAATCTTTGGTGGATCTAGAGGGATCACTTGCATATGTTCTTCTACATCGGTTGTGAATAGGTTGAAGAGGGTTGCAGCTAAAGGGCATCCCTGCTTCAGGCCGTTGCATCTCATTATAGATGTTGTCCCTATTTGTGATAATCTGACTGTGATGGAGGTGTTTGGATATAGCAGCTTTATCAATAATCTCTGTTGGGCAGTTCCAAGCAGTTAATATATTCTAGAGCCTCTGTCTGTTAATTGCATCAAATGCCATGTGGAGATCGATAAATGCCACAAAAACTTGGGTTTTGTTTGTGAATGTTTCTTGCTTGATAAGATTTAATATCATTAGATTAATGTTAGTGCCCACATTAGCAGTAAAGCCAGTTTGTCTTACTGCAAACCTGTTTTCCGTTTTGGCTCAGACAATCAGTTTTTTCAACAGGAAGGTCGCAAATAATTTGCCCAAAGGATCTAAAAGGGCAATCGGTCGGTAATTGGATGGGTCATCTCTATCTCTGTGTTTGAATATGGTGATTAGTGTTGCCATTTTCCAAGTTTGCAGAATCTGATTAAGTTTATATTGATTAGGTAAAATATTTGGTCAATGAGTTTGACACATCTGGTGTTTTAGTCCATCTCTAATGCTTCTCTAAGGTGTTGTGATGTCAGTATTCTGTTTGCTATGTTGGAAAAAGTGGTTAGCTCAAAAAATAAAATTTCTCCCTGATTTCTGAGAAGGTGAGATTGTTACTCTTCACCCATCTTATTTATGGGCTACAGTTGTGAGATGCCCTAAACAGCCTTCCCCTAATCATCAAACAGCACGCTAGTGGACTGGCTGACTCTCCCTTGATGTTTTATTGTCCCTGTGACCAGGATTGTGGATTCTTAGTCCAGAGCAGGTGTCATTCATTTTGGAGCATGGCTGTGGGAATATTAGAGAAGTAGCCTTCCCCTTCCTGTTCCATGAGAAATCCCTGAGTAACCTGGGGTTAGTAAGTATTCCCTGGTGTTCAATCAACACTCTTTGACTTAGTAGTTCATTCCTCATGGGGGCCTCTCTCCCAAATCCCCATTCACCCTTTCTGAATCCAGACCAGCCTTTGACACTGACCCAGTGGGACATTCTGGAAGTTGATGTGGTCACCTCTATTCTCTCCCCTAAAGAACTGACTACCTGGGAATGGGGGTGTGATGAAAAACGAGAGAATGTGTCTTGGATTGACTGGGTGAGTGCTGCGCACATGAACATGAGGGGGTGGATTGATGGTTACAAAGTGAAAACGTTTCTTGAATTGTCTCACCTCTTGTTTTTTGAGCATTTTTCGGAAGCCTGTTCACCAGAGCTGTGTCAGTATGTTGCTGACCAGAACATTTTAGAGCCCTTTAAGCTGGCTAGGTTGGCTGACAAGTGGGTCGCCCATCGGGTGTCCCCTAAGGACTCCAGTGGGAAGGACAAGGACAAAGAAAAGGGGGCCTCTCAGAAAGCTGAGGAGTCCCAAAAGCAATCACAGTCGGGTAAACCAAAACCGTCCTCTCCGAAGACCCAAAAACCTAGTGGGGATAAGTCTGTTGTGGGTGGGAGTAAGACTAGTGGTCCACCTGCTGCAAAACAGGGTCCCAGTGGTTCCAGTACCACACGCCCGGCACATGTTGGGACTGTGGGGCTCTGGATCACTGAAGGGGTGACCCCAAGTGTAAGGGTAAGGCACTTGGAGCCCAGGCTGTCAGCCTGACCTATCCCTACTCTGTACCTGAGGTGGAGGCCACCGTCCTCCCCTCCTCTACTGGGATCACCTTCGATGCTCCCGTAGAGATTTCCTTAGTGTCCCTTGGGGCCTGGCACCAGTACACAGAAGTACTGGCGACTATCCCACAAAACACTCGTAGGTTTTTGAGAAGTGTCCTCTTGAATGGCCAGCCTTCAACTGGTTTGAGAGACACTGGGGCATGACAGTGGTGGACAGGACCCTGCTCAAGCCAGAGGACTATGTAGGTTCTCCTCTGAGAACCACCAGGTTAGCTGGTGGGCCTCCCAAATTATCGCCTGTAGCCTTAGTCAACATTACGATTGGAGACAAGACAGCAAAGCTTCCGGTCCTGGTTCAGGACAACGTGCCTGCGAACATTTTGTTGGGAAACTATTTGGTCGAGTTGGGGATGATCACGGACGGTCTACCCATGGCTGCTGTGGCAGTCACCAGATCGCAGGTCACAGAGGGTCCAGCTGCGAGCCCGGTATCCTTGCCGACGGGGAAACCCAAGGCACGAAAGAAACGGAGGAGTAAGAAGGCCGCCTCTGTGGAGGGAGCCCCTGCTCTTCCCGCTGTTCTGACAGCATCCATTGGGATCCATGCTCCGGACGGGCTGGGCCCAGTGGTAGTTCCTGTCTCGACTCCTGTAGGAGAAGAGCCAGAAGAGTTTCCGGTAGGAGAGGCTCTCAACCCGGAGGATCATCCCGACCTTCAATGCTTGTTAGCTGAAGGGGGACCCTCCCGGGCAGACTTCTGTAAAGGACAGAGAGAGTGCCACTCTCTTGAGGGTCTGAGGACACAGGCCCTGTCCCAGGCACAAGGAGAAGTGCCTAGGACATTTTGGATTTATTTGGAGGGTGAGCTCCTTGTTAGTGAGCCCACTAAGCCTGAACCTGGTGCACCTCAAGAGGTTGGTGGTACCCCAGGTTTACAGGCCCTTCCTGCTGCAGTTGGCGCATGAGCCCCTCCTGTCCCGGAGTCCAATCCACTTGCGATGCTTTAAGGTCATGCTAGTACTTATTCAATTCCTGGCTGGCCTTAAGATTCGCTGTTGCCTGACCCATCATCTGTGTCATCCTCCGTCTGAGGCCTAACACATAGTCCCCCACTTGCTTGGCGGGACCTGCAGGGGGGGCCTCCCAACCTTCTCAGATCAAGGTGAGGGCCCCCCTCACGAGATGTCCAAAGAGTAACTCAAAGGGGCTGAAACCAACACCCTCTTGAGGTACCTCTCTGTAGGCAAACAGCAGGCATGGCAGGAGAAGATCCCACTTCTTCCTGAAAGGGAGGACACTCAAGAAGGGTTGTCGATTTCACCGACGAGGAACGCTACAACGCCAGGTACTTTGGGGTTACAGAACTATTGGAAAGTCTAGTGGGAACAATATATGGACTGTGCTTGTATCTTTCTCCTACAGGTTGCCAAGGTGGGGGGATCGCCACACAGAGCTGTGTTAACGGTAGTTACCAGTATTCTGCCTATTGCTCAACCATCTTGTTTTCCTTCCTCTCTCTACTGCTGGTTTCCTCTTTATTTTGATCTGTGTGTCATTCTGACCGTATGCACTTTAAGGAGATCTAATAACGTTAGTGGTACCACTTTAGAATTGTACATATTTACCATTGTTGATTTTCGGAGTACAAAGTGAGTTATCGTGATCGTGTATATGACCTTGAATATTAATTATATAAAGACTGTGTTGTAACCGATACAGTGTGTGGACATTCCTTTGCGGGTGCTTGCATCACCTCCCGAGAAGCTAGGCCTTCATTGCTCGTCCATTGCTACCGTAATAGAGAATCTTGGCAGGGGTCTCTGTGTCTCCCCTCTACCATATAGAGAGCGGAAGTGCAGACCCCCCCTCCGGTCTTTACAGGGGGCCTCCCATGCTGATCAGTTGCTGTTAGGTAAGTAGTGTGACTGTCCACTATATGAGTAGGGGGTTCAATGGAGGGGACATGTTAGATTTTTAGGAAGTCACCCTGCAAGGCATCCCTGAATCTCAGCAGGCGTCCTTGTTACATGTATATTCATATATGTAAATGCATAACAACAGATGTGTATGCAACAGAAAGCAATTACAACACTAAAGTCCTTAAATTATTATTGTAATAAAAACAACATTTTATCAATTTTGGAACTCACTTACATTTCTTATCTTCGTCCACGCTTCTGCTTCATGAGCCTCTGTTCTAACTGATTCCTTGACTTGGACTGGAGGTTTCTTTTACTCAAGAGGATGCAACATCACACTTGGTGCTATGACTCCCATAATTATAGTCTGCTATTTTGGGCAGGCTTGCATTATGACACCATCCCCCTTCTCAGTGACCGAACATGCTTTCTCTCCTTCTCTGTGATTTCCTGTGGGATGTTAACTGATTACCCTTCTTACTCTCATTTTGGTGTTTCTAGCTCCTTCTCCTGGACCTGCCTAATGACTTACCTGTGGCTAATACTATGTTATCACATTGAAGTTTTCTTTCTAATCTTTCGGTGATAAAGGCACTCTCGTAAAGACTTCTCATCAAGTAGGTTGTCCTATTTGAAGTCGCATGATTGTCCCTACCACAATGAGATCATTCCTACCGCTTATGTCAATTCCTAGACTCATTGCTGTAGTTGAGCCTTGCATTTTTATTATTCCCCATAGTATAGTAGTTAAAACTGACTCCACTATCACAGTGTTCTATTGGTGGACCACACCCTGCTTGCATGATTATATCAGGTAATGCATGCCTCTGCTGTGGAGTGCCCTGAGAACATGTTGCTATAAGCGTTACTAATTTAGTGGAGCACTGCTTAGATATTATCTGGCTAAGTTGGGGCTAAGCATGCGCTCTGACTGTGTCAAAATGTAACCTTAATGGCGGGTTGGGGGGTGGGGGGCGGGAGGGGTCGCTTGGTGCTGTCAGAATGGCCGCCTAATTTCCCCTCTCGGGTCCCCACGGTCAGTTTTTGACACACCGACTTAGTTCGCCTTCATAAAGTAATGCTTTGAAAGCAGACACAGACTTACCTTAAGTTCCTGGAAGCGGATAGCCAGAGATTTCAATGCCTTGCATCGTATTTGAGCACTTACACATTCGTTAGCAGCCCGCTGCGTGTTGATAAAAGACACGGAGGAGATTTGGCACAATACCTTTATGGCGAAAATGAAATGACTACGAGCCAATGTTTTCTGCCAGTCCTCATTACATGTATTTTCTCATTCGCCATAAAATATGGAAGAAATAATAATTGTGTATGACTTCACATTTCCTGGCACTTTCACCTCTCAAAGAAAATCCAATACTAGAAAAAGTGTCCACTTGATTTAAGAAGGGGCGCTTTGATGTTTATTGCACCAAGAAGAGAGAACGCGAGAGAGAAAGCGAGAGAGGGGAGAGCGTCGGTGAGAGAGAGAGGGGTGGTAAAAATGATACACTAGACTTTCATAGTAACCTAAGCCAAGAAAACATGTAAAGCATGTTGGTACTTTCAAAAACAAGTGTGTGGTTTACTTTATTCCCCAGCATCACATATTTTACCTACAGCAGTGTTTAACGGACCTGCAATTTGACACTACGCTCTAATGCAGGGACTACTTAAGTACATGCTGCTTATTTAACTTTGACAGTGTAAATCCTTTGATCCATATTTTAATTTCTTACTTCTAGCGGGGTTCTGTACAACATCAAGTGAATTGTTTCTTTGATACTTGCAGATGGAGCGAGCGAGCAGAAACTCAAAAAGGTATTCGTTTTCATTGTATCATCTACATATTGTCAGTTTAGGCGTTTCACTGCGAGCAGAGAAAATGCAGAAGCCTTTACTGTATATGCTGGGTTGTATGTATTTATTTATTTATTTATTATAATTAACAATTTTGATCACAAAAGAACATAAGAAATCAGATTTGACAGGAAACAGTGAGCATCTTACAATGGGGTGAGTTTGAGGGACATTCTGACCAGGTTTTGGAGGGGAGTAGATGGAACAGTCACCATGAACATACATAAAGGACAACCAACATTGGACATTTTTTAAGTGCAGCTAGGCGTTACAGCCAGCTGTGCTCGGGATGTTACCATGAGGAGTGGAGGCAGAGAAAGTTAGGGACAGAGGCAGGTTAGAGGGGAGGGAAAAATGTTAGCTAGCAGGCAGATGAGAGATAGGTTAAGATGGTAGCTGTTAATGCATGTGGACTGTTCCTTGGATGTCCGGGGATGAGATTTCAATGCAAGAGGAGCAAGAAGAGAGAGACCAGAAGCGAGAGGAAGCACAGGCATGATGAGGAGCCACACGGGTAGTCAAGGAGGGAGAGCAGAGATTACGAGAAGGCTTCTGGAGCTGGATAGAGGAGGATGGATACACTGGTGCCTTACCATGGATAGGTTTGTGAACAAGGAGAATACATTTAAATCTGGCCTTGTTTTGCAGCATCAAATCTGGCCCTGTTTTCCATCATCATCATCCAGCCTAAATATAGCCTGTATATACTCACAACATGCTGTACAACAATTGGATACAGTGATAGAGTACAATAATATAGCTACAATTAGCAGGATAGCGTATTGAGGTTAGACTTGCACATCGAGAGGGGATACAAAGAGTTACAGGCTGAAGATTCCGGCTAGGGAAGGTAAGCAGACACAATCTTTAATAATCTTTCACACTATATTTCTGTGACTTTCATAGGATTTGACCTTCCTTATTCTCAATATCAATCCCTGGGTCTACTCAATAATTCCTTCCCATGCCTTCAGCTGACATGAGGGAGCAAAGTCTGTTTTTCTTTAATCACCCAGAAGAGCCCAAACATGCCAATTCATTAAGCAACTCCTACCACTTGTCCGTTTTTATAGGCCAATGTTTCACCAGTGGTGAATAATAAGGTCTGATTAGTTTGCTGTGTCAACCTTTGCCACCCAGTTTGTTTGACAGTTTGACTACTAATTTTAGTGGAATAATTTCACTTTTTGGTGCAGCACTTTCCATTCCTGTTTTGTTCCTTCTCTCCTAGCACCGAGATGAGCTGTATCTTCATTCACACGGGGTTCACTCATACAATAATGGCAATGGAGTCACTGGAGCCATTAACCTTCTTTATTAGCCCTCTCCAACTTCGTCCTTCCTTGGACCTCTGTGTCCAACCTTCTTCCTCCTCCCTTAAAGTCATCCAGGGTTTAAGGTGGACTGACTTTGTTCATTCCACAACATCTCCCCCTGCTTATCATCTTTGTAGGATGACTGTTGCTTCTACTTTCTTGTGGTATTTTGGGCATTCGTCTTGCTCTTTCCTTTGCACCCTGTCCTCCATCTTCTGTTCTGCCCTTACTCCTATCTCTCACTACATTAGTGTCCTCTCGGTCCACCTCTGCACTTTCTCTTTTGAACGTTTATCATTCTCCACTCTCTGTTGCTCTCCTGCCTTCTTCCCTCTAGCTTCTTCACTCTGGAGTTTCGGTGGCCTTTGTGATGTTTCCTCCAGCACTCTTCCTTCTCTCTCTTTCCCTTTGCTGTTTCTTTCCCCTTGTCGTCTCTCTTTTGCAGCAGACCTCTTTTTCTCTCATTTTAGGAGCACCACGTTTGCTTTAGGTTCTTTCCGGACCCTGTTGCCATGGTGTGAGTTGATGCTGGTGATAGTTCATCAGGCTGTGATGTCTCCTTGGGTTGAGGTGAATTGATGTTTGTATGCTCCATTGAACTGTAGTGTTGGGATGGCAGGTGATTTTCCATCTCTTTTGTTGTTGACATGGGGGGGTCCTATAAACTCTGTACTTCTCACTGTGTGCTCCTTCTTCTGTGTTCTCTGGATGTGTTTTGACTTTGTCTCTCCTTTGATGAACTTGCCTTCTGTATTCTTCCTCGGTGGAGGTGCCTTGTGTTTTATTTTCCTGGTTACATCGGAACTTCATTCTGTGTCCTTCTCTGCAAACTGAGCTTTTTTCCATTTATTAGCTCTGTTCTTTTCACTCTCAACAAAATGTCCTTCCATGAGGAGCAGTTGAGGTCATGGTACTTCTCTCCTCCTTTCGCCATAAGCAGTCAGTGCCAGGATGTTTGGAGGGCCGGGTCGGCGTTATTCAAGCCACAGTTTCTTGCGTTGCGTCAGTGAGGGCAGGTTTGGCTGCCACTGCACAATCTCCCTGCCTCTGGATTGTTGGGTGCACTGTCACTGCTTCCTCAGGTGTCAGTATCAGCAGAGGGCGGAGTACCCCTTTCTCGTGTGCATATTTTCCTTTTCTTTCCTGTGCCAGGATCAACTTTTTCCCGGGGTTGACTGCCTTCTTTTCTTTTTGGGTGGATTACCCTTGTCTTCGTTGCATGGCTCCGATCCGCCCCACAATGTGGTGGACTGCCCTCTCCCCTCACTGTTGGTGGACCACCTTCTCGATATTTCTATTCCTGTCGCCGACTGCCACCTTTCTTTAGCAGCCGGGCTGATTGCCCTATGGCCTTCGTTGCAGCAGACTTCCATCCTTGACCCTCTTAGGACATGGTGGGCAGACATCCCATGTCAGTTTGTAATATGTCATCCTCCCATTGCCTTACTTCTCCCTGCGAACTTGGTGCCTGTGGTAGACCAGCAGAGTGATGTGTCTCTCTTCCTTTGTATCCACCCCAGGGATGGCTGAGGGCAGACTCCCACCTCCTCTCTTCACTATGTAGCTGCGTGCTGCCATGTAAGTTCGTGGTCATCGGGCAGGTTGCCCTTTCAACAGGTGCAGCGGACTGATGTGGATTGCCTTTCCTTTGTTTCCGTAGGCGGATCGCCTTACACTTCGGATGTTGGAGACTTCCGTCTTCTGTGAGGCGTATTGTCTTCCTTTTTTATTTTTGTTGGCGGATTGCCTTTCCTTTTTTCCTGGCAGAGTGGCTTAACATTCCTTTTAGGGCTGGCATTGGCCACTGGGTTGGGCAGATTGCCCTTTGCAACTGTGGGCAGAGTGCCCTATTTCCCCATGGCAAACTGCTGCTTGAGGCGGGTTGCTGTCTTTCTTCTGGGCAGAGTGCCCTTTCTCCCTCAATGGAACCTGGATCATAAATTCGCTGGGCGTACTGCCCTCGTCTCCTTGGGCAGATGGCCCGTGTTACCATTGCGGCCGGGATTGGCAACCTTCGCTGGGCGGACTGCCCTCTTTTGTCCTTCACATGTGTGGACGTGTCCCCACGTCAGCAGTTGTTGTTTCCCATCTCTCCCAGGACCGAGTTGAGCTGTAGCTTCATTCACACAGGGCCCACTCATACAATAATGCCAACGGAGTCATTCGAGCCATTAACCTCCTTTATTAGCCCTCTCCAATATCTGTCCTTCCCGGGCACTAGTAACGCCTGTTCTTCCTCCCTCATCCCATGTGTCCAACCTTCTACCTCCTTCCTTAAGGTCGTCCAGGGTTTAAGGAGTACAGATCGTGTTCATTCCACAACATTTCCTAATTTTGAATTTGGCACTGATTTCGTAACTGCCTCTCTTTTTCTGATCATACAGGACCCAGTTTGGGAAAGTTTTGCACCTTAATGATACTTGACCAAAGCTATATCACCTAGCTACTGGGAAAATACCCCCAAAATAAGTAACTCCACATTCCCATGATGCAGTCCCGCAGTTACCTCCCTGCTGGATAACTTTGTCCAGCTTTCTCCACCAGGGCCAAAAGCTTACCCTCTATGTGTTATTACATGAGTGTCATACGTCGTTCTTTGGATTGTCCCCAATTGTCTGCTCACCTGGATTTAAACCAAATAATGAAAGTACAATGGCACTAGCAACAGTCAGGATCAGCAGATACCATCTCAGTCAGTGGTCGCGATTCTTGTCAGAAAAATCTGCCATGGGTACAACCTGGGACATATATGTTGCGCAAGGTAGTATTCATCACAAAATCACCTTGTAGGGCACAGCAGCTAGCTGCTAAGCAATCCTTCAAAGGTAATTGCTTATAAAAACCCAGCTCCCAGCATTTGAAGTTCTTTTCACAAAACCTGCTGGACCTGTGAGGTACACCTAACACCTTTTACCAAATTCTGGCAATATAGGGCCCGATTCGTGGAATACTTTGCAGGGACAATAGAGACTTTGTTCGCCATTCTGCGCACACACCCCTTCGTCGATTCATGGAATTGGGACTTTCCCATACCTTGCAGGGACTCTGCGCTGGTCAATCACATCACTGCATGCAGTCAAGCGCAGTGCGTGAGACTCCATGCACAGCGTGGATGCGGCCTACGCAATGACTAAACTAGGGGCGAAACATGCATATACCCCATTTTCCATACAGAATGAGAAATAATGTGGGCGTGTTGAGGGACAATACACGCTAAGCAATGGCACGCCCAATCCACTGCAAACCCAACCGAATTCATGGATTCAAACATGCAATCTTACATTGCGAAAAAAGTCAGACGCAAACCCTGTGATCCAACCACCACATGACAGCAGGCATAAAGTACAATGCTCAATGGATCCAATTTGTATAAAGCATGCAAGGCACACTATACAAACATTGCACAGACATGATGAAAGCTGCAATAGTGGGAGCCATCGTACATGGACACAGAAGGAGGAGGAGCATGCCCAGGCCCCGGGAATTCCCACAATGCACCACACTCTTTGGGATGCCTGACGACCAGGTGTATGCTAAGTACCGTTACCACCCAATGTCTTCCTAGAGCTTGACAGTTTGTGTTTGCCAGACCTAGCATCACCCACCATCTGCTCCCAGGCCCTTACCCACCTTGAAAAGGTGCTGGCAGTCCTACATTTTACTGCCACATGCTCCTTCCAGCGCACCACTGCCATAGTTGGTGATATATCTCAGGCCACACAATCCCGCTGCCTCCACCAGGTCTTGTCCTGCATAACATCATGTGCATGTCTGCGCAGGCACATACATATGCCGAGAACAATGGAGGAAAGGCAGCAAATGTGCCAGGATTTCTATGCGGTTGCACACTTTCCACGTGCACTTGCAGCCATCAACTGTAAACATGTTGCGCTACGCCCTCTCCTATTAACGGAGCACATATATCACAATTACAAGCACTGGCATTCCATCAAAGTGCAGGTCATCTGGGACACAAATGAAGTGATCATGCAAGTGAATGCCAATTTTCCTGGCAGCATGGATGTGTAAAGGAGCAGCCACCCCAATTACCAGAAAGAGGATCCTTGGGTCCCAACAAAATTCCCGTCCACAAGAACAGAAGATTCAAGCATAGAGGAAAGTTTACTGTCTTTATTATCAATCAAATTGACAGGGATTGCAACTGGAAAACACAACGATTCCACCAGCTCTTATCCTCCAAACGTGTGTCAAATGGTTTAAACTGCTGGTGACATCTATCAGCGAAGGGAAATGGTTAATCGGGGAAAGCTACATGTACAATCTATAGGGGTTAGTTTGGTTATTGGATGGTTTGGTCTGGTGGCTCCTCCTAGGACAACATCTAAATGACAGGAATACAAAGTTACAGGTTCCTCTAAAGGCAATTGGCCACTGCCACATAAAGTGCTTAATGTGAAAGGCAGTCTGAGATTGGGCAGAACAGGTCTTCTCAGCCTTGGGCCTTTGGACATCTATCAGGCCAAGTGAAATTCTCCAAGGTTGGGAATGATCAGGAAGGTGTTGCATGTTCCCTGCAAGTTGCCATCTCTAATCCCCTAAGCCCAGAGGCCGAACATCCATCTTTGAACGTGTATAATAGTTGTATCTTTACACCTCTGGTTCGATGAGAACAGCCTTCCCTCATCCACCTAAGCTGAAGAGGCTCTGTCCCGTGTGTTCAGGTCACGTGTGTAGGGATGACAAAATGGAGCTCCTCTGCTTATAATTAAGAGGATTTTAAGCTGCATCCCTTGCGGGTACTTTATTGCCTTGGCGAACTGGAACCTTTCCATCTCTACTTATCCTTGGCAGTGCTGTACACAGTGTCTGCACTGGGAGCCCTGTCTGTATGCCTTGACTGGATCAGTCTGTGAGCCTTTCTCCATTCACTCCAATGCACCTATGGCATCCATATTGGTTTTTATGGCCATCCATATTAGTTGCAATTAAGCATGAGCAAACCTGGTATACCTAGTCTTAGGCGTCTTGATGTTTCTGCTTTGCAAAAGATATATGTGTGTGAGTGTCCGTCCTCTATCTATATGAGTCTTAAGCATTTGTTTTGTGTCTATCTGCAATAAACTATTATGTTCATGTAGCTTCATCAGTGGAAGAAGTGTACGAAAAGAAGTAGTGGAACTATGTTCCCTCCTGGCCTGCACCCACTCCCCACAAACCCCATCATCATGTCCCATCCCACACACAAAACACACCACCAAACACTTGCACCTGCTGTTTAAGGGAACGTTCAGTGCAGTGCACTGAACAGGCAAATTTCAACTTCTTCCTACACTTTTATTTTAAAATTAATCAATTCCGGAACGGTTTCTTTTTAAAATAAAAGTATAGGAGCTGTAAAAGGTAATTTAAAAAAGTAGAGGAGCACCGCTCCCGACCGCTCACGCTCACTTCGACCACTGAGCCTCATGCATGGATGTCTATATGCTTCATGTCTAACGCATTTGTGTCATGGTGTCAGTGATGACGGCGATATCTGTGATGTCAGTAATGGCATCATCAGTTTTTTTTAGGTTATAGTCAGTCGACTTGTTCGATCAAGGACAACTGCATTTCCTCCACGTTGTCAATTGTGTATGGCTTAAATGGCTGTCTGAGTGAATAGCGTTTCTCACATCTGCAGTAAATCGACGATGGTGTGGAAGGGCCCAGGAGTGATGTGCATCTCTCATTTCTTTGTCTTCAGGGTGAGAGTTGGGTGGGGGTAAAGAAGGCAACACTTGGGCTCCCCTCTTCTATCCCCCCTCTAGTCGACAAGTTGACAGCACTCCCCAAACAACCCTCCCTGTTCACGTACAACTTCAGGACCCAGAACTTGGTTACTCCTCTGTCCATGATTCTTCACATGTTGTCTAAACTCTAGGTCATATAGCTGCAATCTCCACCAGGATTGCACCATACCCATTTCCCCCAATAGTCACATGAGTTATGGGGAAAAACGAACACTGTGCCTCGTGGGAACAAAGGACATTGTGTCAGCTGTGATTTCAATGTGACAAATGTCTGTTTTCTTCATTGTCTTTCACCTTCATGTCCAGTAATATGTTCATCCCTATAGTCTTTTCAGCAGTCTTCCTGCATTGTGATGTTGCTACTCTTGTGGAATCAGAAAATACAATATTAAGGCTTTTACACCATGCAAAGAGAAATACACCAACACAGGCTTGTAAAGATTCCCAGAATCTTTGTTGCAATAATGTACAGTTTACAAAACAAAGTACACAAATAGCTATTTGGCCGTCAATACATCACAGAGACAACCAGCAAGGTTCAATGTGAGCAGTGAACAGGAATTGCTAGCTGGAAATCAGCGTATTTATACAGTTTCTTCATAACGATGTCCAGCCTCCTACAAGTTAATCATGTACGGGGCTAGGGTTCGCGCCAGGTTCGTTCCTAATTTACATATCTTGTGCATGCGGTTTACCTTTTAATACATTTACTAAAAAGCACTATTATTCTCTGGGTTTAACTTTACACTCTTTACATATTGCTAATACAGGTAAAACAGATGTTTCGCATGACATGTTTAAACAGCGTTATTGTTCTTGTATACTTGTAGGTTAACATCGACGATTCAAGTAATCCCCTGATCCCGAGGTCAACAAAGGACAAGGTCTACATGACCCTAACATGTAGCCAGCAGGCAGGTTGGACATTAACTCTCCTACAGAGGTTGAAGAGGTTTAAGTAAGAACAAGAGAACACAGGTCGGACATTTTAGGCCACAGGGTGACTTTGCACGATAAACTAAAATGGCGGCTTTAACCTAAAATGGAGGCTTGATTCACTTAAGGTCGCGACCTTGCAATACGGATTTCCTCGCAAAGCGACTGGGCATAGGCCAACATATACAATGAGGACGAAACAATAATATATCAGTTTTAACACTCTGATGACACAGAAAGTGAACAACACCAGTACCAATGCTGATATCAGTACTTTCAGTCCTTGAGACATACCTGATGGTATCCAGGAAAATATGTATGCTAACCAGTCATTGGGCCTCATTACGACCCTGGCGGCCGCGGTATGAACGGTGCCGGTAAGGTACCGGCACCATTCATACCAGGCCACCACATTACAAGTTTGCTTGCGGGTGGCGGTATGCACGTCTGGTCTGGCCAGACATGCATAACGGCACCCGCGAACAGACCAGGATGCTAACAACGACCCGTCATTAACGGGTCCATTGTTAGCATCCTCCCCATTCCCATTGAGCCCTATCGGGACTCAAATGGAAATTGGGACATACCAGGTCCTGGTCCCGAAAATGGGAATTACCAGGCCCACAAAAGTCAGAATGTCCCAGTAATTCCCTTTTTTCGGGACCCGGACACGAGTTGGGAGGTAGCCATGCCGGTAATGACGACATGGCTACCTCCAAACTCGTAATAAGCCCATTGTCTTTTCCTATCATGTTTGTCTGTGGCTTCATTTTGGCATGCAGGTCAGATAGTTACGTGATAACCTCAGTTAGGGTTCAATTTTCTTTGTCATGAGCGAGTTAGTATCACTCTTGTGGGTTTTTGTCATCAGATAGTTCCCTTGTGACTCAATCCCTTGTTTTTTGGGATTAGTCCTTTCCCAGAGCAATATGGATAGACACACTCCGTTGTTCAAGAAAAGATTAGATGTACCCTTAGGGTTGCGCCAGCCAACTTGTAGATCTGCTATATATCCTTGTTTTATTGTGTTTTGTTCATTTTAGCCCTTCTAAGTTGGCACATGTTTTGGCTTTAAATCCTTTCTCATAACCGGCTGATCTTGTCGAATAAATCATAAAACCATAAGCAATAATGTCAACATTTAATTGTATGTACACAATGTTCCTGGTTACCAGGAAGAATAGAGGAATGGGACACATTAGATAAGTAGATGTGACCACAGATGAGCTTTTTAATATTAATGTGGAGATTGATTCAATAATGATTATGAGTCACATGATTAAGACAATGCAAATAATAAGACCATGGGCCTCGTCCTCTCATCTATGACATTGGGCAAGGGCAGCAAAAAACAATCGCTGCCACACCAAACGGATCTTGGCACTGTTCGACAGGGTAATAATGGATGCAATTTGGTGGGTCAAGAATGGGTATGTTTGTGCCACATAAAGAAGAAACGCATAAATGAACAATCTAGGTGGTATCATTCATTCGTTTTTTATCACAAATCTAAGAAAGTACTTCTCAAAAGGTGTATGCAGGTGCAAAACCATGTATTTGGGCCAATGTTTTTACTTTCACGATGAATACCTAGTCTGAGAGAGAAATAGTGTGCCTAATATAGCACTGTGTTTTGTCCTTCTCTGACTCTGGTTATAGATTGATTTGATCTTCACTGTGGTGCTTCTTCTTCTTCTTGTTCTTCTTGCATCAAACCATCTTCGTTCTGGCAGGAGGAGTGCTCATCTCGGCAGGGCTTGACGTCACCAATATAGTTCAAGGCCTTTCTGCCACTTAATTTGACCATGCCATCAGGGGCCTGTTCTACCTAGAAAGGTTTCTCGAATCTGGGCTTGAACCAAGGCCTCACAAAGGTTCTCAAAATCACAGAATCCCCTGGATATAGAAGTGGTTGCTTGAGCAATTCAGAATGCAATGCTAGTGTGTTGTTGGTTATCTGTTAAAGCAGAGGGAGAGGCTGCACACAATCAGCTGGTGCAAACATAATTTACTTGAAAACTGGACGTTCCCTTAAACAGCAGGCATATGTGTTTTGGGGTTTGTATTGTGAATGGGAGGGGGCGTGGCGATGGGGTTTGTGGGGAGCAGGGCAGACCAGCAGGGAACAAAGTTCCACTACTTCTTTGGGTACACTTCGACCACTGATCATGACCTGTCTCCTGACAGAAGGTAAAGTGCACAACAAACCAGGACGTCAATTGGCGGTCACCAGGGGTCGCAGGTCTCCCTTGCTACCCTTAAAAGTTCCCTAGAGTAGAATAAGCATCCAGTTTGGACTATGTATTTTGCTTTTTGCAAGTTGCAGTTATAGCATGTTCTTTTCTGCCATTGTCTCTGTTACGATCATCACAAGACATTCCATCTCGATGTCCTTGGTCACTTGACAAAATCCTTGTGCTTAAAAGCTTGTGTATAGTGTAGAAATGTTTGGCACATAGCACATAAAGTGGCCCTTGATTTAATTGCGCCACATTATTGCTTTGTTGCAATGTGTCTATCTTTCCCATCGCCGTTGCATGCTGTTCAGGTTGTTTGTTTGCATGTATGACATAGCAAGTGCCGAGAGTACGGGATGCCATGTATATATTCTTTAATATAGTGTTATGAACCCTTCCAATGGTATGTACTTTGTTAACCTCTGAAGCCTGAAAAGTAGATCCACGAAGGCTTGACATGTGCCCAACTTTGCACGAGACCTGCAGATGAACTGGCCTGCTGTTAAATCTCAATTACCAGTTTAAAGGTATCCACTACAGAGTGTAATTTGCTTTCTGGCTTTCTGACTCTGGGAACATTCAGACATGTTATTGCTAATTTTACTATATCTGGTAAGATAGCTATAGCCAGTAAGATAACTCAGTGTGTTGAGCACTTGCTGCTGCAATGTCTATGTGTGATCTGCAGGTTGCAGGTATGAATCCCGGGAAGGCCAACTCAGCCTTTCATCTTTCTGAGGTGGATAAATGCGTGCCAACACAGGTTGGTTGATATTTTATGTATATTTGTGCTATTTAAAGAGCTTAAGCCGAAGTGCTATAAAATAACACATCATTATCATTTGGCCTGTGAGGACATTTTTATTGTATTCCCAGTAATTTGGTAATATGGGCCTATACACACTGATATTAATGATACATATAGTGATCCATTCTTGTATGAAATGTATATCACATTACATCAATGTTGTAACCATATTTTTCGTACTGTACTTAGGAACAATGCTATGTGATGCCACTTCCTGTGTTGTGAAGGGCTGAAAGGTCATATGCTATCGCTTCCATGATGCCACTTCTGGGCGTGGTCAAATGACATCACTTCCTGTGATGTCATCAGAAGTCAAGGTTTGTGTGATGTCACTTCCGCTACCCTAGCATTTGGGTGAAATGACGTCCCTGCAACAAACCAGAGGTAGAATTAAGGACCTGATGTGAGGGAATTTCAAACATAAGGAGGCAATGAAGATAACTGCGTCATAGCTGCAGTCTGCATCACAGCATTAATGGCACGAACAGGAGACATTCAAAATGCACTGAGTGCCAATGCGTTAAAACATGGGCATGAATCTAGTCTCTGAGTTCTATGAGAGAGTAATTAGCGCAATGGAATATGGAAAGATCTCTTTTGTATTCTTTTGTAGCAGCAATAGGAGCCCTCCGGTATGGAAAGGTCAGCTGTTTTGTCATGCAGCTGTCTTTTCTGGCACTTTATTTTTCTCTCCCTGTTGGGTCATGGCGATCGTGGCAATCATGGCAATCTCCGTTTTCATTGTGCAGGGTACGTTCTCCATGTGCTATTTTAACAGGTTTCAGTTCTTCAGCACAGATTCAGTTCTTTTCTGGGTGGCACTCTGACATGAATATCAAATTCTCTGCACTTTCAGTATTGCTTTCAAGTTGTCCCGTTGATGCCGTTTGGCTTTTGGCACTTTTCAATTTGCTTTGAGGCTCGCATCCTGAAATTGTGGCCTTCTGGCATCATACTGCCTGATGCTCGATATAAACTTAGCCTGTCTGGTTTGACTTGGCCCCAGCCAAATTCCCACCATGGAATCCCTCTGGAGCATCTCGGTCTTTCAATTTCAGCTTCCTTGACCATGCTGTCTGACACTCATGATGAGGATTCCAGAGGATAGCACTTCTCCCTTGGGCTGAGGACTCTCAGTGTTGGCGGCATGCCTAGTATTTCCCTCTGTGGGTAAGTCCTTCCTTACTCAAGGACTACACCTCCTGGAAAATGCAGCTCGAGCCAGCCCTGTTCAGGCTAATGCACTTTGCGGCTTCATGTGTTTCTTCTCACAGCAGCCTCTCTTCTTCTGAGCTTCTGACCTTAAAGCAGATTTCTCCCAGTTGGCATTGCCTTCACCCTGACAGCTTTCTCCATGCAGTGGCCTGCAAGGACTGTACAGAGAAGGACACCTATCCTCTGTTTCCCGGACTGGTTCAGCCTTCATTTGTTTTATTTTTATTTATTTAAATTTATAAAGCGCACATCGGCCCTTGGGCATTGTGGCGCTGCTACAGAAAGCTTACTTAGTTTCAGTATGGGTACAATCACACAGTAGGTAGAACACAGAATTAAGGTTCCTTGGTTACAGTGGAACATGATAAAATGACAGTCACAAAATTACAGTGGAGTGTAAGAGGATTCAATTCAACACTACAGCTAAGTCAATGCCTAGTCTGGGATACTGAATGGAAACCCTTATTGATATATCTTTATGTCCAGTTCATGCGTTCTGGATGACTACCCCTATATAACACCCCTCCCTTGGAATCCCCCTGACCCCACTGAGCCAAGAAGTAGTTCTGTTTTGCAAGTTAAAAGGTTTATTTGATAATTTAAACAATATATATATATATATCACACTTTATAATAAATTAATAATTGGATATCACACTTAATCTGATCAGTAATCAATAATGGAAAGTCTGGCACTAGCACACTTGTGAATAGGAACGGAAGAATAAGGTGGTAGAGAATACTTTATATAAGTTCAGATGGATGTAATGTTGAATGAAAAATGCAATACAGAAAATACTCAATATGATTTCAACAAAACAATGTAATCACTTTTCTCTGGCAATCCCCTCCCCCCCTTTATGCAATGCAAGGAAATGGAAGGACGCACACAGTTCTCAGAAATGCAATCACATGTAATTCAGTTCACCCCAGCAAGCTTAGACTACAGATCGGAGTTTTAAACACAGGCCCAAAATGCTTTTATATGTGCTGGCAATGAAGTGAAAAATACGCTAAAATGCTTTTATTTCCCTCTAGGACGTTCAGGGTGAGTGGTATCTAGTTAATATTAGTCCAGGCTCACTTTAGCAATGCTCTATAATGGTTGTCAGGTTGCAAACTAATTTTTGCAATGGAAGGCAAGCAGCAGCAGATTTTTACACGTGGAGAAATTGGCAAATCGCAGTAAAATTCGCGAGTGCGCCGGGCGCGATTACAGAGGAACCACAAGGACTATCAATATCGTTTTGGGGTCCTAGGACAGCCTAGGATCACAGCTTCCAGATGAAAGTTACTGCAAGTCTCTAGCACAAACGGTCACGGAGATATGAGCGATTAAATAAAGGTCGTTTTTCAGATTTGAAATTTTAAAGTTCAAAAAGACAAGTGCAGCTTGCAACTAGAAAATGACAGGTGACAGCTTTACAAATGACAGGTGACAGCTAGGAGGCAGTTCTACTTAGATTAAAATAGCTTGAATTATATTATTTTAACTAAGAGATTGGTTCTGCACAGTTTGCTAGGTACTCACACTATATTCTTGAATTAAATGGGCCTCGCCACGGATCTGGTCAGGTTTTAGACTGGACTCTGGTCTCTGCACACAGCGTCTGGGTCAGCTCTACTCTGCTGGTCTGGTCTGGGTCTCTGGTTCTGCTAACAGTGATCTGGGCCAGCTCTGCTCTCTCTCTCTGGATTCTGGAGATTAATGGATTTGAAGTCTCTATGTCTGCTCTCTGAAGGTTGAGGGAGGTAAAGTATGGATTTTCCCGGCAGAGCTTCCAGCTGCAAATGGATTTGAAGGTCCCTATCTGTCCTGCCTGTCTGCTTTTATGTGTTTTGAAAATGGGTGGAGAGGCTAGCTTCCTAGGCCCTACCCCTCTCCCCTTGTCATTGGCCACTTCATCCGCTTCCCCTTGATTGGGGGAATGAAATGAAGTGTCATCATGATGAGGTCTGTTTATGATACAGAGAACCCACCCCGTCAACTTTACACACAATCTATATTTGCTCAAAAAACATATTTGCACAGGTACACATTCGTTTAAATTACACGCACCCCTCACATATCACAGGAGGTATACCCTTGTCCAAATCTGCTCTTCCTGGGAGCTTGCATTCAGAAATGGCAATATTTGCACTTTTTAACTGATTTTGCAATTTCGGACATTAACCCAAATTTACACACATGTGCGCAAGGAGTATGGACATTAGTTGATGAAGTGTCAGATTTTTCACATGCACACATTTTGAGTAATATCCTCTTTTCCGCTAAAACCCCCCTGAACATACCACCGGGTCCTAGCACGTCTTAAAACGTGGGCAGAAAAATCACAAGAATTATGGTATCATTTAAATAATTTTCACAAGTCCGTACTATGAGTTATTCATCTTTTTAGAGTTATGTTCTGGCCCCAAAGGGGTGTGGTTTCCCCCCAGCACAAGGTTGAATTTCTGGTTTTTCCAGTTCTGCCAAGCCAGCTTGCTCTCACAGGCAGTGCTCCTCCCCTGTCCTTCCAGGAGGAAGCTCCATTTACGACTCCCGCCAATAAATCATTTGCCTGAGTCAGGACAGGGCTTTGTTCAGAGCTCCTGTATTCTGTGGGGGCTCCCCTTAATTCAATTATCAGAGAGATGGCATATCCTTAGTGTGGCCAGCAAAAGGCAGATAGGCCTGGGAACACAGCTGTGACTCAAGTTTCACTCCTGATGGGGGGTAGTTGCCAGGCAAAATTGGAATCTCTTTAAGCCAGTTTTTAGCTACATGTCATTTCTGTTCCCCAGTTTAAGTCAAGACATTTTTTTACATATGCAGCTAGGATGCTGATTCTAAGTTTAAAACTATGACATTTAAACAATTGCAACCTATGTGACACTCAAAAGTCGGTCACTCAGTCAATTTAAACATTTAGATTTTTAGTGTCTTTCAGTCCAAATTTACTTAAACTGCTGAAATCCACAGCTCAGCCAGTCTTGTTATAAACATTCAAGTCACTTCAGAATATAACTTTACATTGGATCCACCTCTCAGTAAGTCTTTCTTTGGCTTGCCTTGGGTTCATTTATTCAGTTTTACACAAAAAAATGTAAAATCTGGTGTTGTTTTAAAACGCCGGCTTTTTGATAGTGGTGAGTACTGGTACTGCACCCCTTTTTGGGATTTAAGAAAATGAATTCCCAACAGTTATGGGTTTGCTTTTGGCAATCAGCATTGCCATTCCCAATGGTTTCAGACTACTGTGTGGGTAGTCCAATGGTGGTTTTAGGCAGTGTCCTTCTGTGCCCATAACATCGGCAAAAATGAGTGGCAGCCTATTCTTCATGCATTTCCCTGTGCATTTTCTGGGAAGCTCTGGCCATCATGATGATTTCCATGTCAGTACTGCACAGTTTTGAGGTAGGGCTTGGATGCGTGGATAAAAACATCCCACAAGCCCCCCTCTTGCGATGGCCATTCTATTTCACTAATGGGACTCGCAAGACCTGTGATGTTTCCTCATCTTCTTCCAATAGATGGCACAGTTCAGCATCTTTTTCTCCATCCGGTCGGATCGATCGGTTCTCCTCGCCGGTCCTGATGGGAAGATTGGGCGGTACCCCGGGCCCGTTGCGTCTCTGCTCCCGGTCTCCAGATCGTCCTATTTGGCCGGTCTCTCGGTTTTCTTTCTCCTAGGACGACAAAGGAAGAGCGGCAATACCTATTCATAGACATTTTTCCACCACTGTTGAGATAGTGGGGCAGCATATGCATTTCATCATAACGAAATATTACATTCTTATTTTGAAAAAAAACAGTATAACTAAGAGACAGTTTCATGCAAATCACAATATTTTAGAGACTAGATGTGGTATGTTTTATGGTTGGAACTGAATTAGTCTGAGACAGTACCCGCTAGGATTCCAGAGGATTCCTCCAGTTGTTGCAGAGTGTGCCTGGGATGGCAACATTTCAACTGGTTTATGTGGACCCACTTGTCTTCCCCCGCTGCCAAAGGACCTTTGGGGATGTGGATTTTGTAGGCCACAGGGGAGATCTTGTCGATGATCTCAAAGGGTCCCTTCCATGTAGGCAAGAATTTCCGCTGTTTTGCCTGGTTCCTTTGGAAATTGTATAGATAGACCCGGTCCCCCACCTGATATTCCTTCCTGGAAGTCTTCAGGTCATAGTGGGTCTTCATGCTATCAGCTGATCTTTCTAGATTCCGCTGAGCATAAGCAAAAGCATGTTGGAGGTGTTTCCTTAAATTCTCCACATACTCATGAGTTGTGGAGGCATTTATCAGTGTCTGCTCTTGGGTCCTGTAGAGCAAATGCTGAGGAACCACCATCTTGCGCCCAGTCATCAACTCAAATGGTGACATTTTGGTTGCAGATGAAGGGGTAGATCTGATGGCCATTAGGACCAGAGGTAATCGGATATCCCAACTTGGCCCAGAATCTGCCACAAACTTCTTTAATATGCTCACAATGGTTCGGTTATATCTCTCTACTGCCCCAGAAGAAGCTGGCCTGTAAGCAATATGTAACTTCCTTTTGACCCCCAGTATCTCCCACATCTTTGTCATTACTTCACTGGTGAAGTGGCTACCCCTGTCTGACTCAATCCTTTGAGGTAGACCAAAACGGGAAAAGATGTGGTTAATCATCAGGGCAGCTGCTGTTTCTGCCTTGCAATTTGGGGCTGGGAGACATTCCACCCACTTGGTAAACAAGCATGTCACAGTCAACATGTACTTATTCCCCCTAGCAGAGCGAATCACAGGGCCTACAAAGTCGATTTGTAAATCTGACCATGGCAGTGTCATCCCCCTCTTTTGGAGCCATCAATTCTGCCACCTGACTACTTGGGGGACCAATTTTGTATCCAGCGGAGGGTTCTGGGGACTCATTCACCCATGCATTCCCTACGCCAGCCACCAGTTCTTTCTCCCCGTCGTTGTCAACATGGTAAGAGCATCCATCCACATAGACAGTGGGCATTCCCTCACACTTGTCCTCTTCAAAGACTTTGTGTGGGGAATTAAGGTATGCCTCCGTGTTGTCCTTGATTTTTAGACTTTCGTCCTCGAGACAGTTTTCTCTGGCACAATCATGCAAGTCAGCCAGACCTTGCGTGAGGGGACTCTTCTTGTTTGGGCCATATCTGACCTCCACAGGAAAGCCTTGCATTGACAGAATCTAGGAAGTAATTCGGGAATTACTCACATTTCCGGCCCGGATTCTGTCACTTTGGAGATATTGCAGAGGCTGGTGTGGAGTCTCCACTATGATGTGTTCCCCCTGGATAAACGGGCGGTAATTCTTCAATGCCCACACCGTTGCCAGGAGTGCCTTCTCACAATCGTTGAATTTTTCCTCCACAGAGGATAAAGTTTTGCTCGCATAGGAGATTACTTTATTGACCTTGTCATGCTTTTGGTATAATACTGCCGTCAAGCACGTATTAGAGAAACCCGTCTCCAGGAAGAACTCCTTGTTTCTGACAGGGTAAGCTAGGCAAGGCGCTTGTGAGAGGCTTCTCTTGAGTTGTCTTACTGCCTCGGCTTGTTCTGGACCCCATTCCCACTTGACCCCCCCCTTCAAGAGATGAATCAGGGGTCTGGTGATCTCTGCGTAGCCCTCAATGAACTTTCTGCTGTAATTAGTCAGTCCAAGGAGGCTCCTTAGTTCCCGCAGAGTTGTGGGGTCTTTCAGTTTCTGAAGTGCTTCCACTTTCTTTTCCTGGGGTCAGAGACCCTGAGGAGTAATCTCATGCCCCAAGAAATTAACACGGGTTCTACACCACTGTGCTTTCTGAAAGGAAAGTTTTGCTCCGGCGGCCCTCAACTGTGTCAGAACATAACGGATCTCCGCTATGTGTTCCTCCACAGATGAACTTTTGATGAGGACATCATCTACATAAGCCAGGTTACCCCTCGCACCCAGGTCGGGCATGGCCTTATGTAGGAAAATGTTGAATTCATTTCCGGAGTTGAGGTATCCGAAGGGAGTCCGGGTCCATGTGTATTGCTGGCCCCCAAAGGTAAAAGCCAGTTTGTATTGGTCCTCCCTACTGACCGGCACGGTCCAGTATCCATTGGTCAGGTCTATTGCAGTGAATACCTGTGACCCCTGGATCTGGGCCAGCCCTTGGTCAATGTAGGGCAGAGGCCATCGGGAAGTATGGACCCGTTTGTTGAGCTCCCTGAGGTCGGCGCAGAGTCTCCACTGGCCGTTTGGCTTCAATATTCCCAGCACCGGATTATTGAAGGTGCTGTGGACTAGACGGATTATTCCCCGGGACTCAAGGTTCTTAATTATTTCAGTAAGGGACTCCATGGATGCGAGAGGCAAACGATATTGCTTCACAAACACTGGAGTCATGCCAGGGTCCGTGGGGATTGTTGTTGTGTGGATGTCAGTGCGACCACAGTCATATGAGTCTACCGCAAAGAGATCTTGGAAATCCAAGAAAACTTGTTTCAACTTTTGCTTTTGTTCCAGAGTCACACAGGCATCAGCTAGGTTGACTCTCTCTTCCACCATCTGCCTGAAGCCTGGAAAGACTTCTGTTTTGGCTATTTCAGCGGCCTCCTCCAGCTGGGTGGAGGAGTCCCTGGTCAGAGTGCTGATTTGGACTGGAGGCTTCAGGTGGGAAAGGCAGCCCTCATGGACTTGGAAAATCCCCTCATCCCTCCTGAAGTCACAAGTCACATCTTCCCTACCATAAGGGCAAGAAGTGTACACCAGGAAGTTCCCCCCATGCCGGGTAAAAATCCTGTTTGGTGTTGTATTGTCATCACTGTCACTGTCGAAGCAGTCCTTGGGGATTGGCCCTAACAGTTCATTACCTAAATCTGTGGAAAAATGTCGGTCATCAACCGCCATTCCAATAATGGTGCCTGCGGCTAGAGTAATACTCTTCAAGTCGCTGTTATCCACCTCTATTGGAATGGTGTCATGTTCTATGTTGACTAATGGAGTTGGGTTTACCCCTAACCCTTGCTGTTGGAGAGAAGCATTTAGATGTATGTACGCATTAGGGTTTTGCAAATATTGTCCTCTTTTAGCTTTCACTTCCAGGGAGAATTGTCGGGTCCTTTCTGGGATGGTGACTTCCTCTTTGATCTGAATTTCAACTGCATAAGGTAGCAATTGAGCTGACCTAAATGCTTTTTCTGGATCATCAAAGCCCATGGGATTATCCGCTAATCGGGACCAAGCTTTGAAGTTTATTAGGTCCAAACTAATGGCAAAGCGATTGAGAATGTCACTGCCTAAGTAAAAGGCGGCAGTAACGTCTCGCACGACCCAACAATTATGGACTATGCTCTTGTTGCCAATGGAGATTTTGAGCATACACCTGCTTGGCAGGAGATGTTTGGAATTAGGTGCTTCCAGGTCCATTTCCCATTTGTCTATCAGTTTGAATGTGGGAATGGCTGGATCTTTTGAGAGTTGGCGGAACATGGCTTCGCTGATGAAGCTCTTACCGTTGTTCACACACACTCGAGCGAGAACAGAGTCCTTCCCATCATTTAATTGGACAGGGATGAACAACTGCTCTCCAATTTGCTGAATATCAGCCAGGCTCTGAGCTGATTTCACATCTTTCTGGACTATAGGAGTGGGAATTTCTGATTGTGGATTAGTGTAGAGTCTCAGAGTGTTTCCTTCCAGCGTGGAATACCACTTTAGACTGGAAGGAAGGTTGATTTTCAGAAATAGAGAGAACCCTCCATCACCAGTCTGTTGTCCTACTGCTATTACTGTCACGTCTGGAATTTGGCTATTCTGGAAGTGAAATTCTACTTGGTCAGATTTTTGTTCAACCATGTGGCAGGTGCCGTTTAAACTAACATGGTTGACACTCTGTTTTAATTTTATGGGTCGGCTAGTCTGGGTCCAGAGGACCTTGTTTACACAATCTATTAAGGGTGACAACCTCCTCAGGAGGTCATTCCCCAGTAAACAAGGGGTGCCCTCTGGAGTCACTACTATGACCGGGTGTTTCACCTTGTGTCGCCCGATCTTAATGTCCAAGTCTGCATTCCCCTCAACGGGAATTTCCTTCCCGTCAAAGTTCTGCAGTTGTCCAGGAAGAGAGGTGAGAGGAATTTGGTAAGTCTCTCCCCTTCCTGCATTCAGTTCATCAAAGGCCCTTCTGGACAGAAGGGTGGCTTGAGATCCAGTGTCCACCAGTGCCAAAATTGTACCCTGCCCTTGTACTTGTACCGGGGCATAGTATCTTCCCTCCTTCTCCTCAAGGGGGCACAGATAATGCACATTTTTGGACAACTGGTGGGCTAATTTTCTGGTTTTGGACATGGCGAGAGAAGAGATTTGGGCAGAATTCTGTGGAGAGCCTTGTGAATCTGAAAGAAAAAGTTGGCAACTGGAGATCAGAGCCATTGTGGGTTCCCCTGGCTCCGGTTCCGGGCCGCCCCCCCCTTTTTGGAGGCAGTCACCAGGATGGGTTTGAACCAGGGGATTTTCTTGCTGTTGGTTCTGGGATGAGATGGTGGGCGGCGGTAGCTCAGTCTCCACATCTCCCCAGTCTGGATTTGCATCCCTAGGGACCCATTTTTCTTTGGGAGGAGATCCCCACTCTCTGAAGGAGAAGATCATTTTCCCAGGATCCTCTGAGGATCCCTCTCCCTCAAATTGGAAGATCTGTACCTCCTCCTCAAACTGTGTCTGTTTGGGTCTTTGGTTTCTCCTACCCCCCCTCTGCTCCTTAGGAGGCAGACTTTCAGGGGCAAGAGATTTTGTTTCCGGTTCCTGGGTTTCCAGGGGCTGTTTACAAGTGAGGAAGGAAGCTTCCTCCAAGGCTTTACACCCCCCTTCCCCTTGTGCCTCCTCCCTGGGAACCGGTGAGTTAGCGGGGTGCTGCCCCCGTCATTGTTCTGGGGCACCAGGTCCAGAGTTGGGTGCGTTCTGCGCCGGCATGCCGATCTGAGGGTTCTGCTGAGCCCTCAGTATGTGACCCAGATCCCGCGCCATGTTTTGAACCTGGCGCTCTAACTGGGAAACCCGCTCAGGCTGATACGGGGCCCTGTTTTCTCCCCTGGGCTGATCCCGGGAAGGGTAACTATCCCTTCTCTGGTAATACCCCGGATTGGGAAGATTTGGGTACCCCTCCACCCTTGGCCTCCCCTCTCCTGGATTAGGTTGTCTGGGCTCAGGGAATTGGGGAAAGAAGGATGGATGATTTTGGGGTCGGAAGTTGGGTGGATACCTGGGGAAAAAGTTCTGCCCAGGATTTGGAGAATTTCTGCCCTCCGGTGGGAAGTTAGGAGGGAAGTTCCCTGGGCTAGGTGCTTGGCTGGATCCCCCCCTTGGGCTGGAGGAGTCCACACATAACCCAGGATGGGTCGATTTCCCTTGTAACGGGGACTTACATAGTCAGGAGAGCGAGGGACCCCATTTGTGGGGCTGCCTCCCTGGCTCCCTGTCTGTGCCTGGCCCGAGGACCTTCTGGGCCTAGCATTATTAGGTGCAGGTAGGTTTTTAGGCCCCCCCATCTCCAAATCTAAAACGGGGGAGACCTTTACCTCTGCCACCTTGGCAGCAGCAGGGGTGCTGTTGGTTTTGGGATTTTTCTGGGTATTGCTTTTATTTTCTATGGGCTTCTGCACCTCATAGATCCGGGTCGCCTGTTCAATGACCCAGTCTAAAGATCTTTTCTCGTGAAAATCCCTCACGAGCTGGGTCATTATGTATTTGGGCAAGGCATGGAAAAACGTATTAATAAATTCTCTGCTATCCGTGCGCACCCTTCTTGTGGTCTGTGCAAAAGCACGCTTTAACTCCTGCACAAATTCTTGTGGGGCCTGATCCTCCCCACATTGCAAATTGTAGGCTGCCTTGCGAGCCTCTTGAGGATTTCTATGAGTAGAAAAATGTTTCAAGATGGCCGCCTTATAGGTGGACCATCTTAAATGATTTTGGTCCCTGCAAAGAAACTGGAGTACTCTGGGGAGAATGTCCACTTTACATATTGGATACAGCTTTGGCTGTCCTTCAAATGAAAAGTCTCCATCATTTGCTCATAGAGCTCCAAGTGTTCCCAAACAGAATACTTGGCATTCTTATGATACGGCGTGATGACGCTCCTGATTGCCTTAATCTGCTTTAAGGGGTCCTTAATCAAGGCCCTTTTTGCCTTATTGGCCTTTTTGGTTCGGGTAACCCTGGTCCATTCATCTTCTGACTCAGAGGCACTGCTCCCAGAGGTTCCCGTCTGTTCTTCCAGGTTTTCCCGGATTCTGCGAGCCTGGGAATGGCTGGCAGAATGTGGGGACCTGGTCTCCTGTGTCCTGTACCGCTCAGAGGAGTCTTCAGATCCCTCCTTGCTGCCAGGACTTGATGGGTACCCCCCCCACTGACCTAACTGGGCAGAGGTTTTCAGGATGCCCTTAATGGGCCTACTCACCTGGGGTTCCCCATCAAATTGCACTGTGCTTGGGTGCCCATACCCGGATGCCCGCCCCTCCATTCCTGGGTGGTACTGGCCTATGAGCCCCATGCTTCTGGCTGGATAGTAATCTGCCATCCCTGTGGCCCGGTGCTCATGTGCGCCAGGGGACATGGGGGTGGCAGAGTCCAGGGACTGAGAGAAATAAAGGCCTCTGGTACTAGGGCTCCTGGGGTTATGCTCAGGAGTTTCTCTTTCCCAGCGAACCTCATCTCTATCCGCCCCTGCTCCCTGTTGCAATGCAAGAGCCTGTGCCTTCAGTTCCTCAGTGAAGGCCTTACTAGACTCTATCAGTCTCCCTTGCATCGCTACCTGTTGTTGGAGCCTATCATTGTGCTGGCAGAGAGCCTCATTCTCTCTCTGCGTTTCCTGATTGGTCCTGGAGCACTGGGCCAGTCTTTGCTGCAGGAGGGTTACCTCCTGAGCTGTGTCCCTATTGGCCTGCTCCTTTCTTGCCAGAGCATCCTCCACCTTCCTGGTGTGCTCTAGCAAGTCCTGGTGTTCTTTTTGGAGGTCACCCAGTCCCTGGTGGGCCAGGTGATTTTCTTCTGTTTTTCTTTTTAAATGGCAGACTTCATGGCCTAAGGCGTCTCTTTCCTGGCTAAGAGCCTGCATTTGTGCCGCCAGGTCGTCCCTCTGCCTTTGAAAGGCACCAGCTTTCAGGCGTTCTTCATCAAACTCTGCCTGGGTATCCAGGTCTTTCAAAATCAGCTTGTTGCTCTCTGCCTTCACTCTATCTAGATGACTTTGCAGGGTGGCTACCTGCTCCGTGCATGCCCTGTTAAAGTCTAATTGTTGCTCCAGCTTTTTCTGGCTCTGCAGTAGGGAGTCCAAACCTTCTTGGTACTCCTTCTGCAAGGCCAGAAATCTGGTATCCTGGTCAGCCTTTTCCTGTTGCAGGATGTCCATATCCCTCTTTATTTTAATGATGTGCTGTCTACTCTCATTTTCTGACTCCTGGCTCCCCTACAGCCTCTGCTCAGAAGAGACCAGGTCAGATTGGACCTTCTCTAACGCCATCTGTCGCTTGTTCGCCAGATCTTGGCTTTCCGTACATTTATCCTGCATGTCTCCCATATATAGGTACAGGTATGCCGCTATCCTAACCATCTTGTCTTGTTCATCCTTAGCTTTAGGAGCCATGTATAGTTCACTCAGGGCCACGTGTAGGGGACCCTGATCTCCCCATATATCTGACCCTGTTTCAGTGACCTGTTGCGTGATGGCCTGCAACCAGACCATGCGGTCCTGGTGAGTCCACTCACCTCTCACAAATAACTTATGTAAGAAGTGCTCTCTGGCTATTTTCATGTCTACTAAGGTCGTCATTATAGAGATTGGTCTCTGTCCTGACTTACAGAAATTAGTATTTTATTTTTGCAAAACAGACCTTTTTCTTAGAGCGTTCCTTTGAGGAGTGCTTTACAGCGTAACACAGCGTGGTGATCCGACCGGATATGTGTATCTGGTCAGCTGGCACGCTGTATTAATCTGCACAAGTGATAGATCTAACCCAAACGTCCGGCACGAGCCCCCAATTTGTAAGAGGATTCAATTCAACACTACAGCTAAGTCAATGCCTAGTCTGGGATACTGAATGGAAACCCTTATTGATATATCTTTATGTCCAGTTCATGCATTCTGGATGACTACCCCTATATAACACCCCTCCCTTGGAATCCCCCTGACCCCACTGAGCCAAGAAGTAGTTCTGTTTTGCAAGTTAAAAGGTTTATTTGATAATTTAAACAATATATATATATATATATATATCACACTTTATAATAAATTAATAATTGGATATCACACTTAATCTGATCAGTAATCAATAATGGAAAGTCTGGCACTAGCACACTTGTGAATAGGAACGGAAGAATAAGGTGGTAGAGAATACTTTATATAAGTTCAGATGGATGTAATGTTGAATGAAAAATGCAATACAGAAAATACTCAATATGATTTCAACAAAACAATGTAATCACTTTTCTCTGGCAATCCCCTCCCCCCCTTTATGCAATGCAAGGAAATGGAAGGAAAGCACACAGTTCTCAGAAATGCAATCACATGTAATTCAGTTCACCCCAGCAAGCTTAGACTACAGATCGGAGTTTTAAACACAGGCCCAAAATGCTTTTATATGTGCTGGCAATGAAGTGAAAAATACGCTAAAATGCTTTTAATTCCCTCTAGGAGGTTCAGGGTGAGTGGTATCTAGTTAATATTAGTCCAGGCTCACTTTAGCAATGCTCTATAATGGTTGTCAGGTTGCAAACTAATTTTTGCAATGGAAGGCAAGCAGCAGCAGATTTTTACACGTGGAGAAATTGGCAAATCGCGGTAAAATTCGCGAGTGCGCCGGGCGCGATTACAGAGGAACCACAAGGCCTATCACTATCGTTTTGGGGTCCTAGGACAGCTTCCAGATGAAAGTTACTGCAAGTCTCTAGCACAAACGGTCACGGAGATATGAGCGATTAAATAAAGGTCGTTTTTCACATTTGAAATTTTAAAGTTCAAAAAGACAAGTGCAGCTTGCAACTAGAAAATGACAGGTGACAGCTTTACAAATGACAGGTGACAGTTAGGAGGCAGTTCTACTTAGATTAAAATAGCTTGAATTATATTATTTTAACTAAGAGATTGGTTCTGCACAGTTTGCTAGGTACTCACACTATATTCTTGAATTAAATGGGCCTCGCCACGGATCTGGTCAGGTTTTAGACTGGACTCTGGTCTGTGCACACAGCGTCTGGGTCAGCTCTACTCTGCTGGTCTGGTCTGGGTCTCTGGTTCTGCTAACAGTAATCTGGGTCAGCTCTGCTCTCTCTCTCTGGATTCTGGAGATTGATGGATTTGAAGTCTCTATGTCTGCTCTCTGAAGGTTGAGGGAGGTAAAGTATGGATTTTCCCGGCAGAGCTTCCAGCTGCAAATGGATTTGAAGGTCCCTATCTGTCCTGCCTGTCTGCTTTTATGTGTTTTGAAAATGGGTGGAGAGGCTAGCTTCCTAGGCCCTACCCCTCTCCCCTTGTCATTGGCCACTTCATCCGCTTCCCCTTGATTGGGGGAATGAAATGAAGTGTCATCATGATGAGGTCTGTTTATGATACAGAGAACCCACCCCTGTCAACTTTACACACAATCTATATTTGCTCAAAAAACATATTTGCACAGGTACACATTCGTTTAAATTACACGCACCCCTCACATATCAGAGGAGGTATACCCTTGTCCAAATCTGCTCTTCCTTGGAGCTTGCATTCAGAAATGGCAATATTTGCACTTTTTAACTGATTTTGCAATTTCGGACATTAACCCAAATTTACACACATGTGCGCAAGGAGTATGGACATTAGTTGATGAAGTGTCAGATTTTTCACATGCACACATTTTGAGTAATATCCTCTTTTCCGCTAAAACCCCCCTGAACATACCACCGGGTCCTAGCACGTCTTAAAACGTGGGCAGAAAAATCACAAGAATTATGGTATCATTTAAATAATTTTCACAAGTCCGTACTATGAGTTATTCATCTTTTTAGAGTTATGTTCTGGCCCCAAAGGGGTGTGGTTTCCCCCCAGCACAAGGTTGAATTTCTGGTTTTTCCAGTTCTGCCAAGCCAGCTTGCTCTCACAGGCAGTGCTCCTCCCCTGTCCTTCCAGGAGGAAGCTCCATTTACGACTCCCGCCAATAAAACATTTGCCTGAGTCAGGACAGGGCTTTGTTCAGAGCTCCTGTATTCTGTGGGGGCTCCCCTTAATTCAATTATCAGAGAGATGGCATATCCTTAGTGTGGCCAGCAAAAGGCAGATAGGCCTGGGAACACAGCTGTGACTCAAGTTTCACTCCTGATGGGGGGTAGTTGCCAGGCAAAATTGGAATCTCTTTAAGCCAGTTTTTAGCTACATGTCATTTCTGTTCCCCAGTTTAAGTCAAGACATTTTTTTACATATGCAGCTAGGATGCTGATTCTAAGTTTAAAACTATGACATTTAAACAATTGCAACCTATGTGACACTCAAAAGTCGGTCACTCAGTCAATTTAAACATTTAGATTTTTAGTGTCTTTCAGTCCAAATTTACTTAAACTGCTGAAATCCACAGCTCAGCCAGTCTTGTTATAAACATTCAAGTCACTTCAGAATATAACTTTACATTGGATCCACCTCTCAGTAAGTCTTTCTTTGGCTTGCCTTGGGTTCATTTATTCAGTTTTACACAAAAAAATGTAAAATCTGGTGTTGTTTTAAAACGCCGGCTTTTTGATAGTGGTGAGTACTGGTACTGCATCCCTTTTTGGGATTTAAGAAAATGAATTCCCAACAGTTATGGGTTTGCTTTTGGCAATCAGCATTGCCATTCCCAATGGTTTCAGACTACTGTGTGGGTAGTCCAATGGTGGTTTTAGGCAGTGTCCTTCTGTGCCCATAACATCGGCAAAAATGAGTGGCAGCCTATTCTTCATGCATTTCCCTGTGCATTTTCTGGGAAGCTCTGGCCATCATGATGTTTTCCATGTCAGTACTGCACAGTTTTGAGGTAGGGCTTGGATGCGTGGATAAAAACATCCCACAGGAGCCGGGGAACTTAATAGAGGAAGCAATTGCTGCTGAATCATTAGCATTACCTTACTTAATTATTTGAAGAGTGTGGTTTTCAGCGCTTTGCCGAAGACTGTGTATGATGTTTCATTTCTGAGTGCTGTGGGCAGAGCATTCCAAATTTTTTTCAGCTACCTTGTGCCTCTGACGTAGTCTTCAAATAAAAAGATTATGACAGGCGGCTCAAAGGGAAAAACTACTATCATGGTTGGGAAGCACCAACATGGTCACACAATGCCAGCATGCTAGAACGCTCCATTTTAATTAGGTGCCAGCACCACCAGAACATTTACTTTCTCCTACAGCATTAGTCCTTAGTAGGAAAAAGTTCAGATAATAGTTGTGCCACATGTGTCCCATTCTTTAGTAGAACGGGATATCAAATCGATGTTGGGTTGCTGATGGTTTTCGAATTTCTCCTTATAATTCCACCACAATGCATCAGCAATTGGCCATTTTCAGTGTCATACTATGTTTAATATGATCACAAAGTTAAGTCAGTGGTGACATCTCCTCTACAGTCCAGGGTTCTCATCCTCTCCAAGGAGGAAATAAAATGTACTTCTGATAAAGGTTTCCTTTTCACAAACTTAATTGGATGACTTGAAGTAAACAAAATCTAGCATCCATGTGAGACACTGGCAGGGACCTGAGCATTTTTAGACATGTGATCACTTCACTTTCACATTGATATTATGCCACTTTGGTGGCAAATAGGCATTCTTGAATGAGTAGCTTCTTGTTGTTACCCCGCCCCCCTTCCATAGATTAGCTGTATGCTACAAAACGTATACGCCTAGCAGAGAAGTAGAGTACACAGATCCAATCACTAATGCTTATCATATGCCTTTGTATAAATGCATTCAGCATATCCCTGTGTGGACATTTTAGCTCTTGAATTCCCTTATATTTTCAGCATGACACAGCAGTGCTCTTTTAACTGGTTCCCAGGAAGTCTGTGACATATTGTATAACAGAACAAAAATGTTATGCATGAACATTGTCTAGCTTACTCACATCTTTTACGGATTTCCTTGAAGTCTGAATCTGCACGACATTGTGATGAGGCACAAACACACAGATATATATCCTTAGAAAGCTCTGCATGAGGTTTGGGAACAGCAAAGATATTTGGCGCCCATAACATTATATGTGTAGAAAGGTACTATCACATGTGCATTTTCTATCTTCTGTCCACACCTTGGTCTTCTCCCACATGGATGGTGGCAGTGCCCTTCTGGAAGGCCTGCTGGGTACTATCCTGGTGGGTTACATGCTGCACCATGACTCATCAAAGCAATCTTCCAATTCAGCCAATCACCCCAACCCTCAGCAGACTTTACTGGCTCCCACTGCAAGCATGAATCATCTTCAAATCTTGCTGCATCATCTGCAAGGTTGCCACCCGGAAGTACCTAAGTTACCTCACTCAAAAACTCAGTATCTCCGGAGCCTGCACTCCACCATAGGAAGAACATGTGCAGACCTGAACTCCGTCAGTGCAGGAAGGAAAGAACAAGATGACAGGGCTTTTCTGTCTACGCCCCAGACTCTGGAAACTCCTCCCCATCAACACCAGACTCACTCACTCTCTTCTACATGTTAAAATGGTGCTCAAGACCCTCCTCTTCAAGAAATGGATCATCCTGAACAGCTATCACCTCACAACTTCCACTCGCAAACTAACCTGAGACTGGGTGATCATCTTCACACTATTTCATCCTGTGTTGCATGTAGATCCCATACTGCCAAATTGCCTGCCCTCCCCCACAGTGATCATCAGCTCCCCCACCCTTGTATCTCTGCTTCCATCACGGTGTCCTTCCCCCTACGCCTTATAAAGCATCTCTTGCTCCGACAAGCTACGGCCCTGTCGGGTGATTTATTGTGCTTGTTCAAGTTTGTTTAGTCTATCAGAAATCACACATCTCCAAAAGGAAGTGTGTCCCCATATGCCAGGCTTTGCTCACTTCCAGTTTATTTGCAGGGTTTGCTAAACTCAAGCTCTGAGGGAAGGTATTACACAGGACAGGCTCAAAATTAGATGGTGTTTGGGGTTTTTTTCAGTTTTTTTGGTGAAGTAATTTTGTTTGTTTTTTGGAGTATCTTGTTTTTGAAGCCATTTTAATGTTGACCTTTGTCCAATGTGTTTTAATATCTTGTGTTAGTTTCCATTCGTAAAAATAAAGGTTCGTCTTTTTCTACTCTACATTTCCTCTTTTGTGGTCCCGTAGAATACTTAAAAAGTCCAACAATGTTGCATACACTGTTTGCTTTCCCAAAAACACAAAAGTCACAAATCTATACATTTGTGTATTCAAGGTGGCTGAGTCACTGAGGAGGGTGTCCCCCAAATTCTTCCTCCCCATAGCAGGCTCTGTCTGCACTTCTGTCAAAGCCATTGATGCCACCATCTTTTGTGAGCTTGACATGCCTGGCTCACGTGGCAACATTTGGGTTGGTTCATGTTTTGCTGCTGCCGGAGTCCTTGCACCAAATTATGTTGTAAGAACTGCTGCAAAGCATTTTTATACATTTGCATAGTGTCACTTCTCTGTGATGCTTGATCAAAGACTTCATCGCTGAGACAAGTGGTTAAGAGTTCTCAAAATTTGCTTTTGTGCTTTGAAATGTGGGTCCACAAATAAAGCCAAAAGGCACTCAATGTTAACTGTAAATACAATGACCCCATGATCAACAAGCATGGTTGAAATCAGGTCCCTCACTAGCTGAGCTGCATCAGAAGCACATTATCAATAAAGGCCCCTGGCCATGTTGGTTAGGTTGTTCTTAAGCAGGTAGAACAGAGAGATAACCTCACTCACTCAAGGTCAAAGTTGTGACTTCTATGCAGCTCACTCTCCCCCTCAAATTCACAAACAGTGTTCAAAATGTCCCATCCAGATCTCTTCTAAGAGTGTTGACGTAATCAGTTATGGTGTTGCACTACACTAATAGCCTGTGTAGCATATGGAAGGTAGAGTTCCAACATGTGGCCATCAACTTCTGCAGGTTGCACAGTGTGTACTTGTGTAAAACTTGATGTTGGCATAGTTGCTTTTTAGCATGACAAGCCTGCCTGAAATCTGAACTGATCTTCAAAGCCAGAGATACAATTTCTTCAACAGGCTGTCAATTGCTGATAACAAAGGTGTCCACAAGTTGAAGGACATAAAGAGGGACATGGATTGTCTTTCCTATTTGTAAGGCAGAAGGGGATCATACACTGACTGCACATTATAAAATACCAAATGTGAAAATGTCAAAGATTTCTTTGCAAATTTTGCAGCATTTATATATGGGGTGTGGGTTAGGGTATTACATTATGTGTGGGCAGTATAGGGGAGTGCGGGGTCTCCCCTGCATATAATTGCATGAAAACATTTTCGAATTCAGTATTTCAACTTTACAGTGATCACACAGATCCAGGCAGAAGTACATTTGATCCATTGCCTGCTTCAACAAAGCCCATATGCAAACTACAAACCCTGCATGCACAAGGTTCCCTGGTGCTAAATTGCACACACTTGCTAGCACCTTAAATTGTTCTGCCAAACTTCCCCTGTCTGTTGGAGAAAAGAAAGACCACCCAGTGTGTTGTGATGTCCATCTAGTCAATGCACTGACCAATGGACCAAATGTCTGTAGTCCACATGTCTATGGACTGCTCTAGTGCCCGCTCCACTACAGTTGTAACAATATCATACAATTCTGGCACCACTTAGAGAGATAAAAAAAACATTGGTTGGGAACATCCAGAGGTGATCGACTTTTCCCATAAGGAACTGGAATCCAGAGTTTTCCACAAATGAGTTGAGCAAGAGATGTGTTGCCAATGTTGTACACAGATAAGCATTAAGCAGGCTCTCTCTATCACGGGATGTATGACATTTCTTAATCCTGCTTTGTAGCAATGGGGGATCACTGCTATTCACTGTATGGGGTGCAGCTGAAGTATTTTCAGGGCTAATAGTGTGGACTTGTGTGGACTGGTGCAATTTTGGCCTTCTCAGTGCCTGCAGCAAGTGTTCCTGCCGGAGACAAAAGACCGAGAAGAGCATGTCTTCCATTGCAACTCACTCATTTGTGTGTTGACTTAGTGTTCCAAATGTTTCCAATTGTATGCCACCCACTGACGTCTTGAATCACTGGTCTTCCCTCTGAGTAAAATCAAGTGAGCGTGACTATCCCACAACACTGACTCTCTCATATGACTCCCTGCATGCAAACTGCTCTCAAGGATTCCTGGCTCCTCTTGCTCTTCCTCACTGGTGTCATCTGATGACATGTGTCTTATTCACTCGCCAGAATGAACAGACTCTGAATGCAGTGTCACCCACCCTCCCTGAATCTCAGCTGCCCCACCCCCAACTTAAATCTTTTCCAACTCTTTTTGCTCAACTACTTTTAAATGAGATGCCCCTGAAAATGTATATTTAAATGTAAATTTGAGAAATGCCAGCATTATAGCTTAGCTGTTCGAACAATGTAAGGAATTATTATTTATTTATTTTTTAAATTTTATTGCACATTTAGTTTTTATAAACCTTTGCCAAATCCATCATAACATTCAACAAAACATCAATGTAGGGAGTTATGCAAGTCCCTTGCTGACTTCCTGGCTGATACTGATATTGCACTTTGTTGCCTGGCTGCCCTCTGATCTCGGGCCCAGATCCGTTCCACCGCCAGTCCCACTCCTGCACTGCCCTCCTGGCAACCCTCCTGGCAACCCTGCACTGTTTCTGTATCCCTACAGTCCCACTACCAGCACTTGACACCTGATGTCTGCACTTACCCTTGCACTTGCCACCAGCTGGCTGTACTTTTACTTATTGTTTATTTATTTTCTTATCCCATGTACTGCACTGTACTACTCCCCCTCCCCCACGCACTCTCTGTCCTCCCCTTCCCATGCACTTGCGCAATCTGTATGACACTTGGACTAGTAGGATCGTTGTCTGTCTTCCCTCTGTTCCCCTCCCTTGCCTCATTGCACCTTGAAACACTTGTGTATAGGCGCGTTATAAATGCCATATCATATCATATGTGCCCAGAAGCCTGACTTATGGAGTTGAGAAAAGCGAGGTGAACAGAAACAATACATGATGTACATGGAAAGTCATGGAGTGTCATTTGCAAATTAACAAAATGGCTAAAGTACTCAGCGTGGTCAGGTGTGCGTCTGCTGCTAATACTCAAATAGGTTCTCAAAGGAGTTGCATAGGAGCTGAGCACACCACCTAGTGCAGTTGACCACTGTACAGTGAATATGTGTGCAAATGCATTTCATAAATCACTCTTGTTTTGGCACTCACTTCTTCATCCCCAAGTGCAGCAAGGTGGCAAATGGATGCACGCTTGCAGAAGGTCCCTGGGGCCAGATTATCAAACATTTGCACGAGTGCTAAAACGGAACACATCCGTATTATCTCACTGGGACAAAAACAAAAATCACACTTTATGCTACTATGTTTGCCACACAATACAAACAATAATGTTTTGACTACATTTCTTTTCCGGTAAAACAGCAAACGTTGCAAATAGAACAGGCTATTTCATGCATTTTTGGATAACGGATTAGTGCTTACCCTGTTTGCTCCATTCCATATTATTTACGCAGCAACATTGGTTCAAAAATCATGTGCTCCACTCTTTTGCAGACATGCAAAGTTTGGATAATCTGGCCCCAGGTGTGAGATGACCTCACTTCGGCTCAGTGCAGTTCTGTTTTTTAGTAACCTCTGACCACAGGTCCTGCTGCGTAGTGACTTTTGCTGCAGTGCCTCCACCTATTCTAGCATCATCCAGACTGGGAGAGTTCAGGAATCTCTACAAGTAAAGGTTGTTTGAGCTAGCTATTAAAATATAAGCGACAGGTCAATAGAAGACAGCATGGCAGCAGGTTTCTTTCTGGTCAAGGTAAGGAAGGCCGGTGGCCTCGAAGAAAACGAACCAGCAGAGCTTATGCATGTTTCACAAATGATAGGAAGTTTTAATGACTTGTGGAGGGTGACTCTTGGAGATGTCCTTTATTAACAATAGGGAGGTTGCTTAAACACTCAGTTTCAACTCTGAGGTGGAGTGTTGTTTTTTGGTTACCGTTTTCTTTTTTGTTTTACCTTTTTTTTGGCTTCTTTTCTTTTGTTTGTGGGGGGGGGGGTTCTCGTCCAGGATTTTGTAAAAAATATATGGACGTTTCAAAATGAGAGGGAAATAGGAACCATGGTGGTATTGTATTGCATTTGGTTATTTATATAGCGCACTTTCCCCACTTGTGTGGCCTCAATGCGCTTTTTCCTCGGTTGGAACGCCCTTGGTGACCGTAGTTGATATGGATGGAAATTTAAGGGACTTTAGCTTAGGAGATGCATGCGTGCATGTTGCCGTTCTAAGACCTGGGTGGCTGGCAAGGCTCAACAGAGCAGCCCCAGAGAAGTCAGACACATGGGTGGGTGCTTTTGAGGGTTAGAGATAGATTGCTATTGTTGAGAGAGTCTATGTGAGGCCAGCTATACCGGTTTCCTTTTGGGTGGTGGTCGCTGTGTGCTAGTGGCAGAGGTGTTGAGGTACGTCAGGTATTTCAGTCTGGACGGCTATGTGTGAAACTAGACCGGATGTGCTTGGTCATAGCCGTATGCTATCGTTCATGGATGCTTGGCTGTGCCTGCGGCCTGTGTCCACACTAGTGGTGTGAGATATATACGTACCTTAGGCTGCGAGATTGCTCGGCTGGAGCAATATATGTCGAGGTCTAGACTTCAGAGTCCTATACCAATGGGTCTAGCTTTCATACTGCAGCAGGTATCCGCATATATTAGACAGAGATGGAAGCTACACCTAGATTTGAGAATCCTGCACAGCGGGAGAAAGGCCAATATTTTCACAGTGCAGTAGGTTTAGGCATATGGTAAACAAAGACGGAGGCCACACCAAGATCCGAGAATCCCATACAGTGGGAGAGAGGCCCAGGTATTGCAATGAGGTAGGCTTAATCATACAGTAAACAAAGATGGAGGCTACACCTATACCTGAGAAATGAGTACCTGAGTAGGTCTCATCATATAGTAAACAAAAGAGGAGGCCACACCCAGATTTGAGAATCCTGCATGGTGGGGGGCCTGGGGGTTAGGCTTCACAGTGTCGCAGGTTTCAGCCTATAGTACAGTAGGTTTCCATAGTGTAACAGACATTGATGGTTTGTCATACCTAGATTTGGAAATACCTAAGTAGTGGGAGATCGCTAGTGTTGAGAGCTTCCCTGGAAGAGGGATGCAGGTTAAATGTGACAGTGAATTACTTAGTGATGGGCGCGTCTACCCTGGGCTACTTATTTCATTGTTAGTCATCTCTCATGTGGGCCAGTGAGCGGGGGGCATGGTGAGAATGTTGCGAGTGTTGTGAGTGTGCCACAGTGAAAGCTGCTGGCTTACCTCGAGTGCTTGTCCGCTAGGAGTGTTGTGCCACAAAGAAAGCTGCTGGCTTATCTGGAAGTACCAGTCGGCTGGGAGTGTTGCTGAACAATGTGTGGTGGTGTGTCAAGTGAAACCGCTGCGAGAGCTGCCAGCCCCTGTGTTGTGATTGATGCAGGGGAGTTTATTAGTGGTGTATTAACGGGGAGTAGTGGATTAGGAGAGTATTGGGAAGAGCCAGGTTTTAAGGGACTTCATGAATTTTAGGTGGTTTTCCGTGTTGCGAATGTATAATGGGAGGGAAATTCAGATGATTGGTGCTTGGACCGAGAGGGAGGAACCACCAAGTCTTACGGAGCTGTTGGGTGGGATCACTAAGCGAAATGCAGTCTGAGATCTGAGGTTCCTGGAAGGTTGGTAGGGGAAAATGGTGTCTCTGAGGAATTTAGGGCTGGTGTTGTGGACTGCGCAATGGGTGATACACATGCTTTGAAGGTGATGCATCGGGCAATAGGGAGACAGTGGAGGACTCTCAGGGTAGGGCTGATGTGGTCTCTGGTGGGCAGGTTAATGAGCAGGCGTGCTGCCGCATTTTGGATTCTTTGGAGTTTCCTTAGTTGGGACATGCTGGGGCTCCTAAGTGGAGGCAGTTTGCGTAATTTAGGAGGGAACAGATGATGGAGTTAATGGCTGAGAAACGATGGGGAAAGGTGAGGTAGGGGAAATCTACCTGGGATACGTAGGTGGAAGAAACCGGTTTTGGATATGCTGGTGGTGTGTTGGGTGAGGGATAAATCTGACTCAAATTTGTATCCATGGTTTTTAACCACGTTAGAGGGTGACAGTGCTGTCCTAGTGATTTGGGCCACAGGATTGGTTGGGGGATGAGTGATGTTTTCCTGCAGAATAGGATTTCAGTTTTCCCAGGGTTGAGGATGAGGTGGTTGGTCGTCATCCAGTGATCAATGTCAGAGAGGCACAATGACAGGTCCGGGCTGACAGAGCCTTTGGCGTTTGGGATTTTGAGGATGATCTGGGTATCATCTGCATAGTTGTAGCAGGTAAGGTTGCACGAGCGGAGGATTGCGGGAATGTGTTATATGTAGAAGTTGAAGATTAGCAGTGACGTGGACGCTCCTTGGGGGACACCTTTACAAACTGGACGTTATATGGATCTGAGCTGGTCGAAGTGCATGATTTGCGACCGGTTAGAGATAAAGGAGGAGATCCACGAAAGGGATGTGCTTTTGATCCTAGTGTTTGTAGTCTGACTAATAGATTGATCAATGGTATTGAAGGCTGCGGAAAGATCTAGCAGGATGTTTTTAGGGTTTTCGGGAAGGATCCTGATATGAGTGAGTGATTAAGGAGTGTGCGTGTGACGTTACCTGCACAGGTGAAGGTTAGTATTTTTTTGAGCATTGAGGGTGGGCACATGTCTTCCGGGGAGCCTGAAGGGCAGCTGACTGCTACCTGCTAGAGGAATTCTAGGTGTGTGATGGGAGAGAAAGAGTCAAAAGAATATTGTGATTGTGGGGGGTTGCAGGGGTTGGGTGAGGGTCTGCGGGAGAGTGGGTGGTGGTGGTAGGATTTTTAGTTTGGCAATGATGGCGTTGTGTCATTCTTTTGCGGCATTGTAGAAGTGGAGCGAGAGGATGTCACATAAGGCTTGGGAGCTTGGAATTGACAGGCAAGAGCATGCGGGGGATTTGAATTCTGCTATGGTTTTATGTAGTTCCTTACTTGCAAGCATTTTGGATTTGATTCCCATAGAATGATTTTCCTGATTTCCGATCTGTAAATTCTGGTTGTTCTCACTAGAGCACTTTTGTTTTGGGCTGAAGGGTTGGTTCTCCAGGCCAGTTTCAGACGATGCTTGAGAGTTTTGAGAGGTTTGAGATTGGGAGTGAACCACCACAGCATTGGTCCAGATCTCTGCAAGGTACGTTTTGCCAGGGTGAGGGATTTGAAGGCATTTGTAACCCAGAGGTCGAAGGAGTCTATTGCTGGGGGGCGTTCCACGAGGAAGAGTGAGTTGAGGGATTTGCACAGTGAGAATTTGAGATCTGGGTGATTACCATTTTGTTCCATAGTGGGAAAGTAGAGGTGGCGGTTGGTGGTGGATTTGTGGGGCATTGGCCGCTGACCACAGTGTTGAGTGGCTTTGTGAAACAGAGTGCTTTGTGATTGGTCCTTGACAGGGGTGTGGGGCTGGGTAGATATGTTTGCGTTGCTGAATATTACGTTGAGGGTGTGGCCTCTCATGTGGGTGGGAGTGGAGGTGTAGTGTTTTAGATTGAGTGGATCTAGAATGTCAGTGAGTAGCCTAGTCATAGGGTTTGATGGGGAGTCGAACCATATGTTGAAGTCTCCTAGGATGGTGAGGGTTGGTGTAGGATGAGGTTGGCGACCAGTGCTTCACCAAATGTGTCTGTGAAGTTTCTGTTATAGCCGGGTGGTCTGTTGATGAGTAGGAAGCTGTGTGAGGCGGATGGTGCGAGTTGGAGTTTTACCAGGAGGGATTCGTAGTCTGTGGTGCTGGTGGAGGTGTTCTTGGTTATTAGCTTGAATTGGTCTTTGTGTAATATTGCAAGCCCTCCCCCCTTCATGATCTGTTTCGGACGGTCAGAATGTAACCAGATGGGAAGGTCTTGTGCACGAGGGGTTCGTAGTCATCCGAGGACCAGGTCTTGGTAATGAATAGGATGTCTGGGTTTTCTTCTGTGATGAGGTCATAGATGTGGAGTTTGTTTTTGTAAACTGACCTGGCGTTGAGGCGGGAGCAAGATATTTAGTGGGATGCCTTTGTGGGTAGAGGGTGGGTAGGGTTGGAGGAGAGACCGGGGTATGATGTGGGGACTGGAAGTGGCGGAGGATGAGAAGGGGGAGGTGGAGTGTGGGGATGAGGGACCAGTTCGGGCGGTAGGACAGGCAACTTGCAATGGGGAGGTGGAGTGTGGAGACGAGGGAGCAGTTGGGTTGGCGGGGCAGGGGGCGGGGGGCAGGGGAAAAGAGCTAGGACTGGGTTGGGTGCAGGCAGTGAGGTTTCGCTCTTGTATTGCGGTGGTAGTGGTTGCGAACTGTGTCGGAGAATGGGTGATGCTAGGGTGGGCATTAGGTGTCTGCAGTCTTGCCCTTTCCATGCATTATGAGCGGTCATGGGTTTATGGGAGAGAGTGGGTGGTTCTCTGGTGGATGGTTTATTGGCTAGGGCTTCTCTTGTGCGAATGGTGGGGAAGTGGGAGTTGGGGGTGGTGAGTAGTTGATTGGAGAGAATGTGAGCGGGAGATGTTGGGGGTTGGTTACTGGCGCGGTTGCAGTGTGATAGGCATATTAGGTGTCTTGCTGTATTCTCTGATGTGTCCCGTGGGGAAATGTGCTCTAATCCGTCTTTCCATCTTGCTGCTCTTATTTGCGCAGAGCAGGATCTATGAGAGGGGGGAGTGTGTGACTGTTTGTGGCGGGTAGGAGTGGTGAGGGTGGGGGAACATGGAGGGTGAGGGTTGCAAGTTAAAGGTGCGCTGTGGAAGGGGGGTGGGCAGTGGGATGGTGGGGTAGTGAAAGACTGCGGTGGGTCACGTTGAGACTAGTAGTGCACCAGGGAGCTGCATTGTGGCCTGTGAGTGACATGGCACCTAGTTGACTGTGTTGTGCGGTTGAGGGCTAAGTTTCAAAATGCAGTTTGAGTACAAGTTAGAATAGAACTACCTTTGTTTATAAGGTGAACACAGCTAGATCTTAGAGTCCCGTACAGTGGGAGAGAGGCCCTCGTTCCACATGCAATTTGACTATAAGACAAAACCCAGCTAGATTTGAGAGTCCTGTATAGTGGGAGAGAGGCCTACGGCTAACAGTGCAATTTGAGTACAAAACAGAACACAGTTAGATTTGAGAGTCCTGTATAGTGGGAGAGAGGCCTACGCCTAACAGTGCAATTTGCGTACAACACCAAACACATCTAGATTTGAGAGTCCTGTAAAGTGGGAGAGAGGCCTACACCTAACAATGCAATTTGAGCACAAGACACAGCTAGATTGAGAGTCCTGTATAGTGAGAGTGAGGCCTACACCTAACAATGCAATTTGAGTACAAAACCAAACACAGCTAGATTTGAGAGAGGGGCCTACACCTAACTGTGCAATGTGAGTACAAGACCAAACACAGCTAGATTTGAGAGTCCTGTATAGTGGGAGAGAGGCCTACATCTAACAATGCAATTTGAGTACAAGACACAGCTAGATTTGAGAGTCCTGTATAGTGGGAGTGTGGCGTACACCTAACAGTTCAATTTGAGTACAAGACAGAACACAATTAGGTTTGAGAGTCCTGTACAGTGGGAGAGAGGGAGGCAGAGGAAAGTAATCACAGATTTGTACAGGTGTAGGTACGTTTGCTAATTGGCCGGGGTTCCAGGGTAGAGTAATTGATCTACTCCCCACCAAGGCCACTCCTACCGTACTAGTCATTGCTGGTGGATGGCTGGCCACTGGCTTCCCCTGCTGACACCTGCAGAGACTTTCTGGAGCCACCTTTTGCAGCAGACGCACTTTGCCTTGTGGCCTTTTGTAGCCAGGGTTGCACGGGCAGAGGGCTGAGCTGGGAACGTGAGTTATGACTATGAGGTGCAGCCAATCAGGGACGGGGGGGGCAGGGAGGGGGGATGAGGAAGGGAAGGATGCAGCAGAGGAACAGACCAAAAACAAGGGGCTCAGGGCTAAAATTAAATATACAAAATGGCTAAACAAGGCCCAACAGGGTCAAGGAACCTTGCTACTCACCAGCACAGCCCAGATGGAAAGTGGCATGCAGGTCAAGCTGCGGAGCAAGGCTTTGCGCCCACTGGACACAGGCAGCCAATCAGGGCCAGGGGAGTGGGCAGGGAGGCAGGAGGAGGAAGGGAAGTAAGCAGCAGAGGAACGGGCCAAAAACAAGGGGCAGGGGGCTCAAATTAAATATACAAAATGGCTAAACAAACGCCAACAGGGTCAAGGAACCTTCCTACTCACCTGCACAGCCCAGATGGAAAGTGCCACGAAGGTGGAGCTGCGGGGCAGGGGTTTGCACACACTGGACATGGGCAGCCAATCAAGGCTGGGTGGTAGGCAGGAGGCGTGAGGAGGAAGGGAAGGACGCGGCAGAGGAACAGGCCAAAAACAGGGGGCTGGGTGCTCAAATTAAATATACAAAATGGCTAAACAAGGCCGAACAGGTTCAAGGAATCTTGCTACTCACCTGCACAGCCCAGATGGAAAATGGCATGCAGGTCTAGCTGCGTGGCAAGGCTTTGCGCATACTGGACACGAGCAGCCAATCAGGGCCAGGGGGGATGGGCAGGGAGGAGGGAGGGAAGGACGCAGCAGAGGAATGGGCCGAAAACAAGGGGCTGGGGTCCCATATTTATATACAAAATGGCTAACCAAGGCCCAACATGGTCAAGGAACCTTACTACTCACCAGCACAGCCCAGATGAAAAGTGGCATGCATGTTGAGCTGCAGGGCAAGGCTTTGCATACACTGGACATGGGCAGCCAATCAAGGCCATAGGCGGGCAGGGAAGCGGGAGGAGGAACGGAAGGACGCGGCAGAGGAATGGGCCAAAAACAAGGGAATGGGGGCTTAAAATTAAAAATACAAAATGGCTAAACAAGGCCCAACAGGGTCAAGGGACCTTGCTACTCACCTGCACAGCCCAGATGGAAAGTTCCGTGCAGTTTGAGCTGCAGGGCAAGGGTTTGCACACACTGGACATGGCCAGCCAATCGGGTGCAGCGGGGCAGGCAGGGAGGAGGAAGGGAAGGACGCGGCAGAGGTACAGGCCAAAAACAAGGGGTTGGGGCCTCAAATTAAATATACAAAATGGCTAACCAAGACCCAACATGGTCAAGGAACCTTGTTATTCACCCGCACAGCCCAGATGGAAAGTGGCGTGCAGGTCGAGCTGCTGGGCACAAGTTTGGACACACTGGACATGGGCAGCCAATCAGGGCTGGGTGGTCGGCAGGAGGCGGGAGGAGGAAGGGAAGGACACAGCAGAGGAACAGGCCACAAACAAGGGACTTGGTGCTCAAATTAAATATACAAAATGGCTAAACAGGGCCCAACAGGTCCAAAGAATCTTCCTACTCACCTGAACAGCCCAGATGGAAAGTGGCGTGCAGGTCTAGCTGCGGGGCAAGGCTTTGTGCACACTGGGCACGGGCAGCCAATCAGGGCCAGGGGGGCGGGCAGGGAGGCGGGAGGAGGAAGGGAAGGACGCAGCAGAGGAATAAGCCAAAAACAATGGGCTGGGGGCTCAAATTAATATACAAAATGGCTAAACAAGGCCCAACAGGGTCAAGGAACCTTGCTACTCACGTGCACAGCCCAGATGGAAAGTGGCATGCAGGTTGAGCTGCGGGGCAAGGGTTTGCACACACTGGACATGGGCAGCCAATCAGGGCCGGGGGACCAGCAGGGAGGCGGGCAGAGGAAGGGAAGGACACGGCAGAGGAACGGGCCAAAAACAAGGGCCAGGGGGCTCAAATTGAATATACAAAATGGCTAAACAAGGCCCAACAGCCTTGTCCTCGCCTGCACAGCCCAGATCCTTCATCTGTGGTCAAGGATACCCTGAAAGTTGTATCTTTGAATGTAAATGGTATTAGCACCCTGGCAGGTGAGATAGCCAATCAGGTGGCTAGGAACGCAGGCTTGAACCTCCGATGAAAGCCCATGTTTCATGCCGCCTAACATTCAGCTCCCTGCCACCATCTTCCCCCAACCCTCCGTCCCCTTTTTTTTCTCACCCTCTCACCCCCCACTTACCTTAAGAGGGGCTTTCCCTTTCCATGCCAGCCATCAATGAAGTATTTACTTTCATTCATGGGGAGGCAAGCAGGAATCTGGGTTGCTAATAGCCTTAATCTCAGGTCGATAACTTGGCTTGCCGGGCCGTTAGCCCCATTTCAGCACTTGGGGATTAATGCTATATTTACTATATTTATTAATGGGCCGATAAAGAAAAAACAACCGTTTTCACATTTGCGCCATTTAAAAGTGGATGTTGCTCTCCTGCAAGAGACACACCTTACCAATGGGTGTGAAATGAAAAGTATTGTGGTTTCAGATCATGCCCCGATAGTGATGGTTTTATCTCTGGATAGTTCTTCCAAATAGGTCACACACATGGAGATTGAACACCTCAGTGTTGGAAGATGAGGCGTTGAGGGAGGCGTTGAGGGAGGTGTTGACACGGGAGGCAGAGAAATTAATTGAATTGAATATGAATGGTGAGGTGGATGTAGATACAGGGCCTCATTTCGAGTTGGGCGGTAAGGGTTAACGGTCACCGGTAAGGAACGCGGTGCCAGTAAACCCTTACCGGTCTGGTCTAACCAAACGTCCTTTGCGAGTCCCGCTAAGGGACCAGGGGCGCTAATAACAGGCCTGTAATTTACGGGCCCGTAATTAGCACCTTCCCCATTCCCATTGAGCACTATGGGGGCTCAAATGGGAATCGGGAATGTTTGGTTGAATGGGGACTTACTGGGTCTGGGTCTGCACAGGTCGGAATGTCCCGGTAAATCCCCATACAACCAGACCAGACCCGGACCCGGGTTTGGAGGCAGCCATGGCACTAATAGCGCCATGGCTGCCTCTAAACTCGTAATGATCCCCACAGTGTTGGAGACCTTTAGTTGTGTTATGCAGGGTGTGTAGATGAGACTCTCTGGAATTAAATGGAGGGGAAATAAAGCAGAGCTGGACGCCCTGAAAGCCACTGTGAAAGAGTTGGAGAAGGAGGTCATTTGGCTTCCAGACGATGTGTAAAAAGAGGATGCTTTACAAATCGAAATATGATATGAATAAGCCGCTGAGTGAAATGGCAGAGAAATCACTTTTTAGGACCAAGAGCTTTTATTATGAGGGAGGAGGAAATGTTGCCAGTTATTGGCGCATCATCTGAGAGTGGATGCTGGGAGCAGGGCAATGTGTCTGATCACATATGACCCTGCGTAGATCAACAGCGAGCCAGGGGCCTCTATGAGAGACTTTATTAGGAGACATTGCTCAATGATTCTGGTTCGATGGAAGAATATTTGAGAAATAAATGTATAGAATGTCTCTCCATGTTGGAGAGGGAGTTGACTGAGGATGAGATCAAGAGGGTCATGTATGTGCTAAACTTGAGGCAGTGTCCAGGACCTGATGGGTTGCTGGCAGAGTTATTTAGGGCAATGCCTGAGGTGGTATTTACTTTATTGAAATCCACTTATGCAATTTGCAGAGCCAAGGGTAGGCTTCCACTGTTCCTTAAACAGACCACGATTTTGGTCCTTTTTTAAGCCAGGGAAGCCTCTGCTAGATCCTGAAGCTATAGATCAATTAGCTTGATGAATGCAAACTGTAAAATCCTTTCAAAAGTAGTGGCTCGAAGATTGGAGGGTGTTTTGTCGAATCTGGTACACCCTTATCAGGCTGGCTTTGCAAAGGGAAGATTTTCAGCGACAAATATGAGGAAATTGTTTTGACGCTGTCTAAGTCCAGCAAACTGAAGGTTGGTGCTGCAGTACTATCGTTAGATGCAGAAGAAGCCTTCGACAGTAAAATGCCGTTTTTTGTTTTGAACACTGGAAACAATGAATTTTGGGCCAGAATACATTAGTTGGGTAAAGATGTTATCCGAGGGTCCAACTGCTGAAGTGTTAACTAATGGTACTCTGTACTCTAAGTTTGGCCTACACCGAGGGACTCGCCAAGACTGTCCGCTCTCGCTGATGCTCTTTGTCCTGTCATTGAAACTCCCCATTAATTTGCATATGTATATGTGGGGGGGTAAAGTTAATAACAATGTATAGGTGTAAGGTGGGGTGTTGTGGGGGGTCTCCCCCACATATATCTATGTGAAAAAATTGAGGGTGAAAAAAAAGAAAAGGACTTTTGGTGGTCGGACTTTTGAACTCATGCAGATCCGGCTGCTGCAATCAGATAGGAGGAGAGGATAGTTGGACTCAACTGACATGTGTTGATGCAGACGCTGTGGTTTTATGCAGATTATCTCCTCTTGGTATTGCAAGACTTAAGAGTGTCAGTTCCGGTATCGAGGAGTTTCAAGTCGGGGGCTCAGCCATGTTCACGATTTTGCAACCATACAGTTATGACTAGCATTGCCTCAAATGGTGTGACTCGAAAATGAAGTATCTGGCCATCTGGCTGACTATCGAAATGAGTCTCATGATGGACGTTAACCTGAAACTGGCTTTGGAGGAAATGTTGGTGTGCATGTTACGTTGGAATGCCCTCAAAATATCCTTTGGGGAGTAGAGTGACTGCACTGAAAATGACGGCGGTGCCACAAATCACCTATATTATGAGTATGATCCCACTTGCACCATGTTAAACAATGCTGGACAAGTTCGACAGTATGATTCAGTCTTTTCTAGGGGAACACAGACCGGCCAAACTTAAGCTTTGGAAACTGCGGCTTCATTGTGAAAATGGGAGGTTTGAGTGTTCTTAACTTCACTAGATACCATCTGGCATTTATGTCAAGATATTTTCTGCCATTCTTGCGCAGGGCTTTTCGATGAATGGTCAATAGCAGAGGCGAGTATGGTGGGTCCAGTAGAACTCTCAGCTTTACTATCCACAACAATTAAAGGGTGGAATGAGAGGTCCATCCTGACAGAATTTTTGCAGTCCTGCTGGAAAGACATAGCTGTGTACCTGAATATGGACCCAACGTCGGATGGGCTCTGCATCGATATGGGTAACCATTCGATAAAGTTTTGTTTTTGCCAAACTGGTATTTGGGTGGAGTAAAGCAGATTACCGAGCTCTTTGAAGAGGGGTCGTGGCTGTCGTTTCATGACTTGATGGTCAGATAGTGCCTGGAGGGCTGCACATATGGGGTGTATCAGTCCCTTAAATCAGCAGTGCCAGTGGTGGTCCTCAGGCAACCTGACCTGGTGGATTCCTTTGTTCATTTGGGAGGTCAGGATCACATGACATCATCAATGTACAAACTTATGAGTAGTGGTTCTGTGGGTAAACAGAGTTTTTCGTACTCGTGAACGGATGTGCAAGCAGAGCCTAAACCAGTCAGATGCCTGCTTGCAATGTGGCAATGCTAAAGGATCGCTGGAGAATATGTTAAGGGATTACTAGAGGGTCAGATCGGTTTGGTCCGATGTGACAATGATAATGAATACAGTCCTTGCAATGGTCAGAGAATATTACTTTGGAAATTTGAATTTGGGGGAGGACGCATATCTGGAGGATCTGTCTTAGTAGCAGGTGACTTGGAACTTGAGGGCTTCCATGGTTCCCAAAAGGATAATTTTATGAAATTGGAAATCATCCGTTCTTCCGAGTAGAGATATGTGGATACAGGAAATGTACTCACTTTGTAACATTGAGAGGGTGGGAATGAGAATGCAGAGAAAAGGCAAATAATTCGATGACATTTGGAGGTGAATTCTTGAATCAGACTTGGAGTGATCTGCTGTTTAGAGGAGCCCAGATGAAACATGGAATACAGTTGTATTTTTGTACCTGCCTTTATTTATTTATGTGCATTTATTTATATATATATATATATGTATATATATATATATATTTCTCTTTCTTTTCATGATGCTTAAACGGAGAGGGGTGGGATGGGATAGTTTGACCATTTCTACTTTTGGATTATAAATTGGTGTTTGATTATTGATATTGGTTTCTTCTTAATTGTAAATGCACATGTTTATGATAAGGACAACAATTATTGATAAAGTAAAAAGGTTTCACCAACATATAGCTGCAGGGCATTACATTACAGAGGAAACCGGGATATGAGAGTGGTCTCCACTCGCAATCATACAGCTACTTCTATTTAAACATTTGCTGCCCACCGCCCAATCCGAGGGTTCAGCTGCATACAAGCCTTCCAGATAATCGTTCGCGCATTTGATTGGGTGTGGATTCTGCTCTGTTTGGGATTCCCTTCAAGCATCCAGACATATTTGGCTCTGACATTCACAGACCTCGCACTATCGGGCACACAGTCCACACAGCCATCTCTGCAACTCCGCTGCCACTGAAAAAAGAGGTACCCTTTAGGCACCTTATCCAGGTATTATTTAAGACCTTGCTGGGGCACATTCAGAGTTGTGAACCAAATGAGGCATTTTATGAGGACTTGCTAAGGTGAAGATTGTGTACCAGTCAAGAAACCCGTCAGAAATATAGGAGCCTTGAAAATGAGTATGGCTTGTGATTTTTGTAATGACACACACCTGGAAGCATGTTACCATTTCCCAGGACCGATTTCAGGGCCCACATTTTGTTGGCTTCGCTTTTACTCAGCAGGCCACGGACGGCTGACCACATGAGTTTACTTTCAATACTAGGCTGATCCAACGAAGTGAAAAAAATTGCAGCGGTAGGACATGCATAATAAAAAGAAAATCGCATTCATGCTAACATCTTTAGAATAAAGGCTTTTTATGATGGTAGCAACTGTCAGAACTTTTTTCATAATTCATGAATTATAAAAGGTTCCTGGAAATCATCATTTATCCTTTGGCAGGCAGAAAATGCATGCCTTTTTTATTAAAGAAATGGCAGATAAAGATGGAAACAAACCTTTGGAACCCAAATCCAGCTCTCAGCAGAATATGATTTAAGCAAATTGTAATTTAATTGCAGTCCTAAGCGGCCCTCTTTGTTTTCAGTGTGAACAATGAACCACATTGTAGTATATTTTGAATCAAAATGAAACGTAGTAATTCCATGGTGTTTGGAAACATTTTGACCACTTGTAAAACAATGGAAATGATACCCGTATTTATTTATTTATTTGTATGGTTCAAATACACCTTTATACAATGCATTATAAGAATTAAAAGGATTTCATATACAATTCTAAAAGAAGAGAAGCAGAAGAATGATACACAAATATTCACATGCAATTCATCAATCCAGGCGTGAACTCGGCATAGCATTTTCTAAGAACAGAAGTACAAATATTGATTTGAAATATTTATTTTACAGGTTCAACTCAATAGTATTGATGTATTTACTCCGAGTTCAATTAATATTCAATTTGGTTGGTTCATCAAAATTCTTTGAATTCCTGTGGCTACAGCTAGGGTGAGGGATGTATTTTCAGCAGATGCCATTCTTTGCCAAAACCAATCACATTGTAAGGAGTCTACTGAATTAACGTAAGCAGATAGACAAAGTATACGAATTTGTAAAGTGCCCACACATTCTTTCATTTAGTGAGACCAAGATTCAACATTCTCTTCCGTACAAAAGGAACTTGTCGATCTTGACCTAAGGAGACCCGCCCTTGAATTGTTTATGTAATTGTTTTGTAATGTATTGAATCAGAATCCTAAAAATTAATTTCTATGGTATTGGCTGGGGAATTTCCTTAAATATTGCGGAATGTAACCCATCTATTTTTCATCATTAAATAATGTCTATAGCTTGTACTTAGTTAACCTTTCTTTTGTGTCAATCCAATTCTTTACCTATTCCATGTCTTATCAGATTGAGGTCCCCCTATAATATTCTGACATTCAGTGTCTAGGTCATTAAGCACGGTTAACACTTGAGTCACTAGCGCATCCAACCACACATTTTTACCAGATCTCCACCAAATATAAAATCACGGAATAAGGTCTTTTCATCTAGGGTCAAGGTCTTCAAAAGTAGCAAAATACTATTCCATTGAATGCATGCTTTTAGAGAGGTCAAGCACAATACAAAGCATATAGTCAGAATGGGAACAGAGTTTTGAAAATGTAGGACCAACTGCCACAGAAGGCCTTCCAATCTGACCAATAGAATTGAGTAGATAGAATAGGATAGACACAGTTTTGCCACCGGGTGCACCCTCGTTTGGCCACTCTGATAAAGGGGAGCTGCCTCCTTACATGGAATTAAAAAGATGTTGAATTTAGTTCTAGAGCCGATGATTGAAGATGTGCCTGTCAGAGGTGCAGCTGCAGTTCCTATGGGACATCTATCAAGCTGTGGCGCAGAATAATCCTCTGCATCTGTGTGGCATGGCGGTGCAACCATGAATGTATAATAAGTCACTCTGGGCAGGTGTGGTTCTCTGCTGTTAGGATTTGCAATGCCATTATCAGATGCACAGAACATAACCATTCATCAGAAGTGGTGTCTTAGCACTAGCAGTATAGTCAACAGTATAAGCGTGCATTTATAAGCTGGAACACGTAGGTGTGAGGTAGTTTATAAATTCATCTGGCATCAGCCTTATGGTTATCAGCAGCTTAATTAACTGTCCAGCTCCCAGAAATGACAACAATTGGCACCACTAAGACCTCTCCTGTGCTAGTCAAATTTGAAATGGTGGCAGTCGTTGCTATTCAGAGAGTTTAATGTTGTGATCTTTTTTTGTGATGAACGTTAGTATGTGCTCATAATATGAAGAATAAATGATGCTTGTTAGGCATTGTAAAAATACACCGGTAACCTCTTGAGGTTAAACTTGTGTGGTAGAAGCTAGTAACTTGTAAACACAAATGGAAAAGGCTGACAGACACACTCCATTACAAGCAAGCAGGTCAGCTAGACATCTTGAGTTCAGTCAAGCTGACTTTACCCAATGGCACCTCACCTCTAATGGCAATACTACCATGGAAAGAAACATTATCTGCTATTATACTTGTTCATTGCCTCTCCAAATAGCTACACTATTACTTCTAGTTCCTAAGCAAAACACAAAAAAGAGGTAAAAACCGTAGGCTCCTCCCACTCACTCTTGCTGTACCATACTGCAAGGTTGGGGGCTCAAGGGGGGCGGATTCCATCCTGAGCCAGTGGATGTTGAGCCTTTGGTGGAATGTGGAGCCTCCCTCATTCACACCACCATGCTCAGTGGTATACGGCATGGTTCAATCAAAGTGCTGCACCTGATGACAACGACCTGATTTAAGAGCACCCCCACCATAAAGGACCCCCATTACAATTCCATCAATGCAGGTTGTAAGAGCAGGAGGCTCTCATTTAAAAAAGCCTCAAGTCTGGAGAGTGGTGGAAAAAACAGAGGCTGAATAGATGGATGAAAATGGATGTTTGGTAATGTGTAGAGCAAAAATGTGGTTAGGGGAGTGAAGAGGGCCAGCGAAGATAGGGTAACATCGGAAGAAGATAGTGAAAAGAGGGAGGTAAGGAAGAAACAATCAAAGAGGGGGGAGTGTACAGAAGGAGGCAGTGGGGCTTTGAGAAGTAGATGGGGGCGGTAATAATATCAGAGGGAAAAGGAGAGACATGAGAGGTGGTAATAGCTAAGGGGGTGGAAGAGGAGGACACACCATCAGTAGAAGTGCGGTGGCAGGAGGTATAGCACCAAGCCAAGAGAGTGGAAGACAGCATGGGTTGCAAGAAGAGCCAGTAGCACCCAAACACAGACCATCTAAATCCATCACAAGGCATATGCATCCACATGTACACAGTACTGCAATCATATACCATATAGGAAGCATTATAGGATCCAAGGTTGTCAACATGGTGCTTGCAAAGACAGTATGTGGTACTTTTTGTCCAGGCTGGAGGTTCCTGGTTCAGCTTCCTGGCAGTCAGCATCACTCAAAACTCTGCTCATGAGTCACATTGAAATAGTGCAGAAAACCATCTTGGATGCACCATGGCATTTAGTGTATATCACAAGCATAGTCCTAAATAGCATGACAAACATGAAATTCTAGTCTGGTGGCCATATTGGTTTCTGCAGCAAATTTCAATAGAGGCTTGAAGCTGGACAAGAATGTGGTGAAGGAGGACTAGTGCCGACTACCCATGCAGATGCCATGATTAAAACCACCAAGCGTCCCAATACAAAGTGTCCCTGCCGTACAACAAGGAAACACTAGAAATGCAAATAGGAAGCAAAGAATATATCAATGGCTTACATAACAATGATGGTTTGATGTAAATAAAGTAGCAACGTGTGACCAAAGTAGCAGCTTTTACCACTAAATGACATCCAAGTGCATGTCATCTCCAAAGGAAAGGTGGGCTCAAGGTAGGAAAACCTGCTATAATGGAAACCTGTACAGTATCGTACATAAATGCTCAGGAAGCTATGAATCACCATAAGGCACCTTCCAACAATAATGCACCCTCTGACTACCTAATGGGTGGTACCAACATTTTACATAGGCCGCAAAAATGACTCAGCTAATCATCTGTGCACTGTGGCGAATCCCAATGTGTCATCATTGCTTTAGATGGGGAAGCTCCTTCTCATGAGGGCAAGGAGGTGAGGTTGTTACCCGATAGTCCCCTTGGGGGGGGGTACTCAGCGGGTGGATACCATGGAAAGGGAGGACCCCATTGAGGGTATTGGCCATTCAGGGAGAACGCAGAATCCCTTTGACCATCCCACCTTCCCTCAAAAACCCTCCAATACCACACTTGCCTTGCCTCATGAGTTGAGAGAAGACCAACCTTACCTGCAATTTAGAAAACAACGTATCACCCATCTCAACCTGACTGTTGGTTAGGGAGTCTCTCTCCTCTAGCGTATCTCACTTGTTAATAATCTTTGAATTTGCACCACTGTTGTATACAATATGAACATTTCACACCTCCCGATCGTTTTTCCTTGACTGTAATTATTGACATTATCCAATCTGTAAATTACTTCTTGAATCTGTATTCAACTGTATACAATGTAACTGTATATAATTTGAACTCTTACAATCTACCCTTATCCTTCCGTTGACTGTAAATAACCTCTACTTGCATATGCATGTGGTCATGACATATCGGTAACCTTGTAAGCCTTGCACATTCTTGTCTGCTGCGCCCTGCTACCTCCGGGTTTGGAGCGCATTATAAATACAAACAAACAAACAAACAAACACTACGTAATGACCCCAAGTGTTTTTGTAACATATCCCAGGTAAGAACTACTAGGACAAAGAGGAGGCCACGAGTAATGAAGATCACTGACAAGAACAAACACACATGCGCTTGTCTTTTGGATGATTCTATTGGTCAGTTGCATGCAAAAGCAGAGGGGGAAGTTAACAAAGGGGTCTTTGGTTTCAGCTTGGCATGGGCTGGGAGTTTGGCAAGGTATGCACAGACTAGCCGAGCAGAGAAGCAGATGGTATCCGGGGAACAGGCACACTCTTGGAGGGCCCGTGAAGCAGAAGACAGACCGGAGAAGGGGAACGATACATGTCAGTGACGGAGGCTGGAGCAGTGCACAGAAGCCACTGAAGAATGGCAGAGGAGACACAAGGATGACCTGGGAGAGCACGGGTGAGCCAGAGAGGCAGCCAAAGCTGCTGGGAGACCGGCAAACAACTGCAGGGTGATTACCAAGATCCTGCAGGTACTAGGGTGGCTAATGCCAGGTTTGGGGAGACCCGGAGGGTATGGAAAGCCTGAATCAAAGTAGAGAAGGAATCTTAACAAGGGCAGAGACACCAAGTGAAGGGACCCATATTGGGAAAGCATATCCCAAACAGTAACAAAAAGGAGTACACACTTTGCATGTACAAGTGGTATTCACAGGCCTTGGCCAGGGAGTAAACTAAGGTTGTGGCTTGAAGAGACATCAGATGAAGAGAACTGTGAGAGCAATCAAGTGAAATGGGTCAGTGACCCATGTTGAGGGAAATACACCCCAAACAGTATGCAAAGTTTACAAGTATAAGTATATTATACAAGTATAAGTGACATGTTGAGACCTTGGCAGGAGAGTAAATCAAGGCTCTGGGTGAATGTGAAGACAGAGAGAGAGAGAGAGAGAGAGAGAGAGAGAGAGAGAGAGAGAGAGAGAGAGAGAGAGAGAGAGACAGTGAGAACGAGAATGTTGAGTACCCCACTTCTCAGGGAGGAGCTCCAAGGAAAGGGTGCTGAGAACATGATCTGGGACCTACAGCAATTGACAGGAAGGCCCACACAGCTTGGGAAAGAGAACCAGGCTAATCTTGCTCATCACAGTACCTTGGAGCTGGGTCTACTCACAAAGGGTCTCAGACCCTCAAGTAGGCTTGGACAAGGTGTCCAGACCATCCTTCCGTGTCACCAGGCCTGGGAGTCAGGCCTGCCAAATAAAGATAAGGACCGAACATTCGGGATAATGCTGGAGAGACTCTGCGGAAAGAGAGTCAACCCCTTGAGTCTTGTGGAACATTTACGTTCTTTTCTACACCTTTTTGGAACATTTGTTTTGAACAACAAAGCTGGGCTGAAGGCAGACAGCCAAGAGACATGTCCCTGTTCAACTTATTTTGATTTTAGCTTGTGAGGGATGGATTAGGATGTGGACCCAGGATGACAAACTTTAATTTGGACATTCTGACACAGACAGTTTCATTAGCTAGTTTTGTTGAGGTAGGCAATCCCTTCTTAGAGGTAGGGTTAGTTAGGATTTCCTTCAACTCCCCTATTTCTGTTATTAATAGAAGTCATTGCCAATGAATATGCCACTTCTGTGTCCGTTTCTTACTCCTACACCCTCACAGCACCTGATAGGCAGTGTGGATAGCGTCTCCGTAGATAGGAGTCACTATGCAGTACATCTGAATCCCTATATCTTTTGCTTCTCTGCACCCTATCGTGGTGGAGCTTTGCTCAAACTGTCATGTATGTCTCTGAAATGAAATGAAAGACATCTTTGAATGCAAAGGGCACACTGGTGACATGTGTGAGTCTTTGATTTAACAAGACAGGTTTTGCAGGTTTCACAGACCAATCTGTTCTCCTCCCGTGTTCCATTTCGTTATGGAATCTGTTGCCGTTTAAACATAAAGCACAATAAAGACCCCAGAGGCAAACAACTAGTTAAGAAATACATATTTGTTTGTTCAGTACCATCATAAAGTACTAAATCTGATCAAAATCAGATTTAACCAGCAATTTAATTCCACTGGGAATGGAGAGTGATTCAGTACTTTCACTTGTGAATTCAGGCATAAATCTGTGATTCAAAAGGTTCTGCCAAACGGATTTTACGGCCAGAGGTACCACATTTATATTTTTGTGACTTATATACTGCCCATCATAGACAGTGAAGAATGACTGAGCCATGTTTCTCCCAGGTCTGTAAATTGCTTCTTGTAAACTTCCTGCAGTGCATCCCAATCCTCCCACTGTGAATGCATAACTCTATTGCCAGTCCACTTTTAGTAATGACGGCTGCTGATAGATCACAGGTTGCTTGACAGAGACTTTATATGAGTGGTGAGTAATAGAGATTCAGATAAGGAAATTCTGGCACTAGATGACTGCATTGCCTCTCTTTTGGCTAAACTGCACAAACAACATCCAGACTCATCTCAAGGGAAAACGGTTGCTTTAGTGTGACAGGCCCAAGCTTACAAAGATGTGCTTACCTGGCTCCTTATTCGTACAGAGTAAACAAGTAATTAACAAAGAAAGTAAGTAACATAGGTGGGCAGTCACTCATCCTCTCCTCTTCTATTACCTATCTTCAAATATTCCCTCCCCCTTCAAATCTTCAACTTATTCTTAACTCTTGTCCATCCTCTCCCCAAGCTTACATTCTTCTTCACTACCTCCTCCCCTTTCCTGTATCCATGGGCTAGCCTGTCCATCCAAACAGCACTAACCACATTCCTTATCTACATAATAATAACCCCTCAGCTCCACCCAACAATATCTTTAACTGGCTATGCCTCAGGACCCAGCATGCCCCAAACCGCTTCTCTTCCTTGTGTATAGGCGCCTTATAAATGCCATATCATATCACATCCTTCATCAGCTGCCCCACCTGTACATTTCTACCTCTCCTGCCTAACCTTGAAACCAGACTGACCAGCCAAATCAGTAACAACCCACGCAAATACAAGAAGGAGCAAGATCACCTAGTGCCCAGTCCGGTCACAATAAAACCACCAATAGCCTGTTTACTTACAGCCCCTTATGGGCTACCCCCCTCAATTAAACCATACCCAGTGATCAAACCCCTGTCTTCGGGTGGGCAGGCTGAACATGTTTGGCTGCAAATTGCTGTCTGTTCCCAAACCTTTGTCTGCCTAGTTTAAGCCAGTTGTGGCTTGTCAGCCACATACAGCACCAAAATCTCCCCGGGAGAAATGCATCCTGCATGCCCCTGGGGACCTCCATGCACTAAACAGCAGAAACTATGCAGAGACTGGTCTCAAGTAGACAAGGTCACTTTAATGTGACAGGCTCTAACTTACAAGCATTCACTAACCTGGCTCCTCCGCCTTACAGGTAATTAACCTAGAAAGTAATTAACATAGGTAGGCATCTGCCCATCCTCCCCCTACAAATCATCTCCCTTCACATATTCCCTCTCCCTTCTATTTCTTAGCTCTTGCCCTATCTTTTCCCTGAGCCAATGTCCATCCCTCTTGTCTACCTCCTCCGCTTTGCTGTAACCCCGGGCTAGTCTGTTAGTTCGAACATCACTAAAAACCCTGCTTAATGACATAATAATCCATAAATTTCACCCAACCAATCCTTAACTGGCAGTGTGCCTGAAACCCAGAAAAACACTTCCCTAAGAATGTATTTCTGATACACCCCTGTTTCCCCTTTAAATCCTTTATATCTTCCATTACCCTTCCACCTCCATCCTCCCATCTAAGATATAGTATTCATTCCCCATCATAGACAGGTGCACTCCATCCTCCATGAACAAATTCACTACCTTGTATCTCATATCCAGATTGTGCACTACTTGCACTCCCCACATCTCGCAGAACTTCCCCATCTCCATATTTATCCTTCTCTAACTTCAACCTTCAATATTCTTGTCCATAACCTTTTCAATAGCAGCACCATCCACAATATCAAAACACTTGGTCAATCCTGGAATAGTATCATAATACCCCTCTTCAACTTCTGAATGGGTTCTTCCACTAAATTGTGTAAGAGTGGCTACGTGCACCTCATGCCCCTCCCCAGGAGATGCTAGTCCCATCTCATCCCCCAAACCAGATCATCACACCCGTACATCCTTATAACTGCATCCCAGCTGTGTTCCAAACCCTCTCTCCCTGCTTGTTCACCCGCCCACTTCACGAGGGAATGTGCATATATCCGTACTTCGGGATCTCCACACCTTCTATGCATTTACGGAAAGAAACAAGACAGTACATTCCTCCATAGTAACCTCCCCTTCCAAATCTTTTAATCCCTGTGATCCACAAGTTATTTAATATATCCTTTGTATCTCTCAGAATTCCAAAGCCCGACTTCTAAATCTCTTGCACCCACATCCCTAGTCTCTTCCTGTCTGATCCACCCCTGTCCTGAAAGAGTGTTTCCCATAATTTGTGAACCTGATCTCATGTCACTTTCCCTCCATCCTCATGCCTAAAAACGCAATGCTGCGCCCCTCCGTCTTCCAGCACATTGGCTACCACGACGCACACCATCGATCCCCGTCAGTACAAACCAAAGCCTCCAGACCCTGACAAATCTGAACATTTCTGTACCTCACAATACTCTGGCTCACCTGCCGGCCACATTGAAACCCCATTGAAAATCTCCCTTACCACTCCTGACAGTCTCACTCTGTGAGTAAGGGAAACAATTTCTAGGGAGGAAGCAGTTATTTTTTTATAAAAGAATTTGCCATGTTTTGCGTTCCTCCAGTACTGTTGGCTCATTTTGTATGCCAAATTCTTTGATGTGGATAATACATGCCATTCTGTAATTTGAAGGCCAAATTACAAGTTAGCTCTGTGTTTCCTGACCTTTGTTCCTGAATTTGGCCAATTGGCCCACATACCATTTATTGGTGAAATTCCTCTTTGATTTTGTAATTCTGGGGTTAGGACTTGTACATTGCCTCTAATTCCTATGAGATATAAGAGACTGCATTGTGAAATGCTGTAATAGAAATATGACGGTTAAGGGATGAATTATTTACACGAAAAAGCATTAAATAAATGTACAATTAATATTTTCTTGGCAACCATCATTTCTGGCCACAACAATATGTTTTCTTGTATAGTGTGAATTTAATGCTTTGGGAAGTACTCAGGTGTGCTAATTGTTTATGACAATGCAGTGGTATGTCTACACAATGTTTCCTGTGACATTGCATTCAAAAACCACATGTGGCATCTGACCAAGCTTGTGTTTGGGGTCATTGATCCATTGGAAGAACACAACATTAGAAATATTCTTCAAAGGATCTGGTGGTGGCTAGTTGACTTCCCTTTTCCCAAATGATAAGCTCACCTGAAGCTACTCTCTTTGTAGTATTTGATATTCACAACATGAGGAAGGTCCAGAATAACTGCATGAAAAATATGCCACTGTTTGCCACTGTAAATGAGTTGGTTGTGTATTGAGTAAGAATCTGATTTCAAAAAGCTAAAATGCATTGTTTGCTTTAACTTCTGCAATGTATGTCTTCAGGGTACATTCTGAGCCCTCCTCCTCTGTTAATCCATTTGACGTGGGGATAGGGGGGGTTAATGTGTAGATATTTGAAGTGTGTGCAACACTGCTCTCAGCGATGGCAGGGAAGGTGATTATGTGCGCTTAAATAATGTCAATGATGTTTGCTCCATCATTAATCAATCCATGTGGAATGGTTTACTCATTAATAAAGTGTTAAGAAAAAGGTGCTTTGCATTGTCTAGTGGTTTGACTTCAAGCTTGGTTTCTAAGGTAGGAGGATTGTTTTTTCTAGCTTGGTGGACAGCTGTTGGAATAGTATTCATGATGAATGAATTAGGAATTGATGAGTCAGAGGTTTCAACCTGTTAGTAAGGTATTATTTCGGTTGTTTAGAAATTGGCTATGCACCTAGGAGGTAATGTTCATGTCCATTCTAAGTTCTTCGCGTGTGGTAGCCAAGTAAGTTGAGATGCTTCAGGATTCCTCTTTGAGGGTGTTCAGTGGCCGAGATAGCTATGGAGGCAAGGACAGTGAAGTGTAGTTCTGATCTCGCTAGGTGCTGATCAAACTGTATCTGGCACTAACTAGCAAAGAGATGGTCTTAAATGGTTAAACTTTCTTTAATTATTTTAGATGGTGAAAGTTGTCCATGATAAGTTTCAGAGTCTTGGTAAGAGTAAAGGGAGTGACAATAAAAATAGGTAGAATTTGAAATATACCCAGTATTTACCAACCACCTGATCATGAGCTGGATAACTCATGCTTGTATTACTCATGCATGTATTACTTTATTACCACCAACCATACCCACCCCCCTTCCTTCTCACCATCAGTTAATATTGCCCACTACCCTCACCCTATCAACTTGCTCCCTTTCCTGAATTAGATCTAATTAAATATTTAACTAAGTCCTATGTTCATATAACTATTTCCTTTGCTCTGATCCTGGAATCTATCCAGTCTCTTCAACTTGTATTTTCCCCTTTCTATCTACATGTTCCTTCCAAGCTTTTTGCACATACGCACTTAGAAGTAGCTTAAATATGACAACTGTGCAAATGTATAATACACCATAAATAAATACATCATGCAATGGAAGTTACTTAGGTAATTAATTACAGGGGACTGCCAGGTACCTTCCCATATAAACATAATGATTTGTCACATGCATTGGAAGGGTAGCAAAAATATCAGAAAACTACAGTAATCAACAACTGAAAAGAGATATAAAAGTCCAGAGGGGTGAAAGCATTTCAAGGAATAACATTTACAGGTTTTGAGTTGTCAACAGGGATGCATTAGTTCATCCTGTTGTTTGAGAGGTAGTAAGGAAACCGCTGCCACAGAGGTGAAAGGTGAATGCATGCCCCTGTTACAAGGGTAATATGTTGTAAAGTAGGTCCATCGGGAAGACAGAAGATACAAGTGGAACAATCAATGGTCCATAGAACTGCTATAACTTCTAGGTCTGAAGGCCAAGTTGCTGCACACCTTCTCGCCAGCCTTCACCTGGCCATGCCCAATAGCTCAACTTTCAATCTTACATTCCTCCTTTCATACCTTAACTCTCCCTAGCCAGGGTGATGATATACTGAAGCTGTAGGCATCTAAAATAATCTAGAATATATTAGTAGGGAGTTTCTGTCAGGATAACAATACAAAACCATCTCCCTGGCAGCTTATTAATAAGCAAGCCCTTACCCTCCACAAGCTGGACAGGAATATAATCACCCACATTCAACAGATCATACAGGCTGGTACTGAGCATATCACACAGACACAAACTACAATATCTCTTTTATATATGATAGTGTCACTCATTCACTCCTGTACATGGAGAACATTTCAGAACATGACTGGCTGATGCATGGCTTGCAAAGTCAGCATTCTCTGTTGTGTGGAGCCAGGTAATGTGTAGGCCTGAGCAAAACATTTGATACAGTATATGCAAATATACACACGATTAGCATTTAAAATTCAGATGCATGGGACTTCAGCTTTTTCTTTCTAATAAGTGCTCTGGAGGAAGGTAAGACCACCCCAGGGCACTCTGAATAATGTTTTAAACATACTTCCACCCAGACAGGCATACTTATCAAACAGCAAAAATCGGGGCTTAGTCCACAAAAGGATCTTGGGGGTAAGCTCTGGACTGTGTGATGAATCCTGGGGAGCCAGCACCACACTGCAGCCTAAAGTCTCCTCCCATGTGGCCAGGAGAAGGCAGCCGCTACCTGATCCTAACCCTGGAGTTGGTATCAGGAGGGAGGATCACATGAGAGGCTATCAAGGAGAACTGGTGACTCCACTAGGAGAGATGCTGTATTCATCTTTTTCTGAGTATGAAAATCGAATCATTCCTAATAATCTAATGGCATGTTATCAATGTGCAAGTCCCTCCCAAATAAATACTCCAAGAACATGTCAGGGGAAATCATCTAGACAGAATATTGTTGATGCTTCATAGATTCAAGAACTGAAAGTGAAACCTTTGTATTATCTTAATTCCACATTAAATGTAAAGCAAAAAACCTTTTCACAACGTCTCCTATTTCTAATAATTTTCAGTACCTAAAACAGTCTACACTAACTAAATGTAAAACTGAACAAACTAATATCATATTATCTAATATGGACTTCCTTAACCATAATGCATATGGTACTGGGATGAGGAAGAAGGGACCAGAGGCAATGAAGATTCAAAGTACTGTTAAACAAAAGGAGCGGTCTAGTTCTTATAGATTTAGGTACCTGAGTGGGATATTTAAATCCCAAGATGAGGGAAAGGTGAGGATAAAGCAGGAAGATTATGCCAACGTTGAATGCCGTGCAGCGGCGTAGCTGATGAAGCTGAAGTTATCCACAGTGCCGGAGCAACCACAGAAAGAAGAACGCCAGGAGAACCTGTCAGGAAGCATAAAGGAGCAGCAGATTGCAGAGTATGTGCAGCTGGAAGTGGCGTGTCAAGAAGAGGCCCAGCAGATTGCAGAGTATGTGCTGCGGGAAGCTGCATGTCAAGAAGAGACCCTGCTGAAGAAGATATGTGCTCCCAGTTCAGAGAAAACTTCTTCCTATATGAAACAACATTCTATAATCAGTTACAAGGGACTAGCATGGGTGCTACATTTGCACCTGACCTTGCTAATTTATATATGGATGACTTTGAAACCAAGTTCATCTACAACTGTACCAATCCTTTCAAATCCAACATTATCGCATGGTACAGATACATTGATGATGTGTTTATGCTTTGGCGAGGCCCTCTGTCATCCTTGACAGATTTCCATTCTTGGTTAAACCTCCAAAATCCGTGTATCCAATTTACTATCGAACAGAACAACATCAAAGTTTCCTTTTTGGACCTAGAGATTGTGAAGACTAACTATGGTAAATTGGAAACAGTTCTCTATAAGAAACCTACAGACAGAAATACACTTCTCAATTACACAAGTTTTCACCCGAAAAGTCTGAAGGAAGGCCTTCCCTTCGGTCAATTTCTGTGAATTCGCAGAGATTGTTCCCAGATATCAGATTATAAAATACATGGTCAAGCTCTTAAAACTTGATTAAAGGATTGAGGCTATCCAAAACAAACTATCCAAAGAGCCTATAAAAGAGCGCAACATATGAAGAGGGAAAACTGTCTAAACCCGGCACAGAAAACCAAATTGAATAAGATCACTTGTGTTAGTACCTACAGCCCTATAAGTGCCCCTCTGCGGAAAACCATTATGAAACACTCGGACATGCTAAAGACAGAGGATCTCAACCCAGCAAAACCCCGTTTTGCATTTAAAAGGCAAAAGAATTTGAGAGACAACCTGGTACATACCTATCCATCTCCAGGCATACCAAAAGCTACCCAGAATACACTATGGGGGCTACCTCCAGTGATAGGACACTACAAATGTGGCAAATGCTCAGTGTGCCCACAAACTAAGAATATGAAGAATATCACTTTAGGTACCCGAGTAATTTCTTTGCGAGAATTCACGAATTGTACCACTACATGGGCGGTTTATGTTATTCTCTGCCCTTGTAATTTAGCATATATTGGCAAAACAAAAAGGCAGGTTAGACGACGAATTTGTGAGAAATCGTGTATAAAAAATCAAATAGAGAACAAACCGTTGGTAGCACACTATGTGAAAAAACAGCACAAACCGCCAGAGATGCTCTGGTGTGTCTTACAGGTGGTTCAACAAGCTTCAAGAGGTGGTGACCGGGATTTGGCCTTAACCAGGTGTGAACAACGCTGGATTTATGAAACCAATTCAGTAAAAGGAGGTTTAAATGTAGCTGTAGAATGGAATACATTTTTGTAAAGAAGAGATGAATACTCGATGTGGGGCACTATGTTACCTGTCTCCTTTCTGCTCTCATGCCTAACTAGCACCATCTTATTCCATTTGATGGCACAGGAACTAGAAAAGCAGCACTTTGGGGCTTTGTTTTCTACAGTTAACTGTCTGTATAAAACTGTTTGTGCATAATTATGTCAACATCAACTGATAATATACTACCTAAGATTCTGCACACACACAAGGCTGAAAGTTCCTCATGCAATGCATCATGTACTGGCCAACCATTTCCTGGGAAAGTGACTTTTAAAACCATCCGTCTCCCTTGACTGTGCATTGCAACTGCGCTTGTTCTCAATATTAAGTAACAATACATTATTTATGGTCTTGCACAAATATAATGTTGTAGGTCCCTAATGCAATGTATTATGTACTGGCGAAATATTTTCAGGGAAAGTGGTTTCTAAAAAACACCCATCTGCCTTGATTGTACAATGTAATTGTGTCTGACTTTTACAGAGTATCTTTTTCTTTTTCTTTACCTACGTCGATACATGGTGTGTATTATCTGTGGAAACTACATTTCCCAGCAGCATTGCAGTTGCTTCAAGTGCTTTGTATACAGAAAACTCAGCCCGGGGGTTATTTAACCATAAGCGTTAGAGCGTGATCTTTGTTCTTGTGGTGGTTCATTTAAATATCAGCACCTGGTCTGGTAAGCGGTGAATTAATCTGTGTTTGGAAACCTTTTTTGGAACGATCACGTGACTTTGCATAACGTGATGATGATGTTCCTTTAAATATCACACTTAGCTGGCAAGGAACAAACGTTTCTCTGGTGAAACAGCAGATGCCTGATTTATATGAGTGCAAGCCAGGAGCTATACTGGTTCCTTTCTGGAGGTGAGTGAAGACACGGTACAATGGTGCATTTGGCACAAGTTACTTAAATAATACTCCCCGCCCCTTCTCTCCTTCCGCACGCCTGACAACATGCGGAATCAGAGGTTGAGCAAGTCACTGAATGCGACGCTTTAAAACTATCAAGATACTGGGTGATTTTATATTCATTTACCACGCAGCAATTCCACAGCTGGAACTCGTGGTTCTTTAAACCACTTGTGGCTCTTTTAAAACACGAGAAAGACTTCAGAGCCTATAAGTCACTGGGTAAGCCTATCTGTTTATATCTATTCAGCAGGCAGTATTCCAACAGTTGGAACTCACAACCTCCTAAAAACACGAGCAAGAACACATTTTGGTGTTCCACCCGTTTTTCGTACGTAGTTTGGAATGCTATGCATCGCAATCCAAATGTATTAACAAGATAAATGTAACCTTGAGCAGAACGCTTGAATAATTATGACAAGTTCAGGCATTTTTTATGGATGGGCGAAGTAGGATTTAATTAATTAATTAAATAATAACAAACTAACAATTATAATTTACTTATTGCAATGAGCCATGACTAGCTCTGTTACTCTTTACAGCTGCTGCCCACCCATGTTAACAGATGAAAGTGCTACCACTTTGAACACAGCACCACTGTGAACTAAGCTGAGTGGAGATTCTTTGCTTTCACCAGTTCGTCACAAGTTAAAAACATTAAAGGTACTTTTAACTACACACTGGCAAACATTCTAATGACTAATTAGAGCAAAGTAAATATCAGCGCCTTATTGATTACTGTATGCATTTTTACAGATACAGTGCATGAAAATAAATTGAATGCGCGGCATCCGTTTAGGAGCCGGATGAAACTGCTGATAAAGTTACCTTATACGTCCCAAAGAAATTGAGAAACACTCAGGTTAGTCCAAGAAGCAACGGTTTGAACACTGTTAGCTACCACCGTTTTTAGTTTTGGTTGACAAAATGTTCTTAGTAAAATACATTTTTTTATGTATTTCGTTTTTAGATGTTCTATTAATGGGAAAGTATCAATTACTGACAACAACAACATTTTCTCTGTCCTGAAGACGGCCATTATTACCATCAGAACCAACGGCACCAAGAGAGAGTTCCGTATGTGTCAGAAAGGCCGAAACATATGTCGACTTGCTAATAGGAACTTTTTCACTTCTCTGATTCCTATCTCTCATTTCAGTAATTTGTTAAAGGGTAGCTGGCGTATATTAAGTAACTCTCAGTTACCCTATATTAACGTAGGTAAATTAGCACAGAGTGGTTAATAAATATAACACAGAACTAGATCACCCACTCTGGTCAAAAAACCTTTGAGGCATACATTACAGTTGGGAGGCTCTAATATATTTGACTCTTCCTTGAGATTATATGCATCCATGCTGGCAGTAATATACACTGTTTTTCCCGTTACCTTTCTCCATGTAATTTGGCATCTTGAAAGGTCTGGTCTGTCCACACCAGTTAGATTGTAAGTGATTAGCACAGTTTGTTTTTATAGATTTAGGCATTAGAAAGCCTTTTTTATTTTAGGCATGTGTTGTCTGAACAATAAAAAGAAAAATATTTTTGATAATCACGTGTTGTATGAGTAATCTTAAAATTGCATGAGATTAACTTGGATTTAACCCTGTGTGACTTAGGGTCTTAAGGTAGGGGTAGTCGACCTATTATCCTTTGCTTTCAGCGTATCAGTCTCCCATTGATAGTGTCGTCCCCCGATAACAAAAAACTGGGAGTACCCAATTTTGAAATACTCCCAGTTCATCATGCAGCGTGTCATTGAGAGAGAGGCTGCTGATGATCAACAAAGCTGTCAGAGCTCCCGGAGACCAACGCACTACTCACCAAAGATAATCGGTTTCAGGAGAGAAGGTGGATGGGAGACTGAAGACCCACTGCATTATCTGACCACGGGACGGAGCTGCAGAATACTAGCAGTGAGTTGGGTGAATGTCAATGCTGGCACCTGGGTGCTCCATAGAAGAATGTCTTTACAGATTAATGATTTTGAATACCGTACTGTTAATGAACAAAAGGAGAAACTACAGAATTTTGACTACCTCACAAAATGAATATTTAATGAAAGAAAGCAGAAGCTTTCTAATTGTGAATACCAAACCATTAAAGAAGTAAAGCAGAAGTGGCAAAAACGTGAGATCTCACATTGGGGATTACAAGTGGGAAAAGCTTACAATCAGCATAGCCAACAGCCAAGAGGCTGTGAGAAAAATACAATAAACCAACAAAGGCATAACTTCCGTTTCAAGAGACTTACATGGTGTGGAGAATCTTGGAATCAATATTACCATCAAAACCAAACCTAGTTGTAGGAGTTTTCTTCCTGGCAGGGAAGTATATGAGGAAAGGGATAATAATAGTTAGTCCTGGCGTGCGAATATACCAGGAAACATGAATGTTATCTATGGTAAAAAGCTGTGGTGGAAAGACCTTTGTTGAAGCAAAGAACTATCAATCTTATTTTGGTTTGATAAACTGTGCTGTCCTGACAACAGTAGTTTATTTGAAGAAGGTGTGCCAAGAAATGTTGTTCTGCTATCCTGACAAAAAGTGGTTCATTTGAAGAAGGTGAAATAAGTTAATAATTGTGTAATATTTTGAAAAGAACATTTGATTTGGCTTTGATCTTGTTTTGTGGAAGAAGACATTTGCCTTTCAAAGAAGGATATTGTGGAAACCATCAGTTGGTCTGAATTGGGAGCAAACATTGGTGGAAAGGACATTTGCAGTGTCCCAGGGAGGGATACAGTGGTTGGAGGAGACTTCTGCAGGTGCCAACATAAGAGCTAAATTAGACTACTGCTGAAGCCTCAAAGATGATGGGTGTGGATAAGAGCGAAGTAATGCAACTGCAGGTGGTCCAGAACAACACTGTTTGCATTGTTGAGGGTCTCCGCAGATCAGACCATATGTCTGCAGCTTGTAAGGCTCTACACTGGCTTCTGATTTGCAGTAGAATATCTTTTAGAGTGTGGTGCATTACACATAAGTGCCTATATGGAGTCAGCCTCAAGTATTTGTCAAACTGTATAACTTGGATTCCAGCCCGCAGGTTACTGAGATCCTACAATGCCTGTCTTTTGGACACACCCCAGTCTAAACTATCCATCTTTGCCCAGGGGTCTTTCTACTATGGAGCGGCTGTTATGTGGAATGCCTTACCTTCCTCTCTGCCTTGAAACATGGACTAAAAACAACTCTGTTTATGTAAGCCATCTCTGTCCTGCAGATTTTGGTCTTCCCCCGTCCACCCCGGCTCTGATATCTATGTTGTAAATACATTAATAAATCTTGCACAGAACTTTAAAACAGAACTGTGCTCAAAGCTTTCCTGAAATGAGCCAGGGGACGGGAGTACAACCCTAGTCACAAGGAGTACTTTCAGGAACCTTAAAGTTTAAATTGAGATATTGTTTTGTTGAACTAAAGTCAGCCATACTGTCCTTGTATAATTGTATTGGGTGTATTAGTGTGAGGGTCAGAGATGTTTTGGACATTAGGTCATTTTCTTTAGTCTTAGTTTGCTAGGCAGGGACCTCCTTATTAGGAAAGGGAAAGATAGGCATTTATCCAACTGTTTTCCCTTTAATAAATGGAAAACCTTGAGAAACCTTTACCTTTGTGTCAGTCTCGCATTTCCAACCCCTCTCATCTGTCTCCTGATAGTACATGCACTAGAGGGAGGTAGTTTACCATCTTTTTACTAGCAGAAGGCACTCCTTCTGTGTGTACCACTTTTATCATGCCAGTGACTGGCCTCTGATATATGCTGTTTTAAATGTATGTCTGGCTGTTCGTAGGGTGGGGTTGTTTTTTAAGTACAGAAGTGGTGTGCTGCCCCTAGGGTGCCTGACCTTACAACACCAAAACGTTCCTTATAGAATTGAAACCCTAAAACATTGTAAACTTTAGGGGCATATGCCAAAGTCTGAATCACCACAAAAGCTGGGAATGTTGGTGGTTCAGCCAAATAAATTACCATATACTTTGCTTGGCTGTTTTCTTGCCCGAAGCATATGGTACCATCTCTCCCTGATAACAAAAGCTGAAACAAATGTTGCCAAAAACATCGTCTGCACCATTGCTTGCTTTCCCAATGTGATGTGGAGCATGTGTTAAAAAACAAAAACAGCACCGCACCCTGAATAGTGAGATGGCAAGCAATGTCATCCTATAAAACATAGAGTCAGTAAAAAAATGTCCGGATACAATTGATCCATCAAAGTTCAAACACATCAACATTCTCAACGAATACATTAAGATGTCTAATACAATCAATGACAACAATACTAGCAAGGTAACACAATTATGTAATTCATGGATATACATCATGTGTAAATTATTCATACAAGAGATGAATTGAAAAAAGAAAAAAAAAAAAACATGAAGAAAGCGTTATGATCAAACATCGTCTAGGGCAGACAGTTCATCAACCTATCCCTTAATTTAAGTGCCCTCCTTAAAACATAAGAAAAGTCCTAGCAATTGTACCAGGGGACCTCTGCCAAAAAGTAATCCTGGGATAGAAAAAGTAGCAAAAAGGTAGCATAGACCAAGCAAGAAGTAACACAGATTTATTGGACCCACACAGCTAGGAGTTATGGTCCAGTCAACCCTGTGGAACTGAACTGAATGACATTAGCTTGACGCTGCCCACTACGGCTATACATTTTATACATGAAGTTCAAAATTACCATATACATTTTTAGTTACATTTTTGGGACATCACACAAGAGCTGATTGATGGAACTATGTTAGATGTCTATAGTGAGCTATACCTTAGTTGACCCTTATTGGATAAAATATTTCTTATAACAAAATGACTTTATCACCCCTCATGATGTCACAACCTTTCCCACACTGCCTCTCAATTACGTGATTGTGCTGGTCAGTTGAATAACACGTGTTTGCCATTGGTTGGCAATGCCCAATATACAAATGGCTAGCCTGCTGTGTACTGATTGTACATGGCATCTTGACCTTCTCATCGAATCTACCAATGATGTGCCACGCGGACATCAGCGAGAACACCTTAAAATGTTTCACCCTAGTGTGAAAAACCTGAAGGTGCCTCCCTATCTAGTCCCCAGGGATCTGTCATCCAGGGGGCCAGGAAACCACAATCGCTATTGGATCCAGTTCCTGGGGGTGGACCAGTGAGGAAGGATCACCTGGATAGGGGGGGCCTTGAGGAGTATGAGTTGGACACCGACGGGCGAGATGCTTGTTCCTTCAATTCCTTTTCCCAGCCTACCTCATAAGATATTCCAAAACACTGCCCCCCCTTTCCACACGAACACTTTCGCACAACACGAAAGACAACAGACTAACACCAGGGTCATTAATCTGACGTGTCCCAATACCAGTGTCAGGCAAAGTCAGGCAATCGGCCTGAAACACACACACACATGATGGCCCTTTCCCCTCCGCACAGGGATAAAAGGTGGAGCATGAGAGCACAGGAAGAGCAAGGCAGACTGCACAATTTGACAGCTATCCAGGCCCATCAGTTCAAGAGGAGGAGAAAGGCGGCAACCATTGAGAGGCAGACGAGGAGAGACACAACCTTGACCCTCTCGACAAAACCCCACAAAAACTCTGTAGATGGAATCGTAAGACTGAGGACAAAAGCCAAAGTGTCCTGCAGCAGATGTCAACGGTACACAGAGCATATCAGCGCTGATAATCCGGAGCAAGGGAGACTCCTGCTTCCATGGTACCAACCTTCACTCCAGTTAAGAGGAAAGCCAAGCGGTTCATCACAGCCAGTGAGTTGAAAGGGGGACCGATAAGAGCCGGGCTGTGGTGAATGGAAGTCGCAAAGTAGAAAAGTGAGAGAAGTTCAAAAGAACTGTAGAAATGTAAAGGGTAGACCTGCTGCAGAAGGGAACCAGCACCACATGGGTGCTGTTCTGGGAAACCCCGGTCGATCCCCATTTGAGTGAAACTACAGATTCCAGAAAGCCGTAGGAGAGTGGTCAAGATAGTTCAAAGTGGTTATATAGAGGTCAAGCAAAATTCCTGTACAGTTGAAAGCTTTTGACATAAGAAATGCAGAGGAACTAAGGGGAGTGACTCCTGCTTTGTGAGAAAGCAAGGGAAGTGAATCCCACAAACCTTGAAGCAAATGTGAATGTGAAGTTGGCAAGAGTGAACCTGGAAGAGGGATGCTGACGAGGAGGGGACAAAGTCTAAAGTCCCAAGAAACAGTGTGTTGACAAAGGTGAACCCAGCCGAGGGATGTCCACTGGAACTGTTTAAAAGACATTAAGATTGGCGAATGCTTTGAAAGCCATATTGAACGCGGTGGAGGGAGGCTGAAAGCAAAGAGGGGTCTGCGCCCGGAAGAGGGGGACCCAGAGGGGAAGCCATCACCTAAAGTGTTCGGAGAACAGAACATTTGTGTTTGTTTCTTGATTGAATCAGGCCTCAAAGCCGAGAGATTTTGATTGAAAATAGACTTAACAATCGAAGAACCTGATAGCTGTTACAGAACTGTTAGCTCATGCTGGGAAGGCTCGAACGAGTGCTGTGCTTCAAAGTCCCACCTTGTCCTGTGCTAAAAACTTCGGGAAAGAAGACCTGAAGGCAATCACATCCTGACCTATTATTTGAACACTGTTTCCTTTATTTTGATACCCTATCCCACACTCTTTATGTAATTGGTTGTATGAATTTGGCAATAGGTTTTTCTTAGTATAGGCACTTTTATTTTGACACAACACCACCAGTACTGCCTTATTTTTCAATTGATGGTTGATGCTTGTCCCATCTTAGATTTAAGTTTAAGTTAAGCACTTTTCCACCCTGCATTTATTGTTCAATAAACACGCCTTGAACTGTGATCACTTGTGTCTGTCTTTACTGTTGCCACCATGAGTTCCTCACGCCTAGGAACACCGAAACCTCACTCTGTGAATTGGCTCCCTGTTGCACACCCCATAAAACCTACCCCATTGCTCTATCCCCCCAGCTCCCTTCTTATGCCTCAATGACAGGCGTGCTTCTAAAAACTTGGCCAACACTGTGAATATATTTTAATTAACTGTATTTGATTCATTTTTCTCTGCCAATTCTTCTCAGACATCCAGGTGCCTAGCTCAGTGGCCTCAAATGTATCTCATGGAGTGACTTAGAAAGGACTGTTTACTCCTGGGAAATTTCAGTCTTGCAAAATGTCTGTGCAGTTTTTCTGATGATTATTCAATGAAATAACCATTGCTGTCACAAAAGCGTGCAGCCTTTTATTATGAGCTGTCTACAAAATGTTTTCCTAACCTGGGCTTCTCTAATGTTTGCACATTTCTCAAACTGACCCATCACGTTACTCTATAAAACACCTTGTACCCCCACTCTTAAGCCTGCTATGCTTGCGCTGCACCAGATACCATATCCCTAAGCAAGATGTAGACACATTTTCCATTCCCCTGTGTGTCTTCCCACGCTGCACCAGCACCTGTGCCTTAACAAACTATATCTATACTACCTGCACCTTGTGCAGTGACGTTACACTTCCTGATGTTACCTACCACACCACATCTTACATCACAACGTTACTTGTGTAACTGGTGTATGCACCCCCCTTGACAGCACTGTACCTGGACCCTTACAACATTCCCCCCTTTGATCGATGTATCGATTGACACATCTTTTGTCATCAGCTCCATGCTTTTTCCCTTTGGTTGCCATATCCTTGTTACACTGTCCAAGCTTCCCCCTTGTGCCTCATACTCTTTCAGGGAACAATCCACTATTAAACAAGCATCCTCCTCAGCCAAACAATCTTCCCAGAACACCTATATGCCTATATCCAGGGGTGTCATTGTGAACAATCCTGAGGGCCACATTCAGATATTTCTGTCTGTGTTTGAATGTTTCACATACATGGTGTCGATTCCCTTGTCCCATAAAAAATTCAGGGGCAACATATATGCCCCATCCCATAATCCCCTTACGCAGTCTTAGCCGTACTTCACATGCACAAAAGTTGATGAGTACCAAAACGAGGATTCGGACAGTTATCTTTAAAACATTAGACAACTGTATGAGGACCCAGAAAAAAATATTGTTGAGTCATTTGCCAGGTGTTGCTGGGCTTGTTTCTGTGATCATAGTCTGATGGTGTGTAGGCAGTTCTTCAATCACCTTGGGCAAAGTTCCAGAGGTCGCATCATTTCCCGGTAATGTACAACAGCTGCTGCCTATTTTCTTACACACTCCCCCACCATTGCTGTTTAAAGGTTCAGAAAGTACCGGTTCTGGAGCACAACCAACCTTAAAGCCCTCATCTCCTCGCTGACTGTGTTTACCCCTTTCGCGGTTGAATTTGCCAGTTGTAATACCTGGTAGCATGAAATTTGAATCCACTTGGAGATTGCGGCTGCTTGGACCCCTGGAAGTAAGAGTGATGAACAAAAATGTAGCTGCCTTGCTAAACAGGCAGAACTCTGATGAGGTGGTGGCATGTCTATCAGATGATTTCTGGTATCAGTGATTGTTGTCCCTACAAATTCTATGCAAGTTCAATCGGGCCGATCGTGTGTGCACCCCCCGCTCAATCATTTATTTGTGTGTAAGTCTTTATTCAATAGTGCAGGATGATCAGCAAATGGTATCAGGTCTGAGTGGTGCATCATGTGGGCATGGCTACACAGTGTCACGAGGGAGCAAATTCTGCCCCCGTCTGAAGGAAGCTGTCCCCATGAATGGGTCTCACATTCCCACCACAAAACAGTAGTGTAGTCCATTTCCTCAGTGACTGCAACATGATCACCCGGCTGGCACCCTTTATTGGTCCCCAGGGGTGTCAAGCCATTGCATTTGAAACATAAAGAATAGCGTGTGAATTCGCTAATGTGTAAAGGTTGTTTATTCTGATCCATGTTAGAGCGTGGACATGCTTGTTCGAAATATTTTCCACATCTTTTTCAAACCCTACCAGTCCTTCCACTCTACATTGCAGCATTGCTTTCTCCCACCCTTCATCATGAGAAACGGACCCCTGAATGAGCATTAACGGTCTGGTGTGGCATTATGGTATACTATGCCCTATGGCACTGAAACATGCTAGTCTGCTGTGGGTTGTGAACAGTTGCTCCCCCCTTCTCGTCCCATCATGTTATATTCCAATATTATGTGTTTGGTGGCCTCTACATTCTCAATTCTTTTTATGATCATATATTTGTCAGCTTATACGTCCTCCCCTGCATCTATCCAGTGAACAGCAATTCTATGCCCCTGGAACAGACCTCTTGTTTTACACAACCTGTAATATACACTGCTGCTGTCACCTGCATCTGCCATGTATCTTTGTATTGTGCTCTGTTTGGTCATGTACTCATGGTGAACACATTACTTGTCATTTACTCAGAACAACTTAATTCCTACACATTTATACATACATTGTTGCATGCTTCCTTGGACTCTGAACATCCTAGCACTGGACATGCTCCAACGACCTGCACATAATTCCTGCATGAACAGATTCATGCTCTACTCATATGCTCATTTTAGACAGTTCCAAACACTGAACTCAGTTCCACACTCCTTGGGTGTCAGAAACAGCCCATAAGAGTTCAGATTGTAAGGCTCTAAAACAGAAATCAAAATAAGCTGTAACACTTTGCCTCAGAAAACAAACAAACACTGCTCCCAATATGAACATGCACTTAACTGAGGCCCCCAAACACGTAAATGAGTTCAAGGGCATGGGGCAGCAGGCATCCACTTAGCTGAGAATGTTCACTGCCGCGAACCGACCGAGTCAGCTGCAACACCTTGTCTCCCAGAGTCCTCCAAACGTGGGACTGGACTCCCCACTTCACGGATGAGGCCCGGGGCACAGAATACTTCACCACATCCTGTTGCACCCTCCAAGTTCACATGCTAAAGTGGCGTAATACAGCCAGAAAATCCTAAGAACAGTGAACAAACACATAGGGCACGTATGCTTCCCGGTGCAAATCACAAGCACCTGTGGAAGCATGCCACCCGCTTTTCACTACTGCCTTGTATGCCGTGCGTGCCCTCTTCCATGAGGCAGCTGGAAACTGGAGTTCCACACCAGAGGCTCAACCTCCCCCTGCTCCACACCACTCAGCATGGGGCCTCGTGCCCCATTTCCTCACACTTGCTAAACCATTCTCTGATGGTTATATCATGCATTGATGGACCCAGTGCCATGTCTGCCCCGGAAGCCATTTTCAAATTATTGAGATATTAATAGTCTTTTATTGCAGATGCCTTAATTATCACTCTTAGCAAGTGCAAACTTCACATTCCAGCTATAAACCAAATAAAAATGAAAAGAAAATACAAAAACACTATACTACAAAAACATGGCTTATACAACCCCTTCTCTTTTCCTGCTACTTCAACTTGCTGCAACTCTTTGGGACTGCTCACTGGTCTTCTGTAAAGGCAAAATGAGGATGCAAATGATATAGTCAACTGTCTGATACTTCCCATCAGTCAGCCCCCACATTTCTTCTCCGAAGTGGAGCACCAGACTTGTCCTAGCAGACATCTGTAAGATGAATCCATGAACGCCTTTTGGCCACATTCACTGCTGTTGGGGTGCAGTATATTACTGTATAGGGCCTGAGGAAGCAGGGCTCCTTCCAGGACCTTGTGAAATTTCAGATCAAAATCTTGTTGCAAGGATAGAGAGGAAGCTGTGCTGCAAAGTAGACCTCAGCCTCTTGGGCTGAAGAATTGTCTGTACTTGCTACTGGGTAAGCAGGCCTGCCTTGATGTGATTGGATATGGCATGAAATAAAGTTCAGATATTTTGTGAGCTCACTTAAATACACCTTAAATTCCTCAAATATCCCAAGAGCTGTGCAGTGCTGTTAACCTCCAAAAATGCACAAACAAGCGTGAGAGGTGCATGCATTCTCCTGCCTGTGACAATATGGTGTCGAGTGAAATGGTGATCCGCGCCAAGAGAAATGCCTAGTGCAAAAAAAGCAAGAGGTATATAGTAGAGCCAGTTCTTGCCAAGTGTTTCTGACAACTTGGCAATGTACTCTTTTAGCAGGCCGTTGAGGCACCCTACAAGTCTGTAAGCTTAGCGATGGTAAGCAGAGCACAGTTTGTGCTTGATGCCCAGAAACAAGGTAACATTGGCAAAGTACTGTCCATTGTTGGACCTCAGCACTTTGCATACTCCTCACCTGAGGAATACTTCTTGTACTAGAAATGTGGCCACCATTTTTGCATCTGTATGGGCACATGGGCCAGCTTCAAGCCAACGTGAAAAAGGTCATGCAACTACAATCATGCACCTATAAGAGCTACACCTGTCCTGCATGTCAACATAGTCAATATACAAATTCAAAGAGGGACCTTCCAGGTGTGGTAAGGTTGCTTTCACAGTTTTAAGTATGTGACCGGCTTTGAACCCCTTGCATGTCACCCAATTATTTACAAATTCAGTTACCAGTTCTTTTAAATGTGGCATGAATGATTGTTCTTTAATTGCAGCAGCAACATGCTCTTTTGAGAAATGTGTTGGGTAATGCAGCTGATCTGGTGCTGTTTTACGCATCACTAGTTTCCCTGTAATGTTCTGTCTCCACACCAAATTCGTGGGTGACAGTGAGCAACCCCTCTTTTCCATAACTATTGCTCTTGCTGGGGTGCACCACTGTAACTCTATCACTTGGACAATGGGTAATACATTAAATGGCTCTGCTAGTGTGGACTGCTGTCTCTCCAGTAATGCAACCAAGGCTGATTGATCATTTTTAAAGAGCATGCACAGTGTTGTGTATATTGGCAGATATGCTGCTTGCTTTGCTGCAGAATCAGAACTGTCATTGCCTTTTGAGATTAAATCTATGCTGTTCTTGTTGTCAGTTCATTTTACCACCAGTGCTCCTTGGAGGGGCAGTACGTCCATGAGTTGGGACAATAATTCTGCACATTGCATGGGGGAGCCATCACTCCTCTGGAATTCCCTCCTTTTCCATCAGGCCAACCCTGAGTGCACCGTGGATGTGATGAGAGCGGAATCTGAGGATATGGTGACAGTCTGTCCCTCCGACTTGTCTATGGCCATTATCAGAGCTGTCAACTCAGCCATCTGTGCTGAAAAGTGCAGTGGCAACCTCACTTCAGTCCACACCTTAAACTCTGCATCCTTATAACAAACCACCATCACACCCCTATGTCGACAACCTGTGTTTGACTCTATCACCGATGACTCATCAAAGAAGAACATTTCTCCTCCTTCTGTGGTCTCTTCCTGCAATCTAGTATCATCCTCAACAGTGTCCATGTATGAGGCACATTTGTGCACACACTCTCCTCTCTCTGCTGCCTGTGCCATGAATTTTGCTGGGTTGACAACCCAACCCCTATCTCAATTGTTGGATTTCACAGGATCACCTCATATCCTGATGCTATCTGAGTTGTCAGTGTGGATTTGAATTTTTCTAGTATCTCGAAGAGCGAATGTTCCACATAGAGTAAGACTTCACAGCCCATGGTTATTGCTGCTGATTTCTTGATGGCAAATGCCACTGCAGTGAGTGCTTGCTCACATGGGAAGTGACCTTGCAACACTGGGACTAGAAGACCACTGTAATATGCCAGGGGTTTGTGTCCAGGTGGCTTCCTTTGAGTGAGGACACCCGTCATCACTGTGCCATCAGAATGTGAAAACAAATAGAATTGTTGTTTATAAGCTGGGTTTGCTAAAACTGGTGCGTGAACAAACACTTTCCTGAGTTCTGCAAATGAGTCAACCATTTCAGGTGTCCATATTATGGGGCCTTTTACTTTCTGTGTTTCTTTAAACCCATGAAGGAGGGGCTTTGTAAAAGTGGATTGATCGAAGACACATGCCCAAGAATCACTCCATCTGCTTGATTGTGTATGACTGTGGTGTGCCATGTATTGCTTCAGCCCTTTCTGGGCGGATGCTCCTGCCATCTACTGATATTATCTGTCCTCAGTACACTACTTCGTTTTGGCATACTGTAATTTCTCCTTACCAACTTTGTATCCCTTCTCTTCCAGTAATGTCCGGAGTGTCCCTGAGTCTTCTCTGAACTGGTCCTCCGTTATGCTGCATACCAGGTGGTCATCCACATTCTGGATGAAAGTGCTTAACATTTGCAAGTTGATTAGGTCCATCTGGATCACTCTATTGAACACATTAGGTGACTTGCAATAACCTTGTGGTAAATGAGTGTGTTGGAACTGAGGCCCACGATAAGTAAATTCAGTGAGATATTTTGAGTCTGGGTGCAATTGGATGGAGAAGAACTGGTAATCTTGCTTCTATGAGTATGTTACACATATGGTTGATGGATTTGGAACTAGTGGAAATTCTGCTTCCAATACATTGTTCAAGGGGCAGAGATCTTCAATACATCTCCAAGCCCCACCTTTCACTTTCTTGACAGGGTAAATGGCTGTGTTACATAGGGATTCTGGTGTTTTTATTATGCCTTTTGGCCATAGTGTGAGCAGTGTGTCTTATATGCCCTCATCTGCTTCTCATGATAGTGGGTATTGTTTAACCGGGGGCAGCAGTGCCCTTTCCTTTAGTTTTATGTCGATCACCTCATCTCCTTTCAACAACCCTACATCATGGGGCCCGCTGGTACATAGCATCTCTGGTACTTTTTCAAATTGTGTGAGCTGATAACGTGCCCACTTTCTGCATTCTCTGGGGGACCTGTCTATCCTATATGTTCATCTGACCTGCAATGCATATTTAAAATACCATCTCCCCCTCCTCTTCATCTTCTAAAAACAGTTGCTTGCCTGTGAAGTCTGTTATTTGTAATGTCGAGTCAATGCATAGGACCGTGCCCCACTCTGTCCGCTCCTTGGCTATCCCATTAAAATGACCATGTCCTTCCTTGGGAGTGCTGCTTCTAGGTGTATTATTAGTGTCATTCCTGGTGCCATGTCTTTGTGTACTGCTAGTCTAAACAAGAATTTGGGTGGCCAATCGGAATACCTTGTCTTTCAGTCTGGGTACCCTCCTTGGCAATACTTGTTCCCTATAAAGGAATAACTTGGGGTGACACAGTAAACCTCGCAGGGTGCTATGTGTGCAACATGCTTGTATGATTGCTGCGACCCGCTTGTAGAAATTGTCCAGCGTTGAGCCTACAATGCCTTCTGAGAATGAAATTGTCATGTTTAATTTGCTCATTGTGTCTCTCCCTAATATGCTGATGGGCCTGTCTTTCGAACTGCAACAGGGCACTACTATTTGCTGTGTGCCTATGGTGAGTAGCACGTTTTCTGTGATAGTAACCATTCCAACAGCCTAAAAATAAATGTGTGTCCATTTCTTCCTTCACAACTTTGCCTTTTCACTGGTGACAATACCCAGCTGCGTCACATCCATCACCAGCTCATGCACCCTGTATTGTCATTTTAGAGGGAAGGCTGCTTAAAATTGATGATTTTGAATGGATTGGAAATTGGACACTGCTGCACTTCCTGTTTTGTGTATGTGCAATAATTTTTTTCAAGGGACAAAATATATATGAAACCTTGCAAACTTTGCAACTTCACCACCTTTATTAACAGAATCATTTTCACTGAATGTCAAAGGCTTTGTTATGCTATATTGTCTCGACGGCCGACTGGCCATGGCTTTAGGCTGTGGCGACTACCAATGTTGCCGCAATTATTTAAAAAAACGACAGATTCCCTGGCCGACGGTGTAAGTTAGTAGAATTACATTTTTGGTTGCAACTGTTTGTGGAGTTAAAACAAGCATCATGTCATGCTCATTTAATCATAAGCCTACTTAAATGCATACAAAATCTGATTAATGGGAATTTAATGGTGCCAGCAAAAAATTCAACTTCACGAAGTTGCTAGGTCTTGCTGTAAACTTCCCAAAACGTGTGAAGACAAACATTACACAACTTCACGCAGCCCTAGTTTAAAGTTATTCACTAAACAAAGAACGCACTTGTCAATGACGGACCCATTCAAAGGCAGGACGGACAGCTTTCAGTGCAACGGTATCCGGTATGACAACAATGGCCTGTTCTCTGGTGCCTCTTGGTGGAGGGAAGAATGGAGGATACATTACAGCTGAGGATTTGGGATTTAGGTAGTAAACCTGGATAACGCCTATATGGTAAATTACAATCAAGTGATGAGGTCCACAAATTATCAATAAAATAACCTATGGGTTTAGACATTAGCAACAGAGTCTAAAAGGCCCTCTTAGCTCTGAAAAAAGATGAATACTGGTAACCAGTGCAGATTGTGGACCAACTTTGATTTTTGGTGGATAATGCACCCTTTGCTTTTATTTCATGTTGCCCTGGATTATACTAATTTCACATGTGTGCTCTTTTAGCATTACGTTTTGTGGCCGCTAGTGGTGTTTAAGCATGTTTCACATTTCTGTTTAAATGGCTTCCTGTATTTAAATGGGATGATCCCCTCAAACCAGCTCTAACCCACCCCACCACCTCACGCTGGCACCCACCCCCGAAATCCCCTATCCCAAACACACAAACATTTGTTTGTTCTTAGCAAAAATGCGGCAAAATAAGAGCTTTCACAAGAGGCACTGTACCAAAGCATGCATGCATGACTGATTAATCCCAGGTTAGGTGTTTTACATTAATAAATGGGATGCAAGGCCAGATACATTAATCAGCTGCAGAAGGGAGTTGTTAAGACCGCAAGAGGGGGTGCCACTAAAATATAATGCTTGCAGACAGACACATTACACAATTATCATTTGGGGTATATACTCATATTACATGACTATATACTCAATATTATTTATATTTATGTACAAATGATAAGGCAGGGTGGGTGATCATGAAGAATGATAGCAACAGACTGCTATGGTGCTCAATCCGGGTGCTTCATGTAGGAATGCACTTGATGTTAAGGGATTGTGAGATCCACTGTCGAAGAGAGGGTAGGGCGAGAGAGAAGGGGTTGACACCTAGAAACACTGTACAGGCGCGTTATAAATGTCATATCAAGACCCACATGTTAGAGGTAGAAATGTGAGGATGGAGAAAGTAGAGTTTGCTGAATGCTTGATACCGCTGAGTGAGAGGGGATGAGTAGGGAGAGATGGATTTAGTTAGTTACTGTGAGACAACACATGGCTTGATATGTAGACCAGAGGAAGAAAATTAACTGAGTAACAATTGTGCATTAATCAGCAACTCTTACCTCAGTGACTGCTCAACACAAGTAAGATTGGGCGTCTTTGAATCTCCAGGCTTGCTTCCACTCTTGGCCCATGACATTTTAACACATAATTAAAGCCAGTAGGAAACAATTTAAAAGCATCATGCTCAAAATGACAACTCTGCATGACAACTCAGCCTTCAGCATAGGGAAAAAGTGTGATGACTCTTTGCTTCCATGATGTGCAAGACTGGATGATAGATATTAATCTATGTTTCAACACAGGTAATAACATAATCATGTTTCTCGACCCACCTACCCCACCAACCCTACTTTTTAAATGGTCAATTTCAATGCATGACCCACACAAATCTTCTGAAAACATGAAAAGTGTGCTCTTTCATTCCACAAACTAACCATTAAGTCTCAATGTCAGCTGCATCTTCAAAGAGAAATTATGCTATTTCTGGAGTTGGATCAAAAAATAGTCCCGACAAAAGCACTAGTCTTGTTGAAAATCTAATATTACAAAATTCTCTTCCTATACCGTCCAAGAACTCTAACCTATCCAGAATAAACCTACCAGGATGATGGAGGGCGTCAAACCGCGGGCTTCCATCTTTTCATGCATCAAAGCTCCCAGATGTGTTTTTATTGAATCATACAGAAAGCATTCACCATTGCACACAAACAAATCTATACGACCCAAGCACCACTCACTTTGAGCTTTTGGGAGAACATAGGCTGTTAACTAACAGATTCACCAAACAACAACTTGATGAATGCCATAATTATCCTTAAATTCTGGAACAATATTCGAAATTAATTAAGACTGAAAGGGCGTGAGAGTACGTAGAGTTGGATAAAGGTTTGGAGAGAGGGGAAAGTTGTGTGGGTGTCAACGATTTGAGAGATTTTCTTAGAAATGAAGCATGCAAAGTAATCAACAGAGAAAAATTAAGGCATGGAGATTGGTTGATGGGAAGAAGACATAGGAGAGAAGAATGGAGGTCACTGTAGTACCAAGACTTGGAAGAGTCAAGTAATAAACATGTGTGAATGGATTTCATGTAGGGAGCAAGATGAGAAGGGGATTGGGCATTGGGCAGTGGAGATCACCTTTCAGGATGAAGGATGGATACAGTGAAAAAGCAACTGGGGCAGTGTTGCTCTAAAGCTGCAGAAAGTGCTCTGTTGAAGTCTTAAAAACCCTTTTCCGTGGAGTTAGAAAGGGGAGGAGATTTCTGAGAGGAAGCACCTGGTTTGATTCTGATAGTGGTCCATCTTATCAGGTTACAATTTATTCATGTTGATCATGGAGTGGAAAGGAGCAGAATGAACAAGGAAATGTTAGAATGAAGATGCAGGAGGTTGCATTGGTGTGTATAACGAGAGAAGGGAGGAGGAGAGGACTATGAGATCCACTTGGCCCCCTTAAATATGGGTTGACTGGTTGTGGAAGGTGACCAGAAGGTGACCAGAGAAGTAGTGTACAAGCTGAAGATAGAAAGATTTAGTCAAGTTAAAGATGTTCAAATCTTCAATGAGTAGGGTTGGGACTTCGGTAGGCAGACATTTTAGAAGGAAGATTCACTGCTGGACAGAGAATTTGAGCGCTCCTGGAGGATGATTGATGAGAAATATGACAAAAGAGGTTTGAGCAAGGATTTGAAGAACAATATTTTTGAAGGAAGAGAGGATGATGTCAAGGGCCAATGGGTGTATGGGGGTCAACATTGGTCACGAGACCCACATCACCCAAAGTCCATTCGTCACTTAGTGACAGTAGTAAGTTAAGGGAGTAGCATCAGTGTGAAGTGCTCCAAGTGTTGCGATAACTTGGTAGGTGATCAAGGTTTTTGTAATGTCTTCATTATGAATTGACTGTGGTGAGAGTTAGTGTGGTTGGCCATTAAGGAATGATTTGGAATCCCAGAGACCTAAAGCGAGTTCTAAGTGGTAGATAGGTGGGTCGCGAGGGGATGGAGCATTAAGAAAGAAGACAGGAGGGATAGAACAGGTTGAGTAGATGTGAGAAGTGCAGTTCAGGTGTCAATTAGGGAAAAGGGTAGTAGTCAGATCGTTTTGGATTTCTGATAAGGTCTGATAAGGTTTGATGGAATCATGCAGGAAGGTGCCTGGAGTAGCCTGGTTAAGGGTAGGTAGAGAGTGAGTCGAAGGACGAGGAGGATGGGCAGGAGTAAGTTGGTGCCCGGTAATGTCCTGTAACAGGGTGGAGGGCCAGTTCTAGTTTAGGCCACTAGTGACCAAAATGCAGTTACGCATAATACTAGTGATAAAAATGAAGTTGCACAGGACACTTTCAACAGTCTGAGTTGGTGTCAGATGTGCACACTCGGGATATTCTCCAGGCTCATTCCCTGAGCCTAGCAGTGTTAGGGAGAATTCTCATAAATGTGCTAATTTCCTTCACCTTAGAGATCCCCAGCAACTTTGCTGGATTTTTGAGGACTTGATTTTTTACCTGGAAAGAGTGTGAGCCTTTTTTTCCAACTCTTTCATGTATTTTGATGTGTGTTTTTCACTTGTGTTCTTTGATTATGGGGTGTTAGATAACTCCATAGGCATAATCGTTTCATATGTGTTACACAGCACCCTCAGTGCAGTGACACAGGGATGTCTTTTAGACTTCCAAAAGGTTTAGATACCTTCTCTGTGATAAACTACTGTTTCCCAGAGAATGAAAGTGAAATTGACTTGACTAGTCTTTCCAAATTCCTATACCCAACACACACCATCTTACAATGGAGTGTTGGAGGGGTTACATAGTATCCACTGTTTCTAAATACTCATGTAGCAGTCAAATGCTACCCTTTCCTATTGAAAAGGCTGGTGACAGTGGTTTTATAATGAACTACCATGATTTCTCCTGACCGCCAACACCGTTAGCTAAAAATCATGGGAGCCATGTTTTTCAAGATGGCGCCTTAGGCCCCATTGTTTAAACAGGTCCCGGTATCCTTTTTTAGACATTTCGTTTTTGGAAAGGTCCATCTAGTGTTTCTTTTTGCGTGGCAAACCAGGTTTGGTCCCTTTGTTCGTGTGCCTTTGGTGGGCCTTTGGTGGGCCTCAAGGCCTCAAGACCGCCTCTGGCTGAGTGTCTGGGGTGTAGATTTAACAAGGGGGGTCCTGGGAGTCCCTCTGCCAGACATTAGTCCTGGTTACGAGGGACTTACCCAGAGTCTTTAGCTCACTATCTTTCACAGAGAAGAAATATCCCAAACATATCAGTCTTTGTCCTGCCCTGGGGCAGTCCAGCACCGAAATGCGACCCAAGCTACTCCTCACTGATGAGCCCCAACAATGGCGAAACATGTTTGGGGATGCTTGTGGTTTCGTGCAGAGGGGATGTGGCCTAGCGGTTCGGGCTGGACTGCCCCTTTTGGGGTGGGGCCAAGCCTGATTTGCATATGGTCTTTCCCTTCTGTAATGGGTTGGCAGGCGAAGAACGGTGGTCTGGAGGGTTGCCCAGAGCATTGCCAGTGGTTAAGATTAATTCTAAACCTTCCAGCCATCACCTCTTTGTTTTTGCTATGTCACCCCGAGTGGGACGGGTATGCCCAGACGTGGGTCCCGTGCCTGCTGGGCCTAGAGACCCAAGCTACTCCTCACTGATGAGCCCCAACAAGGGCGAAACATGTTTGGGGATGCTTGTGGTTTCGTGCAGAGGGGATGTGGCCTAGCGGTTCGGGCTGGACTGCCCCTTTTGGGGTGGGGCCAAGCCTGATTTGCATATGGTCTTTCCCTTTTGTAATGGCTTGGCAGGCGAAGAACGGTGGTCTGGAGGGTTGCCCAGAGCATTGCCAGTGGTTAAGATTAATTCTAAACCTTCCAGCCATCACCTCTTTGTTTTTGCTATGTCACCCCGAGTGGGACGGGTATGCCCAGACGTGGGTCCCGTGCCTGCTGGGCCTAGAGACCCAAGCTACTCCTCACTGATGAGCCCCAACAAGGGCGAAACATGTTTGGGGATGCTTGTGGTTTCGTGCAGAGGGGATGTGGCCTAGCGGTTCGGGCTGGACTGCCCCTTTTGGGGTGGGGCCAAGCCTGATTTGCATATGGTCTTTCCCTTCTGTAATGGCTTGGCAGGCGAAGAACGGTGGTCTGGAGGGTTGCCCAGAGCATTGCCAGTGGTTAAGATTAATTCTAAACCTTCCAGCCATCACCTCTTTGTTTTTGAGTGTCTGGGGTGGGCAGGAAATGAGGGAGGTGCCCAAACCTTCCTGTGCTTCGTTTCCTAGGAAACCCAAATGCACTCTGGCGTGATTGGCTGGCTGACTGTCCAGTAAGGACAGCCACCCTGCTGGGTGAGTGACAGCTAGGATGGAATGACAGGGAGAAAACTGTTTAAAAGGTGATTCTCTTGGACTGGAAAGCAGAGGCGACCACTGGAAGGAAAGAACTGAAGAGCTGGAAGAGGACGGCTAATGCAACTCCTGGACCGTTGGTTTGTCCGGTGAAGCGCTGATGCAGGTCCAAATTGCAAAGTTCATCTCTACAGAGAAGCCCCTTCAAGGACGACTTCTTCCTTTGAGTTGGTGGGACTAATCAACTCATAAGCCACCTGGATACCATTCTCAAGGCTGGTTAGGATTATTCAATGCTAGCCCACCTCGCACACACTTCCAGGGTCACTCACAATGGGCCTCATTACGAGGTGGCCGGTAAGGGTTGATGGGCACCGGTAAGGAGACCGGTGCCGGTAAACCCTTACCGCCCTATTCCGAGGTCCCTTAGCGGGAGCTGCTAAGGGATCAGGGAGCTTATAACGTGCCACACAAGCTGAGAATCCACCAAGAAGAAATTCATACACTATATGCCAAGGTACATTTTTTTTTTATTTATTTGTTTTAACCTCTTTGGTTTTTACAAAAATCAAAAATCCATCTTCCAACTTGGGACACCACTTTTGTCCGGCGAGCAGACTCCCTGTCGAGCTCGCAAGCACTTCTACTCCATGCGTGCTGATAGGCCACTTGTGACAGGAGTATTGGACCTTCTGAGTGCAACGTCCAAGAATTTAGCTGTCATCCTGGACCATCTGGTGGAGTCTCCTCCGATTAGCCGATACCAGCGAGTTTCTTCGTCCAGTGTAGTTTCATCTGATGTAAGTGGTGCCAAGTATTTTTGCCTTTCTGCTTCTAAGGCTGGGCACGACATAAGAAGATGATAGATCCTTTCAGCTTGAACTGTATCTTCACATAGGCGACAGTGGGAATCAGGGACACGAGCTTGTGAAGCCAAGATTTCCTTTGTGTTCAGTAAATTTAGTTGCGCTCTCATAAACATTTTCCTCAGCTTCTTCTCTGGGAATCTCTCGCAGTATTTTAAAGGGACCCTCGGATGATTGTGGGTAGGGGGAAGGTGCTCTAGGGATTTGTACTGCAGGATCCTTTAACTGGTGTTGATCCAGTCCTGGTTTTCCAATTTCCTCTTTACTCTCCCAGGATTACTTAGGAGCATTTCAGTCGAGCATGCCACTTCGTCCATTTTTCTTGTATTTTTTTGACCCATTCTAGTAGAGGTTTACAGGTTCCCTTGGAGATTTCGGTTTCCATGAGTCGAAAAATCGGCGGCAGACAGAATTGTCCTGTACAGTTGTACAGCACGTTGGGTTACCACTGAGGCTACAGATGGTAAGCCTAAGTCACGACGTATGGCTGGCATAGGTGCAGATTTTGGCAAAGCCAGGACTGACTTCCATAGGTAACCTTCGAGCTTAGTCCAGATTTCCGGTGGTAGGTTCAGATTCGCCGCCATTCCGTAGGTTAGTGCTGGTATTACTTTGGATTTGTAAAACTGGAGCGCTGGTGACCACAAGAATTTTCCAAATTTGTTATCTACAGCACGAGTTTGGGCTGTTAGGCTTTGGATTTTTTCCCACAGAGAGTTCAAGAGGGAGTTATCTTTCAATGTGTTGTCAATCACAACGCCCAGGTATTTGATTTCTTTCACTGATTCGATTTTTGACTTGTTCAGATACCATGAGTGTGCCGTTTGTGATTCTTTAGTGGTTTTGCAGAAAGAAATGATTGTGGTTTTCTTTGAGTTGATCTTTAGGTTGTTATGTTCCATATATGTGGATAGGTTGGCAATCTGTCTTTGGAGGCCAATGGCCGTTTGATCCAGTAGGATCAAGTCATCCGCATACCACAGTCTTGATATTTTTACTTCTCCCAGCATCGGAGGGTAGGCTCGCACCTGATCTTCTGTTGTTTGAAAGTCGCCGATAAAAGCTATGAAAAGTGCAGGTGCCAGCGGGCAGCCTTGTTTGACGCCTCTTTTTGTGTAAATCCTGTCTGATAGGGTTCCCTGTTGGCTTAGTCGAACTCGGAGTGATGTTTTCGTGTGCAGGGCCTTGATTGGGTCGAGAATCGGCCCGGGACATTCCCAATTTGCTGGTTTGGACCATAGTTTGTCTCGGTCCACTGTATGGAAGGCCTGCGATAAGTCAATCATGGCCATGTGGACATTTGGGGCGCCTCCCTTCACTTTGGCCTTGATGGTGTTAAGGATCAGAAAGTTTATTGCTGTTCCCGCTCCCTTTGAAAGCCGGTCTGGAGTAGGTAAATTCCTGCCTCTGGCGCTGAAGCCTCAATAGCAATGACAAACTTGCAATGTAAGTCCCAGGCAGAATAATCCATCTCATTCCTGACAAACAAGCTATACAACTCAATGCCCAGGTGTCTCCCCATAAGGGAAGATCACATTATCTTCAGGAAATCTCTCCAAACCTAGTTGTCCCCAAGCATACAACAGATTTACTGTGTCAGCATCTACCGAAGACCTGACCAATAAAAACCTTTGAAATCTTACATCTAAGAGAGGGTACCCTAAGACAATGGTCGAGGTCAAGATAGGCAACCATTATTTTCATAGACACAAAAGACCTCCAAACCAATAGCGGGTGAATATTCATTCCAATAATCAGGGGGAGTCATAATTGTTCCTTGCTCTAGTTATCAATACATACATATCTTCCAACAGTTAAAGAATGTAGGACAACTGAAATAAACCTCACATTTCTAAATGCATAAATTGTATGATTATTGCGATTACAAAACAACATGTTACCATTGTTAAAAAGCAACAAGTTTACATAATGCAAACATTTTTGCATATCAAATACATTTGTGAATCTGTATGCTGAAACAACAAAAAAACAAATATGTGTACTCACATCACTGTAAACATCTCAGAAATGTGTACACACTTTTCAAAAGAGTAACAGAGTTTTTCGTCTGATATATCAGATGTCTACAGATCATCACAAAACATTGAAAAACACAATCAGCCAGACATAAATCAATCCCCTAGCATTGTTTGAAGTTTTCATCAGGGGCTATCCAAATTAGTGATTGTAGTTGTTACATCTTATTCAGAAGATGAAATGTCGATGAACTGTGCCACTAGTTCAGAACTTTGTGTACATCTGCAGTAGAATAGATAACAATAAAAATACATCAATAAACTATCAGAGTGTTGGTCACACACTAAAACATAATACGATTTATGTGAGAGCATGACACAAATTTAATTTACTTCCCACTCAACTCAATCCTCGTGAGGAGGTTTTCTCAATAATCAAGGGAAGTTCTTACCTATTTTTGAAGAACAGAAACCCTCTTGAATTATGAAATATTGTTTCGTGACAAGTGAATAGCGAAGTAGTGACAGGGAGATGTCATCATTTCATGCTCACAGTTAGTGCTTGAACAATGTTGCAAGAATGCTGAACAAGGTGTGTGGCTGCAATGGCATTTTGTATCCATTGATACAGGAGAACACTAGTCCGATATTTTGCAGTGTCGAAGGGAGGCAAATTGACATGTGTGTGGAGTCATTCCTATCAGGGAATAGTGATCAAGGGAAAAATAAATGTTCAATTGTTCAAATACTAGTGACATAATGTTCCAACACACATGTATTACATTATTTCAACGTACAATTGTGTTATAAAGAAAACTTTAGCAGAAGGCAGTAACAATGTTGCAATGTGAATTATAACAAATACAGCCAAACACAGCATGTGGCTGCAACCTCATTTTATTTCCATTGACACAGGGTGATTCAAGACCACTATGTTGTAGTACAGAGGAGATGTGAGTCATGCCATCTTTTTCCATGAACAGTGAGCGTGAGAACTAATGGAGATTTCCAAATGCAATTAAACTGATGCTTCAACAGACCTGTTTTACATGGCAAGGACATGCAACATATTACTGACATGCTGTAGGCAATGCAAATATGCCTAACATATGCTTACATATTTAAGTTTCATGTGTGCCCTAAACATTTAACAGGAAAAAAATGTAACAGGACATTTACACATGTTTGCATTTTTTGGGTGAAATGATTAAAATTCTTTTGTCTTTATAGTATCCAGACAGGTGCTGCCCCTTCCGTACCAGACCTTTCCTGCCGTTCCTTCTGTGGCATGTGTGAGAACACCATAATAAATAAACATGAACTGTGAAAGGGAAAAAGGGAAATAAAGAAAGCACTTTTCACAGATCAACAACATAATTGCCAATGCATGCATGCAGGCCGGGAGGTGTGGCAATGTGGTAAACATTGTAGTTCAATAGGTTGCAAAGGGGTTCATTGTAAAAAGAGGTTTTTTTAGTTGTTCTAGAGAATTTTCAAGAGAACCACAGCGCAACACTAAGTACAAAAAAAGCCACTACTTTCAAGAACGGCACCAAGCCAATTTAGACGGAGTGTGCAACAATCCACATGGCTGGCATAGTAAGAAAAACGTTATAGCTGGGGAAAAATAATCGTGCTGTGAAACGTCATAGTCCCATGGGCCAAGGATGCCCTTGGCACATGCCGAACAAAGCCACAAATACTCTTCTTTGCAATGTACCACGCTGTCTGCATTCATGGAACAAATAGAAAATGACGCTGCTACATCGGTGGCTGCATAATTCGATAGAAATGTAAGCAAGAGATCTGAAACAAACACATGACCTGGGCAAGTGCCTCATTCATTGCAAACGGCACTTAAGGTTGTGTAACATGTTCCGCCATTTTCCCTGCACAATGAACAGCAATAATATCAGCATGATTGCGTGTCACACAGAGAAACCAAAATCTGGCACTTCCTTGTAGCTACTCCATAGCACTACGCATGCACATGATAGATTGCAAAATGAGTTGCCACTGCACAGTGTTTCCATTCACTTTCATTCAATGTATGTCAGAATCCCTTAAAACCTGCATGCTGTGCCTCATGAAACACACAGCCATAAACGCACGCTCTGCATTTCTGTTGACAAATACACGGTGTACCACAGTCTGTCCGTACACACCACACCCACAAACTAACTTTATTGCCCAATCCCATAGCTTCTGCATGCCCATTTCTATGGCCATCATCTGCAAAAGGGATGTATGTAACATGTGCTACCCTGCAACTATTGCGATATTCACTGACTTTTTAGCTGTCCGCACGCAGGAGTGGGGGAATAACTTTCAAGCAGGGGACCAGATGTTGTTAGGTGTGGTGGCTCTTAAAAGACATTTTTTTTGTAGGGGTGCTTCCATGGAAACACTTTTTTTGCGGACTTCATACGTAAATGTGTGTTTCCAACGTCAGCTCACATTCTTATAATAGGGTCTTCACTGCATTGTGTAGAATGTGAAACAACATTTAATTTCCATTGTGCAACAAAGACATGCCATTTGCCTTGAAAGGGTGTATGTATCACAAACCAATGTTCTCATTCTGACAAGAGAACATCCCAGCAGCACACATGCTTCTGTTGATGAGACCCCTTCCGACCTCTGGCTGGCGACAGGAATTACTTGGAATACTTCCACACTATTCTCGGGTGTATACATGAGAAGAGCACTTTGGCAGTAGGAAAAATGCACTACACTGCTTCGATCATAATCTTCAGTTGACTAAACTCATGGGAACAAGGCATTTAACCCAAAAAGAAGGCTCCAAAGTGCACAATCACAAAATGCACAGTTGCCAAAGAGGCCACGCGTCGACATTCTGGAAGCAGTCCACCGAAACAGCACGATTCGACAATACACCACAAAGCGTCCACGCCCTCCAAACCAAAATTGCCAGACAAGGCTTCTTGGAAGGCATACACGCACAGATCTTCCACAAAGCCATCACCCACAAAGAAAACTGTGCGTCTTGCAATGTTTGCCAGCAGCAGTACACAAAGTAATGGAAAATGTGAATGTCGCCTTTCCTGTGGCACACCCAGAACACCTGATTGGCCAACATCCATAGTCTCATTTCCATTGGCTACCATGGTGAGAAACACAAAATGCGCCACGCGCCTTTCCCCAATGAGCGTGAGGGCCGTGGCCCGGTGAGGCAGGAGGATTCTTTCTTCCTCTTTCCTGGACGTAAACCCTGAGCACCATATGACAGGACAATCGATACAGTACCAGCATGGTGATAAGCACCAAATATGGCACGTGCGGGTCCCCAAGTACGTCGAGACCGGGCCCGAGTGAAGCAGGAGTCCCTCTTCCTACTGGCGCACACCCCAAGAATGTGATTGGACAATCTCGACAGTTCCATTTTCGTGGCTGCCACTCGCAAAATCCCCGGATGTAGCTTTCGCGCTGCGTGCGGCATGGGGGAATAATTTGCAACCAAGGTAGGGATAGTTGTGGTAAGGAGTGACTCTTCAAAGAGCTGCTTGTTTTATTTTTGTTTATATGCTGCTACAGAAAACACCTTTTTCTGTTTTCATTAGCTTTTGTGAGTTCTTCTGCTCACATTAGTACATTAAACTCTTCATGGCAGCCTGTAGACGAGCAAACAAAACTGCATTGCCAATGGGTGACAACAAAATGCCATTTTCTTGGAAACACTCTAATGAGAGAACGGAAGGAAGTGGAAGGTGCACACTCATGGATTTACGAATACAAAGTTACAGACTTAGATAGAAACAGTCACAATATCTGATGGGTGCGGGGAGGAAAAGTGGTCCTGGCACAGGGCTACCTAGATACACAAAGAGAGAGGAAAGAGGGTGCAAACTGGAAACCTCCCATCCCTGCACACCATAGTAATGCGTCAGTATGACGCCTTAATATTAATTCAAGAAGATTATAATGTAAAAACACATTTCAATCAAAAAACAGGTTTTAACCGAAGTTAATGATACAATCCAATCTTTAAATGTAAAAAACAAGTATTATTTATTCACAACGCAGAGGCCAGAGGTCATGTACAAGAACAAGACTAGAGAAGTCCTTTATGCTGCTACGTTTTGGAGGTGGCTCTGCGTAAGCAGCGGATTCAAACGGATAATGAATTATAAAAATAATTCAGCGTAAAACAGGTGCCCAGTAGACCTTGCGAGGTGAATATCCGTCTTGGAGCGTCAAGATTCTATTCGGCGGGTGCTGTGGACAGCATGTGGTCATTAATCGAGTGCTAGCTGAGACATTGTGACAGGATTAAGTAGGCAACATAGTGCGGTCTCTGATCCAGGCAATCTGCACCCGGCAGGCAGTTAGTATCAAGTGCGAGTCGCGCAACCCACTCGGGGGTACGCGGTCATCAATGGAGATTGTTACTATGAGAGTCTTGTTCTTGTACATGATCTTTGGCTCATGAAGAAGAGAATATACTTCTCAAAACGCGACAGCCATCCTCAATGAACTGAACTTTCGCTGGCCTCTGTGTTTGGAATAAATAATACATTTAAAGATTGGATTGTATCATTAACTTCGGTTAAAACCTGTTTTTTCATTGAAATGTGTTAAATATGTTTTTACACTATAATCTTGTTGAATGAATATTAAGGCGTCATACTGACGCATTACTACAGTGTGCAGGGGACGGGAGGGTTCCAGTTTGGACCCTCTTTCCTCTCTCTTTAAACACTCTAATGAGGTCATTATTGCAGAAGAACATTCCACGATCGGACAAAAAAGTATACATGCTTCTGTTTATGAGATACCTTCCTCCGTCTGGCTCGGAACAACAATCATGAGTGTAGGCCATACTCTTTGTGGTATTATGGATGAGAAAAGCACCCTGGCGGTGGGAAAAAGCATCCTCACAACATTCAGCAGTCTCCTCAGTCTATGGAACAGATCTAAGCAAGGCAGGTAACCCAAATGCATGCCGCCGTAATGAATGACGATGACATATACCACTGGAAAAGTGGCAAGGACTTTGCAAAGCGCATGCATATCAGTGAAATTGCACTCATACACAGTGTCCCATGATGCGTCCAATCCTTCCAAAGGAAAATTGCTGTCAAAGTGTCTTTGCAGGACGTAGTTGTGCAGATCTATGACAAAGGGATCACTACAGTCAACACAATGCGTTTCGCCATGTCAGCCACCCTCAGTACTCAGAATATAATGTACAACAGTTACACCTCCCCTTCCTGTTAACCACACCCACATTACCTGATTGGGTAATCCCCGCACTGCCATGGCAATTGGGCAAGGTGGTGTAAAGGCCACATTTTGGCACATGCACCTCCCAAAGTAGCGTGAGGGCCGCACCCCTGTAAAGCTGGAGCAGTCCTTCCCTTTGCAACATATTCTCTGCAGCTCTACTTCATTGGGTTACGCATAAATAGGCACACACGCATCCACCAGTCGCATCAAACCTACCACCCAACACTTTCACTCTTGTACAATTCTTGAAATGTACCGTTACACATTTACAGTACAAATGTCGTGCCATTCCAAAGCACATCCACTACAAAGTTCAATGAAAGTATGCATGATTTCTCCATCCGTGTACATCTACATAGCCACCCTGGATGTGGCATGTATAATCCTGAAAGTACTGCGTAATGCACTACCTTTTCGTGATAGTGTGGGTGGGGGTAAACAATATTAAACTGGGTAGCGGATTCAGTCTTCCAGCATAGATGTATTAAGGTGTTTATTTTTGGTTGGTTTTTTTTGTGACGTGCGTGCCAACAACTTTTTTTAAATGTTCTCTTCATATGCATTTCTGTTTGTCTCTCGTCACATTTTTACCACATTCTGGTCAATGCTTCTTGCACAATGTAAATGAAAACTGCATTGCCAATGGCGCTCAAATAAATGCCATTTCTACGGAACCACTGTGTATTTTGCAACCTCATGGTCTCATAGCGTGTGGAGAACATGCCAGCAGTCTGCATAAACTCACACCTAATTCTGTTTATAGCACACCTTCCGACCGCTGGCTGCAGAGAAATTACACCGTCGTGGACCCAAACTCCTCTTGGTGTTATGCATGAGAAAATGACTTTCGCAGTAGGAAAAATACACATCACTGTGGTCAGCAACCTCTTCAGGTGATGGATTAATCGTCCACATGACATGTAAACCAAATGTAGACTTCCATAGTGCAGCACGACCAAGTCAACGTTCGTGACCGACACCACATATCTGCAAAGGCGACCCATCCCACGAAACTGCAGGCACCCTGACAGGCCCAGAGAACGTCCACTCCTTCCAACCTGAAATTACCAGCAACGCCTTTTGGCACACAACACCTGTGCAGATGGGGCACAAAGGTATCACCGATGATAAGCACTGTGCATCTCTCCATCTCGACTACCCTCACGACACAGCATTTGGAGGAAATAGTACCGCCCCTTCCTGTGAACCACGCCCTAAACTCCTACTTGCCTATTTCCCACAATTCCATTTCCCTTTCCACCCTGCTCATAATGGCAGGATGTGCATGTGCGCTTTCCCATCTACAGTGAAGGCCACGGCCCAGTAAAGCTGAGACAATACTTTTTCCCTATGCACTGTCAATGTTGTGCAGCACTCCCCCATTGGGTACTGTAAAATGTTCAAACAAGCAGGCAGCAATTACATACAAAACATCTGCATTGCACTCTGTCATTTCTACACAGCACTCCATATTTACAGTTGAACACTCTCAGTACATGTTCGTTTCATTGCAAAGCCCCTCCACCAGAAACTTCTGCTAAATAAAGCAGGATTGCAGCATCCACAAAGATCCTAATATGCGCCCAGCACACCTTTGGCCATGCACACAGCATTGCAGCCTTTTCCACACCCACCACAACACTATATATCCAAGCAAGTGACCCTGTGGCCACCTACTATTATGCACAAACGTAACATACGTAGCGGTACTTCCACCCAACTCCCCCACACCATAAAACACCCATTAACGAAAACATGTCACACTTAGCAGAACCCACAAACATACCACAGCCTGAGTCACCCCTACAAACTGCTATTCACAAAGCATTGTGTCACTGGCAACATAATGAATCTGCACACTGCACAGTAACCAACCAAATATATGCTGCAATTCAACCATACCCACTTCCATACTCACATTACATACACACTGCACCCTGTGGCCACACTTCACAACTTCTCACTGCATCATCTACTGCTGCACACCAAATACTGTAGCGTGTTGCAACTATCAACACAACCATGGAATGCACAATAAACGCTTTGCAACTCACTTGTTATGTTGTAGCACATCGACAATGTACTCCACACCCATTCTCCAAAGATCACCACCCTGTGCCTCATGCGCTATTAAACCTGCATTGCTCCAGTGGGTGTGCTCCTTGCACACATTCCCTGCACCGTAATGCAATCATGTCAGCATGTCACCAACTACCACTATGCACACACGCACCACTGGCACCACCACTCCTAGCCATCCTCCAAACCGCAATGTACATGCACAATGTTATATGCAACAGTTACCATAATGTATAAACATTACACTGTTTCTGGCACCCCTACGCTCTTTCATTCACATACTATTGTCTTCCCGAATTCCACTCAGAAGGTATTGTGTCACTGCCAACATAACCACAAAATGTTTACAACATTGCCCATACTGCATGCATTCTGCACACAGCACACTATCCAAGCACATATAACCTGCCCTTCAACAATAACCTCTAACATACTGACAGTATGAAAACACTGCACCCAGAGCCCACACTGTGTGACTTTTCACTGCAGCATCTCCAAACACAGCGCACTGCCATGGAGCTATGCGGCAACAAATTGCAACAGTTACCATATTGTACAAACAAAAGAATCTCTCATGTATCCCTGTGCACTTTCAATCACATACTATGGGCGTTTCCAATTCCATTCAAAAAGTATTGGGACACTTCTAACCTACCCACAATCCTTTTGCAATACTGGCCTATAACAGCTGAAATGTGCTCCACAACCATTCCTTACATGTCACCACCCTCTAAGTGATGCACATTGAAAAATGCATCACTGCCATGGGTGTCCTCAAGGCAAAGGCTGTTTATTGCATGGCCTATGGCCTACAGCCTTCTGCCATGCACCCAATAATCTAGGCCTTGAACACACCCACAGCAATGTAATGCCAACATGCATGTCTCCATGTCAGCAAGTACGACAATCCACATACACACCACTGCCACCAGCACTCTTCCCCAACTTGTACTGCGCCATGGCACAATGTAACACCAAATTGCACCACTTAACATAACACCCTTGTGGGCAGCTAACATTACGCACAAACAAAACAGGTCACAATTACCAGAATCCACAAACACACCACAGCCTCTGCCACCGCTACCCACAGCCATTCACAAAGTATTGTGTCCCTAACCACAACATTTTCACAACATTGGGCCTACTTGAAGAAATCTGCACACAACATAGGATGTGACCACACCCACAGCAACGTAATGCCACCATGTATGTCACCATGTCACTCACTACAACCACCCACATACACACCACTGCCACCAGCACTCCTATCCAACCTGCGCACCACCATGCAGCTATGCAGCAACAAATTGCAAGAGTGAACACAATTTGCAAAGAAAACACTCTCTCCTGCACCCTTCTGCACTTTCATTCACTTACTATGGGCGTCCCCACTTCCATTCACAAAGTACTGTGTCACTGCCAACCTACCCACATTCTGGTCACAACACTAGCCCTACGCCAACCAATCTGCAAATACCACACTATACAAGCACCACCCTGTACCGAATGCAGAGTCAAACATGCATTCCTGCGCTGGATATGTTGCAGCCCTATGCTCTTGAGTGCATGCCCTACACCCCACGCCCTTCGCCCATGCACCCAATAGTCCACTCCTTCCACAGACCCACTGCACCTTCATTCACCCATGCATGGCTCCAAGTCGCCAACTACTGCACAGCCACCCGCGCTCCCACCCACCCTATGTCATATGCAAATCACTCCCCTTCAGCAATTCACCTGCCACCACTCATCACAAAAAGAGGTTGCTGGAAACAGGTCACGGCAGAAGCTATGGGGCCGTAACGACAGCTGCCTCCAATCACCACACACAGTACTCTCCTACATATCTCACATTAACCACTTCTCAATACCCCACCCATTCTCTCCCTTATTGCCGCCAACGCATTCCTTACGGTACATTTTCCAGACCCTTCCACCGCCGCACAGCCCTCCGATACACCATGGCGGCTTTCCCAAAAAATGTTGACATACACTACTCTTCCCTCCAGCCAACCACCGGCCACGTCCAAAGTTCTCCGACAGCACGCCGTACCACAAGTCAATGACACTTCTGGCCGTGGAGCGAACAGGGAAATGGGTCCGCAGAGCGGACCCAGATATCACTCATTTTTTAGGATGTACATTTCAGTTCATTGCAACAAAAATACTGGTTGGATTTCCACTAAACACACAAAAGCACGCTTTCTGACCCAATCCCCAGCTCCTGCCGCAAATTTGGAGAACATCCGTCCAGCTGTTCAGCATGTAGCCGTGTGCAAAGTTTTTCCCCATTTAGTTTATAGAAAAAAAAATGTGGGACCCCCCTATAACTTTGCTCCCCCAGCTTGGTGAAAAAATTCAGACCCGACCATGTATTTTTTTTTGCAAAGATTGGTGAGGATTCCTCCAGGGGGAGCGAACTTAGAAGCTGCCAAAAAAGTGCTCTTCCTATGAGTTTAGCAACTTAACCATAACTACACGCCCGCTACCGCGGCCCTTGTAATTTATATCTCAAATGATATTAATTCCTTGGGAATACTACATGCATTAAAGAACATCTAATTTTGCAGTGAAACATCTTAAAAATTAAACATCAGTGTTTATATCTCCACCAATAAGGAGGTATTATTTCAACCCCTCACCAACTTTAAAAAAAAAGAAAATCACTTACATTATGAGTTGCATAAGCACATCCCTGTACATAAGAGAACAAATATGTGCAGGGAGAACATCTACAGTGGCTGATTGACAGAAGTGACTCCTTTCCTGTCAGTAGCGTGTCTACGCTATTAATGCAATAATCAGTGCAATGGAAGTAGCAGACTTCAAATGCCCCGCTACCTCCCATTATTATGTGCTATGTTTGTTACAGAGCCCAAAGGAATCCACATACAAAACAAATGCATTACAGGGGGACAGACAACTGCTCAGAGACAGGCATCACAGTCCCCCGTGCAAAGAAAACACACAAGTGCACTTTGTTGCCTGCCACCCACTGCGATAAATATATACTGATTATATTAAAAAAGCCACTTACCTTCTCACCATCACCATGCACCAGACCACCAGGGAGGGCCACAGAGAAGAGGGGATAGCCAAGTGGGCTATTTCTGGGCTACGTTTGATGGAAAATATGTTTTTGAGGTCCTTCCAGGGCTGCCTCTCAATTCAACACCCACCCGCCCTTCATCCACTTTCTCTATCTGCACCCCAACGCTCTCTACCCCACTCATCCTCCCTCCACTCTCTCTACTCATACCAACCCACCCTACCCCACTCTTTATACTCATACCCACACTATCGCCTTTCTCTACACCCACCCTACCCCTACTCTCCCAAGCACAGCTACCTACCCTGCCCCATTCTCTCTACATATCCACTTTTTCTTTATCACCATCCACCCAACAAACCTGCACTCTCTCTATCATCACCAACCCACCCTACCCATTCTCCCCAGCCCACTCCCTCTTCCCCGACCCACCCTGCACTCACTCTCTCTATCCCTGCCCAACGTACCCTACTCCCTCTACCCCAACCACCCACACCTCACTCTCTCTACCACCAGTCACCCACCCATTCCAACTGTCTCTACCCCTACCCACCCTCTCTACCCCACTCTCTTTATCCTACCCACTCTCTACCACCACCCACCTGACTCCTCTCTCTACCCCAATTGACCATCATAACCCACTATCTTTATCCCCACGCACCCATACCTCACTCTCTCTACCCCACCCAATACACTCAACTCTTTATACCCCCACTCACCCCAACCCACTTTCTCTAGCATCACATACACCCCCACCCTAACTTAACTCCACCTACCATCACCCTACCACCCTATTCCCACTCTCTGTACCCTTACCCACCCTACATTAACTCTCTCTACCCTTAACAATACGTTACTGTGCATCAAGGGTAAAGCAAACATGATATGTTTTATTACATGGATAGACTGACCTGCATTAGGTAACTCTGTCCATGAAATAACACGCATGTTTGCTTTACCCTTGATACACAGCACTGCACATCAAAGGTAAAGTAAACATAAGAGTTATTACATTGCTAGATCGGACTGCATTGAAATGTTGGCCAGTCTAGCTACATAATATTATTTACCATGTTTGCTTTACCCTTGATACACATGTATTGTGCATCAGGTGTAAAGTAAAAATGGTGAGTGTTATTACCTGTCTAGACTGGCCTACATTCAATGCAGTTCAGTCTAGCCACATAATAAGCAAGCAAACATAGGTGTAATTACGTGGTGAAACTGCCCTACATTCAATGTAGGTCAGCCTGGATACATAACAAAACTTTACAGGTTTGCTGCGCTCTTTGGCTAGATACCATTGGAACAACACTTAACATGCTTTTCCTCAATTCTAACGCAGTCAAAAAGAGCATAAAGGAATATGACTGGATATCAACAGAGGAACAGAGATTTACATACAAATTAACTATTACCCATAATTTGGAAAGGAAAACCCTAAACACACTGCCACACTAGCTGTCAAAATGTCCATCATGTCACTACAGAAACATATTCTTAGCATTTCACCTTAACATCTTGCCCATAGCAGAAGTCCTCCAATGCAGAACCCAACAGCAGAAACACATACTGTGGTGCTGGTTCTGTAACAATGGGCGTACCACAGAATCCCTATTCCCTGTGAACACAGCTTGCGATCGCTCCGAAAGAGCAGAACGAAATATGTTGTGAGACTTCTCAAGGAAACCTCTTCCTTATCTACCACAGAATGGTGGGATCTGCTCTGTCTCGGAGGTCACACACCCTTGATCCTATCGACAATGACATTTCTGAAAGACACTGTACTAAATTCGACCATGGATCCCGACCGGATGGAAAGACACAAAACTGAAATGAAACCATTAAGCAAACCCAAACCGAACAGGGCCTTTGATTTTGATGTGTCGGCCTAAATCTTCTTTTCCTAACATTGAATGGTTTGATATAAACCAGTCAATTCATAATATTTTTGAAAAAAATGATTTGGTAAATAACACCCTTGATGCACATAAAAAAATGCCATGCTACATTAAGAAAGTATATGCTGACTGGCACTACTAATTTTGTCAAACATCATATACTTTCTTAATGAGGTATGTCATTTTTACTTGCCATCAATGGCAAATCGAACATAATAAGAACTGTTACGTGACTAGACAGGCCAATCTAGACACGTAAACACACATATATAATGTTTGCTTTGCCCTTGATGCACAGTATATGGAATTTTTTGCTTGGCGTCAAGGGTTAAGAAATCATGAAGTGTAATTACATGGCTAGACTGGCCGACCTGCAAGTTGCTCAGTGGACTGGCAGTTCATCAATGGGCAGCAACACCAACTCCCTACAATTTGTAAACCGTCCTCGAAATGTGGGCGTGATTTATTATCAAAGTACATGATTTTTGCCTTTGTTTTAAAAATATCATGTCAGTGCTTGATATTATTTGTTGCTAATCTAATCTATGTCTTGTGGAGTTTAACCTAAAGCAACTCACCATATCAATGAATAAATGTGAACTTCCATAATTGAAGCAAAAAGATCAGACCTTTGCAGCGCTCTTTGTACTGCTCTTGTCAGCGTCGCGGCTGTTATCCTCAGTCTCATGATTGAAAATGAGTTGAGATTAAGTATAGCACAATGAGTGCTATGTGGTGAGTTATACGCCCCACTGCCTGGAGAGGTGAACTCACTACAATTTACCTGACGGTTTTTCTGAATGCAGAAGGCAATATTCTCCTATGCTTTCTAAAAACAAATAATTCAAGCATGTTTTCCCAAAAATAAAAAATAAATGCATTGCCTGCTTAAAGGTCTCCCTCGCTGATAACGTGTGCACTGAATGTGCCTAGTCATCTAAGAGCCATTTCCAGGGTTCTGAATGAAGAAATCATGCATGGTTATTGTGTGCAATGTAAGCCGGTCCAGAAACTAGTTTAAACAATGAAATACATCATGTGTTTTCTGATAGCGCCCATGGGACGAGCCAATGTGTGCAGTGTTTTAGTTTATTGCTTCCTGGTCATGGGAACAGGAATATAAAAGGCATTTCTCTTTATTGGAATACCCTTATGGCAGGCTAGACATAGAGGTTTATAGAATGTTTCCACCCTTTTGCAATAGCTTTGCATGTTGGAATCTCCTCCATTGCCAGAGAATAAGGACAATTGAAGGCTTGAATTGCTGCATCACAATTTGAATTTTGTTTTCCCCAAAAGTGCTTCTTGGCCGACTCCACACAATAAACAGCAGTATATAACATTCGAGTACGTGTGGAAGATTGTCAAGATTTGGAAGGACACAGACATACATAAAAGTTAAACTAGCATTACCAGTCAGGTGCAAAGGAAATAGTTGGAGCGAAGAAGATCATTCAAAACCATGTTTGAAAAGGTTGCTTTTCCGTAATGCAAATGTAAACCAAAGATACCAATAAAACGTTTCGACTTGAAAGAGACTACTCTTGCCAGACTTTACTGTACGTATAGCGTCCATCTAATTTATAGATAACAAATCTTCATTGTCAGAAGCGGCTGCGTAGTTTCTCAGTAGTCTCTCAGTAGTTTATTCGTAGTTTCTCAGTATTCTCTCAGTAGTTTCTTGGTAGTTTCTCAGTAGTCTCTCAGTAGTTTCTTGGTAGTTTCTCAGTAGTCTCTCAGTAGTTTCTTTGTAGTTTCTCAGTAGTCTCTCAGTAGTTTCTTGGTAGTTTCTCAGTAGTCTCTCAGTAGTTTCTTGGTAGTTTCTCAGTAGTCCGGATTAACGTTTTGAGGTCTTTTCCTGCAGAGACGGAGACAGAGACTCTTGTAGGCGCCGGGGTGTGTCCTGGAGAAGAGAGTGTGGGTTGGCATGGAGTAGTGGATCCGTGTTGACCAGCCTCATCACCTCCACCGGAAACTGTACCTCCAGCATTGTGTAAGGAGGGCCAGTGCCTGGAAGAAGGTATGGAGACTAGGGATGTGAAAGGATGCAGAGAGGACTTCCCATGAGTGCAGTCACCGGATGAATCAGGATCACTAAAACAACATGAGACATTGCATTTCACCAGCCATAAGAATGCATACAGAACATAAGATGACATTGCAATCTGCTCAGGGATATTTGACCTTGCACTAGGAAAGAATGTTGATAAGAGTCATGCAAACAGCCAGGTAGCAGAGGCACAGGGAACTCCAGAGTCTGTACATGTCATGGAAACAATTAACCCAGTTTCATGCACAGCTTTTTATTTAGCAAATGGGTGCAGCAAGAGACGCAGCACAAGGTAGTCTGGCATTGACAATCCACTTCAGTTGGAAAAGTCCATACACATCCATGGAATCCCACAGATGTCACCAGGCACGCACAGTCAACTCCAATATAGCTGTCAGAAAAGGGAGTTTGAGACTGTGTAGCAGGCTTGTAGACATAGTGAAGAGAGATTCATTGTTGAACACCACACATATCATGCTCTGAGATTAAAATATGCTCCTTGGCTATAGTACCTTGTCAGCACAGAATGGTGTCCATGCACATGCACTCTAGCCCTGTATAGAAGTGTGTGGGGTACACCAGAGGTTGAGTACTTTCTTTCAGTCCTTGGTTTTTGCTACTATGTGCAACAGTGTGGTCAGGGCTGGATAGGAGCCAAGCGCCAAGGTTGTGCAGATTGCGTACAATGTTCTCAGAAGCATATTGCTTTTTAGACTAGATCACCTGAGATAATGGGACCTGAGAGAGATGTGTGCACACTGACATACACATGCAGAGCGTGTGCAGCGGGGCAGCACAAGAGATAAGTACACCTGTTAAAAGCACAGTAGAACACAAGGCAACCATTGCCATTGTGGGTGTCGAGAGTGTTGCCATCCCAAACATAGTGTGGCTGTGCAGGCGTAGTAAGATCCCATGGTGTCACGATTCTGCCAAGAAAGGGATGGGGCTACTTTAACATTGACCAAATGAGCCAAAAGGCTCAGTGTGAATTAGGACAGGCACCAACTTGTGGACGACCACCGACACACGTTTCATGTACCACCAAATATGTTCAAAGTGAAGAAAGGTTATGCCATGTTCAGTAGCTATGGGCGAGACTATAACATCAATACACACCATTTGTTATGTATTCCAAGAATGAAATGCAAATATCTTCTTATACTTTATATTAATGCCATAACCTTTTACATGTGCTTAATGTGTGATATAATGTGTGGAGTTAGAGATTATTTTTCGCAGTATCCACATGTGCATGTTACATACAATCTACTTCAAAGTTGGATCAGTAAGTATTTACTGAAATTCCAACAACAGCTGTTGTCCGAAAATTCATAAAAGTTCGGCTCAGTTTAGTTTTCTTTTAATGGTGATATAAGTCACACTTAATTCCAGATTCTTCAGGATTCTAAGTTTCGGACCTGGTAATGGAACCCATGTGTGTGCTGGGAGCATAGCTCAGCGGCAACGTGCGAGTCTTGGAGACACGAAGCAACACAGGTTCGATCCCCGGCTCTGTTCTTAGAAACCTCTGGGTGTTTAAGCACGTTATAAATTGCGACTAAGAAAAAAAAACTATCACGCAACAAACAAAAAAATCCTGTAACAACGCCTCCATGCCGGCAGCCTGTGTGAGCGCTTTAAAAATGCAAAATAAATAAAAATGAATATGTACAACATTACATTGTCCTGTTCCTAAGGTGTGCACATTTCCACGCCTCTGAAATCTCCTCATATGGCCCTCAGCCCAGAAGTATCTGCTTGTGTCCTTTAAAGAGATAGCTGTGACTTGTCTAATGAAAAATGGACCGCAGCAGCATCCGAGTACATAACACACCATCTACAACGTTAGGTATTAGCATAGTTGTATCCTCCTCTTTGGTAATAAGAGTCCGATCATTGACAAGTAAGCACAATCACGATGAAGTGAAGGACAGTGCTTGAGCAAACGCATGTTGATGTATCCGGACGACCGAGTTTGCAAACACAGAATTCAGCCCTTTTGCAAGGCCTTTGATGTCCTTTTCTTTCAAAATGTCATGTGATCTGGAACTTGTTCTACGGTGATGTTTCTAAAAGCCTTTTTCTTTTCTTTTACAAGCCAAACCATTTTTGAAAGGGTAATACAAATGAATCTGTAAAATATATGTACATTTTGGCTTGAACTGACTTTAAGTACAAACTTATTTTATGGAGATATTTTTATGGTGTTTGACATGTAAGGCAATGCCATGATAACGTGCAATCTTGATGAACAACACATTGAGGTCATGTGACTTCCCAGCAGTAGTTCAGATAATAAAGGGGTCGTTTTTATTAAGGACCGTATACAATTTCACTTAAAAATCAATCATGTTTGTGGCTGTGAACAAAATGGACATGTTAATGAAAACTTTGTTAACTTTGATTCATAACAACGTTGAGCCTTTTTAAATCACAGTGAAAAAAATGTCTTTATGACGCCTCATTCCTGTGATGCTCGTTTTTCTCTATTTCTGAGACATTAAAGCTAATATATTGCAAGTCTCGAAGTAACAGGATAACAAAATATGATGGATTATCTGAGCTCCTGATTACACATCATATTAATGGACAACTATTCTCAAGTGCATGGTAAGATTTGCTAAACTCCAACTGGTATGGGACTTCACAAGACTTATGTCTTGGTATTAGGCAGAGCCAACTCTTAACATAGGCCTGCACTACACAAGTTGGTAGAGTGACTGAGCAGCCAGGCTTATCTTACAAGAGGTAATGTGAGCTGTAGAGTAGCACAATGAAATCAGGAAACACAAGGCACCAAGTAAACACTTACACACTTAACGTTATACTAAATTATGTATTCATATATATATACACAAGGTAAATTAAGCATTCTTTAAAAGTGTAGCAACTAATGGAAACATTCAATGGAAGAAAGAATGTATTTAAACAAGATAATGCAGGTGAGTTCCAAGACACTGAGTGACATTAATCAAGGTCAGTATTAGTTCACCATTACAAAATTGAGATTAGGAGGGGAAATGTTTAGATTTAAAAGTAGAACACACTTTCAACTGGTTCAATAGTTGGTTTCTCCCAGAGGGATGTAGGCAGTCTTTTATCCCAGCAATAAAAATGTTGACAATTAAAACCTGTAAGGGATCACACACTGCCAAAGCCAATAGGGTTCAGAAGAGGAGCCTTTAGCAAACCAGGACAGCCACAGTCAATGGGACAGTTCAATTTCTGATTACGCTTGTCTTAAAAAATGGTAATCAAACAGTCAAGAGATCTTTGAAAAATCACAGGAGCTCAAGGGGAGCCCACTTGATGAACAGGTGAAGTGAGGTGAACTCTAGAGGGGTTAAAATAGTACTTCCCAAGCCAGTGAGCAATACAAATGTCAAAAGGTAGTTATACCCCAAGACCCACAGTACCTGAGAATTGAAGAAGAGGTTGCAGCGGGATGCCTTCCTGATGCAGTGATGCAGACCTTGTTTCCTGGTGCTTGGTCGTGGTGATGAAAGGGAGGACGTCTGGAGGGCTCCTGTAGCAGCACTCTCCAGAGGGACTCGGCAGCAGTGGATTCCACATGAATCAGTGGCTTTTTGTGGTTTTGGTGTCTTTTTTCAATGCCAAAGAGAAACAAATAGCTCCCGTTGGAGTTTCCTCAGTCACTCGGTCCTGAACTCTGGTGAAGGGACTCTGGACAAAGAATTCCTGCTTCTGGAGGTCTTGGAATGTGGCCACAATGTTTTGGCCATATTCATTCTCAGGAAGACAATGCACTCGATAATGGTCAGGGGTCCCCGGCCATTGGGGTTCTGCAGCCTAGGAAAGTTGGATCAAGTCAGGGGATGAGCCAAAATTAAGCAGGTCTCGAGACTTGTTGGTCCCATGGGAGGAAGCCGTACTGCACATATCTCCCTGTCTAAACGAAAATGGGCTACGCACAGCTGCAAGGCATCACCGGTGCTTCTTTGGTCCTGGAAAGTGCTGCTGGCATCGCTGATCGCCCTCTTCTTCGGATATCTTGTTTGAGTAATAGACTCTGCCTGTAGTCCTAAAAGCCTTACCTTTTAATGCGAAATCCCTTTCATTTGCAGCCCTAGGGCTTGTTTGTTTGTTTGTTTATTTGTATAGTGCGCAAAACCCAGAGGTATCTAGGTGCTTATACTTAAGAGATTGGTTTCAGTGCTTCAAGTTAAGAATAGGAAGCGTACAACAAGTGCATTACAACATTGTGTCACGTACACAGGTAATACGTCATACTCAAAGTGCAAGAAAGTACAGGTAATGATCACATCCAATGAGCCTTGCCCCATGTTGCAGGGTGGCAACAACACACAGATGCGGCAGTCCAACAGAAGGCAAATACAAGGTATCTACACCAAGTTTCAGGGCGGCAGCAACATACAGGTGCAAGAGTCAAATCCATTGGCAAATGCATGGTGCCTTCCCCATGTTGCAGGGCGGCAGCAGCACACAGATGTGAAAGTCCAGCAGTAGACAAGAGTCTGGTGCCTACCCCATGTTGCGGGTCGCAGCAGCACACAGATGCGAGGGTCCAGCAGGAATAGTCATGTGCATAGTGTCTACCCCGTGTTGCAGCAGCACACAAATGCAAGAGTAAATCAATTAGCAAATACATGGTGCCTACCCCATGTTGCAGGGCGGCAGTAGCAGACAAATACAAGAGTAAATCAATGGGCAAATACGGCGCAGTGTGCTCGCAGTGTGCCTTGTTACGAGTTACGAGGAGGTGCTATGCTTTTTGCTCCGTGTGAAACTGAAACTGAATTCTACATCTTTCACGGGAACCTAACTCCACTTTCTATTTTCTTGGAAACATCAACAGTGCCTAAATTAACTCTGCACATGCGTGGAGCACTGCATGGTGTGCTCGCAGTGTGTCTTGTTACGAGTTACGAGGAGGTCCTGTGCTTTTTGCTGCATGGGAAACTGAAACTGAATTCTACATCTTCCACTGGAACCTAAATCCGCTTTCTATTTCCCTGAAAATATCACGACTGCCTACATTAACACCACGCATGCGCGGAGCACTGCGCGCTGTGCTCGCAGTGTGTCTTGTTACGAGTTACGAGGAGGTCCCATGCTTTTTCCTCCGTGGGAAACTGAAACTGAATTCTACATCTTCCACTGGAACCTAAGTCTGCTTTCTATTTCCCTGAAAATATCAAGACTGCCTACATTGCTCGCAGTGTGTCTTGTGTCCTGTGACCAGCGAGCCATGTGTGGGCGACCCTGTTCCATTGGGTAAGCCTTCAAATTTGCCTTCATCCTGCTTTGAGACTATTTACTTAGCCGCTTTATGGCCTTTGCTGATGGCATGACTCACAATTGAACCAAGGAATTGAGCCGCTGATTTACAAACGAACGACTGTTCTCTAATTCAAATTCAACTTTGCAGCCTTTATGCTGAAACCTGCCAGTTACCTTTGTTGTTTTGGATGCATTGCAAATAATGCTGACGCCACATGTTGCGTACTGACATTGCTGGTTATAGAGATTGAGATTCTTTTTGCATCAAAAGCAGCGGCTGCAAGGGCGGGGTTCAGCCCTTGGAGCAGCCACTTGTGCCTCATTCTGTAATGCAGGATTAATTGACGCCCTTCCTTTCTGCGTCAAAAGTAGCGGCTGCAACTGCGGGGCCAGACCCTTGGAGCAGCCGCTTGCATTTCATCTTACGCGAGTGTTAATTTGTGGCGTGACTGGAACTGCAAAGCAAGGCCCTTTGAACAGTCACTAGTTTATCCTTGCTTGTACTCAACAACCAGTCTAAAGAACTATAGAACTTAACACTAAACAAACGAGGAATCACCTAGTGACTTGGCAGTTTATGCCTTTTTCAATCTATTCCCTTAAATCAGGGATGCTTAATACTCTCAAGATATCAAGTGCCTCCTTAGTATTAAAGTCAACGCCAGTTAGATCAACATCAGCTAACGTCTTAAAGTGCAAAATGTTAAATCAAACACTGCTCAACTCTGAGAGAAAATGTGCGCAGGCGACATTCGGGACTTCTGTAAACCTGTAATAAATAGTTCCATAGCCATTGTGGACAGTATTCCTCAATCGTCGACAGTACTTCTCCTTTGGTAGAGATGATTACGGCACCACTCAATGCTACTATTACTGACACGCAACTGATTTCAGCTGAAGCTACAATAACATTAAATTTACCTTTCACTACTGAAGTCCCTGAATCTCTATCGTTGTCCAAGGTACCATTACTACCTGCTTCAGCTGAGAACAATTTGCAGGAGGCGATTCAGCCCTCTCTTAATCGTATGGCAGTAGTTCATTCCATACAACACATTGACAATAGTATAAACACTGTTGGAAATATTTCTTTCATTGTCTCATCCTCCTTAGTATGTACGGAGTCCAAAATTTGTACCAGTTACCTAGTTTGTTTGCGAATTCTGTACAGTCTGTTCATTCATCCCTTTACAGGTCTGCTACCAGTCGTCCGGCTTCTTGGAGAAGCAGTGAAGTGACCTCACCTAATATTTTACCTATAGTCCAACCGCAATCAGTTTGCTTGTAATAGCACTTAATGCAATGAATAGGACCATTGTTAAATTAACTAAACTGTTTGAAATGTTGGAATCTAAAATAACTGAGCAAGCTAGGCGGATTGATCGACTGGTTGCATGGTTGTATGAACATGTGAATGGCTGGAATAATGGTGTGCTAACGAAGGATGTGAATAATGGTGTTGTTCCTCCCCTTTTGGTTGGCACCCAAAACCAAACAAATGTATCCAGAATTCCCGTTTTCCTGCAAACTGCTTTACCTGAAATGGCTCTGATTATTGTTATGGGAGATAGGTATGAGAGCGAATTGAGTCAGCCGCTCACATCTGGTTGTGAGAACGAACATCTAAATAAAGCTCCTAGTCCTCCTCCCTCGCCATCAACTGGTGAGGATAATCCTGATTTTGACACAGTTGTTGAACCAGTTAGTATCACCATTGGTTCAGATCACGATTTGTCTGTGATTGAAGACCATGCGTAACAAAGGGTTTTGTATGGTCCCTTCAATTCTAAAATCAACAAGGACAAATGCACAGTAACTTCACGAAAGACAAAAAAATCTAAAAATCAAAAGGGTATGTCACAGAGAACCAAAACTAACATTAAACAGCTAATTAAAACTTTAACATCCAAAAACAAAATGGTCTTTGAGAGTCGTGTGGTTATACCGACACCGCAGTTGGCTAAAAAACAAGTCGACATTGAAACAGAGAAGAAGATCATTGAGGTGGAGGATTATCCGCCCCTCAATGATCTTGTGGCTTCCGTCGCTCTTGATAAAGCGGCTGAAAAGCTAAGTGCCGTTCCACAGACTAAGGTACTTGAAGCAAACTTGCCGGTTAAGATTACAAAACAAGTTACCTTTTCAGTCAATGACCATAACAAGAGTAAGTTATCTGTTTTGGACGACATTTGCGATCAAATCGAGAGATCGATCAAACAATATGTTGCTTTTCAACAAACCAGCTCTGTTAATGCGACATTGCCAGTGTCAACGCTGTCTGACAATGTTGATATTGGCGCTAGGCTGCCCATATGTCAAACAGGTGAACCTTCTACGGGGTTGGTTGCAACTCTGGCTGCTGATGGGCACAATAAATTGGATGCTGAACTCAGGTCGTTTAATTACGAAGTTGGAAAACTGGCACTGCATAAATCTGATGCTATCCCAATATGGAGATACACAAGACCAATCATCTTGCAAGTTTGCAACACAATAACTCCACAGATAAATATCCTGCCAATCCATCTGATGCTGAAATGAATCATCAGTCAAGCCTTAGGTTACAAAATTCAGTCAGTCTGCAGCTAGACGAACAGATTGCTAAGCCAGTCGAGCATTATGTAAAACAGAACTTTGTTACTAAGCCACCTTTGATGAAAGTGGGTACCTCAGATTCCGGCAGAAAGGGGCAGGAGTTGCTGTGTGACCTAGATGTGTCAGCTAGGGATAGAGAGCACGTTAGCAATGCGGTGGGTCGAAATAGCTCTAACTGCCGGGTGGAAAAGGTGGCTCAGCCGCACAATAAGAAACAGAACTGGGATAAGTTCCACCGTCTCATTCTAAAATGCCATCCAGGTCTTTATCCTTCATAAGTTATGAACAGGACTAGCATTCTAGCAATATGTGAATACGTTAGTTCTTTACAGGCGATCACCTCATCTGATTTCGAACAAATTGAATTTATCAGTGACAAGGACTTCTCAATAATTAGATTATGGCTACACTCTAACTTAGTTAGAAATGCCCTTTTGCAGGCACGCATGGAGATATTTGCACTTGGGTTCGTGCTGGCACGTGACCCTGTTATGATGGAGGATAATGGCGAGCAACGATTAGGGAAAATCACAAATTCCTCAGTACCTGCACTTTCAGAAGCAACTGCACAATATGGGGAATGAAAATATATTGACGATGGCTCACATTTCGACTCATGCGATAACCAACAGCAAAACATGATCTTCATTGTATTTCTCTAATTATTTGGAATACCTGTAGGTTATCTCATTTACTGGGCCAAAGTGCTGTGTTTCTTGCAGCACATGACATCATAGTTTTGCAAGAAACTTGGTTACTTCAAAAACCGATATAGGAGGATCATACGATTATATTACATGCTGCTAAATCCTCTGCCTGTGGTCATCCTTCCCCTGGACTTTTAGTTGCAATAAAAAACAAAAAACATGGAAACTCTCCTTTTGGGCGGCTCCAAATTTACACTTACTATTGGTGAAATGATCCCTTCCGGGGAGCGTGGTAGACATTGTCAATATGTATCGGAACACAGGGGGGATAACAGACAATGAATTTTTTGCAGATCTAGACAACTTGATAAATGTCATTGGTGAGGCAAGTGAAATAACAAATGCGATATTGATTGGTGACCTGAATTTACAATTGCTACCTGTGAACAATCCTAGGTTCAATCTGTTTTGCTTAAGATGGAGGTCATTGATGTACGATAGAGGATTGATAATGTGTAATGGGGCTTTACCTGGGGACATTCCTTCTAAGGTCACATGGCGAAGAGTCCTAAGTGAGTCAACTATTGACTATGTCTTTGTTGATACCGGTACATTTGAGGTGGCCGTAAGTTTTGAAGTTATTTCTCAGATCCATAGTGACCACTGATCCAGCTGAACAAGCTGGTGGTAGAGTCGGTTTCACCAACTTTTAACCAGCCCATGTTGGTTAACAATGCTAGAACACGCTTTACATGGAGCTTGCATGCACTAACATCTTTTAACAACAATGTTGAGAGTGCTAATCATGATGGCATTTCTGCTACGACTGATTACACCTCATATCTGCATTTATACAAGACTCGGGTCCAATCGAAGTCGTCGATACATCACAAGCCCACACATGAATTTGACGATGCTGTTCAGTGCAAAAAATCTCTATTTGGCAAGCAAAAACCGATTGTTATTGCCCCGAATTCAATGAACAAGCGTGAAATACTAAGATCTTTACAATGCCGATACAAGAATTGACTTCGTTCCCATCAAATGGTTATGATGCAGTCTGATGGTGAGGCTATGTTGCATAGTATTTCCCAAAAGAATTCTGCTCAAATATGGTCTCTCCTCAATATTGCAAATAATGCTGCCCAAAAGCCAGTGCAGCTGAATGGGGTGAATGAAACAGAGTGGGTGCTGTTCTTTTCTAATCTTTATATGAGACCACCATGTCATCAAGATGGACCGATCACTGAGGTGCCACATTTTGAGGATTTAATGATTTCAAAGGAAGATATTTTGTTTTTCGTTAACAAACTTAATAACTCGCGGGCGCCATGCCCAGATGGGATATGCAATTTAATGTTTAAGCAGGATCCCGTGCTTTGGTCTAAAATCATGCATAGTGTCAATCAAATCATAACTACCAACACAATCTCTCTGTCATGGCGCACCTCAGTGATCGTCCCTATCTTCAAAAAGGGTGATCGCTTGCATCCTGGCCATTATAGACCAATTGCTCTTTTGGACGCCCCTGGTAAGCTCTTCTCCAAGTTTATTTTGCGAGACTTTAATAAATGGACATCAGATCAGCATAAGAGGGACCCCTTCCAAACAGGATTTATTCCAGGTATGGGCACCAGTGTAAATTTACGAACACTTACTTCAATAATAGAACATCATCGCTCTTTGAATCAACCATTGGATGTGACCTTTGTAGATTTATGAGCTGCCTTCGACTCAGTTTCGAGGGAGCTCTTGTTTAAAAAAGTACGTCATCATGGGTGTCCCTGATACATTGTGTCTCTTATTGAAGCTCTTCATATGGAAAACACCATAAAAGTGAGATTAACATCTGACAGTAAATTATCTGAACCAATAGGGTCGTTTAGAGGGCTGAGACAAGGTTGTACCTTGGCCTCGGACCTCTTTAACTTCTTTATTTCAGATATCGGAAGAGCCTTTTTGCATATTCTCACTGATCCTCCTAAACTGGCTAATAACGCGGTTCTGATTCTAATGTACGCAGATGACCTAGTGCTAATCTCCAAAACGCTGAAGCGTCTTCAAACATCCTTGGATGCATTGGCTATCTACACTGAAGAGAATCTGCGAACAATAAACTTGGAGAAGACAAAGATTATGCAATTTCTTCCATGTAAAAAGTCCATCAAGAAGTCCTCTAAATGTCTATGTCTTTGTGCTTATAACGCGCCGTAAACCTGCAGGCATCAGGGCCCGAGGAGCACAGAGAGGTACCATATACAGTTGAAATCTCACAATGGTTAACAGTGTCTACTCTACTGTGGGGTGAGCAATGAGGTATTTCAAGGCTATTGGAATAAGAAAGTTTTCAAAACCTTCCTGAAGCTAAGTTAGTTTTCTTCTTGTCTTAGGTTCGCTGGTAACCCATTTCCAATATTTAGCCACCTTAACTGGGAAAGATCTACACCTTCCCTTTGCCAGTTTAGCCTCTGGTATGTTTAGGAGGCCCGTGTATGCTGATCTTAGGCATCTTTGGGGCACATACCAGGAGAATTGTTTCTTGAAGTAGGCTGGTGCCTCCCCAAAAAGACATGTGTGGACTGTCGTCATTGACTTAAACCTAACTCTATCCTCTATTCTGAGCCAATGTAGTTCCTTTCTTCCTTCTGATATATGCTCCCTTTGTTTTTTCTTTTTAATGATGCGAACCACATCATTTTGCATTACTTGGTATTTTGTCAGCTCTCTCTTAGAGGCTCCCACTAGCAATGCATTGCCGTAATCTAAGCGGGACAGCAAGATTGCTCTTGCTATAGAAGCCGAGTTAGTCTAATTTATAAAGGGTCTAATTGCTCTCAAAAGGAGCAGGTAGTACAAGTTATTTTTGTACAAATAGTTGACCTGAGCCCCTGAGGTTAGTGAGGCTTCTACCATCATACCCAGGGTTTTTACCTTAGTTACTACTGGGATGGTGGCTTCTTTGATATGGAAGGTCTTATATTGGGAATCCAACTTATACCTGGCCTGGTTGAGCCAAAAACCATCAACTCGGTTTTTGTGTTATTTAAACAGATCCAGTGCTTTTGCATCCAAGTATCAATGATGTTGTAGATTTCCTCAATTTTTCCGCTATCAGCTGCATAGTCTCCAGTTAGTTCGAAGATCAGCTGCGTGTCATTGGCGTAATTGGTGAAAAACACGCCGATGTTTTCTAGCAGAGAACAGAAGTGGAGACAAGCTGGCTCCCTGGGGAACTCCAAACAGTATTGGGGTTGCTTCTGAGAAATGTTCACCTCAGTGTATTCTCACCTTCCAATCCTTCAAGAAGGAGGCAAGCCAAGCCTGTGCTTTTGTCGAACACCCAACGAGTTTGTCCAGGGCTGATTGGAGTAGCTGATGGTCTACGAGGTCAAACACAGCGCTGAGATCCAGCAGCATGAGTAACCCGGGATTAACTTTCTCTATCAGTTCCAACATATGCGTCTGTAGATCTAACATGGCTGACTCTGTACTATGAGCCGCTCTGAAACCCGATTGTTGTTCATGTAACACATCTGTAGTTTCCACATGTTTCTGTAGCTGGTTGGTGGCTATTTTGTCTAAAATTTTCAGAATAAAATTTGAATTTGTAATAGGACGGAGATTACTGGGGTCCTTAGGATCCAGACCTGCCTTCTTTACAAGCGGGGTTATAGTGACCTTTTTTATATTGCCGGGGACTGCGCCCTCTGAGAAGGAGGCGTTGACTAACCTTGTCAGAATAGGTGCAAAGAGTTCTTTGTGATCCAAGATAATCTTGGTAGGGAAGATGTTTTCAGCGCAAGAGGCAGGTTTCATGCCTGACATCACCCTACATAGTTCTTCCTCTGAAACTGCTGAAAAACTGAACCTCTCCCTCTCAATAGGTAAGGGGTTTTCTTCCATGGGGGGCTCTGCACTGGTGGTACCTCTAGTCAGAATTATATTGTTCCTTGCTTTGGCTATTTTTGCAGCAAAACCCTCTTGTACCCTCTCACAGTCCTCCTTCGTAGGGATGTGTGGGGGAGAGAGGACTTTGGGTTTTTCCATATCTTTCAATATGTCGAAGAGCTTTCTGGTCGAATTAGGAGCTGCCTCTATTTCTTTATTGTAGTAATTAAACTTAGCTTCTCTAATTGCCTTTCGATATGCTTGGTCCACGCATTTCCAAATCTCCCTGTTTTCTTGAGTTTGGCTCCTACGCCATGTTCGTTCTTTAGCGCGTTTTATTTGTTTAAGTTTATTGGTATGCTCATTATACTATTTGGCCTTAGTGCTATTTTTTCTTATCAGCTTGCTTTTTAGTGGTGCGTACTTCTCTATCATCACTTGCATGTGTTCGGTGTATTTCGCTAACATATGTTCACAGTCATCATTGACTGAGAAAGACTCGAGAATCTGACGAAGGCATGGTTTTATTTGCTCGGGTCCAATTTCTTTGGAATTTCTGCTTGAAATGGTCTCTTAGCGGTACCCAACTTCAAATTGTTCAATACTGTACTTTAGGTACAATCATTACGAGCCAAAGAGGTACCCTAGTTTACCAACAGCTATTGCAAGATAAAGTTACCACCTCACTTCAGCAGGCAAAAATCATTATTGCCAAGGTTGGTAAATTTACTATTGTCCCAGCATTGACATACTACCGGCAGCGTCAACACGATATTGTCAAAAGAGTTTCGGTCTAAGCTTGAGGGCAAATACTGGCGAGGAATCTTGCAGCTTCCCCAATCAACACCGGTAGCACTGATATTAAATGAACTAGGATTGATTTCCTTGCACGCTCGATACATTTGGCAATTGGTTGCTCTGTTCAGGAAATGTCTGTTAGCTTTCCAAACCTGCTCTGTGTTGGGCATATTGTCAGAATTTGTTCTTACATCAAATAACAAATTCATCTCGAAGTGGCGTACCTCACACTTGCAGACGTCACCCTAGATAGTCTTTTGCAAAATCCAGTACAGGTCAAGACAAAACTGTTTCAGAGAGATTGGATTGATACTACTGAAAAACGAAGTCAATATCAAGACTTTGACCCTGAATAGTTGGCCATAAAAAAATACAGTGAACCCAAGCCTTATTTGTTGCCATCACCATCGCAACTGCAAATACATGACTTTATTCATTTAAGGTTGAATCTGTGGCCCACCAGCCAGGTCTTAGCTCGACAAAAAATATTCAAAAGTTCAGCCAATTATTGTCGCATCTGTGAAAGAAAGGAACAGGAGGAAACGATAAGCCTTCTTTTCACAGAGTGTGATGCACTGACTGACCAGCACCTTACACATTTCAAATATCTGATGGAGCTCTTCAGCCTTCTTACTCCTGAAACTTTATGGAAGTTAATCCATTCTGGCATTTACACGCAGACAAGATTAAGAACAATTGCATTTCTGTACGATTTGAAACTTCATGAGAGCAATGAGAACACTGTTCAGTGAGATAATCCTGCTGAAATAGAAAAACGTATGAACAGTGCAGTCGATGTAAGTGTAACTGGGTTCATGCACGCCGATGTTAGTTTGAATGTTGATTTTATTTTTATTTTTGCTGCCTGCATTCTTAAATTGGTTTTTTGCACTAGCCTTTCTTAATTCTTGTTCACTGTTAATTGAATGCTTGATTAACTATGACTGTTTTCTAATGTATGAAATTGTAGCGTTCCTTTACTTTTTTTGTATGTTTAGCAGTATAATGGATTTAAATATTTTATCTTGTTCTGTTTTCTTTTTAATAATAATATTGTAAAGTTGATTTATATCAGCTATGTCAACAACAAAAAAAAATGGCAAATACATGGTGCCTACCCCATGTTGCAGGGCGGCAGCAGCACACAAATGCATGAGCAAATCAATGGGCAAATGCATGGTGCCTACCCTATATTGTAGGGAGGTAAAAACACACAAATGCAAGACTAAATCAGTGGGCAAATACTTGGTGACTACCCCAAATGTCAGGGCGACAGCAACACACAAATGCAAGAATAGATCAGTGGGTATATACATAGTACTTAAATTCAGGGAATAACAGTGCGGTGTGCGCTGGTCCTAATAATTATAATTGCGTGGTCTAATTGTTGCAAGTATCAGCACGTGTGGTCTCCCTGAGCCAACACTCTCATAGTAAGCAAAACATAAGTAGTGCTATCTTGCGCTAAGACCTTAACACTAGATCACAATGAGTATAGTCCACAAATTATGCTTCTGTCCAATGAATCCATTTAATTCATAAAGCCAGGCTGTGTCAATTAAATGGATTCATTGGACATAAGCATACTTTGTGGACAGGGGGCGGTAAGCCGGGCAGATTGCTGGCTTGGCTGTACAAGAGTGAGACCCCCCGCTCGGTGATTAGTGAGATTCAGGGCGAAGGAGGTAGCATATGCAACACCCAGAAAGAGGTAAATGAGGAATTCCTTAAGTTTTATAGACACTTGTATGAGGACACGGGGGAGGATATGGGTCAAGACATACTAGACACATTGGGGGACATTGAGCTGCCCACCTTAGATGATCTAGAACGCTCTGAGTTGGACGCACCCGTCACCTCGGATGAGCTGGAGGTAGTGATTCGGAACTTGCCCACTTGCAGGGCGCCGGGTTCGGATGGGCTGCCCAGCGAGTTCTACAAAACATACAAGCAAGAGTTGCTCCAGCCACTGCTTGCCACTTTCAACGAGGCCTATGAGAAGGGAGAACTCCCGTTGTCTCTCTGTGAGGCCGTAATCATCCCACTCTTGAAACCAGGCAAGCCGGCCGTGGAGTGCGGGTCTTACAGACCGTTGTCCATGCTCAACCAGGACAGCAAAATACTCACGGTGGTGCTGGCTAATAGATTGAAAAGGGTGATTAAGAAACTGATACACCCAGATCAGCCGGGATATGTTCCGGGCAGGAACATCACCGACAACCACCGGAGGCTACACCATGTCATGGACCAAACTGAGGAGGACACGGGCGATCTGGCCATAGTGTCGTTAGACGCGGTCAAGGCCTTCGACTCGGTACGATGGCCCTGGCTGAAAGCGGTCCTGAAGGGGTATGGAGTGGGACCCGGATACCTCAGATGGGTACAGTTGTTTTACAGCACCCCGATGGCGAAGGTCAAGACAGGGTCCACGGTCTCAGATTCTTGGCAACTGGGCAGGGGGACCAGACAGGGACGTCCCTGGTCACCGATGCTATATATACTGGCATTGGAGCCGCTGGCAATATGCCTGCATCAACAATATGGGGAGGTGGGCATAAACACGGCTAGTGGAGAGCATTTGATATCATTATATGCGGATGATATGCTCCTTCATTTACGCTATCCAGAAGAAAACCTACACTACGTCCTAGAGGTGATAGAACGGTACGCCATCCTCTCCGGTATATCGGTGAACCCTGGAAAGTCCAGCCTGTTCCCTTTGGGTAGATATAGGAATGTCCAAGTGCAGAGGCTGCCTGTTCTGCCGATACCATGGCAGCCCGTAACATTTAGGTATCTGGGAATAAACATTTACCACAAGATCGAGACAGAACACAAGCACAACACGGAAAAGGCGATAGAGGGGATTAGGAACAGTATGGTATTTTGGTCCAGACTGCCCCTGACCATGATGGGGAGGGCGGCCTTGCTGAAGATGGTGGTCCTGCCTAGACTCTTGCACTTTTTTACAAACGTCCCGTTTCTGATACCCAGAAGCCTATTCGCGAAACTTCACAGCGTGTTTAGGGGTTTTGTGTGGGGCAGCTATAGGAATAGGGTGGCTCTGTGGAAGCTCCAGAACCCGTGTGACAGGGGGGGGATAGGCCTGCCTAACTTCGAACTCTACTACCTAACGGGGCAGCTGCAGTACGTGGCTTTCGACTGAAGATTCGGCGGAAGCCAGGCTCCTGCGCGAAGATACAGCCCCATACTTTCTGATGGAAGTGGTGTGGTTGGGCAGAGATAAACTGGTGGGCAAGGGGCGGTTACTGAGGTTGGGCTGGGAGATCTGGCGCAGGACATGGAAGAGTGGGGGGGACTCGGAACCGTACTCCCAGCAGGCCCCTTTGGCGGCTCTGTGTGGGAGCGACTCCCAACTACTTGAATCGGTCCGCAGATACTGGGAACAGGTAGGCCTAGCCACCCTCGGGGACATATGGCAGGAAGGGGAGGTGGTGGACTTTCAGCGGCTGCAGGAAGAGACGGGAGTACATGGTGGCCAATACATAACCTACACTAGGCTGGTGAAAAAGACTAGAGAAAGATGGCCGGAGACAGGGCTCGCGGAGGATCCAGACGCCTCCCTGGAAACCATGTACGATGTATCGGAGGGCGGGCACGAAATATCGAGGATATATGAGCTCCTGCGGGCAAGGGCAGGGAAGGAGTTGCTCCAATTGAGACAAGATTGGGAGGAGGAGGTGGGAGGACCCATTCCGGATGGGCAGTGGGAACGGGCCCAGAGGTACCATAAAAAGGTGTCCCGTAACGCAAGATTCCAACAGCTTCAGTTGTATGTTACCCACAGGGCTTATTTAACCCCTGGGAAGATTGCAAAGTTTGGGGGATCAGCTATACAGCAATGCCCCAGGTGTGGGGAGGTGAACGCGGGACTGCTACACATGTTTTGGGCTTGCCCGGAGGTGCATAGATTTTGGAATGAGGTCAAGACGAAACTGGCTGGCGGGGGGGTAGTGCTGGATGTGGAATCGACCTGGTCATGCTTGCTTGGACTTTTACCTAGACCCCGGCATTTGAAACACATAAGCAAGATGAAGGACCTGGCCTATGTCTTGGCCAAACGTAGGATCGCCATGGGCTGGAAGGCAGCCCATAGTCCCAGGGTGGAGTTGTGGTGGACAGACCTCTTGAGATGGGCGGAAGCTGAATCCGTAGTCTGGTTTGAAGCGTCACTAGGGGGGGCGAAGAAGAAGTAGGGCCCTTGTTGGCCTGGCGGCAATTGGTGGCCTCGTTGGCAAACCCTCACCAGGGTGACAACGAAACAGAGGACCCGGTTGATGGCAGTCTAGGTAGTGTGCCACCCAGTGATGTTCCCATAAATGATATGTGAGAACTGGCTCTAGTTTAAAGGGGGAGGGGGGAGTTGGGGAGTTTGAAAATGTGCTGAAATATGATGCTTTCTATGTTTTGAAACGGTTGTAGTGTGTTTGTTTGACCTTAAAATAAAATAAAAATATATATTAAAAAAAAAAGCATACTTTGTGGACTATACTCATTGTGATCTAGTGTTAAGGTCTTAGCGCAAGATAGCACTACTTATGTTTTGGGTATATACATAGTGCCTACCGCATGTTACAGGATGGCAGCCGCAAACAAATGCAAGCTGTCCTCCAGGACAGCCAGCCAGCTAATCAGAATTGGGTTAATTCAGGGACACTTAGAGGCAAAGGACAGCGAAGTGGTGGGACCCTCCATTACTTCCTGCCTTTCCATACACACTGGAGCCTGGGCAGGCTTCAGGGCTGAAGCCTGCCAAAGACAAAACACAAAAAGGACACAAACCTAGTTTAAACAACAGAGTAAAAACCCAAAAGGAATTAACAAACAACATATGGTAAAAGTAGAAGAAATGGGCCATTTTGGAAAAATGGTCACCCATGGGTACTGTACTGCAGTTAAGAAATCATGAGGTGTGGGATATGGAGTTACTATGTAACCCCTCAGCACTCCACAGAGGGTGGTGTGTGCTGGACCAATAAAAGTAAAGGTAGGTAAAATAAAAGTTATCTCACTGTTCTTGGGAACTGTAGTTCACACATGAAAATGTATTTAAACATTAGATTGGACTTCTCAATGTCACTGCACTGCACTCACTGAGCAGGTTACAAATTAAAAAGATCCCACTTTCCAGAAAAAGAGCTGAAGGGTGTCTAAGGTTAAAGGGAATTAGCACAGAAACTGAACATTCTCCCTAACACTCTCCTCCCCCAGACTAAGGGACAGGGGGATTTAATTCACTCCTATATGAATCTCTTGTTCCAGTTGTTAATACTTCCTGAAGAGACCATCAGCATTTTGATTATTACACCCTGACCTATGCTCAATGGTAAAAACAAACCCTTCGAGGCTGATAGACCATCTGAGCAGTTTTGGATTGCGCCCCCCCTTCATTTCCATTAACCATCTCAAGGGTTTGTGGTCAGTCTGAATTAGGAAAGTAGAACTATACAAGTATAGCCTAAACTTCTTCAGAGACCACACAATGGCAAAACACTCATGCTCTATGGTTGCCCACCTTGTTTCTCAGCCCTTCAGTTTTCTAGTGATGAAGCAAATAATGTGTTCCCAGCCTTGCTCATCCAGTTGACTTAAGACTGCCCCAATTCCTGTATTTGAAACATCTCTCCAATAAAGTATTGGGTATAATCAGGAGCTCTTAAGACTGGAGCTTTGCAGAGAACCCTTTGCAGCCCTTTAAATGCCTTGACACATTCTTCATTCCATCTGACCTATTTAGGGAATTTTGAAGAAGAAATGACATTCAGGGGAAAAGCTATGGTACCATAGTTTTCAATAAAATCTCGGTAGAACCCGGTGAGACCTAGGAAGGCTCTCACCTGGGTTTGAGTAGTGGGGGTGGCCCAGTCTTGTACAGCTTGTACTTTACTAGGTAAGGTCCGAATCTCACCTCCTACCTCGTGAACAAGGTAGACCACTTTGCTCTGACCAATTTGACATTTACTTGCCTTTATGGTCAGATGGGCCAGATCCACAGCCTGCAATCATATTCTAGGTGATGAAGATGATGTTCCCATGTGGGGCTGAACACTGCATCATCATGCAAGTATGCCATGCAGAGGTCCTCTTTGATGTGATATGATATGGCATTAATAATGCGCCTGTACACAAGTGTTTCAAGGCAGACAAGGCAAGGGAGCGGACAGAGAAATACGATCTTACTAGGCTAAGTGACATTGAGGTCGCACAATTGCAGGGGAGAGGGGAGGGGAAAAGTGCCAGGGGAGGGGGAGGAAGGGCAAGTGCCATACACAGCATCAAATAAGAACAAGTAGTGCGGCCAGCAGCTGGCAGTGCAAGGGTTAAGTGCAGACACCAGGTGTCCAGTAAGTGCAGATAAGAGGACTGTAGGGTTGCAGAAACAGCCCCAAGTGCAGGGCTTGCCAGGACGCAGTGTGGGTGTGCAACTGGGTGGGCAGGAAACTGGTCCTGAATTCAGAGGGTAGGCAGGTGTCCAGTGCAGTATCAGACAGAAGATCAGCAGGGGAAAGTAAGAGAGATGACAGAAGCAAAGAGGAAGTTCTTGAGGTGTTTCTGGAACCAGAGATGGTTCTGCTCAGGTTTCAGATAGGCAGGGAGGCTGTTCCAGAGGGAGGCCCCAGCCGAAGAAAGACATCTACCACCAACGTTTTGCTTGGAGAAGCAATTGACCCTGAGAGAGTTGGAGCTCGAGTAGGAAGATATTTCTCTATTCCTCTAACCCATTCAGAACATGGTTCACTATCTTTTGGAATGTGGCAGGTGCATTGCTTAGTCCAAACAGAATTACCCTAAACTGGTACAGGCCTCCAGGGGTGGAAAATGCTGTCTTTTCCTTGGCATGGTCTGTCAGAGCTATTTGCCAATCGCCTGATGGCAGGTGAAATGTAGTGAGGTACTTTGCAGCTCCAATTTCGTCCATTCGTCCAACAGCTCACCTGTCTGGGGTAAAGGGTGGGCATCAGTCTGTGTCACTGCATTCAGTGCCCTATAGTCCATGCATAATCTCCACTCCTTCATTCCTGCCTTTGTCATTAGCACAATGGACTAGCCCATGTCCTTGTAGATGGTGCAATAACCCCAAGGTCAATCATCTTGTTGACCTCTTCCTTTATATGAGTTTTGACATGATCAGACATTCTGTCACCCCTGCTTTTTACAGGGAGACTGTCACCAGTGAGGATATCATGCTGGCCCCAAGGGGCAAGCCTGGTGTCAGAGTAAAACTGATTTAACAGAGCGTTGCACTCACCTTGTTCCTTCAGAGTCAGATCAGAAGAGAGTTTCACTCCTTCTATTGTCCCCTCACTCCCCTACTCCTTTTGATCAGAGGCTAGAAGCAAAGCTCCCAGTTCTGGTCTGGAGACATAGGCCTTGGACAATTAGTGTGAAAGACCCAAGGGGCCTCCTTGGAGTTGCACAAGTCCACTAAATAATTGACCTATCCAAATGTGCCTACAACTTTGAAGGGTCCTATATATCTGTCCTGTAAGGCACTCTGCCTTGTTGGAACCATAACTAGAACAAGCTGATCTGGAGTAACTCGACCATTTTAGCTTTCTCGTCATGCCAATTCTTGACCAGGACTTGACCAGCCTTCAAGTTTTCTGAAGCTTCAGTAATCAGTAGTACCATCCTCTTCCTGAGGCCTAGTACATAGTCAGTTACACGGACAGGCTTTAAGGTTGGAGCCCTCTCCAATCCTTCTTTGATCAGGGCCAGAGGGCCTCTGACAGGATGACCACAGAAGAACGAAAAGGGACTGAAACCCACTCCAGATTGAGGCACCTCTCTAAAAGCAAATAGAAGGCATAGCAGTAAAAGCTCCCACTTTCTTCTCAAGGGTTCTTCTAAGGCACCTATCATGTTCTTGATTGTATGGTTAAACCTCTCTACCAACCCATTTGTTTGTGGGTGATAGGCATTTGAGAATGTGTAAGTTACTCCACAGTTTTTCTGCATGGTCTGCATGCAGTGGGACATAAAATCTGACCTGCTCTCAGAGGTAACTTCCTTAGGAATCCCAAACACTGGTAATAAGTACAAAGCAGGGGCTTAGCCACTGTTTGCGCAGTAACAGTTCTCATAGGTATTGTCTCAGGGTACCTAGTAGCATGGTCTACTATAACCAATATAAATTGGTTGCCTGAGGAATTTGCGGGTTCTATGTGTCCAACAATGTTGGACAATCAATATCCACCATCTCAAAGGGAACTCCCACCACTTGGAGGGGCACTATAAGTGCCACATTTGTGAATCCACTTTTGCCAGAGGTCTGGCATGTGTGGCAGGTTCTGCAATGTTTATATACATCTGCACCAATCTTGGGCCAGTAAAAGTACAGAAAAAAAGCCTCTCTTTGGTCTTCTTAGAACTCAAGTGACCTGCCAGAGGTATCTCATGTGCTAGTTGTAGGAGCTTGGGTCTAACCTCCTGGGGTCCTACCAGTCACCTAAAGTCCCCTGGGGTAGACGCTGTAGGCTCACTGTAGATGAGTCTATCCTCCCAGTAGAGTCTATGCTACCCTGGCTCTTGCCCTTCCAGCTGGGAAGCTGTCTGTTGTCTCATACTTTTTGGAGAGGAACACTCTCTTTGTCCTCTGCTGAAATCTGCCCTAGAGGGTCACCTTATGCAAGTAAATTCTCAGGATGGTCTCTTGGATCCAGATCTTGTAAGATGGGAAGGATCTCCTCCAGCTATGTTTCACCAGTAGTGGTTTCTTCAGGAGTTTGTTCATCCACCCACTCAGCCTCAGCTGTATGTGGGGCTACTGGGGTGACCTGGTTGTGTCCTCTCAGGGAAGTCCTTGTTTTCAGAGCAGGGTTGGGTTTGAGACCCTTTTTCTTACCGGAGACTCTCGATCTCTCCTTGGTCTCTTCCTTCTTTCTAGAAGTGGAAGGTTGGCCTGCCTGTGGGTTTGAGAGGTTGGATTTCTCCTAAATTTCAAACTGATGGTCTCTCATGGTTGCCTCTCTAGCCAGTCTTGTCAGCTCCTGGTTTTGTTGGGAGCCTTGGGGGTACAGGAGACTACTCCTAGCGTTTTCAAGTCATTACCCAACAGGATTCTCCAAGGTACTTCAGAATGCACACTAACATGAATTCTTACAGTCATTTTATTACACTGAGTGAGGGCTTTCATAATGGGAACCATTTGATATGGCCTCCAGCAAGTTTAGTGGGATCTTTGAGTGCCTTAGCTACATCCTCAGTTTGAAAACACTTTCGTCTGCTGGCCATCTACAAGTATACTGTCCCTGTAATATTCTTTGATGTTATCAGGTATGGCATTATACACATCTATATTCTATTGTTCCCACAGACCCAAGGACACTAAAGAAACGCTAGCTTGAACTCCAATGGGTTCTTCAGCTAGCATGCAAAAGTGAGCATGTGCCATTAGAGATTCTTCTTCAGGAATGAAGGCTACGGAGACAGTGTGGATATCTTGCAAACTACAAGTGAATTCAAATGTACTCAACCAATCCAACACATCAAGTTTTGGATCATAAATACTTAATTCCTCTTTTGGTAGGTGAGGTCTCTTGGAACTAGAAGACCAAGAAGACGCTGAAAAGGAAGCAAAGTCAAGGGACATGTTTATCATGTCATATTCATAATGCAAAGCTTTTTCACTGTGATTTCTTTCTTCCACTTCATCCTCAGACTGTATGGCCAGTCTTTTGAATTCTAACTCAAGGTTCATCCTTTCCAAGGATAGGTATTCTGAGCTTAGATTGGTACCCTGCAAGGTCATGGTAGGAGGTATCTGAGACACAGTTGAAGGCTGTTGAGGGGGGGGTTGCAGACCCCTGTGAATCCTCTCCACCTTCTTCTCAATTTGGCAGATTAGAACTAAGTTCCAAACTAGCATGCTCAGAATCTTCTTCCATATACATCTAGGTAGTAGGAGTAATGGGCCTAATACCAGGGGTTGGATGATTTAACAATGTTTGTATCAACTCAATGTTTCTTCCCTTACAACTCAAGCCCTTAGTTCTGCATTACTCTTTTAATTGTCCATTGTAAATGCACTAAGGGACTGTTCATTAAAATTATTCATTTCCATTTAGTTATAAGTTACTTTTTCATTTGGTGGAGCTAGCCTTGTGGATCGTTTTCTTGGACACAAGCATAACCAATAGTCACTGTGATCCACTCTACACCAATGCACCCACCTGCCAACAGTGTTAGGAAAGCTAAATTCCAATTGGTGTGGGACTTCACAAGACTTATCTCTTGGCAGAGCCAAATCTTAACAAAGGCCTGTACTAAAAAAGTTGGTAGAGTGACTGAGCAGCCAGGCTTATTTTAGAAGGGGTAATGTGAGCTGTAGAGTAGCACAATGAAATCAATATACACAAGGCACCAAGTAAACCTAGGAAAGCTAAACCATGCGTACACCTCAACTCATGGTTCACACCACAGTTGAGGGTATTACGCAAAGAAAAAAGAACTAGCGAAGCCTGCTGGAAAAGTCACCCCTCCGCTACTAATAAGGATAGCCTCATCATAGCCTCTCTTAACTATAAAGAAGCTATCTTTCTAGCTAAAAAAGACACCTACAACACACGCCTCTTGCAAGCTGAATCTAACACCAAAGAGCTCTTCAAGATTCTTAAAGAACTTGAAACTCCCTCCACAACTCCTGACACATGCATTAAAGACAGTACACGGTGCTTGAACATACAAAAAGCGCTCCGTTACACAATCTCTACATTACAGTCTAAAATGAATGCCAAAAAAAGAAGTCTCCAGTCTAACCTTCTGCTTAACTCCCACTCCACCAAAATCAATCATACCTCACACACTGTTAAACCTTTTAGCTTCTCACCGATAACGGTCTCTGCAGTTGAAAACATCATTAACAAGCTCAAACCGTCTAATTTCCAGGGTGACACATGCCTAGCCCCTATAATAAAGGAGATTCCCCATGAACTAGCACCCTTCATTATGGCACTAGTAAACACATCATTGAGCACAGGAACCGTACCTGATAACCCCAAGGACGCATGAGTTATCCCACTCCTGAAAAAACTGACATTAGACTCTAATACACCTACCAATTACAGACGTATCACAACCGTGCCATTCCTATTGAAAATCCTTGACCGAGCAGCATACTTACAGATCCAGGACTACCTGGAATGTAACAATATCCTTGGCCTCAGGTAATCCGGCTTCCATCCCAGGCACAGAACTGAAACTGCCCTTATTGACCTCAAAATGCAAATTGAGGATCTTAAAGACAATGGTAAGATCGCCCTCCTGTTACTTCTAAACTTATCAGCCGCATTTGATTTGGTGAACCACCAAATCTTTTGTCAACACCTCAAAGCGTCAGCCCACTTCTCAGATAAAGCCACTACCTGGATCATATAATTCCTGGCAAACAGATTCATGAGGGTCTTCTCCTCTGTTGCCTCTGCTGAACCATCACCAGGTTTATGCGGGGTCCCCCAAGAATCCTGCGTGTAACCCACGCTCTACAATGTGTTTACAAAACCTTTATTTGATATTCTCAACTATCTGGGTGTCACCTACACAAACTATGCGGACGACACCCAGATACTCATCCCCATCATGGTTGATCACACAGTGGACACCAAAGCCTTAAACGATGTTTATCAAGTCATCCAGGCTTGGATGGCTCAACACAAGCTCTGTCTTAAGGATGATAAAACAGAGCTCCTCATCTTGGGTTCACCTAACAGACTTAGTCGACTAGACCACACCTTCAAATCCTTTATCATCGATGGTAATCTTATTAAGGTTAATAATGACATCAAAACTCTAGGTATTTACCCTGACTCTACCTTATCCCTCTCGAGACAAACTAATGCTGTGATTTCTGCATCTGCCTATACGTGCAAACTCATCACAGCTTGCCGCCCTTTCCTCACCACAGCGAACTGCATTATCCTTGCCAGAGCCCTAATTATGGCCAAGTTAGACTATTGCAATGGCCTTTATTTAGGAATGAGCCAACGCAATATTTGTAAACTTGAGGTCACCCAAAATAATGCCATTAGGACTGCGCTGAACATCCCTAGAAACCAAAACATATCGGACACCTGCCTCCATCTGCGCTGGCTCTTTGTAGCACAAAGAGTTTCTCTCAAATCACTTGCCCTCATACATAAATGCCTGGCTGACAAGGCACCTCAATACTTGGCTAGCCGGTTCACTCCTCATACTTCCAGCCGACTGCAGAGACCAGCCCAAGTACATTGCCTATCCATACCTAGATTCAAATTACAGAAATCTGGGGGTGTCAGCTTCCCGGTCCTTGCTTCCAAACTCTGGAATTCATTGCCCACTACACTTAGATCAGAACCATTCTTCCATGCCTTCAAGAGCAAAGCCAAGTTGTGGCTCATTGCTCAAGGTTCACATGGCCCATTACCTCTACCTTAATCTTTCTCTGATCTACCCTCATTCACTGCTACTGCCTTTTGAGTCGCCTTGTAACTTGAGCTTGTAAACTTTCTCTCTGAAAGCACCTGGCAATGTATACCAGGATCTGCAATTGTAACTGTATATTGTAAGTTATGCACCCAGATGAACTGGGCCATGCGCTGAATCTTGTTGTAAATATGATATGTAAATTCCACCAGTATCTGCAATTATAACTGTTTATTGTAAGTTATGCGCCTAGATGACTTGGGACATGTGCTGAATCGCGTTGTAAATATGATCTGTAAATTCTACCTGTAAGTTCCTGCTACTGTACTTGCCTCTCTGTAACTTTTTTCTGTATAATGTCTATGTAACGAAAGATATGCGCCCAGATGCCCTTGGGCCAGGCGTGCTATATAAATAAAGAAATATGAAATAAGAAATAAACACTTACACACTTAAAGTTATATTAAAATATGTATTTATATATACACAAGTTAAATTAAGCATTCTTTAAAAGTGTAGCAACTAATAGTCAAATGTTTTTATTTTTTATTGTTACATTCACGGTTTACAGAAAATCTTACACAACATAAAAGATACAAAAAACTAAAACATGTATCACTCATAGCACTATTAAAACTTAGAGAAATAAAATACAAATTCAGAATTCAAATTTCAAGTGCATACCACTGCAAATCACCACACCGTTTTTAGATGTTTCTTGTCCAATTCGGTTGTAACAGACTTTAAGAAAATATTTAAGGCTAACATCAAAGAAACATTAGTACCCCACATACATCTGCACCAGAAGAGGTTCATAGACACATCAATGTTATTACCAATGTTATCTTTAAAACACATTAGCCGGTTATTATCAAAGTAGGAACATGCAGTGACTAAGTGTCTCAAAGTTTCGGTGGAGTCCTTGACCCCACAAAATCTACAGATATAGTTAGAACAGTCACCGGTAAACAGCACTGCAGAGTCCTTCCCATGCTTAATCCTCTCATTTGTGGGGAGTTGATTAAGCCTGAAACGCATATACGTGATGTGAATAGTTGCACAAGGAAAGCTTTGAAGGTATAGTGGTATGCATTCTCTCGTGTTGAAAAAATTAGAATACTCCACATAGGTGGAATAGGAAGCAATACAGTCCGTAGTCTCCCCCCATTCAACCCAGAATAAGCTCCTTTTAACAATCCCCGGGCGCTTCACAAGATCTACCTCTGTAACCCCAATATAGACCAATGTAGACTGCATCCTTAATCTGAACTCTTGAATGGAAGGAACAGATTCTGCATACATAGCTGAATAAAGAATCTTGTCTACAGAATTTTTCAGGGATCGATCAATTTCCTGAAGATTGAGTGCTGTTTCCAAATATATGTGGCCTTCAAAGACACCAGGCAGAGCTCATGTCTTATAACCGCGTTTGGGATAGCCATGGAAAGACCCAGCACCTGCTTCCATAGCTTGCCTTGAATGATGTTAAGCGTTGGTTCCATATCATGGGTGGACAGGTCAAGACCATACAAGATCGTAGATTGTGAGATTATAGCCTAAGTATTTAACGACCTTGACCTGGTCCACACTTTCCGGGCCCATCGCCCAAGTTTGAGTCTGCACCTTGATTCCCCTCGAGGAAACAAAAACCTTCGATTTAGACGCATTGGGCAGGAGAATATTAGCCAAGGAATAGTTGAAGAATAGTTGCATTTTCTTTCTCAGGCCTAGCAGAGTTCAGTCAAGCAGGATAAAATAATCCGCAAAGGCCATCCATTCCAATCTAGTGTTACCCATCTTAGCAGGCAGAATGGAGGGACCCTGCCACAGACTCTCCACATCATGCACATACAAGTTGAAGAACACAGGGGCCAATGTACAACCCTGTTTTACCCCAAAAATTGAATGTATCTCCCGTGACAGGGACCATTCCTTAGTTAGTCATACACACATGGTGGTATGTATGTGTAGCAATCCAAGCTGCTGAACTAGCTTGCGAAGTGTGCTCATATCAAGCAATTTGAGCCAGAGCCTAGACCCAATAACTCCATCAAAAGCACTAGACATATCCAGGGATGCTCTAAAGACTTCCCCCACTCGTGTGTGATGTACATAATGTCTAATATGATACATGATGGTCGCGTTAAGTGAGGTGCCCATTTCTTCCCTGAAAAGACTTTGCTTGTAGCAGTGTGCCTGTAGTTGTTTGGGTCGTGTACATCCCCCTTTTTATGATAGGTATAATGATAGATTGCGCCCAAGAAGCAGGGATAGTATGGAACCAGAACTTATGGACAAACATTGGCTTCAGTAGTTCGGCCCATATCTCGGGTGCCTCTTTGAGGACAAATGGAGGAATGCCATCCGGTCCCGGGGCATGGGACAGCTTAAGTTTACTTATAGCCCAAGAAATGTTGTCTCTTACCCAGGTACACAGGCCTTATGATATGATATGATATGATATGTTATGGCATTTATAACACGCCTATATACAAATGTTTCAAGGCGCGACGAGGCAAGGGAGGGGGAACAGAGGGAAGACAAACAACGATCCTACTAGGCCAGGTGTCATTCAGATTGCGCAAGTGCATGGGAAGAGGAAGGAGGACAAGTGCGGGAGGGAAGGGGGAGAGCACAGTGCAGTACATGGGATAAGACAATAAATAAACAATAAGTAAAAAGTACGGCCAGCAGGTGGCAAGTGAAAGGGTAAGTGCAGACGTCCAGTGTCAAGTGCTGGAAGTGGGACCGTAGGGATACAGAAAACAGTCGCCAAGTGCGGGGGTTGCCAGGAAGGCAGTGCAGGAGTGTGATTGGAGGGGGAGTGGATCTGGGCCCAAGGTAGAAGGGTGGCCAGGTACCCAGTGCAGTTTCAGTGTCAGCCAGAAAATCAGCAAGGGAGAAGATGAGAAAAAAGCAGATGCAAAGAGAAAGGTTTTGAGGTGCTTCCGGAACTGAAGATGATTCTCCTCAAGTTTCAGGGAGGCAGGGAGGCTGTTCAAGAGGGAGGCCCAGCCGAAGAAAGAGATCTACCACCAACTCGTAGCTTGGAGAAGCGACTGACCCTGAGGGAATTGGAGGCAGATGAGCGAAGAGCTCGAGAAGGAAGGTATTTAGGAAGAGAGAGTTGAAGGTATTGAGGCCCCAGGCCCCAGAAGGCCTTGTGGACGATGCAGAGGGTTTTGAACTTAATCCTCGCAGCCACTGGGAGCCAGTGCAGAGATTTCAGTCCTGGAGAGATACGATCCCTGGGCTTGAGGCCAAGGACAAGTCTTGCAGACCTGTTTTGGATGAGTTGCAGAGGATGGAGAGTAGAAGCAAGCAGATTTAGAAAGAGGCTGTTGAAATAGTCCAGCCTGGAGAGAACCAGAGCTCTGGAGACAGTGAGCTTCTGGGGAAGGAGAGGAAAGGAAGAATACCTCTGAGGAGGTGCAGCTTTTAGTCTGACTTCTTAGAGACGTCAGAGATGTGAGGAAAGAAGGAGAGTGTAGAGTTGAAGATGACCCCGAGATGTTTAGCCTTGCAGGTGGGAGCAGAGAGAGGGCCAAGGGAGGCCGACCAGAGAGCTACAGGAAAGGAGGGAGCAGGTGTGCCGATGAGGAGAATCTCAGTCTTACTGGCATTAAGGCAGATGTCATTGGCGGCACACCACTCCTGGATAGCAGACAGACAGTCAGAGATGAGGGAAGTAGAGGAGGAGGCTGAGGGTAGCCTGAAGATGAGCTGAGTGTCATCTGCGTAGCATTGAAAGTTGGGGCAGAGAGAAGCTATGCGGTGGGCCAGGAGTGCCAGGTATTGGTTGAACATCCAGGGAGAGAGGTTAGACCCCTGGGGGACACCACAGGTAGAGAAAAAGACAGCAGAGATGAAGGACCCAAGTTGGACCTGGGAGGGTTGGTCGGAGAGGAAAGAAGTCAGCCACGCCAGAGCCTGACCAGTGAAACCCAGGTTATCACAGAGATGGTTGAGCAGGTTGGCATGGTTGACAGTATCAACGGCAGAAGAGAGATCGAGCAGGATGAGGATGCAAGGGGTGTTAGAATCAAGGTTGGACAGCAGGTCTTCACCGATATTCAGGAGAGCAGTTTCTGTGCTTCTGGCAGCTCTGAAGCCCGACTGATGGTCATGAAGACAACCAACAGATTCCGTGTGGAGATTAAGCTGGGAGATGGCCAGTTTCTCCAGGAGCTTGCCCAGGAAGGGAGTGATGGAGATGGGGCGATAGTTAGCTGGGCAGGAGGGGTCGCAGAGGGTTTCTTAAGAAGGGGATGCACAAGGGAGTGCTTCAGGGCGGATGGGAAGACTCCAGTGGCAAAGGGGTGATTGCAGACATCAGCCAGGGCAGGAGCCAGGGAGTCAATGTGGTCCTTTATGGTTTTGGAGGAACAGGGGTGAACCTGTTTTGATGAGACTTTCATAGATCGCACTTGTCTAGAAACCTTGTCAGCAGAGAACAGGGGAAAGGCAGAGAATGAGGGAGGACAGGAGGCTGCAGAAAGGCCAGAGGAAGAGCAGGGAGTGGGGGGCGGGAGGGGATAGGAGGAGAGAGAGGACAGATGTCCTGAGCTTTAGAGATGAAATGAGAAGCCAGTGCCATTCAGAGGGCCTTGGAGGGGACAGGAGAGGTAGAGACTGCGGCAGGATTGGCCAGTTCCTTGCAGATTTTAAAGAGTTCAGCTGAGTTGTTAGATGCCGCAGAGACGTGGGTTTGGATATGCGCTCTCTTCTTGGTTAGGACAGAGAGCCGGTATTGCCTTTGCAGCAGGCGGCAGGCCAGCTGGTCAGAGGATGTACATGAAGCACACCATTTCCTCTAGGCCACCCTACACTTGCGTTTAAGGGTGACGAAGCCTGAGTCGAACCAGGACTTGCACTTGGCTTTGGGCTTCAAGCAGATTCTCATGACAGGGGCAAGGATATCAAGAGTATCAGATATAGCAGAGTGGAGTGTGGAGAGAGCTGTGTCAGGATGAGAGTCAGCCCGCAGGGATGAGGGGGTGAGAAGGTGGCGGCGAAAGCCTCTGCTGACACGCGCTTCAAGGGTCGATGGCCGAGAAGGTGGGTGGCAATGATGGAAGTGGCTTGGATTGAGGGCTAGGGAGGGTGAGGTGGGAGGGGAGGAGAAGTGATCACTCCAGGAGAGAGGAGTGGTGAGAGGGACAGAGAGGGGAAGGTCTGAAAAGATAAGAACATCCAGAGTGTGCCCTGCAGAATGAGTTGGGCCAGAGGGGAGAATGGAGAGTGAGAGAGAGTCACAGAGGTCACGAAAGAGTCCAGAGGGAAGACAGGAGGCATCCAGGTGGAGATTGAAGTCTCCAAAAAGGAGGAGTTGGTTAGTGGAGGCCAGGAGTGAGGCGGAGAGGTCAGCCCACTCAGAGAGGAAGGATGAAATCTGACCCGGTGGCCAATAGATAGTAACCACAGTGAGTGAATGGCTATGGGAGAGAGAGAGCCTGCAGACGAGGCATTCAAAAGAGGAGTAGGTCTGCGTAGGAGTGATTGAGGCAGGAATCCACTCTGGGAAGATCAGGGCTACACCACTGCCAAAACGGTTGGCCCTGGGTGCGGAGAGGATCTTGTAGCCGTCAGGTTGGAGCACATCAAAGCTTGTGACAGAGCTGGCCGTGAACCATGTAACAGTGAGACTGAGGACATCAAGGGGGAGCGGAGGTAGTCAAGGCAAGGGGAGAGGGGACAGCAGGAGAAGAAAGGAAGTTGATGAGGCACGGGAAGCGTCTGTCAAAGAGGTGAAGGTTGGCCTGAGAGCCTTGGACAAGGACAGTCCCATTAGAGTAAACATTAATGATGACCTTAGAGGAATGGAAGGATGCCAGGAGGGCATCCCACCGGGTGCCACCATTAATGGGAGAAGAAGAGAAGAGGGAGAGCACAGAGACCATATGAAGGGTCCATAGGTCTGGCGAAGGCATGACAAAAGGATGTCAGTGAGAGTTTCCTTGGAGGAGGTACTGGTGTAGGTGTCGGCGATAGGGAGGCCTGGGTTGGAGACCAGGATGTCCTTTTTAAACTTCTTCCTACCAGATTTAGTGAGGATAGCAGGATAATCAATAGAGAAGCAATTTGAAAATATAGGAGAGACAGAGAGCACCATAGAGTAGGCGGGAGAGCAGGGGGGGTTGAAGGGGAAGGGGAAGACACTAGAGAAGGTCAGTGGAGTAGGCAGATCAGACAACGAGACGCAAGCAAGTTGAGCAATAGGACAGACGATAACATTCTGGATAAGAGTGTTCAGAATGCGCCGGTTTGAGACAGGAGGGAGGGCACACCTAAGTTTGCAAATCAAAATAGGGGAGAAAAGGCCTGATAATTCACAATGCAATTATTTTTGAAATACTAATACAGTGCATATTATAACAACACAGGGAAAAATATGTACGTTTGAAAATCCTAAAAAGGGGAAAAAAGGCCTGATATTTCACAATGCAATTTTTTTTAAATACTGATACAGTGCGTATTATAACAACACAGGGAAACATACCTACGTTTGAAAATCCTAAAAAGGGGAGAAAAGGCCTGATATTTCACAATGCAATTTTTTTTAAAATGCTGATACAGTGCATATTATAACAACACAGGGAAAAACACCAACGTTTTAAAATCCTAAAAACGGGAGAAAGGACTGGCATTTCACATCACAGGCAATACAACACAACCGGGACAGGATCTGAAGATTGAAGGAAGCTCGTAGGACTCACCAGAAGACAGACTGGCAACTGACTTCCAGTGTGGAAACCTGCAGGCACGAGGAGCCACTACAGTGGGATCCACCCTTTTCCTTAGGGGCCCTCAGCCGTGGGGCTGCCGGGCAGGCGCTGCCCTGGTAGCGCCAGTAAAGAGATGGAGGGGAAGGGTGTGCCAATCAGGGTGTAGTGGGGGGGTTGGGAGTTGGGATGGAGGGAGGCAGCACAAGGGAAGAACAACGGATGGGGAGAGGGGCAGGGGAGCACAACAGAGGGGGGGAAACAAAGGAAGCATCAGCAACAATAGAAAACAAGGTCCACAGAGGGTCTAGTTACCAACTGCAGCAGCCTGCAGTCACCCGCTCAGCGCAGGATGCAAATGGCAAGCGCGCTGACTGCAAGGCAGCCTAGCAGGGCCCGGAAGATCAGGCGGCCAATCAGGGTGCAGTGGGAAGGTTGGGAGGCGGGAGGGAGGGAGGCGCACAATGGAAGAACATCAGAAGGGGAGAGGGGCAGGGGAGCACAACATAGGGGGGAAAAACAAAGGAAGCAAAACAGCAACTATAGAAAACAAGACCCACGGAGGGACTAGTTACTGGCAGCAGCAGCCTGCAGTCACCCGCTCAGCCCATGATGGAAATGGTGAACGCAGTACCTACAAGGAATCCTAGCAGGGCCCAGAAGATCAGGTGGCCAATCAGGGTGCAGTGGGAGGGTTGGGAGGCGGGAGGGAGGGAGGCGGCACAAGGGAAGATCAACGGAAGGGGAGAGGGGCAGGGGAGCACAACAGAGGGGGGAAAAACAAAGGAAGCAACATTAACAATAGAAAACATGGCCCACGGAGGTTCTAGTTACCGGCAGCAGAAGCCTGCAGTCACCCGCTCAGCCCAGGAGGCAAATGGCGAGTGCGGTGACTGCAAGGCAGCCTAGCAGGGCCCAGAAGATGAGGCGGCCAATCAGGGTGCAGTGGGAGGGTTGGAAGGCGGGAGGGAAGGAGGCGGCACAAGGGAAGAACAACGGAAGGGGAGAGAGGAAGGGGAGCACAACAGAGGGGGGAAAACAAAAGAAGCAACAGCAACAATAGAAAACAAGGCCCACGGAGGGTCTAGTTACTGGCAGCAGCAGCGTGCAGTCACCCGCTCAGCCCAAGATGCAAATGGCGAGCACAGTGACTGCAAGGCAGCCTAGCAGGGCCCGGAAGATCAGGCGGCCAATCAGGGTGCAGTGGGAGGGTTGGAAGGCGGGAGGGAGGGAGGCGGCAAAAGGAAAGAACAACGGAAGAGGAGAGGGGCAGGGATGCACAACAGAGGGGGAAAACAAAGGAAGCAACAGAAACTATAGAAAACAAGGCCCACAGAGGGTCTAGTTAGCGGCAGCAGCAGCTTGCAGTCACCTGCTCAGCCCAAGATGCAAAATTCAACACTATTTCCCAACTCAAGACCTCCAGTATCACTAAAGTTCACAGGCAGGGCACATTTGTTAGTGTGGTATTCAACCCAGGCATTGGCCGTTATAGGACATTCCATACCTCGCTCAGTAGCGTCAAGAGTCCTATTAATAGATAACCAGAATTTTCCATCCGTCCCCTTACAAAGATGTTCCCCATAGTCCCATGTCTCCTAAAATATGTACCCATCTTTAGGGATTCTTATGCCTTTGGGAAACTTTGATTTAAAAACAACATGATGAGATGCAGTCCATGACTGCTTTTTTAAAGCGGTCAATTCCCTGCATTTGAGTAGCCTACATTGGTATACTATATCATCGCCCAGATAGCTACCAAGCTTAGTGTGAGCTGAAGGACATTGGTGCCTGATTTTGTAGATACAGGGCAAGATGATGTTATAGTAAGAATCCTCAAAACCCTCTCTCATGTTTCGCATAGAGGAAGATGGGCTCAAGTTCATCAAAGAGGCTGTCAGTAGACGGTTGAATGTAAGTATGGTCTTTCTGTTCCAAATGACTACAGTCCCTTTTTTACTTGTAGAGAGCCCAACTAAATCTGGTCTTAATTGAAAGGTCGGGATGGGAATAGTCAGGGAGAAGAGTAGCGGTGTATGGTCTCCCAATTCGGTGGAGATATGTTTCAAGTAGCTACAGTTAGTCCTAAGGCCGTTAGCAGTGTAAAACAAGTCGATCCTAGAACTACAATCCCCTCTGTGCCAAGTGTGACTAGGTGAATACGAAGATGGAGAATGGTCCAGCAAGGACACATCCCAATCCTCCAGAAAAAGACCTCAGCGGATGACTCGTTTGGTGTTCGAGTGCAAATAAATAGGAATGGCCTCAGTGTCATTCCACCGGGCTCCCTCGGCACAAAGCGAGTTAAAGTCACCTCCTAGAATTATACGTTTACCACTGCCCATATCATACCAGGCGCGGAGAATATCAGCCAAACACTCTTGGATGATTTCAAACGTGACCCTTATAGGGTTCTAATAGAGGTTCAGTAGCAAAATAGGCTGTAGACATGAGCCCAGGTGCAGCTTAATCGGCACCAGCCATTTGTTGCTACACATAGTGTCCCATTTTAACCTCAAGTTGCGATTGATGGCTACCGCAAGTCCCCCTCTAGGTCTCTCCCCATTCCCCCTTACTGCAGGTCAAGAGATAATATGGAAACCATCTAGTTCAAGGTGGGCCAGAAGCATGGTTTCTTGAAACATATAAATACGAGGGAGCCCGCTAACAGGTGGGTTAGCCAAAAATGTAAACATATTCACGCATCCACAAGCATTCCACGAGATCACCTCGATCTTAGTAATGTCATGCATGCCCAGACCTTTGTCTAAATAACAATAGTCACATTCAATGGAAGATAACATTCCTTTAAACAAGAACCAATAATGCAGTTAAGTAATTTCTTTCTATGTTAAACATGGTCCAGCACACTAAGTGACATCAATCAAGGTCAGTATTGGCAATTATTTTTGTTCACCATTACAAAATGGAGATTGGGAGGGAAAATGGTTAGAGTTAAAGTAGAAAACACTTTGAAATGGTTCAATAGTTAGTGTGTCCCATAGAGATGTAGGCAGTCGTTTATCCCAGCAATAATAGTGTCAACAATTAAAACCTGTAAGGGAACACACAATGCCAACGTCAATAGGGTTTAGAAGAGGAGCCTTTAGGAAACCAGGACAGCCAAAGTCAATGGGACAGTTCCAGTTCTGGTGCAGCTTTTCATAGAAAGGTTTAATCAAACAGTCAAGAGTTCTTTGAAAAATCACAGGCGCTCAAGGGGAGCCCACTTGATGTAGCATAAGCTGGAAGGCCTGCACAGGTGAGTTGAGGTCAACTCTACAGGGGTTAAAATAGTTCCTCCCAAGCCAGGGAGTACTACAAATGGCAAAAGGTAGTTATACCTGAAGCCCCACAGTACCTTACAATTGAAGAAGAGGTTCCAGCTGGATGCATTCCTGATGCAGTGATACAGACCCTTGCTCCTAGTTCTTGGTCGTGATGACAAAAGGGAGGATGTCTGGTGGGCTTGCAGGGCAGCACTCTGGAGAGGGACTCAGCAACAATGGATTCCACAAAACTCAGTGGTTCTTTGTATTTTTGGCACCTTTTTCTCAGCACCAAAGAGAAACAAATAGCTCCAATTGGAGTTTCTTCAGTTCCTTGGTCCTGAGCTCTGGTGTGGGGACTCTGGACAAAGAATGCCTGCTTCTGGAAGTCCTGAAAGGTGCCCACAAAGTTTTGGCTGGATTTGTTCTCAGGAAGATGATGCACTCGATAATGGTCAGGGATTCTGCAGTCTAGGAAAAACGCAAGTCGGGGGATGAGCCAAAATGAATCAGGTCTCAATCTAGTTTGTCCCACCAGCCCAAGGAAGGAAGTCGTCCTGCATGGATCTTCCCTATCGAAACGTAAATGGGGTCAGCCAAGCTGCAAGGCTTCACCAGTGCTTCTGTGCTCCTGGAAGGTGCTGCTGGCATCTTTGCTCAACCTCTTTGTCAGATATCGTGTTCCAGTGGTCAACTCTGCCTGTTGTCCCAAAAGCATCACATTTTATTTGGAATCCCTTTCATTCACAGCCCTAGGGCTGTCAATCACCTAGGGGGGTGGCTGCCCTGCAGGACAGCCAGCCAATTAGAATTGGTTTCAGTCAGGCACACCTAGAGACAAAGGACAGTGAAGTTTAGGGTTCCTCCCTCACTTCCTGCCTTTCAAGTGTTCTTGAGCCAGAAGCCTGCCAAAGGCAAAACACACAAATGATTCAACCCTAGTTTAAACAACAGAGTAAAAGCCAAGAAGGAACTAACACACAAAAAATGTTGAAGAAAGAAGACAGGGGCCATTTTGGAAAACTGGTCACCCATGGGTGCTGTACTGCAGCTGAGGAATCAGCCTGCTAGTAACCTGTACAAAAGGCATTCAAAAGTAACCGCTATCACCATCCATTCAAGTTAGTTATTGTAACAAAAAGTTACATGAGAAGTGGGATAAGGACTTACTATGTGCTGGACCCACAAAAGTAAAGGTAAGTAAGAAAAATGATCTCACTGTTCTTGGAAGCTGTAGTTCACACAAGAAAAATTATTTAAACATTAATATAAATTCAAGGGTCTTCTCAGTGACACTGCACAAAGGGTGCTATGCAAAAAGCAGATGCCTATGGAGTTTACCAAATTCCATTAAACAGTTGAAAAACCACAGTCAGAGAAAAACACATGAGTGCGTGGCAAAAAGCACCACTCACTCAGGAGGTTAAAAATAAAAATAAGATCTCAGATTCCAGCAAAGGAGCTGGGGGCCTCTAAGGTTAGAGGGAATTAGCACAGAAACTAAACATTCTGCCTAATACGAAACAACCAAAGTTCTCAATTAATTTCATCACAGTTATGGAGTAGGCATCAACAGTGAACATAATACAAATTAGCTGTGAAGATAAACACATTTACATGTGTGCAATATTTGTGTACTTCCATACTAGCCTCTATTGCCTAGATATTTCATGGATGCTTATCTTATTTTATTGCAACCACAATTCTGAAGTTAAGCCCAGTGAATTATTGAAAACATATGCAAGAAGAGTAGTTTAAAAATGTGCAATTGATAGCTACTCATACAATGAATAAGAAAGGTTGGGCAGATAGCAGCAGCATTAGATGGGTTAGACAATTATTTCATGCAGTGTGCATAGCCCAGCAGTGGAAACGCATTAATTGACAATAGAAGAGTACAATGGGCCTCATTACGACCCTGGCGGAATTCCAAAAACGAAGGCGGAAATGAAATACCGCCATCGAATACCGCTCGTTGCGATCATGACCCGTCACTGTAAAGTACGATGCCATTAGCGACACCGTAGTGAACGCCAACGCTAACTGCACCAAGCACGCGCACGCGCGCCTTGCAAAACCGTAATTTCCGCCATGGTGCAACGGTACGCGAATTCTGACCCTAGCGGACATGTACTCAACGCCATCAAGCATGGCGGAAAGTACCTTTCCGCCATGGTGAGAATTACGGCATCGCGAACCAACCGTACATGGCCCTACTGAGTGCCTGTACTCCACTCCCTGCCCACATTGCACAACTCCTCGTAGGCAAACGCGGCCAGTACAGTACCACACAACTCCACTCAGAAGCCGGAACCCAATGCAGATCATCTCACAATACATCGCGCCACAAATCGGAATATGCAACATCACTAGTAAAGAATAAGGCCACACGGTCAAATATCTGAACATAATTTTAATGCACATCCAAATCACCAAGCCCATACAGCTATTCGCAAACCAACTCCCAAATGATTTCCATCACTGTGGGCTGCATCCGCAATGAATGACCAGCTTCTACTTGTGTGACGCCCTGTTCCTTCATGGTACACAGGGCCTACATTTACGACCAAAAAGGCAACACGGAAGCGCCTAGAACCGCAGGGCAGTCCCATGAAGTAGGCACTAGTCCAGCTGAAAGGTACATATGTTGCTCCTAGCCACTAGTACTGCGTAAGGGCATGTGGACCATTGGCGATCGTCCCATAAGATCGTAATGGTGCTCCACTGATTAACTCGAAGCTGCAGGTGTCGAGTGTAAAACCCATCTGCAGGAGTGGCGTACAGATGGCAGCAGCAAAAGGGGAGGAGATACCTGTCACCCAAAAGAAAAAAATAATAGCATGGGCATCCGAACTTCATATGATTCACTCAGTTCATTCAACACACTAAATATACAACCATATGCATGCTAGCCCACTCAAAAGGATTAATGTCACCCAAAAATCACTTGCGAATCATAACGACATAAATCAAGCTCAATACACTATTACTAACGAGTGTATGTGTGCATGCGTCTGTCAAAACAGAATCCATTAGATGTGATTAGTAACGTGCACAGACACAAGTGTTTGAAGGCGCGTCGAGACAGGGAGGGTTCAACAAGGTCAGACAGATGATGGACCCACTATGGCAGCTTTGCATCACATAGCGCAGGGGAAGGGGATAGATATCAAAAAGCCATGCACATGACAAACTCTCAATTAAATCATCTGTCCATGCATCCATTCATCATTCCCTCATCCCGGAATAGAAACGCCTGAATATTTACTCACATTACATTAGAAATTTCCATTGAGTCTGTGCGTAATGCAGTCTGCAAAATCCACTGTGCTCCTGCCCGGTTCACTAGTGTAGTGAAGTAACATGGATTTGGGGACGTCCTGCCTCATCGTCCACTACGCTATTGCGCATCCCATTCAATTCACATCAATCATTACATTCTCGTCATGGGCCCTGTCCCAAGGACATTCAACAATAGAACGTTACATTTCCAGTCAGACCTGTGGGCGTCTCCTCGCCGCTAGTTGAAAAGCAAAAGCGCTGTCCTTCGAATTCCTCATTTGCAACATCACGTCGAAAAGGCATCTGTGAACGCTTGGATGCACAAATACATCTATGTAGTGCGGCTGTGTGTGAAAATGGCAACTGGCTTCAATCACTAATGGGACTCCCCGGCCGTCGGTGAACGTCGGTACAGTGCTGCATGAGGGTCCACCGTTGATCGAGTACTACATTCCACTGACCCTTCACAAGTTTGTCCGCAACTGCAAAAATAGTATGTGAAACAATGGGACCATAGCAGAATCAACATATTAACCAATATTTCACTGCCATCGGGATCATATACATGATTGTAATTGCAAGATGCCATGCGTCAAATAGCAGCGTTGTGTGCGGGACGTGCTCGCCCAAAAGTAATTGCAGCTGGCACAGGTGAAATGAATCACCACATGTGGAGGCTATACAGCCTGAAAACACATAAATTGCACACCCAAACCCTTCCCACAACTACACCCACTCCCAAATGCTACCGACAGGACTAGCGATGTTGGGCCTGGGGGACCTGATAGCACTGCAAGTACTCCAACTTCAAGAAGAAGACGAACAACAACGACTGCAACAACCGGCCGCACAGAGGAGACGCAGGAGGAGGAGGAGGAGGAGGGCAAGGCAGGGGCAGCAAAGCCCACCAGCACAGCCACTTACCCCACGCAGGCAGCCCGCAATCCCACGCCTCCGTGCCAATCCGTTCAACCTCACTGCTGAGCAGATCCACACCCTCTACCGTTTGGACCGGGACACCATAACCGCCATTGTCGACATGACACACGCTGACCTTGTCAGCATGATAGATAGCCCAACCGCCATCCCACCCCTACTGAAGGTGGTGTCTGTACTCCACTTCCTGGCCACAGGCACCTACCAGCACACAGTCGGACAGTTGCATGGCATTTCACAGCCACTATTGTCACGGACACTATTCCAAGTGCTTGATGCCCTCCTGAAGCACGCAGACGACTACATCTGTTTACCACGCTTGGAGCAGGAGCTCACAAACGCAAAAGTGGGATTCCATGCACTTGGCGGCATACCGGGTTGCATTGATGCCATCGACTGCACCCATGTGGAATTGGTTGTCCCACATGCCATGGAGGTCCAGTACCACAACCGGAAACAATATCATTCTATCAATGTACAAATGGTGTGTGACTCCAACAGGATCTTTACACATTGTTGTGCCCGATTTCCAGGATCAACCCATGACTCTATGGTCTTGAGGAACTCTACAGTACCACGCTACATGGAGCGACACGCAGGGCACCGATCCTGGCTACTCGGTGAGTCTCATTTAATGCATGTGAATGTGGGGTAGGTGATGCTTCAATGACGTGGCAGGAAGGGGGGGATGCGTACGTAGCAATGTTATTCCACAAACATCCTTCTTTGTCCACATACAGGTGATGCCGGGTATCCACTGAAGAGATGGCTCCTTACACCAATCCGGAACCCACAGAACCGGCATGAGGAGGACTACAACCATGCCCACTCACGTACCCGTGTAGTCATAGAACAGGCATTCGGCCTACTGAAGGCTCGTTTCCGCTGCCTCAGCAGGTCTGGCGGGGCACTCCTGTACCGCCATGAGAAGGTTGCAAAGATGGTCATGGCATGTGTAATGCTACACAACATGTGCGTACGTAGAAATGTGGCCATGCCCCCTGACGCAGGACTGCAAGCACCTGAAGATGGTCATGATGAGGGTGGGGATGTGGCAGCACCTCAAGGAGTCCGCGAGGCACAGGAGGCCCGTGAGATTCGTCAGAATATCATAGATGCATGCTTCTAGTACTCACGCCTGGTGGCTGTTACATGGACACGGGACTTGTTGCACTGTGTGTGTCAGGAACATGCACAATGTGGCCTGTACGCCAAGAAAGGCCTCGTACACAAAGATCAATGTCCACACATCTCATTGGATTAATGTGTATATATGTATTGCAAATGTGAAATGGTATTACACACCCAATCGACCCGCCACCCGGAAGAACCCTACACACCCCCTCCACCCTCCTACCTCCCCCCAGAACACCAGTGTCCAGAGATGCTCATTGTCATTGGTCAGACGCTATTGCAAGCCCCCTCTCCGGGTATCAGGGGCACCCCTGCCTGTGGAGCGCAGGTTCCTCCCAGATCTGCGTTGGGGGCTGCCCTGGACGGACCTTGCAACGGATGATGTCTCTGCCTGCTCACGTCCATGCATGTCCCTAAGGGTTTGTGAGAGCCTAGTGAGCACACGGCGCACAGCGGCAAGTTCACCACATACATCTTTGGACGTCGCATGCAGTTCCCCCCTCAGGCTCTCGGTGCTTCCCTCCATTTGTGCCCTTAGTGTCTCTGTACTTTGCTCCATTTCTGCCCTAAGTGTCTCAGTAGATGTTTCAATGGCTGCCTTAGAACCCCCACATTCATCAGCATGCTCCTTGAGGAGCGTGGCCAGTTGCTGCTGTTGCACTATCATCTGCTCGAGGGACTGTTGCCTCTGCTGGGCCATGCCCATTTGCGGTGGTGTCACAGAGGGGCTGATCACCTCATGTTGCCTTGCCACAGGCCTTGTGGGGGTTGGCCAGTCGTCGTCTTGTGAGTGCCCCTGTGTGGTTTCCTCATGGTGTACGGGATGAAACATACAGGGGGATTGGGACAGGTCATGGATGGATCCTACATCTACAGCACCGTTTTCTGTGTCGGAGCATGCTGGCATGAAAGCAGTGTCACCTATGATGCTGCTGCCACCAGAAGCAGTGCCTTCTGTGGCATCCATTGGGGGGACCTGTGGTGCTGCTGTTGTGGACATGCTGGCTGCTGGGGTGCCTGTTGATGTCCCCTCCAGTGTGCTGCCACTCGATTCGTGCTGCTGACGTGTCTTGATCCGTGCAGCTGAGGTGGAGGGTCTTTGGCCGTTGGTCTTGGCCCTCTTTGCAGGTGTGCTGGTAGGGGTGTCCTGAAGCTCGTCGTTTGATTCGGACCCTGTGGTGGAGTAAAGGAGGGCAAGCGTTATTCATGGGTCTGTTGTAATTGGAATGGCAATTTATCACATGCATTGGGGTGGTACCTGAGGGTGATTTGGGTCAGGGCCTTGGGGGAGGTCTCATTTTCGTGTGGATTGAGGGTGCAGTTATTTTGCAGCCTGCAGTTAGGGTGTGCATGTTGCACATGCAGAGGGTGTTTTTAGGATTTTTACTTATTTATGTATTTAATCTGACTTTTACAGGGCGCTATCATGGCAATGTATGTGGACGTTCTCCTGGACATGTGTTTCTGTTGCACTATGGGGACACATGGTGCTTCACATGATTGGACTTTGTGGATTTAGCGTTGTTTAATTTGGCCCACCTACCTGATTCTTCGGATGTCTGCACTCCTTTCTCCATCCCTCCGACTCCCTCTATGCTCTCCATTCCAATGGTGGAGGCACAGATTTCTTCCCAGGGGGTCAACTTTATGGGTGAATCAGATCCTCCCCCGGTAGCTGTGGCAATGTTGCGGTTTGCTGAAAGTATGCTCCGGACGCGTATCCGCAAGTCGTCCCATCGCTTCCTGCATTGCTGTGGCCCACCTACCTGATTCTTCGGATGTCTGCACTCCTTTCTCCATCCCTCCGACTCCCTCTATGCTCTCCATTCCAATGGTGGAGGCACAGATTTCTTCCCAGGGGGTCAACTTGATGGGTGAATCAGATCCTCCCCCGGTAGCTGTGGCAATGTTGCGGTTGGCTAAAAGTATGCTCCGGACGCGTATCCGCAAGTCGTCCCATCGCTTCCTGCATTGCTGTGGGTTGCGGGGTGCGGTCCCCACCGCACTTACCCGCTGTGCCACCAGGGCCCATATGTCCTTCTTGTTCGCAAGTGCCGTCCTGGTCATTTGCGTCGAGAAGACGACGGCAGCGTTCTCCTGGAGGGTCTCTGTGAGCACGGTGAGTTCCTCATGGGAGAAGTGGACCTGCCGCTTGCGATCGCACGCTTTTTTAGCAACTTTTCCCATTTTTCTTTTTTATTATGGGGTGGCTAACGGGTTGGGATGTGTCTCAGGGTCGGTTTTTAATGGTTGTGTTGGGATTCTGATTTTATAGGTGTACGGCGTCCTGTTTCCCGTTCCGGCCCCATGTTTTTACTTCCGTTTCCGTATATTTACGGTGACCGTAATTTGCGCTGACCGCTCATTACGGTGACCGCTAAGATGGGTGGCGGAATTGCACCTAGTGCGCCGTACGACGGCGGTATGGGCCGTTTTGGGGTCATTTCCGCCATCGCGGAATTTGCACTTCCGCCATGGCGTGGTGCTCGTGCCCGATGGGTCGGAATTGGCCGCACTTTGCTCCATCGTGCAATGGCGGAAACGCTATTTACGCTATGGCGGTCATGTCAGTTACTTTCCGCCAGGGTCGTAATGAGGGCCAATGTGTGCTGTTGTTTATTAATATTTCACAAAGTTATTTTCCTTCCCTAAAAATACAATTGCAGGTCTATTGAGTACACAATGATTAGACCCAATGTCATGTAAATATGTATGAAAGTACAACAATATTAAACCATCTTTATCAAGGCGAAATTTAGCATGTTTTAATTATTTCTCTTTGGGGTGCACAACATATGTTAAGTCACAATGGATTTACTGATATTTCAGCTGTGGGTCAAGTTATATTTTTCAGGTTCCACCTACTTTATCCATGTGTGTTTGCAATACGTATGAAAAATAGTTAGTTAAAGCTCAATAAGTACTTAGCTTTCATCAAAATAAAATATTTTCTCGATAACCCATCAATATATGTTACAACAACTTTAGTGCGCAGTTGTTTGCAACACTCTGAAATACTGCAGGCATTATGAGGTTGGAAACTAGTATATTTATTTATTTATTGTATTTATTGTTCACCTGTAAGGCGCTTATACAGGAAGCAAATACTGTTTCAAAGCGCCCATAGGGCAACAGGAAGGGGACATGGGATTATCAACAATTACAAATTACAATACAAACAAAACAAATAATAATAAATATAAAATACAGTGGGGATGGGGAAGACAAACCTACTATGCCTTGTGAGTGTTCAGAACGACATGCAAGTGCAGAAGTGAGAGGGAATGGGATAGGTGCTGTGATGCTTGTGGGTGAGCAGCAGGTAAAGTGCAATGTAAGGTAAGGTCAAACCACCAAGGGTGGTTAGTGAGCCGAGGCAAGTGCTGAGGATAGATAGAAGCTGGGATGATAAGGTGTGGGAGGTCAAGGCCCGAAGATGTATAAGAACCCTGCACACCAATCCGGCGACTGCGAGACTAGAAGAGGAGAGCGGAGAGGAAGAGGTGGAGAGGAGGTTCATGAGGCTCTTCGTGAATTTAAGAAAGTGCTGCTCAAGACGAATAGGGAGGGGAAGGCTGTTCCAAAGAAGGGAGCCAGCTTTGCAAAGGGATCAACCACCTGCCCTCTGCTTAGCAAACTGCTTTATACACAAGGAATTGGTGCCAGAGGAGCGCAGAGGTCTAGATGGGGAATATTTAGTAAGAAAATGTTGCAAATAGTGTGGTCCCCGGCCCCAGATGGCCTTGTGGATGATCCAGAGGGATTTTAATGAAATCTGTGAAGCCACCGGCAGCCCGTGAAGACATTGGAAGGCAGGAGATATGCGGTCCCTGGGCTTGAGGCCAAGGATAAGTCTTGCTGATCTATTCTGGATTAGTACCCGGAGAGGGACAATGAGTTAGTTACAAGCAAACTCATTGGCACCCGCCGGGGTGTTACACGAGTGGGAATCCCTCTCTCTACAGCGTTCCTTCCCTTCTGTCCACGGCAGGGGTGGGGGGGTGTTTGACAGCCACTCACCCAATGAGGAGTCTCAGAACGGTGTAATCCCAGCACCGAGCCACCACATGGCTGGAGGCTGCCCTCTTCCCCTGCCGGGCATCGAGGTAAATGTTGTTCCTCTGCCCCCTCTTAGCTCCCCCCAATCCAAAGAATTCCCTCCCTGCCCTCCCAAACCCACTTACTTTCTTTTCTGTCCTTTTCGGGAGCGGACGCACTGGGAACACTTCTGTCCCCAGTGTGTCCGCTCCCGATCGGCGACAGGCCGTCAGGGAAAGGAAGAAGGGACTACACGTAGTCCCTTCTCTCCTTTCTATGGCAGGATTTTGTTTGTCAAAATATTTCCCTATTTTTCCGCTGTGGAAAGGGACAACGAACTTCGTTTTTCCTTCCCCGGCAGCCATTTTTTTTACATTTATTGGAGCGTTTTGGAACATAAAAAAAATGCTCTTATTACCCTGGTCTTACGGGGCGGGGTACTAATAGCAATAGGTCCCTCGATGAGGGGAATTACCACTTCAGGTAATGCGCTCAGGGCCTATTGCTTCACTGGCTGGAGGAGTCAAAGAGTGGAAGAAGGTAGATTCAGGAGGAGGCTATTGCAATGGTCAAGCATAAAGAGAATCAGGGCCAGGGTAGCATTGAGCCTCTGGGAAAGGTGGGAAAAGGTAGAATTCCTTTGAGAAGGAAGAGTTGAAAGTGGGACTTCTTGGCAATGTCCTAAGTGTGAGGGAGGAAGGAAATAGAGGAGTCAAAGATTACTCCAAGGTTTCTGGCTTCAGAAGACAAAGCAGCGGGAGAGCCCGCGGAAGAAGCCCAGAGTGAGGGGATGAAGAAGGGAGTGGGGGTCCTAATAGGAAGAATCACAGATGTATGTAGGATAGGAAGGATATGTGAAAGTAACACAGATGTTAAATATAGAAGGTCGGGAAAGCACTGTCGTATGAATGCTGATAGAACATTTTAAGAGTTTTTACTGTATTTAAAATACTGCTGCTAGTTTGGAAGTGTGCTTAAGTTAAAAAAATACATATTTTGCATTCTGGGCTCAAGAGCTCCCAAGAATGTCACTAATCGATTTGTATTAATCAGTGTGTGTGTGATTTTGTGTATACTATCTATGTTATCTCTTAACATACTGGTACTTTGTTTTGTGGATATTTGCATTGCAGAAATAAAAGTAGAAACCTGTCATGGCTTTCTGAAATTCTGTAAAACTCATATAACAAAAGAATGTGTCATGTTTCCCTTGAAAGTTTTGGATCTGGAAACTTTGCCAATTAAAAGTTGCCTTCTGTAAATGTGGTGATATTCTTACTATGGTAACTTTTTGTCTACTTTGCCGAGTCTTTGTTTAATAGATATTTTGCAACCCTCACACATCCTTGAAATAATACAACACATTTTCTCTATTTTTACTGGCGCTTTACTAACGTTTTTACTTTTCTGCTTAAACACTCAACCCTACTAAGGTGAGCCTATAACAGTGCTGTTACTTAGCCGATCAGTCAACTGGCCAGATACTATTTAAACTCTCTAGCACAGTTAATACCTGATGGACGGACATGGAACTGTAATTATATCAAGCAATCTGAGGTAGTTGCAAACAAGCAATATGCCCCTAAGTACTGGTTTCATCCAGCAAAAGGAAAATAACAAATTTGGAATTCAGAATATATATTTTCAATGTTGGAACACTTTGTAAGTAAGTGCAGAAATAAATATGTCCCCTACATTTCTTCATTCGAAGTTTCATAAAGACTTCGTCTATTTTGTCCAATGAACAATGGTTAAAAATAGCCACATTTGCTGCACTTGGAAGAAAATCAAGAATAAGCATTGCCTTCAACCTGTTACAAGCAAAGAGGAGTTTCCGTCAAAGAGACTGCACATTTTTATGAGATATGAAAATGTGTTCATATATGTCTTGTGAGGGTGTGCTACATTTGTGAAATGCAAGATACAAACACATTTTGAAAACCCCTACCATCTGTTTTTGTGTCCCTGTTTACCAATCGTTACTCGTTAGTGACGCTCATTTTGCTCGAGGCATACAATAATGGAAGACGTAAAAGCTGTGTTACCCCTTCCATTAGAGGCACAGCCAATTTCTCTCATTTAAAATCCTGAAGGAATTAGAATCACCCTCCTCCCCCCTGACACTTGCAGTAAAGACAGTGTGGGGTATTCCAACATCCAAAAAGCTCTCCTAGACAACATAGCTATGCTCCAGTTGAAAATTAATAATTAAAAAACTGCATTCAAAACACCCCAAAACCCAATCCCGCAATGACCCCATTGGTTCACACTCAGGCTCCTTTTAGCTTCACACCACTTACTATCTCAGAAGTCTAAAGTATCATTTTCAAACTTAGACCTTCCAATTGTCAGGGTGACACATGCCCCGCCTCTATCATCAAAGAAGCTGCTTACAAGCTAGCCCCTTTCATCACAGCCTTCATTAATGCCTCCTTCATTACTGGTACTGTCCCTGACAACCTCCAGGACGTCTGGGTCATTCCCCTCTTTAAAAAAAAGACAATGGACGCAAACATACCAACCAACTAAAGGCCTATCACCACTGTCCCTTTCATACTCAAGATCCTAGATCGTGTGGCTTATCTACAGATACAGGACTACTTGGAACCAAACAATCTTCTTGGCCTAAGACAATCCAGTTTCCGCCCTAGGCATGGAATGGAGACAGTGCTTATCGACCTTAAGACACAAATTGAGGACTATAAAGATAACGGCAAATTAGCCTTGCTACTTCTCTTTGATTTATCAGCAGCATTTGACCTTGTCAACCACCACATCCTTTGTCAACACCTCGTATCCGCTGCCCAGTTCTCTGACAAAGCTACCACTTGGATCAGATCATTCCTGAACAACAGATCCATGAGGGTCTTCTCCCCTTCTGCCGCGGCTGAATCATCACCAGTCCTCTGTGGGGTCCCCCAAGGATCCCGTGTCTCTCCCAGACTCTATAATGTGTTCACCAAGCCTCTATTTGACATACTTGACTATCTGGGTGTCACATACAACAACTATGCTGATGACACCTAGATACTAATTCCTATCACGGGTGACCACACTATAGACACTAAGGCACTGAATGAGGTCTATCAAGTCATACAGGCCTGGATGGCCCAACATGAGCTCTGTCTCAATAATGACAAGACAGAGCTCCTCATCCTCGGCTCACAAAATTGAATCAACAAATTGGGCCTGGCCTTCAAAGCCTTTATCATCGATGGCAACACTATCCAAGTCTCTAATAATACCAAAACTCTTGGAATCTACCTCGATTCCACACTTTCGCTTAACAGGCAAACTAATGCCGTCATCGCTGCCTCTGCATACACCTGCAAACTGATTTCAGCTTGTCACCCTTTTCTTACCACCCCCAATTGCATTACTCTCGCCAGGACATTGATTATGTCTAAATTAGATTACTGCAATGCACTATATCTAGGGACTAGTCAACGCAATTTAAACAAACTCCAGATTACTCAAAATAATGCCATTAGAGATGTCCTCAATTTTCCTAGATCCTCACACATTTCAGACACTAGACGAAGCCTGCTCTGGTTATCAGTCACCCAAAGAATATCACTTAAAACACTTGCCCTCACACATAAATGTGTGTACAATCAGGCCCCTACCTACTTGGCAAACCGTCGTGTTCACCACTCCTCAACACGTCCACTGAGATCTGCCAAAATGCTAAGCCTCAAGGTACCAAGATACAAACTTCAAAAAGTGGGCGGGGTGAGCTTCCCTGTACTCACTTCCAGACTATGGAATACATGGCCTAATTCCATTAGGATCGAGCCCTCTTTCCCTTGTTTTAAGCACAAGGCCAAGACATGGCTGATGTCCCAAGATGTCTAAGCCGTCATACTGTACATTGATTTCTTCTTGTAAAATTGTGCAACGGTACGTTCTATTAAAATTGTGTAACCGCATCTTTGATTTTCTTCTGTAATTGTCATATAAGATCTGTGCTCTTGCTGTTTGTAAATACGTGTAACTGTCTATATGTAACTGTAACATAAGATATGCGCCCAGATGCCTTGGGGCAAGGCTCGCTCTACAAATAAAACAAATACAAATTCTCTATTTGAATGGCAGAGATGAGGGGTGGAAAGCAACTTGGGTTTGTGTTGCTCCTTTCCTCTTTGCAATACAAATACTCCATCATTTTCCCATGCATTAATTTTCATGCTGGTGCAAATGCTGGGGATCCCTATGGAGTCTGTCGGCATTTTGCATCAAGCAAAAAAAGGCAGATTCCATAGGGACCCATTGTAAATGCCGCTTGCCATGGGTACATGGATACATGGCAGGCGGCGTTTACTTCATTTACAGAGCAGAGTGCAAAAGGGAGGCTTGTATGTCATGTGTGTTCCAAGATTGTGCAGTGCCTTTTGCCCTCCCCTTGTGTTGACCTACTGTGCAAATGATGAAAATGTGGCGGCGGGGACCTGGCTACGCTGAAAAGCAAATCTACCAGGCGCCCACTGCCAAATCCCCAGGAACAGGAAAATGAGCTCCATTGTGTTCTGCCTGTAATTTGTTTTGACTAGCTCTCCCTCATTTCAATTACAATTGCAGGTAATTTCAAAAGATCCTCAGGGTTGTAACACAGTGACCTGCTGCCTGATTGGTTTCAACCTATCAATTTAGAGTAACATTTTTATTTTATATTTTGAGACGGATTTTGACAAAATTGCAATTTTTATGTGAGAAACAAAGTATTAAAAAAGGAAGGGGGATGGGTAGTTTTCTGCCCATGATTCATATGGTAAGTTTGTTAAAAAAAAATTGGCCCAGCTGTGAAATGATTGATAACCTGGAAAACAAATTTGGAAGACTGTTCTTCCATTATGATGTTTTGGAAATTGCTTTAGAGTGCTATGATTCACTGAGTAAAACATACATGTGTCTCTCGGGTAACTTCACATGTCTGTATGGGAAATTCTATAAAACTGATAATAATGCAAAGGTGGGTATGTAACTTTGCACCCTATGATGCATGTTGTGATGGTGGAAGAGAAACATGTGAGAGTGCAAGAGATGGCAGGCTTACTAGTACGAAAAACTTCAAAGTTATATTTGTAGTCTGGCCTTGTTTTACTACTTCACAGTGTTTAGGGTCTTAACGTAGGAACGAAAGAGGAAGGTGATTGGATGCGATGCATGGACTACTGGGACATTTTAGACATTGCAATGTTTTTTACAACACCACGATCTTCATGTATAAATAAAAAAGTTAAAAACAAATATAACAAGAGGTTTTAAGATACTTAATTTTTTACCTAAAGTGGAGGTATGTTGCCGAGGAAGAAATGAAAGACGTGATAGATGTACGAAAACATGAAATCTAAAGTTCCATGTCTGTTGGGCTTTGAGATTCACATCACAGTGTTCACTCATTATGACATAGAGAAGCAGAAGCTGACAGATGAGTCACATGAGCCTGAGAAATTTGCAGACACCATTTGCAAGTCACTTTAGGGGATGTTTTATTCCAGTGAGAATTTGTGAGAGTGGTAGAAGGGGATTTGTGAAAGGCTGGTCGATATGTGTACTGTAACAATTTAGTTGATTTATCAATTTTTATTATGTTTTTTGCAATGTACTTGTTGGGGTCCAGTAAATGCTGATCGGTTGGAGTGTACATCTTTGTGTGGTTCCGTAATGTTTCACAACAACATTATGAGGTTTGTAGCATTTGTTTGAGTATGCATTTCTTTCAAATTACAAAATCGCACAACATTACCACATATCACGACGTTACAGCAACCTCTACAAATATTACATGGATAGGTATTGCATTCCTCACAAATTGCCATTGCTTCATTGTCAATAATCACTTGTGTGGGCATTTTTGTCACATAAGTACATCTTTGATAGTGAAGTCTGCTTTTCATTTTCTTTTCTATTGCTCTGGCCTATGCTTATCTTCATTTCATTTTTATATAGTTTGTTTATTATGTACTGTTGCTTGTTTTTAAACCTTTTCATTTTTTGTTTTTCTTTTTTTTGTGGACTATAAATGTTGAGGACTCAGAGCTTGGGGTGCCTGAGGAGCAGGACAAAGATGCCTACAGACGTTCCACCTGTCTGGAGTCAGTCGTGGTTGAGAGTTCGTTGTCAGTATAGAGGAGCAACAGATGCATCCCGTAGAGCACCAAACACAACCTATATAGCAACAGAAATGGTGTTGCACAACATAAGATTACTGGTGTTACTACTGCTTGTCCTGTTTGAAAGCCTCTGCCTTCTCCATTATAAGGCGGAGCTAACAAAGCTCATACTTTTAACTGACATTGTGTTCCCTGATAGTGAAGCAACTATAGGTCATTGACTCATACACAAATGGACTTAAAATATAATTGTGATCTTTATGCTTTACTGTGAAGCAACAATAAAGCACCTCACTCCCTATCCTGTGTCGTGTCATACGTATTTTGCTTAGTCACAGACCATAAACCCCCAAATCAAATGCTAAGCACAAGGAGTATGGGGCATCTACTTAGAGACTGGCTAGGATAGCTGCCAAACTGCAAGAATATAAGTATGAAGTAATGCACAAAGCTGGATGGAAGAATATGTAAGCAGATTGCATGTCGCACCTGCTGGAGCATGAAAAGCCAGTCTCTATGTTCCTTCAAGTTGAATGTGTAGTAGCTTCAGTGGGTGATCTGAGAAGCCATGAGTTCTTGGAAATGAAAAAAAAATTACTAGAGGGAAGAACTAGCCAAAGATGCGACCATGAGAAGAGTTGCCGACAGGGCTAAGAATGGGTGGCCCAGTGAAAGGACGATTCCAGAAGGACTGAAACCATATTGAAAAGTGAGTGAAGACATTTATGAGCAGAAGGGTTATTGATGAGAGGAGATCAAGCAATACCTTCAATGGCCATGCAAAAAGTAATTTTAGGCAGAGCACACTCAGGACATCTTCGCCGCAATATGACCAGGCAAAGATTGGAAGAATCATACTGGTGGCTGTGCATGGATGAGGACATCAAGTAAATGATTGAAAGATGCAATGAGTGCATGAACAATGACAAGAGGCTCAAAGTGTAGCAAGCACTGTTGATTCCCACTGAGATTCCTGCAGGTGCGTAGCACAAGTTAGGTTGGATTTCATTGGTCCCCTTGAGCCCATGTCACCCGACTACAAATATGGAGTGGTGATGGTGGATCTGTCCAAGTGGATAGAGGTAGAACTTGTACCCAACATCATCACAGCTACCATCATAGAGGTATTGAAAGTCATATTTCAGAAGGAAGGCCTACACATAGAGATAGTTTCAAACAATGGTGTCCAGCTAGTTTCAAGAGAAATTGATGAATTTCTGCAGAATCATAATATCAGGCAAACCAAGGCTAGCCCCTATCATTCCAATGCTAATGGATTAGTCGAAAGGACAAATAGGTTCATAAAAGGAGCCTTATAGTTAGCTAGGGACTCAGGGATGGACCCTTACAAAACAGTCAAAGAATGCAGTTAACCAGGTACGCCCTTTCAGCTACTAAGGGGAAGGAGGGCTGCTTTGACTCTGGTGCCCCCATGGTTATACAATGTGATACAGGATGACACGGTCAACATGAAAGAGGTTGTCTGGAGAATACAAAAGAGTAAAGACCAGATGAGAAAACAAAGTGACACCCACAGAGCTGTCTGGAAACACAGATAAATGAAGGGGACAAGGTAGAAATATAATTGCCTCACAAGGACCAAGCAACAGGATCCAAGTACAGCCAACCAATGGAGAAAAAGGCACAAATCATGTATGCACCAGAGATGGCAAAAGGTGGAATCTCAAAAGAGTTGCCATGTTCAGGAAGTGATGTCCTGAGTTGGAAGAACAGTCCACTACAGAACCAGCATCAGAAGATCCAGAACTACACCAAGAACAAAAGTCTGCGGGAGGAAAGAGCAGTTCAGGAGAGAGTTGGGAGGAGAGAGGTAACAGAACTACCACCCACGAAAAAAGAGAAATGCAGAGTGAAATAGCCATGTTACCACATTCCATAGGAAATGTAAGCAGAGCAGAGACTAAACCTCCAAGACCAGGACTGGTCCGGAGTTGTCTCCAACGCGAGAAGAGAAAGCCAACAAAGTATCAAGACGTTGTGGTTGTGATGGAGTAGCACCAGACCGCTCAACTGAAGGAGGTATGTGGGGACGCATCCTCGTGAGATCTTGGCCATGCAGAGATCTTGTGAGACTGTGATGCGGGATGGACACAGCTTCCCGTGCAGAAGCGCAGAAGCAGTGAGAAGAGAGTGCCCGCTGGAGCAATGGGATGCTCCCTGGTGCTCCCTAGTGCTCCTCCTGTTTGAAGGCCTCTGCCTTCCCCACTATAACACAGAGCCAATAAAGCTCATACTTTTATATGACATTGTGTTCCCTGAGAGTGAAGCAACTACAGGTCATTGATACATACACAATCGGACTTAGAATAGAATTGTGGTCTTTATGCTTTACTGTGAAGCAACACCTCACTCCTCATCCTGTGTTATGTCATAAGTGCAGCCACAACGCATTTCTTCAGATGTAATGCACAGAGGTAGATTGTTCTGAAGATTGGAAACACTAGAGCTGAGAGACTGCACAACAAGCTTCTTTTTCTTAAAGGTGACATTGGGGAGCCTCCTCAAAGATCTCGATCTAAGTTAGAGAGGGTTATATTTTGTGGTCAACACTTTGAGTTAAATGGGCACACTGCCATAGCCATACATAGCTTTGGGTAAGGTAAGTAGAGATGTAACATCAATTCCCTCTTGAAAGAAAGGCCGTGCAATGTCTTCAAGCAGGAGAGATGTGGTGGAAAGGTTAACGGCGAAACACGAGCCATGAGCCCATATTCTGAGTAACTTGCAAGATGCGGAAAAGGTACGTCAGCAATGCAGAGTGTTGCAGCAGTCCAACGAGAACAACGCTACTGCTCTGTTGACTTTCACAATAACATGCTGGAGGAGTAGGGGCTTGAAATGGGACACATTTTACCCAAGTTTTTTTGATAATAATAATACTAATACAAATATGTGGTATTTGTTGTTGCAGTCATGATTGTTGTAAGTTTAAGGTTGCATTTGTCTGCACCGTGCATTGAAGCTATACACACTGAATAAAATTAAATCCCTTTTTCTGTGCTTTCACATAGAATAAATATAGTCTGAATGAAATGATGTTTTGTACCGTATGCCTGGAAATAAGTGAGTCACAAATACATGTCATCTACATGGCTATATAAACTGCTTAAAGTAGCTTGGGGAGTACAATTGTCTCGGGCCACAATACAAAAGTGGCCCACACTTGCCAATGGTAATTCATTCCTTTTGTTACACACTGTTTGAATAATACCCAAAGGCGAGTTTTTTGATAACCTGTGATGAAAATTGTGGATTTTAAAGAATATTTATTCAGCACCACTGGTCCCAACTGCTAGCCGCTGAGTGTAATAACTCATGAAACTGGCCCACACTGGTCAAAAAAGTGGCCCACTTTGACCAGAAAAATTGGTACACACCAGCATGTTGCATAAACTTGACATTTATTGAATTACATTTTAATTGTGTACATTTTACCTTTGTTTGTATCTTTTGTATTAGCAACTTTAAAGAATTCATTACTTGTATGATCGTTTTATGATCAAATAATTGATGAATACACACAATTGCATTGCTTAAACACTGTGCAAAAGGTTTGTTGTGTATAACCAAATGCACAATAAAAAATAAATACAAATTGCATTTCTGTTTCGGGCATTGCCCTATTGCCCTAAATGCCAGTCCGAGCCTGCTTCTACTTACAGCAAGATGATATTGTGCCTTTCAATTGTATGTAAAGGTGAATGCTGTATCTTTAGAGACATGCTAGCTGTATTATGCAGTACACTTACAGATGTCGGCGTGCTTCGTTCTTTATTTTGGTTCAGGGGAAAAAGGGAGAGTTTACAAACACGCACACAAGGGCGTTCTCAGTAAATAATGGATAAGTCACATCAATTTATACAATTCCTCCACATCATGAAATGTGTTAAAATATGTTAGCTTGTTTTTCAAAACAGTCAACCACGTTCGACAAATTCAACAATGAGCTTTTTGCCCAAAAAAAAAGCACAAGAAGGCAGAAATAAAGTTTTAACAACCTACTAAACTGAATATTTTACTAAAACTATGGAAATAAAGTAATCCCATACACAGTTCACAAAAGCAGAGAATTCAATGTTAAATGGAAGTACTGAATTTAACAAAGCAAAATGCATAGCGAGGGGCTTCCATAACTTTTATCCTTGAAAGGACAACCATCAAAAAACAGAATGCAAGACACTATGTACAGTAAGTGATTGAAAACAATAAATGCTGAACACAAGCATCAAGATTTCTTTAACTGCTTCCACGGTTCAACGACATTTGATTCACAATTCGTTGAGCTAAAGCAAACGTGAATGTTGTGACTCACTGGCCTATATAAGAGTTAGGAGTTAATGGTCGACCTCCCTAAGACCCTCCTCTTGTTTGTTAGATGGGGAGTTTTGACTTGTATTAGACCAGCGGAATATATTAAAGATTTTCCATAATAACTTACAAGAAAGTCTTAATTCTATTAAAGACATGGAGGCAAGCATTATGCTTCTCTTTCTTTTATTAAACATATGAAAAGAAGCTCAGCAGCAAGTATGTTATGCACCTGCCTGCGAGGAAAGAGTATGCATGACAAAAGGTGCACTAAAATATCAGTAAAATGTCAACAAACAAAAGCTTTAGTCCATAAATGTCCATGAAGTAACAAAACTCAATTTCCCAGGAGGCTTAATCATAATAATAACAGATCACCAACATGTGACACCAGTTCACCAATAGCATTCAGCTACCCTTTCAAATAATCCTGAACATGATGTAACTTCCTCTTTCGAGGCTGCGAACTTGGCTGTCCAGAAACTGTCAGAGTAAAACTGTAATTTGAGGCTGTCTGTGGAAGGAGAAGCCGAGCCGCTCCGGAGGTAAGGCAGACTTGTCTGTAGCCACTGTCAAGGAAAAGAAAAAATAACTAGGGTTACTTGATGCGTAGTCCCCATTGCGAGGGTGGGAGAGAAATCAGTGTGCTATTCTGTAATATATGTAATGTCTGCATAATGGCAATTACCCCCCAAAGCAATGCTAACTACGACTGCCATCAAACATGTCTAGCGCCGCTATTTCTCTCACTGGGTGGGATAATGCTCACCTCTGTGTCTTTAATAGAATTAAGACTTTCTTGTAAGTTATTATGGAAAAATGTTATTCGATGTCAAGACCGGATGCTCACAGTATGCTTGTTCAAAGCTTACTTACCACAATCAGTGCATGTTGTTATACCGGTTTCAGGTAGAATTGCTTGAAAATAGACTCACCTGCCCAATCAGTCATCCTCATGATGTCCTCCAGACGGACTCCGAGCTGAAAGGCTTTGGAAGCCATGGCCCCTCTCACGGAGTGGGTGCAGAAGTGATCAGTATCTGTTCCTGCTTGTGACAGCGCCCAACGCACTCAGCGTGCCAATGTTGGAGCAGAAATCGCTCTTTGGGGCTTGTGCAGTGCTATCAATAAGTCCACTAGGAGAGGTTCTAAGAGATGCAGTTACCTCTTCATAGACCTTCAAGCACTTGACCAGGCAAAGCTTGGGCTGCTCTCTAGAGGCGGGGTAAGAAATGACCCTGAAAATGCATTTCGTCTTTCTCTATATGTGGAACACTATGCCATCAGGAGAAAAGGTCCTACCTGCTAGATCGAGAGCTCTGACATCCGAGACTCTTCTGCAGGAGACCAAGCAAAACAATGTAGTCAGCTTGCCGATAAGCACCGTACGGGTTAATTGTTCGTTAGGAGGCCAGGAAACAAAAAGGTTAAGTACCTTATTCACATCCGAAAGCTTGTCATAACGGGACAGAGGTTGCACCGTAAACTGAATACCCTTGAGTAGTCTGCAAACAGGGTGATGCTCTGCAGCGGGGAACCTGTGAACGAGGTTGTGTCCTGCCGAAATTGCCAAGCGGTAAGCATTGACCATCCTATAGGAGAGACCTCTCTCAACTAAAGAGGCTACAAAATTTAGAATTTCTTCTATAGGAGCTGAAACCGGATGAAGCCCTCGGTCCTAACACCAACTTGTCTAGGCGCTCCAGGAGTTGGAGTACCTCTTGAAGGTAGCAGGGGCCCAGCTCTCCTCGATGAGTCTGATGGCCTTAAGTGACATCCCTGGAACTCTCCATCTTGCCCTGAAATCCTCCATGCTGCTAGGGTCCAAGACCTGTTGAGGAGAACGGGGAGATATTGTCCTAACAGATCCAATAACAGATCTGGAAACTGGGGTAGAAGGATTGGAATATCCGGGGAAAGTTCCAGAAGAGCTGGATACCAGGTCTGAGATGTCCAGACCGTGGCTATGAGAACTAACTCTGATCGCTCCTGACGTGCCTTCGCCAGGGTCCTTGCTATCATGGTAAACGGGGCAAAGGCATAAAGTCCCCCCTCCTTCCAGTGGTGCAGAAACACATCTGTTGCGATCGCTGCTGGATCCTTTCTCCAGCTGTAAAACTGTGGGAGCTGAGTGTTGCGGCGGGAGGCAAAAAGATCCCTGCACATGGGGCCCATACTCCCTGGAGGTGGAGAAAGATGTCTCTGTTGAGCCTCCAGTCGATGTAATCGGTGGAATGGCGGGTCTGTCAGTCCACCACTAGGTTTCTGAGACCTGGGAGATACTCCTGCTGTGACGGAGATCCGGTGTTCCAGATAGAAGTGCCAAAAGTCTTTAGCTAGCTCCACTAGAGGTCTTAATTTGATGCCACCCAGGTTATTGATGTACCTCACTGCTGAAATGTTGTCCATTTTCAGAAAAATACAGCAACTCACTTTGTCTCTGGCAAAGCAGCACAACGCAAAAGAGCCTGTGAGGAACTCCAGACAGTTTATATGCATTTCCAGCTCCTGAGGTGACCAAGTCCCTCCGGTGGAAACTGTGCCACATCTTGCACCCCAACTGGAGCGACTGGCATCTGACTTGATAACAATATCCGGGGTGGACCCAAAGATGGCTCTGCCGTTCCTGGCTTCCATGTGCGTCAGCCACTAGGTGTGTTCTGTCATCGCCTGAGGCAAGAGTGTCAGACGCTGGGAGTAGGAAAGGCTGTGCCTGAAGTGCTGTCCTTTCAGTCTCTGCAATTCTCAGTAGTGAAGAGGACCGGGAAATGTTGCTTGAATCGAGGAGGACAGGAGACCTATCACTCTCGCTAAATCTCTGAGAGATATGATGTTCCTCTGCAGCAGCCTGCGAATCTTCCGACGAGTAGAATGGATCTTGGCAACGGGGAGATGGAGCTGTGAAATCTGCATATCCACTACGAAGCCTAGAAATTCTAGGTTCCTGGATGGACACAGAATCGATTTCTCCCAATTTATGTGTAACAGATCTATGGCGAGTCTGGCCTGCTGTTCCACCAAGGCTTGGGACTGCGCCATGAAAATGATGTCATCCAAGTAGATTATTAGTCTGACACCTTGCTCTCTTAGATGCGATACCACGGGTCTTAGGAGCTTGGTGAATGTCAAAGGTGCCAAAAAGACCCCGAAAGGCAAGCTCGTGCACTACTATTCCTGATTCTTCCAGGAGAACCTCAGATAACTCACGTGTGACTAGTGTATGGGCAGTGCGAGATAAGCTGTGAGATAAGCATCCTTGAAATCCAGGAGAATGAGCCAGTCGCTTGGTCTCAAGATGTCTCTGAGCATGTGTATCCCCGCCATCTTGAAATGGTGGTAGACTATGAAATCGTTAAGAGCCCTGAGATGTATCACTGGGCATACTTTTTGCTTCCTGTGAACCAGAAATATGGGACTGAAGAAGCCGCCCTGGCCCGAGCAAGGGCTAATTGCCTTCTTCTGATATAGACGGTGTACTTCGCTGTCTAATGATGCCACGTCCACTTCAGACATTATTATTGGTGTGGGCCGACATGCTTGAAAGGGTTGAGTGAAGAATTATAGGCGTAAGCCTCGAGCTGTGTCCCTGACCCAGGAATCTCCCGATAAGGAAACCCATGCTTGCGCAAATAGAGCTAATCTCCCTCCTATGGGTATTTGCAGCTTTGTTATGGGTACACTGACCTGTTGGTTGTTGTTGAGCAGCTCTCCTCCAGCCGCAATCTCTGCCTCGTCCTCTTGATGGAAAGCGGTATCTGAGCGGTCTTACCAGGTATAGCGCTGGTCTCCTGATTGTTGAGGTCGTCTATCAAATGAATACCGGCCGGAGGAGCGACCCCTACCTTGTCCAGCCCGGGAAACATTTTTGGAAGCAAAAACCCTCTTAATGGATGCTTGAGCCTTGTCCAAGGCAGTGAAGGTTCCGACAAATTTGTCAATTTCCTTCATAAATGGGTCCCCAAATAGCAAACCATGAGTTGCTGCTCCGGATTCTGTATCCGCCAGCTCGACCAGCTTGGAATCAATTTTTAGCAGAATGCCTTTCCGGCATTCAGCAGAGATGGCACAGCTGGTGTTTCCCAGCAAACAGAGTGCCCGCTGGACCCAACCTGAAAGAATTACAGGATTGATGGTGTTGCCAGTTTCAATAGCTGCTTCAATCAGGTCCATTATTTTCGTGAGGGGACCAGTAACGTCAAGGACCCTGTCCTGGCAGGATCTCCAGGCATGGTCAATGCCTTTCCTGGGATCTTTAGCGTTTTTCCCAGGGAAGGTGATCATCTTGGGGTCTAGTTCTGGGGTTAGAGCCACTTTTCCTGGTATTTCTGGGCGAGGGCATTCAGCCCTGAGCCTGGCTCTGATTTCTTTATCCAGGGGCATACGCAGCCTGGCCTTGATATATTCTATTGTCCTCTACGATGGTTCCCAGTCCGTAGATCTGGGATGTACTAGGTTCTCTGGCGTGAACATCCCTCTTAGCGGGGAAAGTTCACCGGTTGCCACCTTGGGGATGGGGGCTGCCGCAATACCTGAGATGGAGGGCCTTGACCCTATGGTCTGATCATCGTCATCCGAGGAGATTGGGGTCTGGTCGTACTTATCATGACCCACCCTGTCCTGCTCGTCGTCAGTGCCATGTCGGTATCCCTCCGGGCTGGGGCTCTGACACCCCTATTGTCGTCCTCGGGGTGAGAGGATCTCTCATGGGAAGGGACATCCTTCCTGGTCAGAAATGCTTTTTTAAGCCTGGAGAAGGCGTCTGAAACTGCAGCAGTGGCTTGTTCTGGCTGGCTCGGGGGGATCTGAGAGTCCATACTCTTGCGAGCCTGATAACGTCCCCCATCAGAAAGGTGCTTTCTTTTCTGAGTCTTCTTCCTGCCAATCGGGGAAGTTGTTTGCCAGTTCTCTTCCATACTGTTCAGGCAATGCTGAATGGGCAAGAGCATCTCTGTAACAGTCCTCTTGATGCTGGTCTCCACAGAAGATCCCAGTAACTTCTTGAAGCTGTGCACCATATCCACTTCATCTATTTGATAGTTGTACTCCTCCTCGGACCACTCTTGGTCTGCCTGAGGGGAGTACTGAGCTGCCATAATGCTTAATGTAAATTTCCAATGCACCTTTCTGTTACACTTTTTTTTTCTTCAGTGGGCCAACAGACCACCTTCTCTCAAGCCCCCAGTAATTACCTGAAGAGGGAGTGTGTGTTAAACACTACTGTCCTTTCCCCTCCTTTATTGCTTATTTCTTCCTTTGCTTAAAAAAATAATAATAATATGAGGAATTATGTAAATGATATGCAGAAAATCTGTAGAAAATTATGTTCAAAGGTACTGAAAAGCTGAAATAAACACTACTGGTGCTCGTGTTCGCTAATCCATTGGAAAACTGAACGGAAATGCGAGCCGCGAGCGCCAGCAGTGGAGAAAATGACCGGTTGTCCAGCGCTCCCTCTGGTGGCCACGGGGTGTCACCGCGGCCACTGCAAGGCTTTGCGTAGCCTCCCCGAGCCTCGGAAAATCTGAGCCGGGCCAGGGAGGTGAGAGTGAAGGTCCGCAAAGGCAGACGTTGATATAGAAAAATATACAAATGAGCCTCGCAAAGTAGCGCGAAGGCTCCGAATCTCCCCTAAAGTTCTCCGACGCCAGAAGGAAGCAGCTGGCGTCGGAGACATTGTACAGAGAGGGAGAAAGAGGATGTAATAGGCAATCCTCTACAGAAAAGCAAAACAAAGATATTTTAATAATTGCGCGATACTCTAGTGAAATTAGTGTTTAAAAACAGATGTTACAATACATCAAGCACAATTATATCATCAATAAAAATATAATTCTATTCAATTCATATATTAAGTTATATTATATTGAATACATTAGTAAATGTATTAGCAAATGATCACAGTAAGACAATTTAAGAAGATGCAGTGTACTTATCTCTTGCTGTGAGCAGCAAAGAAAGAGGAAGTTGCATCATGTTCAGGACTATTTGGAAGGGCGGCTGAATGCCTATTGGTGAACTGGTGTCACATGTTGGTGATCTGTTATGAACTCGAGTTAAGCCTCCTGGGAAGTGGAGTTTTATTACTTCAGGGACATTTATGGACTAACGCTTTTGTTTGTTGATATTTTACTGATATTTTAGTGCACCTTTTGTCATGCATACTCTTTGCTCGCACTCAGGTGCATAAAATACTTGCTGCTGAGCTTATTTTCATATTTATTTATTTATTTATTTATTTATTTATTTATTTATTTATTTATTTATTCAGATTTGTAGAGCGCGCAACAGCCCGGGGGCATCATGGCACTTGTTAAAGACATTTCTTAGTTTAAGATAAATGAACATTTGCATTTTACAGTATGGTTGCTATTGTTACAGATAATTTAAAGTTACAGTTAAAATAAGAACTGTTGCAAATTTAGTACAGAAAGTGAGGTTTTGAGTTTTCTTCGTAAGGCAAGAAGCAAGTTTTCTGCTCTAATGTCTATGGGTAGTGTGTTCCAGGATTTGGCGGCAATGTATGAGAAACCAAGGCCACCTTCTTTGGCCCTATTGATTTTTGGGATGTGAAGTTGGTTAAAGTATTGTGTCCTGGTGGGTCGTGTAGAGGAGGATTTGGTAATTGTCTCTGATACGTATGATGGTGCAGAGAGAGTGAGGCATTTATGTGTGAGGGTGAGGACTTTGAAAGTGATTCGCTCTTTGATCGGGAGCCATTGAACTGATTGTCTGCCTAGGAAATATGCTCCCTTTTTGTGATGCTTAAAGCTGCACAAAGTGCATTGTTCTGCGTAACTTGTAATCTGTTTAGGTTTTTTTCCGATGTACCTGCTAGTAAAGCATTTCAATTGTCTAATTTAGCACTGATAGTTGTTCTAGCTATTGATAGAGAATTGGGTTTGGATAGGTACGGTTTTATGGCGTTTATGAGCTTGGTGGTGTGTGCGGATGAGGATGTGATAGCGCTAACCTGTCTAGTCATGCAACGTGTGGAGTCTAAGTAGACCCCCACGATCTTGACAGAAGTGGACACAGGGATGATAGGGTTATCAATGGTAAAGTTGGCGTACAGTTTATCAAGTTTGACTAGGGTATTTTTTTGACCTAGTATAATTATTTCGGTCTTATTCCTATTGAGGCAGAGGCCATAGACTGCCATCCAAACCTGGATAGTGGAGTAAATTGTGTGAAGTGCTTCAGCGTCTTTGTGGTATGAGCCAGAGCCAGAGATCGAAAGAAGCCGAGAGGTCTAGGAGTAACAATAGAGCTGGCTCGCCTTTGTCCATGATTTGGCTGATCTGATTCTTTAAATCCACCAGGGCTGTTTCAGTGTTGTGTCCTTTTCGGAAACCAGATTGCCTAGTCCTGAGGATAGAGTGGGTTTCCTGGAAGTGTTTGATCTGGCTATGGGCAGCTTTGTCCAATATCTTTATGGAGGAAGGGCACGGTGGTTATGGGTCGGTAGTTATTTGGTTGTAGAGGATCAAGAGTAGCCTTTTTTAGGAGGGGCAAACCCAAGCCTCTTTGAGGCTGTCAGGGATAATGCCTGTTCTGAAGGAGGCATTAATGAAGGCCGTCAGGAGCGGTGCGAAACGGTCTGCGCAGTCCTTGATGAGCTTTGGAGGACATATGTCCCCTTTACACATAGAGGGTTTGAGTTTTTTTGAGGAGGTTCATTACATCCAATTCAGTGATGTCACTGAAGGTGAAGACAGGTTTAGTGGAGTTAGTTGAGGCGGACGTTGAATTGTTTTGCTTATGCCCAAGATGATGAAGGGCTTTGCAGTGACCCTGGATTTTTTTCTGGAGGAGATTGATTTTATTTAGCATGGCAGATTGAATACTGGCACACCAGGCTTCATCTTTGAGAATTTAGTCCGGTGTGTTGGGTGGCGAAATGAGCTCGTTGAAAATAGTGAAGATTTCCTTTGAGTGCGATTTGGCATTAGAAATGCATGCATTAAATGCGTTGGCTTTGGTGATGGCTGCTTTGTATTGGAGGGAGATTAAGTTAAAGCTGTTTTTGGCACTGTCACTTGGATTGATTTGCCAGTTTTTTTTGTGCCTCTCTTTTGCAGGAATGCAAGGACTGTAGTTCTTCAGTGAACCAGGAATTGGTTTCTAATGATTTATTTTCTTTTTTGAATTCAAGTGGTGCTATTGCATTAATGGCTTTGGTGAGAGTATCCTAGTAAATGTCTGCTAAGGTATTAGGATCATTGGAGAAGGGGGTGCTAGCTCAGGGATATTAAGGTATGGGTGAAGGTTTTCCACATTGAGCTTCTTGGAGCTTCTCATTTGAGCTGTGGGGGCAGGGGTGAGGGTTTTGTGGCTTTCGGTGATGGGTAGAGGGAATTCAATACAGTTGTGATCGGTCCATGGCATAGCTGTATTAAAAGTGATAGTGGTGAGGCAATTAGGTTCTGCGACCCAGTCTACGATGCAGCCTTCGGAATGCGTGGGATTCAGTACTTTTTGTGTGAATCCTAATTCAACAACTTCCTTAGTGAGGATATCAGCAGCTTTATCTTTAGAATCATTGGGCCTCATTACACGGTAGGCGGTGAGCCATGGCGCTATTAGCGCCATGGCTCATGCCGGTAAAATACCGGCACCGCCGTGGCGGAAAGGGGATTTACCGCCCCATTCCAAGGTTGGAGGGGCGGTAAATCCCCTTTCTGCCATTGCCCTTCCCCATTCCCATTTTTGCCCCATAGGGCTCTATGGGAATGGGGAAGGCGCTAATTACGCCACCGCAATTTTGCGGTGCCGTAATTAGCTCCGAGGTCCCTTAGCGGGTTGGATTTTAACGCCTGCAAGAAGCAGGCTTTAAATCCTCCAACCCGCAAAGGGACCTCGTAGTACGGCGGTAAGGGTTAACGGTCACCGTTGCCATTAACGGTGACCGTTAACCCTTACCGCCGTCCGTGTAATGAGGCCCATTGAATCCTTAGTTTAGGTCTCCAAGTAGAAGGGTCTTGGTAGAGCTTTTGATGTTGCTGCTGAGTGGGTGGATGAGGTGTCCCTGAAAGTCTAAGGGGAGATCTGGGGGGCGGTATAGCACATGAATGTTGATGGTGCTGTTGGGGGACAATGCAAGCTTAGCAGACAAAATGTCTGAGTTGCTAGTCGAGGGGTGACTGATAAGTCGAAGAGGGAGGCTCTCTTTGAAAATTAGGAATACTCCACCTCGCAAGCGGGCTGGTCTATCTTGTCTGAGGATGGTAAAGCCAGGTGGGAGTGCGAGAGTGACATCAGGGCCGGAGGTTTCATGTAACCAGGTTTCTGTGATGCCAAATAGGTCAATGTTATTGTTGGTTATGAGGTCTTGAATTTCTAATGCATGAGCTGGGAGGGAACGAACATTAAGGAGGGCACATTTGATATGTGGTGTGGGTGTGTTTTTTGTGTTTGTGATGGTGGGGTGGAGGCTGAGTCTGGTGTGGCAGGTGTAGTAGAAGGCAGGGGCCTACTGTGATTGGTGTGTGAATGTTTGAGTGTGATAGAATGTTTGATGAGGGGGGTGTGCCTGGAGATGGAGCGGGAGCCTAATCTAGTATTTCTAAATGCGTGGGAGTGGGACGAAGGCTGTATTCTAGAGGTAGAGTGCAAGCTTTGTGTCTGTCAAGTCTGCACATAGTGCTGAGGCACGGTGGTGGAGAGTATGTGGCTGCGTGAGAGTCGTAAGACTTACGGTGTAATAGAAGTGTGCATGGAAGTAAGTGGCGGGGGATCAGAAATTTTTTTCAGAGGTGTTAGTTGCAGAGAAGTAAGTGTGGTTTAAGGGGAGAGAATGGAGAGTGTGAGTAGGACAGTAAGCAGAGTGGTAGTGGTAAGAGAGTGGGAGGTGAAGACCTTGCTAGTGACTCTGGGCATCATTTGTGTGAGGGTCAAAGACCGCAAGCGGTAATAGTGACTATGCAGGGTGATACGTATCAGCAATTATTTTAGTATGGCTAATAGTATGCAGTTAGCAATCGGCACATAGAGGTGCAGTTGATAATGATATTAGGGGAATGATTGCAATTGGACAAAATAGCTGCAATAGGCAGATGCAAAATTGAAACACAATGGGCAAATGTCTGCAATAGGCAGATGCAGACTTGGAACACAGTGGGAAAATGTCTGTAATAGGCAGATGCAGATTTGGAACACAGTGGGCCGAGGTCTGCAATGGGCAGATGCAGATTTGGAACACAGTGGGCAGATGACTGCAATAGGCAGATGCAGATTTGGAACGCAGTGGGAACATGTCTGTAATAGGCAGATGCAGACTTGGAACACAGTGGGCCGAGGTCTGCAATGGGCAGATGCAGATTTGGAGCACAGTGGACCGAGGTCTGCAATGGGCAGGTGCAGATTTGGAATACAGTGGGCAGATGACTGCAATAGGCAGATGCAGATTTGGAACACAGTGGGAAAAGGTCTGTAATAGGCAGATGCAGATTTGGAACACAGTGGGCCGATGTCTGCAATGGGCAGATGTAGATTTGGAACACAGTGGGCCGATGTCTGCAATGGGCAGATGCAGATTTGGAACACAGTGGGCAGATGACTGCAATAGTCAGATGCACAATTTAAACACAATGGGCAAAATGACTGCAGATGAGCTGAGTCAAGATGGAACATAATGAGCAATGGGGGGCAAAAGTGATCGGTCTAGGCAGGAGGCAACAATGACAGGCTGTCGTGGTTTGAGCTATGGCATACCATGGTCCTGGAATATGTGTGGCTAGAGACAGTTAGTCATTGCAAAATGTGGGAATGTTATGCGAAGAAGTTTTTTTTTAGCGCAACCATGAAGAGAAGCATAATGTGAGCCTCCAGTCTTGACAGAATTGCTTTACATGAAAACATTGATACATGTGAGATGTGTTTTTCAGGCAGGATGATCAAAGTGTGACTGATGTGTGGTTGACGGGTTATTATCCTGGACTGCTATACCTGTTGACACCTGGACTCTGGGTGCCCCCTCAATTAAGCCAATGCCTGATTGTGTGAAACTGAGTCGTCACTTTATTAAGCTCTGTGAGAGTTATAAATGCATATTTTGAAATCTCTGTATACAGTTGAATTTGCTTCCTTCTCTTTTTCTTGATTTATAATAATGTATGGGTCGTTAGTGAGAAATCCTGGGGCCTGATTTATATAAGCTTTGTTCAGTGAGAAAGTCTAGTATAATATACTGTCAGATGTCCAAACTCCCCCATGGGGATGGCTAGAACAGAAACAACAACAAATTGTGCAGTCCATGTAGTAAATCAAATAATGGAAAATCTAGTAAATAAAAGAATGGAAAATCTTAAGAGCTTGTAAAGGGAAACCGCGAAAAGACGTGGAGAGTGTGTGTGACACAAACCATAAGTTATTATGCAGATGACTTCTAGTGCAATGTGCAGAATGAAACGGTCTTCTATGCCTCCAGTATCTGTATTAAGAGTTCACAAGAAAGACCGTTTAATGGCAGCAATAGTAGATCTGAAGTAATCACTCTGGAAATCACTATGGGTAGCAGAGTCCGTAGTGTTCCCCAACTCAAGAAAGCTTGGGGGTCTCTATAGGGTGACACTCAAGTAAAATAACTGCAATCTCCTGGAGCAATTGGGGAAGGTCAGATGTGTTTGAATAGATGTGCAGAAAGCAGGGAATGTCATGGGAGAGGGAATATTACTGAGGAGAGCTGTGCTACAGAAAAGATAGTTATGGAGCCCAGAAAAGGGAGTGACTCATTGTGATAAGAAGACCATGATTAGTAGTCGGGGTGGGGGGGCGGGCAAACAGGTCTGCGTACTAGACTAAGGGCCTAATTCACAGAAGCATTTTATAACATTGCAAACCCATTGAAAAGTGCTCTGTGCTCTGTGAATTAGGCTCTTAGCCGTTTAGGATAAGCCCCATAGAATAGTAACAATGTAGACCAATCAGCATGGGCATAATATAGTGGCTGTCGTAGATGGAGAAAGGCTACTCATTGTGTAAACACACACTCTAACTCATTCACCATGAACCTGCAACTCCTGCAAATGGCAAGGCACACAACACGGGTGAGAGTATGAAAGAAAAATAAAATGGAGGGACACTGTGCCATTCTTAGTTTTGAAAACGTAATTATTACTAATTATATTATAACATCTAATCTCAGATATCATAGGACTAAGGTCAAACCACTCCTCCTATAAAGAGAAAATTTTTACCCATGTGGAGGCTGCGCAGAAACAGCCAAATCCACACAGAAGTGAGAATTCCCAACCCTAGTAAACAGTGGATATGTGTAGAGCACTAACCTCAAACACCCAATGCAGCCAAGAACCTGGTTGAAGAGGTTGTGAGACATGTAATTAAAGACAAATTCCCCATAAGCCTGCACTCTAGTGTTTACCAGCTCACGTTAACTGTTTGTGTAAAATAAGGGCAGGAAACCCTCTTTTTTGAAGGGGCCCTGACTCCAGAGGGTTGAGGCAGGGCCCTCTGGTCGGACCAAACGTCCCTTACGGGTCCCGTTAGAAGACCAGGGTGCAAATAACAGGCTTGCCATTCGCGAGCCTGTTATTTGCACCCTCCCCATTCCCATTGAACCCTATATGGGCTCAAATGGAAATGGGGAATGGTTTGGTCAATGGGGACTTACCAGTCCCTCCAAGGTCAAAATGGACCGGTAAATCCCCATTGACCAACACCGGTGCTGGACCCGTTATTGGTGGCAATCATGGTGCAAATAGCGCCATGACTACCACCAATCTCGTAATGAGGCCCACAGTCTTGGCAGTCTTGGTGAATCAGAGTGGATCCTGCTTGATTGCTGTTTCGTATGTGCAGCATGGAAGCAGGGGACCTACTCCGAAGCATGAAACGGCGCAATGATGAAAATGAGATGCTATGGCCCAACCCTCCACGCATGCAACGTGAGTCAACCCACTCTGTCAGAGTGAAAATCATGGCGGCAGGTAAGAACTCAATATCTGCCTCTGTTCAGCCACTGCAAACACACATTCACGCCACTGCAAGCAACATCAATATCCTTTCCTGCGTAATGCGTAACTCCCATGCAGGCTTTGACTTTGCCATCTGTGCATTTGCGTGACCATTTGTACAGCACTATCATATCTACCTCTACGTTGCACTACCTTCACTGTAATGGCACTGCCAACATTTGTAAATAGATGCTACACTTGAAACACGTTCCCGGCTAATTCCTTCAATTTTTCCTGCCTCATCTCTGGAAATTGAAACTTAACATACCTCTCCCTAAACAGAACACACGCTCATTGTAAAACAGCCTTGAGGGGAAGCATGTGTAGCTCCAAAGTCATATATTTTGTAGAAGTCTAGCAAAAAAAGATACATAACATGCACTGCAGTTCCTCTGCCCATGACGGTCATTACAACCTTGGTGCTAAGTGCACCAACTTTACCACCATGGTGTAAACTCTGTTTACACCATGGGGGATGGCGGATTTACCGCCCCATTCCAAGGTGAGTGGGGCGGTAAATCCCCATTTCCCATTTTCCCTTCCCCATTCCCATTTTTGCCCCATAGGGCATAATGGGAGTGGGGAAGGCGCTAATTACGCCGCCGTAATTTACGGCGGCGTAATTAGCACCATGGCGGGTTAGCGCCATGGATTTTAACGCCTGCTAAAAGCAGGCGTTAAAATCAGAATCAGGCGTTAAGGGTTAACGGTGCCGTTAACCCTTTACGCCTGAGTTGTAATGAGGGCCCATGTGCCTCAAAGGTACTCTTCAACCATCTCATACGCAGTACAGTGCCATTTCACGGCCTCCCAATGGGAAGGATGGAATTTGCCAAAATTATGTAAGTACACCTTTACATCACATGTGTATTATAATTACCAGTTATTTAGGTGCTCCTCAGTACGCATATTTACAAAACTTGCTCTACCTCTCACTTTCTCTCCATACATTACACAGTAAAAAAACCCTGTCACACTGCCATGTCTCCACCATTCCCAGTAACTTGCAACTGTCAGTGTACTTTCTTTTGCTTCTCGTACACTGAGGCAACTCACCTTCTACGCACTCGTACACTGCTAAATTCCCTGTTCTGCCCTTTGTATGCCCTTTCCACAATTATTATGTCTACGCACCCTCAGTGTAGTATAGGTTGCAACCGACACAGGTGCACGCAGCAGTCAACCGGCAAACAAATATGTAGAACTCACATTTCTTTCATGCACTTCTTACCAAAGCAGCTACACCATTCTCCAGCAAACCAAGGTAACCCCCATTATGTTTCTTATTGTATCACTTTCTTTGTAAACACACAGACACATTGCGCCGCAGGTCCAACTACACTCGCTACCACCGTCAATTTTTGTGAAAAAGCAACACATAAAAACATCATCTTGTCCCAACGGTTCCAACACCTTTTCTTCTGTGCACCTGTACAATCACTGCATTACCTACAAACCAGACACCAAGGCAGTGAGCTCAGATATGGCGCTACGCACTAACATACACGTCATTGTTCCTCAGCCATTCAGCTATTACTGCATTATCCTTCCCACAATGTTTTGTCCTGTTCACTACAACTAATAGCCGCTACTTACATGTACTCTTATTCCTCTTTCCACTCAGATATGTTGCACCCTACTGCGCATGCCACACCTTCCAAATTCCAATAGACGGCTGGTGGACCAACCATTGGAAGATTACCATAAGCAATGTCTTTTCCATCGTTATTAACTGGGCCGACCACTATGGGTCGGTGTGTCCACTTGCGGTTCCCGCTATACAAACCAAACTGCAAACCTTTGTTCTATAAGCCATCCCAGAGGCACTGCATGCTACCTTCTCTACCTTTCAAAGACAATTGGGGTCGTTATGAGTGAGGCGGTAAGGGGTTAACGGCACCGATAAAGGTGCCAGAGCCGTCAACTCCTTACCGCTTCATTACGAGTTCTGCTCACGGGACCCGCTACGGCTGCCTGGTAAAACCAGGCGTCCTTAGCGGGTCCCGCGAGCAGACCATGGTGCTAACAACGGGCCTGGTATTAACGGGCCCGTTGTTAGCACCCTCCCCATTCCCATTGAGCCCTATGGGGGCTCAAATGGGAATGGGGATGGGTTCCTTGAATGAGGAATTACCAGGCCCTCCAAGGTCGGAATGGCCCGGTAATTCCTCATTCAAAAAACCCAGACCCGGTACCTGGTAAGGGGGTAGCCATGCCGCTAATAGCGGCATGGTTACCTCCTGACTCGTAATGACCCCCAATGTCTTCCACATGGGCCGCCAAGCAGCATTACATACTCCTTTTCCCACATGTGCTACACGAGAACAGAAGAACATAATTGCACAGGCGCCATTGGTCACTGTATTGGTCACTGTATTTTGTTTGCGAAATCAAAGAGCGGTGAATCCACCAGCGGCGTGTACATTCTGTGGCAAAATAAAGCACTTCCAACCACTCACTGTATTATTTGTAAAGTATGGAATGATCTGGAACCGTACAGTCTGTCTGCGCCGGACTGCTTTTTCTTTTGGTTATGTTGTTCCTTTCCAGAGCTAGGTGCTCACATGACAGAGTGTGCTACGCTTGGCACGCACATAAAATAAATACTTGGAGTGCACGCCGTGAGGAAGGACTGTCCAGAAGTAATGTCACTGACGCCTTTGACTGCCTTTGACTGCTGCAATGGTGTATGCGGCACACAGGCATAGCTAATGGAAGCAATGCACACATTACAAATGCACACACTTCAAGCTCCACTGGCTTCCTTTCGCCATCTGAACAAGTACGCCAAACAAAGGTAACAGTCAGATGGCCTGCGATCCTGTATATAGCTCCACTTAACAGCGTCCATCAGGTTGCCGGCTGCAATAAAGCCAATAACGGTCACCATATTCACATGCTGTCACTTCACACCACCTCTGCTGGTATGGCACCGGCAAAATTTCCTCCACTACCATGCTGTGACAGTGAGCACCCACAGAAGGCATACATATTTCCAGCCCTGTATGCTGGACTTACATATCAGTGTAAGAACTAACCCAAAGAAGGGAGCATTGTTAAACCTACTTCCAAACAATGTCCACATTGTTATGTGAAAGGCCTGTTTGGGGAGGATTCGTCCAGGGTTAGCGAAAGGCCCGTAGCGACCCATACACGGCCGTAGGCGCTTGCCACTCCCAACACAACATGGTGCACCAATTAGAAAATTAGAACAATAACTTGTACACTCTACCTGTATATTTGATGTCTCCACTTCATATTGCTGCATGTTTGTACATAACTTATGTTTGTATATCACTGTATTTCCATACTACTCATGTTGCAACTATGTACTGTAACCTTGTTACTTTGTAACCATACGTTATGCGCATAGATACCTGAGGGTTAGTTGCGCTAAATGAATAAACAAATCAATCAATCAGTCAATCAATCAATGGAAGATGTAAAAGCTGTGTTTAAGGTAAAAGCTGTCTTTTACCCCTTCCATTAAAGGCACGGTCCATTTTTCTCAATTTGAATGGCAGAGAGGATGGGTGAAAAGGAACTTGGGTTCGCGTCGCTCCCTTACTCTTTGCAATACAAATACTCCAGCATTTTCCCCTGAATTCATTTTCATGTTGGTGCAAATGCTGGGGATCTCTATCAAGTCTGTCAGCATTTTTTAACAAACAAAAAACAGACAGATTACATTTTTTTTGACCTCTTTGCACAGTGATGTCAGACCTCAATGTTGCTGTGCTCCACGCCAACTTATTGCTATTGATCTCACCACACATTCATTTTCCCTTTTTGTCCACGATCTTCATGTACAAATAAAAAAAGTTAAAAACAAATATAACTAGAGATTTTAAGATATTTTATTTGTCAGCTAAGGTGGAGGTTTGTCGCTGAGTAAGAAATCAAAGACGTGATAGATGTACAAAAAAATTCAATCTAAAGTTCCATGTCTGTTGGTCTTTGAGATTCACATCACAGTGTTCACTCATTATGACATAGAGAAGTAGAAGCTGACAGATGAGTCACATGATCCCCCGAGAAATTTGCAGACACCATTTACAAGTCACTTTAGGGGATTCTTTAGTCCAGTGAGAATTTGTGAGAGTGGTAGAAGGGGGATTTCTGAAAGTTTGATCTATATGTGTACTGTAACAAATGAGTTGATTTATCAATTTTAAATGTTTTTCGCAATGTACCTTTTGGGGTCCAGTAAATCGTAATGTAACTTAGGAAATACCGATCGGTTGGAGTTTACATCTTTGTGTGGTTACGCAATGTTTGACAACAACGTTGCGAGGTTTGTAGCATTTGTTTGAGTGTGCATTTGTTTCAAATTACAAAATCGGCGAAAGTTACCACATATCACGATTTTACAGCAACCACTACAAAAATGTCATGGATAGGTATGGTATGCCTCTGAAATTGCCATCGCATTATTGTCAGTAATCACTTGTGTGAGCATTTTTGTCGCATAAGTACATCTTTGCTAGTGAAGTTTGCTTTTCATTTTCTTTTCTATTACTCCGGTCTATGCTTATCTTCATTTCATTTTTTGTATAGTTTGTTTGTTATTTATTTTTGCTTGTTTTTAAACCTTTTCAATTTTTTTTTTCTGGACTATTAAAGACTCAGAGCTTGAGGTGGTTGAGGAGCAGGACAACGATGACTACAGTCGGGAGTCGGTCGTGGTTGAGAGTTCATTGTCAGTAAAGAGGAGCAACAGATGCAGTCGGAAGAGCACCAAACAACCTAGGCAGCAACAGCAGTCCTGTTAAACAACATCAGATTACTAGCATTACTACTGCTTGTCAGCAGAATAATCACTGGCAGAAGTGGTGCATGTGAAATATGGCCAGGCATTCGTCCATGAGATCCTTGACATGTCATTCTATTTCCAAAAACTAAACAGGTGCTACTTGGTGGAACTTGACTCATGACTTTGAGGCCTCGAACATCATACTACTTGCAATCTGACAGTGAGGCAACCACATAGAAAGAGACCAGCTGACTCTGTGGCAGCATCTTCTGGACTACCAAGAGAGCTCCTTCTCCGATGATCACACCAATTTCTTCCTCTTCATCTGCACCTGTCATCATTCCTGGGTCCTCGTGTCAAGCACCTTAATTGTCAAGATCGGTAATAACTGTTAATAGTTTTCTTTTGTTTGTTGGTTGAGCTGTTTGCTGTTTTTTTTTTATTCTTAAAAGCTTTTGTTTTGTTTTTCATTTTGTGGTTTACACCATATTAGAAAAACATCAAAAAAAGTTATTTTGTTTTGTGTGATAAAGTTACTCTACTTGCTTTTTTCAACCTTACAACCCCCTTATACCAACATGTCCACAACAGTTACAAAATATGAAAGATATATGTTTTGTGTTCCTCTGTACGTTTCCTTCTTCACAAAACATACTTCAAGAACGTTATGTGTTTTTTATCCCCTAAAAACTGGGAAGTGCATTCGTTATAGTACAGTCATGTACACTGAGCACAGTATGTGAGCATATAGTGACAACATTTACTATGACAATAGCCCAATACTACACAGTTTATAATACTTTTAAGGGAAATGGATCACTAATTCTTGGTACCAGTAAAGCAAAATCACACAATGTTTTATACAATTACTGTAGTGTCATTATTCATTACAGAGTCTGCTTAATATATGTGATGTCATTGAGGGTATCATCTGTGAGGCCATCAGTGTTTCCTCAGTTCCTGTTAAGTGATGTAGAAGTGATTTTATGGGTGAAGTCATATGTGATGTCATCAGTGCTATCATCTGTGAAGTCATCAGTGTTAAGGTGCTGTAGCTCTCAATAGCTGCCAAATTTAGAGGTGGTGTTGTGTAAAGCCAGCACCTTAAGGACACTTTAAAGCTTTTTATGTATTTATTGTCAGCCATAATACACCGACTGCTTTGTTGTGCCCCATGAGGAAAGGGAGGGGATACAAGGACATAGGAAGCAGCAAACAAGGTCATTCAGAGGGGTTGGAAAATTCTGCCCTGGAGGGAAAGAGAGAAGAAGAGCAAGGAGACCAAAACATATCTAAGCATATCTAACATAAAAACTGTTAGTTTAAAAAGCTAAGCGAACCTTAAGGATCCCTAAATAATTCACGTACCCCAACGAAACTCACGATGAAGGAATCAGTACAAGGCAGAATGTCCAAAACACCAGATTTCCAGTATCATGTTTCTGTTGCCACAAGAGAGGGTGGAGTGGAGTGGCTGTCCTAATTACCTCCTGGTGTCAGTATAGAACGTGCCAACCTCCATCAAAAAGTAGAGTGAGCAATTTTTAAGAAGTGAGTTATGAGTCATGAGTCTTCATTTGAATTTAGCTACAATGTTGTGGGGATGCATCCTCGCAAGATCTCAGCTGTGCCAGGATCTCGTGAGACTAAGATGCAGGATGCACACAGCTTCCCACGCAGAAGCGCAGAAGACTGCGGGTGGCACAGAGTATGCCCCAGGAAGAACAAAGGCTATGTTGCTCAATGCCATGGGAGTTGAAGGACAAAGGATATTCGCGGGCCTAAGGCCTGAACATACATAGGGAGAAGATCATTATGTTTTCAGAGAGATAATTTGCAGGGTTGTGAATAGATTTTCAAGTAAGGAGAATGTAGTGCTTCACCAATTGAAGTTTTATACCAGGGAACAAAAAAATGCAGAGCCGGTTGATGATTATGTCACCTGCATTGTGTGGGTTTGCCGACAATGCAGAGAACTTGATTTGCGACATGTTAGTGGCACATACCAACTGCAGGAAGGTACAGGACAAATATATTCTAGAAAAAGAGTTGAACTTGGAAAAGGCCTTCCAAATTTCCAGAGCAGAGGAAGAGACTTCATACAGGCACAAGGAAATGGCTGAAACGCCACTCGGCACCGATGTAAACACTGTACAATGTAAAGGGCAGCGTGACAAACCCAGAAGAGACTTCTTTGATGATAGAGGGGGAAACAAGAGAGAGACATTGAAATGCCAGAGATGTATCAGAGCGCAGCACCTAGCAAATGACAAGGAATGTCCTGCAAGAAACAATGAATGCTCAAACTGCAGGAGATTCTGTCATATTGGGAAAGCCTGCAAATGGAGGGGAAATAAGGTCAGCTACATTGAAGGCAAAGACAATGTGGGCGGAGATGAAGGCAAGGACGATCAGCCCAATCCATGGTCATCATGGTAAACAGCTCAAGAGTGAGAAGAGAGAAACCACATTGCATAATAAAAGTGAACGGCAACAAGGCTCGAGTGATGGCCGACTAAGGGTCTGATTTGACCATCTTACCAATTCAAGCTCATGGGTGCTGTGATGCTGGAAATGAAATTGGAGGGACAGGGCCTCCATGTCCTTGTCCTGTACTACTTTTATCATGCATTTATCATGTATGTTCTGTGTTATTTTCTGCACAGGAGTCCATGCAGGACTCTTGGCAGTGCAGCTCTTCCTCTTTTTGGTTGTGGTGAACAGACCCTAGGGATACCCTTATGGCACCAATGGGTGAGGGTACAACCCTGTACCCATAGTGTATGTTTCTCGGAACTTGTGTGTGGCCCACAGAGCAGGGTACCGGCTAGTGGCATCTCCATACTGAATTTGACAGGTGCTCTGAGTATCCCCCATTTTGGGATACCAAAACCCTGCCATTGGAATCAGTTGATTCCTGATAGGAGACAAGATGGCCCCTGCGGCCTCTTGCTTTCTATTGCATGTTACCTTGTTTTCCCAAAGTCCTTGGAAGCCTTGACTCTGTCACTTCCCCTGATTAGCTGTTGGGGGGAAGTTTCATATATGGTATTTTGGGTAAGTCCATGCCAGACTGGCTGTAGCCTTCCCAATGACAGTATGTTGTGGGTACACCCATGTGGTGGGACCTGGGTGAATGGTTGCATGATGAATACGCATTTCATTTTATGGGTGTCTAGTTTCTGGTGTTTGACACAAAGAATGAGACAGTCCTGCCCGAAACGGCTATGAATGCTTGGTGAATGGCTGGGTACTTGTCCCGATCCACATTCCTTGTTGTGTGTGTCTGGATGGAGAAGAACGGCCTGAATGCACGGTGAGCCTGATTGGCTGCCTGCCTGCCTGCCTCCCTGAATGGCCATCTGAATGATTGGTTGCCTGAGTGGGACCCAGCAGAATGAATGAGAGACCAAACAGTATATATGGGGACCTCTCACTGATGGAAATCGTTCAGAAACTGAAGACGAAACTTGATGCTTAAACTTGAAACCCAGCTGGAGGAAGAAGGCTTTGCTGCTGCTTTCCTTCGTTGCAATCCAAAAGCTGTCATCGCCAGAACTGATCCAAGAGAGGACCTGGCTAGGAGACCTCTTCCCGAGCAACGAGAGACAAGCTAACCTTCTCCAAGGCTCCCTGGAAGTCAGCCTATGAAAGACTGTTGTGGACCGGAGACAGGGACCGCCGAGAAAACTGAAGAGAAGCGCCCAGACATTCCATCCACCGTCGTCGACCAGGGTTCGGAGGACCGCTGTAATCGCTGCAAGTCTGTCGAAGCCGTGTTACCCAGAAGCGGGGACCGTGTGACGACAAGCTGCCGATGACCGGAGCCGCACCGCTCCATTGCCTAAGACATTTAAATCAAGGACTCGCTTGCTCATAACCATCGACGGCTCTTGTCCCACCGGAGAAAGTCAAGGTCGGCGACGAACCGAGGAGAATCCGTCGGTGGGGTCCCAACACACGAAGACCACACAGACGACAATGAAGATCTGATGGCCAGCTGTGGTCGAGTCCCAATCACTGACAATGATGACCCGATGCCCTTGCTGGGCCAAAGTTCTTCATTGACTCTGTGCGGCAACAAACTCTCATCGTCGAGGTGCACCGCATGCCTCACCCTCGCAGGATGTCCATGACCAATCATCGACGAGCGCCACCAGGACCGAAGCTGCTGTCTCAACGCCATTGTTCACCCTTCCGACAAGGAATCCCGATGATCCGTGGTTCGTGCCTTAAAGGGCTTTCACTCATGAAGGATCCGTCGACGACTCTTTTTCGGAATCTGAAAACCCTGGACATTGGGCTAGTAGAGCTTTCGAAGAAGGATCCATCAATGACCCTTTGTCAGAATCTGCTAAACCAGGTACATTGGGGTAGTAGTGAATTTCAGAGAAGTAACCGTCATCGTCCGTAGTCGGAATCAACTAATCCAGGTACATTGTGGTAGTAGAACATTTATAGATGGAAATAAGACTCTGATAAACAATATATGGACTGGGCTTGGTTTATATCTTTATTTACAGGTTGCCCAGGTGGAGGATACTCACAGAGACGTGTGTCTAGTTGGTATGGGCTCAGTATTCTGCCAAATATTCAACCCCTTGTTTTTCTCCTATGACTATTGGTGGTACAATTTATTAATTGATGTGTATGCCATTTGGAAACTGTCTACAGTTGATGCATTTTAATGATGGAATCAAAGAAGTAATTGTGGTACCACATAGAAACTACATATATTAATCATTTTAGAATTGCCTGAGCACCAAGTGTGTTATTGTATGTGTACATAAACAAAACCTTATTTATATAAAGAAATGTGTTTTCACTAACATAGTGTGTAGACATTCCTTTATGGGTGCTTGGGGACTACAATGTACTTAAGACCAAGCCTGCATCACCTCCTGAGAGCTTAAGCTTTGATTGCTCATCCATTGCTACCCCTTAGAGAATCTTGGCTGGGGTGCTCTGTGCTTCTACTCTGCCATATAGAGGGCAGGAGTACAGATAACGCCCCCCAGTCTTTACGGTGGGACGGTGTGAAGTGGAGGTCAGAATAATGAACCAAGCACAAACCCACAGTGTTTGGTGAAGCGTCAGTGGACCTGTTGGGCTACGTAAATGCAAACATTGAACTCAAGGGCAAACAGACTGTAACCAGAGTATATTTTTCCAAAGAAGGTCCGGCAGTATTGGGGGGTGATCAGCACAAACTAAACATAAGACTGGATCCCAGCACTGACGATCAAGAACTCTTCATTAAATCAGGAGGAGCTCCAGTCTCGAGAGAAGAATTCCTGCCCTGTTTTCTGAAATGCCAGGCAAAAAAAACTACATTCACAAAATCCATCTGAAGCCCAATGCAGTTACAGTTAAACACAAAGTAAAGCCTCTGCCAGCAACTGCAAGAAGTGTGTTACAAGTTCACTAGTGAAAATGGTTAAGGAAGTTGCCATAGAGACAGTGGAATCCTCTGAGTGGCTGAGCTTGGAGTTACTGATCAAGAAAGGGCAGTCTACCGATATCCGAGTATGCATCGACTTCCGCAGCCTGAACATGGAGGTGATAATGGACAGTTACCCACTGCCCAGTATTAACACACTCATTCTTATGATGAAAGAAGCAACATTCTTCTTGAAACTAGACATGCAGGAGCTTATCACTAGATAAGCCTTCATAGAGAGTCCAGACCTCTTACAGTGTTCATCACACCTTTCGGCACGTACGAAAACACCTGCATACCGCTTTGGGTTGTCATCAGCCGCGTCAGCATTTCAAAGGATAATGGACTACTTATTGTGAAACGTTGGGAAATGTGTCGTACTTTGAGGATGACATCCTTATCTATGCAGAAGAGGCTGAGACTCACAATAGACATTTGAGGGCAGTGCTGAAGACACTTCAAGATGCAGGAGTTGACCTGAGATATGAAAAGTGGTTGATAAAAGCTCAGCAAGTTAAGTATCTGGGGTACAACATTTCAAAGGATGGTGTTAGTCCCAAGAAGGATCTGTTATGAGCCATAGCTAATGCTTCAGCACCCAAATTGAGGGATGCACTGCGTTCTTTTCTTGGACTCGCAGAATACTATGTTAAGTTTGTACTGCTCTTTTCAGAGACAACAGTCCCATTGAGAGAACTACTAAGGAAGGGAGCAGTCTATGAATGGTGTTGAGAGCAGAAGATGGCTTTTGAAGAGGTTAAGAGGAGGATAGTACACAATCCTTGTCTTAAACTTTTCAACCCAAAGTGTGAAATGTTTATTACCACCAATGCCAGTGCCTACGTGTTGGGAGCCACATTGACCGAGAAGAAAGGGGAGGCGTTTGCATCCAAAGCAATCTCTGATGCTGAAGAAATGTAGTCCACTGTTGAAAAAGAGATGCTTGCTTGTGCATGGGGGGGTGGAGTACTTTCGTACACACATGTGGGGCATGAAGTTTTGCTTAGTCACCGACCATATACCCCCAATGCACATGCAAAGTACAGGAGGGATGGGGGCATCCACTGAGAGACTGACTAGGATAGCTGCCATACTGTAAGAATATATGTATGAAATAATGCACATAGCTGGATGGAAGAATACGTAAGCAGACTGCATGTCGCGCCTGCTGGAGCATGATGAGCCAGTCTCTACATTCGTGCAAGATGAATGTGTAGTAGCTTCAGTGGGTGATCTGAGAAGCCATGAATTCTTGGAAATGAGAAAATGTCACTGGAGGGAAGAACTGGCCAAAGACACGACCATGAGAAGTGTTGCCGACTGGGCTAAGAATGGATGGCCCAGTGAAAGGACGATTCTAGAAGGACTGAGACCATATTGAAAAGTGAGTGAAGACATTTATGAAGCCGGGGGGTTATTGATGAGAGGGGATCAAGCAATACCTTCCATGGGAATGGTTTGGTAATTTTATGCAGAACACACTCAGGACATCTTGGCAGCAATATGACCAGGTGACGAGTGGAAGAATCATACTGGTGGACATGCATGGAACAGTTAATGATTGAAAAATTATATGAGTGCATGAACAGCGACAAGAGGCTCAAAGTGCAGCAAGCACTGTTGAATCCCACCAAGATTCCTGCAGGTGTGTAGCACAAGTTAGGCCCGAATTTCATTGGTCCCCTTGAGCCCATGTCACCTGACTACAAATATGGAGTAGTGAAGGTGTATTACCTGTCCTTGTAGATAGAGGTAGAATTTGTACCCAACACCACCACAGCTACCACCATAGAGTTATTGAACATGATCTTTCAGAGGGAAGGCCTACACAAAGATATAGTGACAGACAATGGTGTCCAACTAGTATCAACAGCAATGGAAGAATTCCTGCGGAATCATAATACCAGGCAAACCAAGGCTAGCCTTTATCATTCCCAGACTAATGGATTAGTCGAAAGGACAAATAGGTTCATAAAAGGAGCCTTACAATTAGCTAGGGCCTCAGGGATGGACCCTTACAAAACAGCCAAAGAACCGATAGCAGCTCATCGCCTAACCCTGAATGCAGTTAACCAGATTTCGCCCTTTCTGCTACCAAGGGAAGGAGGGCCGCTTCAACTCTGGTGCCCCCCTGGTTATCCAAGATGAGACAGGATGGCACGATCAACATGAAAGAGGTTGTTTGAAGAATCCAAAAGAGTAAAGATCAGATGAAAACACAAAGTGACACCTGCAGAGCTGTCCGGAGAACACAGATAAATGAAGGGGACATGGTGAAAATAAAATTGCCTCAAAAGGTCCAAGAAACAGGATAAGTACAGCCAACCTATGGAGGTAGTAGAAAAAGGCACAAACCATATATGCAGCAGAGATGGCAAAAAGTGAAATCTGAAAGAGTTGCCATGTTCAGGAAGTGATGTCCTTAGTTGGAAGAACAGTCTACTACCGAACTAGCAGCAGAAGATCCAGAACTACACCAAGAACAAGAGTCTGTGGGTGGAGAGAACTTTTCAGGAGAGAGTTGGGAGGAGAGAGGTACCAGAACTACCACCCAGGAAGAAAGAGAAATGCAGAGTGAAATAGCCATGTCACTGCATGCTAGAGAAAGTGTAATCAGAGCAGAGACTACAGCTGGTCGGGAGTCACCCTCAGCGCGAGAAGAGAAGACCGGCAAAGTATCAAGTATCAAAACGTTTTGATGCAGAAGCACCAGGCTGCTCAACAGATGGAGGTATGTGGGGATGCATCCGTGTGAGATCTTCTCGTGCAGAAGTGAAGAAGCACTGAGAAGAGAGCGCCCGCCAGAGCAACGGGACGCTTTCCAGCGCTCCCCGGTGCTTCTCCTGTTTGAAGGCCAATGCCTTCCTTATTATAATGCATAGCCAACAAAGCTCATACTTTTATAATACATTGTTTTCCCTGATAGTGAAGCAACTATAGGTCATTGACTCATACACAATTGGACTTACAATAGAATTGTGATCGTTATGCTTTACTGTGAAGCAACACCTCCCTCCTCATCCTGTGTTGTGTCATAAGTGCAGCCACGACACATTTCTTCAGATGTAATGCACAGAGGTAGATTGTTCTGAAGATTGGAAACAATAGAGCTGAGAGACTGCACAACAAGCTTCTTTTTCCAAAGGGTGACATTGGGGAGCCTCCTCAAAGATCTCGATGTAGGTTAGGGAGGGTTATATTTTGTAGTCAACACTTTGAGTTAAATGGGCACATAGCTTTGGGTAAGGTAAGCAGAGTTGTAACAAGAATCCTCTCTTCAAAGAGAAGCATTGCAATGTCTTCAAGCAGGAGAGATGTGGTGGAAAGGTTAAAGGTTAAAGGCGAAACACGAGCCATGAGCCCATATTCTGAGTAACTTGCACTGCGGAAAAGGTACGTCAGCAATGCAGAGTGTTGCAGCAGTCCAACGAGAACAACGCTACTGCTCTGTTGACTTTCACACTGACATGCTGGAGGAGTATGGGCTTGAAATGGGACTACACTTTACCCTGGTTTTAGTAATAATAATACTAATAGCAATATGTGGTATTTGTTATTACAGTCATGATTCTTGTGAATTTAAGGTTGCGTTTGTCTGCAACATGCATTGAAACTATACACACTATTTGAATGAAATTAAATCACTTTATCTGTGGTATCACTTAAAGAAATGTTGTCTGAATGAAATTCAGTTTTTTACTATATGACTGGCAATTAGTGAGTCACAAATACATGTCATCTGCATGGATGCATAAAGTAGCTTCTACTCACGGTCAGACTGGGGAATACCATTTTCTCGGGCACCAATGAAAACGTGTCCCACATTTGCCAATGGTAATTCATTCCTTTTGTTACACACTGTTTGAATATTACCCAAGGGGGAGATTTGTGATAACATGTGATGAAAATTGTTCATTTTAAAGAATATTTATTCAGCACCACTGGCCCCAACTACTAGCCCCTTAGTGAAGTTACTCATGAAACTGGCCCACACTGGCCAAAAAGGTGGTCCACTTTGACCAGAAAAATTGACACACACCAGCATTTTGCATAAACTTGACATTTACTGAAACATATTTTAATTGTGTACATTCTAACTTTGTTCTTATCCTTTGTATTAGCAATTTTAAAGAATTCATTGCTTGTATGATCGCTTTATAAGCAATAATTGATATTAATAATCGTTCTTGAAATTGTGATGAAGACACACACTTGTATTGCTTATAAAATGTGCAAAAGGTTTGTTGTGTATAACCAAACGCACAATAAAAAATAAATATAAATTGCATTTCTGGTTCCGGCATTGCCCTATTGCCCTAAATGCCAGTCCGAGCCTGCTTCTACTTACAGCAAGATGACATTGTACCTTTCAATTGTATGTAAAGGTAAATGCTGTATCTTTAGAGACATGCTAGCTGTATAATGCAGTACACTTACAGATGTCGGCGTGCTTCGTTCTTTATTTTGGTTCAGGGAAAAAGGGAGAGTTTACAAACACGCACACGAGGGCGTTCTCAGTAAATAATGGATAGGTCACATTAATGTATACAATTCCTCCGCTTCATGAAATGTGTTGAAATGTGTTAGCTTGTTTTTCAACACAGTCAACAACGTTCTACAAATTCAACAATGAGCCTTTCGCCCAAAAAAAGCACAAGAAGGCAGAAATAATGTGTTTTAACAGCCTACTGAACTGAATATTTTACTAAAATTATGGCAATAAAGTAATCACATACACAGTTCACAAAAGCAGAGAATTCAATGTTAACTGGAAGTACTGCATTTAAAAAAGCAAAATGCATAGCGGGGGGCTTCCATTCCTTTTATCCCTGAAAGGACAACCATCAATAAACCGCATGCAAGACACTATGTACAGTAACTGATCGAAAACAATAAATGCTGAACACGAGCATCAAGATTTCTTTAACTGCTTCCACGGTTCAACGACATTTGATTCACAATTTGTGGAGCTAAAGCAAAAGTGAACGTTGTGACTCACTGGCCTATATAAGAGTTAGGAGTTAATGGTCAACCACCCTAAGACCCTCCTCTTGTTTGTTAGATGGGGAGTTTTTACTTGTATTAGACCAGCGGAATATAATTGCTTTACATCAATACATGTGACGTGTTTTTTTCAGGCAGGATGATCAACGTGTGACTGATGTGTGGTTGACGGCTCTTATCCTGGACTGCTTTACCTGTTGACACCTGAACTCTGGGTGCCCCCTCAATTAAGCCAATGCCCGATTGTGTGGAACTGAGTCGTCACTATTACATATTACAAGCATATTTCGAACTCTGTATAGAGTTGAATTCGCTTCCTTCTCTTTTTCTTGATTTATAATATTGTATGGGTCTTTAATGAAAACACCTGGGGCCTGATTTACATAAGCTTTGTGCAGTGGGAAAAGTCTAGTATAATATACTGTCGGATGTCCAAACTCCCCCATGGGGATGGCTAGAACAGAAACAAAAGCAAATATGGCAGTCCATGTAGTAAATCAAAGAATGGAAAATCTAGTAAATAAAAAGAATGGAAAATCCTAAGAACTTGTAAAGGGGAACTGCAAAAAGACGGGGGAGAGTGTGTGCGATACAAACCATAAATTATTATGCAGTTGATTTCTAGTGCAATGTGCAGAATGAAACATTCTTATGTCTCCAGTATCTGTATTACGAGTTCACAAGAAAGACCATTTAATGGCAGCAATAGTAGATCTCAAATAATCACTATGGAAATCACTATGGTTAGCAGAGTCCATAGTGTGCACCTACTCAAGAAAGCATGGGGGTCTCTATAAGGCGACCCTCAAGTAAAATAACTGCAATCTCCTGGAGCAATTGGGGAAGGTCGGATGTGTTTGAATACATGTGCAGAAAGCAGGGAATGTCATGCGAGAGGAAAGATCACTGAGGAGAGCTGTGCTATAGAAAAGATAGTTATGGAGCCCAGAAAAGGGAGTGACTCATTGTGATAAGAAGACCATTATTAGTAGTGGGGGGGGAGGTGGGCAAACAGATCTGCGTACTAGACTAAGGGCTTAATTCACAGAAGCATTTTATAACAGTGCAAACCCATTGAAAAGTGCTCTGTGAATTAGGCTCTTAGTCGTTTAGGATAAGCCCCATAGAATAGTAACAATGTAGACCACTCACCTCAGTGTTAATATAGTGGCTGTCCTAGATGGAGTGGGCTTGGAAGAGACTACAGACCATCTGATAAAAAGGCTACTCATTTTGTAAACACACACTCTAACTCATTCACAATGATCTGCAAATCGCAAGACACACAACTTGTGTAAGAGAATAAAAATGGAGGGGCACAGTACCATTCTTAGTTTTGAAAACGTAATTATTACTAATTATATGATAACATCTAATCTCAGATATCATAGGACTAAGGCCAAACCACTCCTGCTATAAATAGACTATTTTTACCCATGTGGAGGCTGCACAGAAACAGCCAAATCCACACAGAATTGAGAACTCCCAACCCTAGTAAACAGTGGATATGTGTAGAGCACCAACCCCAAACTCCCGATGCAGTCAATAACCTGGCTGACGAGGTTCTGAGACATGTAATTAAAGACAAATTCCCTATAAGCCTGCACTCTAGTAATGTTTGCCAGCTCACATGTGCATAACATTATATTGCGCTAGAAATGTAAGCAATTTAGCCACCGATGATTGATGGTTATGTGGCCTACAGATCCCCCAGCTTCCAAATCAAAGGAGGTTCTAGCTCTATTCTATTTATAAAAACCTGTGTACATGCGGTTGTTCATAAACCATCCTTGCCATTCATTGAATATAAATGGTTACATTACACATTGAGGAGATATGAGGGACAGTCCATGTTTTCAATGCCCCTGGTAATCTCCACTGCGTCGTCCATGGGAGGGCACTTCATTTCACTGTAGAAGAGTACACATACAGTATCGAAGACTGGCAAGCCATTGTTAAACTGGCAACACATTGCAATTGGGAAGAAGGTGAAGGTGCATTTTCACACATTCTTTAGGCCTAGAGGGAGACCTGGTTCTGATTATCCTGCAGGTTTCATAGGAGGATCACCCAGTCAGTACAAACGTCAGGAATGTAAAGACTCTTATGATGGAATGGGAAATTAAATTATTGAATTGACGTGTGCCCCCCGATACTCCTGGTAAAACACATTTTGGAAGTAATAAAGGGAGCAGCATATTTGATTATTACTGTGCCACTCTCTCCCTGTGTAGAAGTTATAGGATCAGAGGTTATAACAAGGGCTAAGAGTCCACATGCTGCTATCATTACACATTGTCAACTAATGTGCCCTACATAAACAGCAAGGCAGCTTGCTACTGAAATATCTCTTGTATATAAGAGGAGAGCACATTGCTGGAATCCAAGGAAGCAATCTGTGATTTATTTCAAGATTATTGATGAATCCACAACTGAGAAGAGCAATGTAACAATTAAGAACTACTATAATTTGATTGATTGTATTTCCAAGCAAGGAGGTAGAAACAGGATGAAAATACAAAGTTCCTGTCCAGAAACTGCCTCCAAACAAGGAATGGATGACTAACTGGAAGCACTAAAAGACCTTTTTAGTGATGGGGGTAAGATACAGCATGCAAGAAAGACATATACAGAAACATTGGAAGTCAGGAAAAAGGATCTAGATACAGAAGCGTGAGGCCCTTCATTAAGGGCACAAAAAAGAAGAACTCACCAAGATTATGCTACTTAATTACATTACACAGAGTACTAAATATTTATAGGATTGAACAAAGGGGAATATAGATGAGGGTTGCCCCTCAGTCTTTGGGGAGCACTATGGAGGAGGTTAGGGTTGCTATACAACAACAATATGGTACAACAACAATATGGGGGAGCGCTGGGTAAGAGTTTTATCAAAAACCCAGACACTGACAGCAATAGGTGTTAGACTCTGGTGTGTCTCTGGTGTGAGACAACAGTCAGAGGGACGTTTGAATTCAGCATTGCATAGTAACTGATGAAATAACATAGCATAATGCTACAGCATGGTATAGTATGGACTGAGTTTGCAATGAAGACTAATAAATACTGACCATTAATACCCTCATTTACTAATCTGTATTTCCTTAATCATAATGACGGCAGCTCAGTCCATAACTCTTTGATGGAACATATTGGTGCAAAAAGTGGGCTCCCGTATTTAGAAATCTCTCCCACAATTTATGCATGAAAATCAATTTCTATCAGCTTTCAAAAACGGTTAAAACCCTATCAGAAAATTACATCTGCGCCCAGATGCAGTTTTGCCTGGTTCCTAGGGTTAAGCATATTTTAAATACATAAATGGCGGCATCAGCTGCAGAGTCGCAGTCTTGGCAGTCTGGGTGAATCGGGGTGAATGATCCTGCTTGCTTGCTGTTTAGTATGTGCAACATGGAAAAATGGCGCGTCCTCTGTCGCGTGAAATGACGCGAGAATGAAAATAACACCTAGGAGACCACTCTTCACTGCAAATCTTGTAAATTATTTTCTTAAGCAGAGAAAGTCATATTTCCCAGATCCAGGGAACGAGTTGTCAGATGCAGAGATCTTAGAGGGTGCAATGGACTCTATGGACCAAATGTCCAATCAAAATCAAGTCAGTGACAAAAAACTGCTCCGGAATCCCACCTGGATAATTAAAAACATGATAGTACCTATCGGTGCAAACAAATGATGCAACTTTAGCACTGGGCGAGACTCCTTTCATCCTGCCCTAGTTCTGAAAAACAGTTCATACACCAACCAATTGTAAAAAGTGGAAAAGTGATCCCCAAGGGCATGGCAAATTGCATGGAACCCTTAACGTGAAAGACCAAAGAAATAATGAGGCTTAGTACCACAAATGAAATACGCCAATCAGAGGTTGAAAAGATACAAGTATCTTTTCTTACTGTACAGTATCAAAGCAAAACAGATAGATATCTGGCTCCCAACACCTTGAAGTGTGTACCAGCAGACACAATGAGGTGTGAGAGTGCTGGACATCTAAACACAGACATATTTATACTATTTTCGAGACGTTGTCCAGCCTCTTTCCAAACTAATACATTACTGGCTAGAGTTCGTGCCCAGTTAACATGTCAAATATTACAATATTGTACAAGGAATTAAATAGGTTTGCATGTCCATGAAGTTACAATGGTGCTGTTAGTTCTCTGATCCACGGTGACCTTGTTCCAAGAATCGCTACAATGCAGTTCAGGAAGTCTCATTGGTTATATGAGGATGAGGCGTGTGAGTGCAGACAACACTTGGATGGCGGTTCATTCGAGTCACACAGATTCTTTACATTGGTCAAACAGTCTACTCGGTCAGCCTAAATATTAACGAAACTCAAAGGTTGTTTGCCTCGACTGCAAGTTGAAAACACAGTCCACCATTTTAGAACACAAAAACAGGAATTGAAATCAAAATGGTGGATGATTCCTAAAATGGCGGCGAAGTTGATCGAAAGTCGGAAAATTACGAACGTGGTTTTTCTGTACAATGCGAATGGGCTTAGGTCAATATTCATAACAAGGCGGTATTATATGGTTATGGATTAACAAATAGGCCACACATAAGACAAACGGCACCACAGGATCTCAAGACTCCCCTCCGATGTAACGGGTCCATTTAGCTCACTCGACGTCCAATGGTTATCACGGGCCCAGTCAATCTACTGAATATGATACAGGAGGCGAGAGAAAAAATAGCACCTCGAAAGGGCTGCACCCACAATTTGAGAGGGGGTTGCACAAACTTGACTAAACATCCAAACATGAAGTCAATAAACCCCCTACCCCATAAACATCTACATTATGGGCCAAACAAACATTTGATGGATTCTGGGGACGACATTGTTTCCACGTAACACCCCAGCACAATGAAGGACCTAATACAAGCCCAGGGGCTCGAAGAACAGGACCATCAGGCCCTACCACGAAGTCTTGATCAAAACAGTAAACTGGAGATTTCTCACTAGTTAACAGACAGAGCCAACCCACAGTATACACCAGACCGAACTTTAGATCCAAACTTCACACCGGTGCAGGAAAAAAGGTCTGGTAAACATACTGAGCCAAAAGACAAAGACACAACGAGAAATCAGACTTACTATCCATAATGTCAACAGTAAAAATAGCCCTGGCCTCTTTCTCCAAGTTGTATGAATAAATAAACGAAACGCTAAAACACCACACAACCATGATTGCAATGATGCACTCTAAGTTGGTCTTTTTGGAAGGTTATATAACAGCTATCAAAAACAAGCCACAGACATTGAAATCATCATACCCTTATAGTGAGAAGGAAAGCCAGATGGAGAATATTGAAACATCTAATTGGGAAACCTAACGAGAGGAGCAAAACACAGAGGGAATCCACCAAATCGATCTCACAAAAGAGCCAAAGGGGACACCAGCTCCAATGGGAATTCAAAAACAAACCGCCCTAATGGTTGAAAAAAGAAACGCAAAAGAAACATATGGAGAGAGAGAGAGAGCGCAAACTTACCTACCCTCTTAGCAAGGGAAGGTTAACACTGACGCAGAATGGTTGGGTTCAACCAGAAATTATTTAACCATTTGGAGACGAGGCTACCCCAACACTACATAAGAAAAAGAACACCTCTGCAAAACATCAGGAGTGGACTAACAAAGATTATTCGATTTTTGAGAGTACAGAAAAACCCACCCTCCATGATGCAAACAGGAAACAACAGCCCGGAGTGGATGGGAACCTCTTATTGTTCTGGTTTGCGAACAGAACCTTAAATTAGACCAAAGACTTCCAAAACCTGCCGCAAGGAAACTGACAAGGGGAACCGGTCCGCTAAAAGTAACAACACTCAAATGAATGAAGGTATTAGGTCCTACCAGGCCCATACTCATGATAATCAATTTTCACAAAGATAAATCACAGGACCTTTTGGAGCTGTCCCAATATTCAATCAAAGATTCAGAATCGGATCTTCCTCAACTCCTGACAGCCCCTAATGGCCTACATAAAGACAACCAAACACTCCAGAATGGAATCAAACGCAATGCCAAATCAAAAACCACTTTATTGTCACCACCTTTTCTGACATTATCAGAAAAAAGACAACGAATATTGGGGGCCTGCCCAGTTAAACCCTTATGGTCTGCAACATTCCCACCTGCGTGTGTAAACCAGACAGGATCTCCACACAGGTGAAAAAACCCCCAAGCTCAGGGTCTAACAAAAGGTACACACCCATTCGATGAACTTCCCTTAGACATCACAGGAACTCTCAAACATCTACCTCAGCTTGGAGCCCCAAGAAGAACCAAGGAATCTCTCCACGGGCAGGCTACCAAAGGACACAAGACCGGTCCCCTGCAAAAGACAAGCGAGGGACATCTTATCAAACAAGGACCGACGCCTCAAGAACAAGTCGTGCCAGTGAAAGTACTTTCAAACTAGAAAGAGTTTTGGAAAAAGGGGACAGCCTGATTCTAAACAGAAAGATTGTGATGAAACTATTCCATTGCATCCCGAACCTCTGACAGATGATATCAGAAGACCGAAAGATAATCGAATTTGGAGAGCACCATTGCATGGATAGTATTTACCTGCATTTCCCTCGTTGGTGGTAAAGGAAATGCTGATGGAGGCGACAGACAGTCTTCGTATACTCGGCTTTGACTTGATCCTTGTTCAGCCCAAACTGCCATAGCAAACAAAAACCAACTGAAATCCTTAAAGTGCCAAGGACGTTTAAGGATCCATTAAGCGTGGGTCGAGTGCCAAGTGGCCCAAGGTCTAACTTCAATGTCACATTCAAACCAAAGCAACAACACCCAAATGTTGACACAAATTGAAACTCGGACCTTACAGAAGTGGTCATGGATCCCAGAAGCCTTAGCAAGACAACGTCAAACATAGCCATTCAAGCCACTTAGCCAGAAAAGTACATATGAGGCAAACCTCAAACAATCCATCAATGTACAAACCTCATGGAGCACCAGGGGCTTCAAGCATTTAACCACCCAGAGTGACGTAAAGCTTGGAGATTAGGATATCTTTTGTCTCCAGGAGTCCTGGCTGATGGGGAAACCCTATCTCGACGGATTCAATCTAACCATCGCCCCTGCAGTCAGAGGAACCAAAGGTCGACCAACGTCAGGCCTATTGATGGCAAGCGGATAGGGAAGTGGTTGGACGTCTATCAAAACACTATTTTCAAGCCTCTTCTTCCTCGCGCTCCAGGTGAATTGGCCAAATCCACCACCTTCTTTAAATTGTTATTGGAACCCACAAGTAATTTCTAACTCTATCTTAATTGACGCTGCAACAAACATAATCGATGATGCATACACTAACAACCATGCAAAGTACATGATAGTATGCAGAGACTTAAATTCTATATACCTAACAAATCCACAGGGGAAGGGAGTCCAAAAAACCATTTCACCACCAGAGGTAACAGGAGTATTATGGTCTATGTTAATGGACTCTCGAGAACTCCACTCCTTAAAGGCTGAAGAAAGTCAGCTCAAGTCACCGGTAGCAACCTGGGAAAGAGACGATCAGTCTGCCGACCTAGATCACATCTATGTGTCTAGGGAACTTCTACAGCACATAAAAATGTTTGAGGTAACCAAGACTGTAAATAGCGATCATCATCTTCTAACCACATCATGGACAACTGAACTAAAATCAGACCAACTAATCATGAAGGCCGAAGTGGAAGTGAATAACGGTGGCAATCGCCTAAAATTAAGATATTACAGCATTAACAAGAGACTACACTACAGTTGTAAAAGACGCAAATATAGATAAAGAGAATACAATTGTGTATTATATGCCTCTTCTACAAGACTTTAGTGTAAAAAAACATGCAACTGGATAAGTGTCAAACCAAACACCTCACGCATACGATAAACTCCTACTTGAAAAACGAAGAGAAATTAGTAAACCACCTAGCAAGTAAATCAAACTCACAAGAACATAAAACACAAGCAGCCATGGTAGCTTGTGCCTATAAAAATTGGGTATCTGCTCATAGGAATGCAATGTTCCAAAATGATGCTGATCAAATACTCTGTATAGTGCGTGGCAGAAAATCCAAAGAATTATGGTCATTGGTCAAAACAACAACATCAGTAAAAACCGATTCCCAACAAAATACTGTTTGTGAGATATTATGGAAGGAACATTAATCTGCACTATTCGATGGTTTAACCACACTGCGATCAACTTCACTGTCTAAAACCATTAAAGAATGGACGGTCCCCCATGATATCAAACTCATTTTAGGAAAGATACAAAAGTTGAACAAATCGAGGGCACAGGGCCCCGATGGCTTAACAAATGCCATGCTGAAGGAAAACCCAGAGGAATGGGCCCTCTTTGTGCATGAGGTGATCAAAAAAGCATCCCTAACACGTTCAATACCTAACTCATAGAGGACCGCAACAGTAGTTCCTATTTTTAAGAAACGGAGGAAAGAAGACCCGAAAAATGACCATTCAATTGCGTTGTTAGACCTGATCGGAAAAATATTTGGTTCCCTAATGCTGACACAATTTCAGGACTGGACAAGGACTGCAGGTTCGAGCAATCAATTCCAAACAGGCTTTGTTAAAAACATCGGCACATCGGCTAACATCATGCTGTAATCATCTTGAAGGGTAAGATCCAAGATGGAAGATCTAGGATCTTTGTGGCATTTGTTGACCTGGTTCAAGCTTTTGACCAGGTCAATCGTGATCTCTTGTGTAAGAAACTAGTTGTGAAGAATTGTCCAGGGGAAATAACAGAGCCCCTAATGGCTCTTCACTCCAATACCTCCATGAGAGTACGACTAACTCATGCTGGCCTATTGTCATTTGTGATTCCCACATGAAGAGGTGTTAAGCAGGGTTATACTTTGGCACCCACCATTTTCAACTTCTATGTGTCAGACTTCAAGAACTTTAAGCCACTGTTAAGATCTTTTCCTCCAAGCATTGGTGGAGTGTGAGTGTCACGCTTCTTATATGCCGATGGCATGATCTTGATAGATCAAACGGTGATCGGCCTCCAACGTCAACTGGACAGTCTCCAGAGATATACCAACCAGAACCATCTGGAGATAAACCAAGAAAAAAACAAAGTCATGTGCTTTGAAAAATCGAACAACCAGAGATAGATATTCAAATGGTCTCTTCGGCAGAAAGCGATCGAGTGAGTGAAACAGTTTAAATACCTGTGAGTCACCCTCAATAATAGTTCTTTGAAACCCTGATACAGTACGCTCTCCTGGAGAAATCAAAAACTTTGGCTAGACAAGCTAAGTTATTGGGCAGAGGCTATGGACGTTTTTCCTTAGTTCCGATTGTAAACTTTTACAAGGCCAAAGTAGTGCCTGCATTAACCTACGGAGCAGAGGCTATGGCCGAAATTCCAGTTAAACTATGGCCAAGGCGTGAAGATCTATTTTGGAGAAAAACACTAAGCTTTCCAACCTCTACTGCAACATCAATTATACATAGAGAATTAAGCCTTCCTTCTCTGTGTGCTGCAGTGGAATGGAAAGCCTGGTGCTATTCTGTAAAATCACCTCACTGTCAAGTCCAATAATCTTCCAGATCATAAACAAGGAACTCTTCAGTGGGTCAAGCAAACTACTAGCTCAGTGGTTGACTAAAATCAGATCAAAACTGGATGAACTCTGCTGTTCTGAATCAGATCTCAGATTGAATCTGACTAAAGTAAAAAGGAAACTTATGGATAACGACTGGATTTGTACCCTGGACAAGGCATCAACTTGCAAGATCACACCAGTTTACCGTTGAACGCCAAAAAACTAAATAAACTCGGGGCTACTTGCTAAAATTCCCTAGCAGAATATACTGAGACACCTTCTTAAGAATGCAACTTCATTAGCTCCCCACTGAGATCAGCGCATTACGTGGTAAATCGGAGGAAAACACCTGTAGATTTTGCACTATACTGAAACAAGCTGAATCCATCAATCACTTGTTACTCTGTTGTCCTGGCCTAATCAAGAAATGGAAAAAGTACCTGGTACCACTGGTGGCAAAATTTCAGACCTACGAGGAGGACGACCGGTGGGCAAACTTGATGAATGGGGAGAAAACAGCGTGGGTGATAGCTGCAGTCTAATTTATATGCAGTATCTTCCCTCTAGGGATAGAGACATCCGGAACCCTTACCCTAACTAAATGAGTCTTAAAGCCGAATTACAATGTTAATACGGCATGAAGAGCTATCCATTGTCCCCTTTCGTCTTTTTCTATTCTGTTTCCCCCTCTATGGTTTTGGCCCTTAACCAAGATGATGGAGAAGGTAAAGCTCAACATGAATTAAGAGAGACTAAGAGAGAGGACAGGAACATTTTTGCTGTTTGTAAAATTTTAAAAATTATAATCAATTAAACCAAATAAAAAAATACACAAATCAAATCAGATCATTGGTACAAGCTGGCTCATTTTATGAGATGGCAAACACAGGCTGTGCAATGTCGCTTGGAACATGCAAGAAATAAATGTGCTGAATTAACACTGTTTTGCGGTGAAAACGTGACAAGTTGAAGGTCATGTAATGTCCACGTTCATGTTGCTCAAAGCAAGCTTATTGTTCATTTATTGGACATCGCTATTAGATCCAGTTCCTGGGGGTGGCTCAGTGGGGGAGGATCACCTGGGCGAGGGGTCTTCGGGGAGTCGAAGTGGGACACTGAGGGTTGAGATTCAGTGTCCCTTTCCCGGTAACATCTTTTTCCCATCCTACCCTGTAGGATATTTAGAAGCTCCACTCCCCCCTTTTCCCACATGAACACTTTTTTACACAGTAACAGATAACCGACAAACACCAGAGTTGTTTACCTGACATGTCCCAACACAGGGGCCAAGCAGAGACAGGCAATTAACACTAACCATACACACCTGGCAGCCCTTTACCTTCCCCCAGGGTTAAAAGGTGGAGCACAAAAGCACACTTCGATCAAAGCTGAACGAACAAGGAAACAATCTAGACCAAACATGTAGATCAAATGGAGGAAAAAGGCGGCCAAACCCGCCGCAACAAAACAACTCAAACGTACTACCTCAATATAACCACCGGCAGCCGTAGCTTACAGCACAAAACATTGGCAACATCTTTGCTTCCCCCTCTTTCAACCAGCCAATCCTGCAAAAGCAGTCTTTCCAACGCCTTTCGGCGTGCCACTATCCTCTGATACCTCATGGCAGTGTCTCCCAAAAACTTTGACGCACAGCACGCTTCCTCCAGCCAACCACCGGCCGCGTCCACTGTTCGTCGACAGCATGGCGTACTGCGACCCAATCACATATCGGTCAGAGAAGCGGACCCAGATATCACTAATTTTTTGGGACATACATTTCAGTGTTTTGCAAAAAATGTACCAGTCCGATTTCCACCGAACACACAAAAGCACGCTTTCTGGCCCAAGCCCCCACTCCTGGTGCAAATTTGGTGAAAATCCGTCCAGCCGTTTGCCCTGTAGCCGTGCGCAAAGTTTTTCCCCATTCAGTCTATGGGAAAAAAAATGTGGACTCCCCCTATAAACCCACCCACGAAACCTCACCCAACTTGGCGAAAAAATTCAGAGCCGCCCATATACTTTTTTTCTGCAAAGTTTGGTGAGGATTCGTCCAGGGGGAGCGAAGCTATAAGCTACCGCGGGTCATGTAATAACTTGTACACTCTACCTGTATATTTGATGTCTCCACTTCATATTGCTGCATGTTTGTACATAGCTTATGTATGTATATCACTGTATTTCCATACTACTCATGTTGCAAGTATGTACTGTAACCTTGTAACTTTGTAACCATACGTAATGCACCCAGATACCTGAGGGTTAGGTGAGCTACTCGAATAAACAAGAGGAAGGGTGAAGAGCAACTTGGGTTTGCGTCGCTCCCTTCCTCTTTAGAATACAGATAGTCCAGCATTTTCCCCTGCATTCATTTTCACGTTGGTCCAAATGCTGGGGATCCCTATGGAGTCTGTCAGCATTTTTTAACAAGCAAAAAACAAGCAGATTCCATAGGGATCCATTGTAAATGCTGCCTGCCATGGATACATGGATACATTGCAGACGGCGTTTACTTCATTTGCACAGCAGAGTGCAAAAGGGGACGCTTGTACGTCATGGTCCAAGCTTGTGCAACACCTTCTGCCCTCCCCTTGTGTTGCCCTGCAGTTCAAATGGCAGCGAGGATCTGGCTATGCTGAAATGCAAATGTACCAGGTCCCCACTGCCAAATACCCAGGTACAGGAAAATGAGCTCCAATGTATTCTGCCTGCTAATTTGTTTTGGCCAGCTCTCCCTCATTGCACAGTGTCAGACCTCAATGTTGCTGTGCTCCACGCCAACTTATTGCTATTGATCTCACCACACATTCATTTTCCCTTTTTAACCACGATTTTCATGTATAAATAAAAAAAAGTTAAAAACAAATATAACTAGATGTTTTAAGATATTTTATTTGTTAGCTAAGGTGGAGGTTTGTTGCTGAGTAAGAAATAAAAAACGTGATAAATGGACGAAAAAATGTCATCTAAATTTCCATGTCTGTTGGTCTTTGAGATTCACATCACAGTGTTCACTCATTATGACATAGAGAAGTAGAAGCAGACAGATGAGTCACAAGATCCCCCGAGAAATTTGCAGACACCATTTACAAGTCACTTTAGGGGATTCTTTAGTCCAGTGAGAATTTGTGAGAGTGGTAGAAGGGGATTTCTGAAAGTTTGATCTATATTTGTACTGTAACAAATGAGTTGATTTATCATTGTTAGCAATGAACTTTTTGGGTTACAGTAAATCGTGATGTAACTTAGGAAATGCGGATCGGTTGGAGTTTACATCCGTGTGTGGTTCCGCAATGTTTGACAACATTGCGAGGTTTGCAGCATTTATTTGAGTATGCATTTGTTTCAAATTACAAAATCGGCGAAAGTTACCACATACCACGATGTTACAGCAAACTCTGCAAAAATGTCATGGATAAGTATGGTATGCCTCTGAAATTGCCATTGCTTTATTGTCAGTAATCACTTGTGTGGGCATTTGTGTAGCATAAGTACATCTTTGCTAGTGAAGTGTGCTTTTCATTTTCTTTTCTATTACTCCGGTCTATGCTTATTTTCATTTCATTTTTTGTATAGTTTGTTATGTATTTTTGTTTGTCTTTAAACCTTTTTCATTTTTCATTTTTCTTTTTTTTCTGGACTATTAAAGTCGAGGACTCAGAGCTTGAGGTGGTTGAGGAGCAGGACAAAGATGCCTACAGTTCCACCAGTGGGGAGTCAGTCGTGGTTGAGAGTTCATTGCCAGTAAAGAGGAGCAACAGATGCAGTCGATAGAGCTCCAAACACAACCTAGGCAGCAACAGCAGTCCTATTGCACAACATCAGATTACTAGCATTACTACTGCTTGTCAGCAGACTAATCACTGCCAGAAGTGGTGCATGTGCTGTGCACATTCTGCGCCACCTAAAGAAATATGGCCTGGCATTTGTCCATAATCAGATTCTTGACATGCCATTCTATTTCCAAAAACTAAGCAGGTGCTACTTGGTGGATCTTGACTCATGACTTTGCAAGTAGTATGATGTTCGAGGCCTCAATCTGACAGAGAGGCAACCACATAGAAAGAGACCAGCCAACTCTGCGCTAGCATCTTCTCGACTACCAATGGGAGCTCCTTCTTGGATGATCACGCCAATTTCTTCCTCTTCATCTGCACCTGTCATCATTGCTGGTTCCTCGAGTCAAGCACCTTAATTGTCAAGATCGGTAATGATAACTGTCAATAATTTTCTTTTGTTTGTTGGTTGAGCTGTTTGCTGTTTTTTTAATTCTTAAAAGCTTTTATTGTTTTGTTTTTCATTTTGTGGTTTACACCATATTAGAAAAAGATCAAAAAAAGTTATTTTGTTTTGTGTGATAAAGTTACTCTACTTGCTTTTTCCAACCTTACAACCCCCTTAAACCAACATGTCCCAAACAGTTACAAAATATGAAAGGTATATGTTTTGTGTCGCTCCGTCTGTTTCCTTCTTCACGAAACCTACTGACACTCCTAAAAACTGGGAAGTGCATTAGTTATAGTACAGTAATGTGCACTGAGCACAGTATGTGAGTATATAGCAACAACATTTACTATGAAAATAGCTCAATACTACACAGTTTATAATACTTTTAAGGGACATGGATCACTATTTATTGGTACCAGTAAAGCAAAATCACAAAATGTTTTATAAAGTTACTGTAGTGTCATTATTCATTACAGAGTCTGCCTAATAAAAGTGCTGTAATATGTGATGTCATTGAGGATATCATCTGTGAGGCCATCAGTGTTTCCTTGTTTCCAGTTAGGTGATGTAGAAGTGATTTCATAGATGAAGTCATATGTGATGTCATCAGTGCTATCATCTGTGAAGTCATCAGTGTTAAGGTGCTGTAGCTTTCAATAGCTGCCAGATTTAGAGGTGTTGTTGTGTAAAACCAGCACGTTAAAGACACTTTAAAGCTTTTTATTTATTTATTGTCAGCCATAATACACTGGCTGCTTTGTGGTGCCCCATAAGGGAAGGGTGGGGGATACAAGGACATAGGAAGCAGCAAACAGTGAAAGTAATTCAGAGTGGTTGGATAATTCTGCCCTGGAGGGAAAGAGAGAAGTAGAACAAGGTGACCAAAACATATCTAAGCATATCTAACATACAAAATTGTTAGTTTAAAAAGCTAAGTGAACCTTAAGGATCCCTAAATAACTCTGGTATCCCAAAAAAAACTCACAATGAATGAGTCAGTGCAAGGCAGAATGTCCAAGTCAGCAGATTACTAATATCATGTTTTTCTGTTGCCACAAGAGAGGGCGGAGTGGAGGGGCTGTCATGTAAGTGACTTCAATTCAGCAATCCAACTAAGTCAATGCTTACTCTGGGATGCCCAATGGAAGCCCTTATTTATATATTTGTATGTCAAGTTCTTAAATCTGGATGAGAAACCCTTATATAACGCCCCTCTCTTTGAATCCCCCTGACCTCACTGAGCCAAGAAGTAGGTTTGTTTTGCAAATTAAAAGGTTTATTGGAAAAATTAAACAATATATATATACATCACACTTTTATGAATACATTAATATTTGATAGCACACTTATGAGTATGAACAGTGATCAACAATGGATAATATTACAGTAGCACAATTCCTTAATTACTTAGGAGTTGGTATAGAAAGGATAAGGTAGCAGAGAATACTTTGTATGGTTTCAAGGAAAAGCAATGATGGAAAGAATGCAGCACAGAAATAAACTGGATATGGTTTCAACAAGAGATAATCTGATCACTTTTTCCTTTGTGACAACTCACTCCCCCCCTATGCAACATGAAGAGATGGACCTGAGGGGCACACAGGTTTTCAGGAATACAATCAGAAGCAGTTCAGTTCCCGTTCCCCCCAGCAAGCTTAGAGAAACAGGGATGATTTTAAAACACAGGCCAAATACTTTTAAATGTGATTGCAATGAAGTGATAAATATGCCAAAAATGATTTTAATTCCCTATAGGAGATTCAGGGTAGGTGATAGCTACTTTGAATTAGTTCAGGTCAACACTAGCAATGATTCATTAATGATTATCAGAGTGAAAATGAATTTTCTGCAGTGGAAAGCAAGAAGCAGCTATTTTTACAAGTGGTGAAATTGGGCCAACTTGCAATTCGTGGCACTTTTTCCGAGTGCGTCAATCGCGATTATGGAAAAAAGGAGTTGGAAGGTCATTTTGGGTTTGTTGGAAAGCTTAGGTTCTTAGCTTTAAAATGACAGTTAAAGGACATACGGTTCAAAAGATATGGATGTTTTTGGGAAGGTAGATTTTCAGAAATGAAGTCAAGATTTCATAATGACAGATGACACTTTTACAGCTTTGAAATCACAGGATGGACACACGATTTCTATGCAGTTCTAGCTGGATACTCGCTCCTAATTTTGGAAGGAATGCAATCTCGTCACGGATCTGGTCAGGTTTGGGCTGCGGTTCTCTCTCCGGACAGTCTCTGGCACTGGTTCTGCTCACAGCGGTCTGGTCTGGGTCTGCTATCGGCACTGCACAGCGGTCTGGTCTGGGTCTGCTATCGGCACAGCACAGCGGTCTGGATATGGTTCTGGCACAGGGTTCTAGCCAGATTCAAAACAGCTCGCCCGGCTGTTGAATAGTTTGGTTAGGTTGCTGGATTCTGATGCCTGCTGAGAAGGATTCAGCTTTTGGTTCAGGCCTCTCTGCTTCAAGTTCTGGAGTCTATCTGGGGTCTAAGTTCTGGATGTGGTCGGGCAGCGTGCTGCGCAGAAATTGATTGAAGAGTGGAAAATCAATGTCCCTATCTGGGTCTCAGTGGTTCTTTTCATGTCTTTTGAAAGTGGGTGGAAGGCTGACTTTCTATGCCCAACCCTCTGAGGATCCTGATAGGTTAAAGGATTTCCTGTGTCCTGACTGGAGAAGGAAATTGTGAGTCAGAATGAGTCATCAGGTATCATCTTTAGGGCTCAAGGAAAGGACACTCCCCTTTGTGTCTGTACAACATATCTTCTTGTTCATAAAACACATAATTACAATATACACAACTTGTTAATATTACCTAAACTGCATGACAGATTGATTAAGGTACATTTCGGTTCAAGTCACATGTTTCTACGAGCTTGGGTTCAGAGATGACAACATTTTGCGCTTTTAGTGGGTTTTGCCATATTGGTTTTTCATCAAATCTGACACAGAGGTACACACCCTCTCTGGGCATATTACAGTAAGTATTGAGGTCTCTAGCATAAACACGGACATTACAATATTAATAATTACAGGGCTTGGCCTCAGAACATCCCATAACGTCCAGCTTAGTCTCAAATTGTGGGTACATTTTTCAGATTAAGAATCCCCAAATTGTACATTTCTGTCAACTTGATACAATATTTTATAAACAATTTAATAAAACATACATTTGCCTCCACTGCAGTACACCCATTGGTTTGTCCCTGCCCCTAGAAACTTGGCTTGACTCAGAGATCAGATGTCTTGTCTTCCCCCAGAGCAGTGTTGACAGTTCACACCCAAAATCAGCATACCCTATTCAGCTGAAGGAATCCTTTGTCTGTTTTTTCCTGCTAGCAGGGCATCAGTCCAGGGTGCCACTCTCCATTTGATTAACAGAACCTTGTGATTTCCTGGTGTGAAGACTTCTCATGGACAAGCAAGCCTTTGAAGTCCCAGCTAACTCAGGTTCACTGTTTAGCTCTTGAAATACAAGTCACCTGTCAGAATTTAGATTGCTAGCGCCGGTCAGTGGCGGGCACCGGTATTGCACTCATTTTCGACAGCTGTCTTAAATTAATGCATTTCAAAAAGGGGATTTTACTTGATAGCATATGATCCTTGCTAACATTGTATTGATGTGGATTCTGCAGTAGAGTAATGTAGAACACCCAACCAGAAGTTGGATTTTTTATGGTGGTTTCATGCCCATGATTTTAGCAATTTTGAGAATCAAGAAAATGAATTGTTGAACAGCTCTGTATTCCTTTGTCTGCTTGTGTTCTGTGGGCAGCCAATGGATGGGGCTGGCAATGGTCTCCTGTATAAACACTGACAGAGGCAAAAGAAGATGGCAGCCTGTCTGTCAGGTTCTCACTGCGCACTTTCTGGTGATTTCTGGCCAGCAGCATGCTTTCCAGCGGCCATTATGATGTTTCCCATGTCAGTAATGCACAATGATGTTGTATGGCTTGGATGCGTGGGTTGAAACATCCCACAGTAATAATGACCTCCTGGTGTCAGGATAGAACGTGCCAACCTCCATCAAAAAGTAGAGTGGGCAAGTTTTAAGAAGTGAGTTATGAGTCTTCATTTGAATTTAGCTTGAATATTGTGGGGGTGCATCCTCGCAAGATCTCGGCTGTGCCAAGATCTCGTGAGACTGCGATGAGGGATGCACACAGCTTACCACGCAGAAGCGCAGAAGGTTGTGGGTGGCACGGAGTATGCCCCAGGAAGAACAAAGGCGATGTTGCTCAATGCCATGAGGTTGAAGGAAAAAGGATATTCGCGGGCCTGAGGCCTGAACATTCATAGGGAGAAGTTCATTATGTTTTCAGAGAGACAATTTGCAGGTTTGTGAATGGATTTTCAACTAAGGAGAATGTAGTACTTCACCAATTGAAATTTTATACCAGGGCACAAGAAAATGCGGAGCCGGTTGATGATTATGTCACATGCACTGTGTGGGTTTGCCGACAATGTGGAGAACTTGATTTGCAACATGTTAGTGGCACATACCAACTGCAGGAAGGTACAAGACAAATATATTCTAGAAAAAGAGACTTCATACAGGCGCAAGGAAATGGCGGGAACTGCACTGGGCAATGTAAAGGGCAGCGTGACAAACCCAGAAGAGATTTTTTTGATGATAGAGGGGGAAAGAAGAGAGAGCCATTGAAATGTCACAGATGGATCAGCACGCAGCACCTAGCAAATGACAAGGAATATGCTGCAAGAAACAATGAATGCTCAAACTGCAGGAGATTCTGTCACATTGTGAAAGCCTGCAAATGGAGGGGAAATAAGGTCACCTCCATTGAAGGCAAAGATAATGTGAGCGGAGATGAAGGTGAGGATATTCAGCCCATGGTCATCATGGTAAACAGCTCAAGAATGAGAAGAGAGAAACTACATTGCATAATAAAAGTCAACAGCAACAAGACTCCAGTGATGGCTGACTAAGGGTCTGATTTGACCATCTTACCAATTCAAGCATACAAGGTCATGGGTGGTGTGATGCTGGAAGTGCATTGGAGGGACAGGGCCTCCATGTCCTCCTCCTGTACTCCTTTTATCAGGTATGTTCTGTGTTATCTTCTGCACAGGAGTCCATGCAGGACTCCTGGCAGTGCAGCTCTTCCTCTTTTTGGTTGTGGTGAACAGACATTTGGGATACCGTTATGGCAGCCATGGGTGGGGGTACAACCCTGTACCCTTAGTGTATGTTTCTCGGCACCTGTGTGTGGCCCACAGAGCAGGGTACGGGCTGGTGGCAGCTCCATGCTGAATTTGACGGGTGCTCCGAGAATCCTCCATTATGGGATTCCCAGGCACTGCCATTGGAATCAGTTGATTCCTGATAGGAGACAAGATGGCCCCTGTTGCCTCTTGCTTTCTATTGCATGTTACCTTGTTTTCCCCAAGTCCTGGGAAGCCTGACTCTGTCCCTTCCCCTGACTGGCTGTTGGGTGGAAGCTCCATATATGGTATTGTGGGGGAGGTCCATGCCAGACTGGCGGTAGCCTTCCCAATGACTGTATTTTGTGGGTACACCCATGTGGTGGGACCTGGGTGAATGGAGTGTGTGACAAATGTGCATTTCATGTTATGGGTGTCTACTTTATGGTGTTTGACACAAAGAATGAGACAGCCCTGCCTGAAACTGCCATGAATGGAGTGTGGAGTGCTCAATGGCTGGGTACTTGTCCCAATCCACATTCCTTGTTGTGTGTGTCTGGATGAGGGTTGCACTGATAGCAAAGCAATCCATCCCCATCAGAAAAATCCAGGGAAACCCCTCACACAACTACGACTACATGCTCATCAAAATTAACCCCTCGCCTATTTTCACCATTACCGTCCACGTCACCTACCGCCCACCAGGACCAGTGGGAGAATTTCAAGAAGCACTCCTACATGCCATCAGCGACAACCTCAAGAAAACCACCATGTCCATCCTCCTTGGGGACATGAAGCTTGGTCTCAATGACCCCACAGATGGGAATGCTGCCTCCTTCAACAACGCCCTCGCAACACTAGGATTCAAACTAGAAGTGTTAGAACCGACCCACAATAAAGGTTGCATCCTGGATTGGATTGCCCAACACAACTGTCCAGTATCGACCCCTGTCATTTCTCCCATTCCGTGGTCAGACCACTCCACTATCCACTTCAATCTCAACTTTTCCAAAACTCCTGCCATCACTCAAAAAACTCTGCCGTCTGCCCTCACCAGGAGCGCCAAGTAACTCACCAAGGAAAGACTACTTCGACACCTTCAGGTCCCTGAACTTAAACACCCATTCATCAACAACCCGGACACCCTCGCAGCAACCTACAACGCCATCATCACCAAAACTATAGACATCATTGCACCACTTACACAAAGAAAGCCAAACCCACCAGAAAAACAAACTCATGGTTCACCCAGGATCTCCTAAAACTACGTTCACAAAAACGACTAGCTCTCACAGCATGGCAAACGAACCCTAATGACACCACCAAAAAACCCTTCAAAACATCGCCAAACAATACAAATCCGCTATCATCACAGCCAAAGCCAACGCCTTTAATACCAGGATTGCTAACGCTAAAACCTGGATTCAGAGAAATCTTCGCAATCTTCAGAGAATTGGAGACTGCTACAACCCCCTCCAGCCCCTTGAATAAAAACAAAGAATAGTGTAACAACATTCAAGAAGCCATGCTCAATAAGCTGAACACCTTACAAGAAAAAATCATCAGTCACCAAAAGGCCTCATCGCAACAACTGTCTGACCTATACCAGAACACCACATCCGAAATCCCAGCTTTTTCATTCCTGGACATGACAGAAAAGGAAGTCCTGACCTTACTCAATTCAATCAAACCCTCCAACTGCAAGGGCGACTCATGTCCGGCCCAGCTCATCAAGGACAGCGCCCCCACATTGGTACCGTTCTTCACAGCCTTCATCAACGCTTCCTTCAAATCCAACCAAGTGCATCCTGCCTCAAAGAAGCATGGGTGCTCCCACTGCTGAAAAAACCAACACTAGACCCAAAGTCACCAGGGAACTACAGGCCTATCACGACAGTTCCCTTCCTTTTAAAGATTTTGGACAAAGCTGCATACATCAAAGTACAGAAGTACTTTGAAGCTCATCACCTGCTTGGTCTCCGGCAATCCGGCTACTGCTCCAACCATGGCACAGAAACTGCATTATTGGACCTTAAGAACCAAATTGATGACCTCAGGGACGTAGGCAGACCAGCCCTCCTACTTCGTCTCAACCTCTCCGCGGCATTCTACCTGGTCGACCATGAAACCCTCTGCCTTCACCTCTCAACAGCAGCAACTTTTCATCAGATGCCACTGCATGGATCGCATCCTTCCTTAGGGGCAGAGAAATTAAAGTCTTCTCAGACCAAGCATGTGCCCAACGGCATTTAATTAAGTGCGGTGTCCCGCAAGGGCCTTGCATATCTCCTACACTGTACAACCTATTCACAAGGGCACTATTCAAATATCTCGATTCGATGGGCAGCACATACACCAACTACACGGATGATACACAAGTCCTCATCCCTCTTACAGGCGACTATGAGGCCGACCAAAGAACCCTGAACTCTATCTACACCACAATCCAAATGTGGATGGCTGAAAACCTGCTCTGCCTCAACAGCGAAAAGACAGAATTACTTATCATTGGATCACCGGTCACAATCAAAAAAATGGGACCCCAATATGACTCCTTCCTCATTGACAATTCCCGCATCGCGGTCTCCAAGTCAGTCTAAATCTTGGGAGTATACCTGCACTCAAACCTCACCATGGATAGACACGTGAATGCAATCTCCTCAGCAGCTGCCTACCACGCGAAAACTTATCACTGCTGCAAGGCCCTTCCTCTCGCAGCAAAACTCCCTCACCATCATAGGCTCCCGCCTCGACTACTGCTACGGACTAATACTAGGCACCTCAGCAAAAAACATCAAAAAACTTCAAACGGTGCAGAACAATGCCCTAGGAGCAGCCACTGGAATTTCTAAAAGAGACCACATCTCAGCCACCTGGAAATCCGTCCACTGGCTTCCCATCAAGGAACAGATCCTTTTCAAATCACTGGCACTCACCCACAAATGTCGCCACGACACAGCACCTCGCTACATTGCGCAAAGATTCTCTGGGCCCCCCTCAAACAGACCCACCAGATCTAGCCACACCAACTGTCTAACAATTCCAAAAAGCATTAGGACCAGAGCAGGCGGCGCTAGCTTCCCAGTCCTCGCAGCCACCAACTAGAACAGGCTACCCGCCACTATCAGAGGCATTGAGTCCCACCTGGTCTTCAGGAAATCAATAGAAACCATGTTGTTCGTGCAAACCACACTTTGGACCTTGTACCGGAAGTATGTATTTCTCATATGTCTGTGCTCATCTTTCCAACTTCATAGATAATATAAGGCAACTTTCCATTTCCAGGCTTATGTAAGTCACGCATTCTCTGTAACATGTACCGTCTATTGTAACCTGCACAAACCTCACCCCTGTAACTAAGACATTTCCTTGAATCAGCGCCCCAATGCCCTCGGGCTGCTAGGTGCTTTACAAATTCAAAATATACAAATAAATAAATAAGAATGGCCTGAATGCACGGTGAGCCTGATTGGCTGCCTGCCTGCCTGAATGCCCTTCTGAATGATTGGTTGCCTGAGTGTGACCCAGCAGAGTGAATGAGAGACCAAACAGTATATCTGGGGTCCTCTCACTTATGGAAATCATTCAAAAGCTGAAGTCGAAACGTGATGCTTAACCTTGAAACCCAGCTGGAAGAAGAAGGCTTTACTGCTGCTTTCCTTCGTCGCAATCCAAAAGCTGTCATCACAAGAACTGATCCAAGAGAAGACCTGGCTATGAGAACTCTTCCCGAGCTACGAGGGAAAATCCTGCACCAGCTAACCTTCACCAAAGCTCCCTGGAAGTCAGCCTACGAAAGACTGTCATCTGGAGATGGAGACTGCCAAGGAAACCGAAGAGAAGCACCCGGACATTCCGTCTACCGTCGTCGACCAGGGTTCGGAGGACCACTGTTACTGCTGGAAGTCCGTTGAAGCTGTGTTGCCCAGAAGCGGGGACCATGAGACAATAATCTGCTGACGACCGGAGCCGCACCGCTCCATTGGCATTTAAATCAAGTACTCCCTTGCTCATCACTGTCGACCGCTCTTGTCCCACCGAAGAAAGTCAAGGTTGCCGACGAACTGAGGAGAATCCACCCATGGGTTTCCCACCACACGAAGACCACACAGACGATGACGAAGATCTGACAGCCAGCCGTGGTTGAGTCCCGATCACTGACAACAGCGACCCAACGCCATTGCAGGGCCAATGTTCTTCATTGACTCGGTGCAGCAACAAACTCTCATCGTCGAGGTGCACCACATGTCTCACCCTCGCAGGATGTCCACAACCAATCATCAATATGCACTGCCAGGACCGAAGCTGCTGTCTCAACGCCATTGTTCACCCTTCCAACAAGGAATCTCGATGATCCATGGTTCCTGCCTTAAAGGTGTTTCACTTAAGAAGGATCCGTCGATGACCCAGTGTCAGAATCTGCAAACCCTGTACATTGGGGTAGTAGAGCTTTCGGAGAAGGATCCGTCGATGACCCGTTGTCAGAATCTGCCAAACCAGGTACATTGGGGTAGTAGAGTATTTCAGAGAAGTATCTGTCATCATCCTGTCATCAGACACTACTAATCCAGGTAAATTGGGGTAGTAGAACATTTTATAGATGGAAACAAGACTCTGATAAACCATATATGGACTGGGCTTGTTTTATATCTTTATTTACAGGTTGCCCAGATGGGGGATCCTCACACAGACCTGTGTCTAGTTGGTAGGGGCTCAGTATTCTTCCAATTGTTCAACCCCTTGTTTTCCTCTCATGTCTATTGGTGGTCCACTTTATTAATTGATTTTTATGCCATTTGGAAACTGTCTACAGTTGATGCATTTTAATGGAATCAAAGAAGTAATTGTGCTACCACATAGAAACTATATATATTTATCATTTTAGAATTGCCTGAGCACCAATTGTGTTATTGTATGTGTACATAATCAAAACCGTATTTATATAAAGAACTGTGTTTTCACTAATATAGTGTGTGGGCATTCCCTTTGGGTGCTTGGGGACTACACTGTACTTCAGAACCAGCCTGCATCACCTCCTGAGAGCTTAAGTCTTGATTGCTTGTCCATTGCTACCGTTTAGAGAATCTTGGCTGGGGTACTCTGTGCTTCTACTCTGCCATATAGAGAGTACAGATAACCCCTCTCCAGTTTTTACAGTGGGACCGTGTGAAGTGGAGGTCAGAAGAACCAAGCACAAACCCACAGTGTTTTGTGGAGCATCAGTGGACCTGTTGGGCTATGTAAATGCAAATATTGAACTCAAGGGCAGACAGACTGTAACCAGAGTATATTTTTCCAAAGAAGGTCTAGCAGTATTGGGGTGGCTCGGGGGTGATCAGCACAAACTAAACATACGACTGGATCCCAGCACTGATGATCAAGTACTCTTCACTCAATCAGGAGGAGCTCCAGTCTCGAGAGAAGAATTCCCGCTCTGTTTTCTGAAATGCCAGGCAAAACAAAAAAACTACGCTCACAAAATCCATCTGAAGTCCAATGCAGTTATAGATAAACACAAAGTAAGGCCTGTGCCAGCAAATGCAAGTAGTGCTTTACAAGTTCACTAGTGAAAATGGTTAAGGAAGTTACCATAGAGACAGTGGAATCCTCTGAGTGGCTGAGCCTGGAGGTACTGATCAAGAAAGGGCAGTCTAACGACATGCGAGCATGCATCGACTTCTGCAGCCTGAACATGCAGGTGATAATGGACAGTTACTCACTGCCCAGTATTAACAAACTCATTCTTATGATGAAAGAAGCAACATTCTTCTCAAAACTAGACATGCGGGAGTTTATCAACAGATAAGCCTTCATAGAGAGTACAGACCTCAAATACACCTGCATGCCCTTTGGGTTGTCATCAGCCAAGTCAGCATTTCAAAGGCTAATGGACTCCTTATTGTGCATCCTGGGAAATGTGTCGTACTTTCAGGATGACAACCTTATCTATGCAGAAGAGGCAGGGCAGTGCTGAAGACAGTTCAAGATGCAGGAGTAGACCTGAAATACGAAAAGCGTGTGATAAAAGCTCAAAAAGTTACGTATCTGGGGTACAACATTTCGAAGGATGGTGTTAGTCCAAAGAAGGATCTGTTATGAGCCATAGCTAATGCTTCAGCACCTAAATTGAGGGATACACTGCATTCCTTTCTTGGACTCGCAGAATACTATGCTAGGTTTGTACTACTCTTTTCAGAGACAACAGTCCCATTGAGAGAACTACTAAGGAAAAAAGCAGTCTATGAATGGTGTTGAGAGCAGAAGATGGCTTTTGAAGAGGTTAAGAGGAGGATAGTAAACAATCCTTGTCTTAAACTGTTCAACCCAAAGTGTGAAACGTTTATCACCAGCGATGCTAGTGCCTACGGGTTGGGAGCCACATTGACCGAGAAGAAAGGTGTGGTGTTTGCATCCAAAGCACTCTCTGATGCTGAAGAAATTGACTCCACTGTCAAAAGAAAAGATGCGTGCATGGGCGGTGGAGTACTTTGTACACACATGTGGGGCACAAAGTTTTGCTTAGTCACTGACCATAAAGCCCCAATGCACATGCTGAGCCCAGGGGCCATGGGGGCATCCACTCAGAGACTGGCTAGGATAGCCGCCATAATGCAAGAATATATGTATCAAATAATGCACATAGCTGGATGGAAGAATACGTAAGCAGACTGCATGCCACGCCTGCTGAAGCATGATGAGCCAGTATCTACGTTCCTTCAAGATGAATGTGAGATAGCTTCAATGGGTGATCTGAGAAGCCATGAATTCTTGGAAATGAGCAAAAGTCACTGGACGGAAGAACTGGCCAAAGACACGACCATGAGAAGAATTGCCGACTGGGCTAAGAATGGGTGGGCCAGTGAAAGGACGATTCCAGAAGGACTGAGACAATATTGAAAAGTGAGTGAAGACATTTATGAAGCCGAGGGGTAATTGATGCGAGGGGATCAAGCAATACCTTCCATGGGAATGCAAAAGGTAATTTTATGCAGGAAATACAAAGGACATCTTGGCAGCAATATGACCAGGTGACGAGTGGAAGAATCATACTGGTGGACATGCATGGAACAGTTAATGATTGAAAAATTATATGAGTGCATGAACAGCGACAAGAGGCTCAAAGTTCAGCAAACACTGTTGATTGCCACCGAGATTCCTGCAGGTGTGTAGCACAAGTTAGTCCTGGATTTCATTGGTCCCCTTGAGGCCATCTCACCTGACTACAAATATGGAGTGGTGATGGTGGATTACCTGTCCTGGTAGATAGAGGTAGAATTTGTACCCAACACCACCACAGCTACCACCATAGAGTTATTGAACATGATCTTTCAGAGGGAAGGCCTACACAAAGATATAGTGACAGACAATGGTGTCCAGCTAGTATCAACAGAAATGGAAGAATTCCTGCGAAATCATAATACCAGGCAAATCAAGGCTAGCCTCTTTCATCCCCAGGTTAATGGATTAGTCGAAAGGACAAATAGGTTCATAAAAGGAGCCTTACAATTAGCTAGGGCGCTGGATATGGACCCTTACAAAACAGCCAAAGAAGCGATAGTAGCTCATCGCCTAACCCTGAATGCAGTTAACCAGGTGTTGCCCTTTCTGCCACTAAGGGCAGCAGGGCTGCTTCGACTCTGGTCCCCCCGTGGTTATCCAAGATGAGACAGGATGACACGGTCAACATGAAACGGGTTGTTTGAAGAATCCAAAAGAGTAAAGACCAGATAAAACACAAAGTGACACCCACAGGGCTGTTGGGGGAACACAGATAAATGAAGGGGACGTGGTGAACATAAAATTGCCTCAAAAGGTCCAAGAAACAGGATCCAAGTAGAGCCAACCTATGGAGGTCGTAGAAAAAGGCACAAACCACATATGCACCAGAGATGGAAAAAAGTGGAATCTGAAAGAGTTGCATGTTCAGGAAGCGATGTCCTGAGTTGGAAGAATGGTCCACTACAGAACTAGCATCAGAAGATCCAGAACTACACCAAGAACAAAAGTCTGCGGGTGGAGAGAGCTTTTCAGGAGAAAGTTGGGAATAGAGAGGTACCAGAAATACCACCCAGGAAGAAAGAGAAATGCAGAGTGAAATAGCCATGTCACTGCATGCCAGAGAAAGTGTAAGCAGAGCAGAGACTACACCCCCAAGACTAGTGCTGGTCGGGTGTCACCCTCAACTCGAGAAGAGAAGACCGACAAAGTATCAAGTATCAAAACATTTTGATGGAGAAGCACCAGGCTGCTCAACAGAAGGAGGTATGTGGGGATCCATCCTTGTGAGATCTTCCCATGCAGAAGCACAGAAGCACTGAGAAGAGAGCACCCACCAGAGCAATGGGGCACTCCCCAGCGCTCCCCAGTACTCCTCCTGTTTGAAGGCCAATGCCGTCCTTATTATAATGCATAGCCAACAAAGCTCATACTTTGAAATGACATTGTGTTCCCTGATAGTGAAGCGACTATAGGTCATTGACACATACACAATTGGACTTAGAATAGAATTGTGATCTTTATGCTTTACTGTGAAGCAACACCTCACTCCTCATCCTGTGTTGTGTCATAAGTGCAACCACAACACATTTCTTCAGATGTAATGGACAGAGGTAGATTGGTCTGAAGATTGGAAACAATAGAGCTGAGAGACTGCACAACAAGCTTCTTTTTCCTAAGGGTAACATTGGGGAGCCTCCTCAAAGATCTTGATGTAGGTTCGGGAGGGTTATATTTTGTAGTCAACACTTTGAGTTAAATGGGCACACTGCCATACATAGCTTTGGGTAAGGTAAGCAGAGTTGTAACAAGAATCCTCTCTTCAAAGAGAGGCATTGCAATGTCTTCAAGCAGGAGAGATGTGGTGGAAAGGTTAAAGGTTAAAGGCGAAACACGAGCCATGAGCCCATATTCTGAGTAACCTGCGGAAAAGGTACGTCAGCAATGCAGAGTGTTGCAGCAGTCCAACGAGAACAACGCTACTGCTCTGTTGACTTTCACACTGACATGCTGGAGGAGTATGGGCTTGAAATGGGACTACACTTTACCCTGGTTTTAGTAATAATAATAATACTAATAGCAATATGTGGTATTTGTTATTACAGTCATGATTCTTGTGAATTTAAGGTTGCGTTTGTCTGCAACATACATTGAAACTATACACACTATTTGAATGAAATTAAATCACTTTATCTGTGGTATCACTTAAAGAAATGTTGTCTGAATGAAATTCAGTTTTTTACTATATGACTGGCAATTAGTGAGTCACAAATACATGTCATCTGCATGGATGCATAAAGTAGCTTCTACTCACGGTCAGACTGGGGAATACCCTTGTCTCGGGCACCAATGAAAACGTGTCCCACATTTGCCAATGGTAATTCATTCATTTTGTTACACACTGTTTGAATATTACCCAAGGGGGAGATTTTTGATAACATGTATGAAAATTGTTCATTTTAAAGAATATTTATTTTGCACCACTGGCCATAACTGCTAGCCGCTTAGTGAAGTTACTCATGAAACTGGCCCACACTGGCTAAAAAAGTGCCCACTTTGACCAGAAAAATTGGCATACACCAGCGTTTTGCATAAACTTGACATTTAATTAAATATATTTTAATTGTGCACATTGTAACTTTGTTCTTATCTTTTGTATTAGCAATTTTAAAGAATTCATTGCTTGTATGATCGCTTTATAAGCAATAATTGATATTAATAATCGTTCTTGAAATTGTGATGAAGACACACACTTGTATTGCTTATAAAATGTGCAAAAGGTTTGTTGTGTATAACCAAACGCACAATAAAAAATAAATATAAATTGCATTTCTGGTTCCGGCATTGCCCATTTGCCCTAAATGCCAGTCCGAGCCTGCTTCTACTTACAGCAAGATGACATTGTACCTTTCAATTGTATGTAAAGGTAAATGCTGTATCTTTAGAGACATGCTAGCTGTATAATGCAGTACACTTACAGATGTCGGCGTGCTTCGTTCTTTATTTTGGTTCAGGGAAAAAGGGAGAGTTTACAAACACGCACACGAGGGCGTTCTCAGTAAATAATGGATAAGTCACATCAATGTATACAATTGCTCCACATCATGAAATGTGTTGAAATGTGTTAGCTTGTTTTTCAACACAGTCAACAACGTTCTACAAATTCAACAATGAGCCTTTCGCCCAAAAAAAGCACAAGAAGGCAGAAATAATGTGTTTTAGCAGCCTACTGAACTGAATATTTTACTAAAATTATGGCAATAAAGTAATCACATACACAGTTCACAAAAGCAGAGAATTCAATCTTAACTGGAAGTACTGCATATAAGAGTTAGGAGTTAATGGTCGACCTCCCTAAGACCCTCCTCTTGTTTGTTAGATGGGGAGTTTTTACTTGTATTAGACCAGCGGAATATAATTGCTTTACATCAATACATGAGACGTGTCTTTTCAGGCAGAATGATCAACGTGTGACTGATGTGTGGTTGACGGCTTTTATCCTGGACTGCTGCACCTGTTGACACCTGGACTCTGGGTGCCCCCTCAATTAAGCCAATGCCCGATTGTGTGGAACTGAGTCGTCACTTTATTACGCTCTGTGAGAGTATTACAAGCATATTTGGAAATCTCTGTATAAAGTTGAATTCGCTTCCTTCTCTTTTCTTGATTTATAATATTGTATGTGTCTTTATTGAAAACACCTGGGGCCTGATTTACATAAGCTTTGTGCAGTGGGAAAGTCTAGTATAATATACTGTCAGATGTCCAAACTCCCCCATGGGGATGGCTAGAACAGAACCAACAGCAAATGTGGCAGTCCATGTAGAAAATCAAAGAATGGAAAATCTAGTAAATAAAAAGAATGGAAAATCCTAAGAGCTTGTGAAGGGGAACTGCAAAAAGACGGGGGAGAGTGTGTGCGATACAAACCATAAATTATTATGCAGTTGATTTGTAGTGCAATGTGCAGAATGAAACAGTCGTCTATGCCTCCCGTATCTGTATTAAGAGTTCACAAGAAAGACCTTTTAATGGCAGCAATAGTAGATCTGAAATAATCACTCTGGAAATCACTATGGTTAGCACAGTCTGTAGTGTGCACCTACTCAAGAAAGCTTGGGGGTCTCTATACGGCGACCCTCAAGTAAAATAACCGTGATCTCCTGGAGCTATTGAGGAAGGTCAGATGTGTTTGAATACATGTGCAGAAAGTAGGGAATGTCATGGGAGAGGAAATATCACTGAGGAGAGCTGTGCTATAGAAAAGGTAGTTATGGAGCACAGAAAAGGGAGTGACTCATTGTGATAAAGAAACCATTATTAGTAGTGGGAGGGGGGGCAGGCAAACAGGTCTGCGTACTAGACTAAGGGCCTAATTCACAGAAGCATTTTATAACAGTGCAAACCCATTGAAAAGTGCTCTCTGCTCTGTGAATTAGGCTCTTAGCCGTTTAGGATAAGCCCCATAGAATAGTAACAATGTAGACCACTCACCTCAGGCTTAATATAGTGGCTGTCGTAGATGGAGTGGGCTTGGAAGAGACTACAGACCACCTGATACAAAGGCTACTCATTGTGTAAACACACTCTCTAACTCATTCACAATGAACCTGCAACTCCTGCAAATCGCAAGGCACACAACACGGGTGAGAGTATGAAAAAAAAAATGGAGGGGCGCTGTGTCATTCTTAGTTTTCAAAATGTAATTATTACTAATGATATGATAACATCTTATTTCAAATATCATAAGACTAAGGTCAAACCATTCCTCCTATAAATAGACACTTTTTACCCATGTGGAGGCTGCGCAGAAACAGCCAAATCCACACAGAATTGAGAACTCCCAACCCTAGTAAAGGGTGGATATGTGTAAAGCAACAACCCCGAACACCCAATGCAGTCAATAACCTGGCTGACGAGGTTGTGAGACATTTAATTAAAGACACATTCCCTATAAGCCTGCACTCTAGTAATGTTTGCCAGCTCACGTTAACTTACATGTGCATAACATTATATTGCGCTAGAAATGTGAGCAATTTAGCCACCGATGATTGATGGTTATGAGGCCTACAGATCCCCCAGCTTCCAAATCAAAGGAGGTTCTAGCTCTATTCTATTTATAAAAACCTGTGTACATGCGGTTGTTCATAAACCATCCTTGCCATTAATTAAATACAAATGGTTACATTACACATTGAGGAGATATGAGGGACAGTCCATGTTTTCAATGCCCCTGGTAATCTCCACTGAGTCGTCCATGGGAGGGCACTTCATTTCACTGTACAAGAGTACACATACAGTATCGAAGACTGGCAAGCCATTGTTAAACTGGCAACACATTGCAATTGGGAAGAAGGTGAAGGTGCATTTTCACACATTCTTTAGGCCTAGAGGGAGACCTGGTTCTGATTATCCTGCAGGTTTCATAGGAGGATCACCCAGTCAGTACAAACGTCAGGAATGTAAAGACTCTTATGGCGGAATGGGAAATGAAAGTATTGAATTGACGTGTGCCCCAGATACTCCTGGTAAAACACATTTTGGAAGTAATAGAGGGAGCAGCATATTTGATTATTACTGTGCCACTCTCTCCCTGTGTAGAAGTTATAGGATCAGAGGTTATAACAAGGGCTAAGAGTCCACATGCTGCTATCATTACAAATTGTCAACCCATTTGCTAATCAAAAACAGAAAGGCAGCTTGATTCTGAAATATGTCTCTATTGCCTATAAGGGGAGAGCACAATGCTGGAATCCAAGGAAGGAATCTGTGATTTATTTCAAGATTATTGATGGTAGAAAGTTGGTCATGAATGTGATGCCACCCACAACTGAGAAGAGCAATGTAACAATTAAAAGCTACTATGATTTGATTGATTTTATTTCCAAGCAAGGAGGTAGAAACGGGATCAAAATACAAAGTTCCTGTCCAGAAACTGCCTCCAAACAAGGAATGAATGACTAACTGGAAGCACTAAAACACATTTCTAGAGATGGGGGTAAAATACAGCATGCAAGAAAGATGTGTACAGAAAAAATGTAAGTTAGGAAAAAGGATCAAGATACGGAAGCATGAGGCTCTTCATTGAGGGCACAAAAAAGAAGAACTCACCAAGATTATGCTACTTAAATACATTACACAGAGTACTAAATATTTATAGGATTGAACAAAGGAGAATGACATAGATGAGGGTTGCCCCTCGGTTTTTGGGGTGGACTATGGAAGAGGGTTAGGATTGCTATACAACACCAGTATGGGGGAGCACAGACTAAGATTGGATCCTTGTGAATTTATTAAGGGCAATATTTATTTCTGATACAATTTACATTTAGCGACATGATTAAATCAATCATGTATCCAAATTCATGGCGAAAGGCAGTGGTTTCCCTATCTCTTTATATCTATAAAAGTAAACATTTGTTTGTGGGTTTGTGACTTGGTTAAGCGTTGTTCTGTACGGAAAATGGGGCTCCAAATTTCAGCTGGGGAAGAGTTTTATCAAAAACCCAGACTCTGACAGAAGGAGGTCTGAGACGCTGGTGTGGGACTCTGGTGTGAGACAAAAAGACAAAGGCAGGTTTGAATTCGGCATTGCATAGTAACTGATGAAATAACATAGCATAATGCTACACCATGGTATAGTATGGACTGAGTTTGCAATGAAGACTAATAAATACTGAGCATTAATACCCTAATTTACTAACCTGTAATTCCCTACTGATATTGAAGGCAGTTCAGTCTATGGCTCTTTGATGCAAGATATTGGTGCAAATATTGTGCCCCCGTATTTGAAACTCTCTCCCGCAATTCATGCGTGACAATCCATTTCTATCCAGATTCAAAAACTTTTAAAACCCCATTTGGTTAAATGAAAAATTCCTGGTTATATGAAAGAAAGCAGTTTAAGTTCTTGCTAAATCAGAAAATAACATCTGCGCCCAGATGCAGTTTTGCCAGGTTCCTTAGGGATAATGCCATTATAAATACACAGATCAAATCAAATCAGATCATTGGTACAAGCTGGCTCATCTTATGAGATGACAAACACAGGCTGTGCAATGTCGCTTGGAAAATGCAAGAAATAAATGTGCAGAATTAAAGCTGTTTTCCGGTGAAGACGTGACAATTTTAAGGGCATGGAATGTGCAAGTTCATGTTGCTCAAAGCAAACCTATTGTTCAAAACATTCAGCACAGGACGCCAGTGTAAGTTATTGGCATCCGTTTGCTGCTTCAAATCTCTGTCCAAAGGAGACTTGCTAGTGTGAGAAACCTCAAAGTGTCTCACCCGCTGGACCCCAGAGATCTGTCGTCCAGGTGGCCAGGACTTGGCCATCGCTATTGAATCCAGCTCCTGGGGGTGGACCAGTGCGGGAGGATCACCTGGGGGAGGGGTCTTTGGGGAGTGTAAGTGGGACACAGAGGATTGAGACGCGGTGTCCCCTTCCCGGTAACACCTTTTCCTAATCTTACCCTGTAGGATATTTAGAAGCCCCACCCCCCACCTTTTCCCACAATACCACTTTCTTACATGGTAACAGATAACAGACTATCACCAGAGCCCTTTACCTGATATATCCCACCACACGGGTCAGGCAGAGTCAGGTAATAGACAATAACCACACACACTTGATGGCCCTTTAACTTCCCCACTGGGATAAAAGGCGGAGCATGAAAGCACACTTCGAGAAAGGCCAAATGCACTCGGAGACAGCTACTCCAAACCGGACGTTCAAAAGGAGGAGAAAGGCAGTAAGACCTGGAAGGATGACGAAGGGGGAATTGCCCTTGCCCTTTGCAACTCGGACCAGAAAAGCCTCCAAAAGGGAAACCATAAGACCGGGAATTACAGCTGGCGTGTGGAGCAGCAGATGTCGACAGTACAGGGGGGCCTCCCGCATTGATAACGCAGGAGCAGAGGCAAGCTGGCTTCACTGGTACTATCCTTGACTCCAGAAATCAGAAAAGCCAATGGGTTCAGCAAAGGCAGTGAGTCAGAGGAAACGGATAACAAACCGAACTGTGTTGAGCCCAAGGCTGCAAGTAGCAACATTTTGAACGCAAGGAATTTGAAATAGAAAGAACTTGTGTGTGTCTATGGACTTTAAGAAACCCATTGAGGTCCAGGGGCAGAGGGGTACAGCGCCATGTGGCGCTCATTCGAAAGACTATCACCAGGACCGGTTTTGAAACTACAAAAACCAGAAGGCCCTAGGAGGGGTTGGTGAGAGGCATCAGAGTGGTCACACAATAGTCAAGTCAAACCCCTTTTACAATCGAAAGTCTCTGACATGTTGAGAGAGGAAAGCTAGGGGAACGGAACCCCGCTTTCCAATAAGATTGTGAACTGTGTAATAAGGCAAGTATGAACCCGACAGAGGGATGCCGTAAGAAAGCTAGGAGAAGGAAAACCCCACTTTCTGATGAAAATGAGCAACACGTGAACTGTGATTGAAATACATGAAATGTGTTAAAGAAAATCCCTAGAGAACTTGACGAAGGGAGTGTAAAGACCGGAGGGGGATCTCTGTACTTCCACTCTCTATATGTCAGAGGAGAGGCACATAGGACCCCAGCCAAGATTCTCTATTATTGGTACATGGTCGAGCAATCAAGGCCTAGCTTCTCAGGAGGTGATGCAGGTTGGTTCTTAATTACAGTGTAGTCCCCAAGCACCCACAAAGGAATGTCCACACACTGTATCGGTTAAAACACAGACTTTATATAATTACTATTCACGGTTATGTACAATATCACGATAACTCACTTGTATTCGGTTATCTATAATGGTAAATATACAGTTCTACGTGGTACCACAATTACTATTAGATCTCTTTATAGTGCATCAACTGTGCGGTTAAATGGCACACAAATCAGTTTGTAAAGGAAACCAACCATAGAGGTAAGAGGAAAGCAGTTGGTGAGAACAATTGGCAGAAATACGGGTCACTACCGTTAAACACAGTTCTGTGTGGAGATCCCCGCACCTGGGTGACCTGTAGAATAAAGATACAAGCCCAGACCATATATTGTTCACAAGAGACTTCCCAATAGTTCTGCAACCCCAAAGTACCTGGCGTTGTAGCGTTCCTCGTCAGGGAATTGACGGCCCTTCTTGAGTGTCCTCCCTTTAAGGCAGGAGTCACGGATCGTCGAACATCCGACGGAGAACAGGGTGAACTACGGCCGTGAAGTGGCAACTTCGCTCCCAGTGGTGCTCGTTGACAGGGACGTGTAAACGTCCTGCAATGAAGAGGCGTGCGGGGTGCCTCGGTGTCGATAGTTCTGGACCGCAAAGAGTTTGAAGAACTGTGGGCCAGCAAGGGCGTCGAGTCGTCGGCGTCTCTGTGGTCTTTGGGTGGCGGGAAACCCACAGGTGGATGCTCCTTGGCGCGTCGATGGTCAGGCCTTCTCCAGCGGGATAAGACGGTGGTGATGCGGATGAGAGTGTCAGTGGATTCGAAAGTTCTTAGGCAAACGGGAGCACGGCGGCTCCGGTCGGTGATGGCGGTCGTCGACAGTGGCAGACAACAGTCCGGGCGCTTCTCCTTGGGATTCTGTGGCAGTCCCCGTCTCGGGTCGGCAGCCTGTCGAAGGTCTGTCTACCAGGGAGCCTTGGCAAAGATCAGCTAATGCACGATGGTCCCTCGTAGCTCGGGAAGAGGGCGCCTTACCAGGTCCTCTCTGTTCAGTCCTTGCAGACACCACATCTTTCAGATTGTGAAGGAGAGCAACAGAACCTCTTCTCGTCCAGCAGGGCTTCAAGGTTAAGCTTCAGTTTCCCTCCAGTTACTCTTCAGCTTCTGAACACGAATTCTAGCAGTGAGAGGCCCCAATGACAAACGGTCATTGGGAAGGCTCCAGCCAGTCTGGTCCGCACTTCCCCACACTACCATATATGGAACTTCCACTCAACAGCCAGTCAGGGGGAAGGGACAGAGTCAGGACTTCCCAGGACTTTGGGAAAACAAGGTAACAGGCAATAGAAAGCAAGAGCCCACAGGGGCCATCTTGTTTCCTATCAGGAATTAACTGATTCCAATGGCAGGGCCTGGGTATCCCAAAATGGAGGCTACTCAGAGCACCTGTCAAATTCAGCAAGGAGCTGCCACCAGCCCATACCCTGCTCTATGGGCCACACACAGGTGCCCAAAAACATACACTAGGGGCACACGATAAAAAGCAGTAAAGGACAAGGATATGGAGGCCCTGTCCCTCCCATGCATTTCCAGCATCACAGGGAAGCCCAAGTTGCAAGAAGGATTCGAGCCCGGCGGAGGGAGATCTTAGAGGTCAAGAGCAATCTCCCAGGTGCAAAACCACTGAATGAACTTTTGTTTGATTGTTTATCATTGCGAATCAGCAGGCCTTCTAAGTCAAGAGACTTTGGGCCTCATTACGACCCTGGCGGAAAACGAAAAACGATGGCGGAAATGCAATACCGCCATCGAATAGCGCTCGGTGCGATCATGACCCGTCACCGCAAAGTACGATGCCATTAGCGACACCGTAGTGAACGCCAACGCTAACTGCACCAAGTACGCGCGCGCGCGCCATGCCAAACCGTAATTACCACCATGGCGCAACGGTACGCGAATTCTGACCCTAGCGGACATGCACCTAACGCCATCAAGCACGGCGGAAAGTACCATTCCGCCATGGTGAGAAGTACGGCATCGCGAACCAACCGTAAACGGCCCTACTGAGTGCCTGTACACCGCTCCCTGGCCACATTGTACAACTCCCCGTAGGTGCAATGAAGTCACACAATGCAACCAGTGAAATGTACTAGTCATCCATGCCTGCCAACGAACAAATGAATCTCAAGAGGGGCCAATGGGAGCTGCAGGGCACAGATGGCACGAATACAGAAGCTATACAAATGGACATGACCTCAGTCTCCCACCAAGAAACGCACGCAAACACAGGCACCTGTGACCAGCCATATTCCGATAATCACATCATTCCACCAATCCAACTGGCTGACCGGCATCTGTCACACAAAAGCCAATCCCCCGCCCCTGAGCATGACATCATCAAAACAGTCATATTGGCACCCCATCCCTGACCTCACTGGGCTTCGTAGGCAAACACGCCCAGCACAGTACCACGCAACTATACTCCGAAGCTGGAACCCAATGCAGATCTCCTCACAATACATCGCTCCCCAAATAGGAATATGCCACATCACTTGCAAAGAAGAACGCTACACGGTTCATATCAGAATAGAAATTTAATGCACAACAAATTCACCAAGCCCATACAGCCATTAGGCCATGAACTCCAAAATACATTTCACCATTGTGGGCTGCATCCGCAATAAATGACCAGCTACTTCTTGTGTGACGCCCTGTTCCTTCTTGGTACACAGGGGCTACATTCTCGTACGAAAAGGCAACATGGAAGCGCCTAGAACCGCAGGGCCGTCCCAATAGGGAGGCACTAGTCCAGCTGAAAGGCCGAAATGTTGCTCCTAGCCACTAGTACTGCGTAAGGGCATGTGGCCCATTGGCGATCGTCCCATAAGATCGTAATGCTGCTCCACTGATTAACACGAAGCAGCAGGTGTCGGGAGTAAAATCCATCTGCAGGAGTGGCATACAGATGGCAGTGGCAAAAGGGGAGGAGATACCTGTCACCCAAATGAAATGAAGAAGAATAGTATGGCCATCAGAACTACATTTGAATTACTCACTTCAATGATCACACCAAATCCACAGCCATATGCATGCTAGCCCACTCCAAAGGATCATCACCACCCAAAAACCACTTGCGAATCATAACTATCTATATCGAGGTGAAAACACTATCACAAACGAGTGTACCTGTGCATGCGTCTGTTAAAACAGAATCCATCAGATGGGATTGGTAACGTGCATAGACACAAGTGTCTGAAGGCGCGTCGAGACAGGGAGGGCTCAACAAGGCCAGATAGACGATGGTCCCACTATGGCAGCCCTGCACCACATAGCGCAGGGGAGGCGGATAGATTCCAAGAAGCCCTGTACATGGCAAACTCTGTATCAAATCATCTGTCCATGCATCCATACATCATTCCCTCATCCCGTAATGAAAACGCCTGTTTCCATACTCACATAACATGTGAAATTTCCATTGAGTCTGTGCGTTATGCAGCCTGCAAAATCCACTGTGCCCCAGCCCGTAATTCCAGTGTTGTGAAGTAACATGTATTTGGGAACGTCCGGCCTTATCGCCCACTTCGCTATTGCGCATCCCAAACTATTCATATCAATCATTGCATCCTCGCCATGGCCCCTGTCCCAAGGACATTGAACAATAGAACGTTATATTTGCAGTCAGACCTGTGGGCATCTCCTCGCCGCTAGCTGAAAACCGAAAGCGCCGCCCTTCGAATTCCTCATTTGCAACATCACGTCGAAAAGGCATCTGTGGCCGCTTGAAATCACAAATTAATCCATCTAGTGCGGCTGTGTGTGAAAATGGCAACTGCCTTCACTCACAAATGGGACGCCCCGCCCGTCGGTGAACCTCGGTACAGTGTTGCATGAGGGTCCACCGTTACTCGAGTACTACGTTCCACTGACCCTTCACAAGTCTGTTCGCGACTGCAAAGATAGTATGTGAAACAATGGGACCATAGCCGAATGAACATATCAACCAATGTTACACTGCCATCAGGTACAAATACATGATTGTAATAGCAAGATGCCATTCGTCGAATTGCAGCGTTGTGTGCGGGACGTGCTCGCCCAAAGGGGAGAGCAGCTTGCACAGGTGGAATGAATCACCACAGGTGGAGGCCATACAGCCTGAAAACACATAAATTGCACACCCAGTCTCCTCCCACAACCACACCCACTCCGAAATGCTACCGGCAGGACTAGCTATGTTGGCCCTGGGGGACCTGATAGCACTGCAAGTACTCCAACTTCAAGAAGAAGACGAACACCAACTACAACCGGCCGCACGGAGGAGACGCAGGAGGAGGAGGAGGGCAAGGCAGGGCCAGCAAGGGCCGCCAGCACAGCCACTACCACCACGCAGGCAGCCCGCAATCCCACGCCTCCGAGCACATCCGTTCAACCTCACTGATGAGCAGATCCACACCCTCTACCGTTTGGACCGGGACACCATAACCGCCATTGTGGACATGACACAGGCTGACTTTGTCAGCATGATAGATAGCCCAACCGCCATCCCACCCCTACTGAAGGTGGTGTCTGTACTCCACTTCCTGGTCACAGGCACCTACCAGCACACAGTCGGACAGTTGCATGGCATATCACAGCCACTGTTCTCACGGACACTATTGCAAGTGCTCGATGCCCTCCTGCAGCACGCAGACGACTACATCTCTCTACCACACTCGGAGCAGGAAATTACCAACACAAAAGTGGGATTCCATGCACTTGCCGGCATACCGGGTTGCATTGGTGCCATCGACTGCACCCATGTGGAATTGGTCGTCCCACATGCCATGGAGGCCCAGTACCGCAACCGAAAACAATTTCATTCTCTGAATGTACAAATGGTGTGTGACTCCAACAGGATCATTACACATTGTTGTGCCCGATTCCCTGGATCAACCCATGATTCTATGGTCTTGAGGAACTCTACAATACCACGCTACATGGAGCGACACGCAGGGAACAGATCCTGGCTACTCGGTGAGTCTCATTTCATGCATGATGATGTGGGGTATGTGATGCGGCAATGACCTGGCAGGAAGGGGGGGGGTGCGTACGTAGCAATGGCAGTCCTCAAAATTCCTTTATTGTCCACATACAGGTGATGCCGGGTATCCACTGAAGAGATGGCTCCTCACACCAGTCCGGAACCCACGGGACCAGCATGAGGAGGACTACAACCATGCCCACTCACGTACCCGTGTAGTCATAGAACAGGCATTCGGCCTACTGAAGACTCGTTTCCGCTGCCTCAGCAGGTCTGGCGGGGCACTCCTGTACCGCCATGTGAAGGTTGCAAAGATGGTCATGGCATGTGTCATGCTCCACAACATGTGTGTACGTAGAAATGTGCCCATGCCCCCTGACGCAGAACTGCAAGCACCTGAAGATGGTCATGATGAGGGTGGGGACGTGGCAGCACCTCAAGGAGTCCGCGAGGCACAGGAGGGCCGTGACATTCGTCAGCATCTCATAGATGCATGCTTCTAGCACTCACGCCTGGTGGCTGATACATGGACATGGGACTCGTGGCACTGTGTGTGTCTGGAACATGCACAATATGGACTGTACGCCTATAATGGCCTCGTACACAAAGATCAATGTCCACACATCTCATTGGATGATCGTGCATTGTTTATGGCATATGTGATATCATGTTAAACACCCTATCGACCCGCCACCCAAGTGAGCCCAACACACCCCCTCCACCCTCCTACCTCCCCCCCGAACACCAGTGTCCAAAGATGCTCATTGTCAGTGGGCAGTCGCTATTGCAAGCCCCCTCTCCGGGTATCAGGGGCACCCCTGCCTGTGGAGCGCAGGTTCCTCCCAGATCTACGTTGGGGGCTGCCCTGGACGGAACTTGCAACGGATGATGTCTCTGCCTGCTCACGTCCATGCATGTCCCTAAGGGTTTGTGAGAGCTCAGTGAGCACACGGCGCACTGCGGCAAGTTCGGCACATACGTCTTTGGACGTCGCATGCAGTTTCCCCCTCAGGCTCTCGGTGCTTCTCTCCATTTGTACTCTCAGGCTCTCGGTGCTACTCTCCATTTGTACTCTCAGGCTCTAGGTGCTACTCTCCATTTGTGCCCTTAGTGTCTCTGTACTTCTCTCCATTTCTGCCCTAAGTGTCTCAGTTGATGTTTCTATGTCTGCCTTAGTGCCCCCACATTCATCGGCATGGTCCTTGAGGAGCGTGGCCAGTTGCTGCTGTTGCACGATTACCTGGTCGAGGGACTGTTGCCTCTGCTGGGCAATGGCCATTTGCGGTGGTGTCACAGAGTGGCTGATCACCTCATGTTGCCTTGCCACAGGGCTTGTGGGGGATGGCCAGTCGTCGTCTTGTGGGTGCCCCTGCGTGGTATCCTCATGGTGTACGGGATGGAACAGACAGGGGGATTGAGACAGGTCATGGATGGATCTAACTTCGACATCCCCGTTTTCTGTGTCGGAGCATGCTGCCATTAATGCAGTGTCACCTATGGTGCTGCTGCCACCAGAAGCAGTGCCTACTGTGGCATCCATTGGGGGGACCTGTGGTGGTGCTGTTGTGGGCATGCTGGCTGCTGGGGTGCCTGTTGGAGTTCCCTCCTCTGTGCTGCCACTTGATTTGTGCTGCTTCCGTGTCTTGATGCGTGCCGCTGAGGTGGAGGGTCTTTGGCCGTTGGTCTTGGCCCTCTTTGCAGGTGTGCTGGTAGGGGTGTCCTGGAGCTCGTCGTTTGGATCGGACCCTGTGGTGGAGTAAAGGAGGGCGAGCGTTATTAATGGGTCTGTGGGAATTGGAATGGCAATGTATCACATGCATTGGGGTGGTACCTGAGGGTGATTTGGGTCGGGGCCTTGGAGGTGGTTTCATTTGTGTGTGGAGTGAGGGTGCAGTTGTTTTGCAGCCTGCAGTTAGGGTGTGCCTGCTGCACGTGTAGAGGGTGTTTTTAGGATTTTTAATTATTTATGTATTTGATGTGAGTTTTAAAGTGTGCTATCAGGCCTATGTATGTGGACGTTCTCCTGGACATGTGTTACTGTTGCACTATGTGGACACGTGGTACTTCACATGATTGGACATCGTGGTTTTGGCATTGTTTTATTTGGGACACCTACCTGATTCTTCGGATGTCTGCACTCCTTTCTCCATCCCTCCGACTCCCTCTATGCTCTCCATTCCAATGGTGGAGGCACAGATTTCTTCCCAGGGGGTCAACTTGATGGGTGATTCCGATCCTCCCCCGGTAGCTGTGGCAATGTTGCGGTTGGCAGAAAGTATGCTACGGACGCGTATCCACAGGTCGTCCCATTGCTTTCTGCATTGCTGTGGGTTGCGGGGTGCGGTCCCCACCGCACTTACCCGCTGTGCCACCAGGGCCCATATGGCCTTCTTGTTCGCAAGTGCCGTCCTGGTCATTTGCGTGGAGAAGACGGCGGCAGCATTCTCCTGGAGGGTCTCTGTGAGCACGGTGAGTTCCTCATGGGAGAAGTGGACCTGCCGCTTGCGGTCGCACGCTTTCTTCGCTACTTTTCCCATTTTTCTTGGTTTCACTAGGGTGGATGACGGGTTGGGATGTGTCTCAGGGTAGTATTTTTAATGGTTGTGTGGAATTTGTCGTTTTATAGGTGTACGGCGTGATGTTTCCCGTTCCGTGACCATGCTTTTACTTCCGTTTCCGTATATTTCCGGTCACCGTACTTTCCGGTTGGCGCTCACTGCGGTGTCCGCTAAGATGGGTGGCGGTATTGCACCTAGGGCGCCGTACGGTGGCGGTGTGGGCCGTTTTGGGGTCATTTCCGCCATCGCGGACTTTGCACTTCCGCCATGGCGTGGTGCTCGTGCCCGATGGGTCGGAATGAGCCGCACTTTGCTCCGTCGTGCAATGGCGGAAACGCTATTTACGCTATGGCGGTCCGGTCGGTTGATTTCCGCCAGGGTTGTAATGAGGGCCTTTGTCAAGAAAGAGACTTAGCCTCTGAATATTTTGATATCGTTGAACTGGAACTGTGAACCTTGTGCTGTTGAGGCCCAGGAGTGTGCTGTGCTCAGAAGTCCCACCTTGGCCCATGCTTAAAACGTGGGGAAGGGAGACCCAGCCATATTATCCTCACTTTTCATTTTGTGAACACTTCTTTCTTTTTTGGTGAACATTATCCCACACTCTTTTTGGAATTTACCAGTATAGGCCCTTTTTATTTGACAAGACACCACTACGACTCCCTTCTTATTATTTGATGGCCATGGTTTGATCCCATCTTAGATTTAGGGTTAGTTTAGGTGTTTATTTCACCCATTATAAAGTTCAATAAACACCCTTGAACTGTGATCACTTGTGTCTTTCTTTACTGTTACTACAAGGAGTTCCTTAAACTAGACACATGTTCTCTGGAAGATTCTAGAGGTTTGGTCAGAGGAGGTGGTGTCTGATTGGCATGTTACATCAGAGTCAGGGGCAGGGAATTCTTACACTTTCCATGGCAGAATTTACAATAATGGGCAGGTTGAGAAGAGAGCTTTTAAAAAGGGAAGTGCAGAGAGAAAAAAAGAACAATGTTGTCTCTCAGAGGATTTGGTTTGTTTGCTGACTGTGGGCTGGTTGACTCTCGGGGACTACAGTGCATTTACTGAGCTTTTCCTGCAAAGGAGGAAGAGAAGCAGATATGGTTTTCCATGCAAGTGTGGCCAGGCGGCCTGGAGAAACATACATTCTCAAGAGCAGAGGAGGGTGTGGTGAGGGGAGACAGTCAAGTTGGGACCAAGGGCACACTGAACCAATGCTTCACTGACTTTGCTGGCATGAATATTCCAAGCATTCTTTAGTTAAGAAAAGTACAAGTGAGGTGTGTTTTGTATGAGTGCGCAGTGTAATTGTACATCATGTGCAGGTGCAGGCTGGAAAACATTTGCACTTACAAATGTGTATGGCTATTTTCATGTGTTTTTCTTTAGCATCCAAGAAGCAGATTTCAAATATAACTGAAGGCTTTAAGTTTCCAAAACCAATGCTATGTTTCAAGGCCATTAGATAACAGTGTTTTGAATTGCAAAACTAAAAGTGTAATTGAAGTTCATTGTGGGAAAAGCGTTTATTGTAGGGGAAGCATGCTCGTATTTATATTTTATCTCAAAGAATTGAATCTGTTATCACTGCAAAAGAGAAACAAGAGTTTGAGATGTGTGGTTTAATTCTTGGGTACATAGACGGTCTTGTTAAACTCATTAACATGCACATGTCATTTTCTATTACTCATGAACCCTAATTGCTTATAGAATACCTGAAAAGAATTAGATCAGCTTTTGTCTGTTTATTGTTTCTTCTTCTTACTTATAATGGAATATAGACATGTACAAAGCCAAGGAGGCATTTTTACTACTGCCAACGGCAGAAAGCAAGATTCACCAAAACACTGTGAAATCGGCAAATTATAAAGAGCTGATTCCCTCTATTACAGTCTTTAGGTGATCTGGTAAGTCTATGCAGAGTTTTTACACCATACCACCAATGAACTGCCACCAAAAAAATACCACTAAAGTGGAAAATTGGGTCATAGTGTGCACCAGGTCCAGTTTTTAGCCTGCCGCTCATGATTCCAATATAAGAATAACATAAGGTAGCCCTGTGGCTTTGGGTGTAATAAAATACCCCAACATGTTTATGGTGCATTGGCCGGGAAGCGGTAAAGCAATTACTGGGTGTAGCTTTGCATAGTATATAGTCATATTGAGTGCTCTTTGCCTACCCTGAAGTGCATTGCGAGGGAAGTGGCCATGTGGCTCTGGGTCTGATATAATACCCCAACAGTTCCTTAAACAATTCCACACAGTTCACCAAATGTTGCATAGTTACCTGTTAGGACCCTCAGGGCATTACTGGATACATGACATTTAGACACCCCACCTCTTTACCCTGATTTCAGAAAAAGTCAAACAATTGTTTGTTGGTCAGTGGCTTGGCGAAGCATTGTACGTTATACAATTTCATACCATTTCACTAATCTGCACCAGATTGATACATCAATGTGGTTAGAGAAGCAAATGTTTCGACAAGAGGCACACAACTTGAGGTCCCTATCTGACCTAAAAAAAACATGTTTCAAGGCCCTAGGATGCAGTTTCAGAGATATTTGCAATGCAATACTGCAACAAACTGCACCATGCTAGGGTAAGGCGAAAGGTGGGGAGAGAGCACCCAAGGTCCCAGTATCCAGCAGCACACAGTCTCTCGCCTCCACTGATATATGTTGCGCGGTATGTCAGCCTGTGCACATCAATCGATATGCAAATCAGAACATTGACCTACAGGATCACTAATTTTCAGTAATTGATGAGAGTGTTGTCATGTCTGTCCACAGATCCCATTCAGAGAATGTGTACTTTTTGCTAGTATTTTATAAAAAAGGACAGGATTTTACCAGACTCCACCACTCAATCTCCATGTTTGAGGATACTTTGAAATGTATTGAATGATGTTTGTTCGGATTACTACAATATTGTTCTGTAATGTAAAGTGGTCGTATATAGACGCCTTCTGCCAATTATGTTGGCCATGTTGCACATAGCTCTGTAACGGAGGGTGTGTTAGTCAGATAGTGTAGATGAAGAAACCTTTGGTGTTGATGAATGCTGCTAAGAAGTAACTGTTACCTCTTGGCCAATATGAATATCTCTGTTGTTTCTTGTTGGTACCTACCGAACAGATTAGCCATATGGGCAACACCCAGATTATGGAGTGCAAACATTGAGAGCATGGTTGTTGATAGAAGATGCATAGGGTCTGAATCTGTTAAGTACAGTAGACCTAGAGGTCATCTTATGGAGTGTGGGAGATGTAAGGATACAATATTTTAGTAGTGAGCTCACAGGGGGTGCAGGTGTTTTCATTTACTGGCTCTTGGTGGTAGATTTCACTGAGATTACGGTGCAGACCAGTTTCACGCAGCAGAGATTCCATGAATCAAATTGATTTTCCACAGATGGTAGTGCCAAGAGTTTAGAAAATTGCTGCACAAATTTAAGTCACTTGTTATTATTTTTCATTTCTTTCAAAGTGGTTGCTTGAAAAGCAAAGTACTTAGCTGTGTCCTAAAAGTCAGCTGTTTACTTCCAGGTGGAAAGGTTTGGGTAGGGTGTGCCACAGTCTTGTGGCAGAACTGGAAAATAGGTTCCTCCTTGCTGTTTCTTGTTGAAGTTGTGAAGCAGTACTAGTGCGGCTTTGCTGGACATAAGTGTTCTGGATGGAGTGTATTGTTGTAACGTACTTGGGAATGAGGAGGGGGCCCCTCCGTGGTATGAACGATAGGCGATGCACAAGATTTCAAAATTAACCTTTTTTGATGGGTAGTCATTGGAGAATACCTACTGCTGGTATGATATGTTTAAATCACTTCTTTATGGATGGGAGATCAAGATGCACTCATTCCATTTCAGCAAGGGTTCAGATCGGGTTTGAGTATGAATTGTGTGGTGGAAAACTCCCCACATGTTGAAAAAATGACCACTTATTGCAGACTTCATGGATATGCCAACAGCTTTTTACACAGTGACTGGGTCTCCAATGTGGAGAACTTTGGAGGAGCTGAAGGCACCAGAAGCATTAATCATCGTGTTGAAGAGTCTTCATTTGAAGAGTCTTCACTAAGGCAATGAAGTCGCTACACATGTTAAGGAAGAGACAGTCTGTAGCTTGAATTATTATTAAAAAAGGGTCTTTGCCAGGTATGTGTACTATGCAAGATTGTCAGGGTCATGTCATGTCAGGGGGGAACAGGGGCCCCTCTTAACATGCGGCATGGGGCCTGCCAGGAGTTTTACGTGAGCCAGTCCTGACCCAGAGGTGAGGGACTTGGGAGGGCCTCCAACCTTTTTGCCCTACATGTGCCATGCTTGTGGAGTGTGGTAGCACTGTGGATCACCCAATGCCTGCCAAAAACTATTCTGGTCAGATTATCAGTCCTAGAATTATATGAAGATACTGACAATCACCATGTTCTTGTGAAGAAAGCTGCCAACTTCGTAAGTGGTGCATGTTAGGGAGAATTCTCTTTTTGTGTTAATTCTCTTCTACCTTAGAGAGCTCAGCACTTTTGCTGGACTTTAGGACTTTTAATTTCAATCCTGGAGTGAGTGAGCCCTTTCCCCCAATATCTCATGTATTTCTATTCTATTTGGACTATGTGTTTCTTCTGGTTTTGCAGTCTAACACACTCCATAGACATCATATTTTTGTATTGTGACACACAGCACCCTCAGTGCAGTGTCACAGAGAAGTCCTTTGGATTTCTCAAAGGTTTAAATACCTTCTCTTGGATAAACTACTGTCTCCAAGAGTAGTAAAGTGAAATTGACTTTACTTACCTTTTTCCAGCAAACACTATCTTGCATAGAGTGCTGGAGGGGTAATTTATTATCCCCTTTGTCTACCGTCTCATGTATCATTTTTTATGCTACCCTTTCCACGATTAATGGCTGGTGGCAGTGGTTTATTTTTCCTACCATTGTGTGTTTTTATCGCAGGCTGAATCCTCAGCTACATTATTGTACCCATATGTGTCCATTTTGTCAGAATGACCCCGGTCTTCTTTTTTTGCCCTTTCTTGTTTGAACAGTCCTTCTTGACATTTATTCTGCACACCAAACTAGGTTTGGTCCCTTTGTTAATTTTGCCTTTGGCGGGATTTACTGGCGAAGCCTGCCTCAGACTCCAGTGTGACTGGCAGGGCAGGAAGCGAGGGGGGTTCCCAAAACTCCCTGTGCTTCGTCTCATTGGTTACAGGAATGCACCTAAAGGTTATTGGCTTGCTAGCTGTCCTTGGATGACAGCCACCCTGCTTTGTGAGTGACAGCTACGCTGCAAATGAATGGGAGAAACTAGCATAAAAGGTGAGGTATTTTGCAAGGAAGGCAGAGTCGACTACTGGACAGAGGAACTGATAAAATAAACTGGAAGAGAAGCTTGCTGCACCTTCCTGGACCGTTGGTTTGCCTGTTGAAGCCCTGCTACAGTGCTGAAGCTCTCAATTTCGAATCAACTAGAGAAGCCCAGAAAGGACGACTTCTCTCTCCCCTCGGGTTGGTGGGACCAATCAGCCCTAAGATGAACTTGCCTGGAACCCCTCTCTCTGTCGGCTGTACTTCTTTGCTGCTACAAGAACCGAAGGCCAGGGCACAGGAACACCAGGACGAGTGCATCGCCTTTAAGCCAGACCTGAGCTCCAGTAAGATCCTCCTGATTCCCTTGAAGCAGGACTAACCAAGCCTGAGCCACCTCAACAGAGTACTGGACCCCAGAAGCAAAGAAAGTCCACAAGGTGTCCACGAACCGCTGTGGTGCATTTTTGCGAGTAGCTGAAACTGCGAAGTGCCGCTGATCTGGAGTGTGCCCATTGCTGCTGCCGACCTTCAAACCACAGACATCCTCCCCCTTGTCCCCACAACTGAGGCCCAGGAACAACAGGCTCTGCAGGACTACAAAAGGAACAGAAGCCAGCTGGAACTTTTTCTGCAGACTGAAGGTACTGTGCAACTAGGGGTACTTACCTCTTGTGTGTAGCTTGCTTGCTCTCACTGGAGACTTGCATCGTCTGCCATTTGCAGAGTTACTTACATCTTTGCTTTTCACAAGCCTCCCACTGTGTGGCCCAACAGTGATTCTTTTACTACAAAAACTTTCTCTAACATTGTGCAAAACATTTGTGCTATCTTCAAGAAGTGCCTCAGCTCGCCTAGAATTTTCTCAATTGACAGTGGCTGTCCTGGCTGCCTGAAGACTCTTCTTACCCTCTGACTTTGTGTTTAAATGTTGCTCAAAAAAGTCATACATACCTTACTTGTATTGCTTGGAGAGGGTTATTTGGAGATTGAAAAGTGCTTACCTGCTTGAGAAACTTGTTAACCTTGGTTTCCTTCCCTAACCTTTTCCTTTTTCCACAACCTCAGTATTGCATTAAGTGTACAATTGATATATCAATGTCCACAGTGTCCTAGCTATTGAAAGCACCTCAGGGTGCAGGAAATGTCTGCGTGCCATCCCAAAAGGGTATCTACTTTCTTATTGAAACAGAAGGAGTGTATTTTTGAAGTGTATTTTATTCTTACATATTGACCCTTTCTAAAGAAGGCTTATTTTAAAACTGACTGTTCAAGCTATTGAACCTAGGGTTACTATTAGCAAAACGGTCTGAGGTGGGAAAACAAAAGCCCATCCATAAAAAGTGACTGGGATGAGAGACCACCGGGGGGCTCAGGCTGAATGGAAGCCTGAGTACCGAGCTCCCTTAGAACGCCCTGCTAGAAGGGAATCATCCTAGCTTGCCCAGCCCGTGAGCGATTACATCTTAATGCCAAGGAAGTTCAGGGGGCGAAGCACCCACATCCCAAATCTCAGTAGAATTCAGACTGATTTGCGGGGCGAACGCGATCAGAGAAGCGGCTCTCCCCCCTGCTGCAGAGAGGGCCTTCAGCAGCAAGGTGCAGTGACTGGGCTGGGATGCATGACAGAGCCCGGGAAGAAGCCCTTCAGGGAGAAGAATTCATAATAGGTTCCATTGCTCAACAAAGTTGTGCGTATTGTCTGGTGGCAGTGGGGGGCCTTCAGTGAACACCTCGGTGTGCTAACATGCTCTAAAGACGAAGGCTGCGCACCTTTCCTAAAAGCCGCTGTAGCGGGTGAAGAGCGCAGGAAACCATCACTGCCCGAACTCTGGAGACACCAACGGTATCTGAAGTGAACTCCAACTCGGACCGGCGCCCCGGTGGGCCCCTGGGGTGTGCGGGTGGGGGGAGCAGCATGGCCCCCAGGCAGAGCCGCAGTGGTCCAGTGGTGGACCGGAGGAGCCAGCGCAGGATCCTAAACCCCGGCAACCGGCAGTGGGGAAGGGGTCCAGGTGAAACTTGGGGTGAGCCCCAGCGCCGCTCCCCTTCCTGCAGGATCACCCGGAGTGGCAACAGCTGAGGTGGCAGCTGGTAGGAGTGACCCAGGGAGGCTGCACTCCCCTGAGGTACGGAGGCCTCGCAGGCTCTAACCACTTATAAAGTGATAGCGCCACTTCCCCCAAGAGGTATCCCTCGACTCATACCCTCTGCCAGAAAACAGCCCATTAGGAAAGCGCCCGTGCAGTAGGGTGCTAGCGCCCGCCCCCCCATCCATCATAAGAAGTCCGTCCCAGAGAACACGGTGAGGAGAAGATCGAGAGGGCCGTTGCCCTGGCCTGGCGCCATCACCTCCCCCCAAGGAGCACCACCAGCAAGCACCAGCGCCTTTGGTGAATGGTCCCACACACACCGGTGCACGGGAGCCAGGTAAGGAGAGCAGGGGGACTACAAACTGCATGCAGGCCCACAAGTATCATCATCGGCCCAGGGGAGACATCAGGGCCCTGTCACGCCATAGGGCCTCCTCTTAGGCTTGCAGGTTTCTGGCGGGCAAAAAGACAGTCATGTACCACGCCAACAGAGGGACGAAATAGCCCGACTGGTGCTGATTGGAGGCTCCAGTTCATCCATCAGCAGAGAATTCTTAAAGCATCCACCCCCAGCCCGGGGCATGTCAACAGACCCCTGAATAAGGAGAGATTAACCCACCAGGGGACTACTCATTAGCCGGGAACACCCACCCAGGCCAGCAGTAAAGGGGTTATTGCAACACTCACCGGCCTCTGGGCCAGACAACTCATCATTTCGATTGTGGCTAAGACAATAGACTGGATTGAGCTTCAGAGGCAGCTTGAAAGGCACGACTCTAGGCTCCTCTATGAAAGTTTGTCAGGTCCAGCAGGTGATCCCGCCGCCCTTGGCTATAACAAGGGAAGCGTTGCATGCCCAGCAGTGAAGACACCCCCAGAATAAGGGCCCACAAATCACCCACTTACCCTGACAGAAGGCAACGAGAGCCTAGCCCGGCATAACATAAGGCCCAGTTGTTTCCTGTAAACTGGGTACCAATATTAGTGATCACATGGAGAGCAGCTGGCCTGGGACTTTTCCAAGGGTAGGAGTCACCGTGGGGAGCAAGGACAGAGTTTCACCCGAGGAAGTAGTGGCCACATATACGGACTCAGCACATGCACAACAATCTACGCTTCAACAGAGAATCCAAGAACGTGCCCTGAATGCACATAATTGCAGCAGCCTCATCAGTCCAGAAATTGCAGAAGTTCCCTCAGGAAACTGCACAAATGGCCACCCCGTCCTCCCAAGAAGACTCCCAGATCTCAGGAGGGGGGCCAGGAGTTGTCCACCAAGGCAGACATTCGCCTCCTCCTGGGGGAAATTCAAGCATTCAGAACCAGCATGACCACAACGGTCAGCGTCCTGCAAGACAAAATCTACAAAATAGAAGACAAGGTCGAGGCATTAGAGAACTGCCAGCAATCAGCAGGCATAATGGAAATGAGAGTGGAGGGCCGATTGCAAGAACTAGAACAGAAAAACCGAGACCTGGAGGCCAAGGTGGATGACTTAGAAAATCAAGAGAGAAGAGGGAACATCAGAATACAAGGCCTCAGAGAATCCCCCAGCGAGACGCCTGCGTCATTAGAAAGGAGAGTTAAGGATTTCATAGCTTCGGCCCCCCCCCCAATTACACCTCAATTGGAATTCGAGAGAGAGCATAGAGCTGGCGGCCTCCCAGGCGGGCCGAGATCTCTGCTAGCGAGATGCCACCACTATTAACACAAAGTGGACATCTTCCGGAGGGCGAGGGAACTGGACTCGATCAACTTTGAAGATTCCATGGTCAAAATTTTCCAGGATCTCTCAGCTGCCACTTTGGCCCAAAGAAGAGCATGCCATCCCCTTACTCTATGGCTGCGGGATAAGAGAACGAGATACTGATGGAACAACCCATTCGCCTTTGTCTTCACATATGGAAACGAGGAATACAGAGTCACCTCAGGAGAGGAAGCTGAAGGTGGCCTGCAGTCAGGCCTATCCATGGAGGAGGGAGTGGAGGCACCGACATGGCCGGAATCAGTACGCAAACCCTCAGGACCCTGAAAGCAGAAAAGCAAGTCCAAAGGGGGCAAAATGTTTCAAAGATTTAACACTCCATGACTCAAAAGATAATGGAAGAAACTTTGAACCAGGTTAAACCCAAGTAAAATGCCAGGCTGGGCATTGCTGACCATAACGCCGGCGGACAAAGGAGGGGCATTAGTGATCCAGAACACAGATGATTACAAAAAAGAATGTCTATGACAACTGAACGATCAAACGATTTATGCAAGAATAGACTATGATCCGATCAACAGGATAAAAAAAGACCTGGAGTCAATTCTTACAAGAGCTAAAGAACAAGGAATGATCACACGCAAAGCAAAACAGTTCTTACAGAATCCTCTACCTAAAACACCACACGTCTATCTACTTCCAAAGATACACAAAGACCTGAACAATCCACCCGGGAGACCAATTGTGGCAGCGACAGGAGGAATACTACAGCCCTTGGGCACTTACATTGATTATTTCCTACAACCGATCATACAAAAAACGACTACTTATGTTAAAGACAGTAACCATTTTTTGAATATCCTGGAATGCATTCAACTGGAAGAACATGATATTCTGTTCACAATAGACGTTAACAGCCTCTATACTAGCATACCTCATGACCTAGGTCAAGCAGCAGTGGAATGGCTCCTACTATAGGAAGACAACATAGGAGCATACAAAAAAATTATTTTGACCTTACTTATCTTCATCTCTATGAATTCTTACTTTACTTATGGGAAGGAATACTATCTCCAAACGTCAGGAACGGCAATGGGAGCAACTATGGCACCCGCGTACGCAAATGCATTTATGCATCAATTTGAGACTGAACATATCCTCGAAAAAAACGAATGGAAGGGTCAACTAAAAATATGGTTACGATATATAGATGACATCTTTGGGATATGGAAGGGATCCAATGAATCATTGAATGAATTTTTCAAGTACATCAACCTGATAGATCCACGTATACAATTTACTGCAGAAATAGGCAATCCCAACATTCATTACCTTGATGTGGAAGTAAAAGTTAACCAACAACAGATTACAACCTCACTGTACACGAAGCCTACTGATAGAAACAACTTACTGCATCGGATGAGTTGTCATCCTCAGAACACACTATGGGGGTCATTACGACCCAGGCGCTAATTGCGCCAACATTACCACCATGGTGTAAACTAAGTTTACACCATGGTGGATGGCGGATTTACCGCCCCATTCCAAGGTGAGTGGGGTGGTAAATCCCCATTTCCCATTTTCCCTTCCCCATTCCCATTTTTGCCCCATAGGGCATAATGGGAGTGGGGAAGGCGCTAATTACGCCACCGTAAATTACAGTGGCGTAATTAGCATCATGGCAGGTTAGCGCCATGGATTTTAACGGCTGCTAAAAGCAGCCGTTAAAATCAGAATAGGCGTTAAGGGTTAACGACGGCGTTAACCCTTAACGCCTGGGTCGTAATGAGGCTCTATGTAACTTACCTTATGGTCAAATGCTTCGCCTGAAATGGATCATCAGTGATCAAGGAGAACTCAATCAAGAATTGCACAAACTGCAGAATAAATTACTTGCTCAAGGCTATCACCAAGATGAATTAGATCAAGCATCATCCAAAGTGGGAGATAAAACTAGAGCCAGCACACTGGAACAAAGACCAAAGAAAGATGCCCCAACAATAGTGTATGTGTCAAGATTTTCTACTCAGAGCGCACAGATAAAGAAATGTATCACTAAACATTGGGCTATTCTTACTAGCGACGAACGCACAGCATCTTTATTGCAGACAAAACCAGTATTTGCATATCAACGTTCAAGCAACCTACGTTAACACCAAAGCCAGCAAAAACAGACAACAAAAGCATAAACGACAGGGAACCTACCCATGTCTGAATTGTAATAATTGCAACAGCGTCATTAAAGGAAACACAATATCACATCCTCACTCAGGAGAAAAAATCCAGCTCAGGGACTTTTTGGACATGTGACACCGAGAATTGTGTCTACTGCATACGTTGTCCATGTGGACTATGTTATGTAGGTGAAACTGGACGGCAGTTAAAGACCTGCATGAATGAATGAGCACAAGTCTTGCATACGTAATAAGAACTTAAATTCAGCAGTTGCGAGACACTTTGACCAGAAGAAACATACAGCAGCCCAACTGAGGTTCCAAATACTAGAGGTATTGGACAATCAACTGCCAGGCATCGACCCAATATGGCGATGTCAACAAAGAGAAGCATTCTGGATAGATCGATTGGACACGTCATCATCCAGAGCAATGAATGAAGAATTTGACTTGAACTGTTTACTATAAGTCGATGTGATCTACGAAATAACACCTTTTTCAGACAATCGAACAAGCAGGGACATCACATTATGTACATATGAACAGCGTCCGGATAACATCCGACGAAGGATATTCCGTTTTCAGATCTTCAATAATTCACACAGTTCATTCTGATGTACATTCACATGTTTTATGCCTTTTGGTTTTTGGTATTTTGTATTTCTCAGCTATGTTTAAATGTATGGTTCTTTCTAATACTTTGAATTTTGTTATTGTTTCATATTTGCTAATTTTCATTTTCATTTTCATTTTCAATTCATTATTTATTATTTATTTTTTATTCCTGATTTCCACATGCACAGGCATACATATTCATTAGATTAGACACCATAATTCAGATATCACGTAAACAAAACGTACACACACACACCAGACTTGCAAGTCTATAGTGCCGTAATGAAGTGTACATTTAACATTTAACATTTAATATTGAATTTGCAACAGCCAGAATGAGAGACTGAGCCCACTGTCCACTTTATTGCTCTATAGTGGAGCAAAAACGCATTCTAACATGCAGGTAACCCGTTTATCTTTTTTTCTTTTCCTTTTCCTTGAAGCCCCAAGCAATATGGCGGCATTCACAGGGACAAGTATCCATGTTGAAGGTGGCAGTTACCACAGTAACCAGAGCCTCACTTCTGGAAAACGGTTAGAGTTTACTTAGGTAGGAGCTGACACCTAACAATGAGTCAGCATGACATAGCTTTGACACAGAGCTTTGACACAGCATTGAGATTGCTAACAAGGTATGTGAAACACGTGAAGTTAGTCCATTTGGGACTTAATTTAATAACGTTCTTTAGAATACCATGTCACTTGAACATGGTTATCTTTGCAACTAAAGCGGTTTTAAACAAAACGCGACTGCATTTTCAAAATACGCGACTGTATTTAAACAATTTTTTTTTAATGAAATCGGTCTCGCTGTATATTTAAAAGACTCCATTGTACCTAAACAGGTTTTCGTGCATACTGGATTACAAGCGGTTACGCTATATTTAGAAGCACAATCAATTGTGCTTGTGGACGGCAATTTTGAAAGGTCAGATTTTTCAGATTTTTCATTATTAGTGTATAGTTACACGATAACAATATCTCCCTGCATGGGCCTGTGTAGAATTTATTATCAGGCACAACAATACAGTGTTCAGATCACCGGTGATCACTTTGATAACATATACGCCATCACACGAGGTGCATTTACACATCAACAAATATGCATGACGTGGGAGATTTGATGGGCGCTCACAATAGGAAATGTTAGTGGATGATATTTATAATGCAGGATGTTTATGTATATCTCTTTTTTCTCTCCTTCTTTGTCATATATGTTTACATGTACGTGGGTACCCTGTTATTTTGATGCAATTTTGCTTTTCTTTTCTTTTATTTCATTTCACGTTTTCCAACTGGTTATGTTTGCATCTGATTATACTGTTATTATCACTTTTATTGTTACATTCAATGAACACTGGTGTTTGCGAATTGGCTACTATTTTGTTTAGATAAGGTCCTGATGAAGGAAATGCATTGGCCAGTTTAGGATGTTTGCTTTTAAAAAAGGCAACCAAACATTGTTCTTTTGAATCTTCAGGATAAATCACAGAATTTAAAAATCCAACATTTGTGGAATTGGATTATTGAGACATTCAAGTAATTAAGAAGTCCCAACGGGACATTAGGGTGTACGGCCCACACCGCAGGCAAAATTGCCTAGGTCTTTTCTTCACACAGTCAATTTTCTTCGTGCTGACGCACGGTAGCACGAATTAGTGGGCTGCACCCCAAAAGCATCACTATCTACTAGTAAAATTTATCAAAACAGAATAACTGGCGGTGCCCGCTCTAATTCTCACTTCTCCCTCCGTATCTCACACTTCCGTGTTATTCGGAGCGGTGGCGTGCAAAAATGTCATATGAAGATATCGAAAAACTAACAGATTCACGAGCTACCACTTTAGGTTTCTCAACCGATGAGGCAAACACCATTCTTGGTCTAATCAAAAACACGCACTCAGCCACAACAAACACAGATCCGAATAAGAAGATCAAACAATTGGAATATTTTATTCGTAGAGAAATTAATCGCAAATTGCATGCTGTGACACTTGGACGTTAATATAAGGCCCAACGCATCCCTCGAGGATTAAGTATTGGTCCCAAACCAACATTATGTAAGGAAAATAAAGAATTCGTAAAAAAATGGGAACAGATTTTGAATAGATGTTCACTCGATCTCATTCTTCTTACCATTCAAGAACTGTCAGCTAATTTGACTAATTTAGAGAAAGAAATACAGGAATTAACTAAGGAAATCACTGAACTTACCAACGAAGAAACTTTTACAGATATTTTAGCAGATATTAACACACGACTTGAAGGTTACAAGTCGGATTTAGAAGCAAGGAAAATACGCAAATTCAGACGGAATACGTTTGACTACTTACGAGACGAGGTTTACACCTGGGCAGACAGATATCAAAATCAATCACCCCAATTTGAGTCCCAGGATCCAGAGGCAATGGCACCGGGGTTACTGTGCCCCACGTTAGAGAATCATAAAGATGGTTCTCTCCCTTCCCCCAAACTTGGGAAGGACTTGTGCTTTTGGAGGGGTGTCGGTCCCTGGTCACCTGAACTGAAAAAACGTTTTCACTACAGCTACCAGAATCTTTTGAGTCTAATCAGTAACACCTGTTAAAGAAACACAGCCTCCCTGATGATTATTTGAGATAAGAAAGTGGTTGGAGGAGAACAACTACAGACAACAGAACTGCAGCTGATGGGATCTAACCCTGTTAATACTGAGCAACTGAATTGCAGCAGAAGGGATCTAACCCTGTTAATACTTGTTCATCTTTGGGATTTGCAGCAGATGGGATTTAACCCTGGTGAATACTTGTCCATTTTGGGATTCAACCCAGATATATATTTTTTGCAAAAGGTTTAATTGACCAGGACCTGGAGTACACGCCTCGCCCTCCTTCATTTTTTCACTTAATGCTATGGGAGTCCCGGGCTCCAGAGGCAGCGGCACCGGGGTTACTGTGCCCCACTTTAGAGAATCATAAAGATGGTTCTCTCCCCTCCACCAAACTTGGGAAGAACTTGTGCTTTTAGAGGGGTGTCGGTCCCTGGTCACCTGAACTGAAAAATCGTTTTCACTACAGCTACCACAATCCTTTGAGTCTAATCAGTAACACCTGTTAAAGAAACACAGCCTCCCTGATGATTATTTGAGATAAGAAAGCACTTGGAGGAGAACAATTACAGACAACAGAACTGCAGCTGATGGGATCTAACCCTGTTAATACTGAGCAACTGAATTGCAGCAGAAGGGATCTAACCCTGTTAATACTTGTTCATCTTTGGGATTTGTAGCAGATGGGATTTAACCCTGGTGAATACTTGTCCATTTTGGGATTTAACCCAGATATATATTTTTTGCAAAAGGCTTAATTGACCAGGACCTGGAGTGCGCGCCTCACCCTCCTTCATTTTTTCACTTAGTACTTTCAGACAAGCCAACCTTGACACCCTTTTCGTCCAAGAAATGAAATTCAAACAAATGGCCAAGTTTGAAATGGAGGGGGGCAGCATAGGGGGCTCGCTGTGGGCCTCGGCAGATAAAAAGGGTGGTGTAGGCATGCTATACAGATCCTCCCTGAGACTTCAGATTACTCGCATACGCAGAGATCAGGGTGGGGCATTTCTAGTTGTACATGGAAAACTGGGTTCCTCCACTGTTACACTGTGCTCAGTTTATGCCCCACCACCCAAATTCTCAGCAACTAGTGGTTTGCAGCGACCTGTTAGCGACCCTAGAGGGGGAGAGGGTGGGCCCTTTCATTTGCGGAGGAGACTTTAACAAGATTACGACCTCAATGTTAGACTGGTGCTCTTACCACCCGGGAGCCCAGCCCCCCCAGACAACAAAGCTTTACAACACCTAATATCAGCACACCAACTGATAGATGCCTGGCGCACAGCACACCTGGCCAGAAAAGCCTACACATTTTATTCACCTCCACATCAAACGTACACGCGCATACATTATGTGTTTTGGAGGGGAGTCTGGAACACCTGATCACAGGCGCCGCCATAGAGGTAGTGGGGTGGTCAGACCATGACATAGTCACAGTTGACCTGGATCTGGGACACAGCACACCAGTAGATAAACGATGGATGTGCAATGACACGCTGTTTAAAGATAAGCTCTTTCATGAAAGCCTAGAAGTAGAGATACATGACTTCTTCAAAAGGAATAACACTGGTGAGACCTCCATCCCAATAGTCTGGGAGGCAGCAAAAGCCACTGTAAGGGGTCTCATAATAGCCCAAGGTTCCTCAGTCAAGAGGTTGAAAGAATTAAGAGAATCTCAGATTAAAAGATTGATACGTGAGAAAGAACAGACCCTTGTAGAGGCGGAGAGGGATACCACTGAGGCTAGAGCAGACATCATAGCCCTCAGGCAAGAGCTGAAAGACATATGGATACGCAAGGCACTGACGAGTCTGAGATTCGTTAAGCAGAAATACTTTGAAAATGGAGACAAGGCCTACACCTTGTTATCGGCAAGACTCTGAAAAGAAAGGTTAGACAGAGCAGTCTTGAAAATGAGATTGTCATCCAATACTGTCTTAACAAAACCCACCAATATCACAGCCCGATTTGCCCAGTTCTATGAGTAGGTCTACACATCGGACACTCCCCCCTCTCCCGACACCTCATACGAATATATGTCTATATATGTCCTCATACGAATTTTTTCCCACCCCTACCGAGTGCAAATCAAGACCAACTGAACAGCCCAGTAACTATAGAAGAAGATGATCATGCCATCACCTGTCTGAAAGCAGGCTCGGCACCGGGGGCGGACAGGTTCACCCCAGCCTTCTATAAGAGATTTAAGGGTGCTCTGACCCCATTCCTGCTGCTCATTTTCAACAGCATACTAGAGTCCGGCACAGCCCCGCCCTCCTTCACTGAAGCAATGATTATAGTCATACCCAAAGAAGGGAAGGACAAATTAGAATGTGGCCAATTTCGCTATTAAATGTCAATGCTAAGGTCTATGCTAGTGTCCTGGCTAAGCGATTGAACAGAGTCCTCCCTCAATAAATACACAGTGACCAGGTGGGGAACGTCACGGAAAGACAGGGCGCGGACATTGTCTGCAAAATATTAGATCTCATGGCCTCCACCCCTCAGTCGGAAGCAGAGCCAACCCTGATTTCGGTCGATGCCGAAAAGGCCTTCGAACGGGTGGAATGGAGGTTCATGGCGAACGTCCTACACAAGGCGGGTTTGGGCCCTGAGCAAAACACCCATGCCAATGTTGTAGTAAATGGGGTAGCATCTCAGCAGTTTCAACTGACTAGTGGGCCCAGACAGGGGTGCCCCCTCTCACCCCTGGTCTATGTGCTGGTCATGGAGCCTTTAGCTCAAAATATCAGGAAAAACTCCAGAATCATAGGTTTCCACAGATACAGTGTTGCGTATGAGCTGGCGCTATTTGCAGATGATGTGTTAACCTATGTAACCCATCCTGAGCAATCAATTCCAGCCCTCTTACAGGAAATACAGGAATATGGGGCGTTATCTGGGTTCCGCCTAAACAGAAATAAAACTATAATTCTCCCCCTCAAAGACCTAGCCCCCTCCTTGGAGACGGCCCTGCAGACATGGGACTTCCAAATCTCACAAACTAGCATGAAATACCTGTGGATAACGATAACGAGACACCTCCAGGATCTGTTCCACCACAACAATAAATTGCTATGGGTTGGGATCCAACAGGACCTAAGCAGATGGAGCAAACTCAATCTTTTGTGGGCTGGCAAACTAACGGCGATTAAAATGAATGTCCTGCATCGGCTCCTTTTTCTCTTCCAATCTCTTCCCATTACGCTTTTTAACGCTTTCCTGAACACAGTTAAAGAAACCCTGCTGTCTTTCCTCTGGGACAAAGGCAGGCCTTGCATTGCTTACAAAACTCTCAACCTGGCGAAAGAGAAGGGGGGCCTTGCGTACCCAGATGTCCACAGTTATTATGCTGCAGCCCTGCTCCATGTCCTCGTAGATCACATTAGGGAGTCCAAGGGCAAACAGTGGGTTGCACTAGAAAATGGGTTGTTTGCACCAGTAACCATGGCAGAATGGTTATTGGCTCTGTGGAAGGCGATCCCACGCAGAGCAAGGGAGCATCCGCTCCGGGCTATATGGAACAAGAGAAATCCAGGTATGAAGAGTATTACAACCTGGCCATCGCTGCTTAGTTGTATCTGGGCTCCCCCGATCAAGGACTCCATTTTAGAACCCCTCCGATTCCAACCCCAGTATGAGGAAGGCTTGGTAAGAGCAGGGCAAATGTGGAGGGAGGGCTCTTTCTTGACCAAAGAGGAACTGGAAGCGGCACAGCAAGGTCTATCAATTAAATCCCTGCCTTACTTGCAACTCAAAGGAGTAGTCACTGACCGCAAATGGAAAGACCAGCTGCAGTGCCCTTTCACCACATTCGAAAAAGCTTTGAACACACACTCTAGCACCAAAGGCCTTATAACTTGCATGCACAGAGCACTCATCGACAGAGGCCACCTCTCCCCCCCAAGCACCAACACAAAATAGGACAGGGAACTGGGTGCATAACAAGGCAGGTTGGGATGCCATATACAGGGCGGTGTGGAAATCCTCCATAGCTATGCAGTACAAGATGCACAACTGTAGATTAGTCACACAATGGCACCTAACCCCTTAACGTTTAGCCAAAATGTATACAGGCATTTCCCCCTACTGCTGGAGAGGGTGTGCACACGTTTGCACATACTGGCACCAATGACGGAGCTGTCCCCAGATACAGGTGTTTTGGAAGGAGATCCTTGGGTGGATTTACAAGATTGAAGGCATCCGTAGAATCTCATCTCCCCATCTTGCTCTCTTTGGGTTTGAACAAACTGAGGACAGATACACACTCCTCCCACACATGCCTAGAAATGTGCTGCTAGCGGCCCGGGCCTGTGTCACAATGAAATGGAAGGCCTCCTCCCTTCCCACAAAATTGGACTGACTGAGGAAAGCAAAAGACATTTATGAAATGGAAAGCTTAACCGCCTTGCTAATGGAAACCCACTCGCATATAGACCAGCAATGGCTCCCCTTCTTGCAGTATTACAGAGACGCTCTAGCAGACCCGCATTAACATGCGCCCTACTGCCGAAGAGGAAAAGGAAGTCTGGCTGTCAAACAAAACTTTGCTCTCTAAAAAGCCCCCAATGCTCACATGACTGTAATCTCACGGAGGTCTGCAGGAAGAAATGTCCCTTCGCATCAACCTCGTCGACGGATATGTCAAGTCCTTTCACATGAGTTCAACCTACTTGTCTTGGTTTACATTGATCCCCAAGGAAGCTTGCTTATCTACTGTTATTTACCATGGTCAAGCCCACAAGTGGGGGGTGGGGGGTATCCTCTCTTCTATTTCTTTCGCCTGCTGCTCTCTATTTCCTATTTCTACCTTACTATCCCCCCGCCATCATCCTACTTGTACCCTTTTGGTGGCCGGGGGTTCTTTTTTCACCCCTACCGCTTCAAAATTGAAAACAGTGCTTTCAGTGATCGCATTGTTTTTCTAGTCAATTGTTTTTGTTTTAGCCTTTTGGCAGATGCTCCTGTTGATCACAATAAAAATATATTTAAAAAGAAAAGGGACTGGGATAAAGATATGCTCTGGGCAAATGGCAATGAAGAAATGTATATAAAACGAATGCATGCCGCAACGTAGCCCAGAAACATTTGGGGCAGATATAAACAATAACTTATGGACAGAGATGATGATGAAGAGGAAACAATAGTGTAATAACAATGTATGGTTGATATGGAAGAGGCAATGCCATTATGTGCTAAGTGTAATTCAGGTATGACTGTATATGTTTTGTACCTGTGTGAATTTAAATAAAAATTTTAAAAATAAAAAAACAGACTGTTAAATTAATAAATAATTATTTTAATAATAAACCTTGAGTATACGTGTTATTCAAATACATGTCACTGTGAATCTCTATGTTACAGCTCATATTGACCCCTCTTGAGATAAGTCTGGCTGCTCAGTCACTCTACCAACTAGTGTAGTACAGTCCTATAGCAAAGGTGGGTTACCTATTGCCAAGAGGACAAGGCTGGTGTAGTCTCCCACAGGGTTACTACTTACAATCTTGCCTAACAGTGCATGTCAAATGAGTCATGATTATGCAAAGGAAAACATGAAAGCTAAAATGAGTGAGGGCTGTTTGGATGAGGTCAGGTTGAGTGGAGGAGGGCCGAGCGACCAGACTGAGGAAGCATGGTGGAGCAAAGTGCTGCGGATATTGTGTTGGTGCTTGTTGCAGGTGATGTGCTGGTATTAAGAGAGAGTGGCACATGATTGGTAGAGATAGGCTATGACTAAGTGAGTGTTTGTTAGACCATGTGAGAAGTGATAGGGAGTGACAGAAAGAGTTGATTGTGTGAGAACAAGAAGAACTATTGAGAGAGTAAAATAAGTGTATGAGAGTAGAGGGTAGGATGGTGGAGAGGGGAGAGGAGAGTAGAGTAGAGTAAAGATGAAAGTGTAGAGTAGAAAGTAGAACAGAGTACAAAGGGGAGAGGAGAGTGAAGTGGTGAGTGGAGAGGAGAGAAGAAAGGGGATAGGAGGATAGAGGGATGAAAACAGAGGAGATGAGATGGGTGAGAGAGTGGGAACATCTGATGGTCATAAGAGCGAGAGAAGGAAGATGACCAGAGAGACACAACCAGGTTTGGAGAAGGGGGACAGAGAGAAAGAGTATAGCGAGTAGTAAGAGCAGGGAGAGGAGAGCAATGGAGTAACCGAGAGAGTGCATCATTTGCCGCAGTATCTGATATTGGCACCTTAAGAAGAGCTTCTATTCCTATTCAAAAAGTAGCTTAGGGAAAAGTCCTCCAGGGAGCCAGGTAGATAGTTTATTGGCTTTAAGTTCTCATCTATAGCTATTATTAGATAGTAGGTGTTACCAATCACTCTCTGGGAAAAGTGTGGGTTAGGAATGCCCACTTTATGCTGAGGGAGGGAAGCCTATTATATACCCTGCCCACACTCATACCAGAGAAAAGGCATTGATTTTGACTACTTTAAAAATTAAGGCTCTTGAATCACCCTTCAGAGTCTGGAAGCATGACTACTGGCTCATCTCTTGCTCTGTCTCTATATTAACCCGGTGCTGAAGATAATGGAGTTATCAACACAGGATATACCGCTTTTGGATGAGCTTTGTATTTCACTGTTGGCCTATTTAGATGTTGTTGTCCTTCTTACAAAAACTCTTAGAGTATTCCAAGTCTTAGTAAGCCTTAGTAAGATCGTATGCTGCTTATGTGAATGTGTGTGATAAATGTGTCTTAATCAGTAGTGTACATGTACATCAGTAGTGTACATGTAGCATTACTTTGCCTATTATCCAGGAAAGAGAACATCAGAGAAGCAGTCTCTTTTGATTGTCTATGCCTGGGGTCTGTATCCCGTGGCTCTCCAGAGATTTTGGACTATGCATCCCACAATTCCACCCCATCAACTATGCTGGGTAAGCCTTATGGAAGTTGTGGTCCAAAACATCTTCAGAGCCAAACGTTGCAGACCCCTGACTTAGACACTACATTCACAAATGTCTTTGTCATAACTACATACTTAGGACAACAGTCAATTAAGATTGCCCAAGCTCTAGGTGGAATACACAGCAACATGAAGAAACGTAAATCTTTATCTGCAGATTCGGCTCTGAAAGTTTAAAAGGCAAAGTTTTATTGTAAGGCAAATGTTTTATAATTAAACAATTCAAAATTAAAAATCATGTTGAAAACAGGTGCTAAAGCGAAATGGTTTGTTGTGAATAGCCCATTGGAAGTATGATTTGGCCAATTTGCAATAGTTTTTGTCAAGAAACCAGTAGGAGATCACAAATCAGTACAGGATCTTGATGGGTTCCTTGCCAGGGTTTAGTGCCCAATGTTGTGGTTTTCCTTGAGATCTTTAATTTCTGAAAAATAGGGGAAGGTGGAACCAACTGTTTTATCCAGACAGAGTTTTGGACAGCCATGTATATTATTTGGCTGAAGAGGTTAAGATGTTTCTTATGGTGCAGATGTCTTGGTGAATGCTCCTTGCTTTATTTTCAGCGATAATGGCATCCTGGGGTGATTTAGACGGGCCCTTTTACTTCTTCACCAGGGGCTGAACACACACATTCGTATGCTTGCCCCATATGAATCTACTTGAAAGGCTTGACTTAGTTTTGAAACGATCCAGATGTTTGCAGATTTTCAAAGTGAATGAAAGCGTCCTTGAAATGTGAAGATCATCTTAAATATTGTAAATTGATTGAGGGTAAATATTCTGTTAAAGAATTTGTCAATGTGGAACCTACAAAGCGTGGTTTCATACCATACTTGCTGTATATACTCTGACCAGAAACTACAATTTAATCAGCTTCCCATGGGCAAATTCATGGTGTGATAAACCTGCTTCGGACTGTACTTGTCTTTTTAGTAGGGTGGCAGGTCGAATTTAATCCTTAAAGCTTTCGATAGGCCCATGTGTGGTATTGAATAAATTCAGATTTTATTTGACGATGGGTCTTAAAATAGCAAAGGAATCCTTGCTAATTTATTAAGATAGATCTTTTCCTAATGCTTGTCTAGCAGGTATGGCATTTTGGCATATTTTGCAGACACATGTATGCTACTGTTCTGGGATTGACATCCATTTTCTTCTGCCCTGTGTATATGATGTGGTTATTATGATATGATATGATGTGGCATTTATAATACGCCTGTATACAAGTGTTTCTAGGTGCCACAAGACAAGGGGGGAAACAACGGGAGGACAGAATAACTATCTTACTAGGCCTTGCATCATTCAGATCATGCAAGTGCGGGAAGACAGAAGGGGAGAAGTGCCAGGGGGAGGGCAAGGTGGAAGTGCAGTTAACTCATAAGTGCAGCCAGCGGGTGGTCCATAAGTGCAGAGAGAAGGGACTTTAGGGTTGCAGATACAGACCCTTAAGTACTGGGGAGCCCAGAGGCAGTACGAGGGCAACTGAATATGCAGGAGCATGGGCCCAGGTTCAGAGGATGACCAGGTGACCAGTGCGGGAGCAGTCAGGTGCATCAGCAGGTGGAGAGGAAGAGAGAAAGCGGAAGCAAAAAGGAAGGTCTTGAGTTGCTTACGGAACTAGTGGTGACTCTGCTCAAGTTTGAGGGAGGCAGGGAGGCTGTTCCGGAGAGAGGCCCCAGCCGAGGAGATAGTTCTGCACCCAATTCTCTTCCTGGAGAAGCATCTGACCCTCAAAGAAGTTGGAGGTGGATGAGCTGAGAGCTCGAGAAGGAAGATGTTTTGGAAGAGAATGTTGGAGGTAGAGCAGTCCTAGGCCCCAGAAAGCCTTGTGGATGATGCAGAGGGTCTTGAACACGCTCCTTGCAGCCACAGGGATCCAGTGCAGAGATTTCAGAGCTGGAGGGATATAATCCCTGGCCTTGAGGCCAAGGGCAAGTCTTGAAGTCCTGTTCTGGTTAAGTTGTAAAGGCCAAAGTGTAGCGGCAGGAAGATTTAGAATGAGGCTGTTGCAATAGTCCAGCCTAGAGAGGACCAGAGCACTAGAGACAGTTAGCTTCTGGGGGAAAGTGAGAAAAGGAAGAATGTCTCAGAGGAGGTGCAGTTGATAGTTTGACTTCTTAGAGACATCACAGATTGATGTGAGGAGAGAAGGAGAGGGTGAAGTCGAAGATGACACCAATGTTCTTAGCCCCACAGGAAGGAACTGGAAGAGGGCCCAGAGTGGGTGGCCAGAGAGAGAGAGAGTAAAGGAGGGAGCGGGGGTCACAATGAGGAGGATCCCAGTCTTACTGGCATTAAGGCATAGATCATTGGCGGCACACCATTCCTGAATTGCTGCCAGACAGCCTGGTATGAGAGAAGAAGCAGAGAAGGCTGAGGCGAGCTTGAAAGAGAGCTGAGTGTCATCTGCATAACATTGAAAATTTGAGCAGAAAGTAGCGATGCGGCGGGCAAGAGTGGTTGAAGAGCCGGGGAGAGAGGTTAGAACACCACAAGTAGAGAAAGAGATAGAAGAGAGGAAAGACCACAGTTGGATATGAGAGGGTCAGTCAGTGAGAAAGGAGGTCAACCAGGCCAGGGCCTGATCAGTAATACCAAGGTTGTTATGGAGGCGATCGAGCAGGATGGCATGGTTGACCATGTCAAAAGTAGAGGATAGTTTGAGGAGAATGGAGACAGAAGCAAGATTAGAGTTAAGATTGGAGAGCAAGTCGCTACAGGTGTTCAGGAGAGCAGTTTCTGTGCTTCTGGCAGCTCTGAAGCCAGACTGGTGGTCATGGAGGGAATCAACTGATTCAATGTGTAGATTAAGCTGGGAGATGGCCAGCTTTTGCCCAGGAAAGGAGTGTTGGAGATTGGGCGATAGT